>NC_090319.1:374619972-375984158 GCF_040869045.1 Eurosta solidaginis
TTCAATTGCCAAGTCTGAAGTTCCTTCGTATTTACAAACGCAACTTCTTGGATGATTTTGGCGATGTTACTGGCATGTATAAGATTGCGCATCTATATGAAAAACTTCATTATTTCTCGGGCATTAGAATCCACATAGCACTAAAAGATTTTCTTAGCTGAACAAAATGAATTATTTATAAAATTCCGAATGCAAGCTAACTTGTAAACTAAATAAATTGTCTCTCCTCACAAAAATCTCATTATTATATCACTAACACTCAGAAAGTTGAAACCCAACCACCACAGTAGTTGAAATGTTCATAGACCCATGACGTGTTTTGACCCACCCACAACAACCGCAACATTATATGTACAACAAGTGAAAAAAAAAGCCGACAAAATAAAACCAAGAACAAGTGCATCCAAAATTCTGATACCAAAAAAAAAATTTTATTTAGAATGTATACCTACATACATAGATTAATAAAAGTAATATGCGAGTTTATTAGGGTGCGCAAAGGTTTTAGACAATATTAGCTGATTCGTATTCTTAATAAAATTCTATAAAGATGTGTATTAGAGAAATTTCGATACATTTCTCTTGAAGTCTTATTAAAAAGACATTAACATTTTGCATTTAATAGTTTTCTTCATGAATTTTTGTACAAATTTGATCTCTGGTATAGTGCCACGTTGTCAAATAAAATGTATTATCACGAACTTGATACGTTCCAATTGTGCTGCTGCTGTATACATTTTAGTGTAACTTTACCGTAACTGACTTATGCATGGTTTTCATTAGGTCAAAATTACTGACATAAAAACTCCCTAAAAGTGACCCACCAAACGAAGTCATACTCTACAAGTCACTTATCGTACCCGTCCTGCTATATGGTGCAGAAGCATGGACCATGACAACATCAGATGAAGCGGCTCTGGAAGTGTTCGAGAGAAAAGTTCTTCGAAAGATTTATGGACATCTAACGCGTTGGCGATGGCGAGTACCGAAGAAGATTTAACGATGAGCTGTACGACCTCTACGCAGACATCAATATAGTCCAGCGAATTAAAACGCAGCGGCTGCGCTGGCTAGGCCATGTTATGCGAATGAAGGATGACCCTCCGGCCAAGAAAGTGTTTCTATCGGAACCCGCATATGGAAGCAGGGGTAGAGGGCGGCCTCCTCTCCGCTGGAAGGACCAGGTGGAAAACCCCTTCGTGTGACCAATTAGCGCCGGTTGGCTGGGAAAAGAAGCGAATAGCGCGTCTTGTTGGACGGCCATAACCGTTTAAACGGTTAAGCAGTCAATTAAGTAAGTAAGTAAAAGTGTCCCGCTGGTAATTTGATGTCAAATGTATTTGCATTATGTCACATAACTGACTCGAAGTCGGTAAAGCAGTGTGTAGACAAAACATAAGCTGAATATGCAATTATTACAAAACGCGTTTTAATATTTTCCCACGTTGTTCCATTATTTACTGGTGGCGCACTAGTTGGCAAACAAAATAAATTGCCAACATGCTATCAAATTAAAATTTAATATCAAATTTGCAATAACCGGTTTCACTTATTGGTCAATTGTGTTCTCACTTTGTTGTCAAAATGGACGCCAAACGCATTTGACGTTGTATGACAATCCGTTTTCATTGATATGACCGATTTTGTGGTAAACTTGGACTTACTGAAACCCAAGCATTACTACAGAGGCTTTATAGAACATCAGATTAGGTGTTCTCACCTGGGGCCTTGGTTGGGTCTGCTTCCGAGTGTTACTTTGCGCTATTTAGTTTGCCTTTTCTGCTTTTTTGTATTGAAGCAATTTTGCAATTTTCACTTGTCCTTCTGGCCAGTTTGTCGTCAGTTCGCTCGCTGCTCAGGAATATTATTATTTCAGTGTCTAATCCAGTCATTACTGTGAAAATACGGTTTAACACTCTTGCATTGTTTAAATATGCTTCTTTTCCTCTATACCATTTCTATCAAACTTCTTCTTTTTCTGCCTTACAGCCATCGGCCTGATGGGCAGTTGACGATATTATAAAACTTGATGCGATAACGCAGTGCTTGGAGTTTGCTGCAGCGAATCGCACTAGTTCCGAACTATAGCAAAACTATTGCAGTGATTTCCACAGACACTTTTAACATTGTGGTGTCCCACGAAGTGGCAATTTCATCCCTTTGCAGACCTTAATAACACTTCCTTTGCTAGTTAAGTTGTAGGTGGTTCCGCCATAGTCGCGGCCTTTGCTTGATTAATTTAAATACACCTAGCTCAGACTTAAGGCCAGAACAAATAAGAATAACCTATTTGACGATCTCCATACAAACACATGCAGTCAACTAATCTGTGAGCGCTGCATCATCAAATAGGTTATTCTTATTTGTTCGGGACCTTAAGCGCTGTGAGGACACGTGCGGCTACCAACTGTCCCGCTATGCACCCGATGAGCTCCATTCGGACGTTGTATTTGACCAATAGTGTGCAACTGTCGCTTTGCGTGACTGTCTCACTATTGTGCAGGGAGAAATACACACTGAGTGTGCATCATGAGTGTGCCGAACGAAAATTCAGATAATTCGTTGGTAGTGATGATATCGATTACAAGATTGGACAAGTCAACGATTTAAATCGGTAACACTCTTGCATCAAATCCATAGCTTCCCGATAATACATCGGTAATTTGTGGATAGCAAATTGAATGGATAACCATTCGATAAAAATCCAATACATTTTCGATAATAATAAAAAAACCGATAACTCATGGATAAAAACCCCATAACTTGCCGATAACGTTTGCTATCGATGACAAATTATAAATTTTTGATAAAAAATCGATAACTCATCGATAAGAAGCCTATAACAAATAGTTAAAAACCCGATAGCTCGTCGAAAACAAATAGATAATACGTCCATAATCCTTCGATAACTCACCGATAACAGTTGTTATCGATAATAAGCTGTTAACCCTTCGAAGAAGAATTTATAAAGCTTTTCCCGGCCTCGATTTTTGTTTCTCCTCTGCCAGCATTTTCGTTTTTCCTTTCTTTTTTTCTCGCATATCATTCACACATATAACGCCTACACTTACCTTTAACTCTTAGATAAAGTTTGTTGTTGATAGGAAATTTATAACGATTTAATGACAAATCGTTAACTTGTCTTTAACTCGTCGTTAACACTTCGAAAACAAACCGATATCAATTACTCCGAATGAAAATTTACATTGATGATGGCGCAAAGCCGAAACCGGTTTGTCTCTTTCTCACAAAATTTTATAAGGGATGACGGAAATCATTTACATCAACTATCCACCCTGTCGGAAAAGCAGAACAACAAAAAGAACCATTAAATATTTTCTAATATGTGTGACTATACTTACCCTACACCTACATTCTGTATTCCTTTATATAGCATACCGCCTTCAAACATTAAACGCTTATACTTACCTTACGTTTACATTCTGGATTCACCCATACCGTAAGTAAAGATGTTACTCATCAAAAATTTTAAATTTGTTCCGAAACGCGCTAAACGTGAACCTTGCAATTTTTTCGACTCAGTCTAATGTTAATAGTTGGTATGTGTGGGAGTGTCCTTTGACATTTGCGTTGTCCATCAAACACAATAGTTGCGTTACGAAAGGGTAGTAGGAGAACAACATCTGATTGCCAAATGAGAGACAACAAAGTAACCAAAAACATTAGCAATTTCCCAGAACGTAAAACAATTTATCTTCTCAATAAGATACTTACACACAAATGCGTGTATGAACGTTAATTATTACTAGTGAAAACTATCCCTTTTACATATTTAGTGCACCAGAAAGAGGATCTCTTTCTTTACATTAATGAATACTAATAGTGTTTTGAAAAGTGAAAATAAAATTTAAAAATTCAGAAATGAAATTTTAGTGATTAGCAGAGGACAGCCCAGTTAAAAGTAGGGTGTCACTTTGAGGCGTTGCAGAACACACACATTACTAAAAACCACTTTCTTAAAAACATCTAACCAAAATAATTTTTACCCACTACAGTTGACATTTTCATAAATGTGCCCTAAAAAAAAAACTGCAAATCTTGGCTGTGACTTATTAATAGAGAAATTTTTCTTTATTCATGGTTCCCAGCTCGAATTATAAATTGAGCATAACGCAGACATGTCAAACTTCATGCCCGCTTGAGCGCCTTTACAAAGCATAAATGCACACATACACACGCATCCCTGGTACGTACGTAATGGGAAAATTGTGGGAAAACGACCTTCATTACACACTTATTACGGTTAATAGATGATGTGCGTGTGAAGCACAGCAGGCGCGCTATTTGAACATTTCAATTTTTATAGTTCATATTATGATATTTTTAGATTAATAACAAAATGCTTGTAAATATGTAAGACACTCAATCAAACATGCTTAAGTATGTAATATAATAATTGCATTAAATATGTTCGTCATTTGTAAATTGAAATCTTCATTAACTTATTTGTATGTATATTTACTTCTTTCTTTCCCTCGTTTCCATTACAAATACAATTTAGTACAGCTCGACTTTCCCATATCACAGCACGAACTGTCATTTCTGTGTCGACACTGAGGTCATCTGCTAATTTGTTTAGCTTATGTTTGTATCACTTTTTATTATAAATTGTCTTATCGTGTAATATTCAAAAGACTTCTGGTACAAATACTTGAGTCTGAGGATGCCTTTGCATTCTAAAAACTATACACGATATGATAGTAATTTGGGTACTCACGTAGGCCTAGTTATAATGTGATATGTGCAATAAGGTGTTCCAAATAATTTTTTTCTTCTACTGTAGTGAAAAAGTATTGTTCCAAAGCAGAGCCTGTGAAAATTTCAGCTTTTCATTCTAATGCTAAGAGCTGTCTCAACACGGTCTTATTTTTTCTATATAAATCCGTTCCACATACATTTTTTGTAAAGCTAACTCGTTCAGTAGTTATGAAGTTAACGTCAAATTGTATAAAATTCCCTATACATTTTGAAAACTAAAATCGCATTGAGACACCTCTAAATATAAAAATAAAAGCCGGGAGTTTTTAAGGCTACTTTGTTTGATGTTCTGAACAATATTTTCACTTTACTAAAAAGAGAAAACATATTTTTGGCTTACCCTAATGCACACATAACTTTATCACCTTAAAACCATACCTACGTGAATACCCCAATTATTATCGTGTCGTGTATCATTTTTAGAATACAAAATAAAGTCCTACAATTATATCCTACCAAAAGGCAAACAATTGTGGTTGTTTTTTGCCCACCCTAGTGTATAGTAAATAAAAAATAAAAAAAAATGTAAAGTGCGATAACCTCCGAAGATATCTAAGGCCGAGCTTCTCTTCCAATTTGCGTCGCGCTCCTTTTGATTTTCCCTACAAATTGGCCGGACGGGACCTACATGTTTCATGCCGTCTCCGAACGGCATCTGCAAGGCAGATGAGTTTTCACTGAGAGCTTTTCATGGCAGAAATACTCTCGGAGCGCTTGCCAAACACTGCCGAGGGGCGACACCGCTTAGAAAAATTTAGTTCCACGTTAGAATGTCGGTGACCAAGAGCAGCCAATTCAGGATGATGATTTGCAGGCAGGGGGTAGGTTCAGCCGGCCGGTCCGTTAGGGCCCCCACATAGACTGAATGCGTTCAAAAACCAATACCTATTTTACAAAGCAAATCCGCCTTCTTGACAAATACTTAAAGCTTTATAGGACCTATGCTACTTGCTGCTTAGCGATGTCACTCCTTATAGTTGGGGTTTTAACACGGTGAGTACAGAGCATGGCCACAATAAGTGCTTGATCGTTTCCTCCTGCAACCCGTACTTCCTGCATCTGCTAACACTGAGAAGGCCCAATTCAAAATGTGTGACGCTAGATAGCAGTGTCCAGTCTGAATACCCATCACGAACCAACGTTTCGCTCTTTTTTGTTAGTGATAATAGATCTTTGTAAATATAAGTTGTAACGCTAGTTCCATGTCTTTCCTGCTTGATCGGTTATGTGAAACTCTCGCCTTCATTTAAACTTGCCTAACATGATTGGTATGTCTACAGTATAAGCTTCGAGAGATCAGTCCTGTTTAGATAGCTCATACCTTTTTTAATTTCCCCCGTAATTTAAGCGCATACATCCACTCGGTTTCGCCTTATAGTTTGACGGTGGAATGTCGGCGACTACAAGCTGCCAACTTACCTTATTCAGAATATTATGACTCCTGGAGCATTTGTAGCTGCATCTAAATAATTAAAAGTTTTTCTAAGCGAGATCGCCCCCCGGCAAATCCATCTCTCTTAAAGATTTGGCTCAGAATCGGCTTAAACAGCGCTTTCCCGCTGATTTGTGGGAAACATCAGAAAGAAGTCCGACGAAAATAGATGAGGAGATCGGTCATAATCTTCCCGAAGGTAAACCGAGCGTAATAATGAAGGTAGCAGCACACACTCTGAAATAAATTTCAAATTCAAGTCCATTCAACCGGAATTTTTTTACAGCACAAACGAATGTAGTTCTACTTAAATGCACTTTTCCTGCTTACAGTGAGAGTAATTAAAATAGGAAACGAGTAAAAGGAATGCGAAGAAGCGAATGCATTATAATGACCAATTGCAGAGTTACATATTGTCATTCAAGCTAATGTAGCTGTACATTTACTTAAATTTATCCCCTATTTATTGTTTTCAATTCCCATTGTAAAGGATCGACAATAGATCGAAATAGCGAAATTCATTTACAATAAGCAATTATGATGCTAACAATAATGCTGTATTTATTGCTAAATAGGAATTGACAATTTAAAAAGTTTAACTTACCGACATCGCGTAAACGTACGCGTGTACTTAACTGTGTAGACTACCCTGCAGGAAAGGCAACTAAATTCAAACACTTTTTTTATGAAAGTACATGTGTACTTAGCTTCCAATAATTCGGATTATATCTTGACCTCTTCGAGAGTACTGCTGAACATGTCGGGACTGTCTCCAGAACATTTCAGGATTGTTTTCGAGAAGGATATCCGACAGTTTCTTGATCATTTTTGGATACCGCCGGAAGATTTGGGGACTATCTGCACAACATTTCAAAACTATTTTTCTATAGTTTCGGGATTGTTTTCGGATCATATTGTAATTTTTTGGAACCCTTCTAAGATCATTTCGAGATTTATTTGATATAATTTCAAAACTCTTTTCGGATCTTTTCGAGACTATTTTTATGCACTACTATCAACGAATAATATCAAGACTATATCTTGAGCATATCGGGATTATTTGGATAGTATTTTTAAATTTTATTTAGGGATTGTTTGGGTACTATTTTTAAATTTTATTTGATGCTTTTTGTTATTCGTGTTTTTTTACATGTATATACATCTACATTTGTGGGTAAAAAAAACGCTTATCGTCACTTAGATAATGCTTAGGAGACCCATCTAGCGGCAATTATTGAAGACTCGTGGCACTGGTAAATAACTCGCTACAAAACGGGTTGTACTTAATAACGGAGATACGCACCTCTATGGGTCATAGTTTATAACCTATATCTGAATCGGTTGCGATAAATAGTCGATATCCTTTTCGTCCATAGAAGTGGAGAATAGTCTACAGATAAAATGGAGAGACAAACTGCAACTGAGTATAATACATACTGTAATCTAGCAGTACTAATTTTTTGTGCAACAATTTCATAAGTGTAGATAAAGTTACACACGTAGCAGTCGATATTGTTACGAATGTTAGCAACACTAAGGGGTACTACCATGCCGATGCCTATGCCGATGCTAAGCAGTGACGTGAATGCACATCAATAATTTAATCATTTTGTCTACACCTATGTACGTACACGCAGCGGAGAAGAGATGCACAAATACATGCAGATATCTTATCTGAGATGCTCCTAAAGGTATGCAATTATAATTGTGGAAGTGTCGCTCACACATACAAGCGCATGGGGTATGAGAGAAGCTATAAAAATTATACATCTGTAGTTGTAGCTGAGAAATTTATAACTAACAAGTAAGTTCTGGAATTAGAAAAGCCTAGAAATATGCACCGAAGAAATCAGACAGCATAAAAAGGCGACAACAGTAGAGGCGAGAATAGGTTTCATTTGAGCATCAATCAGTTTGGTTATTAAGCAAGCTATTCGTAGCAAAGTATAAGTGTTATTGTGAAGTATTTTAATAAAGGCCATTTTTCCATTATTCAATATTGGAGTTATTTATTCAACAGTTTAGCGATACGAACTTTGGCAGAAGATTGCAAATAAGGGGAATTGCAGTAAATTCGTTACAATATAAACCTTAAGTGCTTATGTATGTATATACACGTAAAAACATAAAACTATTATAGGACTACTTCAGACAGTTACGAGATTATTTCGGACCTATTTCTGGATCGTTTCGGCCTCTTTTTTGATAATTTAGGCACTGTTTCGAATGGTTTTGTGACCTCTTTGAGACTGTTTTAGGAATCATATCGAAACTATCTTATAATTTCGAGAATAGTTATATAATATTTTATAGGCATATGAGGATCAGGGATTATTTCGATATTTCACAATAATGGCAGTTTCTGTGTCGTTGCAGAAATATTTGAGATTGATCTAAAGACCATATTAAGACTTTCTCTTTAGCATTTCAGGATTGATTTCGGTACTATTTTTGGTTTGCGTTTTAGGTCAGTTCTAAATTGTTTTTGGGATCATAACGGGACTACATTAATTCGTATCAAGATCATTTCGGTTTCTGTTTTTTCTTTTGGTAAATGCTCAGGATCATTTCGGGTGGTTCTAGGAATCTATTGGTACTTTTTCGGGATGACTTCGGAATAACTTTCAGTTCAAATCAATCAGCTCAAATCTAAATCATTTAAATCAAACTAAATGCCTTGAAAGCTGATTTGCAATTGTGCAAATTTCCTTGCAGGGTGTTGAATATACTACATATGTAAATACGGAAAATAGTGGCACGCACTATTGCGGTGACACACACATGCACACGGTGCATTCTAATTGTTATGCAATTAATTAAAATCCCATTCTTAACTTGTTGATGTAAATTCGCACAAGAACGAAAACATAAATATTTTGTATGGATTGAAAATCTGCGCTTTTGAATGAAAGAAAAATATACTTATGTTAATCGTGCTTAGTACTAGTCTAGTCCTTAGTGCTTTCAATTTCTTCCCGATCACAAGCGAGAACTTCCACATTTAAATAATCGAAAATTCGGCTTCATACGGGATTATCGAAGCTCGAAATACGATTTTTTTTCGAACACAAACGAGAAATAGTAAGCTCTAATTAGGACAGAGAGTAGATTTTTGAAATTCGGTTATGAAAAGAGCGAAATTAAGAAACGAGGGCAAGAAAAGGAACTTCAAATAATATTATTATAATTATCATGGGCCATAGAAAAAAAAATTTTTTTCCGGGAGCGCTCTCCGGTGGAGTCAAAGCCGTTGAAAGATATTTAGATAGATTTAGAAGAAAAAACTTAAGCTAAGTATGAAGGGGTTTCCCTTTCTTTCTATTCTTCTATGACCTCCAATCCTGACACATCCACTTTAAAAAAAGTAGTGTTAATCTGGTTCTACCCTTTCATCAGTCGAATCATATCTTCAGCTTCTGCATATCAACCCAAATAAGCCGTCTAACAGTCGATTCATTGTTGCTGTATACAAATACCTTTGTATTGCGACAAATTCTTTTCTAATTACGAAACACAAGAGTTGGACAATGGTCCAGACTGAACTCGGTTCGTTACGTACTAATTAGCTTATACAAAGCGCTTTATTAAAACGTAACATTTTCTTGTATTCTTTATTAGTTGTTATCATTCGACTATAGGTTAAACTGAATAGCTTTATTTATGCATATTATACTGTAAGGTAAAACAAGGCGGTATTGAAGAGAAAAACGGGGGGAATTCTTGGTCATAATAATATTGATGATGCAATTGCATTTCATTTCTCTTAGTTCCCCAAAAACTTAATTAATAATACACTTTCCGAAAAAAATGCGTGTACTTTCTTTTAGCCGTAATCATGACCTCACTCATAACGGTTGCGGCATCCGTAGCCGTAACCATAAGTATAACCACGTTCATAACAATGGCCGCAACCTTACTAGGGCTTCTTCTAACCCCAGTGATGGGGTAATACATAAGATGTAAGCGTTAGTGTAGTCACAACACTGTAACGTTTCGTCCAGTCAAATGAAAACATAATTTTTTTATTTATTATTTGGATACTGTGCTCCTTTTCCTACATTTTAGTCCCGTTCTAATGAAAAATCGGATAAAAACTGGCCGCTTTTATATACTCAGCCTGCTTTGCACACAGAGTATATTAACTTTCGTAATATAACGGTTGATCGTAACGGCATATACTAATGGAGATAAACATAGACTTCTATATATCAAAATGCTCAGCATGAAAAAAGGAGTTGATTTAGCCATGTCCGCCGCCTGTCCGTCTGTCTGTGCACACGATAACTTTAATAAATATTGGGATACCTTATTGAAATTCGGTGTATGGGTTCCTTGGCTCTCATCTCCCATCGAAAGCGAAATCGGATGGTAACCACGCCCACTTTTTATATATATAACATTTCGGAAAATACAAAAAATCTGATTTTTTAGTAAATGTGTGGACTGATATTGAGACTTTAAATAAAAATATAAAAATGGTTTTGGAAATAGGCGTGGCACCGCCCACTTGTGATCAAAACAATTTTACAAATATTATTAAACATAAATCAAAAAGCGTTTAACCTATCGTAACTAAATTCGGCAGAGGAGTTGCCTTTGGTATAAGAAATTCTTAGAAGAAAAATTTATGAAATCGGTTGAGGACCACGCCCACTTTTGTATAAAAGATTTTTGAAAGGGTCGTGGACAAATAAAATGGTATTTCTTTTCCCAAGTGGAAATATGAAAAGAAATAGGAAAAAATTAAAATTTTTGAGAATGGGCGTGGCGCTACCCCTTTTATCACTAAGCATTTTTCTATGTTTCGGGAGCCATAAGGCCAAGAAAAATTAACATCGTAAGAAAATTGAGAATACATACTTTCTTTAAGCAGGAAATATTTGTTGTACAAATTAACGAGATCGGTGAAAGACCACGCCCACTTTTATATATAAAGGATGTTTAAAATGGTCGTAGACTGGAGATATAAGCTATATCTTAGCGAAAATTTGTTTTGTATCAAAGATTCTTCACTTACCAAGTTTTATTTGTTTAAATGGGGATGTCACGCCCCTATTTCGATCAAGCATTACACAACATTTCTAGAGCCCCAAAAACAAATGAATCTCTCGTAACAAAATTCGATAGTTCTGTTAGGCCTAACAGCGTGAATCCAACTACGGTTACCCCCGAACATAGGCTCCCTTACTGTTTTGAGAATAGTTTGTGTTTCAAATATGACTGAGTAGGATAAGAAAAGTAATTTATCTGAAATGAGCTGTACAATTGAAGCTCACGCTGAGTATAAAATGGTTGGTTACACCCAAACTTACACACCCTTACTTGTTTATTTTAACTCTTCTGTTGCGTCGAAGATCAGTCTAATATTGCGTTTTCGTTATGATTGCGTTGATAAGGTAAGGAAAGGAGAGGAGAAGAGCAGAGGGTAAAGAAAAGGAAAAAGAAAAAAGGAGAGAGGAAAGGAAAGAATAGATGACAAAACCGAAACCGTAACAGAATTAACAGGCGGTTTTATTAATTTGTTATCGAAGTTTCAACGGTTTGTATCGATTTGTTATCCAAAAGTAGTCAATTTGCTACCGGCATGTTATCGATTTGTTTTTTAAGTTATCGGATTGCCATCGAAAAGCTATCGATTTCTGTCAAAATGATAATAAGCTGAAGAAGCTCTTCTCAAAATGCCCTACATTTTTTGCTTTTGATTGATTTGATTGTTTTTTTTTTATTAAAGTTCTGTATACAAAAGCTACAAATGCTTAAATATAATGCGTGAGAGTGCTTGTTTATAGGTTTATATTCTAGTAAAGTAACCACTTTTGTAGTTTAACCTCAACCCAATGGCCGATCTCTAGGTAATTTTAAAACATAAGTCTTCTAAACGTACCCAATACCCTTTTCTTTTCTCTTTTCTTGAGGTTTTTTGGTGTCTGATTTACCCTACCTTTGTTTAAATGTTCATTTTTTGCTTTATTTTAACTGAGTTCGAGGCGCCTGCCTTGTGAGCCAATTCCTCAGCAATGCTCCGAAATTCGTGCATACTTAGAACCGAAACTTTTGCACTGGTTCGAAATCAGAATAAAGGTACGGTGCTAAGAAGTATTAAGATGACGATAGTCCTTCGATTTTTTAAATCACAGATGGATATCCTAGAGTTTGATCGAACAGTTATTCAAAACCTTCACAGTCTTCCATAGCGTTCTTCTCGTTAGTTTTCATATCCTTGGCTACTTTTTATGCTTTCCCACTCCTAATATAACCAACACCATCCCCCCTTTAGCCTAACGTTAATGTATAAAACTCCATTTATTCATCAAAAAGCAAACAAGAAATGTCATTAATGCCCCCGTTGATCGAACTGTTGCTACAGATCATTGATTATATTTTCCATTATCTAGCACTTAATAGATTTTAGTAAAAACACGCGCTCTTTAAAACGCACGTGAATTAAAAAACTAAATACAATCCTCCGTAATACAATACCAACATTGGAACTCACGAGCCCGTGTGCCGCCTGCCAATAGCCCTCGTCACAGCCGCGCAACACATCTGTTGAACAGATTTCAATACAATAACAAAACGAGGAACGGTAAGAGAGTGATCGCGCAAGTTCGCGTAGTAGGTAGCAGCGGGATGGGAAATGGGATGGTGAACATCATCAAAACAAACGTTAATTATTTTCATGGTAGCAACAAAACAACTAAAAAAAAATGTTTATGTTCAGAGCAAAAAACGTGTAAATATCCATAAAAATGAAAAATGCTGTAGAGGTATAGAATACACAAACACGAGAGCAGGGATGACATTAAAAAGTTGCGAAGACACAGCAGCGAACACGAAAGTAGCAGTGGCAAGTTTTCCATGTCCATGAATTTTGTTACTGAAAATTCAAAAATTTGAGAAAATTTTACAAAAAAATGCAAAATTTGTTAAGATATTTCTGAATTTTTTCGAATATGCAGTTTTGTAGCCCAATCAATTTAAGTCCAATTCGTATTGATTTTTGATCATTTTTCCCCCCGAACGATGTTATATATTTTCTTCCGCCTAAGCTATGCTCCTTTTTTCTATGGGAAAAAATCTGAAACACCCTTCGGCGAAAAAATTGCAAAAATAAAGACAAATTTTGAGAGATCTAGATATAAATTGTACTTCATTAGACTAAAATTGATTGGGCTACAAAACTGAATACCCAAACAAAAAAAAAATTTTTCGAATATTCGAATTTTTTCGAAAATTTTTTTTTGAGTTTCGTTTTCATAGTTTTAGTCAAAAAAAAGGTAAAAGTTTTTTCTTATTGACTTACTTAATTGGCGCTTAACCGATTAAATGGTTATGGCCGTCCAACAAGGCGCGCCAGTCGCTCCTTCTGTCTGCCAATCGGCGCCAGTTGGTCACTCCAAGGGAGTTTAAATCGTTTTCCACCTGGACCTTCCAGGGGAGTGGGGACCGCCCTCTACCTCTGCCTCCATAAGCGGATTCCGATAGAAACACTTTCTTGACCGGAGCGTCTTCTTTCATTCGCATAACAAGGCCTATCCAGCGCAGCCGCGGCGTTTTGATTCGCTGGACTATGTTGATGTCTGCGTATAGCTCATACAGCTCATCGTTAAATCTTCTTCGGTACTCGCCATCGCCAATGTGTAGAGGTCCATATATCTTACAAAGAACTTTTCTCTCGAACATTCCTAGAGTCGTTTCATCGGATGTTGTCATGGTCCATGCTTCTGCACCATATAGCAAGACGGGAACGATAAGTGACTTGTAGAGTTATGATTTGCCGACAGGGGACTTTACTTTCCAATTGCCTACCTAGTCCAAAGTAGCATTTATTGGCAGGAGTGATTCTTCGCTGCATTTCAGAGCTGATGTTGTTGCTAGTGTTGATGCTGATTCCGAAATAAACGAAGTCTTGTACTATTTCGAAATTATGGCTGACTCTTTGCTCAATGACAGCAGGTACTTCGTGTTGTCCTCATTCACCATCAAACCCTTCTTTATCGCTTCTTTTTCCAGTTTGGAGTAAGCAGAACTAACAGCGCGGGTGTTTAGGCCGATGATATCAATGTCATCAGCATATGCCAGTAATTGCACGCTTTTATAGAATATTGTGCCAGAGCTGTTAAGTTCTGCAGCTAGTATAATTTTCTCCAGCATTACTGACTTACTTAATTGGCGCTTAACCGTTTAAATGGTTAGTGCCGTCCAACAAAAAAATTGAAAATTAAGAAAATTAAATTGATAGAATTTTATTTGAAATTGCCACTGCTACTTAAATTTTCGCTGCTGTAGATTATACTACGTAAGACGACGTTCCTCCGAAAATGTATATCATGACAAAAGGGGAGCTAACGTCTGATGACAATTTAAATATTTATGGCATAACAGCTAAATTCGGCAGCCTGTATTGGATTATAAAAAATATATGTTTTTGGGGACGAACTATTTTGTGTATTTCTTAAATATATGTAGTAACTGGTTGTAGCAATGTGCTGAGGGACATCTCTAAGGTAATGAGATCGCACATTGCTCTGGTCGAATGTAACAAAAAAAACCCCAAAAAAAGGAAAATGATACCACAGGTTGAAGTTAAATGTCAATTAATACACCCCTAGGGGATTAGGTGATGCATTTCTTTTTTTATATATGTACCTTCTTCAGAGTGTCCAATTGTAGCGTTAATGTTAAGTGATCTCTCAGCGAGAATAAGGTTAAAGCGAAATGCTCTTGTGACATTACACCAGTGAAGTTATTTTTAGTAGCCAGCGTTTATGTCGCATTTCTTTATTGATTTATACGATTCTCACTGTATTTGTAATTCGACACACACTTGTCACTAACACAAACATACATACTACATACATCTAATAACTGTAAATGGCTCTCTTATACAAGCATAGTGCACGCGCGCAGGATGTTTACCGAATTGCACCTGCCTTTGATGATCACAAGAGATAAGAATTTAGTCCAGATGCAGGTATCGTAAACATAAGCAACATTAATTTACAGAATCAGTGTGTGGTAAGCATGTTTGCGGTTTGTAGACGGGATGCTTTCCTACAAGTGTACAATCACTAATTAAAATGCAGTACACCGGGCTTACATTTCCAATTTTATCTTCCGGTAAGATATGTCTGAATTAGGAACTATCTTTTGATACTCTTTCTTGTTCTAATAATGGAAAAAAATTTTTATACACCCAAAGCAGCGAACACGAAAATACCAGGCAATTTTTCTTCGAATTTCGTCAACTAAATTCTTATTTATTTTATTTCGATATTTAAAAAAAAAACTTCCTTGAATTTTCTAACTGAAACTATGCAAACCAATCTCAAAAAGATTTTCGAAAGAATTCGAGAAAGTTTAACGAAAACCTCGTTGTTTTTAAACTGTTTATTTAGCTTCATTGGACAGGCCCGCCGTTGTGAACGAATTTTGTAATTAAAATATAAGTAACTTCCCGATAAACTTCAAGCTTGAAACCTGGAATATAATTCAGAACCCGATGACAATGCAATAATAAGAAAATAAAACTACGATAGGTGGCGCATGGATCGAAATATTTGGAACACATAATACATATGTACATGAATAGAAAGCGATCTTTAAAAAAAAGTCCATCGATCGAGATATTAAAAAAATCGTATTTGTGGTCCGATTCGGCTCTCATTTGGAAAACATAATCAGGCCTGTTCTGAATTCCGACTCGAAATGAAAAGTAAAACGACATTGATTTCGACTCGGTTTGTATTTGGTGTTCTCAATTCCGATTGTAAAAAATCGATTCGAAGTCGATTTCGAATCGTTTTCATTCCGATTCGGTAACCAGTTTAATCAGCTCTTTTTGTTTATGTGTTTTGGTTTAAGTATCATTAAATTTTATTTTAATTAAAAAATGCCTGCAGATATGGTTTTTGGATGCGCAGACGCAAGAAGATGTGCTATTGTGCGTGCGAATCGTAAAAATGCGTTGGATCGGAATTCAGAACAGGTCGACTTCATTTCGATCAGCATCGATTTGTTTGCCTAATAGATTTCTTGAAGAAAGATTTACTATGCCAATTTAACTCAAATTTAAACCAAAAAATACACACAACTCTTCCAAATAAAATGAAGAATTAAAAAAAAATTATTTGAAAGACAAATATCGCAACATTTGTGTATAATCTGTCAATTAATTTTCATTCCGACTGCTCAGAGGCAATACTTTTCAAACCGATAATTTTTGGTCGGAATCGAAATTGAGAACACCAATCCATTTCGATTCCGAAAAAATTGATCGGAATCGGAATTCAGAACAGGCCTGAATACATATATGAATAGAAAGCAACATATGAAAGATGGCCGGCAGGTGGCGCAGGGTCGAGATATTACACAAAATCGTATTTGTGGTCCGATTTGGCTCATATTTGGAACAAATATTCCATACAATCCGGTAGAAGTGACATCAAAATATTTTGTAGTTCGAGGAGGGACAAGCATACGTGGCGCTGAGTCGAGTAAAGTCTTTGGAAGGATTATGTATTGAGGACTTAGATTGTAACAAATTGTCAGGAAAGAGTACTTGTAATAATGAGTCACTAAATGAACTGAATAGAATGAGAAATTATAATTTATTTAATTAAAGACTAAAACTTGAAAATAATATAATTAAACAAAATTGTTTAAGTTAAACGGTTTTATTGAAAACAATCCTTACATGAAGTAATAATAATACCAAAAGCTAGAAGATAATAAGGCAGGTCCTAGGTACTAGTCATCACACTCCTCATCAATCTAGGGCGTTGATCAGACAGTTAAATAAAAGCGTTTGGGGCGTGAAATTTAAAAAAAATGCGTTTACTTATGACTATCAACAGGAATTTGACGCGTCCAACGCTTTCATTTAATTGTCTGATCAACGCCCTAGATTGATGAGGAGTGTGATGACTAGTGCCTACCTAATTATTTTCTAGCTTTTAGTATTATTTTTATTATTTTTTTTAGTATTATTATTACTTAATTTAAGTATTGTTTTCAATAAAACCGTTTAACTTAAAATTTTTTCTAATTATTTAATCTTAAGTATGCAGTTTTGTAGCCCAATCAAGATCTGAGATCAGGTGAAGCCAATATTACAAAATAGAGTCACATTTGACAACACTTGCCCTTATAAATTTAAGTGTTGCTTCTTGACTAATCAGCAGCACTGGTTTTTTCGGTATCATGAAAAAGTACTACATTAATGTCTATCTGAAATATGAAGTAACGTGCAGGAAAAAAACGTTTGAGGCCTGTATTTTCTTTTGTGGGAGGGTTTTATTTCATTTTCTTGAGAGAAATAGAAAAATTTTAGTCAACGGGACTGAAAGGCTGGATCTTCAGATTATCATACTGTTCACAACTAAAGAGTATAGAAACAGATTGACGCCGTTGTGATGATTGAGGGTTGGTGTCGAAATTCTGTATGTACAAAATTCTAAAAACAAAATTCTGTTTTTTAAAATTCTGCTTTTTTTAAATTCTTCTTTCTAAAATTCTGCTTTCAAAATTCTGTATTACAAAATTCTGTATTAAAATATAATGTTAACAATGTTAAAGAGGCCATGTAATTATTTTGAAAAAGTGCGCCATGCACAGTAATTCTGCGTAGAACACCTTTTTGCATAGGCGGCCTTCGGCCGCGCTTATAAAAAATAACCCTGGGCTACGCCATTCCAAGTCCGGGTGTATGGTATAACCGTGGATACCGCCACGGTGATGTTCTTCTGCGTAGCATACCCTTCTGCGTAGGCAGCCTTCGGCCGCACTTTAAAAAAATAACCTTTAGCCGATCCAACACCGGCTACGTCATGCCATGATTCCGGAATTTTTACTTCCAGAATTAAACATGGAGAATTTTGAAAAAGCAGAATTTTATAAAGCAGAATTTTAATAAGCAGAATTTTAAAACAGCAGAATTTTGTTCAACCATAATTTTGTAATACAGAATAATGACACGCTCCCGATGATTGACAATCTGCAACAATATCATGGAGATGCGGTTGAGTATCTGCAAGGCTAGGCTTGTAACAAGAAAACTCGGGTTTGACGTTATCCGGTTTTACTATGTAAACCGAACGTTAAGAAAAATATGAAATACTCACGGCCATACCGTCAAACCCGACAGACATTGTTCTGATTTTCTCTATCTATCCACCCACCTCTCCTTTATTTCACCCTCTTATTCCTCTCTTATTTCGTATCCTCTCTGATTTTTCCAGTTTATCCCTATCCCATCCATTATCCTGTAAATCTTCCTGCTTTCCTCTTACTCTTCCCGCTGCTGCTCTAATCCAAGTCTAGCTCTCACTATTACTCTTAATCTGTTTCTTATACTATTTTTCTAACTTTTCCAGTTAACCTCTTTTTACTAGTATCCCTATTGTATTCTCACTCCCCCCTTCCTCTTGTTCTCTTTACTTTTCCGACTTCCCTCCAACTTTCTCTACTTTTTCTTCCCATTTCCTTTATTTTATTTTATTTTATTTTATTTTATTTTCTTCTCTTTTCTTTTCTTTTCTTTTCTTTTCTCTTCTTTTCTTTTCTTTTCCTTTCTTTTCTTTTCTTTTCTTTTCTTTTCTTTTATTTTCTTTTTTTTTTCTTTTATGTCCCCGTTTCCAAAGTGGAAATATATCGAGTTTGGCTCCTTTCCGCACGTTAGGTTACTAAGATAATAAAGTAGCAAAATAGTACCAAAAATTTCCCTCCCAAATATTTTAAAATTGATGATCGGACTATGAGGGTCATCAAATTTTTATTGCTGTACTACTAACTTCACCTGATGGTTTTATTGCGACGTACCTAATCGAAACCGCTTTCACGACCATTTGTGAATCGCAAGTCGGTACACTTGTACATAAGAAATGATTAAATGTTTGAGAAGTTTGCATACTAGAGGAAAGCGATTGTCTATCGAACGAAATGCATGAAAGTATTCACTTGCCTTGCTCATGGCTAATTTATTTTCTCTTCTACGTGACCTCTTTTTCATTGGCAGAAAATATCTTGAGGTGTGAAGGCTTGTGGTGTTACTGAAAACAGCAATGTTTAGGACAGGTAGGAATGTAGTCTGTGTAAATATTAATTACCGAGTTCAGACAGTATAGGACGAGGTTCCAAAGCTGCTAGAATGAATGTCCATTGACCTTGGACATCTGTACCCCGCCGTGTGGGTGGTTTGGGCACATCTGAAACTGCTTCCAAAGTGTGCTTTTCAAATTTCGCGACCATTTCTTTTTGTCGTTTCCCTAGGTGCTGCCTTTGAAGCATTTAGCGATTGTTTAGCGAGGTATAAAAATCTATAGCTAGCAGGAGTATAATCGTCTACTTTGGGACAGGATTGACCTGAAAAATCCGTTGCTATTTCAAAGCAATCATTTGCGTAAAAATGTTCTGTCTATGAAAGATGTAGTACCACAACGGCCCAGATGTATCTTAAAGTTGACATAGAACGGCATATGCAGAAAATTTCAATGCAAAACGCATAACAAATCTGAGAACACAAATTCCAATTTTTTTCATACACGGTTCAATTTTCTAATCGAACTTCTATTCGTATTGTCGCTTGCCCAGCGATATTGTCGACATCCTAGCGCTGACACATTCTTAAATTTATAGATGCCCTACAACGAATAAAATGCATTTTATTTGAAATTTTAATTGTGTATTTGACACCTCTAGCAGGTAGTAAAATTTGTTATTTCACACATGTTGTTGTAATTTTAGATAGCATAGCGTGCTTCCAACTATGTGGTTGAAGTTGCGATAACAGACAGAACACGCTACGCATGACAAACCACGGAAAATGTGTTGACAATTATTTTGAATGACTTTTTGTGCAGGATTTCGAACTGACTACGCATCGAAAGTATCACTTTAATACCCGTTTTAAGATCGACTCTAAAATAAAATAATTAAAAAAAATGTTTAAGTTAAACGGTTTTATTGAAAACAATACTTACATTAAATAATAATAATACTAAAAGCTAGAAAATAATTGAGTAGGCCCTAGGTACTAGTCATCGCGCGTGAAAATTCTAAAAATGTAAGGCGTAGCAAAACCTTATTAAGGTTCAGTTAGTCTTATATATGATTATCAATAGAAATTTGACGCGTCCAACGCTTTTATTTAATTTTCTGATCAACGCCCTAGATTGATGAGGAGTGTAATGACTAGTACCTAGGACCTAACAAATTATTTTCTAGCTTTTAATATTATTATTACTTCATGTAAGTATTGTTTTCAATAAAACCGTTTAACTTAAATATTTTTTTTGTTTAATTATTTTATTTACAAGTTGTTAGTCTTTATTTAATTGCTTATTATTTCTCATTCTATTTAGTTCATTTAGTGACTCATTATTACAAGGACTCTTTCCTGACAATTTGTTACAATCTACAATCTACGTCCTCAATACATAATCCTTCCAAAGACTTTACTCGACTCTGCGCCACGTATGCTTGTCCCTCCTCCAAATCCAAAATATTTTGATGTCACTTCTACCAGATTGTATGTAATATTTGTTCCAAATATGAGCCAAATCGGACATCATAGGTCGCTTTCTATTCATGTTTGTATTATGTGTTCCAAATATGGACCAATTTGGACCACAAATACGATTTCTTTGAATATCTCGATCTTTGCGCCACCTAGCGGCAATTTTTTTCATAGGTCTCTTTCTACTCTTGTATGTATTATGTGTTCCATATATGAGCCAAATCGGACAGCAAATACGATTTTTGTGAATATCTCGATCCTTGCGCCATCTAGCGGTGATTTTTTTCTTATTATTGCATTGTCATCGGGTTCTGAACTATATTCCAAGTTTCAAGATTGTAGATTATCGGGAAGTTACTTAAATTTCAATTACAAAATTCGTGCCAGCCAGCCAACCAGCCAGTCAACCAACCAGCACCAACCAGCCTGCCAAGTCAAGCTAAATAAAACGGTTTAAAAATAACAAAAAGAACAAATGCTCAAATAAGAGTTTAATCCCTTTTCCTTTAACGCAAAATATACAGAATCTGATTGATCATAAATTTTGCAACCGCAGTATATACGCAGAAAAACAGTAAACTACAATGTTCACAAATGAGGGCCTATAAGGACCCTGGCTCCATTTTCCTTTTGCCGCAAATAAGATTTATATTGTAAACATTTTTTAATATACACTAACCGTTTAAATTTTCTACTGTTTTTTTTTTCACGAGCTAAAATTATTTTTGTTGACCACTTCAAAATTATATTTTTTTCCTCCTTATGCCATGTGCCATGTCTGGATATTTGTCAAATTTTAAGATTTGGGTTTTGTTTTTCTTTTTCGCTTAATCCTGTTTTAACAAATTATTTATCCCGCCTTAATGTCGCATTTCAAGCGTTTCGGTCTTCTTAGCATTGTTGTTTTAAGGGCAGACGGACTTCCGTACTTAAAAAGTGTTAAATGCATCCGCTACTTAAGATTTCAATCCGAATGAACATAAATATGTATTTCTAACGGTTAATGTTTTTATTGTTTAGAAAAAAGGAGTGCACAGGATAGTAAAGATGGAATCTAAGAGTTGCAGAATTTCAATTGTACACTTTGTAAGATGTTTTTACTTAGTTATAGAGGGTAATTTTATGCTATTCCCACAAACCAGAAGTGCTCGCTAGGTGCTCTATTAAGAATCCCGGTGTAGTGCTCTCATTTTTCTAGGAAGGCTCCAAAAAGGTTTCCAACTGAACGCATCCGAAGAAGAAAAGTGCCTTTTGAAATATATGGAAAATGCTCCCGCAGATAATCATCAAAGGCTATGCAAAGGACTCCCTTTTCACCTACAAATTAAAAAGACTCTTAAATTGCTTTATGATAATCAATAATGGAGTGCTTTAGCTATGTCACATATCGTGATGTCATCTATTTTACAGCTTAGTTCAAAAAATTACAAGCTAGAAAAAATCTGAAAAACAAAATGGCTGAAAGCAGTCCGCAAACATGGGGTAAAAACACCGAGGGACTTTTTTGTACTTCTTTCGTAATATGCGGAGAGCTAGGTCTGCACAAGTTATAGCACACTCTCCTTTGTCCATCGAAGCCGAGCACAGAAACTTCGCGAATATTTCGGAAAGTCGAGAATTAGAATGTCTTGGTGTTATCAGCTAGCACCAGTTAGTCCAACAAAGAAGCGGGTGACGCGATTCTTTGAACGACCAAAACTCCTTAAACGGTCAAATGCCAACTAAGTAAATAAGTTAGATGCTAAGAGTCAAGTCATGATTAAGTCAATCTCAGAAGTTCTCTGCTCTCATCTTAGAAACGAGAAGTCACGAATAGCATCGGTAAGAATGCGTAGTTAGCGGCTATAGTTGAACAGGTGGGGTAATAATACTAACAGCAGCGGTTGGGTGACAGAGAGCATAACAGTAGCAGCGCAGCAATAGTTGATTAGCGGTGACGTGGTCATAACAGGGCGAACTACCTTCGGTGAATGGATGCTTCTTTTGATATTGTTGCATACAACAACTTCGAATACTTATGCAGTAAAAAAGCAGCTATATCGACTTTGGATGCTCAGTTCATGGCAATGCATGCTGAGAGTCAATTAGCGATTGGAGCTCTTCAGGATGGGAACACTTGATCGAAAGTAACAATAGACTGAAGACGATGGCTTAGCTAACTGATTCTTACGTGCATCACATCAATGATAATGCCCCCGCATCACAGTGAAGTACCTTAGAGCTGTGCGACTGGTGAACTAACGAGGAGGCCATTGAACAAACCCAATGGAGTGACATTACGTTCTGTCTATTAAAAGACGGCCACCGTGGTGTGATGGTAGCGTGCTCCGCCTATCACACCGTATGCCCTGGGTTCCACTCCCGGGCAAAGCAACATCAAAATTTTAGAAATAAGATTTTTCAATTAGAAGAAAATTTTTCTAAGCGGGGTCGCCCCTCGGCAGTGTCTGGCAAGCGCTCCGATTGTATTTCTGCCATGAAAAGCTCTCAGTGCAAACTCATCTGCCTTGCAGATGCCGCTCGGAGTCGGCATAAAACATGTAGGTCCCGTCCGGCCAATTTGTAGGGAAAAATCAAGAGGAGCACGACGCAAATTGAAAGACAAGCTCGGCCTTAGATCTCTTCGGAGGTTAACGCGCCTTACATTTATTTATTTTATTTTTTTTTATTAAAAGACAGAGAAACCTTGATACACACATGTGAGATATACAGAAAAATTTCTTCCCCAAAAATTTGAAACAATATAATTTCCTTATTAATCCTAGTTGTGCCTCAACGATTTTGATATTAATGATGATTTTTTTCTTTCATATGGAAATAATAGCAAAATTATATTCTATATGGGAGTATAAATAAATGTAGCAGAAGGCAGTTGGGAAACAGTTGTATAACAGCAAGACGTGGTGATGGTTGGATGTGTTTGCAGGAATGCGGATTCAAATACCACTCCCGGTAAAAAGGTATAGTCGAAGCCGCTGTTGCTTGTTCGTCCTGACGACAAGTTGTCTCAATTTTTCCGCAAACATTCAGTAAAATCATGATTTATATTGGAGCTGTAGCGTTAAAAAAAAAGATAGAAAGTATTGAGCGGTATCTGTCGGACCTTAACTCTGCCAAAATCAAAGAAATTCTATGAAAATTCCTTGTACTTTGTACATAATAAAGGAGCAGGATTTCAATTCATTCAGTGGCGTCAGAACGGTTCAGTAGGCCTAGGTGTACCGCATTGCCTGCATTGAGTTAACTAATCTGACCTATCCTCTCTTTCGAATATGGGTAGTCCTTTGCCAGATATGAATATTTTAGGCTCCTATACTCCCATCTTATAGTACTAGCCCGACTACAACCGGAACTATTTTTGCGACCCCTCGAACCCTCGGTTCCGTGGATTTTGTTCGAATCTTACCAGATATGAATATTTTAGGCTCCTATACTCCCATCTTGTAGTACTAACCCGACTACAACCGGAACTATTTTTGCGACCCCTCGAATCCTCGGGTCCGTGGATTTTGTTTGAATTTTACCAGATATGAATATTTTAGGCCCCTATACTCCCATCTTGTAGTACTAACCCGACTACAACCGGAACTATTTTTGCGTCCTCTCGAACCCTCGGGTCCGTGGATTTTGTTCGAATCTTACCAGATATGAATATTTTAGGCTCCTATACTCCCATCTTGTAGTACTAACCCGACTACAACCGGAACTATTTTTGCGACCCCTCGAATCCTCGGTTCCGTGGATTTTGTTCGAATCTTACCAGATATGAATATTTAAGGCTCCTATACTCCCATCTTGTAGTACTAACCCGACTACAACCGGAACTATTTTTGCGACCCCTCGAATCCTCGGGTCCGTGGATTTTGTTTGAATCTTACCAGATATGAATATTTTAGGCTCCTATATTCCCATCTTGTAGTACTAACCCGACTACAACCGGTACTATTTTTGCGACCCCTCGAACCCTCGGGCCCATGGATTTTGTTCGAATCTTACCAGATATGAATATTTTAGGCTCCTATACTCCCATCTTGTAGTACTAACCCGACTACAACCGGAACTTTTTTGGCAACCCCTCGAACCCTCGGGCCGGTGGATTTTGTTCGAATCTTACCAGGTATGAATATTTTAGGCTCCTATACTCCCATCTTGTAGTACTAACCCGACTACAACCGGTACTATTTTTGCGACCCCTCGAACCCTCGGGCCCATGGATTTTGTTCGAATCTTACCAGATATGAATATTTTAGGCTCCTATACTCCCATCTTGTAGTACTAACCCGACTACAACCGGAACTTTTTTGGCGACCCCTCGAACCCTCGGGCCCGTGGATTTTGTTCGAATCTTACCAGATATGAATATTTTAGGCTCCTATACTCCCATCTTGTAGTACTAACCCGACTACAACCGGAACTATTTTTGCGACCCCTCGAACCCTCGGGTCCGTGGATTTTGTTCGAATCTTACCAGATATGAATATTTTAGGCTCCTATACTCCCATCTTGTAGTACTAACCCGACTACAACCGGAACTTTTTTGGCGACCCCTCGAACCCTCGGGCCGTGGATTTTGTTCGAATCTTACCAGATATGAATATTTTAGGCTCCTATACTCCTATCTTGTAGTACTAACCCGACTACAACCGGAACTATTTTTGCGACCCCTCGAATCCTCGGGTCCGTGGATTTTGTTCGAATCTTACCAGATATGAATATTTTAGGCTCCTATACTCCCATCTTGTAGTACTAACCCGACTACAACCGGAACTATTTTTGCGACCCCTCGAATCCTCGGGTCCGTGGATTTTGTTTGAATCTTACCAGATATGAATATTTTAGGCTCCTATACTCCCATCTTGTAGTACTAACCCGACTACAACCGGTACTATTTTTGCGACCCCTCGAACCCTCGGGCCCATGGATTTTGTTCGAATCTTACCAGATATGAATATTTTAGGCTCCTATACTCCCATCTTGTAGTACTAACCCGACTACAACCGGAACTATTTTTGCGACCCCTCGAACCCTCGGGTCAGTGGATTTTGTTCGAATCTTACCAGATATGAATATTTTAGGCTCCTATACTCCCATCTTGTAGAACTAACCCGAATACAACCAGAACTATTTTTGCGACCCCTCGAACCCCCGGGTCCGCGGATTTTGTTCGAATCTTACGACTTATAGGCTTAACTCATATTGCTTATCTGTTCTTCATGTTTGGAGTTATCTAATAGCGCAAGTTAATGTGAAGGATAATGTTATGAGATATTGGGCAAAGACAACAATCTGCTTCAAAATTAGTGGGAGGTCGACCTGTCAAACTGTACTATGAAATTCTACATAAACTATGAAAGTTATTACGGAAGAGCTTTGTGATTTTCTTACGAAAATTAAAGAAGGAAATTTAAAATAACAATAAAAACTTGTACGTCAATAAAAGACGTTTACTACACAAAATTTTAATAGAGATTCAATTATGAATTTATAATTTCATAGTTTTTATTAACATACTCATACATATATATATATATGTATGTTCACCTGTGAATGAAAATGCCTAAAAACACTTCCGGTCAATTTAAGATGATAAAAAATTGAAAAAGTTTGGAACATTAAAAATATGTGAAGGGATATCGGCATTAGCGGTGGATTTTCACTTAATTTTTTGTATCATACACATATGTATATGTATATGCTGATTTTTATTACTGCTCCCCCTTCAAGATTTTTCTATGTTACCACACTCGTTTCCAATGAATTTAAGTAAATAAATAATTGATGATGAAAAGTTTTAGGTATATTTGTTTAGAAGAAGTATTTGAGAAGTGATTTCCAACACACTCCTGTGCATGCAAACATACATACATAAAAGCTTACATACATACATTTCAAAGATTCATATAGGAATCGGCAGGGGTATAAGTTTATTTACGTTAATGATGTGAGCAAATTCTATGCTGAGTTCAACAGTTCAATAAAGATCGAAAGCAAATCAAATCGACAGCAATCAAATCAAATTGATATTGAATAGGCGAATTGTTGAGCAATTGCTTCTATTTTTGTATGTACGAGTATGTTTGGTATGTGGCATGCTTGTATGTTTCAGCACAATGCTGATATTGGCTATTTATGTTGCATGCAACAAATGTTGCAAGTGAACTGCGAAGAAAGCAACATTAACAGAAGCAATTGCATATCAAATAAATGCATTTATGAATATGAATATAAAAAACGTTTATTATATGTTGGTTTAACTACTCTTACATACACATAGTACAAATACAATCAGATATACGCATTTATGCTACTGAATATGCTATAAAGGTACATATAGCCTAAGCAACGCGCCGCCACATGGATAATTCATCGATCGCTTGATTGCCACTACGCTGATTTTTCAATGTACTTATGTATGTATGAGTATTGCAATCACAAATGCAAAGGCGTCTTCTTCCTGTTTTTAACACTCAGACATTCAGGCATATATATGCAGACATATATGTACACTTGCAAGCATACAAATAGCAGCAAAAATGTGTAACCAATCTTGTAAGGTGTTTCTTTTTTACAAAATTTTTTTTATTTGCAAGAATAATAACCTTAAAACATTTTCGAGAAGTTTTTTGAAATCTTCATAAAAGTTCCGAAATTTTTACTAAAATTTTTAGAAACACGCAGTTTTGTAGTCGAATAATTTTAAAATAAAAACGTTAAGAAATTATTTTAAAAAAAATTTCGAGTAAAATCCAAAAATTTTTTTAAAGTTTTAAAATATTTGTTGATAATTTTCATGTTGATTGTGGAACGAAGACTATTATACCACTTTCATATTTCAAAAAAAAAAAATGTTTCAAAAAAATTAAAATACATATTCGAAAAATTTTTAAAAAATCATACATTTTTTCGAATTTTAGGAATATTTTAGAGTGCGAAGTTTTTTATTGTATTCATCTATAACTTTTTTAGAACACAGTTCCGCAGGCGCAGAATTTTATAAGGAAATTATTTCAAACAAGTTTTCAAAAAAAAATTAAAAAATTTAAAAATTCGAAAATTTGTATAGTATTTACCGAACTATATATAAATTATGTACCCACTGTCAAATTTTTTTCAAATAAATTAAAAAATTGGAAAAATTGAAGGCCGAAAAACAACAAATAAAAATTGGAAACATTTTTAAAATCTTCAAATTATTATTGGGGTTTTCTTCAAACAACTTAATATTTTTTTCTGCTCGCTTATTAGGCGAGTTACTTAGTTTTTTTTTTGCTTTTCAATTGACACTTTTTTGTAAGCGTGCAGAAAAAATTTTGAAGCTGTAGAAAAAAACACCCGTTGTTTCTTTATCCTTAAACTTTTTTAGGAAATCTAGGAAAATTTTTGAGCGCGAACTTTTGTAGACGAAGCACTTTATACCGAAAACTGTGTAAAAAATTAAAATGATTTTATAATTTAAATTTTTTTTTTAAATTTTAAAATGTTCTTTTAGTATTTTGCGAATTGTGTTACGAAAAATTCATCAATCAAGTAATCAATCTCAGATGCTCTTCGAACGAAATCGAGAAATTCGAAAAATTTTTTAAAAAATCTTCAATTTTTTTTTTTCAGTTTTTCTATGATGTTAAATAATGGGGTTTTTCTTGACAAAAACAATTTTGAAGCTGCAGAAAAAAACGCCAAGTAAAATTCCATGAAAACAAAATAAAAGCTCAAAAAATTTAATGAAAATGTTTAAATTTTAGAATTTTTTTATTTGTTTCAAAAACGTGAATGAAGTTATTTCATAAAGATTTCAATGTACAATTCATTTACAACAAAACTACAAAAAATTTTGAAAAGTTTTGTGAAGATTTTTAAAACCTTTACGGATATTTTGATGTTTTTCGAAAGGTCGTTTGAGGGTTATTCACAATTTTTGTTGTACAACTCGTAAAAGTTTTTTTTTTTTAATTTATGAGAATAAAAAAAAGAAACTAGTCGTCAAAATATTAAAATAATTTTGCTGCTTTTTTTTGCTCTCAAGGGTACATATGTATGAAGACACACATTTTCTTGAATACATTTATGTATATCTACATTTAATAAACATATTGCATTTGCCTCATTTGTTACTGTGTATTTGCTTTAAAACCTAAACAGACCACGCGTTTATGCCGATAAGCGAGTTGATTCGGTTATAAGCTACAATTTATTCTCAAGATTTATTACAATTTTCCGTTTACAGATTTTGTTTATATTAGCTATTGTGATACATTCGCCTAGTGACTTTTAAGCGCAAGATAGCTGCGGCCCTGTGCAAGCTTAACCCTCAGCTACTTGCCCGAGTGAGAATTGGGGAGAGGGATGCATCCCGTGCAGTGCATTTGTTACTGGTTCAATGGAATGAGACGTAGGTAGAAGTTTTTCCGTCAGAACTTTGATTAAAGCCACAAGTTCAAGTCCGACCTTAAATGCGAGCTTGCCGTAATTAGGGTGAAAAATGGGCCACTATCCAATGGAAGCACATGAGGCTCATCTCAATACACTAAAAATACTAAAGAACAATTTTTGGCAGAAATAGTCGAAAGTATTATGGTCCCATTTAGATCTCCGAAGAGAGTAGAAGTTGATCTTATTAGAAAATATATCGTTGCTTAGCATACTGCCATCCTAAAAAATAATGTGCGTATCTACATTATTACTGAAACTGACACATTGAAGTAAACATGCTTGTAACTTTCCAACATATGCTGTTTTTTGTTTTTTTTTTTTTTTTGTGTTTTGAACTAATTTTGAGGTGATCTTTCTATTTGTGCAAAAAAAGTTCAAACTTGAATTTCTAATACGCGAATTATGACGACTAATCTTAGAAAAAATGCAAATATCCACATTCTTTATTGGGACTGCAGTACAGTTACGTCATCATTACTATATGCGGTGTCTAAGCAAACTTTCCTTACAGAGGAAGCTATTTTTCAACCTAACTTAACCTAACCTAACCTAAAAATGTTTTTAATTCAGAAAACGAGTCAGCTTTCTTCGGTAAGTCCGAGCCAAATTTTAGTTAGTTATTATTAATCAACGTTAGTGTTATCATCTGTCTACCCTTTTATACTTACTTGCACGTGATCGTCACTATCATGTTGTTGTCGTTTGTTCTGCAGTGGCCGTTAACTTAGCTAAGGGTCAGAAAGTGTAGAAGTCAAGACAATAAAGGGGCGCCCAGAAGGAATCCGTTGTTGGGACGAAAGAACGTGAGGTACATAAAAAATGTTGCATATTGTATAAAACTTGATCAAAAAAAAAAAAAAAACAAAAAACAAAAAACATACAATTACAATATGAACAAATAGAAATTCATAAAAGCATATTTACATTTTCTGTTGATCCTTCTGTACCTTTAACAGATTGTTGCATATGGTAGGTAGAGTTCAACTTTGTTTCAGTAGATCAGAAATGTATGGATTTTGCTAAATTGTTTGAAATAGAAAGTAGCAGCGCTGCTGTTTCTAAAACTTTTACTGAAAAACAAGCTATAATAGAACAGCTTTATGTACATGAGCCAACCCATTTCAAATCAACCTGTCAACAAAACACGGAAATACAAGGACAATGAAATACAGTCAACTTTGAGGCTCTTTTGCAGCTAAATCTTTCAAGCTAAAATAATCAAGCAGAAAGATCATATGTGCCAAGCAAAAGAGTTGGTTGAAAATGGCGACCCTCAGAAATAAGTTACTTCTGCACTTTAGTGCTTACAGATTTACGATCTGTACTTCATGTAACCAAGAATGGGGGGTAATATGTAGTAATAATAATAAAATTTAAGTGAATGCTTCTTTCACCACGGCTTCATGTAACTAGACATTAAATTGCATGCAACACTTACACTGAGTAGTGCAACTGAAGTGTAAAAATCATCATAAACCGTTCGCGTGTATGTATGTAATTGGAAAGGGGGCAGAACAATAATATATAATATAGTATGAAAACTGTTTCTTATTCATATTTTTGAGCGTGAGCCACATAAATTGATGTAAACAAATTCAACTCTTTTCTTATTATTCAGAATTCCATCGATCCTATTTTCAAGATCACTTAAAAAAACATACCAATACTTTTACTCACTCACTTTCCCAAATATTTATTTGTGTGAAATATACTCCGATCAGATGCTAAATAATCAGACAGGCTATTGGCAACAAAGTTGCATTACGTACTTTTTTGAGCTTACCGCATTCGGTTTCTTAAATCACTACAACTTGCCTTTATAGACTGCCCTTAAGTGGCATGCAAAAGACAGTGACACACAAACAAACTTTACTCTGTTCCTTCTGCAAATCAGCCGTTTACAAATAGGTACATATGTTTAAGTATATTTTCCCACTCTATATATTTATCCCAACAGTGAAACAACAAGATACTAAAACTTTGACTAGTCTTCTTAATGAGACACCAAATGCACCTCAACTGGGATGGAATCTATCCTTCGGCCTAGCCGATTATTGCAGCGTCTTTCAGGCGGAAGTGGCTGCTATAAATGAGGCCGTTGATCACCTGAGAAATGTTGTTCACAGCTATAATAAAATTTGTTTTTACTCTAACAGCCAGGTTGCACTAAAAGCTCTTGGATAGGTCACATGTAAGTCCAGGAGAGTAGAGAAGTGCCGCAAATCTCTTAACGAGATCGTTGAGCAAACTTCCCTCAGTCTGGTATGGGTGCCTGGTCACTTGGATATACCGGGCAATGAGATGACTGAGGAATTTACAAGAGGGGACGGACACATCCGTTCCGCTTTCGTCGTCATGGAACGGATTGAGCTTGCCGCTCGCTATCTGTAAGCTCACTTTGAAAGGGATTTTCCTTAGGGAAGTGGGTATGAGATGGAACAATCTCGAATCCTGCTACCGCACTAAGCTCGTGTAGCCTGAATGGGATGCAAGACGTACATGAAGTCCCCTTCTTCTTGGAAAGGGGGGATATATCTCTGGTGGTTGGACTTATAACCGGCCACATAGCATGCACAACGGCTGGGTGCTCCTATAATGATTACTGCAGGAGTTGCAAAGACAAAGAGGAGATAGAAACAGTCAAGCATTTTCTGTGCGATTGTCCTGCGCTTTGGCGCAAGAGGTAGAAATCTCTGGGATCTCCCTTCTTTGACGATCTTTGTGATCTGTCTAAGTTGGGACTTAAGAAATTCCCGATATTTGCTAAATCGACCTGTTGGTTTGAGTATGGGAGAGATCCATGTGGTATCACAATGGGACCTTTTTGGGCCTAAGTGCACTGGTGCTCGCACCGGTGGCAACTCTAACCTAATTATATCAAATTTGTGGCATATATAGCTTTAAAGTTTTGAAAATCTTGTTCTGTTAGAACTTCAGCTTTCGTATATTAGAAAATCTCATACAAATTAGTATAACAAATTCGAAATACTCCTGAAAATATTTCATAGCAATCTTAAATTGAGAATAAAAACAATCTTGAAATTGCATTATGTAGTTATGAAGCGATCCAAAGATAGCTCCGAAATGTTACACAAGTGGTTCAAAAATGTTCCGAAAGGATACCTAAAATAATACAACATATCGAATATGTTGTTCTTGGATTAACAGACACTCAGTAGAGCTGATGACATTATATTAAATTCAACAAAAGTTTTTGTCAAGAGAATATATTTGTTTAGGCAATTCAGCAGAAGTTAACAATATTTTGTAAAAATTACAGATTCTCAATTAATATAATTGATTTTTCTGTTAAAAGAACTGATTTCATCGATAGGTTTAACAGCGAACAACTGGCAAGACATAAACTAACTTTAAGGACCAAATTTCGCCCATAGCGCTCACTGTTTAGTTTTTATGACCATGGTGACACAGAAATCTCTGTCATATGAACAGACTTTACTGTTACTTTAATGCTGATAGAAATGTGTTATTTAAAAAGTTTTCATTGGTATTCTAAGGGTTACAGTGATATCTGTTAATTTAACAGAGCTATGGCTTTTGTATGATGAAAAGATTTTTTGTTGATTTGATTGTTGAGACGGTCAATTCAGAATCAACAATTTGTGCGAACAAAGAGCTATTTGGGATGGATAGTTGGTGGTTGGATTGACTTCTTATTCGATTGCTATTATCGACTTTTTTATTTCAGTGTAGTTTTGAAATGACTTTTAAAGCACTATTGAGATAGTGTTGAAACGATCCCTCAAAGCATTTCGAAACTATGCGGACATGGTCCTGCATTATCCTGAAATAATCGTGAAACATTCACAAATAACAATTCCACACAGATTCCAAAGTAGTCCGAATCTCATCTTTAAAAGAAAATCCAATAAGCTTGTAATAAGCCTGAACTGATTCCAAAATGATCCCAAAAACATTTAGAAACGCTTAAGTAAACTCCCGAAATTATCCCGAAAATAATCCCGAATTTTTTCCAAAAGTGCAGAAGGTATTACGAAGTTACGAAATGATCCAGAGATGGTATTGAAGCGACTCGAAAGTAGTTTCGCAATGATTTCGAAAGAGTTTGGAAATAGTCCCGAAATAATCCCTACAATAATCCAATTATTGTGAAGTATTTCAGAGGTAGTCCATGAAACAGTATTGAAATGGTATCGATCGGTAATCGAAACGATTGCCCAAATAATTCCGAACTATATCGAGGTTGTCCTAAATCATCTTTAAATAATCCTAAAAACAATAACGCAATGATTCCGAACAAGGAGAAATCTCAACCGTGAAATGATTCTAATATGCTTATAATAATAATTCAGAAACGTTCACAAATAGCTTTAAAAGTAATCCGAAGGTAAACCTAAAATGAATCCCAAAAATTGCAGAAAGTATTCCGAAGCGTTCAAACATGACTCTGAAAAGATCCCAACAACAACTCTAAAATAATCACAAAAACCACCCGAAAGAGTATCGACAATAATTTCGAAATTATCCCGAAATAGTCACGGAACTATCTTGGTGGAGCCACAATAGTCCGAAAAACAAGACCGAAATTATGGCTCGAAAATATCCCCACAACAACTCTAAAATAATCTTAAAGAACATCCGAAATAGTACACATGAATGTTCTGAGTTATCCCGGAATGATCTTGATAGCCCCGAAATGGTCCGCAAAACAGCTTCTAAATGCTCTGAAGTTATCCCAAAAGAGACGGCAAATAATCACGACAACAATCCCTTACTAATCTCAAAAAAGTTCCGAAATAATCTCTACAGCAATTCCGAAATTGTCCTGGAATTATCCTTTCAGACCCAAATGGTCCGGAAAATAATCCGAAGTATATCCGAAAACAGCATCATAATGATCACGAAAATATCCTCATAACAGTGCTGAAATTATTTAAAAAAAAAAATTATATCCGAAACAATCCAGAAAACAATTCCAAAATAATACTGTCATATCTCCGAAAATATCCCCACAGACCCAAAATGGTCCGGAAAACAGCATCAAAATTATACGAGAGGGGTCAAAACATGGCTCCGAAAATACCCCCGCAAAAACTTCGAAATTACCTCAAAAACAAACAAAATAATTAAGACAAAAATTCTCGAAATACTCCCAAAAATAGTCCCGAAAAAATCCAGATTTAGTTCCAAAGTTTTCCATAAGGGTTTCCGGTAAGAACCCGAAAACATTGCCATTGCCCAGTCTGAGCTAGAATATGATTATTATTCACATTTTACATAATACATACATTTGTCTTCATACAAATTGGACATTCAAAATCTAAAATACCAGTCATTTGGCAAAAAAAAAAAAAAGATTGCTCATTCGTTTAAGTCCTTGCCGATTTGACTACAGGGTTAGGATGGAAAACACATACACGAACACAAGTACGTACTCCCTCACAGCATATGTGCAATTTTCTTGACTGTTTTATTCCAACTTTACGACTTGGTCTGCCAAAATAGTTTTCGGTTCATTCCTTTCTTTTACTCGATAGCTTCTAGCGTGCCATAACAAACGTATATCTTCACGCTTCTTCTTCGCCATTGCCACACGATCATGGCCATGCGGTCCGTCTGCACAGCAGTTGGCCACTTCACTTTATGATCTTCTTTTTGCGCTTGGAGTGCATACTTGAGTTGCTTTTGTTGTTTTTAAAGACACGTTGCTTTATTTTTCTAGTATTTAAATTTTTCTAGACGCTGCTAATTTGTTATTCTCTGAAACACATTAGCACAAATTCAACACATGGGTGTGCCTCTCAGGAGAATTTGTTTTAAAATATACATGTGAATGTATGATCATTTATAATCTGTTTTATACCTAAATTTTTGTGGTCTCCTGACTCAAATTAATAATTCAAAGAATCTACATTTTCGAAATCTTAAAACTTCCCAAATCAAAGTAAACAACTCAACAAAGCACCACAAAGAACCAGGGAACAAGCCTTAACAAACGTATAAAGTCCTTTAAAAAAGACTGTCAAACCATTTAAGAAAGCGTAAAATTTTCGTGTTTTCATTGAAAACTGTTCTATATATATTTTCCACCTTCCTATCCCTCTTTCTCTCTCAAGGCAATATCTTCAGTCGAGATTAGATCCTCAATAATCCTCGACTGTGTGGAGAAGATCAGCAGTATAGAAACTCGTAACACCACCCTTTTGGCCTGAGTCCCATGACGTAGGGAAGTGGATGGTAACGTGCAAGCGGCAGTCATGTTTGAAGACAGGAGAAGAGCTAGGCATGATAAAATGAATCTCAGAGAACAACACAGGCTTTAAGTTACAGAATACTCACAGTTTACTATTGACTCAAAAGGCACATGCACAAACTTGACAAATGGTATACTGGCCTCTGTCGATTCTGCGGCAGAGGGGATTAGATTGCAGAGCAAAGTCTCCTCGAATTCGGTGCTACAGCGAGAAGAAAACTCAGGATCTAGGCCTCACTGAAGTTAGAAAATTGGCTCGTACACTTCCTCAAGAGGAAAACCATTCGGAACTTCTAAAAAGATTCTTGGAAGAAACTGTAAACACGTCTGCATTCCATAAAATATAACAAAAACAAGCGAAACTTTCAGTTCAGCACATTTAACAGCTTTTCCCCATCTGAGCGATACTAGGCAAAGAGGAGGACAGTTTCGTATAAAAAAAAGCTTGAGATCGCACTGCTTCACAGCAAATTATACTGGTGGAAGAGCAGAAAGGTAGGGGAATGTTGGTGGAATATTTTAGACGTTCGGGTGACAGATGCCTGGGATAATGCTGTAGCCTGGCACCTAGATTTCAATTGAGGCAACATATCAGAACTTTCTAGGAATAATGATCAGACGTATGTGGCGCTGCAAAGTTTTTGCGATACATGGTGAGCTACTGATTAATCCTAAATACTTAGGTGATACATGGCAGCTACTGACGGCCTTAGATTGAATACATATAAACTTGTTGAAGGCAATTAGTGTAATTGATAGCCAACCAACGGCAGAAAATCCCCGAAGAAGATGTGCAGGAATACTGCCATTCTATACAACATGGGTTTCTCGCCGGCGGTGCAGGAATAGGTTCCTTCGCAACCGTGGCACAGGAAATCGAAAGTCAAACAGACACTTCGGTGATTCCATTTACTTTACTCAGATGTCCCAAGGAGAGAGAATTTCTTGAGTATACTTTCCAGGGCTTTCGAAATTCATTACAATCTTCCACGTTTTCGATTCTCCAAAAATACAGTTTGGCTATCTTTATTCTGTTTTTAAATACTCAAACTTAACCTATGGGCTCCGATTGGGTATACTGAACCTGCCTCTTTGAAAAAGCTGCCTGCTAGATGCCCCAAAGTCATCGATAGATTCCTAACACAAAAATATTGCCCTTTCTCTATACGTTTAGTCGAGCAGGCATGTTAAAAGACGATTTTTCTGAGATGTTGATTCCCATTAAAGCATGCATCTCTATGCTAATCGAGCAATAAACATCAGTTTTGTCCAAACTTGCCGAGACATCAAATTTCGTCGGACTTTCTGTTGATCATTTTGGTGTATATTATTTAATGAACGTATCGATTAAGTATTAACAAATATGGAGCTTTCGGAAAGCATATACCCGACTATACCGCAACACCTCCAGCTGGAAAGTGTATGTTAGGTAGCGCCTCAGGACACTTTTCACATCCAACGAACCCCGTCGTTTTTAGTAGTCCCTGTATTGTATCTACCTTAGGTAGGACATTTCTCAATTTCACCGTTTTTCTGGAGCATTTTATGTCCGCATAAATTTTTACATGACTCCCAACATATCCCTATATTCGTTCCAGCCCTCCGCGCTTTCCGTAACTTTTACCTGCTGCAAAATCCCCTTTACCCGTCCTTTCAGAAAACTCATCTCCTTACTCCACTATGGTGGCTTTGCTTCTTCCTTGACCACAAGCTCTGTTATAAGCAGATTGTAGGACTCCTTCGCTCCTCTATGGTGGCAGCCCTTAAAAGTTTTCTCCCGCCATACATTTCTGGAATCTAGAAAGTCAACGAGTAATAATAAAAGTCAAAGAGAAAAGATTATTCCAAATTGGAAGGAGACTTTAAACAATAAGTTTATTGTTGTTTTCGCTAAATATTGGATATTAATACAAAATAATAGATAATTTGTAAATCAATGTTTGAATAGTCTAATCAGAAATGCAACACACAACAAAAGACAAATTCATCTGCGCATGCGCATAGAACATAGACAAAACCAAAACACAATGGACGGCCCAGCATTGTTCACATGCTAAACTGGAAAAGGGAAAATCATTGATAAATACGTGAAGAGACAAAAAATGTTTGTTGTCAGTTTTAAGTTGTTTTGTTGTATTTGCCGAACATTCGCGCACTCGATCGTCCTAATCAAATATGCGCACAACGAAACTATCAATGAAAACCATCGGACATTGCTGTAAAAGAAAATCTGAAGTGCACAAACAAACCCCCAAAAGGCAATGTATGCGCAGGTAGGAAATGCGAAGCGACACCAGCGCTCGTTCAAATGAAGGCGCAGGAAGAAGTCAAAACACATGAACCACACACGCACACAAACCACACAAGTGCGTAGGCAAACACACACAAAAAATCAACAGCCAACATAGATACATATGTACGTTTTGGAAAATTGTCTGAATTTTCCAAATATGCGCTGCGTAACTAACTCTGCATGTAACATACGGATCGGCTGCACAATTCGGCTCGGTTAGACGCTGCCCTGTGTGAGTGCGTGCAATATGCTTGCCAGACATGCATCTGTGTATGTACATATCCATATGTGCATAGTGATCTCGCATGTACAACAATAATTGAGGAAACTCAAGAAAAGTGAACGGGCGGGAGGATAGCGTTACATATATACAGTTTATGTTGTTGTTGCTGCGCTGAGATTTTTACTATGCAGTTCATAATGCACACGATACTGCTGCCTGAAAGTATGAATGTAATTGAGTTGTTGTTCTAACACACATACACTCAAAAATTAAAGGAATTTAAAATGCCCACACAAACGCGTGTCAACCAAAGAGCAAGCAGAAAAAGGCTATGCCGCGCAAAGAAGAATAAGCATTCTGTAAAAACATGGGGTATTCACAACACAAAGCAATCACATTTACATGCACGGCTCAACAACAACAACAAATAGTCATGCTTCTGCCGTACATCGCTGCTCGCATTGAGAAGGCAACAAATCGCCGCCGCTACGCACGTCTGCAGAATTGAAGTTTTGAATTTGTTTATTCCGTTTCGGGATGTCATTGCGGTAGCATGCAACAGCGCAAACGAGCACGAACGCAAATAAATCGTTAGATATAAAGAAAAATAAAAACTATTTATGAAAGACGTTAAATTTGTTGTGTATTTACGATTGTGCGGTGATCATCGGTGTTTACTTCGTATACTCACACATACAAGCTGAAGTGTATTAAACATACACCCACGCTTGATTCAACAAAAAAACATGGCGAAGCTTTTATGGACTTTCATTGTTGTTCTTGTACGCAATCTTTGTTGCAAGTGTTCGTGTGTGTTGTGAGTGAAAAACAGTGCGCGCGTTTCTCTCAAAACCACAAATTTGCTTGGTTTATAAACAAATCGAGAAAATGCATACATTAAAACAAACAACCGTTATACACGTTTAAATTTAAAGCTTACCAAAAGAAGTTGCCTATAAATATTAATAAAAACAATTTTGACCTTATACAATGCAAGTGAAAAGTATTAATGGCTTTACTAAATCGAGAATAAATTTTGTGTCAAAGACAAAAACATGATTTAAGTGGCAGTTTTAGAAAAACAAATCGTTGCCACATTAAATTTTAGTGGCTAAACAATAACAGCAAATTTATTTTTAAAAAAATCATTGAGAAAGCTGTTTACCGCAGATATTCAAAATGTTCATCGCTTTGGATCAAAATAACGCTTTCTTCTCAGGTATTTTAAATTTTTTTTTGTTTAAATTGAACGACCCTTAATAAAAAACGGATTTATTTTAAGAGTGGTTAGGTTAGGTTGAAATGACTGGCTAATAAAGACCTCACAAAGACTGAATGTGTCCACAGTGTTACCAGAATTTGTTTGACGATGAAACGGAAGAAATCCAATCAGGTACCAGGACTTATGTTGTAGAATAACTCCGTCCTCTTCGCAAACACTAGCATTTTTCTAGGGCACAGCTTAATTGCTGCCTCGAGGTCTGGCAACTCTTCCGCCCCATTATAACTGTAGCCCTTATATGGCGAGTGCAGGACACAAACACAGTACGTGCTCACGGTTTCTTCCTGCAGCTCGCACTTCCAACACCTGCTGTTACTGACGAGACCTAACGTATAGGCACAGTCCAGTTAGTATGCCCACCGTGAGCCTTGAGTATTCTCTCTTCAGAGATATGAACCACATTGTGAGTCTAATATCGTAGGCTTTGCACATTATCTTAGAAATTATGCAGCCTCGCGCTTTTGTACACGCCTTTCCTGCTTGATGGATCATATACATATACAGATCCTGTCTTATTTTATTTCTCCCAAACGGATTGGGACGTCAATTGTCGTTTCAGCGGGTGTTGCATTCACCTTTGCCAACTCATCGGCCCTTTCGCTACCTTCTATCCCTTTATGACCGGGAACCAAGTAAAGATGTATTGTTCAGCCTGAGGGAAGTATTTCAACAATTAGACCTTTCGGTCCATTTCTTTATCCGTCTTTTTGGGGAAATATAATTTCCCACTATAAGACACAACTTTAGCATATGAGCCACACTTTAGAATTCATTAGGGTGTACGACAAGTGTACCTAAAGATGATGATACCGATAAATCTTTTTTAGTTTATAATCACTTTGTTTTTGTGATATTATATGTGTTAAATGATTTCTTTCTATATTTAACCCCTGATGATGCCAAGGAGTTTGGCGAAGTATTGGGTAAAAACGGAGGAAAACCAAAGTTTTTTCACTTGTATACCTTTCATGAACATGAAATGGTATATTAACTTTGGTGCGATGTTTGTAACGTTGGGAAATATAGAAGATAGACTCACCATTAAGTATACCGAATTGATCAGGGCGACGAACTGAGTTAATATAGCCATGTCCGTCTGTCCGTCCGTCCGTCTGTCTGTTTAAACGCAAACTAGTCCCTAAAATTTTGAGATATCTCAATAAAATTTGGCACAAGGATGTATTTTTGTATTATATTAGACATTTTTCGGATCCGGTAGGATATCTCCCATACAACCGATCGTTCAGATAAGGGGGTTTTTTTGCCATTTTTTCATATTTAACTTAAAATCGTTTAGGTATGTACATCTGTTCACTATATATTTCTTATCTTATACAGCGCATTATTTGGAGATTATGAATGGGATAAGATTATTGTTCAGCCCCATTCATGAAAGGTATGAAGTCTTCGGCACAGCCGAAGATAGTCCCGTCATTACTTGTTTCATTTCAAATTGAAAAGACCAGCAAAGCCTATACAAAAAACATTCACATTAGAAGCAATATAGATTACCTCCAGCGGGTTAGGGGGTTAGAATATACCCGTGGTAGGTATGTCTGTCGTAAGAGGCGACTAAAATACCAAATAGATTCAAGGGGTTGTGTAACGCAGCCCTTTCAGGTTGCCAGCCCAATATATAGCTTCTCCAAACCCAATTGTCAACCTATCCGTGGCGAATCCTGTTACATTAACAACGAAGGCTCTGGCGACCCCGAACTCCTCATGGATCTAGGGGGTGGGAGGGTGGTATGGCCTATAAGGTCCCACGTGGTCATAACAAATCGTTCCCGAGATGGTCGGGCTTGGTACCGGAACGTACCAGATCTGCATCCGGCGAAGGACCATCAACATCGATAACACTCCCCAAGACCTTCGGGGAGTATCCTTATCGCTACAACAACAACAGGGAAGTTTTTCCATTGCTTCTTTGCATTCCAATTCTTGTACTGTGTGAGATTATTGCCTTAATCGTCGCTTGACTATGAATATATATATTGACGCTACTGCAACTTAAGCACGCTCCCTCCAGAATTTCTGCTGCTTTCTTCAAGGTTATAATTACCGCCTGAAAGATGCTGCAGTAATCTGGCAGCCTGTAGGGTCTACTTATTTCTGTACCGACGCAGTAAACAGCAGACCTGACCCTTTTCATTTTAATGAATAAAACAACAAAAATTATAAGCTTATCCGTTAAAATGAAGTAAAAAGAAAGATCAGTTAAAACGGAGCCCTCCATATAACTTTCTGTAGTACCACCAGTAGTGGCAGTATTATCGTTGGCGGCAGGAGCAAAATCTCAACGGCTATTCAGGTTAGATGGCCCGTCCTTTGACTGCACTAAAATTCCTCCTATATGGCTTTCATATCCTAAAAAACCAATTTACCACTTTTGCTAGGAATGCCCTACTAAAGATAATTTGGTCTGATGAATACGGCTGAAACGCAGACTAGTAGATACGAATTGTCTTCGACGCAACCCTGAGGAAATAGAATTTAAGGTTATGCGACTTATCGGTTGAAGCGACTTTTAGAATGCGTCGAGACCATGTTTTCATAATCGTTGAAGGCTATGAGAATGTTGATTGTTCTAAACCCAGAGCCCTTTACTTTCAGTGCTTGCTCATGTGCATGACTTTAACATCACTCGGTACTATGTATGTGCATACATATTTTGAATCAAGGAGCACACTCATGTGCGTGTGCCTTAGTTCATATGGCACACACTTGAGATGTGTGTTAAATTTTTTTTATAATATTATACAGCTCATGTGTATGAGCATTGAATTAAGTAAGCATTTAAGTATTTCCCACACGTGTTTAGGCTGTGAATGTGTGTACAAATGCGAAACCTGCTTCCACGATAATCTTAACCTTGGTGCGGAGATAATTTTTCTATCAAAACTGTAGACCGTGTGGATAAAAATGTTGTAAAAATCTGCAATGAACCAAAAGATCATACAAAAAAATTTATTCTTTAAATGCATTTTCAACACCTTTTTTCCATCTTAAAGTAAAGTGCGGATTGAACTATTTCAGTTAGGCAGAAAAAGTTGTGATTCAACACTTGAGTGTGTAATAAGAAAAATAAGTGCATTAACTCATCATTGTTAAAGCCCTATAATATCACTAGCTTTACCCGGCGTACGTTGTAACGCCCGAGACCGAATGAATGTTTCGTTATTTTTTCTGTTTTGTTTGTTGATAATTTAGTTTATTGTTCTGTAAATTGAATTGAATTTTGTACGCATATTTGGTCAAATTTTCTGTCAAAACAATTTATTATTGTATGTTATTGTAATACAAGTGGGTACAAAATATTTTTGGTTTTTTCGTTCGGCGCAAAGGTGCAACGATAAACCATAGCTGGCCATGGGAAAAGCACGGACTCTCTAAATTATCCTTGTGCTTTGTTGATTGTAATTGCAAATGCAAGGCGTACAGGAAACTGTAAGAGCTTAAAATTGAATGACAAATCTGTAGGAATTATTGGGATCCGTGGTATGAGCACATCTTCACCTTTGCCTTTATCGCTGATGATTGTTGCTTCGATTACATTCGGCATTAATTGCCTAACACAAAATCTGGTTCCATTGCACAGTTTTAGTGGGTCTAAATTCCAAAGAAGCATGATTGGTGAGCCAATTTGTAAGGTTAATATATGCGCATGTATTCCAGGTGGTTCTAAAGAATTTAGAAACTCAGTTAGATAATTCACAATTTGATCTTCATTTGTAACTGTGTCGATCGATTTATATTTCGTCACTTCACCAGGAATTTGGTTTTGAATGCGATCATTGATTTTGTTAACATTATCATTTTTGGAGCTAAGATTGCTCGTTCGCACAGCCAAAAAAAAATTGTGTTTTAAAATTCTTAGTTCTGAAATATGAAAAACCTTCGTCTTGATCGAGGGAACCTATAGCCAAAATTTGGTGATGATTGAAGTGCGGGAAATACGTTTCCATAGGGAACACACACACAGAATTTGATTTTTATAGAAGATGTAGATAGACTAAAGGTAACAAATATTTTTAACGGCGGCAGATTACTAAACGTCCAAAAGAAATAACAGCCAAACTCAACAAAGGAGTAAAACTTTAGGTGTTAAAATAACCTAAGCTTGTATGGCAGCCATAGTTCTAAAAAATCCCATTTGTAGGGAAGGTGCCACGTCCCTTTTTTCCAATTCCACATTTTACTGGAGGTGTTAGGACTTAACGTCATATAGGTCCTTACCAATTTTCATGATCCTACCATTACTACATCCAGAGATATACAGTATGAAATATTCCATTTGTATGGGAGGTGCCTTGCTGTGTTAGGGATGACCTCATATAACTCCTCACTGAATTTCAATGTTCTGGCATGTATACCTTCAGAGTTATGCAGTACCAAAGATTCCATTTGTATGTAAGGTGCCACCCCCCCTTTAATATATCGAAATTATTTTTATCCTAAGACCTTCGTGTTGATCGAAGGGACCTATAGCCAAAATTTGGTGATGATTGAAATGTGGGAAATACGTTTCCATAGCGAACACACACACATACACAGAATTTGATTTTTATATATATATATTATTAAATCTATTGAAAAGTGTTACCTTTGTCCTACCCATGACAAAAAAGCCAAAACCTATTATTTTCAATTTTGTAAGTCTTTCTTTTTTTGATATTTGTTATATAATGTTAGAAACTCGCTTTAAGGATAAACAACAATAGAGCTTTGATTTCTTCGAAGTTGTTAAGGAATTATTCAACAATAAAATTTGTCCCACCCGTGACAAATATGCACAAACTGTTGTTAGAAAAGAGTAGACTTTGCTAATACGTCTTATATTTCTAAAACAGATATCAACAAATAACGTCCAGAAGAAATTTTAATCAAAATACAACTTATATGAAGTACAGTTTGTTAGTCCATGATTTTATCCTATGACGTAAACCATATTTTGAACCTTTGGAATACTTTATTAACCATTAACAAGTTCATTTAACGGTTTTCATTGGAACATGTCCCACCCTTGACAAATGCTATCCCAATCGTGACACTTGATTTTACATTATAGCGACAAATTAATTCAAGAAAAAGTTATTACTGAAATGTTTGTTTATCTAAAAGTATTTGAACATTTGCAGTGTTTTTATAATTTATAACTTCATTAATGGATAGCGTCCTCTTTTTGTCACACCCCTGATTGTTATAATTTTCATATATACTAATGTATTGCAAGCTTTTTTACAAAGTTTCTCAACGCATCCATTGAAATATTGCGTACAAATGTCCTACTCATGATGATGAAACATCCCTTCTAAATATTCCCCGACTTCAAACTCAAACTCGAGTAGTCTGACTTCTAAACCAGCAGGCGTACCACTAGGCGACTGAACCTTAAGGGGGCCTTAAAGGTGAAAATGTCAAATTTCAAATTTGTTGTAAATGCGAAAGCGTCACTTGAATATGAGAATAGTCAATTGTAAATTAGGAAGCAACAAATAATAATGCGAAACTTACGTGAAAATACTTATTTTTCTGACAACATAATATGTAAGTTTTGTGCGGAGAATAAACAGAAATAAAGTTAAAGGTCAATATTAGAATCTGTCTACGAAACGGGGTTTTTGGCCCCTACTACCTCCAGATTTCGAATGTCTATTGGAAACTCCAAGTATGCAGATAGAATGGGCATAACTGCCCTATTTGCCTATAAATCAGCCGTTGGCAAAACGCGGTCATCGGGCCCAACTTATTCTATAGCATAGCGTTTGATTGCTGGCACTCGAAGGTAACAGACTGACAAGTGTACATCGATTAGGCGCAATGCTTAATCAGGGGCACTACCCTCCATACTCAAAAATGCTATAGGGGTAAAGCTCAACCTCCTACCCTCCTACCAATAGACATGTATTGTAAGCTCAAGGCCAATTGTAATACGGTTGGAAACCATGCCGGAAAACTTACGTCAACTAAATTACTTATAATACTTCGAACCTTCCTCTAGACAGAAGATATTTCTAGCGCTCATTCAACTCTTATATTACATATCTCCATACGCCCACTCTTTGTTTTTTTAAGTGAAATTTCAAGCCATGCTGGCTTAAATTTATTTTAGCACAGAAAATTGTACAAAACATTAAAAAAATTTTGTGCAGTGTTAACACTTTTCGGATTAATATCAAAACTATTTTTAGTGTACTTCCAAATTTAGCACCAAAATAGAGTAATGTGGAAAAGTGTGGTATAATTGTACAATATTATACTTCTCGAAGTGATATCAAAACTAGTTTGCTCGTTGTATTGCGTTATGAGAGATGTGAAGAGCAAGACGCAGTGGTGTGGTTTTAGCGTGAGCCTCCTTTCATACCGAACGTCGTGGGTTCAAGTCCCGGCCGCAGTAAATAATAAAATTTTAAAAAAATATCATTTTTATGATTTAAGTTTTAGTTTTAGAATAGTATTCTATATTTGTTTGCCCAAGTCATTCTCTAAAACCTAGGCTACATCATCTGCCCTTGGGGTAGGTTGATTACACTCTCTTTCAGAGATCACGAGTGTTTATGTGGTTAAGGTTTCTCGTGTCCTATGCCGCTAATACTTCCTAGCGGCATTTGTTCTCTAGATTACCAAAATTCCGGCTTCGGTCAGTTTAATTTCCTGAAAAATTCAACATCGCCAAGTATGACTTTTGTTAGTATAGGGGCCTTCCTTATACACCTATAGCGTTAAAATTAAAAAGCACAATTTCGTTGTCGTATCTCTGCTCGTTCTTGTACTCAAAACGTTTAAATAAAACAAGTAAGGAAGGCTAAGTTCGGGTGTAACCGAACATTTTAAACTCAGCGTGAGCTTCAATTGTACATTTCATTTCACATAAATTACTTTTCTACATAACACGTGGCACCGCCCGTTTAAAACAAAAATGTTTCCCCATTTCCTCTTAAAATAAAACTTGATAAGTGAAATATTATTGATTGAAAACTGTTTTTCGCTAAGTTATAGCTTATTATTCTAGTCTACGACCCTTTTAAACTTGTTTTATTTAAAAGTGGGCGTGATGTTTAACCGATCCCGTCCATTTTTACTAGAAATATTTTCTGCAATAAGGAAAATATGTGTACACAATTTCATTACGATAGGTTAATTTTACTTCGGGAGTTACGGCTCCCGAAATATAGAATATTGCTTAGTCATAAAAGGGGCGGTGCCACGCCCATTTTTAAAATTTTGAAGTTTTTCCTATTTATTGTTATAAATCCACTTGGGAAATGAAATAACATTGATATAAAGTTCTTTTTTGCAAAGATATAGCTTATTTTATTCGTCCACGACCCTTTTAAAAATCTTTTATATAAAAGTGGGCATGGCCCTTAACCGATTTCGTTAATTTTTCTTCAAAGAATTCCTTATAGCAAGGCAACCTCTCTGCTGAATTTTGTTACGATAGGTTAATTTTACTTCGGGAGTTACGGCTCCCGAAATATAGAATATTCCTTAGTCATAAAAGGGGCGGTGCCACGCCCATTTTTAAAATTTTGAAGTTTTTCCTATTTATTGTTATAAATCCACTTGGGAAATGAAATAACATTGATATAAAGTTCTTTTTTGCAAAGATATAGCTTATTTTATTCGTCCACGACCCTTTTAAAAATCTTTTATATAAAAGTGGGCATGGCCCTTAACCGATTTCGTTAATTTTTCTTCAAAGAATTCCTTATAGCAAGGCAACCTCTCTGCTGAATTTTGTTACGATAGGTTTAACGATTTTTGATTTATGATTAATAATATTTGTAAAATTGATTTTATCACAAGTGGGCGGTGCCACACCCATTTAAAATTTTGTTTTCAAATTTTAATCAAGAGTCTCAATATCAGTCCACATGTCAAATTTCAACATTCTAAGTGTATTATTTACTAAATAATCAGGTTTTTGTGTTTTTCAAAATTTTATATATACAAAAAGTGGGCGCGGTTATCATCCGATTTCGCTCATTTTCAATTTCAAATTCTGGGTGCAGATAAGCTCGTGTACCAAATTTGGTGAAGATATCTCAATATTTACTCAAGTTATCGTGCTAACGGACGGACGGACGGACATGGCTCAATCTAATTTTTTTCGATACTGATGATTTTGATATATGGAAGTCTATATCTATCTCGATTCCTTTATACCTGTACAACCAACCGTTATCCAATCAAAGTTAATATACTCTGTATGCAAAGCACGCTGAGTATAAAAATTAACGAAGCAAGAAACATGAATGGAGGCAGTAAATAAAATTCTCCCTGATGAAGATGAAAAAATTTCATCGAACCGCGTACGAGGAAAAGAGAAACCTTGTGTTTTGTCTTTATTTTATCGGCCGAAAAGCTCCAAACAATTACAGTTGTAACCAAAAATTGGCCCAAAATAAATACAAAAATCTTTATTTACAAAGTTCTTCAGTTTTATACACAAGGGTTGAAAGTTCTTAAAAATGTGCCAAGCTTTGAGTTAGGTCACATTTTCTTGCTTAGCTGCATATGTGCTTCAAAATTTTTCTAGCGCAGATGCTGTATTTTGCCATTAACTAATTTCCACTCAATTACTTCCTTCCTTATAGATAATCCATATTACTTCTACAATGACAGCAAATCGCCGCGTACGCCAGATTCGCAAAGCTCCAGCAAAGCGTTCTCGATATTTAAGCGACGTAATTCAAAAGGCAACAGTCCGCGTGTCATCATACCGGAACAAACGCGGCTAATCACTTCGGCGAATCTCGATTCGGCAGCCACAATGGCATTAGGAAGTCCGCGTGGTAGTTTTGGCTCGCTAGGCGGCTCCTCACAAGTAAGTAAACCATCTAAAGCAAATAATAATAAATGAAGTTCACTTACTGGAATCACAGTGCACAGATGCAACAATTAAAGCTTCTTTAGACATAGTCCAATGTTTACAAATCATAAAATTCCAATTATAGGCGGCAATAGCCTTGCTTTATTTTATCTGGCGTTGATTTTTTTCTCAATTCTAACATCATTCTTCTTCATTTTGTTTACATTTATCTTCTATGAACTTGCGCGCTGCTGCTTTTGCAAATGACCGACTGCAATATACTTGGCCGAATATCAATGAACTTCTTGTATATGTGGGTTCATGTTTATGTGTGGGTGGGTGTGATATTGGTGCAGCAATCTTTTGAAATGCAGCCATTGATGTATCGTAAACGTTCGTCGAACTCACATTCGGAAACGTTCCGCGAAAGAGTGGAATCTTATAATGAATCCAATTCCTCTACATGCGGTGTTGGCAGCATAGCGAGTGGCGGTGGTGGAGGCGGTGACTTTGATGATGTCTTTTGCATGTCGCCCTCGAGGTGAGTTTGGGTTGGAAGTGTTTATTAAATACAAAATATCAGGGACTGCAAAAACTGTTATTGGTCAGAATTTGATATAATATTAATTTATTTAGAGTTTTTTGTTTTGCTCGGAAATTAGCAGTTATTTTTTGAGTTTTTTATTTGACTACGAAAACAATTTTTATTTTTTGAGTTCCTTTTTTGCGCGTGGGTTTTTAATTTCGCTCGAAAAAACTTTCTTTGAATTTTTTTCTTATTTCGGCGACACAAAAAATTTTTTGAGTTTTTTTTATTATCCTGGAACATAAAACTTATTTTTTTTTTTTAAATAATGAAAAATAAATACTTTTGTAAACTAATATAGCTCTGAGAATAATTGTTACTCTTTGCGTTTTTATTTCCTTTGGGAAAAAATTATTTTTTTGAGCTTTTTATTTCGCTTTAAAGAGAAAAATATATATTTATGGTTTTTAATTTCGCTCAAAAAAAACTTTCTTTGAGTTTTTTCATATTTCGGGGATATAAAACAATTTTTTGATTTTTTTATTTAGCCTGTAAAGTAAGACTTATTTTTTTTAAATATTAAGAAATAAATACTTTTGTAAATATTAAAAAATAAATACTTTTGTAAACTAATATCGCTCTGAGAATAATTGTTACCTTTTCAGTTTTTAATTATTTTGGGAAAAAAATTTATTTTATTGAGTTTTTTTATAGAGAAAAATTATTTTTTGAGTTTTTTACTTCAGTCGGTATATAGTTTTTTATTTAATAATTGGGGAAAAATTTAAACAGCGTGACATCAGGACGGACAAGGCGACATCTGTTTCGATTATACCTCGTAAATCTCTTCAAAGCCTTTTCTCCCGGGAGTGGGATTCGAACCCGCACTCTTACGATAGTTGAAATGGTTACAAACGCATTCAGCTACGTCATGCCTTAGTTGTTGTAGCTGTTTTTCGATTTTCTTATTATTGTTAGATAATTTTTCAGATTTATTTCAAACTGCGATTAGTTGTTCTTTTTTTAAGTTTTTATTTTAATAGTTAGTTTTTGAGTTTTTTATTTTGCTCAGAAAATAAAAATTAATTTTGAGTATCTTATTACGCTCGGAAAAAAAAATAATTGTTTCTTGAGCTTGAAATATAAGTTTTAATTTGAGTTTTTTTTTTCACTCGGTATATAAAATTTATATTTTAAGTTTTATTTCGCTCTGAGAGTAGCAGTAATTTTTAGAGTTTTTTTTACTTCGCCCGGCAAATAAAATTTTTTTATTTTTCTTCGCTTTTATTTTGCTCGAGAACTAATAATAATTTTTTAAAGACGCTTATTTCACTCGATCACTAACAGATATCTATCGAGTATTTTATCTCGCTCGAAAATTATTTTATTTCATTTTTATATCGTTCGGAAAAACAATGTTTTTTGGGTTTCTTATTTTACTTCGAATATTATTTTTTGAGCTCTTTATTCCGCTCGTTGAGTCTTTTATTTCACTCTAAGATTAATTGTCATTTTTTTTGCGTTTTTTAATCCATTTTGAAATTAATAGTTATTTTTTTATTTCACTCGAAAGATAAAAAATTTATTTTTGAGCTTTTTTCTCCGCTCGCAAATTTTTTTTTTTTTATTTTGCTCGGAAAGTAGCGATTTTTCGAGGTTTATATTTCGGTCAGAGCTTTTATTCAAGCTTTTTAATTCGTTTAAAAACTTTTGTTTTCATATAAAAAACTAAAAAGAAAATCTAATGTTTTCGAAGATTAATTAATGAAAAGGAATTTTTTAACTGTTATAATACCTGAAAAATATATCATAAAGTCTTAAAGGGAATAAGGCCAGGTTGTTTACTGTGTGTATAAGTGTATGTGTGATTTTATGAATAAAGGTGCATGCATGTGTGTGCGTGTGTTTTGCCTGATGAGTGGATGACAAGTGTGATGAATGCAGCTGTTGACATTTGGGATTAATTTGCTAATCGTGCATGCAATTTTCATCTTTTTCTTCATCTACTTAATTTTAATTCTTTACTTTTTCTTCTTCCCACTATGAAATAAAAATACACAGCAAACAACACCATCACACACTGCCAAGTAGCAATACACGACGTCACTCCTTCGGCAATTGGCGGCATGCGAGCGAACGTCATCATAATAAGAACACGGGATTTAGTACACCGGATGAGGTGCCGAATATGATGGCACCGCGACCGCCTGTCTTATCGCCGAATAAATATCGCGGTGCTTATCGGCGTAGAGGTGAGTACAATAATTTTTTTCTATACTTTTTGATTTTTGTGTGATATTTTTAGTGCTAAGTAAGATTGCAGATTGTATTGGCCTTTTTGTAGTTTAAAAATACTTTATGTAATTGGATTTTTTTCTGTGTAGGTGCAATTGCAGGGTAAAAGTGTAGAACAGAAGAAAATCGCTTTCCATAAGAAACCGTATGCCAATTGATATTGAACTAGAAATTTTCTTACATCATTATAGAAGTAGCTTGGTATTTTGTAATGCTGCTTTCGGTACCAATGCAGTTGCTATACTGCTTCAGAAGCATCACATATTGTCACACCACTACCAGTACAGACGCCCTCAGTGTATTGGCGATCAGCAAGAAAATGAAATAAACAGGAGAATTGCGTTCGGACGCTAGCATGCAATTCATTCATTAAGCAAACGCCTACCTTGAGTGCATAAACTTCTCAAATATGTTATAATTTCATATATGTAAATGTTTTGCACTTGTAAGCACTGCAGATCTCACCCTACCCTCCAATTTCTAGTAATATACATCAAATCATGGCTCTCGTACCGTGGCCGCATCGAATATACCCTGCTCAAGAGTTAAGACAATAGTAACGCCACATATTATATGTAATATTATGCCCTCTGTCTTTTCTCGATTAGATAAGGAGGGGAAAAATAGGTTTTGTGGTAAAAGGGGCACAGACGAAATATGTAATTGCTGTCATCCCAGAAAGAATCGGTGCACTCGCAGCCACTTCACTACTGACAGAAATAAATTCTAAAATGTGAAGGACTGCACGACGTTCGATCTAGACTGCTCGGAATCATGGACGGTGTGGAGAGAAGAGAAAAGTTATCCGGAAGATTTTCGTTTCCGTGATAGCGATGGCGGGTATCGAAGGAGGTATTATGATGAGGTTAACGTTTGCATGAAGATAGTGCAGCGAATAAAAACCCAGGGGTTTGGCTGGATACGTCATGTGAATGGACGAAGACGCTCCAGCCAAGGAAATATTTCAGTCTATAAAGCAGTTTTGAGAGGCAGGTGAAGGAAGAATTGACGTTTTTGGAGCTCCTAATGGGCGTCAGCTATCAAGAAACAGGGATAGCTGACGTCACTTGTGACGAAACAGTCAAAATCGCTTATGCGGTTAAGCGCCAGTTAATGGTGGTGAATGAAATGCCTCTTGCAACTAGTTTATTAGGATTTTTGCTCTGAAGACTTCATCCAACTACTCACGCGTCCAGGTAATTTTGCAAACTCTGTATGAAACAAATTCTCAGCGTGAATCCAGATACTCGGAAGCTCCTTCCAATTCATTAGTGTATTCCGGTTCAACGTGTCCTACGATTTCACTTCAGATCAACAACTTGGATTTTGGTATCTAACCTATCCACTACCTAAAACCAGTATCTTAAGGTCGATTATAAGTTGACCCAATCAATTTAGTCATAATTTGCCATAACACAAAATTGAAGTACAGCAACGGTTTAGTTAGTTCGTTCCGCATCATACTGACAGGACACTATGAACTCCCCTTTCATGGATCTTTACCTTTCAATTGACACGGTCAGGGAGTGCTACATCACTTCAGGTTAACCGTTTATCTCCCCAGAGAAACCGGTAACACACTATTAGCTTATCAAGCCTCCCGTATCTTCTTGGCGTACTAGCACTATTTCCCTCCTCCTTTTGCTTTTGCACTTTTCAAAGTACATGGTTTCTAGCTATTCGTATGTTGGTCCGTCGCTATGCCTTGCAAATGTTAAGATTTGTCTGGTTATCACAGCTACCTTGCCTCTTCTACGAACTAGGTACTTAAGGTATCCAAAAAATAGATATGTATGTGGTCTTCAGTCTGTCGCGGCTTCTTTATTCTGCCTCAGTTCTCGCATTTGTGCTCGACTACAGCTCCCAAGCGCTGAATAATTCTTAATGCTGGCACTGTTAAAAGGTTTTCTTACTTAACCTGACTCGCATCCTTCTCCCTTATTCTACTTTGTTTCAACTCCTCAGCATATCCCTCACTAAACTAACTGACTATCTGCTTCCCTCGCATTCGAAGACCGCCTCTTCGCTTGTAGAGATTTCATCTGCCTTGACTCCCAACCCTGTTGTACTTTCTAGTTCAGACCTCTTTTACTTAGATCTTGCTGTTTTGGCTGCATTTACAAGGTTGTCACTTGTTTGGAAATAAAAAAAATTAAGCGAGGTATGGAAATGTGATAAATGGAATTACTAAAGGATGTATGCCTTTATAATATTTCTTAGTTTCCATGGTTGCTATCTAAGGTTACAATCAAATTTTGTTGTACACATATGTGCTAAAAATTATCGGTCATTGAAGTGACAACTGGGCCCAGTCATATGCTTTTGACTTACATACAAATGCCCTTTTAGTGCCACGCTTCGTAACCGACCACCCGCCTTTCCCATTTGTAAAGCCGATCAGGAGCAACTGTTTTTTCCGTCCAGCCGCGACGCCTAAATGTCCTATAGACATTTTATGCGCAAACAATTTAAACAATTGCTTTTCGATTGCGGCGCATAGCCGCCACATTTGCATACTAAATTTGCTAATATAGCCAACTTGTCAACAAACAACGGCAACATAGTAAAAGGGAGGAAAAAAAACTGCACAACAACACTGACAATCAGCACGTTTTGAATGATATTGCAGGCGGCGCCAGTGAACACATTTTGTTAATATAACTATTTATGCAAAGTGTAATAAATTTAAAAATACTTTAATATCATCAACTTATAAGCGCATATCTCACTTAGCGGAAAAAGGAGTAACTCTTTGGGTTAGCTCCTGTACAACTGTCGGCAATTTATATGAATTTATTGTATTTGTTGGTGCTGTCGCAAATGAACTCAAACGCATAACAATTTATTATTATTTTCGAAAAATTTATGCATGTATAAATAGATGTTGTTGTTGTAGTTAGTGCTGTTATTTTATGGTTATTTGCTTGACATTGACAGCAGTGAAAATGATTGAACGCATTTGTCGTTGACAAAGAATTGCTGATCATCACTCGTTCAATCGTCAATATTGTGGCAGGTTAAGGCGCGTCTGCTCGAGAGCCACCATTAGAAGCCCCGTCTGTGACAAGTAGGAAGCAGTTGTGAGCGCATGCGCGAAATTTCAATGATATTCACATAGACACGCTCATGCACCCGCAAACGCAAATTGGAAGTGTTCAAATTCACCTTTCTATCGTCATGTGTGTGTGTATGTGTGCCATTTTATACAACTAAACCAAAAGCTAAACAAATAAATTATGTTCAAACAAAATACTGGTGTATTTTTCTTAGGGATTATGTGCAGTTTATTTCATTAATTGGCAATTTAAATGCTTCAAATGATTTAATGTTAATTATTATTTGATTATTGAAAGCCAAAAAAAAAAACAAACACAAAAAACATGTGTTGACTACATTTATGGGATCACAAATTGAATAATAGGAATTTCTTTGGAGTTATTTATGGGTTTAGAGCTTCATGGATGATGTGAAATTTTCATGTAAATATAAAGTAATAAATCATTTAGAATAGAAATATGCATAGTTTATGGTAAATGGTAGAACTAGGCGAAAATTATTAATATTAATATTTTTTTAATATTTAAATATACACTTTAAATATATAGTGTTTGGTTTTGTGGTGCATATCTTATTAAAAAAAAATAGCTTTTTCAAAAAACTATGAATGGGTAATTCCAGCGATGAAAACAGCACTACTAAAAACTTTTGAATGCCAAGTACTCGTGAAGTTCGACGTGTAAACATACAGGTACAAGCCAGATTTAGATTCAGCGCATCATAAACCTTCGGAAATATATAGTCCGGTTTCTGGGTATGAGGTGCTGTCGGCCTGTGTTATTGGAGGCCACCGTGGAGTGGTGGTAGCGCGCTCCGTCTACCACGAAAATCCTGGGTTCAAGTCCCGGCCAAAGCAACATCAAAAATTTAGAAACACGTTTTTTCAGTCAGAAAACAAGTTTTTCCAACCGGGGTCGCCCCTCGGCAGTGATAAAGCAAACACTCCTGGGTGCCTAGCAGATGCCGTTCGGAGTCGGCATGAAACATCTAGGTCCCGTGCCGCCCATTTGTAGGAAAAATTATAAAAAGCACGACGAAAATTGGAAGAGAAGCTCGGCCTAAATATCTTCGTAGATGTGTCGTTGTATTTTTTTTTTTATAATCGATAACGCATAGTTATCGTCGAGTAATCGGCTTCTTATTGGTTAGTTATAGGTGGGTAACAAATGTGTCATCAATTTTATATTGAGACTTTAACGGCATCTGTGGCATAACAAATCGAAGAGTCGTCGCTAAAAAATCGATGAGTCGTCGATCATAAATCGATAATACGCCGATGACAAATTTTCAGCAGTCCGTTAAGTAATCAATAATTCATCGATAGTAAATCGATACCTTTTGTTATAACAAATCAATATTGGTCAGAGATATATAAGAGATAAATAGTCGATAACTTTTAGGGAATAAGTCGCAAACTATTTTCATAAATTTTTGATAGGAAATATACAGGTTTTCGTCGAGAATAAATCTATAACACGCCGATAAAAATAAATGACACGCCGATAACAATATGATAAATTTTCGATAGCAAATTTCACAAATTATTTTATTTTATTAAATTAATTAAAACATTAATAAGTGAATAGTGCTCCTTTTGTTTAAAAAAAAAATTGACAAATGTTTAAAATATATTCAATAATTTTTCTAAAAAAATATATAACTCATCGACAACTTGTGATAAATCGACCTTTTCGACAGTAAATCCATAATTATGCCCTAAGAAATAGACAACCTTTTGAAAAAATATCGATAAATACTTGAAAAATGTTCTATAACTTTTCGAAAATAAATCGATAAATTGTTGGTAAAAAATCGGTATTTCATTGGTATTTCATTCGATAACTCATCAATACCTCGTCAATAATACACCTAAAACAAATTAATAATATAATTTTAAATTCTAATCTTTTCCTCCTCTGCCCTCTTCGTTCCTTTTTCTTTTCTTTCCTCTTTTCTTTTCACTGTCTTGCCTTGCCTTAATTTGCTCTCTGATTTCGCTCATATTAACTCTTCAACGTACATTGCGTAGTGAGTATACTTACGTTTACTTTCTGCACAAACATTCTTTTAAGTCGTAAATTTTGAAATTTCTTAAATTACTGGTTAAAGAGGAATTACTTGAAATTTCTTTGGAATGCCCCTACTTTGTGTTTTGTGTTCCCATAAGTAATGCACTATATTTTAAGCTTCTTTATCTAGGTGTAGTATTTCTGTTTATTTCGCTCACTTAATCCCATTTATATTCATCCTTCTGTAAATCCGGTGCTATGCGATATATCAACGAGGTCCTTCCCAACATTGATCAGCCGTCCAAAGCCAAATTTTTACACACACCATTTTCCTAAATTCTATCTCTTTTTGTACATTGCTGCTTGTAGTAACCACTTGGTAACACCTTACCATAGCATTGGCTTCATTCGCCAGTAGATTGTTGTTAAGGGATTTAGTTTATTTGCACAGCAGTGAACAGAGAACGGCTGACAATAACTTGACATATTGACATATGGACAAATGACAGACAGCGTATCGACAATTTAAATTCACAAATGATCCATGCCATCAAATACTGATATGATGGTCTGGTTAAATTTAGAGAGAACTCTTCGTAATGCGATTATTTGGACATACATACATAAATATATGTATGTGGGTAGAATAAATATAAGCTTGCAGGGAAACCAGTATAAGTGCAAACTACTAATGGTAAGTTGTGGTTTATACTCCCTCGTAAAGATTATGTTGTGGATCCATATTTTGATCGGATTCAAGGTAAGGTTATGAACTTCCTAATCGGTTCATACACTACTGGTCTACCGAGAGCGGCATTTATAGTGTCAGATTTCCCATTGTTGATACCGTTCTCCATATTATCTTAAGCAGCCAGCGTGAAATACTTATGCAGACGTTACTTCTACACTATTCACAATACTTCTTGCGGTCCCTTTGAATTTACCCCGTTCAAATGACCTCATAACGAAGGATGTGAGCCTTATTGGCTACAAATTTTCGACATGCATGAACTTATCCCCTGTAACTTGCCCCTCGGCCTGACATGAATCGCAATAGCCTCACCTGGATTTAATCCTATCAATTCTCACAATATTTTTGTTATTCTTTAGAGCTGTCCTATACTCCTGCAAGTTACTCCTTAAGTTGTAATCATTAAGGGGAGGATGGAGATTTTACAATAGGTGTATAAGGCTTTAACCTTTTCATTGAGGAAACACCTCTATCCTCCCTAAGGTTAGACAAGTGCCTTAAAATTTTTTCTGGTGACCTCGATGGCAGTTAAATTGGTGGTTCTTAAAAACCTTCCTCAGACTATATTGTCTGGCAGCTCCACTATATCCAAGAAGATTGGCCCACATGGAGCATTTTTAGACACTTCCTTGTTCTCTACAAGAAGGTTCCTAGGACTTTTCAGAAACCAGGAGAACTTCTTTGTTGTATGCATAAAAAATATTTGATATTATAAAGCCAAAAATATACCCCTTGGCTTGCCTGACATTGGCTTCGCAAACCATAAAAGCCCCCACGCCGCATGGAACTTGGCGCTATCACCGACCAAGTCTTTGGAGAGCTCATTTACGACGTAGACGAGAAAATTATCGACACTATTAGATATAGCCGGCCAGATATGGCGGCCACCGTGGTGTGATGGTAGCGTGCTCCGCCTATCACACCGTATGCCCTGGGTTCAACTCCCGGGCAAAGCAACATCAAAATTTTAGAAATAAGATTTTTCAATTAGAAGAAATTTTTCTAAGCGGGGTCGCCCCTCGGTAGTGTCTGGCAAGCGCTCCGATTGTATTTCTGCCATGAAAAGCTCTCAGAGAAAACTCATCTGCCTTGCATATGCCGTTCGGAGTCGGCATAAAACATGTAGGTCCCGTCCGGCCAATTTGTAGGGAAAAATCAAGAGGAGCACGACGCAAATTGGAAGAGAAGCTCGGCCTTAGATCTCTTCGGAGGTTATCGCGCCTTACATTTATTTATTTTTTTTATTAGATATAGCCATGTCGATGGCATTACATTACTGACTGTCCGGCACACAAAAATATTGTATGTGACGTTCGATAAATACCTGTATTTTTTTGAAATGCAATCGCAATTGCCGCTTAGGTTTAGAGCCTTAACAAAATACTCAAGTCCCTCGCAGGCAGCAATTGGGACAAAGACAAAGGCCCAAAGCCGCTTATAAATCAGTTTACCAGCAGCTTTTGTGTTTCGAGTCTCCAATGTGGTCACCGAGCTTGAATGAAATATACTGGAGGAAGCTGCAACCATGTTAAAACACAATAATATTATCTACACAGTTAGGCTTGTAATCAGAAAGAAACGGAATGCTGAATAAGCAGTTTCTGTTAAATACTCATAAACCTGTGCATCCTAACAGGCAACTAATTGATGAGGCTCAGCCTTCCAGAGATACAAGGGGACAAATGAGGAAGCACTACGAAGAGATCCGGCACACGACAATTCTGCTGGTGGATCATATGTGTAAAAACAGGTCTCAGCCTCAACCACAAAGTGTCGGATAAATTGTCGGCGAACCCTATTCTAAGAGTTCCATATCCGAAACTCATAGTAGAGAAAATCAGGCTTTCCAGGAAATGCGTCTGACTCTAACATGACATAGGTAAACACTTACTTATCCAGAATCAACCCCGACATATGCAATGTCTGTACACATGGCACCAATCCTCTTTTCAATTGCAATGTGGAACCAACGCCTCTAACACCCGCGTCTCTTTGGTCCAACACTTTCGAAACTGCAAGTCTCCTTGAACTTTCGTTAGAAGATATCGATGACTATTTATGTGTTATCGCACCTTTTGAATGCGACGAAGCACTGCTAGAAGAAATATATTAGAACCTTCTCTTTGCTGTTGCCCGTTTGAGTAAGTTGACACACCTCCTGGAAAGGTATATGCCGTTTGTGTAGCATCTATTCAATCGTTGAGCTTCGAGCGTCTCCTAAATCCACTCAAGTTGGTACAACGTCACAAGTACTAATATCAAAGTGTTCATAACCGATAGCCAAGCGCCCATTTTATCTTTCCATAACTGAAGTTCAAATTGGAGTTTTTGCTATGAAGGCCCATCATCATCGAGAAGTAAACCCACGGCTGCTAAGCTAAACAGATTTCGGTGTTTATTAACAACGATCCACATCACGTTGTTATTTCAAGCTGCCAATTCTCCAAGTCCGAACATTAGCCTTTTTTGCCTCTGACCGAGGGCCTCTAAGGACACATTGCTCTTATTTCAGAACTATCTAGTCCAACATCGGGAAAATTGAATTCTGCTGCATTTACTCTAAAATCCTGGTAGTATATCAGCCTCCACTTTACTCATTTAGAACGCAAAAATATTCCTACAGGGGTCAAATACTTTTTTGTCATCATACATTTTACTTAGGCTCATTAACCTGGCTTAATGTTTAACTTGCTGTTTCTAGCTTGTTTACAGCTATTCTAAATCAACCACCATATTTTTGCTAGTCTTTTTGCTGTTACAACGAAAACTCTGTTTTTATCGACAAACGTGCCAATACGGAACAACGGAAGCGAACCTTAAAATTTATGAGTACAATTTTGACATAGAAATTCTGAACAGGTGCCATTTCCAAAGTGTTGGGCTAAAACACACACAAGTATAGTACTTAACAAAGAATAGTTTGGCGCGTGCCAATTTTTTGTAGCTCTCTCATTAGCATATGGCCAGTTACCTTTCAATAAGGAAGTGCCTAACCATAATTGGCAATGTTGTTGCTACTTCTTTACACGCGCCTACTGTCCTCATGCAAACTCTCAAGTGAAGAGCATACTAATGGTTAATTTTATTTGACGTAAAATTTACTTTCTTGAAAATGTGATTTTTCATTTCTTTTTTATGTTGAATGTAACGGTAATTGGCCTCAATGAACTGCAAAGTGTTGAAAGCGTTTTAGAAATCATTCGGAACTGCTGTCAGTATTCGTCAAAAAAGCTTCAAACATCTTTCAGCATCTTCAAAGTGAATGCTACCCTCTCGCTGACTTTCAACTTTTTCTCTTGCTTTTGTATATTTTTCTAGCGCATCTGCGCTTGATTGAAATTAGTTGATGGAAAACGCATTTCCGCAAAATTTTCCTGCTACAGAACTAAGTCACAAAATGCGTGAATAACGTTTGAAAACTAAAAAAAATTTTAGTAACAAGTTTTTTTATTTTCGAGCGCTAAAACACATGTGGCATTCACCTGTAGATGAAAATTTTGTGACTGCGTAATTGTGTATAAACATTACATTGGTTGAAAAAAAAATCTTTCTTGTATGCTAAAAAGTATCCGTTCTTTCCTCCTCAAAGATGGCAGCGCATTAGAACGCTAGAACTCACTGCCATTTGAGCAGTCTTGCGTGCTCCGAACTGAATAATTTACTAAACCAACTATTTTGGAAGCAATGTGGTTTGTTCGACCCCTTCAAATCTTTCAGAACATTCCAACCGTTCATTCCCTAAAAAGCTTGGACCACGAGAACCTTTTCTGCTATATGTGCAGATGTATATCTTCATTTTAACAACAAGATTTGTCTCGCTTAGTTGTGGTTGTTATTTGGGTTGCAACAGGATTTGATTCGTATGTGTAAGTTGAAATATGGGTTGCGAAATCTGTGAAGCTATACAACTGAATATTTGCCAGGAAGTTCTTCGAATCTGTACGTTTAACAAACTCTGGCGTGTCTACCATCTTATTGAGTTCTACGGCGTGCGCTATATTTGGTTTATCCGCTTGTGGCTCGGTAGATTTTACATCGAGAAGAAGTTGCCAATCTATATAGATGCTTCTTTTCTTTTGGTTAATCTTTGCTCGTAACAACCCCTGCAAAATATATCGGCAGATTAGACCCCACTTTGGGTGCTACTATTAATCGACCCATCTGAAGTTCGGTAGCTTAAGCATCTAGAATAACCTGTAAAACCAAAAATCTGCATATTGCGCTTGACAGCTTCCTTAATCCAAGCTTCCTTAATCCATGCCCTTAAAAACCCCTGGAATCTCTGTTGGTCTGTTAATTCCCTTATTGGACCATTTATTGTATGGCCGGCCGATGGATCGATAGCGTTAGTACTTAAATAGCTTTTGAACCTAAAAAAGCTGCATATTGCGCCTAAAAATCCCCTTAATTCTTCGTAGAGGAGCCTCTAAAATCTTCGTCGCCCGACTGAGTTCCACGTTATTCAGTAACCACCCTATGATCTGGTAGCTTTAGTTTCGGGACGAAGCTGTAAAACTATTTATCTACATATTTCGCTTGCCTACTCCCTGAATCCTTGCGTTTAATAACCCCTGGCATTTCTATCGGCCGATTGGGTATGTGTGTTGGGCGTCATTTTTGAGTGCCGGCCTATGAATCGGTAGATTAACTTCAACAAAATCTCTCGATTGTCTACTGCAAAGCTATAAGTTAAACCAATTTTTGACACATAACTCCAGTTAACATTGTAAAAGACCTGGCCGCCGTTACCGAAATATGAATGGGCTGAGAAAATTGAAATCTCTTTATTTCCGAGGGAGGTGCTGTACAAACATACAGCACTTAGGAACATTTTTTAGTAAAATGGAAATTTGTGCCTCCGGAGTCAGAAGTTCAGAAGGGATATTTTAGTTCCGCCTTGGTCCGAAATCAGCTTATCGGTGCCTCTGGGATCATATCCATGCATGTTTCAGGTGGACAAGATTCCGTCAGTGAAAAAATAGTCAAAGATCTGTTGTGAGCTTACTTAAAGGAGGTATAGAGAACAAGATAAAAGCAAGAGGGTAAAGATAACAAGAAATTAGAAGAGACACCCACTGCAAGGTCCATCGTACCCAAGCCAAGCTAAGGCAAGAAATAAAAAAGCACACTTTGGGCGACTGATTCCATGTTCGAAGTTTAAAATACCCAGGGTTCCTTCCAAGAGAATAAAATTTCGCACGGTTCAAAGAAATAAAGGGTAGTCCCATAGGTCGCATTAGACTAAGTAGCCCAATGCCTAAACTTTTCATATTAAAAATCTATACGTGCCGCTTTTGTGCACCAATAGAGGGAACGGCAGAGTGAAGTCTTAGTTTTTCACGGTTTTGCAAACTACAGCTACGCACCCACAACTCATCAAATTCACTTGTCATACGCATGCTCACCACCACACCTCCGCTCCCACTATTGAATCCCAAACCGCTGCTGTCTTCTTGGTGGTCCAACTCAGGCGAGCAATACAACAACAGTGCTGCGGTTTTCCAAAACAATTTCCTACGCTTTTTGCTGTCGATGAATTTTGAAATATTGCAGGTGATTTTGGGTCAGACGTCAATTTCAATACAATTACGGCACGTCAATCATACGTTTATCGCAATTGGCGTTTTCACTTTGCTACCAGCGAAAAGCATTGCCATACAAGAATTGAAGAAGTGTAGGAAATTCAAAGCGCCAAATGTTGATGTTTTCATTGTTTTGGTTTCGAATTTGTTTTTTTTTTTTTTTGTTGTATTTTTGTTGCACATGGAATTCAATGAAATGTTTATGAACTGGTGCACATATGCAGAACTGTTTACTTATGTGCATTTGTTTGTATGAGTGTTGTGTGTTTTTATACGCACTGTTTGTTGTTCTTACGCTGTAAAATGTCTTACATTAACCAAATAGTTGGGAAAGGGGTTACGTAGGGCGAAGGCGGTGCGTACATTCCTTTAGGTATATGAGGAAGCAAAGCTATCAAAGAACTGTTCAACATCTGTTAATCAGATTTCAATAAGTAGGCACGCTTTTTTTGGCTCAAAGTTTACGTTTACTATACGGAGACCAAATTTTCACGAATTCTAGGGAGTTCCGTGTACAACGGAAATTTTGAAAATAAACTGGCGTAGTTTAAGCTAAACTAATATACTTTTTAATACCATGCCCATAGTCAAGCATAATGCTTTATGTTTTTTTGCTATTTTTTATGACAAAATTTTGTGATCGGGAAGAGAATTTAAACTTAAGGAGAATTACCCTTTTCTGTAGAAAATAAAAAAATAAATTAAATAAATTAATAAAAAAATTATAAGATTATTTTAATCATTATTATATTAAAATTTAAAAACTCTAGAGATTTTATTAAAAATTCAAAAAATACGACAAATTTGTTTGAGAGTTGAAATCCGATTATATAAAAAAACAAAGCAAATTTACAGATTTAGCTCACAAACAAATTTTTTGTAATAAAAATAAATTTAAAATAAAAAAATTTCAATAAAATTTAAAATAACCCAGCAGAAAGAGAAGTTATTCTCTTAAACCCTCTTTTAAAATTCATAAAATGCTTACAAATTAAAAAGTTCGGCAATTGAGTTTTAAAAAAATTATTTTTACAGATCGGATAAAACTATCTAAATATAGTATTTTTATGCCAAGACATTTTGGTTATAAAATAATATAAAACTTAAAATAAAAAAATGTTAATTAAATTTTTTTTAAATAAAATAAAACAAAACAGATGGGTTTTTAATGAAAAATATTAAGCTCAAAAATAATAAACTTAAAAAAAATACAATTGACAAATTTAAAAAAAAAGTATGTATTAAGTTTTTATACAGCTCGGAAAAAAGCAATTGAGTTTTTATTAATTTTCTATAATTTGTTAAAAAAATATGATTTTTTATATTAAAAATTACTATTCTTGAGCTGGATAATACGAAATACAAAAAAAAAACTATTTTTGTTGTTAAAAAAAAATAAAATAGCGTTTATTTTTAAACAAGAAACAAATTCATTAGAAGCAAAAATAAATGTCTATAACATCAAAAATATCTTTTGATAATGAAAATAAATTTTAAAATTTTTCAAGAACAATTTTTATTTTTTAGTAAAGAAGAAAGAACCTAATAATGTTTTTTTTTTTTGTTAAAACTATTACCTTAGAACTCTTCACTTAAACTAAAGACAGACACATAAACCACAATTTTTTCAAAAATTATTATTTTCTGGTATATAAAAAATTCAAAATAATTTGAGTTTTTCTTTAAAAAAAAATGGATACAAAAACTAAATGAACAATTAAACTTACAATTTATAATATATTATTATATTACAAAATTCAAAAACTATTCCTGGGAAAGGCATATTTTTTTATTAAAGAAATAAGCAATAATTTTTGTAGTATAACAAAAAAAAAAACAAATATAGTATTTAATGTATTTTTTATAGATCGATTGAAAAAAAAGAATATATTATATAATAATATATATAATAAATAAATATAGTATTAAAATTTTTTCAGTAGTCGATTTTTTGTTGCGAAAACAAATAAATTTAAGAATAATATTTTTTTTTTTAAATTAAAAATACTTAGAAACAATTGTATAATAATTTCTATTTTTCGCGGGTTCGAATCGAGCTCAAGGCCTAACAATAATTTTTTGTCATTATTATTGTTATGATAAATTTTTTCTTAATTGAAAAAATTTTTAAATTAGAATAGAAGAAAGAAAAAATTTAGACAACTGCCAAAGCTCGTTGTATAGATCCATTTCGGGAACTGCTAAATTCCTTCATCGGCAACGTTTAGGCGCCGCTGCTATAACCATTCAGCCACCACAGCGGTTTTTTGTTTGTCTTCATTAATCCTACTTCCATTCTGGTTCGTGCCAATTGATATTCACAACACTGCGACATCTGTTGCAGAATAGCTGTGAAAATTGGACTTGTTTGTTGGCAATGCTGCCATAGTGTCATATTTTATTGACACTTTTTTCCCCGTGGTCTGGGATGTATTAACAATTTTTGTTGTTATATCGGCCTACTGATTTTAAGATCGCGGGTTCGAATCGAGCTCAAGGCCTAACAATAATTTTTTATCATTATTATTGTTATGATTAATGAAGACAAACAAAAAAACCGCTGTGGTGGCTGAATGGTTATAGCAGCGGCGCCTAAACGTTGCCGATGAAGGAATTTAGCAGTTCCCGAAATGGATCTATACAACGAGCTTTGGCAGTTGTCTAAAATTTTTTCTTTCTTCTATTCTAATTTAAAAATTTTTTCAATTAAGAAAAAATTTATCATAACAATAATAATGATAAAAAATTATTGTTAGGCCTTGAGCTCGATTCGAACCCGCGATCTTAAAATCAGTAGGCCGATATAACAACAAAAATTGTTAATACATCCCAGAGCACGGGGAAAAAGTGTCAATAAAATATGACACTATGGCAGCATTGCCAACAAACAAGTCCAATTTTCACAGCCATTCTGCAACAGATGTCGCAGTGTTGTGAATATCAATTGGCACGAACCAGAATAGAAGTAGGATTAATGAAAACAAACAAAAAACCGCTGTGATGGCTGAATGGTTATAGCAGCGGCGCCTAAACGTTGCCGATGAAGGAATTTAGCAGTTCCCGAAATGGATCTATACAACGAGCTTTGGCAGTTGTCTAAAAATTTTTTCTTTCTTCTATTCTAATTTAAAAATTTTTTCAATTAAGAAAAAATTTATCATAACAATAATAATGATAAAAAATTATTGTTAGGCCTTGAGCTCGATTCGAACCCGCGATCTTAAAATCAGTAGGCCGATATAACAACAAAAATTGTTAATACATCCCAGAGCACGGGGAAAAAGTGTCAATAAAATATGACACTATGGCAGCATTGCCAACAAACAAGTCCAATTTTCACAGCCATTCTGCAACAGATGTCGCAGTGTTGTGAATATCAATTGGCACGAACCAGAATAGAAGTAGGATTAATGAAAACAAACAAAAAACCGCTGTGATGGCTGAATGGTTATAGCAGCGGCGCCTAAACGTTGCCGATGAAGGAATTTAGCAGTTCCCGAAATGGATCTATACAACGAGCTTTGGCAGTTGTCTAAATTTTTTCTTTCTTCTATTCTAATTTAAAAATTTTTTCAAATAAGAAAAAATTTATCATAACAATAATAATGATAAAAAATTATTGTTAGGCCTTGAGCTCGATTCGAACCCGCGATCTTAAAATCAGTAGGCCGATATAACAACAAAAATTCCTATTTTTGTTTTTTTTCGCCCAACAAGTCGAAATGATCGAAACACTTTTTCATAATAAAAATAAATACGCAAAAGTTATTTAAAAACATAAAATTATATTTTATTTGTTATTTAAAAGACAATAATAACATAACATAAAATGAAAAGATATTTTAAAACTCTTAACATGTACAAATAAACTTTTTAGGGGATCTTATATAAAAATTTTTATGTTTTACAAGTGTTTTGATAAAAAGATTAAAATATATTCGTAGATCGAAAACTTTTTAGGTAAAAAAAAAAAAAATAAGAGTTACCAATTTTTTTTACTTATTTGACAAAAAAAAATTTCAAAAATACCTTTTTAATTAAAAATAAAAGCCTTAAAAAATGTTTTATGGTTTATTTATTTATTTGTGATTAAAAGCTTAAAATTGTTTAATTTATTATTAAATAAAAAATGGACCACACTTATGAAAAATGCATGTGATCTGGAATCAAGAAACGACCCTATTGTGCGAAAATACCGTTCTTCACTTTTTGAGTGATTCTTATAGGCAATTTAACGCTCTTTCCAAAGGAACTAGTTTTCTATCTTTCTTAGTTTTTTCACAAATCGCATTTAAAACCAAATCGGACCACAAATAAGATTTTTTGAAATATTTCGATCCATGCGCCACCTATCGGAGTTTTATACTCAGCTGAGCAGAGCTCACAGAGTATATTAACTTTGTTCGCATAACGGTAATCCGTAACGGCATAAACTAATCGAGATAGATATAGACTTCTATATATCAAAATGATCTGGGTGAAAAAAGAAATTCATTTAGCCATGTCCGTCCGTCCGTCTGTAAACACGATAACTTGAGTAAATTTTGAGGTATCTTGATGAAATTTGGTATGTAGGTTCCCGGGTGCCCATCTCAGATCGCTATTTAAAATGAACGATATCGGACTACAATCACGCCCACTTTTTCGATATAGAAAATTTCGAAAACCCGAAAAAGTGCGATAATTCATTACCAAATACGGATAAAGCGATGAAACTTGGTAGGCGCGTTGACCTTATGACGCAAAATAGAAAATTAGACAAATTTTGGACAGTGGGCGTGGCACCGCCCGCTTTTAAAAGAAGGTAATTTAAAAGTTTTGCAAGCTGTAATTTGGCAGTCGTTGAAGATATCATGATGAAATTTGGTAGGCACGTTACTCCTATTACTATATGTGTGCTAAATAAAAATTTGCGAAATCGGATGACGAACACGCCCACTTTAAAAAAAATTTTTTTTAAGTGAAATTTTAACAAAAAATTTAGTATCTTTACAGTATAAAAGTAAATTATGGCAACATTCGACTCCAGTAATGATATGGTGCACCAAAATACAAAGAAAATTTCAAAATGGGCGTAACTCCGCCCTTTTTCATTTAATTCGTCTAAAATACTTTTAATGCCATAAGTCGAACAAAAATTTACCAATTTGGTAGGGACATAGATTCTATGACGATAACTGTTTTCTGTGAAAATGGGCGAAATCGGTTGAAGCCACGCCCATTTTTTATACACAGTCGAACGTCTGCCCTTCCCCTCGGCCGTTAACACGATAACTTGCGCACAAAACGATATGTCTTAACTAAACTTAGTTCACGTACTTATCTGAAGTCACTTTATCTTAGTATAAAATATGGCCGAAATCCGACTATGACCACGCCCACTTTTCCGATATCGAAAATTACGAAAAATGAAAAAAATGCCATAATTCTGTACCAAATATGAAAAAAGAGATGAAACATGGTAATTGGATTGGTTTATTGACGCCAAATATAACTTTAGAAAAAACTTTGTAAAATGGGTGTGACACCTACCGTATTAAGTAGAAGAACATGAAAAAGTTCTGCAGGGCGAAATCAAAATCCCTTGGAATCTTGGCAGGAATACTGTTTGTGGTATGATATATATAAATAAATTATCGGTACCCGATGTTCTGGATCACCCTGGTCCACATTTTGGTCGATATCTCGAAAACGCCTTCACATATATAACTAAGGGCTACTCCCTCATTAATACTTTTAATTTGATACCCATATCGTTCAAACACATTCCAGGGTTACCCTAGGTTCATTTTGCTAAATGGTGATTTTCCCTTATTTCGTCTCCAAAGCTCTCAGCTGAGTATGTAATGTTCGGTCACAGCCGAACTTAGCTTTCCTTACTTGTTTTTCTTATTATTGCATTGCCATCGGGTTCTGGGAAGTTTATTAAATTTTAAATACAAATTTCGCTCACAACGGCCAGCCGCTACACAGAGTCATGCTAAACAAAAACTTTAAACGCGTTTTCCTCGAAAATTTGTTTTCGCCCAATAGAGTCGTCTTTTGATTGCAGGTCACATATATGCTTTTCTGAACACTTTATAAACTTGATATAAGTTTGTATGAATTAAAATTAAAAATTTTACTGAAGCTCTGAAATCTAAAGCAAAGCAACTACCCAATTTTTTTAATACGGCCCAATTACGGAACGATCGAAAAATCAAACAATAATAAGCCTATAAGTCATTCACGTCACTTAGGCAGTCTTTAACATAAAACAAAAATAAGCTATACATACATAGGTCAACGACTTGACAACTGCAATGAATACATAATTCAAAATTTGTGATGTAGATAAGTACATTGCAAAAACAAGTCAAATAAACATGCATAATCCAAAACTACCTTTTCGGCAACATGCGGAAACTGCATATCCGTGAATTTACCTTAAATGCACGAACAAGTCCTTCGCTGACCTTTTCAGTGCAGTCATGTTGGATAACAACAGCGGTTGTATTATCGAGTGTGTGTGTATATATCGTTTTTGTGGAATTGAATTTGAAGTTGAAATTGGAGGTGTTTGACACTTTATGATCAATATGGAAGGCAAACTTATTGAATTTCAAAGGTCAAGACGTTTTGATTGAACTGAAAACATTTGACGTCATTTTGCCTAGTAAAAACATAGCATAAGGGTAACAAATTTGAATAAATCATTATTATCGGACCTTTTAACTGAATTTCCAAAAAAAAAATTTAATTAAATAAAAATAACATTTAAGGTGCGAAACCTCCGAAGAGCTTTTAGGCCGAGCTTCTCTTCCAATTAGCGTCGTGTTCCTTTTAATTTTTCGTACAAATTGTCGGACCTATATTCTATTTCGGCTCCGAACCGTATCTGATAGGCAGATGAGTTTTCGCTGAGATGCTTTTTACGGGAGAAATACACTAGGAGTGCTTGCCAAATCACTGCTGAGGCCGACCCCATGAATATTTAGATATGTAAAAGGCTTCGAAATCTAACTGATCTTCTCATGTATGCCTATATACCGTTTTTATAGTCTGCCAGCGCGACAGTTTTCATACACTGAAAGAAATGGTGCTAGTAAAATCAACAAATCGGTTCTGTTGTTCTTGACTTAACGGAGATTCCGTAAAATTGATCGAATTATGGTTAATTCGACCGAGTTCTTTGTCAAGCGAACAAATTAGTTTATTCATTTCAACAGAAGAGAAATTGTCACTCTTAAGTTAACAAAATTCTGTAAAATTGACAGATTCTTAATCAATCTAACTGATTTTTTTGTTAACACAACTGATCTCACTGGTCATTTCAACAGCGACCAACAGTCAATACATGAGCAAATTTCAAAGAGAATTTTACGCTCACTGCGCTCTCTACTTTGTGCTTATGTATGCTGTGTTTGTATGCACATATTTACGTATGTATATGGCGACCGCCGTAGTGTGATGGTAGCGTGCTCCGCCTACCACACCGAATACCCTGGGTTCACACCCCGGGCAAAGCAACATAAAAATTTTAGAAATAAGGTTTTTCAATTAGAAGAAAATTTTCCTAAGCGGGGTCGCCCTTCGGCACTGTTCGGCAAGCATTCCGATTGTATTTCTGCCATGAAAAGGTCTCAGTGAAAACTCATCTGCCTTACAAATGCCGCAACTTAGGTACTTTCTTACAAAGCTGTCGCAACAACTTTTTTTGTTCATTTGACTACTAAAACGGTCAATTACGAATCAACGATTTGTGGGCAGTTGATTTAACACCTTGTTGAGATGGTATTTCGGTTGATTTTACCAGTATTTTTCTTTCGGTGTACTCGCATGCCTTTAAAAGTGTCTGGATTGTTCGTGTATCACATTCGAAAATGAAGAGAAGTCGTGTATTATTATTTGTTTTGCTTGGGATAAGTGTTATCAAGTTTGCGATGTATATAGTCCCTCCCTGATATAAAAGCCAATGCGCAAAATTTAGCTTGCATCAAAAAGTTTTAAAGCAATATTTTGCGTTTAAAAAAATTAAAAAAATGTATTTTTAAATTTTGATTATTACCATAATAACAATAACAATAAGTAATAAGAAAGGGAGTTAACAGTGAAGCCAAAAAAGGGACAAAGCCAAAACGATTTTTTTATTAAATTATTATTATTTTTTTTTCATTTTTTTTACTTCTTTTTGTGTTTTCTCACAACTTAAGGTACAGTTTTTTTTTTTATTTCTTAAATTTTTTTTTTTTACTTTTTTGAACGCTTTTTACAAGGCGCATTCTCGCTCAACACCAAAATTCAATTAAAGAAATTAAAAAAATCTTTAAAAAAAATTCAAAATGCTACGCGCATAAGAGTATGACGATCACGTACCCGTTTGCGATGTTAAAAAAAATGTTTTCTTCCCTTTAATCTTTTATTATTTGTTGTCCTTTAAAATGTTTACTTGCTTACATTTTATTACTGTTTGCTTTTCCTTCATACGACAAATATAAAGTCAAGTTCTCTGCAGAACTTGTTGGCGTCTGGCCGCTCATAAACAATAAAAATGTCTCCATTGCCCTTGTCTTTAGTTTCTTGCTTGCATTTAAATCAAATAAATGCAAGAAACAAAAGAAAAAAATGTATGCAAATAAAAAACATATGACAAAATATTAAATATGACCAAATTGACAGCCATAATATGCAAATATACATATTTATTTTTTATGCATATTTGTTTGTATATTTTTTGATGGATATTTGTTATTAAGACAGGCGCATCAGCTGAATAAATGGTTGAATGCAGGCATGCGCGCCGAACAAACAGTAGCAGTTTGCCACAAAGCAAATAGGTAGGAGAGTTACATTATGTATATGCAAATTTGTGCAACCAAACAGCCGCGCGTCCAGTCGTGGAAACAAACGCGCCATGCAACATAAAAGCGTCTTTGTGGCATTTATACCTTCGAGCGGCGCGCTAACCACCTGCATGGTAGCGACGCGTTCAGCCGCACTCAACCATAGCACCAGAGCGCATGCAAATAAGATTTTTGAAATAAGGCTGCGCAAATAAATTGCAATACGCATGTATGTTTATAAGTGTGTACGTGTGCTTGACTATTTATTTGCCCAGCTTGTCGCCACTTTAACTGCGCGCTGCTTCCTTTAACCTTTTTCTTGTGCGCGCATACTTACCAACTACCAACGGTGGCCGGCCTCACTAGCTACTTAAACGCGCGCTCCTCTGCGCGTATACCCCTCTTAACAAATGAGGCATGTTGCAATCAATTGTCATTTTCTTTTCAAATTCTAACTGTCAACATACCATCTAGGTATTTGCAGTTTAAAATTACCAAATTGAAAAAATTGCAAAATCGAAACGCCCAAAAGGAGTTGACGCGCTATGTTTCGCTAACCATCATCACGCGCATTTACATTTCTTTACATTGACGCCTTTTTTGCAGTTAATTGACTCAACGTCATTTAATTTGGCATTCATTTGCCATTTAACTGTGGCATAAGTTTACATTTTTTTTTTGTCAAAAATGACAGCAGCGCTTACGCGCTCAGCCTATTTATAGACAAAGAACGTTTTGACGCACAATCGTTGGGTGACGCGCTCGTTTCGATGTTTTGTGCTGCGCGCGCGCATAGCTTTTGCGTATAAGTGTGTGTGTGTGTGTATGCAGACAGCGCATGAGCCATAAGCACGTTCGAAGCACACACGAAATTATACACACGCGCGCCTACTACACTCACTCACACATGCACACAAACATGACGCGCTATTGATTTATTCTTTTTAGTTTTTTCAAAACATTTTTATCGCCTTTAAATATGCTTTTTCATCGTTTACATTTTATTTATAATTTTTATTGCATATTTATTTTGTTTTTCTGCTACCTTTGCTACGATTGCTTAACTTCGTTATTTCAGTTCGATTCTTTCGGTTCTTCAAGCCGCTTCTTTTAAACTTGGTAGTATTCTAAGCTTAAGCATAGAGTGAAATACAACAAAATTTCTTTCGTTTCCAGCAGTTGATCGTCTTTTTACTGTCGTGAGTTTATTGGCCAACTTCGCCCATGTATTCGCCACAGATAAGTGAAGGACAGTTGGGTGTTCAGTTGTTCGCTAATATTGGTGCGCGTTGTTTTCGAAATGGGATCTTCAAACAGCTGTAACGAAGCGATATTGAAAACAATATAAACATTTGTTAGGTTAATAGTTTGAACAATAGTGCATAATCTTTTTTTTGATTTTGTGTACTTTTCGTGAATTAAAAAAAAAAGGTGTTTCTTCGCAACATTTGAAAATAATTTTTAAATAAAAGTTTTCCTTATAACTACATTTTCCAAGTGCTTTAAGAGGAAGCTTGTGGTCTGGAAAAATGGAGTGTATTGAAATGGAAACGTTTTGCTGTGGTGAGTTAAATTTATTCACGTCATTAAAGTAACGTTGTTTAAATTTTTCCCAAATTATTAAATAAATTATAAATCAAAAATTGCTTCAAATAAATGTTTTCATATATTTAAAGCAATAAGGGCAACCCCCGCTTAATTCATAGAAATAGGAAGCATTGGTTAATTCTTTGTAGTTCTATAAATAGAACAAAAGCTAAATTTATTTTTGTGTAAGTGAAAAACTAAAAAATCCAAAGTATCCAATTAAAACAAAAACAGACCAGACATATACTTTTTTATAAATCGTACGGATTTTGGAATAATATGGCGCTATGCTTTCCATTTATTATTTTTCATTTGGCGAAATGGTGTTAAAGCGAAATCGGTGCGATTACTGCGTTTACTATAAGTTGAGGTATACCGTTTAGAATTAGAACGTGAATTATGTATGTCGTTCGTAAATGAATCAAACTATCAAATTATAGAAAAAAAATTTGCATAATTAGTTTCGCTGGATTAGCACCTATTTCGTTGTAACCACAAATTCCACTGAATTTTTGATGTCCCGTATTTTTCTTTTCTGTATTTTACCACACACATACAAATATTTTAAGATTGCTATTTTTGTAATTTGTTTAATAATTTGGGAAAAATTTAAACAACGTGACATCAGGACGGACAAGGCGACAGCTGTTTTGATTATACTTTGTTAATCTCTTCAAAGCCTTTTCTCCCGGGAGTGGGAGTCGAACCCGCACTCCTAAGATAGTTGAAATGGTTACAAACGCATTCAGCTACGTCATGCCTTAGTTGTTGTAAGTTTACAGCCTTGCCGTCCTGATGTGACGTTGTTTAAATTTTTCCCAAATTATTAAATAAATTATAAAATTAAAAATTGCTTGAAATAAATGTTCATACATTTAAAAGCAATACGGGCAATCCCCGATTAATTCATATAAAAAAATTCTATTTTTGTTTAGATATGTATCACAACATATTAATGCACTAAATAGTTTGTCTTTAGTAAAGGTCGAAAAGTGTACATATATATGCGATTTGACCTGTACGAATGTAGCAGATCGAACTTCTTCTTATTTTTTGCATGTTTGAGTTGATTAAAGTTCGTTAAGTTCGAGGCAAAACCATTTTTTTTTCGTTTCATTTATATGCGTTTTGGTTTTATCATCGGTACTACTATTCATCCAATAAATCTAAAATCTTTAAATTATTTTAAAGAAAAACCACAAAGGTTAAAAAAAATTTACTGATAGAAACATTCAAATTTAAAACAAAACCAAAAGAGCTAAAAAATAAACTTGTAAAAATTTCTGGTTTTAAAACAAACCTAAAAAAGTTTAACAAATTTTAGAAATAGAAACTAGCATAAACTTCTGGTTTTAAAATAAAACCAAAAATTCAAAAATTTAAAACAATTGGTTTTAAAACAAAATCTAAAAGTTTAAACAATTTGAAGGAAGAGCTTTGTGGAAGCTTCTGGTTAAAAAAAAAATTTATAAATCTAAAAAAATGGAATTTTGTAGAAACTTCTGGTTTTAAAACAAACCCAAAAACTTTTAACTGTATTTAATTATCGAGACATGGCCATATTGTTTTTAAAACAAACCCCAAAAAAGTTTAAAAAATTTGAAAATTTTAACTTGTAGAAACTTATGTAAAGAAGAACCTTGTAGAAACCTCCGGTTTTAACACAAAACCAAAAAAGTTTAAAAATCTAAAAAAAATCAAAACTTGTGATAACTTCTGGTTTTAGAACAAAACCAAAAAAGTTTAAAAATCTAAAAAAATTAAAACTTGTAGAAACTTTCGGTTTTAAAACAAAACTGAAATAAGAGCCTTATGGAAAAAAAGTTTAAACAATTTGAAGGAAGAGCTTTGTAGAAGCTTCTGGTTTAAAAAAAAATTTATAAATCTAAAAAATGGAATTTTGTAGAAACTTCTGGCTTTAAAACAAAATCAGATAGTTTATAAATTAAAAAAAAAAAGTTTTAAAACACTAAATAAGTTCAAAAATTTAGAAAAAGAGACCGGGAATTTTATTTCCCAGAAGTGCTGCAAGTCCTAGGTTCTTATTCACAATAAAAGCTGGTGAATCTTGCTGACTTCCAGATCAACTCCATATCTCCCTGTGTTGCATCCACGATTACACTTATATTGAAGTGAATAAATTTTCTGATGATATGTGCAGGAAAGGGAACGAAATGTATATTGACTAAGGGGGCAACTCCGTGCGCCCACCACAGATTTATCTCATGGGATTATGGCTTGGAACTTACCTGTTTGAATAGGAAATGCACGAGCTTTCAATCAATCGAATTTGTAGCGAAACTAGTTACAGCCGTCTTCATAGGTCATTGCAACGAATCTTCGACAATGGTGCATACCTATAAGGTCCAATTTGTAGAAGTAGACAGTTTTTCCACTGTGTGGCAAGGGTATGAAATATGGATTTTTCGCATCTGCTTAAGTACTTATGGGACAGAAAGTGGTTCGTTAAATTTCAATCAGGGAATAACCAATTGAACGAAGTACCGAGGGCATCGGCAACGCACAATAATTGCGTCGAATGGAAGTGTGGTTACTTTCCATCCATGGCCTACCCTTCAACTTAGCCCTAGGCAATAAATTTCCGGTTATGGAGTTCAAATTTGGTACTACTGCATTTTCATTTACCTTTTTTTTTATAAAGAGTTAACTGAAAAGATATTCATTCTTAACACAGTTATAATAAACAAGTAAGGAAGGCTAAGTTCGGGTGTAACCGAACATTACATACTCAGCTGAGAGCTTTGGAGGCAAAATAAGGGAAAATCACCATTTAGCAAAATGAACCTAGGGTAACCCTGGAATGTGTTTGTATGACATGTGTATCAAATGAAAAGTGTTAATGATTATTTAAAACGTAGTGGGCTTTAGTTCTATAGGTGGACGCCTTTTCGAGATATCGCAATAAGGGTGGACCAGGGTGACTCTAGAATGTGTTTGTACGATATGGGTATCAAATTAAAAGTATTAATGAGGGTTTTAAAAGGGAGTAGCCCTTAGTTGTATATGTGAAGGCGTTTTCGAGATATCGACCCAAATGTGGATCAGGGTGACCCAGAACATCTTCTGTCGGGGACCGCTAATTTATTTATATATATCATACCACGAACAGTATTCCTGCCAAGATTCCAAGGGCTTTTGATTTCGCCCTGCAGAACTTTTTCATTTTTTTCTACTTATTATGGTAGGTGTCACACCCATTTTACAAAGTTTTTTCTAAAGTTATATTTTGCGTCAATAAACCAATCTAATTACCATGTTTCATCTCTTTTTTGATATTTGGTACAGAATTATGGCATTTTTTTCATTTTTCGTAATTTTCGATATCGGAAAAGTGGGCGTGGTCATAGTTGGATTTCTGCCATATTTTATACCAAGATAAAGTGACTTCAGATAAGTACGTGAACTAAGTTTAGTTAAGATATATCGTTTTTTGCGCAAGTTATCGTGTTAACGGCCGAGCGGAAGTACAGACGGTTGACTGTGTATAAAAACTGGGCGTGGCTTCAACCGATTTCGCCCATTTTCCTACCAAAATTCACAAGGATTGGTAAATTTTTGTTCGACTTATGGCATTAAAAGTATTCTAGACGAATTAAATGAAAAAGGGCGGAGTTACGCCCATTTTGAAATTTTCTTTTATCTTTGTATTTTGTTGCACCATTTCATTACTGGAGTCGAATGTTGACATAATTTACTTTTATACTGTAAAGATATAAATTTTTTGTTAAAATTTTACTTTAAAAAAAATTTTTTTTTTTTAAGTGGGCGTGGTCGTTCTCAGATTTTGATAATTTTCATTAAGCATACATATAGTAATACGAGTAATGTTCCTGCCAAACTTCATCATGATATCTTCAACGACTGCCAAATTACAGCTTGCAAAATTTTAAATTACCTTCTTTTAAAAGTGGGCGGTGCCACGCCCATTGTCCAAAATTTTACTAATTTTCTATTCTGCGTCATAAGTTCAACTCATCTACCCAGTTTCATCGCTTTATCCGTCTTTGGTAATGAATTATCGCACTTTTTCCGTTTTTCGAAATTTTCGATATCGAAATAATGGGCGTGGTTGTAGTCCGATTTCGTTCATTTTAAATAGCGATCTGAGGTGAGTGCCCAGGAACCTACATACGAAATTTCATCAAGATACCGCAAAATTTACTCAAGTTATCGTGTTTACAGGCGGACGGACAGACGGACGGACGGACATGGCTAAATGAATTTCTTTTTTCACCCAGATCATTTTGATATATAGAAGTCTATATCTATCTCGATTAGTTTATGCCGCTACGGATTACCGTTATTCGAACAAAGTTAATATACTCTGTGAGCTCTGCTCAGCTGAGTATGAAAATAATCGCCGTGGTTCATAAGTCAAAATCCAAAATTGCTGAGCAAACACATATCTTCGAAATTTGTCAACCGAAATAGTAAAAATCCATAACAAACCGCTATTAACAACAAGATTTCAAATTTACGTGTCTCATAATTATTATTGTAAACTAAAACACGTTTTTCAAATGGCATTTAACCCAACATTACACTTTCATTAGAAAATAATTACACATACCCACATAAAACAAAATCTTTAAAATTTACGATTCCCAGTACTACTGTTCAAGTATTTATTTGTGTATCGCCACTTAAAATGTACACTTGCACCTTCGATTAAACAAAGTAGTGGGCACTCGAAGCTACTCCAAATAATTATTGCCGCGGCTAAAATCTAAAGCAAAGAACTGGAAATATATAAAATAAAAAAGTGCAGACAAACACTTTAGAATTTTTAAAAGCGAACAACAAAAACAAAAATGCAAAACATTTTCAAATGGAATTGAAATGAAGAACGAAATAAATTTACCCAAACATATGCACATTAGGGTGGAGTTTATAAATTTCATCAAATAAATTCGTTATTTGTTACTATCTATAAATTAGGATAAAAGTTCTATGAATTTTGTAACTGAAACTATGCAAACCAATCTCAAAAACATTATAAATTTCGTCAATTATATTCGTTCTTTTTTTACTATCCAATCAATAAAACCTATCACCAAAAAAGAGATATTCGAAAAACTTCGAAAATACGAAAAAGTTTACGAAAATTTCGAACTTTCAATTGAGAGTTTCTTGAATTTTTTCCGGTATACAGTTTTGTAGCCCAGCAGTGTTGTTTCCCAATCAATTTTAGGTCTCTCGAAATTCGCATTGGTTTTTGACAATTTTCCGATGGGTGTGGGTCAGTTTTTTCCTTATGTAAAATAAAGCTATGCGCCTATTGTATGGAAGAAACTTAAAAACACCCCCAGAAAAAAATGTGTGAGCAATGAAAGTTTGAGAGGCATATAACTTGCACTTCTCAGGCTAAAATTGATTAGGCGACAAAGCAAAATATTCAAAAGAATTCAGATAATTCTAAATAAAAAGTAAAATAAGAAATGTCCTTAAAATTTTCTGGAATTTTCCAATTCGAAAAAACACAGGACCCGTATCGTGTTATACGATCACGGATGAAAAACCAATTTCACTCAAACGATGAATACGAATCGGTCAAACTATTCGTAAAAATGGCAATAGATTTTGGATTTAATGAGTACTCGTAGCCACTGTTTCAAATATTTCTCTATCATCTCAGAGCTATTGTGATTTAAAAATTTAATTTCGATCACGATCCGTATAACACGATTCGAAAGCTGAAAACTGAAAAAAAAATTTCGTAAAGTTTCTTCGAGTTTCCGAATTTTTATCGAAAAAGTTTTGGTGCTTGATTTTCATAGTTTCATAATTGTCTTAAATTAACAAAAATTGAATATTTGTCTTAAATTAACAAAAATTAAAAAATAATAATAATCGTTTCATTAAAAAAAATTTGGTAAAAATAATAACATTTCCGTTTTCGCTGCTTTAAGTAAAAAATGCCGCACCTAAATTTCGGTCCGGATTCGAAATGGTTAATGCGTTTAGTACAAGGGTACAAGTTCAGATTACTTTATGAAGATTAAATATCGACAGTTGAGTGGAATATCGCCCTATCTCAGCTGCTAGTTCGAACACGCCCTATATGAGATTTTATTTCAAAAACAACCTATTTCAGAAATTTTTTTTTCAAAAACGTCTCAGCCAGTTTAAAAATATATGGCATTTAATCAAATTAGGAGTTTTTGAAACAAACTCCGAAATAGGACGTGGTTCAAAAATGTTCAAAGGCAACCGAGTTAGGGTGATATTCCGAGATATGGTGATATTCCAATATTTCAGCAGTCGATATATTAAAATCTGCGATTTACTTCATAACCGTTTCCAGCCTGAACCAAAATTTATATATCACATCCCCAATTAAAGTATTATTGATCTTATCTTAAATCGGTACCAAAATTTGTATGTAACCTTTTCCAACTTGGTATTGCCATTTGAAGGAGTGAGTCTGAAAAAGTCGTATTTTATTTATAAGAACCACTCTATTGTTCACACATACATGTCTCAATCGAACCAGGCAATCTTTGAAATGGTAAATGATTAATGGTGCATGCGGGTGTATGTGTGTTATAAAGAACTCAATTGAAATAACGCTCAAGTACCACTATTGGGGCTTTGTATGAGGTGCTGCCGCTTTTAACTGCCGCTACCAGTTATAAACCTTTCTTTTGCAGCGCTTACTCAGGCGCGATATGCGAGCACTTATAAACGATAGCATTTAAACAATTTATGAGTACATACCGTATACGTCACGATACCTCCATCGCATTTGAAAACTAGATTATTTACTTGCACGAGTATTGGCACTTAGCATTCACCACACGATTAACCGATTACGAGCACAGAAGGCAATCAATTGTTAGTTTAATTCAAATTGAAATGAAATTTCATTAAACTTTTGTGCTCTACTTTATTTTTGTGATTCAAATGTATTTATGTTTAGAAATATATTTAGAAAAAAAAATTTGAGTTTTCTAAGTTCCAAGTTTTCTTTAAGTACTATCTCTAAACCATCGTTAACAAATTACGACAAATGTGGTAGTTAATATTTCTGTTAGAAGTAGATACTCATATTTCCAGGGCATCTAGGGCTGTATTACACAGCAAAGATGCATACACAATTTTGGCTAACAGGGCTATACGACAACAATGTCAATATAAGTTACTGCCTTTTCAGTATTTAACTTTTGAAGAACAACAAATCACTAACATTAAAATGTATGCATTCGAGTGAGGAATCCAACCAGGAACAGCACAAAACACTTTACAACAATACCAAAAACCAGATAAAATGAGACTAAAGCTTTCCATTAACAAGAATGGGCTGGCCTGCAGTAAAAAAAGTCGGTCGATTGTTGTACCGTTTGTTTTGAGTGTGCGCCATGGGAAGCCAATGCAGTTCAAAACAAACTATAATCGAGTTGTAGGATAATAGTTAAGGCGGCGACTGTAGTTGATAGGACAGCGACATCTGTTTTTCAACCTAATATAACAATAACTGGCAACGCCTACATGCGTCCCATTAATTACAACACTGATAAGTCACTTGCGCAACCCTTTCGCATCGCCGCGAAGGTAACCGAAATATTCAAACGTTTCAGTTGCAATTAGATCCGTGTCACGACACAAGTAAAACGCCTCCAATGCCGCGCCGGTAGTTCGGATTTCGTTTTGTTGGGAGCTTATCAGAGCCAATGTAAAAGTCATATAAACTAATAGAATAGGCACTTTCAGAAAATATGTGCAGGAAAAGCTCACCCATATTCCAAAAAATTTTTAATAGACATTATCGATTTTGTCGGAACAAACGTTAGCTTCCTTCCGCCTGTGTAAAAAGCGAGTAGAGTATAAAACCATTTAGAAATTTTTTTTAAAGTCCGACTTTGTTCTTAAAATTTTTTTTATTAAACCCCGTTTTCCCAAAATTAAGGATACGATATTTTAAACAGGATATATATTTATGGGGCTGCAACTGAGAGCTTAATCATTTCGTTTTATACTTCAAGTCGGAAAATTATGGCCAAGTTGCTCTATACGTGCCTTAAGGAAACCAAACTTTACTCCTGGTGATACTAATTTTTGAGCAAATCGCTCCGCGGACATCGTTCTTGGATATTTCTTATAACGCATCGACTACGTTCCCACAGCGACATCTACGCGTTGTTTTCGTGAAATGTGGACAATTAAGCTTAGATGATTCCACCACTGCAGTGATTTGCAGCATAAATTATAAATTAATCAACATCCCTAACTCTTCTAGCCTTACCCTGAGCCCTAGATATATTCAACTTCGCTGTGAGTGTACCGCCACTCAGAGGTTCGCTAATAAATTCTACAAAAGTGGAATGGACTTCAAGCACTTTCTGTGTCCCACGGTAAGATTGAAGACTCATTCGATGTCAAGAAGGGCGTCAAACAATTATTATTTTGCTCTACTATGACTTTCTATTAGTGACTTGTGAGTTTCAGGTTTGACGGGCTTCAAATATTCCAACGCTAGGCAAGCCTGTCGTAGAAGGTGACTGAAGTCCACGGACCCGAATGTTTGAGGAGCCAAAAAAATCGTTCCGAACTAGTCACGCTAGTACCGAAATTTACTTGTACCAAAATGTACCGCATTCATATTCGGCAAAGCTCGGCCAAGACATATAACACTCCCCTATACCTTCGTGATGTAATTTTGCGGTTACGACAACAACATTGATTAGTCTTAGAAATTTGAGAAAGATGTGAGTGCACTTCTCCGCTTTTGACATAATTTTTTATTTGATCTTATTCCAAAATCTAAGAATGCTGTTTATACTCAGGCCGTTGGTGTGAGTGATCTTTGGACTTTTAAAACTTACCCGATTCAATGACCAATGCATATATATCTTTTCTGAAGTGTATAGATTACATTATAATAATCCCCGGTATTTATTCCGGCATAACTGGAGCACCCATAAAATGATTGTTAGTTTAACACGTAAGGCATTTTGCATCACTCTTGGAATCAGCTTCCATTCATATCTTCCATAGTCCCACAATGGAGCAAGATTCATCTAGTGAATCTTTCTGAGCCTTGCGGAGTTGTTAAACACTTCCAAATTTTCGAAGAAGCTTACCCATGAGTGCAGCTTGCCTTCAAACAAAAAATGTGCCCATCTGCAACTCGAAGCTCTGCAGTAGTTTATTTTACTTGACCCTGTTGAAAGGCGTCTACTAAAAGCTCCCAGGTCACGTTTCTTTTTCGTTTGCCACAGATGCTTTGTTCTTTCCTACCGGAAATTGCGAAGTCTCTAAATCCCTGGTCATGTATGCGTAGAGAAAGAAGGAGCCTGCTTCTCAAACTAAACAAGTCTTCGGTAAAAGTATTTATAGCAGTCATCAGGCTCAGACGATCTCCTTAACTCAAACTTCCTTTTCAAAGATTTGCAGACCCACAGAGTGGTGTATCTTCGTCACTCACGATAGTTTGTCTAAGGTTGGGATCTTCGCTCCTACTTATGTATAAAATAATGATTTATTTGTTATTATATAGAAGATAAATTTTACAAAATTTCATATATATAGGTACATGCGGGTGAAATAATGTCATCAAAAATAATTTTCGAATTTTAACAATCCTCGCGTTCCAATTAAGCCTGATCCATATACGGATAGAGGTTTAAGATGCAAATGCAACAACAATGTGATCCATATGGATTCATTTGTTGTTGCATTTGCATGTTAAATTTGTATCCGTATCTGGATCACGCTTCATTGGAACGCAACAAATATTTGTTATATTTTTTTTCGTCTAAAAAAGGCTCAATAATATGTAAAAGAAAAACTATGTAAACCAATTTCGAAAACATTTTCGACGACATTTTCGAAAAAATTCAAAATTAAGGTTTAATTTTTGTTAGAATTCTCAAAAACAGAGCACGTTTAAGTCCCTCAGAGCTAGCGTTGATTTTTTTCTAATATTTAAAAATGAAGCTTCAATGATATGTAAAAGTAAAGTTATGTAAACCAATATTGAAAATGTGTTCAAAGGCATTTGCGAAAAAATTCGAAACGATATTTTTCTTTTTCTTTTTAGAATTATCGAAAACAAAGCACGTTTTAGTCACTCAAAACTTGTACGTTTTGTGATTATTTTTACCGCAGGCTGTTTTATTTTTCTCCCGTCCAAACTTTTAATATTTTTTTTATACAATTTTATCAAATAAAAATTGCAATTTGCTGTTATTTTTTACGCGCTAGTTTGTATCACTAATTTCTTAGTATTTGTTATTGTAAACCTACGGCTGGGTATATAATTTAGTGCTTACACTTATTTATTAATATTTTTTCACTCCAAAAATTTCACCCCGATTTCCTTACAACAATTTTACTTTTCCCCAAAAAAAATTCAATTTCCCATTTGTCGCCTGTCACACCTCACACACTTCACAAATATCCGTTCATTACAAAAACGTTACTTGCTTTCCTAAAGCGCTACATGTGCGCTTCCTGCTTTTCAATACAAACGCAAAACAAAAAGTGTACGTGCATTAAATAATAAAGAAAATAAATATACAAAAAAAAAATTTTAAATCCGTCCTGAATACAAACGTTCATAAAAGAAAAGCAATGAATACCGAAATATTCATTTCAATTAAAAATCAAAATCAATTGGTAACATAATACTACGAAACAATAGTGAGAATATCCTTGCATGCGTGACTAGTTGCAACTAATTCTAACTCTTTTAAAAAAAGTGGGGAGTGTGTTTTATATGGCACCTTCACAGACGTACAGAAGACTTACATACATACAAACGTGTAGAGAAGCATTTAAGCGCACACTTGTCGAATTTCCGCGCTCAAATGTTTTCCCTTTTTTCCTTGCGATATTTAACTCTTTGAAAAGGGTGCGATTTCTAGTTCCCCCCTTTGCTTTGTTTTGTATATAAAAATAGACACATATTGATTGAATTTCCTATGAAGCAAAGTAATTTAAAGTCTAGACATGAAATCTTATAGTGAATTGGGTAAAAATATTGTAGAACTAAAAAATAAAAATATATTTAATAAAAAAAAAAACGCTTGTATAAGTGCAAGCCCGCTTGCTTTAGTTGCTAAACAACGAGTCCTTAAAATTCTACGCTGCCAGCATAAAATGCATTTATTGAATGCTGAACAAAAAATTCTAAAAGCAATAAAACTCCCCCACGAATTTTCACGGCAAGCATTCAAATGATCTTGTTATGTTTTGTAGTGAATTTTTCAACTTTTTTTCCTTGAGAGCTCACCGCTTATTTTTATAGTTTCACTTTTTTTTGGATTTGATGCCACATCTCATATTCTTCGAACGTTTGATGTATGCCACCAGATGTGCCACGTTTGAAAGGGAAACACAGATGCGTTATTAAATACATACATACAAATATACAATGGAATATACAAAAGAACATACAATGGAGCACTTGCTTATGATGCAGCTCGCGCGTGCCTTTAAATGAAAGCAAAATCCAGCACACAAAACGTTTTTATAAATAGCAAAGTTTCATTTGATTCGACAGTCACAACTCAATGGTTTTGTATTTCAAATACCTTTTGTGAAAGAATTTCGTTAAAAAAGAAGAGAATTCAAAGAAGTGAAAATGTATTAGATACATTCATACAAAAGTTTCTAAAAACGAACGAAAATAGCTTTTACAATAAGGAAAAATCATATGTGATATTTCGCCATAGAAATCTTCGCTAAATCTGGATAAGCAATTTTCTTAAAAGTAAAACCTATTGTTTTTTTTCACGGTCTCTTTCTCTTCTCTCTAGTTGTTCTTATTCTTTTCCATCTCTTAATCCAGGGAAAAAGTGTCTTAAATACTAATCTAGTCAAATATACCAAATTTCAGGCAAATCGAACTGTGAATAGAATTTTTTCGAAAAGATCGGCCTTTGGTCCACTTGCCAGAAAGAAACTTGACAGGAACACCGTTTCTATTGCTTTAGTGCGGACTGAATTTCGAATCTATTGAAAATTGAGAAATGTTTAAAATATCTCTCTTGAAATTTCGAAATTTTTACCTAGAGGTCTTACTTTGAGAACTGAATTACTGTTTTTATTCGAATAAAATGCCGAATTTACACTAAATCAGTACAAGTAAATAAAATAAATAAAATGTAAGGCACGAATAAACTCAGAAGAGTTTTTATGCCGAGCTTCTCTTCCAATTTGCGTCGTGCTCCTTTTTCAATTTTTCCTACAAATAGGCGGGACGGGACCTACATGTTTTATGCCGACCTCGAGCGGCATCTGCAAGGCATATGAGTTTTCACTGAAAGCTTTTCGTGGCAGAAATACAATCGGAGTGCTTTCCAAACACTGCCGAGGGGCGACCCCGCTTAGAAAATTTTCTTGGAAATTGAAAAAACTTGTTTCTAAAATATTGACGTTGCTTTTCCCGGGGCGTGAACCCAGGATCATCGGTGTGGATGACGAGCCTGCTACCATCACACCACTGTTGCCGGTACAAATATTTGGAAGGTATACAGTCGTGAGCACGAAACAACAGCAACAAAAATTTTCCAATGTCATCCATATATGATTTATTTTTTTTTTTTAGTTTTAGAAAAACGCTTTTATAAATTGTGTATCTAGAACTACGTGAATCAACATAATAAGATTTTCGAAAAAATATTTTTGAAATATTTAAAGTTGAATGTATGAACAGAGCTACTCAACCCCACATACAGCACTTATGTTTTTGTTTTGCCCTGAAGTTTTTGAATAGCCTTCTGCATGAATGTTGCGAAATTTCTACTTAGAATTTGTAGAAACTGAAGAATACAAAAAACTAAAAATTTGAAATCTCTTAAAATTGGCGTAAACTTTTGAATTTTTTTATTTTTCTGCACGCGCGATCGATTTTACTAAACACTGCACACTCCGAAAGTTCTGGAAAAAAGTTTACAAACTTTTATGAAGATTTTTAAAGATTTTTGCAAATTTTGGAATTCTTTTGAAAACGATTTTGAAATTGATTAACATATTTTTCGCTACACAATTCAATAAATTATTTTCTTAAAAAAAAAAAAATTAAAAAAAAAACAAAGAAAATAATAACTGATAAAAATGCATTAATAATGGTACTGCTGTTTTCGTGCTCACATTTCTATATATTTAAGTAAAAAAATTTTGTTTTAAATTCAATGCTTTTATTCAAGAAAGCTGCTCAAATTCGGTAAAATTTTTTGGCGCATCATGCTTAAGAAAACTCAGTAAGATTTGAGTTTGTATCATGCTCAACTTAGGTACAGCTTTGAACATGGAAATGGCACTGGCATTTCGTCAATTAAATTCTTGTTTTTTAGGTATTTTAAGTAAAACTTCTATGAAACTTGTAGCTGAAACTTAAAAACGTTTTCGAGAATGTTTAGCAAAAATTTCGAACTTTTTATTTAGAGATTTCTGAGTTTTTTTGTTTTTTTTTTTTTTTTGGTATGCAGGTTTGTGGCTGAACTTTTTTTAGCTTAACAAATTACAAGTTATAATTTAAAAAAAATTTGTTTCGAAGGGTGTTCTAGATTTTCTTAAATAAAATTAAATGTAAGGCACGATAACCTCCGAAGAGATTTTAGGCCGAGCTTCTCTGAGAGCTTTTTATGGTAGAAATACACTCGGAGCGCTTGCAAAACACTGCCGAGGGGCAACCCCGCTTAGAAAAATTTTCTTCTAATTGAAAAACCTTGTTTCTAAAATTTTGATGTTGCTTTTCCCGGGGTGTGAACCCAGGGCATTCGGTGTGGTAGGCGGAGCACGCTACCATCACACCACGCACAGAGGTAGATTTTCAAGTTTTAGACGGCCAAAAATATTTTATTGCCTATATCTTCTTAAAACTGTGTGTGTAATTAATCGGTTATATTAAAAAAATAGATATTACATTGTGTAATACTAAAAAAATACCTGCGTAGTGAGGCTATTTTTCTTGTGGTGCAGCAATACACACCCTCTATCTAACCCCCTATCTGCAAGTATATGTAGCTAAGTTTAATGCAGTTGGCAGGCTAATTGTGACAAGTACCATGTTCAAAACTAATTTTCACTTGGACGGACTTGGAATCATAACAAATCTGGTTTTGAACACCAAAAATTAAAAAAAAAAATTTTCTTTTTTTTTAACATCCTAAATAAAATAGGTTCTTTATCAATTTATAACTTTTAAAAATCACAAACACCATTAATAATGTTGGTATTTACTTGAAAAATCAGAATCCATCACAATTACTCAATTCAATTGTCTTAAAACTTAAAATATTCACGTTAAAACATGCGATTTCACATAGGGTAAAAAAAAAACTATGACACGCGTTTCAGAAATAGCTAAATTCCGATTACTTGACAGCTAATGCCAGGTATGTGATGGATGGGAAGGGGTAAAATTATTGTTCCCCTGTCTATTCTTAAGCTGTGGGAGTGTTTTTTTTTTGTAATTGTGGCAACTTTCAGAAACTCAATTATGGCCGCCTAGAGTTTCTTCCTTTCAATAAATAAAGCTATGCGCCTTTCGTATGTAAAAAATAGAAGAGGCAGAGATGAAAATAGAGAAGGAAAGCCAGAGGAAGCGGGAAAGATAGTCCGAACATGTCACAGTGCTCGAGAGAGCCTCGCTAGTCGTGGAAAATTAGTATCTCCAAAAGTAAATAAAATTATTGGAAATCAGGGCTCTCATTAAGTAACAAACTTTGCCAGTCAATATGTTTTTCAATTGATAGTAGACGAAATTCGGAGATAGGTCAAACTTCCAACTTGAAAATTACTAATCAGCAACCATTAGTTTTCTCAAAATGGTAATTTTAGCCATAACAAAATTTACATTTTTATATAGACTTGTCTTAAGTACGCATTTGCCTTATGCATATTCGCTATTTTATGCACATTTACATTGCAATCTAAATCAATAACAACATCGAATAGAAGAAATATAGAAAAAAAAAACAAAGTAAGAAATACTCTGCAAACAACATTGTACACAAATTTTCAGCAACCGGAAAGTGTACACATGTAATAACAACAACAACAAAAATGCATAGTGTATAACTAACATACAAGTAGCAAACTGTGCGCACCGGAAATTGTTTATAAGCTGCAGCGCGTGCACACACACACGCACCATAAATACAACAACAATAACAACAACAACACTAATCATAATAATAACCGCTGCAACCACATCAAATCGCAAATGCCGATAGAATATTCAACTAAAAACATAAAAAATAAATTGTTATCATTATTGCCACCGCAACACGTGATTGGTGTACCTACATACACACACACATACATACGCAATGTACGTTGACTGCAATTATTTACCTACATTCATACATACGTACATGTTATTATGTTGATTTCAAGTTGAATACATTTGCAACAATTTTGATTGCATTCTATATACATTAATTGGCTTTTTATTTGAAAAAGTAACGACCTTTCAGTTGAGTGGATATGATGGAAATATTCTTTGGCGGATTTTTAATATTAACAGAGTATTAATTATTGTGAATTCACAATGGTATTCATAAAAGGTTTTCTTATAAAACTCATAGTTTCACGAAGAATATTTTTGCTTCTCGGCTAGATTTAACCTTGACCTATGAAAGGACTCTAGTCTAGTCGATTTGATAGCTTTTCAAATAAGTAGGTAATAATAAAGTGTTTGCGCGTTTTTTCTCTTCTTTATATACTTATGTACTTACATTCTCGTACTTATGTAAAACGAAAACTGACAAAGGATTCTTAAAAATATGTAATATATGCCACTTAGAGATATATGAATGGGCCACATGCTGAGCTGGGAAGGATAATAAACTCAGCATACTTGAAATTCAAAATTTAACGATTGTATTCTTATTACGTAGGCCCAGTTTTTCAGTACAAGTTCAGCGCAGTTTGTCAGTTAAACTACGCTTAAACTTATTCTGTAGGTTTTCAGTCTATTTTAACTGAAGTTTAAGCTGAGCTTAAGCGGCCGATCTGACACTAAACTCTAATTAACCTATCACTTATTTGCGTTCGTTGGAAATAACGTCGAATATACCCAACACGCATTTGGGCTTAAGTACCACTATATTTCATGTTGATAACAAGGCAAAAGTTCTTTCGGAAGAGGACTCAACTTGAGAATCATAACGTTCTGGTCAAAAAAGGAAATTTTTTATAAAGCAAAAAATGCTATTAAGTTAAAAAAAATATAGTTCCCAACTTGTTTTTATGTGTGGTTCTCTCACTGTAGTCAAATGTAAGATTACGATGCTACATTATTTTCAAGAAAATAAAATATGTATAACTTATTTTTAATTAATAGCGCTTCTTTGCCATTATCAGCCAGGTATTTATTTCTCACAATAAGCAGCTGTTGGCTTTGGTGGTACCACCTCGGGGAATATTTTTTTCAACCCACCTCAACTCGATATCCAAAGTACGATATAAACTGGAGAAATGTATTGGATATGCATTTGAAAGCTGTGTATTTCACAAAATCTCTAAAAGGTTGGAAAATAATTTGAGAATGACGTTGGAAATCAACTCGAGAACTATACATTTTACAAAATGTCTCAAAAGTTGGATAGTGATTGGAGTATGAAGTTGGATAACACCTTGATAACTATCTGGTTTAAGAATAATTAAAGCATGATGTTGGATATTAGCTCTGGATCTAGATATATATTTCTCTAAGGCTGGAGACATTTTTTCTCCATGTTTGTTGGGTAAACAAAACCCAACTGTTGCTGTATCTGCAAATTATCTAGATAACAAAACAAACAGTGTTGTTTTTTGCCTACCCGCAAACGGGTTAAGCTTAGCTTAACCAACTACTGAAAAACCGGGCCTTTGGCCTTAGGCCTTACATTTAAGAAGTTTGCCTCGTTATAAACATGAGTTCTAATGGTACTCAAGTCCAAATGCTTGTTGGGTATATAGGTTAGGCCTTAGGCCTTAGACCCGGTTTTTCAGTACAAGTTGAACTCAGTTTGTCAGTTAAACTACGCTTAACCTATATACCCAAAAAGCATTTGGACTTGAGTACCATTAGAGCTCATGTTGATAACGAGCCATACTTCTTAAATCTTCAGAGATGTTCCGAAACAGTGGCTCGACTTAAGAATCATAGCGTACTCACAAAAGAGGAAATTTTTCTTACAGCAAAATATGCTTTTACGTGAAAAAATATTATTCCCAACTTGTGGTTCTCTAACTGTACTCAAATGTAAGATTTCAATACAACAATATTTTCACGAAAATAAAATAAAATATATACACTTTATTTCTGATTAATTGAGCTTCATTACTGCTATCAATAAGGTGTTTATTTTTCTCAATAAACAGCTGTTGGCTTTGATGTACCACCTTGGAAATTTTTTTTTCAAGTCCACGTCAACTCGATATCCATCGTAGGATGTCAACTGGAGAAATGGGTTGGATATTCTTTTGAGAACTGTACATTTCTCAAAGTCTCTCAAAGTTTGGATAATAAATAATAAATAATGATAATAACGTTGGAGATCAACTTGAGAACTCCAAATTTTACGAAATTTCTCAAAGGTTGAATAGTGATTGGATATTGTAGTTGGATATCAACTCAAGGACTATCTAGTTTAGGAATAGTTAAATAATGATGTGGGATATCACCTCCGGAACTACATAGATATTTCGCAGGAGAAATTTTTTCTCAATGTTTGTGGGGTAAACAAAATTCAGCTGTTGCCATATCTACAAATTATCTAGATAATAAAAAACCAATGTTGCCGTGCAAGAAACCTACCCCTTAAACTGTGACTGAAAAGCCGCTCAGTAGTCTATCTTGACTTTAAATTTGACTAGGGTTTAATCAAACTTAGTTTAAGCTTAGCTTAACCAACTACTGAAAAACGATTTTTTTAAAAGAGATTTGACCGTCAAAAAATTTCTGAAGCAATATAAACACGTAAGAATGGGACTGTCTTCGGCTGTGCCGAAGACCTTATACAGCAATGTAAGTCTTAAATCTAAACATCAGTCTTCTAGCAGTTAAAATGATAAACAAATATTCGAAAAGCCGTTGTATGGGTGATATGTGCTATAGTGGTACGCTCAAAAAATTCCTTTGAAATATCTCAAAAATTGAGATACTGGTTTGTGTTCAAGCAGATATACATACGGACGGACGGACGGACGGACAGACGGTCAGGCGGACACACAGACATACGGACATGGCTAAATCAACTCAGGTCGTCATCCTTATAAATTCGGTATACTTATTGCTGGACTTACAATTTTGAGATTTTTTCATGAAAGGTATAAAAGTACATTGTCAATGTGTAAATATACAGCTGAATGCCTAGAAGGCTAATGTCTTTGAGTTAACTAAAGCTCGCCAAGGGGTTTTTGTTTTATAAGTTATCGGTAACATATCGATAAAACCGATAACCTTTCATATGAAGTCGATAAAATTTTTATAAAAAGTCTATAGCTTTTCGAGTACAAATCGATAACTCGTCAGTTGCAAGCTCTAAAGACTCAGATAATAAATCTATATATTTCGATAACTTTTAGATAAGTTGTCGATAATTTTTGATAAATAATCGATAAAAATCGAAAACATTTTTAAAATATATCGACATAACTTTTTGATAGTGAAACTATAAATCGTCGTTAAAAAATCGAGAACTCATCGGCAACCTTTGCTGTTAGCAGCAAATTCATAACACATCGATTACAAATCGATAAATCGTTTACAGCTCGTCAATAACATATGTATATACATAGCACGTATACCCGATAACTCATCGATCAGAAGGGTGTCACGCGCCCTGACCCGTCTAGTTAAGTATAACAAAGCCATAACTCATCAGTAGCAAATTGAAAAAGCGCCGAACCGTTTTGGTTCCAGATTTAGCTTTGACTTCTAATACTTTTTTCTCCCACCTTTTTTTCTCCCTTCTTCTTTCTGTTTTTTAATTTCCCCTCCCTTCCCTTCTTTTCTGTTCCACTCCTTTCTCTTTCCTTACTTCACTTTCTTTACCGTGCCTAGAATTGCTGTCTGCTTTACTTGAGAAATTTTCTTTTTTATTAATCAAAAAATAGAAATAAACGTGCAAAAAAACGTATCTGCAATTGATCTATTTTGTTTACATTGGGGTATTTTTGATCTCCTCTAGCCTCTTTTGGGTACAGTTGGGATTAGTTAGTTGAAAATGATGTGGCTTATTTTAAGAAACGGAAAATCGGAGCATCATCCAAGCCTAAAATACCAATACGAAAAAAAAAATGTAAAATATTGTAACAGAGTTTAAAAAATTATAAAATCGGTAAGAATTTCCATACGGGTAGGAAGAACACTTATCTGACAGTACCTGCAGGCGAAGGCAGAAGACTTACCCCAGCGGGTTAGGGGGTCAAAATATTCCCGCGGTAAGTATGCCTGTCGTAAGAGGCGACTAAATACCAGATTCAAGGGGCTGTGTAGCGCAACCTTTCAGGTTGCCAGCGCAATATATAGCTTCTCCAAACCCAATTGTCAACCTCACCTATCCGCGGCGAATCCTGTTTCACTAACAGACGAGGCTCTGGCGACCCCAAGTTCCTCATGGAACTTGGTGATGGGAAAGGAGGGGATGGCCTGAAGGTTTAATGTGGTCACATAAATCGTCCCCGAGATGGTCGGGCTAGCACCTTAATGGTGCTGTGGTACCGGAGCGTACCGGATCTGTATCCGGCAAAGGACCATTACATCGATAACACTCCCCAAAGCCTTCGGGGAGCAATCTTATCGCTACAACAACAACAGCAACAAGGCAGAAGACTTGTGCTACTGTACCCATACGCATAGAAAGAGGATCTCCGCGGAGTTCGGGTTGGAGTACAAAGACGACCTGTGAGCAGTAGAAAAATTACCTTTCCGACAGTCCTGACCAGTCCGACATTATCCGTTCTGGTATAAACAGGTACAATTTTTCTCTTCATATTACATGTATATATGAGATCAAAACTAGCCTTAGTCGCATATTCCTTTGCAACTAGTTCCAGACTCATCCAACACTGCTCCCATTTTTCGCAGAAAATAGACGAGTGAATATATATCGTCGGTACAATGCCAAAGTCACGAATGTGCCATTTTTGTTTTAACGAAATATTATATATGTCAAAGTTTGCAAAGCCAAAACAACAAATGTGCATTTTTTTGAAAAAAATTTAAAAATTAATTTTTCATTTAACATTACTTAGTGGTTTACAAAAGTAAACCTTCCAATAGTGGTTGAAAAATACAAAATTAAATCTCTATTTTTAACAATGTCTTACGCGTTTTTCTCAAAACATCAAATATGCACATTCGTGACTTTGGCATTGGACCGACGATATATAAGCCATACATTTTTATATACATATCTATTTATCCCACATAACCAAGTAATCACTCAGCAACGCAAGACACTTCTTTGTATTCAATATGGCAATTTATTAGGACATTTATGAGCCGCTGCCTTCGTACATCAGCTGACGCAGGTACAATAGACAAATATAAATATCAACACGTTAACAATGCATTCATGCGCTTTCGACTTCCATCAAATACAAGCACATACACACACACATATGTACATGCCTGGGAATAAAATATGAAGTTTTTAGCTATCAAATGCACCTAGGCGTATTAGCGATTTATGATCGTATGTGTGCGTGTGTGTGTGTGTGTAAGAACGTAAATTGTCCCCTATTTGCGAGCCACCCACAGTTGTTGTACAATTTATGTTCTTTATATATGCATTTAGAAATTTTGGAAAGTATATCGTGTGTATGTATGTAGTTTATTATCTAATAATGTTGTTTTCGTCAATGTTGATTATGGTGTTGATACGTATGTACACATGTGTTTATTGGTGTGTATGTACATTGTACAAGCATCAAGCTCTTTTATTAAAGGAAAATGCTGAATAGTCTCCTGACAGCATATTCATATGTATACATACAAAGCTACACCAATACATTCGCATTTATAAATGGATATTTGTAGCGCAGCATTAGATGATCACTGTATCGGGCGAAATTTATGAGCGCTTGAATTTATTATGTTGTAGCTGTAAACACAACATGCATTCACATAAATGTCAACCCCACTGATAAACATACTTACACTTAACACTTAGCATGGAATTTATGCGGGGATGCTGCTTGCGACACCTTTTCGGGGTTTGATTGAATATTTTGACACAATTGTCCAACATTCTGTCTAATAAAGATTCTTGTCTATATAAATATTTCCCCCCCTTGTATGTGTCACATTCTATTTGTTGTTTGCGGTTTTTGCTTGGCGAATTAATCAATGTCATGTTATGAAAGTGTTATAAAAATCATATGTTTAAATTCATTCAAACATATAATTCAACTCAAAACATGTAAGAAAGTCTATGTTAGTGTGGAATCGAACATCATATACCCAACCGCAAACTCTCAATAAAGCCATAGAGAAGAGAAAGAAAAGTTTGCTATACGTGTGTTATGGAAGCGTTACAAATTTACTATTACTAACAAAGAAAATCGATAAGTTCGTGAGCAGTTATCGATTTTATATCGAATAGTTATCGGTATATTTCCAAAATTTTGATACCTTATCGATTGTTGAAGGAAAATTAACGATTTGTTATCGAAAATTTATCCATTTGCTATCTTGAAGCTATCAATTTATGTAAAATGGCTATCGATTTATTAAAAAAATGTTGAAAGTTGCTATAGAAAAGCTATCGATTATTTTTCGAAAATTATCGATATGTTATAAAAACTTTGTCGATTTGTTACCAGCAAATTATCAGAGGGTTATCGATGTGTTGTTGATCGAAAAGTTAACGATTTGATAGCGAAGCGTTGGAGTCCGAACTGATCTGGGAACCAAAAACAAAGTTTTGTTAAGATTGGCTCCCGGGCATCAGGGACATGAACGTAATGAACAGGCAGACTACAATCCCAAGCGGGGTGCTTTGGGAGCATTGTATGGTTCAGAGCCTTTCTGTGGTATTAGACAGACTCATTAATGTAAGCAAAGAGGACTCTCACTGGTTACTATACGGGCCACTGTCGTTTACGATATCACCTAAGTGAGTTACATCTCTCCGATACACACATTTGTCGGTTCACATTCTTCGCGAATGTGTTCTCTCTGGCAAGGCAGAAACTCTCCCTTTTAAGGTGGCACTACTCTTAATCTATTCGTGATATGCAGTAAAGCGCATGAATAGGCACTTAGTTAAATACAATAAAAGCATAGAGCTAAAGGCAAGCATAATAGATCTAAGTATAGGTCTCAGTATATGTCCAATAGCAAGAATACAACTTCTGATAAATTCTAAAAAAAAATTTACGTGCTTTTATGTATAGCTTGTTAAAGTTTTAAAATTTCTTCGTTTAAGTATAGGCATTGCCACGGCCATTTTTGCAAAATTTTTCCAAATATATAAATTGACCAAGTCCTTTGCTAATTTTCACCAGTTTAATGGTATCCGTATAACAATCAATACAGCTTTAACATTTTTTGAAATTTCAATATCAAAAATGTGGGCGTGGCTACATGTAGTCTGATCAAAGCAAAACCGTGCAAATTTTTTTTTTTTAATTATAACGAATTTTACTCAAGTTATTATGTTAACGACCGGATGGACATGATGCTCATAATTTTCAGCTCTAAATCCTTTCTTATCAATTCCTTCATACTAATACAACCCACTGATATGGTGCAAAGCACTGCTACAACAACAACAACCGATATGCTATTAATGTCAAAATACCGTTTGTATAAGTACAGCTAGGTATAAAAAAACCTACAATTTCTAAGGAAATGCATTGACAACTCAAAAAAATGTCAAATAATTTTGTGTGAGAGGAAGTTAGCCGTAAATTTTTGAGCTTCCTTCGTTGACAAACACACACATACATAAACAATTTTGCTACACGCCTGAAACAACTCCAATTTTGGTTATTTTCATATTAACAAAATTTTTATGCTTTAAGCAAGAGCGAGTAAATTCTGTGAAACTTTCAGACAGGCGTTGATGCGCAGATGAGTAATTGCCATTTCCTGTTGATGTTCTAATTTTTCAAAAAACAAATTTTCGTAGCTTTACAGACAAAAAAATAAGCAGTACTTTTTTTTTTGCTTTGCTTTAAAGCGCATTTGTTTTGTTGTAAATAAATCAAATTTTTTTAGGGCATACTTTTTATTTGGTACTTTTAGAATTTTTCTTATGTTATGAATAATCATTTTTATGTTTAGCATAACATAAACATTTTTTCTAATAAAAGGATTCTGTATGTGCTGTTTTAAGTTATACTTCTTTAGGCGCATTAGGAAAACTGATGAGAGTGAAATATTAATGTAACAATAAAGTAACGGGTTAAAAATGCAGTTCGTGTATTGCCAGCATTCGCAGTGTTATTTATCTTCGGGGGTGCATTTACTGGTACAAATATATGGATGTATATATGTATTTTAATTTCACATCAGCTTAACATACCTACACATTTATGCGTGTTAATGCTGTTAATGGTCAAGAATGCATACAACACTTGAAAAATACTTTTTTGTTAAAAATATTAAGCGTTTCGTTATAATTCTTAAACAAAAGTGATATTTTTTGGAATGTTTGTATGTACTAGAGTTCGCCCAGTGGTTGAAATTCAACCACAGGAAAGGGAAGGACAAAGGAAGGAAAATCAATGGAAGGGAAATGAGAATAAAAGAAATGAAAGAAAAGAAAAGTAGAGGAATGGAAAGGAAAGGAAAGGAAAGGAAAGGAAAGAAAAGGAAAGGAAAGGAAAGGAAAGGAAAGGAAAGGAAAAGAAAGGAAAGGAAGGAATATGAATGGAAGAGAAATGAAAGTAAAAGAAAGGAAATAAAAAGAAAATTAAAAGAAAGGAAAGGAAAGGAAAACAAAGAAAAGGTAAGGATAGGAAAGGAAAGGAAATGAAATGAAAGAAAAGGAAAGGAACGGGAAGGAAAGGAAAGGAAAGGAACGGGAAGGAAAGGAAAGCAAAGCAAAGCAAAGAAAAGAAAACAAAGGAAAGGAAAATAAAAAATTAGAAAGGAAAAGAAAAGAAAGGAAAGCAAAGGAAAGAAAAGAAATAGACTTGATGCATGATCAGCTATGTATTTTTGTTTAATTTTTGTTTGATTGGATAACGGTTGGTTGTACATATATAAAGGAATCGAGATAGATATAGACTTCCATATATCAAAATAATCAGGATCTAAAAAAAAATTTGATTGAGCCATGTCCGTCCGTCCGTTTGTCCGTTAACACGATAACTTGAGTAAATTTTGAGGTATCTTGATGAAGTTTGGTATGTAGGTTCCTGAGCACTCATCTCAGATCGCTATTTAAAATGAACGATATCGGACTATAACCACGCCCACTTTTTCGATATCGCGATAATTCATTACAAAAGACAGATAAAGCGACGAAACTTGGTAGATGAGTTCAACTTATAACGCAGAATAGAAAATTAGTAAAATTTTGGACAATGGGCGTGGCACCGCCCACTTTTAAAAGAAGGTAATTTAAAAGTTTTGCAGGCTGTAGTTTGGCAGTCGTTGAAGATATCATGATGAAATTTGGCAGAGACGTTACTCCTATTACTATATGTACGCTTAAGAAAAATTAGCAAAATCGGAGAAGGAACACGCCCACTTTTAAAAAAAATTTTTTTTAAAGTAAAATTTTAACAAAAAATTTAATATCTTTACAGTATATAAGTAAATTATGTCAACATTCAACTCCAGTAACGATGTGGTGCAACAAAGTACAAAAATAAAAGAAAATTTCAAAATGGGCGTGGCTCCGCCCTTTTTCATTTAATTTGTCTAGGATACTTTTAACGCCATAAGTCGAACAAAAAATTTGGTAGGGGCATAGATTTTATGACGTTAACTGTTTTCTGTGAAAATGGGCGAAATCGGTTGATGCCACGCCCAGTTTTTATACACAGTCGTCCGTCTGTCCTTCCGCATGGCCGTTAATACGATAACTTCAGCAAAAATCGACATATCTTTAATGAACTTAGTTCACGTGCTTACTTGAACTCACTTTATCTTGGTATGAAAAATGAACGAAATCTGACTATGACCACGCCCACTTTTTCGATATCGAAAATTACGAAAAATGAAAAAAATGCCATAATTCTATACCAAATACGAAAAAAGGGATGAAACATGGTAAGGTAATTGGATTGTTTTATTGACGCGAAATATAACTTTAGAAAAAACTTTATAAAATGTTTGTGATACCTACTATATTAAGTAGAAGAAAATGAAAAAGTTCTGCAGGGCGAAATAAAAAACCCTTAAAATCTTGGCAGGTATTACATATATAAATAAATTAGCGGTATCCAACAGATGATGTTCTGGGTCACCCTGGTCCACATTTTGGTCGATATCTGGAAAACGCCTTCACATATACAACTACCACCACTCCCTTTTAAAACTCTCATTAATACCTTTAATTTGATACCCATATCGTACAAACTCATTATAGAGTCACCCCTGGTCCACCTTTATTGCGATACCTCGAAAAGGCGTCCACCTATAGAACTAACGTCCACTCCCTTTTAAAAATACTCATTAACACCTTTCATTTGATATCCATATCGTACAAACAAAGTCTAGAGTCACCCCAGGTCCACCTTTATTGCGATACCTCGAAAAGGCGTCCACCTATAGAACTAAGGCGCACTCCCTTTTAAAATACTCATTAACACCTTTCATTTGATACCCATATCGTACAAACATATTCTAAATTCACCCCTGGTCCACCTTTATGGCGATACCTCGAAAAGGCGTCCACCTATAGAACTAACGTCCACTCCCTTTTAAAAATACTCATTAACACCTTTCATTTGATATCCATATCGTACAAACAAAGTCTAGAGTCACCCCAGGTCCACCTTTATTGCGATACCTCGAAAAGGCGTCCACCTATAGAACTAAGGCGCACTCCCTTTTAAAATACTCATTAACACCTTTCATTTGATACCCATATCGTACAAACATATTCTAAAGTCACCCCTGGTCCACCTTTATGGCGATACCTCGAAAAGGCGTCCACCTATAGAACTAACGTCCACTCCCTTTTAAAAATACTCATTAACACCTTTCATTTGATATCCATATCGTACAAACAAAGTCTAGAGTCACCCCAGGTCCACCTTTATTGCGATACCTCGAAAAGGCGTCCACCTATTGAACTAAGCCCCACGCCCTTTTAAAATACTCATTAACACCTTTCATTTGATACCCATATCGTACAAACATATTCTAAATTCACCCCTGGTCCACCTTTATGGCGATACCTCGAAAAGGCGTCCAACTATAGAACTAACGTCCACTCCCTTTTAAAAATACTCATTAACACCTTTCATTTGATATCCATATCGTACAAACAAAGTCTAGAGTCACCCCAGGTCCACCTTTATTGCGATACCTCGAAAAGGCGTCCACCTATAGAACTAAGGCGCACTCCCTTTTAAAATACCCATTAACACCATTCGTTTGATGCCCATATTGTACAAACAAATTCTAGGGTCACCCCTGGTCCACCTTTGTGGCGATATCCCTAAATGGCGTCCACCTATAGAACTATGGCCCACTCCCTCATAAAATAATCTTTAATGCCTTTCATTTGATACACATGTCATACAAAACTCGGTTCATTTTCCTACATGGTTATTTTCCCTTATGTTGTCACCATAGCTCTCAACTGAGTATGTAATGTTCGGTTACACCCGAACTTAACCTTCCTTACTTGTTTCTTTTGGAGTTTATTTTTCTCTTTAGAAATTTATTTAGTCAGAACATATGTGAAAGAAAAAGTGAATTTAACTTAGTAATAGAAAAGAAATTAAAAAAATTATTAGAAATTAGCGTTTTTACAACCCCCTTTTAAAACCAAGGCATCACTGTGATGCATTTGCAGATCGCAAAATTGCTTGTGTTGTTTTTTTTAAGCCACCACAAGACACAGCAGGTAGAATTGAAATTGCCCCTACCCAAAAGTTCGACCCAAAGGGGGGGACATCAGAATTCGTTTTAGAGGTATAGTTCCTTCGACAAAGTTTCTTATTTTGATCCCTAGAATACGATTTTCACAGAGCAATGAGCGACTTTTAAATCGACGCGCCCTAATGTACATATATTTGTGTGCAGCTTATGGATTCCGAAACCATTCAAATTTACAGGATAGCTTCACAACAACCGAAGAGTGTTCCTGTGAAGTTTTTTTCGGGAACTGGACCTGAAACTGAGCTATTAGATCCTTGGGTAAATTCAATGCCGTCGAATCACAATAAATGTAAATTCATGTGCCTCTCGGAGATATTTACCAGCAGCTTCTTACGTAGTTAAACATTTTTGTCTTCACTCAGTTAATTATTTTGCTGACTTTGTAGTCACAATGGAAGCTAAACTCAGTTTCAACCGTCATTTTAATGCCCTGTCAATAAGGCTTAAGGTGTTCTATCATTCGTGAAACGTTGGCCCAAAGAATTAGTGACCCTTAAGTAACTAAAGCTCTTTATATCACATTAGTTAGATCGATATTAGAATACGGATCAAGCTGAGGAGTATTAGATTTCGAAATACGTGCGTAATGCGAATGTCGCCTCGTGTCGGTTGGGCGGGCTTTGGAGTATAGTAATCCGTTTATTATTATTTTTCTCTTTAATTCATACAAATATTCACAACAAATGCTCATCGAAAGCAATACATTATAAATACTACAACAATAATAAATGTTCATTCAAAGTTGGTGTAAAATTCATGCAACTTTACTTTCTGTTGAAATTTCCGTCCACACTACGTGGTCATAAAGGATATTATAAACGGGAAATGCCAATAAGCGAGCAGTTTTGCGAAACGCGTAATCATAATGTAAAATTCATTTTAAGAAAATTTTAACTTTCAACGTATTTTCAACACAAAACGGAAGTAAACTTGCATTCCTACAACACACAGCAGCATTAAATACTTTGCAACTTTCCCAGAATCCAAGAAGTGCGAAATTTTCCGAAAATTATTGCAATTGTTGATATTTATCATTGCTCAACAAATTATGCCAACAACAACGTGCATATGATTGTGCTCGCTAGCGCCGGAAGCGCCATCAGCTGTGCTGTCAATTTTTAGATTCACACAAATATTGAGTACGCATATGGGCACCCACAGAGTTGGGCAATATTTTGAACTAGTTTAACCCGGCGTACATTGTAACGCCCGAGATCGAATGAATGTTGCGTTATTTTTCTGTTTTGTTTGTTGATAATTTAGTTTATTGTTCTGTAAATTGAATTGAATTTTGTACGCATATTTGGTGAAATTTTCGTTTAAAACATGTTATTATTGTATCTTATTGTACACAATATTTTTGGTTTTTTCGTTCGGTGCAAAGATGAACAACTTTTTTGGCGTTCCAACTCTAGAGCAAGCAACATGCGGCTGGCCGTGGGAAAAACACGGACTCTCTAAATTTAAACCTGCAACAGTAAGCGATTGTCCTTGTGCTTTGTTGATTGCAATTGCATTGGGATCCGTGAAATGAGTACATCTTCACCTTGGCTTTTACCGCTGATGGTTGTTGCTTCGATTACATTTGGCATTAATTTCTTAACGCAAAGTCTGGTTCCATTGCATTGGTGGGCTTAAATTCCGAAGAAGCATGATTGGTGAGCCAATTTTCAAAGTTAATATATGTGCAGGCATTCCAGGTGGTTCTAAAGAGTTTAGAAATTCAATTGGATAATTCACAATTTGATCTTCATCTGTAACTGTGTCGATCGATTTATATTTCGCCACTTTACCAGGAATTTGGTTTTGAATGCGATCATTGATTTTGTTAACATCATCATTTTGGGAGCTAAGATAGTTCGTTCACATAGCCAAAAAACAAAAGCATTTAAATTTAAAATTCTTAATTCTGAAATATAAAAAACATTCGTCTTGATCGAAGCAACCTAGAGCCAAAATTTGGCGATGATTAAAGTATGGCAAACACGTTTTCATAGGGAACACACACACAGAATTTGATTTTTATAGAAGATGTAGATAGACTGAAGCTAAACAATTTTTTTAACGGCGGTAGATTACTAAACTTCCAAAAGGCATAACAGCCAAACTCAACAATGCAGTCAAACTTTAGGTGTTAAAATAACTTAAGTTTGTACGGCAGCCATAGGGTTTCCCCATTCCACATTTTACTGGAGGTGTTAGGACTTAAAGTCACATAGCTCGTTACCAATTTTCATTATCCTACCATTACGACATCCAGATATATGCAGTATAATATATTCCATTTGTATGGGAGGAGCCACGCCCCCTTTTCCCAATTCCATATTTTCTTGGTGGTGTTAGGGATTGATCTCATATAACTTCTTACTGAATTTCAATGTTCTGGCATGTATACCTTCAAAGTTATGCAGTACCAAAGATTCCACTTGTATGGGATGTGCCACGCCCCTTTCATATATCGAAACTATTTTAGCCTAAAACCTTCCCGTTGATCGAAGGAACCTATAGCCAAAATTTGGTGATGATTGAAGTGTGGGAAATACATTTCCATAGGCAATACACACACAGAATTTGATTTTTATATATATAGACTATGTTCCAAGTTATATATGCTATTTTCTATATGAAGAAGTAAGAAAATTTAAGTTCGAGTGAAACCGATTATAAAATAACCAGTTGCAAATTTTTTTAAATAACAGAACATGTCTAATGCAAAGTCGGCGGTGCCACTACTGCTTTAAAAAATGTTTAAGTAGTTGAACTTCTTTTCAGTAGTTTAATATATGGACATACATACTAAATTCTTTTACATATCCTATTTTGTTACGTTAAGCTAAAGTTTTCGTTGTTCTTACAAATCAAAATCAAAATATTTTGAGTAAGTTAAGCTGTTTTTCTCCATACAGCCGCAGCAGAATACGGTTTCCAGTATATTGAGACATACCGTATGGATATCCATTGATCATCACCCTACTAAAACCCCAACAACCATTTACAGATGAGCCTTATTGAACCCAATCATTTCGGCAGACCTCCTGCCATCCACTTCCGGTCAGAAGGATCTTGCTACCCTGCAAGGCAAAACGTGGTGTTCGCACAACGCTTGGTGAGCTGACTCGAGGCCCATCTATGCAAGAGCAGACTACAGCTGGCCAGCGGAATGCCGGAATCACTGCAGCTATATTCAGCTGGATCAATTGTACCGATGCGGGCTAAGAGATCGGGTTAACAGTTGCCAGGAATATCACTATGACCCGGGACCCAGATAATCTTAATTGTAAAATAATTCGATGAAATCGCAAGCGAGGTCAGACACTTCCAGACTACCCTCGATCGCAATATAGTTGAACTTGAGTAGATATTAAATTCCCTTAAGTAGCACTGGATAGCATTTTATCCTGTGTATCCCTAATCGCAGCAACTTACGCTTGGAAGACGCTGCAGTGATCAGCCTACTTAATCTTGCGGCTTACAATTAGCTCTTGACAAAAACTCCCCAACCTTTCTGTCCAGCTTTGATCCACCCGTAAATAAGTTAACTGGCTCCCAACCCCAGATAGATGCCCTTCCCTATTTCTGGGGAATGAACGGGAATCATTCTTATGGTACCTACTTATTTTTGAAATTAGTTCAAAGCTAGTTCACGGTTTTTGTTCTTTCATTCAAACATTATTCTAAAAGCTTTTGCCCCACTCTGAACACACGCTCTTTAGCAATTTTTTTAAATAAATATAAAAACCAAAAAAATCGGCTAACTATCTATGAATGGCGAAAACTTCACTCAGCCAATTGCAAACTAAAATAAGATTGCATTAACGCAGGCATACAGTGGCTTCCAAAAGTACGATTATTTCTCGTGTGTATGTACGTATGTAAGTCACACATGTGTATGCACACTTTTTATTTCTATACATATATTTTTGGTTTTCATGAGCTTCCTTTTCAATACCAAATACTCGCACCCAATTGTCAATTTCAATTGTCAAGTTCAATTTCAATGAATTTCATTACAATTCGCCTTAATTCAATAGCTCTAGCACGGTGTTGATGGCTTTTGTGATGGTGGTGGATTGTTGTATTTTGTGTTTTTGGGATGTAGCGCGATAGTTTTTGGTTGGTGGTTGCTGATGTGCATGGTGCAGTTGGCGCTTATGCGTAAAGTGTCCACTTCAGTCAATTCGGACGGTCATTCACTTAAAAATTGCCGACATTTGATCAAAATTTTTAGGTAGCTTCACAAGTATAAAGTTCAAGTTTCATTGTTTGATATTTGTTACACGAGTATAGGGTAGTAAAAGTTGATTCAATTGCTGTGAGCTCTTATGAAAAATTAAGGAAAGTAAAATACAATTTTAGAATTAAAGTTAAGTGATTTCTTCATGTACCAGACGCCATTGGTTGAAGGTCTTTTTGGTAGATATTATTTACAGCCATTAAAGTAACAAACGTAACCGTAAAGCTCTTAATTTTCGACTTCGGCTTCATCCGCCCATGTATATATTTGCTTTTTAGTTCATAGTCCTCCCCATCCCTATCATTATCATCGTCATATCTATACTTCTTCTTCTTCTTCTTCTACCTCTACATATCTTTCAACTTCGTTTACCTTTTTCACTTTTTCTTTTGCCTTTCGTTTTCTTTTCAATTTCGAGTATAGAACTCCCAATCTCTTCTGAAGGGCCACCCACTAAAACCTAACCTCAAACAGGCCGGGGAACTTTCCGTGCTTGTGAACACATTTAGCATTACATTAGGTAATAAAGCACGCAACGTTAGCTCTATGGCTACTCAACAATGGCAACAGTGTTGTTGTTGCTGTTTTAACTATAAGACCATCCCCCAAAGCTAAGGAAAGCGTTACGGTTATGGATTTGAGTCCGATACGCTCGGTATTAGCACCTTCTGGTACTAGCTCAACTGCCGCGGTAACGATGTTTTTGACCTCTCCCATCTTTAGAAGGGCATGTCTTCCAATGTCAATGTTTTAAACGCCTTAATCCATTCGTTCCATTTCCTAGGTCGGTTCGATTCTTTTCGTGCCTTTATGACAAACACATTTCTACTATCTTCTCTCTTTTCCCTCATCAATAATATATATCAGGTCCTTGCACCGATCAAAATAGCTGCTGCGGAACGTGCCATACTGCTGTCCGAAGTGAGAGCGGTTCGGTATTTCCGATGTCTCATTGCATTCGACCAAATTTCTGCACTGTATAATATAACAGAATCCCTGATTGATGCGAACATCATCCCTATACATGATTCGCATTGCCTATGTTTGCCGTTGTTGTTGTTATTGTAGCGATAAGGACACTCTCCGAAAAGCTTGGGTTGATGCATGTAGATCCGGTACGTTCTGGTAACAAGCACCATAAAGGTACTAGCCCGACCACCTCGGGAACGATTTGGTATGACCACATGAAACCTTCTAGGCCATAACGCCCTCCCACCCTCCAGGAGTTCGGGGTCGCCAGAGCCTCGGCTGTTAATGAAACACGATTCGCCACGGGTAGGTGAAGTTGGCAATTGGGTTGGAGAAACTATATATTTCGCTACACAACCCCTTGAATCAATTTGATATTTTAGTCGCCTGTAAAAGGCGCGGGTATATTGTAAGCCCCCAACTTGCTGGGGCACGTGGCTTTGGTCGAGTATGTTTGTCAACAGGTTAGTCATCGCAGGAGTGCGAGTTCGAGTTCCAGTCCCGGGATAAAAGACTTTGAAGACATTTACAAGGTGCATTCGAAACAGCTGTCACCTTGTCCGTCCTGATGTCACGTTTTTCAAATGTTTTCCAAAGTATTGTAAACAATGCCCATATCAGAGTAGTACTAATACAGCTCATAATTAATACTCATTCGGTAGACACCTTCGTTATTACGGACATGACTATATGTCTTCCGGAGAGACTTCACTCGAACTCTCCATCCAATGACCATCCCATTGGGTCTCGACACCGTTCATGATTTCGGGTCATACCACAGCACAGATATGATGATAGACTTATAGAGCTTGATTTTTACCGTCGAGAGAGCTGCTTTGTTTTCCATTGCCTTCCTAGTTCCAATATTGGAGTAGTACTTAGTTTTTCATAAAAATGCAAAACAAAAATGAGAAGTCAATTGCAGAACAAGAAGCATTTCATATTTCAAACGGAAATAGCTCGTTTATACTGCAACAATAATAATAATCAGCAGCAGCAGCAGCAGCAACAAAAAACTAAGCAACACACACAATAAGCGAGTGAAATTCCAATGCTGTACATACACACTTCACTCTCAAATCCCCTCTAAACGCTCCTCTCACTCATGCCACATTTTATTTACTACCAACTCCCACTTTTAGTTGTTGTTTCAAATTCTTAGAGTCCATTAAATGGTTGAGCGCCCTTCTGATGCTTTTAGAAAGCATAACAAGGCGAGTACTTGCAACAAAAATATTTAACACAAAAAAAAAAAAAAAGAACATAGAACAAAAGCTATAAAATTTGTATCCATGCATACCAACAGCGCCACACAACGCACAGTTGTACCTAGAATGCCATGTAGAGAGAGGTGTGTGTGTGTATGCACTTAACACAACTAAATCCACTTTAACGCTCTGCATGCAATGATGCGCTTTGCACACAGCATATTTATGCTTTATTTTATGCATCATATAAATATATAAGCTTTATAAAACTTTAATAAATTGTAAGAGTAAAACTTCTTAAACAAAAATGTACGGCTAAAATGCGTCTAATGCGTTATAAAAATATTTTCAAACCGCTTGCAAGAGCCAAAAACAAACAACAAATTTATAAGCATTTCATTTTAAATTTGTGTTTATAAAATAATGATGCATTTTTTGTTTAAGTTTTAATTCACAGGCACTCCCCATGTGCATGGAGTTGCGCTGGATTGTGTGGTATCACAGGTTAATGGATGTCGTATTAAAATTTATATGCATGAACCTGTTGTTTTTGTTTTTAAAAAATGCAAACAAATCCACCTGGTGTTTATGCTAACATTTCAGCTTTGATGATAATAATATTTTATGCATTTTAGTGTTGAATTTTAAAGAATTATGCGTGCTTATAATTCAGTTTGCCTTGCTTCTACAAAAAATTGTTTGTGGTTCCAAGGTGGAAAAATTGGGGCGATTAATGCAACGTGACATAACGAAGGTAAATTTGTATCACTTGGCATTAATCATGCCTTAACAGAGAGAAGAATGCGCTTTAAATTTATGCTATTCTGGCCCAAATTTCCTTGTAAGTTATGGTTTGTTGTGGCAATTACGAGAAAATCTAAAACACTAGGGGGTTTGGTTTAGTTCAATTGAGAAATGTATGATGTGGAATCTTGTTTTTTTTTTTTTTGCTGGAATTTTTTACCAAAAATAAGATAACTTTTTGACATGAAGGTGAGAACCAAAGCACGCATTCTTTATTTAACTTGTGACCACGCAAACTTAAATAAAATAAATATAAGGCGTGATAACCTCCGAAGAGATCTAAGGCCAAGCTTCTCTTCCAATTTGCGTCGTGCTCCTCTTGGTTTTTCCCTACAAATTGTCCGGACGGGACCTACATGTTTTATGCCGACTCCGAACCGCATCTGCAAGGCAGATGAGTTTTCACTGAGAGCTTTTCATGGCAGAAATACAATCGGAGCGCTTGCCAAACACTGCCGAGGGGCGACCCCGCGTAGAAAAATTTTCTTATAATTGAAAAACCTTATTTCTAAAATGTTGATGTTGCTTTGCCCGGGGTGCGAACCCACGGCATACGGTGTGGTAGGCAGAGCACGCTACCATCACACCACGGTGGCCGCCATCTACGCAAACTTAGATCACGAAAATTTCCAAAATGACTAAATGACCACTACAGCAAATTTGAAAAGTCGCAAAGTCAGTCACTTTTATTTATTTTTTTTTTGTTTGAACGGGGCTGCCCTCAGGTGGCCCACTGAAAACAGCCGACTCGTCCAGATCTAAAATTGCTCAGCTACAGAAGTGATATCATCAGGAAAGGTACAAACATATTGTACCTCCATTATTGAGAGAGGTGCGAATAGTCTTTTTTATAGAAAAAAGTTAGTCCGAGGTGTCACATGTGTTTGTGTGGGAGTTATAATCTTGTCACAAATACCTGAAAGTTTCTTTTAGTTCGAAATTAGCTCTAATTTAATTATTTCAGAAGAAGAGGTTTGAAGTGTCTCATAGCTTGAGAGGGAACACAAAAGTTTACTTCGCTCAGAAGGAATGGGCTTTGAAATCGAAATGGCCAATTTACCTTATGACCAATTTATATGCCCATAAGCCAAATTGGCCTTATGTCCGTTGAATTTATTTCACCCAACCATCAAATTATTGCATCGCTCTTTGAAACGCGTGCAAAGTTTCAATTTACCTTATTTCCGTTGATATGTCAATTCGGCATTATGTGTAAAGTTTGGACTGACCTTAATGTCATTAGAAGTGTCCATGAGGTCAATTGCCCTTATGTTCGTTGAATTAAGTCACCTGATCGTTAAATTAATTTTATTTTCATCGGTCCTTCATGAGTGCGCGAAGTTTGTACTGAACTTATGGCCATTTGAAGTGGTCATAAAGTCAGTTGACGTTGTGTCCATTGACCTTATGTCACTCCACCATCAAACTATTGCATTGTCATAAGTGTGTAAAGTTTGCATTAAATGTGCGCATTTAAAGTGGGTCAAAATCGAGTCCAAAGGAATCGGTTACATATAAACAGGTGAAGCTGATATAAATAAGTGTGATTAAAAGGGTGCGTGGCAAGCTACCCACTGTAATTCGACCAAATCTTTAAAACCACACACACATATTTACATCCTTCGTGACTACTGTGAAACTTGTTTTCGATTTGGTAAAAGTTCACACCTTATTCCTTGATTTTATAGCAAAATATTTTTTTTAGGATTCGGGTCTGATAGTGAGGAAGAGTCGTGGAAGGAGCGGTGAATTGAGCGGGGTGAGTGAAGAGAATTGAAGGTAAATGGAGATTGTTGAGTTACGGACGAGGATAGGGTCGGGGAGAGGGATAGAAAAAAAGCAAAAGTAGAACCAGATGAAGAGGAGAAGAAAGATTCAGGGGCAGAGAGAGGAAGAGGGTGGAGGAAGAGGGAGGAGGCGAGGGAGAGGAAAACGGGGATTTAAAGTTTAAGAGAGAAGTATAAAAATAGCTTTAAAAGCAAAAAGGATGTGGGAGAACTGAGACGGGAAAAAGCGAGTAGGAGGGAGAAATATAAGTATGTACTCATCGTAGGGTATACCGAAACAATATAGGTTTTCCAAAAACAAAAAAAAACAAATTTCTGTAAATAGTTTTTCTGCGGCAGCAAACACGCTGGGTAATAAGTAACGTATGCCCACATATACATTCAAATGTATTTAATTACATATTAAGCTGGCTTTGCTCTAATACTGTGACACATTCCATGTGATAACACTAACTATATTTAACATTTGATTTTTTTTATGCGGGTCTGTTATATACAACCATTAACGGCTCAACTAAAATAATAATGCATATACATTAGAGTTACATATATATGTAGTATATTTGAAAGCTATTATTTAGCACTTTCTGTCACAAAGCAAGTATCATCAAAAAAAAAAACAAGTATGAAATTCTAACAACGAATTAAATAATGAACGGAAACGCGTTATTTTACTTAACGAACTAACGTAGCAGACACAAACACATACACACATACGTATGTATATATGTTTCTTTTGTGGCATCTAAATATTACTATGCCTCCCCCATATAAAATGAATTTGTGCTATTTATTCAACATACATACACACACATACGCGTAAATCCTCTTCTATGCTATCATAACAATTCATTCCAGTTTATAGCTAAATTTGAGCTCATCAAGCCTGTGTTGGTACGCCTAGAAGTGTGCATTATTGTTTGTGACCACTTATGATTTATGTTTAACGTTTAACTATGGAAATTATTAGACAAAATGTTTGATGTACCTACATATATGTATGTGTGTGCCTGTGTGTGTATAGCGTCTGAGTACGGTTTACCATAAAGCTGTGAATTGTGTGTTAAACGCATGGATTTGAGAGCACAGATTACGAGCATTAAATTGGCGTTAATAAAATAAAATAATATGGGACAAAATGAGTAAAAAGTTGAGATGTTTTTATTAATACGAATATTTGCATATCATTGGTTGCTGTGCTGCCCTGCTTTGCAGCCGGGCCCAAGTAGCGCTCTAGGCGCCATTTTGATCTTGCATATCATATTTGCACACACATTAACACAACATTTAGTAAAAAAAAGCTGCGCAATTCTGCAAAAATCATGCACACATTTTTGCTTGGCAAAAAAAAGCTTTGCAAACTTTAGTATTTTCTAAGTACATTTAATTTATTCAATTTTATAACCCTCTCACACCACCAGCACAAATTTACCGTGGCTTTCGAAAAACTCGGTCGAAATGTTGAACAATACATTTTTTTGTGAGAGATTTTAATGAATACGATTAAACGTTGATAGTCGAAAGTAATGGAGATTTTATTTATGAACACAAGAAAATTTTTGTTTTCATTTTTAAATATAACTGTAATTTTTTAAACGGTTTTATTTGGGCTGACTTAACAGGTCGTTGTGAACGAATTTTGTAATTAAAAAGTAACTTGCCGATAAGCTACAAGCTTGAATATATTTCTGAACCCGATGACAATGCAATAATATGAAAAAAAAAACTCCAATAAAATCGTATTTGCGGTCCGATTTGGCTCATATTTGGGAAACATAATACATACATGAATAGAAATCGACATATGAAAAAATCGCCGCCAGGTGGTGCAAGAAGCGAGATATTCAAAAAAATCATATTTGTGGTCCGATTAGACTCATATTTGGAACACATACTACATACATGAATCGAAGGCGACGTATGAAAAAAATCGCCGCCAGGTGGCGCAAGAAGCGAGATATTAAAAATACTCGTACTTTTGGCTCGATTTGGCTCACATTGGGAACAAATATTCCATACAGTCCGGTAGAAGCGACATCAAAATATTTTGGAGTTCGAGGAGGGACAAGCATACGTGGCGCTGAGTCGAGTAAAGTATTTGGATGTATTATGTGACCTAGATTGTAACAAATAGTCAGGAAAGAGTCCTTGTAACAATGAGTCACTAAATGAACTAAATAGAATGAGAAATAATAGGCAATTAAATAAAGACTAAAAACTTGAAAATAAAAAAATTAAAAAAAAACTTTTAAGTTAAACGGTTTTATTGAAAACAATACTTACATGAAGTAATAATAATATTAAAAGCTAAAAAATAATTAGGTACGTCCTAGATACTAGTCATCACACTCCTCACCAATCTAGGGCATTGATAAGACAATTAAATAAGAGCATTTTTTGTGTTTCCAAAATGTTATATATATAAAAAGTGGGCGTGGTTATCATCCGATTTCGCTCTTTTTCAATACCAATCTATTCTGGGATTTCGGCAATCCATAAGCTTGATTGTCCTTTGCGGCCTATTGTATCGTCCACCAATGTTCCATGTTACAATTTGTCCAAACATGTAGGAAATATTCTCAAAACTTTAATTTCGACTGATTACAACATAAAGAATTCTTTAGAATTTAAAGAGTGATTAAACAATACAAATATATGTGATGAAGAAATGTTAGTGTCGTTTGATGTCGTCTCCCTATTCACTAACACACCTACCAACTTAGCTTCGAAAATTATAATGCGTAAATGGGAAGAAATTGAAAAAGGTACAAGCATACCGAAAAGTAAATTCCGCAACATTCTGGACTTCTGTCTCCAAGACAATAATTATTTTACATACAACAACAAAACATACACCCAAACATATGGAATGCCCATGGGCAACCCCCTTTCCCCAACTATAGCCGATATAGTAATGGACGATGTACTCATCAACTCCGTCATGGAATTAAAAGAACAACGCAATAGTAATATTAAATTCATAGTGAAATATGTGGATGACATTTTTGCAATAATAAAAAGAGCAGACGCGAATATTATTTTAGATACACTCAATAAATATCATACGAGAATAAAATTTACCATCGAAAACGAAGAAAACAATAGCATCGCGTTTTTAGATACACGCGTATATAGAGTCAACAACAACATAACATTAGATTGGTATTCAAAACGAACTGCTTCTGGGCGCCTCATAAACTTTTTGTCATCGCAGCCTTTAAAATACAAAATAAATACGGCAAAAAACTTTATACATAAAGTATTATCAATTAGCCATCAACAGTATCATGACGCCAACGTAAGGAAAATTAAAAAGACACTTCAAACTAATAACTACCCCGACTACTTAATAAATAGTTTAATTGAACAAAAACAAATGAGCATAAGAAACACAACACAAAAAACACCAAATATAGATAATAATAACCCGACAAAGCAATACTTTAGCGTCACATATATTCCTAGGTTCACAGAAAACTTAGCACACGACATTATAAATACACCTAACACAACACTAGCATACAGATCAAATTGCACTTTGGCTACTTGTTTTACAAAAACAAAAAGCCCAATAGAGATACACCAACAAAGCAACATAGTGTATGAAATACCATGTAAAGGGAACCAAAACAACAACAATTTTTGCGACAAAGTCTATTTGGGCACGACCAAAAGGAAATTCGGCACGCGAATAGCTGAGCATGAAGCCGACATACGTAAACAAAAGCCCAGTACAGCATTATCACAGCATGCAATAGACAACAATCATATGTTCGACTTTGATAACGCGAAAATCATAGATAAAGAAATAAGAACAAAAACCAGATATACATTAGAGAGCCTAAGAATTCTGCAAAAAAGAGAAAAGAGCATAAATTTAAGAGAGGACAGTGACAATATTGCCGCTGCATATTTAGTTTGTCTATAATTTAAGTTTAGTGTGACAAGTGTACCACACAAGATGGTATCGATCTCTTTCCTTTTTTTATATTGTTGATTGTTTGTTTAGTTCAGTTTTAAATGTTCTAATATAATTTTCAACCACCACATTTTATTGTAAGTTAAAATAAAAATTCACAAACAAATTTTTGTTCATTGTTGTTACTTTTATGTTCAGTGTCATACAACTATATACATGTAAAATTAATAAAATTTATGTACCTTGTTGTTTTTTGGAAAAAAATAAATATAGCGTTATGCCCTTGAAAATGCCACGGAAATTTGGCGAAACGTCGGGCTGAAGGTGGAATAATCGTGTTTTATTTGCACCATGGAAATTAATAGATCAGAGTAGCTTATAAAAAACTAACAATCAACATTTAATGTTTAAAACTCAAATTAAAATAAAAAACACAAAAAAATTTAAACTCTAAATTAATAATTAAAACCAAAAAATCTAAGTAAAATATGGAAAATTCATTATTTTAAATTCACAGCTGAAAAGTCTAAGTTAAATATTCGCAAAAAAAATGTAAAGTTAACTTTTAGCTAAAAGTATTTCAAAATTAAGCTAAGTTAAACTCTAACCATAGAATTATCTACTTCTTCTTTGTTTCTATGTTTGAAAACAAAAGATGCTCCCTAATTTCGTATCCACAAAAATGTATATTTCTTTATTAAAATTCTCAGCATAATAAGGATGTGAGCAATTAATTCTACACCATTGTTATAAGATTTTGACTTGGTTATGTGAATGACCGCAAATCAAATCCAAACATTGTCCACCATAAAATGATGCAAATTCACCAAAAGTATGCAATTATAAAAATCACTTATCCAAAAAACAAATCATGTAGTAATTTCCTTGGCCCCGCTTGACTTTTTCATAAAGAAAAAAAGAAACAAACATATTTATGTACATACATACAACATGTTTATTAAAGCATACACATTTGAAATCCAACTCATTGGACCACACTCGTGTGCTCGCTACAATATTAATTAAGTTAAAGTTGACATTATTTAACAATTATTTTTTTTTTGGGTTAATTTGTTGTGTTGTTGTCTTGTTTGCTTCAAAATATTAACAACAGCAAAGGGAACATTTTCAAAGAGATATTCGATATATTTGTTTATATGTGTATTCTTTAACAATAAAAATGTAGAGATTTATATACTTATGTGATGTCCACACGGAGTATCTCATACGTAGTTCATTCTCCCATTCGTCGTTCACCCAAAAACAATGTACCGAACTACTAGTTTTAGTAATGGTAATTCTGAATCGTTTTTTTTTTTCTTCTGAAAGAAAGTCCTACAAAAACAAAAAAAAATATATTGAAAGAGATGAATAAAATGGAAACAGGAAATTTTTAAGAAAATAATAAGTTATTATAGTATACTATGGGCTACAAAAAATATGCTTCAAAAAGTTGCATAATGCTGAGCGATAATTCTGCTGACTTCTTGCCGCAAACATGAAAATAGAATGAAAAACAAAAGCTCCGTGCGGACATGGCATGTTGTGAACTACCTTTTTATATACATTAAGCTGCCCTGTGGACAGCTTATTATACACATACATATATACATACATATGTACTCATGTTTTTTCTTCTTCATTACAAATAAACTATGTGAACGAAGTAGATCAACATTAAAAGGAACAGTCGTCTTAATCCCGCATTAATTTTGATTTACGCGCGAGAAAAAAGTTTGTCAAACAATGCCATTGATTTAAATTGAGTCAGATAGGCCGGGGGGTCATTGGTCTCATATATATTGAACAACTTATTATTAAGCTTGTTCAATTTTCCACATAATATAAATGCGTGTGAAAAAAGCATTTAGAAATAATTTATTTTCTTTTGAAACACTTCACTTATTCAAATAATTTTACTCGGTCGAAAACGCGGCTAACTAAAAAAACGTCAACTAGTTGGGCAGTGTTATATAAATGAGAATTGAAAGAAATGTAATACCAAGGACATCTTCCTTGCCCACGTTGGCATTAAAGTCGGCAAGGCGGACGTTGCAAAACTTCTGTAAAGAAAAACCAAAATCGAGACTGAAACCCAAACCTACATCTTTCTTTAATCGCAATGAGATCGAAACCAAAGCCGAAACCCAATCACACACGCGACCCAAAACCGGAAACGAAACCGACATCGGAACCGAAACTGGAACGTGGACCAGATCGAAACCCAACCGCAACTGAAACCGGAACACAGAACCAAAACCAAGCCCAAAAGTGAACCCAGCCCAAACTTGAAATCTAAACCGAAAGCAAGCTGAAAACAGGAATTAAACCGAAACTGAAACTGTAATCGAGACGGGATCGAAATTCGAGTAGAAGCAAATTAAATTTTAAATCAAAATCGGACCGAAATCAGAATTGGAATATAAGCTATGATCGAAACCGGTGTGTGAACCAGATCGAAACCGAACCGCGACTGAAACCGGAAATCAGAATGATATCGGAGCTGAACCCTGTTATATCAAACCGATTTAAACCGAAACTGTTTATCGAAATAGATGTGTAAATCCGGTCCGATCCGATCGAGAATCGATTTCTCAACCAGGCTCAAAATCAAAATATTCATGGAAACCTGCATTGCAGCCTCAGCCGAAATTAATTATTAAATTAAAGTCAGATTTAAAATCTAAAAGCATGAAACTGAAACTCAAAGATTACTTGATACGAAACATTTGTTTACGCTCTCATTTTTTTCGCTCTCACGAGGGACTTTTCTCAAATTTGTGCTGGCAACAATCACAGATAAATCCCTCACGCCAGCTGAAGCGGGTGCCAGAACAAAAAATGTGCCAGCTAAAACAAAAACGGGGCAAAAAATTTCGGTAAACTTTAGTTTGTCCTACAACTGTAGAAATGCGTTCAATAATTATGGGAAAAAAGATAAAAATACTTGTTTTAGTGTAAATATTATTAGTTCGAAGGCGGAGGGTAAATATTATTTCTCATTCAAAAGTTATCACTAAAAACAGGTTTTGTAAATATGAAGTCCCGATGCAACCAGTCGATTTTGATCACAGAACCTGGAACGTTAGACATGTAAGATAAGCCCTATCTATCCACTAAATGATGTTAACTATTATATCCTAGGTCCGATTTAAACAAATTTCAAAAGAAGATTTGGGTTTCACTGTGAGCTAAATACGTTACAATATTTGACTAATTAATTTAATCAAAATGTAAATTTTACTTAGATTTGTTTATATTTAGCTCTAACTAGTCGTATTATTGTAAAATAAGTTTAAACAATTTTATATTTTTTGACATATTCAGATCTATTCTTTTTTGTTTGGAGTGGCATCATTGACAAAAATGTGCATTTTGACAGCGCTCTCTCGAAGAAAAGAGTCGCAAATCCATTCATCTATGCTAAAAGTGGACCTGAAAATGATGTATGGTCCAATAATCTGTACTCCAGTTTTTACACATCGAACTTCACTTAGTAATCGCGCCTTTTTAATTTTTTTATATTCTAGGACATAATACATACTTTCAGGCGCAGGTTTTTGCATATTAATGCGATTAACGATCAGTAAATATTGCAATACGCCTAAGAGTATGCAACAAAAAAGAAAGTGTATTATTAAGGGCAAAAACGACAAATAATCAATAAATTCTTATTTCTAAATCCCCTACATCTACTAATACTTTTAATTGTTTTATGACGATTATATCAAAAGATCCGCATACAACTAGTTTTATCTACTGAACTACACTCGTTATGAGCACTACGCTCGCGCCATATTTTCCAGCAAAAAAAACCAAACGCCACTTAAATTGTCTAATTAAGACCAAGCACATTCCTCAAAAATAAAACTTCAATTATTTTACTTAAGTAATTGCAAATACAAACACTAGTTATGTACTTGTATATTTCTGTAATAAAATATTTAGCACTTAAGCTCTTGTTAAATCCGAGCAAATCACAAGCTAGAATCTTTAGTAGTGTGTTAATTGCTAAGCCGACAATTGACTTAAACGGACAACTGATGATTGTTTAAAATTCAACGAACCGACATGGACCTAAGGTTTAAAAATATTTAAATACATTCAATAAATTTCTTGCATAAAATCTTTGAAAAAAATGCAATCAAAATAAATACAACAAAAAAATGCCATCAGAGGGTGGCAAAAAAACGTGCAGCACCTGCCGTCTGTTCGTGAGTTGCGCATTTCCGCGCAAAACCTCCAATAATGAGTACCCAGAATACGTTGACTTTACAAAGTCGGGTAAGTGAAAAGTGAAAATAAATGACGGCTAATAAAAGCAAAATGCATTGCAGTTACAACAATAATAAAATATCAATTGGCGATAAATCAACTTTTTATTGAAACTTATCGGTAATTGATTTGTTGCATTGGCATTCGACAGCACGAACTGGCTCGCGAATGGGGAGCACTTTGTAATCATGAAATTTTTGGTTTTTTTTTTTTTTTTTAATAAAGTAAATTAAATTTGCGCGTGGATTTTGTTTCGTTGACAATAACGCAATGAAAATTGAGGTTTAGCTGTAAATATTTGCAATAAAATATTAAATGCAAATTAATTGAAAAATATTATTGCTTGAGGCGTTATCATAAAAAGAGTGTTTCTACAAAATTTTGTTTTAATAACTAAATTTTAGTTCGATTTAGAGTATTTTAAGTATTGGTAAAATATTAACTAAAGAAAAGACGGACCATGCCAATTTTAAATTTTTTTAAATTTTCATCCTGTTCTCGATAAAGTTGAAAATCATTTTAATGCAGTTATTTATAAACTACCAAGATATTGTATTCTTTGTTATGATTTCAGCTTAAGAACTTATTTAAAAGAAAAATTGATTTTGTTTGTTGTTATCCGGTCTATAGCTTGCAGCACTTCTGCCAATTTAGAAATTAACTGGTTTGATTTGTGGCGTGTGAGAATTTTGAATTCTCTACTTTCAAAAAAAAAGCGGTGCCGCGCCCATTTGTAAATAATATATTGTAGTTCAAAGTAAAGTCTTACATAAAACTTTGTAGGGATATCTCAAATTTTTCTCAAGTTATCGTGTTAAAGTTCGAACGAACAGATGCACAACGAAATTGCTCAATTGAACCATTTTTCGGCACTAATAATTTCAGCCTAGAAGATTGGATGTGGTCAAATTAAATCGATCCAGAAACGGTCGGACTAGTACCTTAGTGGTGCTTGTTACCGGAACGTAACAGATTTATATCCGACGAAGGACCCTCAACATCGATAACACTCCCCAAAACCTTCGGTGAGTGTATTTATTGCTGTAACAACAACAAAAGCTGGACGGAGTTATTTTCGAACATATGTTCCTGTTTTTGATATGGTTTTTCAGCTTGGTCGTTAAAAAATCGTCTGGTGAAACTATGGATTCATTCAGTCTTTGCAGGGTCTCACGAACCGGCCAGTTCAACCAAACCTAACCCGTTAACAAATCAAGTTGTTTCCAGCGGGGACCTAAAAACCAGAATAAATACCCAAATAGTACCTAAATAATTTTAAAATAAAAACTTTTTTCCAAATTGATCTCGAAACAGCAGCTGTATAAAGACAAATTCCAAAAATATATTGAAAATATTCATAAAATATTTCGAAAATAATTTCGAAATGATCCAGAAACAGTCGTGAAATGGCACAAAAATATTTTCTAAAATAGTCCCGAGTTACACTTAAAAAATGCCGAAATTATTATTGAAATATCTCAAAAGCCCAATTCTGAAATTCTACTAAAATAATCTTAATTCTTAAAACCAAAAGTTGTTCCGAAAAAAATCCAAAGTAGTTCCAAATTGATCCCTGAACATCCGCTGAATGAAAAAAAATCCTAAGATATTATGAAAATGATTCGGAGATAATTCTAGAAAGATACCATAAAACTGCTGAACCGCTCCCTAAGTTTTTTCTAAAATAAACCCGAAGTGAATTTGGAAAGTCTCGAATGGCTCCAACATTATCCTATGGTCCTTTAACTATTCCTAACTAATAATAATCGTAAAATGATCTCGAAAACGTGCCGAAATAATCTTAGAAGTAATCAATATTTCCCTACATATAAAAAAAATGTTCTTCAATGCGAATTTCGAGAGACCTAAAATTGTACTATGTTAGATTCCAATTCATTAAATATCCACAAAAAAACAACAATAATCCTGAAATGTTCCGCAAATAAGGACAAAACGATATGAATATAGTGCGAAATAGTCCCGCAACGATTCCGAAAAAGTTTCGAAATAATCTCTTAAATAATCCCGGATCAGTATCACGTTATACGATACGTTATCGAAATCAATTTTTTAACTCACAATAGCTCAGAAATGGTTTATCGAATAAAGGAAATATGTAAAATTGTGGCTACCAGCACTCATTAGATTCATAACTTTTTACCATTTTGACAAATCTTTTAACAATCTCTGATGTAATGTCTGAGTGAAATTGCTTTTCGATACGTGATCGTATAACACGATATTTCTGCATATAAAAAAATTTCCCATTTGTACGAAAAAAACTTTGGAACACCGGTCGAAAAATAAATTTTGATAAGCCAATGCGAGTTTTCAGAGACCTACATTTGTACTACGTTAGAATTAAATTGATTCGGCTATAAAACTGCATGGTTAAAAAAAATTCAGAGCATTTGGAATAAAAAGTTCAAAACTTTCGCCAAATTTTCATGAATTTTTTCGAAAATGTTTTTGGGACTTGTTTTCGTAGTTTAAATAAATAAATAAATAAATCCATCTGTTTTATTGAGGTCTCTCGCGATCAAAAAAATATATAAACATACATAAATGCTGTACAATATCTTTATATACATATGTGTACAAACACTTGCAAACATATATACATATGTACTTAGTTATATACATTTAAAATAAAATTGCACGATATATAACAGCAGCCATTTAAGTAGGGTCGCTTGGGTCGCATTGTCTGTTGCGCCCTTCATTCTTGGCAAGCACGAGATCTGATGCGAGAACGTAACACTTAACAGATGTGTGTATTGCAGCTCGAGACACCGGCTGTTGCAATTTAGTTTTAAATAGATTAAAAAAGGTTTTTTTGCAAAAGTTTTCGCTTCATTGTTTCAACTGGGATTCTTTAAGCTTTGACGTTGCAATTGTATAAAGTATATATTTATATAAGTCCCTGGCGAACAACAGATCTTTGTGGTAGGATTTTTGAACATATGCTTATTTATATGAATCGCCTTCGTTTTTTATGTTAAATTTGTTTACATATATGCAATTTGTATATGTTTACATGGACTTGAGCATTGCTTGTCTGTCATTCATAATACGGGATTTGCCTCATGCCAAATATGACATTTTCATAATTGGTGCAGTGGTGCAAATTAATATCGTAGACTTTCGGTAAGCCTCGCTGGCACTTGCAAAGATTTGGGTTACACAGACATGGCTGAAGCAGTTTTCTATAAAAAAAAAATTAAGAGTATATATTTATGTGTAATCACCTTTCATTAATACGGTTCATGCGATTAACTAATTTATGAAGAGCCTGTCAAAACTCCGCATTCTTAGGCATATTCATCTGCGTCGGATTTCAATTTTATACTTTAGGCTAGCCTTTACACAAGGCTGCCTCACCACGAAGCTATCGAAGAACGAAGAATATGGAAGACAAAATTTCGTTGAATTAAAATCCGAAACTGATTGGACTCCGACCTATGCATCTGACCCAGCTACTAAAAATTATTGCTACTTAATAAATTCCAAAATAGTTCCGCTATAACTCCAAAAGTAATCCCGTAATAATCCTGAAATTGTTCCAAAACCTGCCTTAAGATACTTTTGAAACGGTTCCGCATACTTCGAAAAGTCCCGAAAGAATTTCGAAATATTCCAAAATTGAGCCCGAAGATATACTCGAAACTGTTCCCTAAGTCACATGTAAACCAATTTCGAAATGGCTCCAAAAAAGTCCAAAAACGTCCCCAGAAATAATTACGAAGTAGTGCTGAAATGAACCTTAAACTGATTCGAAATAGTTTCGAAATATTCCAAAAATTTTCCCGAAGTCATCCTAATATGCACACGAAAAGATGCCACAGTAATCGCGGATAGGTTTGAAGACCTTCCCGAAATGTCATCGAAATTGTTCCCAAACCTATCCCGAAAAAAGTATCGTAAAAATATCGGAATTATGCGAAACAAATTCCTGAAAGCGTCTATAAATACTCCTGAAACAAACCCCAAAAACTTCCAAAATAATACCGGAACTATACCGAAGCAATCCTGAAATGATTCTGAAATTATCCGTAGCACAACACCATATATGGTTCCGTAAACTATCTCGAAAAAATCCCGAAATTTTCACTAACCGCCGAGAAACAGCCTTGAACCAACTAAGAAAATACTCCTAGAGTAGTATCGCAATAATACCGAAATAATCTTAAAATAGCGCTGAAATCATCCTGAAAATGTCCCAAAGTTATCCAAAACACAATTCCGAAACGGCCCGGAACTCACACTAGAACTCCAAACAAAACCATTTGTATGCAGTAGTCTGCGACTTTCAATCTCTACCTATAGTTCGTACGCCACATACAATTTTAAGAATGAATTAATCAAACGTGGAATTAGAGGCTTAAAAAAAATGAATTCCGCTGAAACTAAGCTTCTAATTATGGTATTCTATATAAATCAGGCGTGACTTCGGCGAATCACTACTTGCGTAAGCTTTTTGAATGTTATTTGCTGAATATATTTGCAAATATCTTTTCTGTTTAATTCAATTTTCAAATGCTTGTATACTCTAATGTGTATATTTGAATATGTAAATTATGAAAGCTCTTATGTACTCAAGGATCATATAGAGCGATTTTTCTTACCCAAATCCTGTGCTATGTTATATTTGCAACAGCCACTAAGCAATACCCAAAATAACAGACAGCAATGAAAATAAAATCTTTAGCATTAACAAAACCAACGACAGCTTTTGAAACTTTAAAATAAAATAAGAAGTTCAAGTCTAAAGGGGAACGTCGAGTAAGAGTGGAATTGTTGTCGCCACAGCAGTGGCTGCCACAGTTACTTCTGCAATTACAGACACAGTCAAGGCTAATGGGCCCATTACTGATACTTAGCATAGACTTGAGTTGACTTGGTGTAAACTTGGCAACTTAGCCACGATTATACTCCACTTAGCGCATACAATCTGGCCTCATAATCAATAAATGTCAATTTGTATGACAAAATGTCAAAATAAAATGGAAACAAACAAATGGCATCTCAAAATGTAAACTTCACTTAGAACTTATATAGAAAATCAAAATTCAACAGACTTCTAACTCAACTTAAGTGTTGCTAAGTTTTGAGTAATCAGTAACATGCAATGTTCATTTAACAGAACTGTAAGTGACAGTTTTCAAGTCAAGTCTATGCTAAGTATCAGTATTGGGCCCTTAATGTTATGAACTACGGTTGCAGGGTTGCCCATATAGGAAAAACTGTCTGCAGTTTGAACTTTAAGTTAAGGTTAAGGCCACTTATGAGTTGGGATACCATGAGTCTTAGGACATTTGTCACATTGAAACTTGAAACTTTTGACGCTTTGCGTCTGGATTGACTTTGAGGATTGGATCGATTAAAAATTGGGGTTGCATTGAACCCCATTGAAAATGGTGTAATATTCATATTAAGATCATTTGTAATCACGGCTTAACTTTAAACTTGATCACCTTGAGATTTAGGTCACCTTTAGACTTGCATGCCGTTGAGTCCCATTGAAATTGGTCAGCTGTAAGTCCAGCTTAATTTGAAACTTGATCACCTTGGAACGTGAGATACACTCAGACCTAGGTCACTGTGAGTCTGAAAATATTTTAAACTTGGGTCACCTTGAAACACATTTGAGATTAGGTCACAGTGCCGCTTTTGTCTCCTTCAGACTTGCGTAACCGGGAGACATGTGTCACTTTCAGCCTTGGGTCACTTTGAGCCTTAAGTAAGGTTAAGTCAGGGGCTATCTTGACATAGTGAAATTATATTCGAAGTGTTCACATTGGCATTTCACTTATTCAATGTTCTGTTGTTACTCATGGATTCGTGTAACTTATCTGCTGACACACCGGAACTTTACCAACATCACTACATTAACAGAGACAGAATCAGCATCCCATCGGGTTGAAATGCTTAAAATAATCCAGCAGTAACTCGTGACTGTCACGAGAGGCATCTAAGGGATTCAAAAAATTGTTCGCGCGGCAGTACGACTTGTACCTGAAGTTGTCAATATTGGAGCGTGCCGAATTAAAATCCGACCAAGAAGTGTGAATAGTCGTAAAACTCCCTGAACCTACTATTAAACAACAACTACAACCAACTCCGAAGCGATAATTGCTAATTCCAAACCGAATGTGTTCTGGTGAACTTGAAAAAATTTCTTGGTATTTGTCTCAGAAATATTTTTGGAAAACGAATTTATTCTCATCTTTGAGTGCCATGGAAGCTAAATAGATCTTTCTTAAAAAGTGGCTTTCTGTGATCCACCGTTCAAAATGCTCTCCATCTACAAAACTATATGACCCAAATAAACTATACTCCTTCCACGAGGCCAATATGAAACTCAATTTTCTCATCTTAAGTGAAATGCTTCCATATCAATATAAAGGTCTGGAACGAAACTGGCAACCCTGACACTGGAACTACACTTTTTAATTTAATTTTTGTGCATTGCATGCAACGCCTAGATTTGGCTCAATCTTTTGTCAGAAAGCTGGAATAAATTTCTTAGTTCTTTGAAATGCAGATAAAACACCAAGAGCTTAAGTAAGAGACTTATATGTGATCCGGGCTATGAAAAGGTGGCTTATGACTCAAAAAAAAAAGAAAACTACTAGGAAACTGAATAAATGCATTGTTTATCTTTAACAGCTGTTTCACGCAATTTCTTTTTTGAGTCATACGACACCTTTTCATAGGACGGGTCACATATTGTTCCAGAACAACAAAAAAATCTCGAATCGCTTTATGGGTACGTACATTATAGATATAACTGGTCGCTCTCTGTTGGTGAATTGTTTAGGGCGGCGCAAGAGGTATTTTTGTGAGAACAATTCTCAATTTCTTCATGAATGTAATTGCTCGGGCGCCAGGTGTTAGAAAATAGTGCGGACAGTGTGTACGCGATATTGCACTGCGCTTGTTTTGCAACTCGATTGCCAAAAATTACCGCTTATGTCCTGCATATAAGCCAAATGAGAAGCAGCTGCTTTGCATACGTATTGTGGGTGTGCAACATATGCAGAACAAAAACACGATACGTATATACTTTGATGTATGTAGTTGACAATCGTCTTGTTCCCGTCTACCAGCGGCAAATTCAAAACCGCAAAAATATGAAAACTCACAGTCAAATGTTTATAGATGCCATTAAAAAACAGCGAATTTTTTTGTATTTTTATTTATATGCTCGTAATGAGCGGCAACATTTTGCATAAGACACCAAACGACAGACGACAACCGTGGCTACTGCTGCTCCTGCTACTGTATGTTTGTCGTATCACTCGGTTGTCTTTAGTTTGGTTTGCTTTTTACAGTGCTCTTCTGACTTCCCTAACGTCGCTCCAACCACATTGCCGTTTTGTTTTCGTTGCTCCCGTTGTCATTGGTGGGTGTCAAGAAGTTTATAAACGGTAGCAACGAACGCAACAGTCAGTACATAGTTTGCTCAGTTCACCAAAGAGCGATAACATCTTTGTGGGCGCAACGGGATCTCAGTATGTTGTTGCGTTGTTGCAATTGGATTTGCTAAATTGAGACGGCAATGCTGAACCAAATCGCAAATAGCCGGTAGTTCGCGCGCTTCCGTAGGCTTGCAACGTAATCGGTATAATACATATGGAGTATGGGAAAATTCGACTGATAGGAAGTGTGAATGACGACTTAAAGTTGTGATTTTATAATGAACTTTGATACACAATTTTGATAAGCTAAAATTACTTGCTTTAATGAAGAAAATTCTAAAAAAAAATTTACTTCGCAATATGCGTAAATGCTTTTAAGATGTGACAAATATTTGTATGCCGGTGTTGCTGATTTGAAGTTGCCCTATTGACTGCTCGCTCCTAAAATAATTAATACCGCGTCCGTTTATTTCAATCCATTTAAATTTTTAAAACGTGACTAACAGTTTTTCTACGCACTTTTGATTCATTAGAAATTTTTTAAATATTCATGTATGTGTATATATGTATGTACATCACGCTGAACGTGTTTATGTAAAATTTAAAAGATTTTTAATTTGTTGTTCAAGGACCTCAATATATTATTTATACTACAAGCGTATTTGACAATTAAAAACCTATAAAATTTCTTAAGTGGTATTTAATGCTATTTTTCTCGTGTGTAAAAGTATATCTATTTTATTTCAGTAATGGCTGAACAAATATTCTCGTGCGTTAACAGAATTAAAGGTATATACGTAATATGTAAAATTTTTTATATTGGTCATTCAATCTCCTATCCTCATTTATATGCATTTTCTTGAAATACGACTGGGATTACCTTTCATTTGATACGCATATTTGCATACCGTACTAAATTTTTTTTATTTTATATACGTGGCAACCAGGTAGAAATATCCCCAATGGCAACACCTATTTAAAAATTGTAGAATACAGCACACTATAAACGAAAGACGATTCATTTAATACAGCTAAACTGCTCCCAAGTTAGTAGTGAATAAATTAAAACTTAAAATTATATCTCAGTTAAATATATTTTTCTAAATTTCGAATAGATGGCAACTTTGCAAAAAAGTGTTATGCTTAACTTAAAATGTAAATTATGTATATGATGAACATAATAAAGTCAGGTGGCAATCTTTTACAAACATATATTCGTGACTATAAGAAATGAAATGCCTCTTAGTTGAAAGCGATATTGCCAAGTAAAAAAAATAAATGTAAGGCGCGATAACCTCAGAAGAGATCTAAGGCCGAGCTTCTCTTCCAATTTGCGTCGTGCTCCTCTCAATTTTCCCTACGTGCTAACGCTTTTCATTTTTGATGTAAAATACGTACCGTTTGATACCCATATTGGCATATCTAATAAAATTTTATTTTGTTTAATAGTTTAGAATGTAGCGTGTAACCTGCAATCAAACTTTCGTCCAATAAGTTAAATCGTTTAAAAAAAATTACGGATATGTAAAGAAACACATTTTATAAGATTACATAATATCACTATGTGGCAACCCCTCTTAGAAATATTTTTTTTTGTTAATAAGATTCAAAATGTCTCCCGCACATATAGAGCACAGAACACAGACACACATTTTTAAATTGTAATACTTTATCTATGTACCAAATTTTATCCAAATGGGTTGAGCCGTTACCGAGATAGTAGTAGAGTCTTGCACCTATGCTATTAAATAATATTCTACTAAATAAAACTCCTGACACGAACCACGGTGACAAAGTTACATAGAATGCCGCTGTCATAGCATCGTAAAAGTTATTTAATACTAAAAGATAATACACTTACTCATCTTAGTTGCCAGGCACTGTGTGCGAAGATAGGCGTTACCAAAAAATGTGTAAGTCGGTAGCTGTCTAAAGAGTCAAGTTGGGATCAATGCTGGACAAGACTGAGTTTTGTTCGGAGCTACTTGGTGTTCTTGGGGTTCATTTGAGGAAGGCCATGTTTTCGGACTCAGATAGTAGACTTACTCATATCACTATGTCACAACTATTTGCAGCACCCTTTTGAGAGACCATATAAATTTTGCACATGCCATACTCTTTTTGCGACAGTTTCAGATTTATTCATGGCTCAACTATTTGGTTTGCTCATCTCATCAGCTGATTTTATTTTTTCCATTTCACTGGAGTAGGGATTGTTAAAAGAAGATGGCAAACTCAAAATGAAACCAACATATTGACAACATTTTCTTACAACACACAAAAAGTGCTAAGTTTTATGTTTTCATTCCATTCCATTCGCCTAACACCAACACCCAGATTTTGACAATCTGAACAAAGGTGTATTGTTGCTGTAGAGATTACCCAACCATATAGTTAAGCCATGGACGTATTTTAATACGCTTATATTAGCTTCATTTGTATGTATGCTTGTTTGTAACTCACGTCAGTGGTTAAATAACTCGCTACAAAGCGAGTTGTGCTTAATAGCGGAGACACGAACCTTCTGTGCTACGGCGTGTTTTTTGAAACTACATTTATGTTATTTATCATCAATTTGGGTCTATTTTGATTGTGTCCCCTCTAAAAAAATTCTTCGTGAAAGCTCCACTGTGTGTCATTGGGCTGTTTGATTTAGTTATGGAAAATAAACTCATTTTTTTTACCAAAACACATTTGTATGTAATGTAAAACCATCTTCTCAAAACAGAGAGGGTTTTTCCTGTACCGAAGAAAAAATTCCGCACAGACCCAGCAAAATTGTATTGCTCTCATATTCTATTAGGTCACTCTCCAGTAATTCCTTATCAAATTTTGAATGAAAGCAAACCAATTTAGGCATTGTGCCATTTTCAGTGCTACTTCATAATAACCATCAAATAAAGCAATATATAAATTGATGTGTTGTTAGAAGGATTGAACCCAAAATAATGTTTAATAAAAAGCAAATAAGGGACTGAAGATGGCGCAATACGCAAACAGGTTTGTCTCGCGACCACTGAGTTGCTTTTATAACCACCAAAAAATTGTCTTAAAAAGATACACCGAGAAGCAGTTACTACTTTTTTATCGAAACGAAAAATAGAAGTGAAGATAGAGCAACGTATAAATCGGCTTATCCCTGTTTGGAAGTCGTGTGAAGTTCAGTTATTGTCCCTTAAAATACCCACAAAATTTTCTTACTTTAATCTAGGAATGCAATAAAAAGCTGTACATTACAATAAAATGCAATGTCTTTTTACTTTTTGTTATTTATGTCTCTTTCATATAATCCTTCCAATTCCCCTTTTTAACATAAAACCATCAAAATAAAATTATTTTACGGTAACAGCGCATAAAAATAGCAAAAACAAAAAATTATAATCACACACATCACAGGGGATTTCTGTAGATACAGACTACATACACACATACATGACGATGTCCCCACTTAACCATTTGTATCTTTGGTGCATGCAACAGACAACAGGCGAAAAAATTCTTTTTGGGGACAACCCCATTTAATCCATAGCAGCAGTGTAGACACGTCTCAGAAAATTATGACGCCACAACGACATGCCATAAAATTTCAGTGGCTGGCTGCCTGACTTGCCTAATGGTAGGTAGGGAGGCACTTGCGATGCTAAGTAGCAGACTCTGCAAAGAAATTACACAAACAAATAGACGACTCTGTAAAAAGAAAACAATTAAAAAGTCCTTTGTGCATAAGGAAACGTAAATTGGATACCCAGATGCGAGAGCCAGTAATACTTTCTTAAATATGTGCGACTGTCGCTGTATGTAACATCAATCATAGGAGTTTTTCACTTTTTTCCACACAACTTTTTTGCTACTATACACTAGAGCTCTCTGTAAAGGCTGAAATAAGTTAAACTTTCGTCATTTCCAGAAGAGTGTGAAAGAATCTATGTAACGCACATCACACGTCCGAAGAGGAAGCATTTTCACCCTTTTCAAAAAATGATCGTCTCCGAATAATAAAACCCAACTATTTAACGAGCTCTGTCAGTAGTCACTCGGCCCACCTTTTTTCGAAGTTTGTACCAATTTATCGTTGGCAGTTTACTTGCAACCATATTCTTGTGTACTAAACGGAAAACGCGAGTCACTCTAGCTCAACTTCGATCTGGATACTGTAACAGGTTAAACTCTTACCTATCCAGAATCAACGCCGACATACAAAACATATGTCCTGCTTGTAATATGTCCGCACATGACACCAACCACCTCTTTAACTGTATTGTGGAACCAACCCCTGTTGAAACAGTAAGTTTCCTTGGACTCGCGTTAGAGGACATTGATGACAATTCGTGATCCGTCGCACCTATTGGATGGGGCGAAGCACTGCTACAGCAACAGCAACAACAACAGTGTACTAAACATACCATGAACGGAGTTGGTTTATTGCTGTTCAGGATTGTTCTCCCGATCATTTCGGGGCTATATCCGGAGCATTTCGGAACGGTTAGAGAGTAGTTTACAGATTTTTTTTTATTATTCAAGGTAAATTTTAGGAATCCTTTCAGGGCAATTCAAGGATTGTTTTCGAGATTCCTTAGACTTTTTCGGTATTATATCAGTATCGAAGATTTCCCAATAAATAGCATAATCCTGCTTACAGCAAAGTAAAAGTATTGAAAAAACAAGTAAGGAAGTCTAAGTTCGGGTGAAACCGAACATTACATACCCAGCTGCACACTTGAAATGCTGTTGTTGTTTGTTTTGTGTGATTAATAGTTTTACAAGGCTGCGCAATAATACATATACAAATGATTCTATTCTGAACAAAGTTTTCTTCGAGTAATAGCTCCCAAAACATAGAAAATTGCTTAGTCATAAAAGGGGTGGTGCCACCCCCATGTTTCTAAATTTGAAGTTTTTCCTATTTATTGTTATAAATCCACTTGGTAAATGAAATACCATTGATATAAAGCTCTTTTTTACAAAGATATAGCTTATTTTATTCATACACGAGCCTTTTAAAAGTCTGTTATATAAAAGTGGGCGTGGTCCTTAACCGATTTCGTAAATTTTTCTTCAAAGCATTCTTTATAGTAAAGGCAAACTTTCTGCCGAATTGTGTTACGATAGGTTTAACGATTTTTGATTTATGATTAATAATATATGTAAAACTGATTTTAACACAAGTGGGCGGTGCCACGCCCATTTTCACATTTTTTTCAAGAGTCACAATATCAGTCCACAAGTCAAATTTCAACATTCTAGGTGTATTATTTACTGAATAATCAGGCTTCTTGTGTTTTCCAAAATGTTATATATATAAAAAGTGAGCGTGGTTATCATCCGATTTCGTTCATTTTCAATACCAATCTATTCTGGGTCCAGAAAACCTCGTGTACCAAATTTGGGGAAGATATCTCAATATTTAATCAAGTTATCGTGTTAACGGACAGACGGACGGACGGACGGACATGGCTTATATGGAAGTCTATATCGAGATAGATAGATAGATACCTGTACAACCAACCGTTACCAATAAAAGTTATAATACCTACAAGTACAGCTGGGTATAATAACCAGTTCCGATAAAGCAATAATTTGATAAAACAACTGGTACCGAAAAAGTAACTGGAAACCTACGAGAGCTCATTTAAAAGCGGTTGGCTCAGAGCAGCCAGTCTCCTTTTGCTTGGTGATGGAGAGTGGTCCAGAAGATGCCGCATTATCTATGCCCATAGAAGGAGGACGTATCATGCACTATTGTGCAACTGGGTTTAAAATATTACTACACCAATAAAACAGCTACAATAAAAATAAAAAAAGTTTGCAACAATGCTGCGCCAGGAATGCACTTTTGAAAATATTCCTTAGAAACGGTATAACATAGACATATGACATGGATTCACTTTTTCTCATAAGCTTGCAAGTTCTGATTTTTTTCTAAATGCAACGTGCTTACATTCCAGAGCAAATTTAAAGTTGCAAGCATCTTAAGTTAGTGCAATTAGCTAAAAAATCAAAGCTTATAAATACACCCAACTAATCACTCTTATCGTAATGTACACAAAGTCAAAAAATACTATGAGAACTGGGTCAACAGGAAACTCAAATCTTAGGTCCAAGTATTGCGTACATATCTACGTTTTTCTTTTTGGCTATAAATCTTCTTCCACTTCTAACCAAAGAAAATATTGCATTGCTTGACAGACAAGTCACGCCATTGACAACTGCATTCACACAAAGATTTTCCAATGATAAATGTAAGCATCAAACCACACAATTCCTCACGGTCTGTGCTTGAACGGCTCTTATCTCTGCAGCGAGCATTCAAAAGGCGCGTTATATCTTTGCCACAAACTGTCAAACCATCAATGAATTCATGACGTATTTGTTCTATTGCTGCTGTCATTCAGCCAATAAACAAATGTCACATAAAATAGAGACAACTGCAGAAATTCAAATATTTAGTAAGCGAGCTCCAGATATTTACCACCAAATGTGCGCCTATAAATCGCCAATAACAAATCCTAAATAAACAAACGCATAAATTATCACTTTCTACTTACACCGAGGTGCCTTTGTTGTGTGCCCCGTTGTGGCTTATCAGCATATTCTTGATGAGTTTAAATTCACTTGTGCAACACTTTTTACAAACTTTAAAGTGTAGGTACAAATTTTTTGGTCACCCACATGTTTTTTACCTTGCAATATACATACATGTATACATAAATAAATAATGTCAGGGACCCAACCATCTTTGGCTTTTATAATAAAATTCTCAAAAAAGAAGTTTTTTGTTGTAAAGTTCTTTACAATTGTTTTTGTTTTTATCGGCCTATTGATAAATGATTCAATTCAATTATCGAAATTACGATGAAGCGTTGACTTTCATACATGTTTTGAGCAAGTTTTACTTCGTTTTAACAGGTTTTTTTTGAGGATCTGTAACTTTTTTTGGAACCGTATCCTTTTTTGAAACAGGCTACTCTTTTGAGACCGGTTAGATTTTTGGAAGCGGTTACTTTTAAGAACCTTTTACTTTTTGAAACCAGTTAATTTTTAAAAATAGATTACTTTCATAAAACCGGTTAATCTTTTGGAACCCGATACTTTCCTAAAAAAAAGGTCATTTTTTAAAAACCGTTACTTTTTTTAACCGGTCCTTTTTCGAAAGCGGCTGCTTTATTGGAATCGGATCCTTTTTTGAAACCGGCTACTTGTTTGAAACCGGCTCCTTTTTTGGAACCGGTTACCCTTTTGAAACCGTTTACATTTTTGGAAGCGGTTACTGTTGAGAACCCGTTTTTGAAGCGGTTACTTTTAATAATCGGTTACTTTTAATAACCGGTTACTTCTAAGAACTGGTTAATTTTTGAAACCGGTTCCTTATTTAACACGGATCACTTTCATAAAACCGGTTATTCTTTTGAAACCCGATAGTTTCTTAAAAAAAGGTCATTCTTTAAAACCCGTTACTTTTTTTAACCGGTCTTTTTTCGAAAACGGCTGCTTTTTAGAACCGTTTGTTTTCGAAGGCGGTTCATTTTGTAGAACCTTTTCTGGACCGGATACTTTTTTGATGTTTGTTCTTTTTTTTTAACTAGTTATTTGGACGTTTTACAGGACATTTAAATTTTTGACATTGGTTCCTCTTTGGGAGTCGATGACATATTCGGAACCGGTTTCTACTTTGGCACCGATTACATTTTCCGAGCCCAATACCTATTTGGAGTCCATAACTTTTTGAAACCGATTACTTAATTTGTAACCGGCTACTTTTTCGTAATTCATGACTTAATTGAGAACCGATTATTTAATTTAAGCACGGTTACTTTTTTGTAACTGATTACTTAATTCGGAACCGGTTAGTTTTTTTGGAAGCGATTAATACTTCACTTGGGAACGATTACAAAATTTGAAAGCGGTTACTTATTTAGAACCGATTACTTATTTAAAACCGATTACTTTTTCTGATCCGACTACTTAGTTTGGGACCATTTAGGTTATTCGGTAACATTTTTGAAAATACTTTTTGATAGCTATTGCTGCTCAATGCTAAATATAAATAAATGCTAAAATTAAATAGCAAACATGACTCAAAATCCCAAAAAGATAAAAAATATTATAATAGGCCCCTGAATAAAGTAAATAACTAAATTTGTTAAAATAGCGATATATCACAAAATACATATATCTTCGTATTATATGCATACATATCTTGTAAAGTGTTTATACATTCATATATAAATACATACATACTCATAGATATATATACATACATCCATATGTGCCACAAGTAACCTCTCCTTTCCAATTTCCATTTCATTTTACAGATAACTGCGGCACAGTAAGCAACTCATCATCGAACAGTTCGGGTCCGTACAATATGGACGATATACTCATTATCACAGCGAAACATAGCGAACGCGCCATCTTGCGCGCAAACTTCTTAAAGAATCACTTTGACAAGATCACAAAGCAGCGTGGCCGTAAGCCCTTCAAGTAAGTTGAAAAAAAAAAGAAAACAAATTGCAAAAATTGCGCTTAGATTTTATTTATTTGATCCCTGCAAAAATGAAATATTATGCTAACATTTATTTGATTTTTTTACTATTTTTTCAGCTTTTTGCACATCAAAATCGAGGATGGTCCCTTTAGCGAGGAGATCGCACATAAATATCAAAACACAGCTTTACAGATTGTTATACTCTGTCCAGCGCTATTGGCGCTCTCCCACTCATTTCTGCTCTCACAGCTTACCGCTATTATACGCGTGGAAAAGGTGTTGGGTATTTTATTGGATATCACGGAGGAGAAAGTGAAGGAGATACAAAAAGCAGGTGGGTTTATCACATCAAAAGATTAATACTCAAGAGCTCTCGATAAATAATCAAGCAATTTGGCTAACTAATATTTTTGTGTTATAAAGTAATCTCGTTCTAATCGGAAAATCTATCTACCCATTCTGTATTAAAAGAATGCAGAATGAGTTATGTTATCTATATGAAACAGCTTTAGAGGGAGGGAGGTACTGTTCGCCGGGTAAGTGATCACCCGTGCAAATGAAGTTAGAATTATATATATGACTTTGACAGTAGTTATGTCAGAACGTACGGGTGGTAAAAATAGTATTTAATGAGGCTTTCCATCCCAAACAACGGGCAATGTCTTTGAAAGACAAAGTTTATTGTTAAAGTTTTTTTCCACTTTTCCGTCATTTATCTTGAAAAACGGTTCTGAACAAACTTGTTATACTCAGCTGAGCAGAGCTCATAACGATACCCCGTAACGGCATAAACTAATCGAGATAGATATAGTCTTCTGTATATCAAAATGATCTGAAAAAAGAAATGCATTTAACCATGTCCGTCCGTCTGTCCATAAAAACGATAACTTGAGAATATTTTGAGGTATATTAATGAAATTTGGTATGTAAGTTCCTGTGAACTCATCTCAGATCGCTATTTGAAATGAACGAAGTCGGACTATAACCACGCCCACCTTTTCGATAACGAAAATTTCGAAAAACCGAAAAAGTGCAATAATTCATTACCAAAGACGGATAAAGCGATGAAACTTGATAGATGAGTTGACCTTACGACGTAGAATAGAAATTTTATACAATTTTGGACAATACGCGTGGCACCGCCCACTTTTAAAAGAAGGTAATTTAAAAGTTTTGCAAATTTTAGTTTGGCAGCTGAGTATGTAATGTTCGGTTACACCCGAACTTAGCCTTCCTTACTTGTTTTTGTCTTAACGTTGTTGCTTTTGTAACCAGTAAATATCACCCCGTAGCTTGATAGTGATATTATGAATATTGACAGCTATTTGTAGAATGAGTGCTGGCCCAATGAATTTTTCGACCCGTCGACCCTTTGGGTGTGTGGACTTTGTTTCTCTCATATGACGGTAATGCCCTAGCGTGGATATAATTAAAGCTCCTTAACCCATTATGCTTCTTTTCGCTATCGTTAGCCTTATCCTTTTCATATCTTTATCTTTCTCTTCCTCTTCCTCTTTGAGCAATCAATTCGCACAGAATAACCTTATTTCTTCACAAAACTTTTGGCTGCTTTGCAGGAGTCTGTAGGCTACCAGCATCTCTCGTGGGCTTTCACAGAATCGCTTGTTGTACCTAAAGCAGAGGAGCTTCTCTGCGCTTCCTGCCAGACATTTTCCGAACCCAACTATTGTTCTCTTTCAGAGATGATTTTTGAAGAAGCTTAAAAGGTTATCTTGCCTGGTATACCGATAAATATTTTCCAATTTCTTTCTCATAGAGGTTCTTGCATGGCCTGAACTCCTCAACAAAACGACACCTCACTTACTGATATATTTATGTTGATCACTGTTTGCACACTAATTTGTAAATAACGCCTCTCTACTTCTTCCAGCACTGCCAAGTTACTACAAATGGCGCCGCTGCAGCATACGTGACAATGATCAGGCACAAATTAGCAACATAATCGGCATAGCCACAGACATTTTAGGACGGGCACTATGTCAACGGCCACCATGTCACGATCACAGCAGCATAACGCGCAGTTTCTCCAGTTGCTCCGAGGGGTTTACCATACTGCCAAAGAAGGTAAAGATTGGACAAAATAAAGTTGTGGCTATGCTAGCCGAACCGCTGGAAAAGGATGACATAATTAAAATCATGGTTGAGAAATCGGGAGAGTTAATCGAAATAAGAAACTTCAAATGTCGCAATCCATTTACGGTGCAGTTCTCCATACCAGGTAAGGGAAAAATTAAATAAAATCGATCACATAACGATAGCCATGTATCGACCAAAGTTGCGTTCGACTGCTGCGATGAGTTTGTTGTAGAAGAGATCGTTCACTGATGGCTTTGCAGAATGCAGTTGGCCGATTCCGCGCTTTTTGAGGACTGACGTGATCTGTGACTATGACTTATAAGTCGCAGGGACATTTGTCTTTGACTGTGAACAGTGATTGAAGGGCGATATAATCGAAGTTGCAGTTTACCAACAATCACAGTCATAGACGCATATCTCCACTTCCCTCAATGAATATTCGATTTGTGCTGCTATCGACTGCTAGAGTTCTGAGTGGACTGTTACAAAGACTGAGTACTTACTGCAGCATCTAGCAATAGATAACAGCTTCTATCGAGGATGTTTGCACTGTTGCATTTATAGCAATTTACCGCGTTATCTAGTGCTACTTAATTTCAGCACAAATCACAGGTTCATATTATCAAAGCAAATTTTTTCGGTAATTGGGTACGAGGCGCATATTTTGGCAGTCAGTCAATCACGGTGATTTATTTGAAGCGGTCGCAGCGATTTACTGTGATCTTTCAGTCGCTGTGACAAAATTAGAAAAACACGAATATTTTCCAAGTAAACTTCAAAGAGATTGACCGCCACTTTGGTTGACACGCTATGACGGGAGTGACTTCATGCTTTTATAGAAACATATTTTAATTTAAATTTTTCTTCCATCTTCCTTCAGAGTCCTGCATGGAAATTTCCACAATGGTTGAGGTACGCATCGAAAAGAATGAGAAGGGTCTTGGCGCACGCCCCATCAAATGTGAGAGTCGCATGCGTGAACTCGAGCAGCTGCTCCGCACCGAAGATTCACCCATCGAATTCATGTGCCACTCACTGGGTATTGGACCAGCTGAACATGACGCACTCGATTTGCATTTGCTGCAATGCTTCCAAAAAAATATGCCGCCCAATTTTCATCTACTCAACGGACCTTACGAAAAGCAACATCACTTCCTCACCATACGTGAATCAAGTCCCGAAGAATATCCCACACTTTTGCACTTCGCAGCGCGTTGGGGTCTGAATCGCCTCTGTATACAACTGATGGAATGCCCAGGCGGTGATACAGCATGCGGAATACGTAATTGTATTGGTAAAACCCCAGCTGAACTAGCCGAACAAGAAGGTCATCATAAGTTGGCGACGAATATTGTAAGCTTTTCAGAGTTTCATGAACTCACCACAATGTATCATTATTTCAAGGGTATTAGTGGTACACAAAATAATCAACAATTGGTAAATGGTAAAGTGGCCATAAGCAATCAAAATTTGCATAATCAGCATAACAATAACGTAGTCATTGAGACGGTGAAGTCTACAGCACCAGCCTCTCCAAAGTGTAAGCAACCCAAACCACCAAAACCGGCACCACCAATACAAGCAGAGCAAGATCCACTGTCTGCAGAGTATATGGAAATGTCAAGCGGTTCGGAGGAACGCGAATGTATGCCAAATGCAAAGAAAGAGACCTTAGCTGTGTCGAACTTGAACTATATAAGCGTGGCGAGCGAAGAAGATGAGAACTTACAATGCTCATCGGCAGATGTCTGCAAGAATTTTGAAAAAATCGTTACCACGCCGGAAGAGACCACAAATGAGTTGCGCATCAGCGAGCCACCCTATTATCAATCGAAGGAGAAAAACAAAGCTGTCGATGTTACAGACTCACCCTACCAAACAGACAAATTCAGTCATGAATGCTCGCAGTTGCTTGAGAGTTGCAGGGGCACAACAGCCGGTAATGATTATGTCGTGCAACAACCCGCAAATATACCAATACCACCTAAGCCTAATAATGCACCAGCGCAGACCATGGCGCTTAGCGGCGATGCCGACGATGGCAATTATTTATTCCAACCTTCGAATCGTCCAGTCGAAGATGAATTATTGCCACAAAATCGTCTTAGTCTAAGTCGCTCAGTCAGCTCATCATCACGCGGCGCTGGCCACAATCCCACATATGGCACACTCAAACGCACGGCATCAGATGCTTCAAGCGCTACAACGCGCTCAAATGCTGATGATGAACTTGCAGAGATTATGCATGATTTCAAAAATAATGTGCTCAGCATACGCGATGTTGAATTGTTGGTGGAAAAGTGGAAACATCGTAACGATGTACAGCAAAGTTTTCGCGAAAAGCAAGAACAAATCGATCAGTTGCGTAAGGAGTATATGCGCATACATGAAACACTGAAAACGCAGCTAAAGCGCGAAACGCCATTCGAAAAAATTAAGAAACTCTTCTCACGTCACAAATCTACAACGAATTTGACAGATAAGGCGGCAGATAGTGCGCTCGATGAAACCAAATCTTCGATAACAACAAGCTCAAGCTTTAAATCTGCACAACGTCCAATTAGCTCGCTAAGCTTGCAAAGTGTGGCGTCTTCGTCATCTTCGGGACGCTTAAGCACAGGCAGCAATTGTAGCGGCACTTCACTAGGTGATTCGGGCACACATTCGGATCACGAGGAAAGACGCTTTGGTTGTCATCATCCATCAAATGCTGCCATTTTGGATAATTATCTTGTACCGCCTGCACCACGACCTGTGCTGCTTACACCAAATTCGACACCAGGTGAGGAGCGTCAACAATTGGTTTTTCCCTCACCAAAATCATCAAATACACGCTTAAATACGCCCACTAGCCCTACTGGTAGTGAGCACTATCAAATATTTCCATCAAATATACCCGTCTATACAAGTCAAAATTTGTCAACATCACAACCTAACAATTATCTGAACACAATCATGGAAGCCAAAGAGAATGATGCCTGCAATGCTGGCGGCGGTAATCATAACTATCAGAATGGTGTCACTTTACAACCGATCAAAATTAATGAACGCCCGAATATTATTTATGGTAAATTGATGAAGTCATCACCCACATGCAGCTCATTCAAACCGAAACAGGTAGCTGTGCCGCAAGTCGGTAGTATTGAAGTGCAAGCTGAGGTGTATCAGAATGTTGGCGCTAATTTGGAGCAGAGCATAGAGCATGAAATAGTGAAGGAGAATGCGCAGGAGAGCAGTGCTGTTGTTGAGACAGCTGAAGAGGCGCCGAATTATATGAACTGCTGAGTGGTGAGATTAGTCATTAAAGTTCTTAGATCGGTAGTTTTTCAATCACTTCACCGGTAACCCTTTTACGGTGATCTTCCACTCATCCGACGATATAATTTAATCTTATTTTATAAACTTAGTCATATTTATGTTTGTATTAAGTTAAGAATAGTTTTAAAATTAAAAAAAAAATGTTTGACATCAGTTACATGAGTTTATGTTTCACATATGTAGCTCGATATACTGCGAAATCATTTCACATTATTCATAATCTATGTCTGATTAGCACGCGTATAACATTAAAATTTGAAGAATTGTATAGATAAATGCATGCACTGAGTTTTTGAGCACAATTTTTTGTATTTAAACTTTTAACGCATTAAGATTTGTTTTAATATTTTACATAGTCATTGTACATAGCTAAATTTTGTAATTAAAAAAATCAATAAAAATGAGTATGAACTAGTTGAAAGTATTAAAATTATCTATATAAGAGATAATTATAAGAAGTGAAATATTGTAACCACCCAAAACTCATCTCACGAAACATGCTCCCAAAATTCGATTAGAGCTAACACAGCAATCGCGATTTGCAGCAAAAAACAGAAATCGGAGACTTTATTTTTTATATAACACTGGTAAGACTAAACAAAATTATGAAAAGTTCAGGCAATTAAAGAAATATAAACGCACGAAATTATTAAAAGAAATTGGTGTATGATGAAGTTATGATACTACATCACATGATGTCATTTCATATGATGCGATTATGGTATTGAATGAAGTGACATGATATGAGATGTTGTGATGTGACGTTTATCCTTTAGTGTCATTTCATTTGAAATGAGATCATATTATAAACATATGAAGTTAATAAAAGAAATTTGTATGTGTTGTTTTACGTTATATATGACCTGATTTTGTTCATATGACGTGATTAAGGTACTGAATGAAGTGATATTGTGATCTGATATTTATCATATGATGTCATTTCATTTGTCACAATTGGTCATTGACTGTTATGACGTAATATGAGATATTATGATACGAAATCATGTAGACTAATTCATGGGATGCTATGATTTTTTTATGGTATTAAGTCGCGGTGTAAAATACATATATGACATTTTATGATTTGTTTCGCGTTTCTGTTATGAAATGTAATGACTTTGGGAAGTTATGATCTGACATTATGTTATATGATGTCATTTCATTTGACACGACTGTATGATGTGATACGATATGTGATGCTATGATCTTAAATTTGTATGATATGGGATGCGATGATATGAGTTTTTGTTATATTATATCAATTCCAATTATGCGATAAAACGTTAAATTATATGACTTAATATGAAATTTCAGATCATATCATTTCACAAGATTGATATTTGTTGATATAACTTGATAGCAGATGTTTTGACATGAAATTATGTATTCTAATATGACTCAATTCGACGTTAATTAATAAGATTTTATGATTTGACATTATGTCACTACGATATCATTGACATTGGCGATTTCAGATCACATCAAATTTAGACATATCTTTTGATTTTAAAGCGAAGGAACATTATGTCATATATATATAAGAGTGGATTGGACAATTCATATGGCCTTTTAGTATACTAATGCCTTAAACCAAATATAATCATTTCACACAATGTATAATTACGTTGCATCACATCAAATTTGAAAGTCAAGTTATATGAAACAGTGTCATACCTACCATATCCGTCAATTCACATCGAATTCAGTTAAATCCACATCATCTGATTATATTTGATCCTCAAGTAGCTCACAGCACACTTGAAAGATTCATAAATGAAACAAGGCCATACTTACCATATAAGTCACGTTACACCGAGTTCAGTTAAATTCAAACCATCTGATAAGACTGAACTGAACATCAAAACAAAACAAACCGAATCTGATTAGTTGCCAGATGATATCATATCAAATTATATTCTTAAAAATAAAAAAAGTTGATATGAAGCGATATAATCTGAGTTATGACTTGCTGTTACTTTTGCAGTGCAGGTAAAGTCGTATGACATAAATCGTTCATCCGATCAAGGCCAAATATTACAATTCTGAAGAAGGCTGGTTAAAATGGTTCAATTCATTATATTCATATATAACAAAATCTCAATAACAAAAAGTATACCTTGTTTAGATGACGCCCTATTACTCCAAGCCATGCAGCATGAAGTACACACTATATCACATCATAGGAAATAAAGCAATTTATATGATCTATTCTATAATACGATATGATATTGCACGTTAAGTTAAGATGTGACATTAAAATGTCTTTATTTTTCTTAACTTAAACTTACTTAACTTAAAAAATATAGAAAAACATGAATTTATAGTGCCATAAATCTTGAAATTGTCTCCTCTGTTTTTAAGCATTCACCTAAAAGTCAATCTGTTATTGCTGCCAGTTCTATAAACGTACAAACGACCACATTTTCCTTCTATCAATAATACACAAGTTATATGAGATTGTTTTTTTGATACCGTAATTAAATTTTTTTTTTTTTAATTTATATACATCTTTTCACAAATTTATTTCATAGCCGGAAATATTTTTATAAGAAAATTTCATAAATTTGCTCTCCTTAAATAAAATGTACAGCAAGCAACCAAACATATTGCATACATATCATTCTGCATAGGCTTAAATATACATGCTTAGGTACATATAGTTAAAGTTACTTTTAAAAAGTACGATTACATCATCTACAATTTATATAAGCTGTTTAATTTTAAGCTTGTATGAAATTTTTGCATTCAAGTCAATCAAACTGAAACGAACAAACCAACGATTTTTTCTATTTTTTTAGCATAAATCGATTTCACTCAAATTGTACTTTTGCAAATTTTTTTATGCTATTTAAAATAGTTGCCATGTAATTATAGACATAAATAAAATAAACAATTGAATAAAATAAGAATACTCGAATAAAAATTTTTATTATAAGCTGGTTAGTATTTACGTTGGATTAAGCATTACGAACACAGTCGTTTATTGTAACTAAGTTCTTAAGTGAATTAAAAATCATAATAAATAATAATTGTATATGTAAATTGCTGACGATTTTTAATATTAAATATATTCATAATTATTGAAATAAATTCGAAAAAGCAAAAAAGATTTTTTTTTATTTTATTAAGGTTTCTGAAAAATTTAAATCATGCATACAGTCAAGGCGATAGCTGCTTTGATTACGTGATGTGATATTTATACACGCACTTCTGCAATGATGTTTAAGTTGTCGGACTATCATATCCATCAGATATATGACAATTAAAATCTCATTTCATATTTGAGATGTTGCTCAATATAATTTGAATTAACCACACAAACATTGCAGAATTACAAAAACGAATCCTAACCACATAACCACAGTATCATTCAACAACTTTCCTCATCGCTTTGACTTGACTTCCGTCAACCATACCTAATTGTGAATGAATGTTGTGCTTGCTGTGCATTCACTTTGATTATTCGCTGGAAAATATTTTTCGAAAAAACGAAAAGGGATAAACGCTATGTTACTAGGCTAGTCTTAAGAGTGCACGTTTACAATGTACGTAAGTTAACACACTCATGTATGTTAGGCAGTACCCTTGCTATGCTTATTCCAGTCAATGCCGCTACTCAACCGACATTCATGTTTTACACAACTTAGCAAATCATTGCAAAAGCTTAAAGTGCTAAAATTAAAATTTTCTCTACAAACTGCTGAGTATTTAGTTGGCTTTTGTATTACGTTCTAAAAGTTGTAAATTTCATTCTCTATTTTTAATACGCTGAAAGAAATGGTGCTAGCAAAATTAACAAATCGGTTCTATTGTTCTTGACTTAACGGAGATTCGGTGAAAATGATCGAATTATGGTTAATTCGACCGAGTTCTTTGTCAAGCGAACAAATTAGTTTAGTTATTTCAACAGAAGAGCAATTGTCGCTCTTAAGTTAACAAAATTCTGTAAAATTGACAGATTCCTAATCAATCTAACTGATTTTTTTGCTAACACAACTGATCTCACTGGTCATTTCAGCAGCGATCAACAGTCAATACATGAGCAAATTTCAAAGAGAATTTTACGCTCACTGCGCTCTCTACTTTGTACTTATGACGATGGTGCCACTTGGAAAAACACACAAAATGGGAAAACAATAAAAAACTAGTTTTTCAATTATCAATACAAAACGAAAATCCCTTTATTGAATTTACTGTGCAAACAATTATGAGATACCGGGGCACCTATTTATCGGGTACAATTTTGCTACTTCTCGTCCAAGCGAAATACAAAATTGCGCCCTCTTGTTGCAAAAGTTTAGCTTGAGCGAACAGGATTTTTCCAAAGTTAGTAACATTTTGTTCAAGTTTTTATGAATTTTCACTCAAGCGAACGAATCTAATAAGATAATAAAAAAACATCCTTTTTTAATGTTGCTGTTTCCTACAAAATAAAAGTTTGAGTTTTCTTGGAATCGTTTCAACTTAAAGTGTTACGAAAATTAAACTTGCCGAATTACATGAAAAGTTACTCCAGTGGTGAATTACCTGCCTGCGATTTGATTATTTACTTTTCTATAACTTACAAGTTCTCTTTTTGAAATGTTACGTCAAACAATTATACTACAAGTTTTGTTCGAAACAATCAAGTGTGGCAACTACATGCGAGAGAAGAAATTGAGAATAAGCTGAGCTGCAACTGAAAGAATTGAGAATCAGTTTTGTGACTATAATTTTCATTTCTATATTCATATGTATGTATATGGGGTATTCCATCCCATTTCGACCAATTTTGAACCCGACCCCTTTAGAATTGGCTGAAAGTTTTTCTTCTTTTTCTAGCTTACGAAAGACGGTTTTCAAAATTTTTTCAAATTTTTTGATCCAACTCAAAAAAAGTTATGAATTTTAAAAAAAAACACCGTTTTTGTTTTCAAAATGCTATAACTTTTTCAAAAATTGACCGTTTGGGATCTTTTTTTTTTTAATTTGTTTTTAAATGTACTTTTCGGAAAAAATACAAAAAAATTTTTATAGTTTTTTTTTTATTTTTCAGTTTTTCGAGATATTTCGAATTTCGCCATTTTTTTTTTCTCATAAAAAACTTCAATCAATTCTGCAATCATCCCCACTAATCCCGGAGTGGGCCGATTTTTTTATATTTTTTTTTATTTTGTATGTTAACAAAACGAAAAAAAAAAATGCTTGAAATCGGATATAGGAAGACTTTTACTGGACCCAATCGCGTATACTCAGTTATAAGCACCTTTTGTTAATGGTCCGAATTTCTCGGCGAAGTTTTTTTTCACCACTCGAACCTTCTGATAAATGAAGTTCAGTCGCCCCTTACGATAGGCATACCTATTCTAATATTCTTATCCAGCTCGTATAATGTGATCTTATTTTTGTGTCGATAACTGTCTTGCGACAAATGTTGTCCAATTTTTTGTGATATAAATATAAGCCATTTACATTAAGCTGTAGTCATTCGTGCCGTTTGTAGTATCGCTGTAGTCGTATCCCTAACGTAATCAGCTGTTTATCGTTACGACGGTAAACCAAAACCCAATTGGTTGGCTACGAAACGGTTACGATCTTAGCGGCACCAATAATTGATTGCATTGATTCTCATAAGGTTGGTCGAATCAGCTGTTATAAGGTTACCGATACGGTTACCGATAAAGCACCAATGTCTGCAGCTTTAAACAGAGCCTAGTAATGCCTTCGTTTAAGAAACCAATCTCTCAAAGCCTACGCGCACCCTGGTAAGCCGCTTCCATAATAAAAATATCGATAATGAAGTTACGATGGTTGTAAGTGTTATGAAAGCTATGGTGCTAAGATGTAGCGAATTTTTATTTCAGCCACATCTGGGTGATAAATATCACAGGATCTGATAGAATTGTCATTAGGTGGCGTTGTGATCAAAATATTAGAAATTTTATATACAATATATGGCTTATGTCCTACATTCAGAGTATACATAAGCAGGGGAAAAAATGGTAAAAGGGATCTATGGAATTGTATAAAGAAAATACTAACTGATGCAGAAAACGTTTTTGAAAAAAACATCGCATAAAAAATTCCAAATTTTTCTTATTATTAACAACAGGAAATTTTTTGAGCTAAAAGTATTCCCATTGAGTTTAGTCCAAAAATGTATAATATTTAAAGGCTTTCAAAACTCGCACTGGCTTAAGAAACAATTTTTTCGAAATGCTGTTATAAATCTTCTTCCACACAAAGTGTGAAATATTCTCTTTTTTATATGAAAGAAAATCTGAAATGCTACAAAAAAAAATTTTTAATCGATGTGAATTTCGAAAACCTTAATACTTCAGACCAAAATGCATCGGACTATAAAATAGCATATCTAACATGTTTCCCGAAACTATAAAAAAGTGTTGGTGAATTTTGATGGAGACTTTTACAACTTTTGGAAACTTCTTCTTCTATCTCGCAAAAGTTTTTCAAATTCGTTTAGAAAATATAGCGAAAAAGAAGAATAAAATAATAAGCATTTTTTTTAATTAAAAAGACCTCACATTGACTGAATGTGCCCATAATGTAAAACGAACCAGTTATACACAAACATATCGGTACTAACAGAAAGTACGGGTACCCGTGAACAGGTTAAACTCTTACCTATCCAGAATCATCACCCACATAAAAAATGTATGTCCTGCTTGCAATGTATCCCCACATGACACCAACCATCTCTTCAACTGTATTGTGGAACCAACGCCTCTAACACGCCTCTCATTATGGTCAGCCCCTGTTGAAACAGCAAGTTTCCTTGTACTCCCGTTAGAGGATATTGATGAAAATTTGTGATGCGGTCGTAGCACCTATTGGATGGGGCGAAGCACTGCTACAACAATAACAACGGGTTCCGGTGCGTATACGTAACATTGGTTTTTAATAATTGTCATAAAAGAGAGTTACATATGTATGTACATACACACATTAAAGTGAAACTAATATAAGAGTGTTTATAGCTTAATAAATAGGAAAATTGTTTTTGCTGCTGATATATTTTAATGTAAATCTTATCTCACCCAAAGTAGGTTTGTTCAAATAATATATTCAAAGTCCCTAATTTAATTGATATAAAAAATTTAATTATGGATATATTTTCAAAAATTATTGCAGCTCACTACAAAGTCAATATTTTTTTGAAAACCTTGCGGCAGAAGTCTGGTAATTTTTCATATTCTAGTGGAAAAAAGGCGGTCACCGTGGTGTGATGGTAGCGTGCTCCGCCTATCACACCGTATGCCCTGGGTTCAACTCCCGGGCAAAGCAACATCAAAATTTTAGAAATAAGGTTTTTCAATTAAAAGAACATTTTTCTAAGCGGAGTCGCCCCTCGGTAGTGACTGGCAAGCGCTCCGAGTGCATTTCTGCCATGAAAAGCTCTCAGTGAAAACTCATCTGCCTTGCAGATGCCGTTCGGAGTCGGCATAAAACATGTAGGTCTCGTCCGGCCAATTTGTAGGGAAAATCAAGAGGAGCACGACGCAAATTGGAGGAGAAGCTCGGCCTTAGATCCCTTCGGAGGTTATCGCGCCTTACATTTATTTTATTTTTAGTGGAAAAAAGGGGCCGATTTCTTTTTTTATACGGCTAGTGTGACATCCTAATAAACTTATATACATACTCGAATGTAAAAAAGTGCCGATTTTACTATTTTTTTCTGCTCTCCCTCCACACTTCCTCTCTTTTTACCACCATTTAATAGATTTACTACAATACACGATTTTAGTACCGGCGCATTTCACTCTTTAGTTGTTATTTCCACGAATTTCTTTATTCATGCATGCGAATGCAGCTTTCATTTTCATGAAAATTTAAATACGCTCGTTTGGTTTTTGCTTTTCATTTCTTCCGATTCATGTAGTTTTTTTTCTTTTTTGTAATTTAAGCTTGCACACGTGCGTACATAGATTGAAAATGTTCATTGTGCTTCTCTCTAACTACAACCTATTAACTAAAATTTCTTCATATAACTACTACATACATATTTATGTTTCGCAATCCGCACAGTATGAATGCCGAGCTATCATAACTGTCCAGCGAATGCATATAAGCCACCATTACTTTCCTTTCGTCCTCTCCACCTGTAGTGTTTGTCATTTGAGCGGAAACTCTTGCATATGCTTGTGAACGCCACCAGTTTCCCTCAATTATTTTCGGCTTTTATATACTCGTACATTTTCATTCTCTCCACGTTGCAATACTACAGCTGATTTTGACTGCAGAAGTAGATAGATATGGACGTCGTTTTCATTTCATAATTGGCTGCAAGTGCGAGTGAAACAAATTCTATAAACACAAAAAACACTTTGGCTTTATTTGAGCACACTCTCTGATTCAGAGTTTTCTATGAAAGAGAATATACATCGGGTACCACAGGTCAATTAAATTTAGGTGATTCAATATGTCTTGAGTTTCGAGGGACTTATGCTAAAATCCTAAGCGCTTTCAATAAACTTTTCTGTTTGTTAATAACAAACTTCAATACATTGTTGAAACTCGTAAGATATAATACTTTAATAAAAAATACAGTCTCCAATCATTAGTTTGTTATTTAGTTTTTAATCAAGTTAAGATCCAAATAAACTTAGTGCTCGTACTAGGGTACTATGAAATTGGGGGACAAGTCAACAAAACACTAAAAACGAAACACAAGCGGGCGAAATGGGAGGAGAATCTAAAAACTATTAAGCTCATTCCTTGTATTGGTATAGTATAGCTAGCCGTAAGGTCTCTCTTAAATCAATAGCCATCGCAAGTGCGATCGGATGCCAAGAAATGCGAGGGCGCTATCATTACTTAGGACTGAGAAGCCAGTTACCAAAGAAGACTTATATCGTCCGATATCCCCTTTATCGCCATTAGCAAAGACACTTAAAGTCGTCCTACTCCCTTATTTTACCACAAAACTACATAGCACCGCCAGCACGAATAACACCATCGACAGACAATAAGTTGATTCGGTCAGTCACAGCCCTTTACTGCAACACCTGAAAGAGTCTACCCATCTACTTAGTCCCAAAAAGTGAGCCGCAAATTACCTGTGTGGTCGACGGGCATCGGTTCAGTTCAAGAAGGTAATATCAAAACCAAGAAGAATTAAACAAGGAGTGCTGGATGGTTTAATTTTTATATATCGGAACTCCTTTCCCCGCGCAATGGAGTTACCATTGTTACCTATGCTGATGACTTCACAATAATGATAACAAGTCCTATCCCTCCTATTTATGAGCTATGCGAAATTTGAAATTGTTTCCTTCCAAATCGTTGGCTACCTTATTTACAATGTGGGTGTTGCAAATATCAGCAATAATGGACATCCGACTGTTCTTCACCCAAAAATACTAGGTGCGATGTCGATCAGGATCTAAATTTTGGCTAACAGGTAGGCGCAATCATACCTAAAGTTCAGAGTCGTAAAAAATCAATTATTTCGCTGTCAGAACATGGGACAAAGGAAAAAGCGCTCGTACCTACTTATAAAGTCATTGGGCAGCCGCTTGAATGATACGTGCCTCCGATATGGTCGCCTAGCTTAAAAGAAATACGCTGGAGGAAATTTCAGGCCTATCAAACAGTTTGCCCAGAAACTTGGGCATCCGAAAATACATATGATTGAAGTGGTCTCACCTCCCAGATACTTGAGTAAATATCTCCGTAAGCACTATGAAGAAATCCAGCACACAAGAAGCCAGCCGTTTGAACAAAAGAGGCATAAAGAGCCCTCAGAGACATCTACAAAGAATCGACAAATATGCCAATAAATGCCCGGTAAACCCTATTCTCAATGATAAATACCCTAAAATTTACAGTTGAGGAAAGCAATCTCTCCAGGAAGATACGCGTCACCCTGGACATTTTCGATCTGTATACTTTATTAGGTTAAACTTCTATTTATTTAGAAATTACCACACCTGTAGCGTGTCCCGACGAAAACTTAGCTGTTGTCTAAATCATTTAACTTTTTTAAGTTCTAGACCAGGGGTCGGCATTTAGTGGCACAATTGTGCACACTCAATTCACACTTATTCTTATTCTCTTTAGTTTAGTAGTCACTGAGCATTTGGCGCAGTAACATCGATTGTGTGCGCAATTTTGACGAATGTTATTAGCAAGCAACAAGCAAAGATCGTTTGTTAATTTTTTCAATGCGCACAAGCGAAAAATATTTAATTTTGACCAATCCTTTTGCATAAATACAATGTATTTAATTGTATAAACCTTTTCCTTCCCATTGTGTGCATTAAAAATATAATACCAAACAATATTGTCTTGTTGCTTGCTAATAAGCGAATGAACTAAGCAAACCGATGCATCAAGTGATGTGCGCGATTATCGCGCTCTTACTAACACATCTGCATTTCCAATTTGGCGATGCCTGTTCTAGACCAAGGCGAATTCATTACAGGTGGTGTTATCCCATCAGCTGATTGCTTCTTCTTGATAATTTTCCATACAAAGTCTAGTACTACAACATGTCAGTTAATCGAAATCAATGAACATTTTCTTTTTACTTGACATTCTTCCGCACGGCGAATTGGTTGAATTCGCTTTGCCACCACCTAGTATAGATTCGCCTTGGTTCTAGACGCACCCGCTACTCTTGGTCTCACGCTCTCCCATATCAACAATCTCAGTTGATTGCTTCGCTATAAGAACGTGGAAAAAACAAAAGAAGTGGCTCAAAAAGCTTCGACTGCGATGAGTACCGAAATATGTTTATAGACACGCGCGAGTATTGAAGTGATGAATTGTGAAAGCGTGCAAGTAGTGGTTGTGGTATAGAGAGAAAATCAGTTTTACATGAGAATCAAACGTGCATGCGACGCAAAAAGTTATTGCGGATAAAAAATTAATAAAAAAATTTATAGAAGAAAAAAATATTTAAAAAAACACCAGGAAAATTTTAATTATTTTCACATACAACAGCTGTATTAACTTTCTACATTAAGTGAAAATGTCTTTTGTTTATATGTGAAGCGAAAGAGTCCGTGTACTTTTCTAATTAAACTGCTCATTTTTTACAAAAAAAAATTAGTACAACTTTTTTCTGCACACTTTTTGGAAGAAATCTATTTTCGGTAAAACATTCTACTGCATTTCTAAAAAAACACATACTTTAACATTTCAAAACTACCACGCAATTACGCATTTATAAATTAAGCACTCAAAAAATAGCCAGGGCGTTAGACAGAAAATTGCTAGGGCATAGGCATGAATACATATGTACATATGTACATGCTTACCTTTTTCTTACAACATGAACCACGCAACCTTACCCACTGCACTCGCGAAGGTCCTGTAACCTGAATTGTAAAGCTGCTGCATGAAAAACAAACCACAAAACATCAAGTGTACTGAAATATTAAAATCACTCACAGCAGCAACAGCAACAATGGAAAAGAAAACGGTAACATACAAATTATAAGCATAAAATAATAACAAAACCCGTGAGCAAATGGTAGTAAAACCAAAAAAAAACTCTTTGAACCAGCACGCGCAACTCAAAATCTGATTATTTACGCTCAGCTATAATAGCGACTAGTGATGCCACTTTTGTAAGATCTTGCCAAAATTTGGTGCATTTGTTTTTGTTTGGTGAGGAGGTAGGTCATAAATTCTTGTATTAATCATAGACATTTCTTATGAAAAATCCCTCATAGTGAGTTACATATTACAGCATCGCAGCACTAATTGATTTGTTGCATCACATTTGATCATGTCACATCATAGCATATAAGATCAAATGACTTGAGCGCCGTCATGTGAAGGTCAAGATTAATGTTGTAGAAATATTTTCATAATATCAGATATTATATATAAAAAAATTTATGCATTTTTAATAAAGCAAAAACAGATTAAATGAGAAAATATACTGATATTATGTCCCAAAACCGTATCAGACCAAGTACCACACCATAACAGATCGCATGCCATTGAATAATTTCACATCAAATTAAGTCAGCATATTGTATCAATTCATTATCATCATAATTTATAATGTAAGACCAAGCCTTGATCCCAACAAGTAGTTACTCTTCTACTGTCTGGTGAAACGCATGGAATACAGTAGATCCTGCTAGCTTTCGTAAAAGGATGGGCCCCATACAACGAACTGCTCTGATTGCAGTTAACCCAGTTCTTATCCACTTATTGTATACATATACTATAGACAAGCCTTTACCCCAGTTTCGTTGAATTAAACACGCTTTTAATGTTAAGAATTACTTAATTATTGGACATAAATCTGAACCACATCCAAATATTATTGGTATAAGTGGAATGAACTCATAGTTGTAACGACTTATAAAAAGTTTAAGCTAATCCCGATACAATCACGAATATAACCCGAAAAATTCGCGAAGTGATAAGTTGAAAAAATTCGAAATAATCCGAAGGTAGGCCCGAAACTATTCTAAAATAATCCCAATAGAAACTCAAAGCAGTCCCGATACAATTCCTAAAAAATGTCCGAAATCCTAAAATCATCCCCGAAATTAACTCGAAAGAGATCCAAAACAGCTACAAAAGCAAAACTATAACAATCCCGAAGTGCCTCCTAACATCCGTAGTCCCTAATTGTTTCGGAGATAGCCCCGAAATTATTCTGAAAATAACCCCACGGTATCTGGAAATAATTCCGAGCTGAAAACAAAGTAAATATTTGCCAGGGCTGGACTCTCGCAGAAGAAATGTGTGACTGTTTCCTTACAAGCCTCCTCTCTATGTCTTCTAGATCGGACTCTGGAGGGGATTACATTTTTTTTTTGCGTTTTGTTTTGGCATTAGAGGAGGTAAATGGTGATTTGAACGCATTGATCGCTGCTTAGATGGCAAATTATATGCATACCCCAAAGCCGCTTACATGATTCTCCAACAGCAAATAACAAATCCATCTCTATGAGAGTGAGCAGCTTAAAATTACAGCCCAAACTCAACGTAGGGGCGAGGTAATCTGTTTTCGAATGTATATTGGGGAGCCTTTCCAGGAAACCGGTGTGCCGTACTGCTTTTCGTTACAGCACCTAAACAACCCTTATGGTTGAGCCAATAGCTGTATGGCGTATGTGAAAATCCGCGTCTCCCTATGTTATATGGAGATATTTTTGTAATGAAAAATCTCAAAACAATCCGCATATAATTAGACATAAAATGATCCGGAAATTATCACAAAATTACTGCGAAATAATCAAAAAGTTATCCCGCCTTGATGTGATGGTTGCGTGCTCCGCCCATCACAAAGAAAAAATGTATGAGCAAGATTTCAAATAGAAAAGACATTTCCTCGGAAGTGATTTCACAAACACGAATGTATTTCTGCCATGAAAGGCTTCGCTGTGAAAATTCATCTGCCTTGCTGCTGTGGTTCGAATTCGGCACAAAATATGTAGGTGCCGTCGCGTCAATTTTTTGTAGGGAAAATTAAAAGGAGCACAAACCAAATTGGAAGAGAAGCTTGGCCTAAACTACCTCAAAGATAAATCGCGCCAAGTATTTTTCTTTTTTTTTATCCTGATATCATCCTAAGAAGAATTCCGAAATGGCCCCGAAAACCAGCCCCAAATAATTATAAAGCCCCTTAGTTAACAGGAAGAGGCAAGGTCACTCTGAACAATCAACGCTGACGTTGTTAGTATAAATAATGTAATAAATATCACATGCAAAACATCATATAAAGTCACATCACATTGGGTAGTAGCAAATCAGTTAACTGCATCATATCAAATCAAGCTGTGATATGATATCGAGTCATTGCCAATTTTGAATGTAAAATAATTCGTTCGGAAAAATCGATTATTGTTTCATTCATAGTTCTGGCAAAAGCAGAATAAACAAAAGTAATTAAAAATAAGAGACCCATAAGCCTTTCAAATAAATATATATGGAAATTCGTGTGATCCCTAATATGGCAAAAATCGTTAGCAGATTATGATGAAGAGGAAACGTGAATTAATGTACTCAAAGAAAATAGATTTAGAACCATACATAATTACGTGACACTGCATGGCTGTTATTCACAATTCACATATCACTTAGTGAATGGTCTTAAGTAAATTTTGTGAATTTTGCTTCCAATGGATTTAGTTCTTTGATGCGCTGCATTGCGTATTCATTAATTTGTATGTGATACACATTTTGATACGAAAAAAGCAGTAAATTGGCAACCATCGCCAGGAGTAGAAGCTTTGCTCTCTCATAATCGTTGCTTGGTCAAAGCAAAAGTAAAAGTTCAACGTCGTTTTCTATTTCTCTATTTTGCGCTCTGTATATACTCGGCATGGTCGCCACAGATGCCGTATGAAAGCACTGCTTTTGCCAACGACGACAAGCGCGCCTCAGTTGTTATCGACAAAGCTATCGGTATAGCCACTACTCACACGTAACTATACGACTGGACGGGTTTTTCGCTTGCGTACGCTTGCCGAAAATGCACAGGAAATAGAAAAACTCGTTAATGATTAAGTTGTAGCTTCAAATTAAATTAAAATCACTCATATGACAGAGTGTCACATTTGCATGTATTTTCGAAAGGTTTACAATACATACACATACTACATATACATACCTTTGGTTAATTTGATTTTTCTTAGTATTTGCGCTTGTGCAAGTGGATAATATAACAATAAGAAGCACTTAAATTAATGAAACTTGTTGTAACGCAAACTAAAAGTACATAAAAGTGAAAGCAAACAAAACAAATAAAACAAACGAAATTTTGTTTTACCAACTAAGCCCTAAAAGAATAAGAACAAAATTGTTTTTTTTAAGTCAAAATGCAGTGTACTCATAATTGTTGAAAATTTATATCTTGTATAAATTTGACGCACAACAAGTAAAATAATAAATCAAAAACCAAAAAAAAATAATTTTTTGGACAAAATTTCTAGGATCCTAAAACCCAACAACCACCGCTTATAAATTATTTAAGGTAAGTACGGATATCATTTCGTTGTTTTAATGAACTTTTTATGTACGTATTCTGAGGTCAAAATGACACTTTGAAATTATTTGGACACTTTGAAATTATTTGGATTATTTATGGGCAGTGAAAGCAAACTTATCATTAAAAAGGGTTTATGCTGACGCTTAAATTTATGTTGTCTTCATGTGTTTTTGTATGTATGCTTTTGTTGTGAAATGAGCTTAATTCGTAGTAAATCTGTATAACTAATGCAGCGAACGCCAAAATAGCAGTGATAATTTTTATCAAATTGCGTTACCAAAACGTTTTTCTAAAAACGGAGATTGAAACGGGTCTTTTGATTTCTTTGATATTTATTGATAAACATTAGATAGTGCACGTCTAGTAATACTTTATCGGAAACAAATAAAATTTAAAATATGTAAAGCAAGTGATTAAACCTTTTTATACTCAGTTGAGCAGAGCTCACAGAGTATATTAACTTTAATTGGATAACGGTTGGTTGTACAGGTATAAAGAAGTCGAGATAGATATAGACTTCCATATATCAAAATCATCAGTATCGAAAAAAAATCTGATTGAGCCATGTCCGCCCGTCCGTCCGCCCGTTAGCACGATAACTTGAGTAAATTTTGAGGTATATTGATGAAATTTGGCATGTAGGTTTCTGGGCACTCATCTCAGATCGCTATTAAAAATGAACAATATCGGACTATAACCACGCCCCCTTTTTCGATATCGAAAATTTCGAAAAACAGAAAAAGTGCGATAATTCATTACCAAAGTCTGTTAAAGCGATGAAACTTGGTAGGGAGTTGAACCTATAGCGCAGAATAGAAAATTAGTTAAATTTTGGACAATAGGCGTGGCAACGCCCACTTTTAATGGAAGTTAATTTAGAAGCTTTACAAGCTGTAATTTGGCAGCGGTTGAAGTTGTCATGATGAAATTTGGTAGGAATGTTACTCCTTTTACTATATGTATGCTTAATAAAAATTAGCAAAATCGTAGAACGACCACGCCCACTTTAACAAAAAAATTTTAAGTCAAATGTAAAAAAAAGAGTTAATATCTTTACAGTATATAAGTAAATTATGTCAACATGCAACTCCAGTAATGATATGGTGCAAAAAAATACAAAAATAAAAGAAAATTTCAACATGGGCGTGGCTCCGCCCTTTTTCATTTAATTTGTCTAGGATATTTTAATGCCATAAGTCGAACAAAAATGTACCAATCCTTGCGAAATTTGGCAGGAGCTTAGATTCTAGGACGATAACTGTTTTCTGTGAAAAAGGGCGAAATCAGTTAAAGCCAAGCCCAGTTTTTATATACAGTCGACCGTCTGTCCTTTCGCTCGGCCGTTAACACGATAACTTGAGCAACAATCAATATATCCTTACTCACTTTATCTTGATATTAAAAATGGACGAAATCCGACTACGGCCACGTCCACTGTTTCGATATCGAAAATTACGAAAAATGAAAAAAATGCCATAATTTTATACCAAATTCGAAAAAAGGGATGAAACATGCTAATTGGTTTGCTGTATTGACGTAAAATATAACTTTAGAAAAAAACTTTGTAAAATGGTTGTGACACTTACCAAATTAAGTAGAAGAAAATGAAAAATGTCTGCAGGGCGAAATCAAAAGCCCTTGGAATCTTGGCAGGAACACTATTCTTTGTATTACATTTATAAATAAATTAGCGGTACCCGACAGATGATGTTCTGGGTCATCCTGGTCTACATTTAGTCTATATCTCGAAAACGCCTTCACATATACAACGACCACCACTCTCTTTTAAAACCCTTTATTCCTTTTATTTAATACCCATATCGTACAAAAAAATTCTAGAGTGAGCCCTGGTCAACCTTTATGGCGATATCCCTAAATGGCGTCCACCTATAGAACTATGGCCCACTCCCTCCTTAAATACTCTTTAATATCTTCCATTTGATACACATGTCATACAAACACATTCCAGGGTTACCCTAGGTTCATTTTCCTACATGGTGATTTTCCCGTATTTTGTCTCCATAGCTCTCAACTGGGTATGTAATGTTCGGTTACACCCGAACTTAGACACCTTTACATGTTTAAATTAATTTTAACAAACAGAAATTTTATACACATTTTTAGAGAAAACAAGGTTTCAACGAAGGATTACATTGAAAAACTTGTTGACCTTATGGAACGATATCCCGATGTTGGACAATACAAACCGCAGTTCGGATGCAGCCAAAATAGGTGAAGTTGAGCGAACGTGAGTGAGTCCCATTGGTAGGTACTACCCACTACTCCTGGTAATCCTGCTTTAGAGTAAAATGCAATTTTTGGAGCGCTTTGTTCTCCTGCAGTCATTTGGTTTTAATCCACTTCTCACAAATATGATCCTCAATAATATCTTAAACCCCTTTAATAACTGTAGATGTTGTCCAGTCCAAGACTCAAATAATTTCCATCAAAGCAAAATGCTTCCTTACTTAACCGAAAATAACTAACAAATCTGCAAAATAACTTCATTAGAGACTCATCATTTGTCGCGTTTTCTTACTTGGTGCCTGGTAGTTTCAAGGGATTGGAGTGAACACGCGAATTTTTTTCCGTATTCGTGACGACAATTTTGTCACCAACATTTTCGTTGTTATAACATATGTACATCTAAGCTTATGTCTATTTTGCTATTAATAAAAAAAACTACTTTTGAAAATGCTAAAATTTCCGCCACAAATTGATCAGCTGTTCATTTATCTGTCAAATCATCACTTTTAAGGTTGGTAACATCAATTCAACTGATATAAAATTGTTAATTCGTAATACCAAATAGGAGTTGAGTTGTCTTAAAGTTGAGTAGTTTTAATTGCAATCCAACTAAGTTGAGTTGTAAACCGTAATAGCTTGAAAAGACGGTTACCGGTGCGTATACGTAAAGTTTTTTTTATAATATAGAAAATTTCTCAGAATAACAGTACAATTTTGTCAAGCTTCAGAGCGACACATACGTTATAAGACACATACATAAATATTGAATGTTGATGTTTCCTTCAGCGTACAAGTTCTAAAATAGTAAGTTTGGTTAGGATTCGGAACGTCTGTACTCTGAACAAAAACTCTGTCTACAATATTTGATGACGCTCTATATGCATTGCCTTACCCACCGTCCCTTTTGGTGGTTATACATTCGTGAGGAGGCTCTTAACACCACCTGCCAAATAAAGAGGAAAGGTCTGCTCGGAGTGAGGCCAAATGGATTGTGCTGAGGTATACGATAGAGACATTTTCGCTTTTGAGGATATTTAATTTAAATTTTGAGTGCCCTATGACAATATTGACCTAATACCAATACTGAGTCCGAACCTTGAATTTCCAAGTATCTTTACTGAGGAAATGTTTGTTGCCAACAATGGTGACGAATTTAACTCTTATCTAAGGAAGTATGTTTCAGGGTTTCAGGCTGAGATATTCGAAATAATCAAGGCCATGGACTATATAGTGGAGAACATATGAGATTCAGGCGTATATTTTTCTGCTTTGACAGCCAAACTGCACTAAAACTGTTGGCTAGATTTTCAACTATTCCAAAACAGGATCGACAATGTAAATTGCAGGTAAATAAGCGCAAAGCGTGCCTACTACACTCCGAGTTTTAAGCCATATGGAAGTTCCTTGATAAGAACGGGATCGGAGTAAGCCTTCTTGGATCCTCAACCAGTTCTATTATGATCTTCCACGGCTATCAAAGCCAGTGTCGGTAACTTTGTGAATATTTAAATAAAAAACTCGGCTGGAAAGCATCAAGAAATTTGGATAGGTGTATACTCTCATTAAGCAGTCAGAACTCCTTATAGACACATAATTGTGGTCAGAATAACCCACAAACTAACCTTCCATTGTTGATTTGAGGAGTATGAGATGGAGAAGCATTTTCTATGCGGCTCCTCCGCCTTCACTAATATCAGATACGATGCTTTTCGAATGGATGTCTTAAGAGAGAAATACCTGAGCACTTCGGCACACAAAAATCTTTTTTTTTTTATTTGAAAGCTCAATAGGTTCGAAATATACAAAGAAGCCCATCTGTGCTTCTAGAAATATACGCAGCTCATATCATCACCTCCATAAATAATTCTGAAAACTCAATACATTCAATTCTCAGTCTGTTGCAAATGTTGTTGTTATTGCTTGGAAATTCGATACAATTTTTACTCTGAAGTGGTGATAAATCAAAAGTCTCAGGAAGTTACCAATGTGAGAATGTGTGAACTCGCTCAAGCTAATGAGAGAACACAACCAATTAATTTACCATTTAAGTTATAATATGTGTTGTTGTAGAGATAAGGATACTCGCCGAAGACCTTGGGAGTATTAAGGATGTTGATGGTCCTTTGCCAGATGCTGATCTGGTACGTTCCGGTAACAGGCACCATTAAATTCTAGCCCGACCATCTCGGGAACGATTTAATATGACCACATGAAACCTTCTAGGCAATGCCGCCCTCCCACCTCCTAGACCTATAAGGAACTTGGGGTCGCCAAGAGCCTCGGCTGTTAAAGAAATAGGATTTGCCATGGGTAGGTGAGGTTGACAATTGGGTTCGAGAAGCTATATATTGCGCTGGCAAGTTGTAATATCATATCTTTAAGTACAACTGGGTATAATTAAGAAAGTAATATTTTTTTTTAAATAAGGAGCTGCCGTTTTGAACCACCCTGTATAGGGGTGATAAAATGAAGTGTCAACAGCGTAATGTTTTCGAAAGCAATAAATTAAACGAGATTCGAAAGACATTTGAAAAATATGGCACTATAAATATGAACAATGCAAGTATAAGCTCAACAAAAATTCACACAATACTCATTCATATCGTATAATGCGTGAATTCCGCACTATTTTAAGACAAGTCAACTAAGCTAACAATAGAAAAAAATAATCAAGTTGCACAATATGCTTAGTGTGTAACATAGAAACTTCACTGGTGTTTGAAAATTTGTTGCGTGCGTGTCAAAGTGCTGCACTCGTGCATGTATCCTTAGGGGCTAACTATGCATGTTCCTTCAGATTTTAGTATTTTTATATAAGTATCCGTTTAAGAATGATTATTCTATACCCAAATTCTCAAATATAACTGACTGAGCTTTTGCACATTTTAAGCACTTGTATGATTTTTTTTTTTAACTTAAATATTTTTATTCATAGATATTTTAGTTAAAAACCAAAGTTCTGAACTTTTCTGAAAAGGCAAAAAGTTTTATGTTTTAGGTGTTTTGCATTTTTAATTAAAAAGGAAGGTACAGCTTACAAGCCCATTGAATTTAAATGTCACAATCTGTAGATCTTGCATCGCTCAAAAGTCACATTCAACTTTTTGGATTACAATATTTTCTAAGACATCTTTCATTTTAATTCATCTTATACATAATATCTGTGTTCATGTCCTGCGCTCGCCAGGTCAAGACTCCAGCTATTAGGGGTGGTAGAGTTGCCAGATCTCGAGGCAGTAATAAAGCTGGGTCCTAGAAAACTGCTAGTATTTGCCAAGAGGCCGGAGTTATTCTATAACATAAATCCTGGCATCTGATTGGGGTTCTTTCGTTTGGTCGTCAAATAAATTCTGGTAACACTATGGACACTTTCAGTCTATGCGAGGTCTTTATTTAACGGCCAGTTCAACCTAACTTATATATGTTATGAATCAAAACCTTAAATTTTGCACTCCACTGGACCAATATTTAGCTGTACCCTTCTTTAAACAAATTTCTACACTTAGCTCCAAAAAATAGGATCTTAAAAATAAAAACTAGCCCATCAATTTTTGAAATATTTTGAACTAAGTTTTAAAACTTGTGTCACTTTACACTGCTTTGTTCGAACAAACGCTAATTAAGTGCTGTAGCCGCAAGAAGAGTGATTGTGTGAGTCGTAAATCAACTGTGCTTTGTTTTATGAATTAATGGGTTGTCGTATCTGTTATTGATTTCATTCAAGTAAAACAAATAAATGCAAGGCGCGATAACCTCCGAAGAGATTTTAAGCCGAGCTTCTCTTCCAATTTGCGTTGTGCTCCTTTGTAATTTTTCCTAAAAATTGGAGTGCCGACTCCGAACGGCATCTGCAAGACATATGAGTTTTCACTGAGAGCTTTTCATGGCAGAAATACACTCGGAGTGCTTGCGAAATACTGCCGAGGGGCGACACCGCCTAGACAAATTTTTTTCTAATTGAAAAACTTTATTTCTAAAATTTTTGATGTTTCTTTGCCCGGGGCGTGAACCCAGGATCTTCGGTTCGATTTCATTCAAGTGGGTACACACTAAATTTCAAAATGAGGTGAATTCAATGTCGAGTTGAAATAAACTCGCTTTTGTACTATGCTAATGAATTTGACTCACACTGCATTTTTTTTTTGGTTCATCACAAATAAAAAAATTTTAATTTATCATATTTTGCAGCCATCTGAACTCTTAAACCCGTTTTATTCGTGAATTTTGTTTAACTACACGTTTCACAAATGTATTTGAAAAAAGGGGAGAAGGCATTTGGGAAACGGGAAAAGTATATGAGAAATAGGAAAGTTCCTGATACCATACTCAATAACCTGACGTTAATTATACAGAAAGAAAGCGCTCAGCCAAAGTTTACTGGCGCCACTTAACACCGGATAGTTGAATATGAGGTGATGCTAGTTTTTCTGCCTGGAAGACACTACAAAAAGCAGGTAGTGTGTAAGGGAGTTGTACCTATCGGTCCTCTGAATATACCTTTCCACCTTACCGTTTAACTTAGAACCATCGGTGTATATGGAAATGCTGGCGTGAACAGAGAAGCAGCAGTCCAACTCCACCCAATCATCCCTCCTGGGAATGTTTACCATGAAGTTGCTGTTCGCGTCTGTTTTAATCACACAGCAATCAGTGCTTCGAGGAAGTAAACTATAATTGTTAAGTTTACTAGAGTTCCTTGTGTCCAATTAGACGACACTCTCAAACGCAGGACTGACGCTGTCACTGCTCGATATCCTTCAAGTCGATGGGTATGATTTCAGATTTGTTTTGAAGAGCTTCACGTAGCGTTGTTCTTAGAGCACCGTTTTTGCTGATCATAATAGATTTGTGCATTTTTCCCAACAGATTGAGGTTTGATGCCATACTCAATACTGGCCACGCTACGACTACCTCATATAGCAATATGGGTAGAATAATCGCGGTATAAATCCATCTACATTACATTGGGGCTACCAATGGCTTTTTTTCGCGTACAAATTTCAATGTACGCTTTGTTTTGATGCTGAATGGATTTCCTCTTTCAGTTCAGCTTTTTTCATGGGCATTGGATTTGGACTTAGAAAAAAACCAAATCCGGTCTTGAAAACCACTCTTAGGTCAACTTGCAGAACGGAAAGTTTTTCTTTTAGCTTAGAGTTAGTTTGAAACATTAATAATTTTGAAATTAAAGAAAAAGTATATCACTGATTGAAACAGAGCAACTCTGAGTGGTTTTGTACAGTAGCGAACAGCAAAATAGCAATTTTTATTAAATTAAGTCAACGAAACTCGTTTATTATTTTCGATATTTTAGCAAAAACCTTCTATGAATTTAGTAATAGAAATCAAACTAAACCAATCCTAAATATGTTTTCCAAAATATTCGAAAAATCAATAAAATTTTACAAAAATATCAAATTTTATATCTGTACTTTCATGAATTGTTTTAAGAATGTAGTTTTGAAGGCAAACCATTTTCAGTCTAACAATCTACAAAGTCTCTCAAAAGGCCCAGTGATTTTTGATTTTTTTTTTACGAAGGGTGTTTCAATCAGGTTCAGTTCCCATAAGAAAAAAATGCACACCTTTTATGGATGAAAATATAAAAGGGCTTCGAAAAAAAATATTTTGAGAGACCTATAACTTGTTATTTTTATACCCACCTTTACTTGTACACAGAGTATATTAACTTTGATTGGATAACGGTTGGTTGTACAGGTATAAAGGAATCGAGATAGATATATACTTCCATATATATCAGTATCGAAAAAAATGTGATTGAGCCATGTCCGTCCGTCCGTCCGTCTGTCCCTCCGTTAACAAGATAACTTGAGTAAATATCTTCAACAAATTTGGTACACGAGCTTATCTGGACCCAGAATAGATTGGTATTTAAAATGAGCGAAATCGGATGATAACCACGCCCACTTTTTATATATATAACATTTTGGAAAACACAAAAAACTTGATTATTTAGTAAATAATACAACTAGAATGTTGAAATTTGACGTGTGGACTGATATTGAGACTCTTGATAAAAATTTTTTAAATTGGCGTGACACCGCCCACTTGTGATAAAATCAATTTTACAAATATTTTTAATCATAAATCAAAAATCGTCAAACCTATCTTAACAAAATTCGGTAGAGAGGTTGCCTTTACTATAAGGAATTCTTTGAAGAAAACGTTACGAAATCGGTTAAGGACCACACCCACTTTTATATAAAAGATTTTTAAAAGGATCGTGGACGAACAAAATAAGCTATACCTTTGCAAAAAAGAGCTTTATATCAATGGTATTTCATTTCCCAAGGGGATATATAACAATAAATAGGAAAAACTTAAAATTTTGAAAAATGGGCGTGGCGCCTGCCCTTTTATTACTAAAAATTTTTCTATGTTTCTGGAGCCACAGCTCGAAGAAAAATTAGTTCAGAATAGCGCCATATGTATATGGGGTATTCCATCATATTTCGACCAATTTTGAACCCGACCCCTTTAGAATTGGCTGAAAGTTTTTCTTCTTTTTCTAGCTTACGAAAGACGTATTTCAGAATTTTTTAAAATTTTTTCATCCAACTCAAAAAAAGTAATGAATTTAAAAAAAAAAAAACATTGTTTTTTTCAAAATGCAATAACTTTTTCAAAAATTGACCGTTTGGGATCTTTTTTTTTTTAAAAATTATTTGTTTTTAAATGTACTTTTCGGAAAAAATACAAAACAATTTTTAAAGTTTTTTTTTTGTAATTTTTCAGTTTTTCGAGATTTTTCGAATTTCGCCATTTTTTTTTTTTCTCATAAAAAACTTCAATCAATTCTGCAATCACCCCACTAATCCCGGAGTGGGCCGGTTATTTTTTTATTTTTTTTATTTAATTGAAAAAAAAAAAACTTTAAAATTTTTTTTGTATTTTTTCCGAAAAGTGCATTTAAAAACAAATTAAAAAAAAAAACATCTCAAACGGTCAATTTTTGAAAAGGTTATAGCATTTTGAAAACAAAAAACGGTGTCCAACTCAAAATAAGTTATGAATTTAAAAAAAAAAACGGTGTTTTTTTCAAAATGCTATAACTTTTTCAAAGATTGAGCGTTTGGGATCTTTTTTTTTTTAAATTTGCGTTTAAATGTACTTTTCGGAAAAAATACAAAAAAATTTTAAAGTTTTTTTTTCAATTAAATAAAAAAAAAATAATCGGCCCACTCCGGGATTAGTGGGGATGATTGCAGAGTTGATTGAAGTTTTTTATGAGAAAAAAAAAAATGGCGAAAATCGAAAAATCTCGAAAAACTGAAAAATTACACAAAAAAAAACTTTAAAAATTTTTTGTATTTTTTCCGAAAAGTACATTTAAAAACAAATTAAAAAAAAAAGATCCCAAACGGTCAATTTTTGAAAAAGTTATAGCATTTTGAAAAAACACCGTTTTTTTTAAATTCATAACTTTTTTTGAGTTGGATGAAAAAATTTGAAAAAATTCTGAAAAACGTCTTTCGTAAGCTAGAAAAAGAAGAAAAACTTTCAGCCAATTATAAAGGGGTCGGGTTCAAAATTGGTCGAAATGGGATGGAATACCCCATATGTATTATTGCGCAGCCTTATAACACTATTAAGCACACAAAACAAACAGCAACAGCATTTAAAGTGTACAGCTGGGTATGTAATGTTCGGTTTCACCCGAACTTAGACTTCCCTACTTGTTTTTCTTTATATTTCTGCTTGAGTGCAACTATTTGTTTAACATTTTCTTTTAGTTTTTTTTTTTTCTTTGTCTTGTATTTCTTCTGTTGGCTATTAGTACCAACATACTTGCTTCCATCTTATACTTGGCGCAGCGTAATAAAAATAATTGTGCTCCATATTAAAGGACACCTCTACATACACACGCCACTCTGTATACTATAAGGCTGTGTGTATGTTGGTTATAAAAAGAGCTCACACAGTGCACTCATGACCAATGACAAAAAGAATGTCCTTGATCTTTGCCACATATCAGCAGTCAGCAAATAGCAAAAAAGACACTCTTGCTGGGGGTATGTACTATGTACATACATATGTATGTAGCTTAATATATTATAGGCTTACACAAGCACGTTGGCACGTCGAAGATCCACAAGCTTTTTTTGTTTTAACTTGCGTGGGCATATTTAAATGAGTGCGTATATTTACATACATACATACATGAACTGCCAGTAATGTTATACTTAGCTACTCGTGGCTGCATATATTACCTTGTAGATGAGTTAGTAACCGTGAGTATAATTTTTTTTTTTGCTGTGCGCCAATGTTGGTTATTTGCACCTTTACAACGAACAGCAACAGTCGACACATCAAAGATCACAGACGGCCACAAAATAAATACAAATCGCTGCCTTTTATAACACACACATACATATGTATGTGTACAGATGGGTTAATTAATACTTTTTACCGTTACTCATTTGTGTTACGCCGCTTTCGCTTGTATATTATAAGTTGTAATTGTGCATGCGGCTTTACCTCTATTCGTGCTTTTATAATGAATTTTTCGCTTTCAACACTTGCATTTCCGTCATTGCAACAACAACAGCCATGCTTCATGCAACACCACTACATTGCCTAGGCGCACTTAGCAAACATCAGTGACTAAAATAATTTTAATTACCACTCATGGCGCATTGCCAAGAAGAACAAGCGGCAATAGGCCTATTGCTGGCTACGAAATTACAACCAAGCCCGTTGCTTTTGTTTTTATAGTCAGATAATATCAGTTAAATGAAGCCAAATAATAGGTTTGGCCAATTTTTGATAATAACTTATGGCATATGAGACTATCAGCACAAAACTGGTATAACCCCAGATTAAAAAAACGTTTGGTTTGGCTAATAGGTAATACTCCTCTTGTTGTTGTTGTTGTTGTTGTAGCGATAAAGACACTACCCGAAGGCCCTGGGGAGTGTGTTCGAGGTTGATGGTCCTTTTCCGAATGTAGATCCGGCACGTTTCAGAAGCAAACACCATTAAGGTACTAGCCCGACCATCTCGGAAAGGATTTGGTAATACCCCTTTTTTCCTTATTGGGGTGACACAAGGTCAACGACCAAACTGCCAATTGACGTTATGACATCTTCAGATAGACATAAATGGTTGAATATGCTCTTCTTATTAACACTGCAATGAAAGGAAAAACTGGGGGAGAGTTCTTCTACACACATACTTACCTTAGTTCCCACCCTGGTTGAAACCTCGTTTGATTTCAAATGGCTCGGAGATATCCTTCCCAATTCTTCCGAATAAGTTTTCCATAGAAAGCGGCCTTAGTTGAAGTAGTGGTGATGTGTGTCATTTTCTTTCACGCTCTTGTTCCAATTTGTAGTATAGAGAAAATTTCTTTCGCGGACCTAAAACCGTACTTCAGAAGGTCCAATCAGTTTGAAGAATGGTTCGGCGATAGTGAGCGTAGTTTGTCGCAATTGTTCAATATTTTTGTAGGCAATTCCTCACCAGATTTTGGTGTCGGAATTAACATCTTCCGTGGGTGCTTCATTGCTTCCTTCATCCATAATATAAGGACTGTCTAAACGTGGGTTTTTAAGTTAATGTTTTTTGTGGATATTCAATCAGGATTCATACCTTCCGTCTTTCAACAAATTTGTTGGCAAAATCTGTGCTATTATGTTAACATTCACGTATTCCTGCATCTACTTTAATCTTCTTAAAAATAAGCTTGGCTTCCTTCTTCAATTTACTTTTTTAGCATTCCTTACCCTACCAGATGCGCACACTTCAATAGTTTTCTCCTCGTCGGCTCAAAGTGCTCTCAGAAATCTGTAGCGATATAGTTGTCAGACTCTTTGAAGGAAATTCAAGTAATGAGAACAACAGAAAAACACTGTTGGCCTGCCGTCCGCTTAACGTAACATGCACGATTTGATTCCGTGTTTTTTCGATGGGGTGACAGTCATGTAGCTGGTTGGATCTTTTTATGTTTATATAGCTTGTGCTTATGAGTTATTTTATAATTTTAATTATGGATAACAAGTAAATAATAATAATAATATGTTTATACAAACTATTTTGACCAAATATCCTTCCCCCCAAAATGCCTATCTTAATCCACCCCTGGGTACATAATGTCACAACCAAGTTCTACCTTGGAGTGAGTAGGCAATTGAAGAGGAAAGTCGTCTCACGACGAGTAAATATCCCGCTGTCTAGTTGTTGTTGTTGTGGCAATAAGGAAACTCCCCGAATGCCTTGGGCAGTGTTATCGATGTTGATGGTCCTTTGCCGGATGCAGATGCAGTACGTTTCGGTAACAAGTACCATAAAGGTACTAGCCCGACCATCTTGGGAACGATTTGGTATGACCACATGAAGCTTTCTAGGCAATCCCGCCCTCCCAACCCCTACATCTATCAGGAGTTCAGGGTGACCAGAGTATCGGCTTTTAATGAAACAGGATTCGCCACGGGTAGGTAAGGTTGACAATTGGGTTAGAGCGTTGCACTACACAACCCTTTGAATAATTTAGTCGCGTCTTACAAAAGGCATACATACCGCGGGTATATTCTAAACCCCCTAACCCGCTATCATAATAGCTGTCCTGATATATGGCTCGGAAACATGGGTGGTGTTGAGTGAAGATTAGATAGTCCTTGTAGTGTTGGCGAGAAAAGTTCTCCGGAATATTACATGTAGCACAGTGTAAAACGCAGAAATAAGCTACGAAGATTTTTCACATCATTTGAATGGCGACATTTTGAATAACCAAAACACTCGAGCCAGTTATTGATCTTATGTATGTATGTAATCCAGCATTTGCTCAGACCCTAACTTTTAGGTAATATGTTTCTTATTTTCTTTTGTTAAAAGCAAAATACGAAAGACTTGTCAGCGTAACTTTAACTTTGCACCCTAATTTTTAGCCCCATCTACCCGTGGTAAATCATGTTTATCAGCAGGGCTCTGGCGACCACAATCACCTCATGGAATGGTAGGAGTTGGAAGACCTAGTAGGTTCAATGTGGATGGGTTTGTACCTAAATGTTGCTATTTTCCGGAAAGTTTTGGATCAATACCCTTCGAAGAACCAACAACATCGCTAAAGCTTACCAAACCCATTAGGGAGTCTACGTATCGCTACAAGAAGAAGTAGAAAACGAAACTACAAACATTTTACTCAAAAAACCCAGTCTGACGAAATGCTCACTTTTTATACATACATACATTAGACTCACTAATCTGCTCTTTTGGTATACAAGCAAAGTCCAAACAAACCCTTGTACACATTTTTAAGGAATATAGCACTTTGTACCCTCAATATGTTGCATCATGGTTTTGTCCAACTTGCACTAATGCAAACTACAATCAACAAAACTCAATGCAATCTAACCAGAACCAAGAACAAAACAGAAAAAATTAATTGAAAAGTTATAGCATTTTTTATGACAATGCACCCCAGTTGACGCTACCACTGAGCTGCAGTGATTGTTTTATCACAACTAAAACTAAAAGACAATAGGTCTTTTAACACTTTTTGGTATGTAGCGTTGAGGCAAGTACAAGCACAAGCACACATACAAACTCATTTCTTCACAATGCTGAGTGCGCGGTTTTCATTATTTGAATAGCTTCTATGGCTTTTTATACTCAGCTGAGTAGAGCTAACAGAGTATATGAATTTTATTCGCATAACGGTACCCCGTAACGGCATAAACGAATCGCGATACATATAGACTTCTATATATCAAATTGATCTGGGAGAAAAAATAAATTCATTTAGCCATGTCCGTCCGTCCGTCTGTCCGTGAACACGATCAGCCCAATTCTAAACGAAAATTCCTTATGAGTTTTTTCACTTCTCCCTTTCCTCCTATTCTGAACAATGTTCGAAAAAGCGGAAACCGGTTATGAGAGAAAAGTAGGTATTATGAATGTGAGGCAGAGGGAGATTTCTCTGCCATTTCATAGGAGTTTTTTCACGAGTTAAATTAAAGGGAATGCATCAAAATAGTTAAAGTACATTGGTTCTTTTAAGAAAGAACACTTATTTGTACAAATTTGTGCTAAAATATGTATTTACATTCTACCACAATATTCTCACTGTTAATACAACAACAACAACCACAATAATCTTTATTTTAAGTCGAAAGTATATCATAAGCAACGCAAGATCTCTTCGTATATTTGACGAAGCCATCCAGAATTTGCGCAAAGATTTTTTAAGAAGGCTTAAATAGATTTTGGGATATGGCGAAAGGCGAACTCAACTCGACTTAGCCGACAGAAAATTGCTTTGCAGAATGAAAGCAGGCAACTCTGGCGGATTTGTGTTATCCCGCCGCCTTCTTCTTCTTATGCTTCTCTGTTGATGTTGCTGTGGCACCAATTCATTACCCATTTCAGTGAATACCACATGAAATGCAATAATGTGCATTGTTTATACCTTATTTCTTAATTTCAAACAAATTCGCAACAATAATTAAACTTTTAAATTTTTTAAACAAAATAAGAAATGCGCAACGAAATTTCAATTGACAAAACAGCTGACTTCGAAAATTCGAAATTCCCATTCCCCAATTATTCTTCTCCCTAGTAGAAAAGAATTGGAGGAATTTTTCCGCGGGAATAAAAAAATCCGCAAGAACAAATTTCCGCGAGAATATTTAGAATTGGTCTGGAAAACTTTAGTAACTTTTGAGGCATCTTAATGAAATTTGGTATGTAAGTTCCTGGGCGCTCATCTCAGATCGCTGTTTAAAAAAAACCGAAAAAGTGCGATAATTTATTACCAAAGAAGGATAAAGCGATGTAACTTAGCAGGTGCGTTGACCTTATGACGCAGAATAGAAAATTAGTAAAATTTTCAACTTGGCTTTTAAAGGAAGGTAATTTAAAAGTTTTGTAAACTGTCATTTGGCAGTCGTTGAAGATATCATCATGAAATTTAGCAGGAACGTTACTCCTATTACTATAAGTGTTCTAAATAAAATTAGCAAAATAGGATGAAAAAAATTTAAAAGTCAAATTTTAACAAAAAATTGAATATCCTTACTGTATATGTATACGTAAATTATGTCAACATTCAACTCCAGTAATGATATGGTGCAACAAAATACAAAAATAAAAAAATTCAAAATGGGCGTAGTGGAACCATTTCATTTAATTTGTCTAGAATACTTTTAATACCATATATCGAACAAAAATTTACCAATCCTTGTGAAATATGGTAAGGGCATAGCTTCTATGACGATAACAGTTTTCTGTGAAAATGGACGAAATCGGTTGAAGCCATACCCAGTTTTTATACACAGTCGACCGTATGTCCTTCCGCTCGGCCGTTAGCACGATAACTTGAGCAACAATCAATATATCCTTACTCACTTTATCTTGGTATTAAAAATGGACGAAATCCGACTTCGGCCACGCCCACTGTTTCGATATCGAAAATTTCGAAAAATCAAAAAATGCCATAATTCCATACCAAATACGAAAAAAGGGATGAAACATGGTGATTGGATTGGCTTTTTGACGCAAAATATAACTTTAGAAAAAACTTTGTAAAACGAGTGTGACACCTACCATAGGTAGTGTGACACCTACCATATTAAGTAGAAGAAAATGAAAAAGTTCTGCAAGGCGAAATTAAAAGCTCCTTAAATTATGGCAGGAATATTGTTCGTGGTATTGTATATATAAATAAATTAGTGATACGCGACAGATGATGTTCTGGGTCACCTTGGTCCACATTTTGGTATATATCGCGAAAACGCCTTCACAAATACAACTAACGGTCACTCCTTTCTAAAATTCTCTTCAATACCATTAATTTGATACCCATATCGTACAAACACATTATAGAGTCACCCCTGGTCAACCTTTATGGCGATATCTCGGAAAGGCGTCCACCTATAGAACTAAGGCCCACTACCTTTTAAAATACTCTTTAATACCTTCCATTTGATACCTATGCCATACAAACACATTCTAGGGTTACCCTAGGTTTATTTTCCTACATGCTGATTTTCACTTATTTGACAAGGAAAGAAGGAAAATCGCTCCAAAACACGTCACCCTTGGTCTACAATTTGGTCGATATTTCTCAAACGTATGTCATATGGAATTAAAAACCACTTATAAACCATTTACGAAACCCTACGAAACCACCGTAGTTATAATTATACTCAGATGAGCAGAGCTCACAGAGTACATTAATTTTCTTCGCATAACGGTATTACGTTCTCGCTATTTAAAATGAACGAAATTAATTAAAAATAAAGAAAATAATAAATTTGTCTCTAAAGCTCTCACCTGAGTATGTAATGTTCGGTTACACCCGAACTTAGCCTTCCTTACTTGTTTATTATTTATTTAAGAGCAGCAAATGTGTAGATAAAGAAATACTCATGATAGTGTATGAGTGTATGAGTTTTCGCAATTATTTTTTTGTTCACATCGTAATGAAGTAACTAAAAGTGTCAGTGCATTATTTTATGCGAGATTTGTAATGATTGAAAAGAAAAACATTAGGTATAGCTCAAAACAACAATAAAGGTTTACGAACAGGTAAAATGTAAATTTTATTTTTTAATTAATCACCTGCTTCATATTGATGCTGCAAGTGTCGGGAGAGAAATGTGAGCATGAAGTATAAAAAACTACGGCACACCTGCCGAGTTGTTCTAACACTGAGGCGAAGGGTTGTTAAAGAGCTATGCAAAACATGGTTCGATAAGCGCATGTCTCCAGATTGAAACTTAGGTTATTCTGCCCAATCCACGGAAAACGATGCGCTTTGCGGGATCGCCTTTTTTTTATTAGTCTGCTTTATATCGCCTATAAGGTTTCATCTAGGGTACTGTGCGAAAGAGTGAAGCCCGTAATCAACCAACTGGTTGAACCTTATCAGTAAAGTTTCAGACTTGGTAAAGATCTGCACTCGCCTTTTTTTCGTCGACTTCAAAGCAGCATTTCATAGCGCGAGGAGAAGCTGCTTGTAAGCTGCATTGTCTGACTTTAAGTTCCCTGCAAATTTAAAACGGCTCTGCCAAATGGCGTTGCGCAACACCACCAACCTCGTAAGAATGGGTATGGGCAGGACCTCTCCGAGCCATTCCAAACCAAATGGCGCATCAGAAAAACCGACTCCCTTTCGTGTGATTCATCTAACATAATGCTGGGAAAGATGACCCTAGCAGCAGAACAAACCCGTGATGATACGATCTATTATAACAGCATGAAGTTAAAGGCGTATGCTGATGACATTGATATTATTGGCTTGAACAAACTCGTTATACGTTCTGTCTTCTGTGGATTAGATAAAAAAGCAAAAAACAAAGTGGATCTTGCTGTTAATGAGGGCAAAATGAAGTTCTTGCTGGCATTCAAGAAAGAAACGGCGCATTCGCGCCTCGGCAGCCACGTGCACTGTTGACGGACGTAAACTGCAAAAACAATGTCAGCTTAGAAATCAAATGGATAATAACTCTCGCCAACAAGTGCTGCTTTGGACTGAGTAGGTAATTGAAAATTAAAGTCCTCTCTTGATGAACAATCATGGATGGTGTCGAGAGAAGATGAGATGGTTTTTGGAGTGCTCGAGAAAAAATTTCTCTGGAAGATTTGTGGTCCTGTCCATGATGCCGAGGGCGAGTATCGAAGGAACTATAATGACGAGCTGTATGAGCTTTACGCAGGTATTGTGATAGTGCAGCGAATAAAAACCCAAAGTCTTCGCTGGCTATGTCATGCTATGAGAATGGACGAAGACACTCCGGCCAAGAAAATATTTCAGTCAATACTGCAGTTTGGAAGTAGATAAATGAGTATACCTTCACTGAGTAGGGAGAGGTAGATGGATAAAGACTTGATCTCAATTAGCGCTCCCAATTGGCGTCGGTTATCGCGCAAATGGGATAACTGGCGTTACCTGTTACGAAACGACTAAAACCGCTTAAGTGGTTAAGCGGCAACTAATGATAATGAGTCTTCGCTTTGCTAACAGCTTTAGTCATAGCTTGATCCAAACCCCTATGCTAGTATTGCGGTCTCAATATGAACGCACCCTTAGACATGACCTCAAATCAATGAAATATTAATGCATTCCAACATAGTTTAAATGATATATTTTATTAAGGGGCAGATTATGTCCCTAAGTGATACAAGATAGCTTGAAAGTTTCAAAAATTATTCAACAGAAATTAATAGTGAAACGAGTTCTATAGAAGGGGCGCTTAATTTTCATTGCATTTCCGAGTTGCTTAAGGAGTCATCAAACTATTTGGTCACATTTAATAGCCTGAAGCAACACTGTATATTCTTTTCAAGTGCTGTGTACCCAGTGTACCCATAAAGCAACTAAATATTAAAATAAATCGAAACTTATGAATGAAATATTATATAAATAATAGTATAGGGTAAGTTGGGGTAATCTTACATTTTTAATATTTATACTTACTAAATTTGTTTTATGTTTACAAGCATGAAAAAACCTGGGAGAAACATTGAATACAAAATTAAAATTATTCATAGTTATGATTATTTTTATTGCTTATAATTAATATTAAGTGCAAAATGGCTGTGAAAGGTAGGCTGAGTTTCAGTGCTTCGATTCCCTTCGGCGCAACTAATGCTAACACCTCTGTCATAAGCGTTCCAATGGAAGATTTTACGGTGATGCTACTGATTTTTATGTATTTTTCTTTCAAAATATGCAGAAATCAGATTATCTTTCCACTTTTGCCTTCCCTCAAATTTGGGTTATTTTTGGTCCCTTTTATAAGCATGTATATATTAGCCGCATTTTTTTACATGTATATACAACTGCATTCGCGGGTAAAAAAAAACGCTTATCTTCACTTAGATAATGTTTAGGAGACCCATCTAGCAGCAATGATTTAACAATCGCGACACTGGTAAATAACTCGCTACGCATCTCTGTTGGTCATAGTCTATAACCTATAGCTGAATCGGTTGCAATGAGCAGTGGACTCTCACACTTTGAGAATAGTGTAGTGATAAATTGGAGAGACACATTTAAGTTGCAATAAGTGTAATGCATACTGAAATTTATCAGTACTAATATTTTGCGCAACAATTTCATAAGTGCAGCAAAAGTTACAGACTTAACAGTCCAGATAAAGTTTAAGTGCAAATGTATATACATATAAAACAAATAAGGAAGGCTAAGTTCAGGTGTAACCGAACATTACATACTCAGCTGAGAGCTTTGGAGACAAAATAAGGAAAAATCACCATGTAGGAAAATGAGCCTAGGGTAACCCTGGAATGTGTTTGTATGACATGTGTATCAAATGGAAGGTACTAAAGATTATTTTAAGAGGGGGTGGGCCATAGTTCTAAAGGTGGACCAGGGGTGACTATAGAATGTGTTTGTACGATATGGGTATCAAATTAAATGTATTAATGAGGGTTTTAAAAGGAAGTGGCCCTTAGTTGTATATGTGAAGGCGTTTTCGAGATATCGACCAAAATGTGGACCAGGGTGACCCAGAACATCATCTGTCGGGTACCGCTAATTTATTTATATATGTAATACCACGAACAGTATTCCTGCCAAGATTCCAAGGGCTTTTGATTGCGCTCTGCAGAACTTTTCCTTTTTTTCTACTTAATATGGTAGGTGTTACACCCATTTTACAAAGTTTTTTCTAAAGTTATTTTTTGCATCAATAAACCAATCCAATTACCATGTTTCATCCCTTTTTTCATATTTAGTATAGAATTATGTCATTTTTTCATTTTTCGTAATTTTCTATTCAGAAAAAGTGGGCGCGGTTATAGTCGGATTTCGGCCATTTTTTGTACCAAGATAAAGTGAGTTCAGATAAGTACGCGAACTGAGTTTAGTAAAGATATATCGGTTTTGCTCAAGTTATCGTGTTAACGGCCGAGCGGAAGGACAGACGGTCGACTGTGTTTAAAAACTGGGCGTGGCTTCAACCGAGTTCGCCCAGTTTCACAGACAGTTACCGTCATAGGGTCTATGCCTCTACCAAATTTCAGAAGGATTGGTAAATTTGTGTTCGACTTATGGCATTAAGAGTATTCTATACAAACTAAATGAAAAAGGGCGGAACCACGCCCATTTTGAAATTTTCTTTTATTTTTGTATTTTGTTGCACCATATCATTACTGGAGTTGAATGTTGACATAATTTACTTATATACAATAAAGATATTAAATTTTTTGTTAAAATTTGCCTTTTAAAAAATTTTCGATTTTTCTAATTTTTACTTAGCACATATATAGTAATAGTAGTAACGTTTCTGCCAAATTTCGTCATGATATCTTCAATGACTGCCAAATTAAAGCTTGCAAAACTTTTAAATTACCTTCTTTTAAAAGTGGGCGGTGCCACGCCCATTGTCCAAAATTTTACTACCTACTAAGTTTCATCGCTTTATCCGACTTTGGCAATGAATTATCGCAATTTTTCGATTTTTCGAAATTTTCGATATCGAAAAAGTGGGCGTGGTTATAGTCCGATATCGTTCATTTTAAATAGCGATCTGAGATGAGTGCCCAGGAAGCTGCATACCAAATTTTATCAAGACACCTCAAAATTTACTCAAGTTATCGTATTAACGGACAGACGGACGGACGGACGGACGGACATGGCTCAATCAAATTTTTTTTCGATACTGATGATTTTGATATATGGAAGTCTATATCTATCTCGATTCCTTTATACCTGTACAACCAACCGTTATCCAATTAAAGTTAATATACTCTGTGAGCTCTGCTCAACTGAGTATAAAAACACAACTTTTATGCTACACACATGCACTGCAAAAAACCGAATTTAAACAAATGAATCCGAAATAACTCCCAATAAGTTTTGTAGCTCCTTTTAAATAAGTTTTGTTTGTTTATTTTAGAGCACTTTTCCATTAATTTTCTTACTTTTAGAAGAGACATTTTTTTATTGTAGCCATAATTCAACTAACCGATATACATAACTGAAAACGACTGAATAAAACGGTTATATTTCTTAACAGTTACATTACAATTTGGAGCTTTTTTGGAACTCCAAGGCCTAAACATATATCTGAAATTGCCCTGAAGCAAATCACACTAATACCGAACTAGTGCAGAATTATCTCATTAAGAGACGTTACCAGCTCTATTTCTTGGCGCTAGTAGTGCTTTTGCCAAACACTTTCAACATCGTGATCTCCTACGAAATAGCAATGTTTGCTCTTTGTTCAGAAAAAGGAACAGGTTTAAAAAAAGGAACGAGTTTCAAAAAGAAACCGGTTTTAAATAAGTAACCAGTTTCAAAAAACTAATTGGTTCAACAAAAACGGTCCCAATATATAACTGGTTCCCAAAAAAAAAAACACTGCGTGCAAAAAAATGCCGGGTTCTAGAAAAGTAAACGGCTCTAAAGAAGTAACCGGTCCAAAAAAAGTAGCCAGTTGTTAAAATGTAAGCGGTTCCCAAAAAGTAACAGATTCCAAAAAAGTAGCACATATAAGGCAAATTCAAATTTAATATGCGGGAAAAATTTTATTGTAAAAGTAATAACTGATTGAGTCGCTACTTTATATATGTACGTACGCAAGTGTTTTCAACTTTCTGCTTCGGATCTTAACCCGACTTGCCTTATATATTGGCAAAAGTATGTTAGTATGTCAGTAATCGCTTGAAGAGTTGTTACAAATTATAACAATGGTTGGTTAAAATTAAAATATACGAAATGCTTAAAAAATATTCAAACGCCTTAAGAAATATAATAAATTGACACAAACACAGAGAAATCGTACTGAGTTAATAGTGATTCTTTTGCGTATAATAATGAGTACTGGGGGGTATATTTCGCTCTGGCTGCAGGGACAATGTAGCCTTGTATTAGTGCAAAACTTATTCAAATTATAATTTATAATTTCGTTCTCATTAAATACTGGTCTAAATGCTAAATATAGGTTAGGTTAGGTTGAAGTGGCTGCCTCCGCTGTCCAAGCGGAGACTCTCGTATGCTGTTGTGTCTCGTTGTGCTACCACGCGGGGGCCCCTATTCCCTATTTCCCTACTTCCGAAGAATGTTTAGACCCCAGTTAGGCTAAACCAGTTTGCCTGATGAAACGCAAGGTGTCGTTTGTGTATGCATATTCAAGCTCCGCAAGACCCCCAAAGGAGTGTCTGTGGAGGCATCTGTACCTGGTTTTTGACGGTGCAGTACAGTGGCACAGATAGTGCTCTATGCTTTCTATCTCCTTCTCGTCCCTACAGCTGCGGCAGAAGTCATTTGTCTGTAGGCCCACATAGGCACCATGAGCGCCCATGAGACAGTGACCTGTAAGAAGGCCCACTAGTGGGCTTATAGAGATACGGTTTAACAGTATTTCCAATTGCGATCTCTTTTCACCCAGCTTGGATATTCTACATTCTAAAAAACGCCCATCTGGCGTTTGCTTCATCCGTGAATAGAGATCACAAGCAGTGTTTTCAGGTGTTTAGAAGAGGGCTGGCCCAACCAGCGGAAGTTATTGTTTGCAGGTTGGTGCCTTCCTTAGCTAACTCATCCGCAGTGCAGTTTCCTGAGATGCCACAGTGGCCAGGAACCCATATAATGCTCAGGTTACATTTATCAGCTAGCTTGTTGAGGGTTTCTCTGTACTTCAACGCCACTAGTGACGAGATGTTACTGCATTGCAGGGATTTTATGGCAACTTGGCTGTCCTAGAAAATTTAAATAGAATTGGTCACTTGCAGGTTAGCAAGATAGAGGGCTGCTTCCCAGATAGCTACAAGTTCAGCCTGAAAAAACCCTGCAGAGGTCGGGTAAGCGTAAGCTCTCGCTTAGATTGAGCTTCTCAAATGCTAAATATAACATTCTAGTCTTTATCTCAAGAAAAATTTGAAAAATTTATTTCAAACTTCATAAATTTAATAAAAAGCTTAATTCAAACAAAATTTCGTAGTCAGACCACTAGCAAAAGCATTCACCAACCGCGTTGTTGTTAACCACATAAACCGCTAATTTGTTGCATCAATGTTTCAGCTGAACCAGCAACGAATCAGTTTTCCACTCCAATTAACGCCACATTCGATTCGAAAATCAATTTCAGCATTCAAAGTTTTTGAAAGCTAATAAAAGCAAATGCCGCCATAAATGAAAATAATCAATTGAATGCCTCGTCTGAACAAAAGTGAGCATATAGTACATTCATTAATTCACACATTTATTTTCGCTTGACCGCCTTAGCGATTTTGGCCGCTTTGTATTAAGTCATACCAGCTATCCTTGTTTCACGATAGCTGACACCAATTGAGATCAACAGCAGTGGTCAAGTCTTCCTCCACCTCAGGTGAGGTCTTCCACTTAGGAGAGGTCTTCCCCTTCCTCTGCGTTCCCCTGTGGGTTAGGGGTTAGAATATGCCCACGGTAGGTATACCGGTCATAAAAGGCGACCATAATACCATGGCTAACCAATCCATGAGTAAAGTGATTTTACTCGAAAGGCAGCAGGGTGGACGCTGGTATCACCCTGTGTGACCCTACGCATGGTCCTTATAAAAACTGCTACTACAGAAAAAGCCAGTTGTGACCTGATGCACTGCATCGTACGATGCTTGTATTCAGGTCTCATCTCCGGTCATGGGATGGCCCCCTTGTGGGAGCATCGCGGGGGCTGTGATTTCAGATAAGGGTTCACTTTATGACACGCTCTGAGTAGACTTGTTTTCCCTTGGGGCGTGCGAACCCATCGGAACTCGGTATCTAGCTTGTCGCAGTATACCCAATTTCATTGAAAAACTGACCCTGCGGGGCAGACGAAAGTGTTGGTCACATCCCATAATTGTGGCAACCGGAGTGTAAACCCGTTGAGAGATGGTGAAACGTATGTCTATCATCAGCCGAAAACAATCGATACTTGTACGAGTGGGCCAGTGCTCATCTCGTCTTTTGAGATGTTTGAAGCTGCTTTAGACTGCGTTGCGAATAAGAGGCGTTCGCAGGATGGATGGCCACATCCAAAAAATGTGGCAGATTTGACGTTTTCAGATCACTGCAGTGTGGCGAACTGCTATTGCAAAGATATTGCTGAGGCGAGAAAGCCCCCCCAACACAGGTCTATGGTTGAAAAGGTTGTCCAAAGCCCTAAATTGTGGAAAAAACGGAGCGTAATGATGAATAAAGAGGAAGTTTATACAACAAAGCGAGCTATTAGAGTTGTATACCACAGTAGCAAATAATGAATAAAACTGAATAGAACGTTTAGCTGGGTTCAGTTGCAACATGATCTTAAACGCACAAATACCTGTGACTAGCGGGATGTGTCTTGATGCGCAAGTGGTTTAGTACCATGATTAGTGAAGATGTATCTTGCGAGTGTTTGTGTCGCAAGTACTTGTGAGCATCACTGTCTGTTGCCAAGGACAACAGATAGTTTTATTCACAAAGAATTATATGACGCTCTCACTCTATGGAATATTTAAGTAGCTATTTATGCTTAAGGAAAGACACTTGCGCTGATAGGTTACATCAGTAGTTGGTTCACGGCGAACGGGCGTTTTTGATCAATACAAGATGGTGCATAGCGTTGGAGGGAGGTGTCGCCTTCAAGCAATGTCCGATCAAAACCAGCTCCGTCGTCAACAATGTATTGTACATTGTTGTAACACTGCAGAACAGGAAAGGTTGGTCACATTCCTAAATTGCGACAAAACACCATATCTCAATCTGATTACCTTGTCAATCAGATGTCGAGATATCAAATCAATGAAAGAGGGATACTGAGACAAGCACGGAACTCGCGGTGGAGTTGCCGGGTGCCATTAACCCGAAATGGAAGGGGAGGGTGGATAGTCCTCCCCGGCCGAACCAAGGCTGGTCGGTTAGAACACCCAGCTCACCGATTGGTACCAACTTGTTGGGCCGAAAATCAACGGACATTGATCTGTGTTTAACACCGTGGGGTAGGTCTCCTAAGATAGGTACCCACGTTAAGCACTTATCGCCTTCCTCTGCGTACAAAATGCGGTGTCGACTGAAATACTTTCTTGGTGGGAGCGTCCTCGTTCATTCGTATAATATGACCTAGCTAGCGCAGTCTTTGGGTTTTTATTTGCTACAACATGGCGTCTGCGTAAAGCTCATAATTATACCTTCTTCGATTTTCGCTATTTCGGAGAGCTTTTCTCTCGAACACTCTAAGTGCCATCTTATCTTGTCAAGTGAGACACGCAAACCAAATAACCGGAGAAGAATATTCAAAACCTCCTAAAGAGCAAAGCCGCATTTCTGATACTATTCAAATTTTGCCTAATAACAGAAAACTCGAACTTTACGACAAATTTTATTTTTTTTTTTTTTTCATTTTTTTTACTTCAAGTTAAGAAGATCGTTTCTGTTCTTTAAAATTTACGGCTACCTCAATTTATTAAATTTTTTGCTTTTAACTGTAATAACATTATTTCTACACTTTTTGGAAGTTAGATGGTTTAGCAATCGCTCAAGCGGCCATTAACAACTTTTGGCAATATGTATGTAAAAAACAGTCCAAATAACGCAAAATATAATCCCAAAAATTGCGTTCAAGTTACTCGAGTACCAAGCAGTAATCGGTTCAACTTTTTTTAATAACAACTCAAAGTCGCTACAAAGCTACCTCACGACGATCACACTCTTTCATTTAAAGGAAATTTCCAAATGCTGATGCGTAAATTAGCGCCTTTGGGAAATGCTTGTTTGCTTAATATTATTTTCTTGTTTTAATGGCTTTGAAAATATTACACATATTTAGTTTATAAGTTCTTGAAAATTTGCTTTGCTGCAGCTTAAATTTTTATTCCTTCACTTAAGAATTTCAATAAAGAGACAATATTTGCATTTAAGCTATACACCAACACTTGTAAGGAAAAATAGTATCTAGTTATATGTATATATGCATTTATTGGTGAGCGTGAAATGTATTTGTTCAGATTCTTTGTGTAGCCACTGGGCGTATACGCAACATTCTTGTGTGGTACATATGTACAGCTACGAACAAGAAACTAGCAGTGGCTATTTTTATCAAATTTCGCCAATTACATAAGTCTTTTTTATTTTATTTTCTATAATTTTAACAAGAACTACGATGGATTTTGTAACTAAAACTGTGCAAACCAAGCTCAAAAACGTTTTCCAAATTCGAGAAAATATCGAACTTTTTATTTGTAGTTGCGTGAATTTTTTTGAGTATGCAGCTTTGTAGCCCCAACAATTTAAATCTCTAGGTCATTAAATTTCGCATTGATTTTTGCCAATTTTCTTTCGAAAGGGTGTTTCAGATTTTTCTCCATACAAAGTGTTAAAAATTTCTATATGCAAGAAAATCTGAAACACGTCTCGCAAAAGAAATTGTCGCAAATCGATGCGACTAAACTGATTGGCTTACAAAAGTGCATACCAATGATTTGATAGTCCTTTATAACTCTGGAGTGTTTTTATACCTTTCATGAAAATGAAATGGTATATTAACGTAGTAACGAATCTCAAAATTAGTGCTTACGATTTCTCGAACATGTTTGAGGAGAGATTTCTCGCGAGTCTCGCCTTCTCGCGAGATTCTCGAATCTCGAATTCCTCGTAAGGCTCGCGAGATTCTCGAATCTCGAATTACTCGTAAGGCTCGTAAGATTCTCGAATCTTAAATTACTCGTAAGGCTCGCGAGCTTCTCGATATTCAAATTAATCGATTCATTGCTGTTTTATATAGAGCTTACGATTTCTTCTGGACCACAAGCCAAAATGTTCGCAAAACCACAAGTAAAAAACCCCGAAATGTATAGAATATTGCCGCTGCAGCGACTGAATTGAAAGTCGAGAAGATCGCGAGTATTACGAGTAATTCGAGATTCTAAAATCTCGCGAGCCTTACGAGAAATTCGAGATTTAAGAATCTCGCGAGCCTTGCGAGAAATTCGAGATTCTTGAATCTCGCTAGAAGCCCAGTTCTTGATGTCTTGTTGAAAAATAAAATATTGCGAGCAAAATTATATGTATAATAAATGTGTTTTGAGTTAAATGTCAGTGAAGCAATATAATTAACAGAAAAGTCACATGTAAAAAAACAAACAAGTGTATAAATACTGTCCATACAGCGATTAAGTAAGAATGTCGAGAAGCTCGCGAGATTTACGAGGACTTCGAGACACGAGAATCTCGCGAGAACTCGAGTTCCCGATTTATCGGCTCTCGAAAATCTCGATTGTATTCGAGAAGTAATCGCAAGCTCTACTCAAAGTTGTAAGTCCTTAAAGAAAAATCGATAGACCCACCAATTAGTCTGTCTGTCGGTTTGTATGGAAATAGTCCCTCAATTTTTGAGATATCTTGATAAAATTTGGTAAGCAGGTATATTTAAGTGTCCGATTAGGCATTTGTCGGAAGCGGCCGGATCGATCTACTATAGCATATATCCCCTATACAACCGATTTTTCAGAAAAAGAGGATTCTTGTAATATCTTCTTCAATTTATCAGATTGAAGCTTCAAACTTTACCATATTCTTTCGTATATTGCATATATTGTTGTCTAAAAAAATGGATGAGATCGGTGGTATAAATAGCTTATATCTCATACCACCGATTGTTCAGATAAGAAGATTTTGGTAATTACTGCCCCATTTTAAAAGCTAGGAGCTTCAAATTTCACCAAATGCTTAGGTATATAGCATATACTGTTGTCTGAACAAATCATAGAGATCGATGGTTTATATAGTATATATCTCATACAACCGATTGTTCAGATAAGAAACTTTTCCACCACCATATTAACAGCTTGATTTCAGCAACTACTTGCGTTTACGTTATATATTGTTGAGATAAATGATTCATTGTCATAGCTATTTCCTGCAGACCACAAAAAACTTTGCATTCTCACACAAACTACCTACCTACTTTTTATTTTTTATTTGCCTTAAAAATCGCTTAGGTATTTACGTATGTTCATTATATATTTCTTATCTTATATAGCCGATTATTTCGATATTACGAATGGGATAAGATTATTGTTTAGCCCCATTCATGAAAGGTATTAAGTCACCGGCACAGCCGTAAACAGTCCCATCATTACTTGTTTGTTTTGCTATTGATCCGGCTCTAGACATGAACATAGCGTAGAGCTTAGAGCTACGTCGTATTTGGGAGCGTAGAAAATAGCAGAAATAGCAGTGGAGCGCGCACAAAAACAAAGTTATCCTGCTTGCTCTATTGGGTATTGTTTTTTATGTTGGAGCAGGTGTAGCGTTGTGGTGATGTTGGTTTTGTATTCTGGTTTTATTTGTCGATCTTTAAGTCGTTGGTGTAGCTTATTGTTCCTGTTATTGCATCGAGATTCTCACTTCTATCCAACCATTACATTCCAAGTTGCTGTAGATGAGACGACATATTTCTGCTCAACAATGCCCAATAGAGCCACACATTTTTTTCTTACTCTTGCTCCACTATTTCTTTATGCTACGACTCTGCTCAATACTCTGTTCATATTAAGAGCCAAATCAGTAACAGAGTATACTTTTCGCTGCTACATCTATTCTGGAATAGCAAACGCAAACATTGCTGTATACTCGAAAAAATTCAGAAAACTCCAAATAAAAACCTTGAAATCTTCGTAAAACTTCCCCGGTTCTTTGAATTTATCCGAAATCGTTTTCCACATTGGTTTAGTTTTATTTACAAAATTTATGGAATATTTTCCTTATAAATAAAAAAAGGAAAAATCTAATTGACGAAATTTGATAAAAATTGTCACTCCAATTTTCGTGTCCGCTGCTGTCTGTAAGTAACTATTTAGATTTGTGGTATTTAGGTAAATATTTGGCCTGTCAAGGAATTTAATATCCAGTTATGGGTATAACATACATACATGTGGAAGAATATAGCTTATAAATAAAAAAGAGTATTTGTCTTTATTTAAATGCCAACTGAATTCAATTCAACTTTGTGTTATTTCCCTTTTATTTATACCTATTAGACTTCTATTTCTGAAAAGAACTAACATTCTACGAAATCAATTTATTGACTAATTTTCCTTAATAGAATAACCACCATGTTTTATTAAAAACCAAATAATTACACGCAAGCATATCCGTACCCACTGAAAATACGGGTGCCGGTGCGTATACGTAACATTTTTTATTCTTTGCTATAAAAGAGAGTTACCGCATACGAAAATAAAAGAGCTAATATCGACTGCTGACTGGAATATCACCCTATCTCGGCTGCAGTTTCGAAAATGCCCTATCGCAGAAAACATTTCAATAATGCCCTATTTCAGCATTTGTTTCAAAAACGTCCTAGCTAATGTGCTTTTAACTAATGTCAAAATGTATTATATTTGAGCTGAGATATGAAGTTTTTGAGACAAATTCTGAGACATGGCGTTCCTAAATCAAATTTTAGAAACGTATTCTAAAATGGAGCGTTATTTAAATATTTTTTGAGATAGGGCTCGGAATCATGAACGCTGTCGAGTGAATATGATATTATTCTTAGAGTATTCGAGAGAAAAGCTTCCCGTAAGATTTATGGTAGTCTCCGTGATGCCGACGGCGAGTATAATCATGAACTATGTAAGCTTAACGCAGATATGAAGGTAGTGTAGCAAAAAAAAACCTATAGGTTTTACTGGCTAGGTCATATTATGCTAATAGGTGAAGGCGCTCCGACCAAGCAAGTACTTCAGTTGACACCGCCGCTTGGAAGTAGGGGCAGGGCAAACTTCAAGTGAGTTAGGAAGAGACAGATGAAGGAAGATTTGAAATTAAAAGAGGAACTAATGCTTGGCAGTACCCCAATCATCTGAAGATCGGTCAGTCTTGCTGACTTCATAACACTTGCAGTATCTTTCAGACGAGATGCGTCATAGAGTGAGTAACTATACTATCTCACGATGCAACAGACTAGACTGGCTAACTAATGTTACGATTTCTGCCACAAAAGCATTCGAATTCAACTGAATAAAATGGGATGTCGTACGTAGCTGTCGGACCCACCTACAGGGCCGTAGGTACGACAGTGTTGAAAGGAACCACAACATAGAGAGGAATTGTATTGCTAATAAAATAACCAGGACCGCTATGTTATTTCCCATGGAAAATCGATCTTTACGCTAGTAGAAATATATTATGCTGTGGACCAACTTGCATGCTTTTGAGGTATCAAGGGGAAAAGAACGAGTTTCCAGTATGGGGACGAAAAAAGTGTATTCATCATTTTCTACACCGATGCCTTAGATTGCAAACAAAACGACTCAGATTGCTTGATGCATGATTTTTGGACAGTATGTTAGGTGTTGAACGAGCTTCTCTTTCCATTTAAGTCGTCCTCCTTTTAATTTTCCCTCTAAATTTTTGATGTAGCTTTGCCCGAGACTTGAACCCAGGACCTTTGTGGGAGGTGGAACTTGCTACCGATACTCCATGGCGGCTGTGATCTCAACTCTTACTTTAGATGATAGGGAAAAGAAAATAATTTGTCAAGGAAATTATTAGGAAGAAACTGTCAAGATGGATATAACGCTACTCCCACTCAACCAGAGCATTATATTGGACAAAAATATCTCCGGAAGCTTCCATGCATGTGTTGTCGACATAACTTTATCCTGTGTTAAAGAAGAATTCTAAGTGGAGTCGATCAAGCTTAATCATATGTTTAAGGACAGCTGCCAGTTAGCCATATCTCGAAAACGACTACATCGACTTCGAAAGAATTGTGCATACGGACAACGTACTTGGTACTTATTTCGCTTATATAAATGTTGTCGTTTAAACACATTACACTAGGCTGCCACTTATTTCAAATTTAAAACAATTTAAGGAGACATTCCAAACTAAGAAATATCATCATACCTGTTTGTAAAAATTCAGCATTTCGTATGTCATACATAATCATATAACTTACAAAAAAATAAAAAAATACGAAAATACCCGCATCTTTCTATATAAAGTAAAATTTGTTAAAACAATAATCCATTTCATTTGTAATTATTGTATTTTAATAACAGTCAATTTGAATATTTTATACACAAGATTTGGCAGCAGCTCAAAAAGGTGCAATATTTTGAAACCACCAGCGAAAAGAAAAAAACAAATAACATTATCATTATTTTATGAACATCATTACATTTTATTAACTGTTATGCCTTTTTACAAGACAAACCCGATTTATATACACGTACTGGGTACAGTTACAGGTGCAGCAAGCGGGTAGACGCGCTCGCATATTCTAAGGTGGAAAATATATACATATGTACATACCTAAATATAAACTCATTTTGTGCTTCACAAAGGCGATACTTTTCAAGAAAGTTTTTAATGACTTCATAAATTTTCAATTGCATACAATTAGCGTCGCTCACTTTAATGTACTGAAGCCAAATTCTTCGAAAGCGGCAACTTAAAGTAAAGAAAAGAAGAGCGCAATGTATAATTTGAAATAATTTTTGGCTCAGTGAGCAATAAAACTAAATAAATAAAAAGATTTTTTGTTTAATTTATTACCTTTATATTAAGCCGCTTTCATGTTTGTCCCCTCATTTCCATACGAATTTTTGACCCACGGAAAAGTATTTTCGGTAACTTCCCGTTGAGCTAGACACTTGATACTTAGAATGTAGTTCAGATCTGAGAGACATTACAATGCAAGTGAAAAAAATCCGCTAGGTGGCGCACGGATCGAGATATACAGAAAATTAATTTTAAAACGGAAACTTGCGATAAACTTTTAACTGACTTCTCGGTGATCCAGAGACTTGAAACTTAGCACATAGTTGGCCAGTCGATGGCACTACAACTCGTGGAAAACAAAATACCGCCAGTTGGCAGACGAATCGAGATAAACGAAAATCCCTGAAAATACGCAGAGAATCTTGCAATCGATTTGTGATTAACTTCCCGATGAGCTGGTGATATGAAGCTTGAGCCGTAAGTCAGAACCCGGTGACAATGCAACATTTGATCAAAAAATGCCGCTAGGTGGCGCATGGATCGAGATATTAGGAAAATTTATATTAATTTGGGAATCATTCAATCCATTTTTAAATAACTTCCCGGTTACCTAGAGACTTTTAACTTAGCAAATAGTTCGAGACCCGGTGACAATACAATTTACAGAAAACAAAATTCAGCTAGGTGGCGTGCTAAGTGAGATAAATACAAATCCTTGAGAAACGAGGGGAATCTTGCAAACGATTTTTGAGTAACTTCCCGGTGAGCTGGAGATATGAAATTTGAGCCATAAGTCAGAACCCGGTAACAATGCAATATTTTGTCAAAAAAATTCCGCTAGGTGGCGCATGGATCGAGATATTAGGAAAATTAATTTTATTTTGGGAATTTTTCAATCCATTTTTAACTAACTTCCCGGTTGCTTAGAGACTTGTAACTTAGCACATAGTTCGAGACCCAGTGACAACACTATTTATAGAAAACAAAGTTTCGCTAGGTGGCCTGTTAATTGAGATAACTACAAATCCCTGAAAAACAAGGGGAATTTCGCGATCGATTTTTGAGCAACTTGCCGGTGAGCTAGAAATTTGAAACTTGGGCCGTGGGTCAGAACCCGGTGAAAATGCAACACTTGATCAAAAAAATATCGCTGATCGAGATAGTAAGAAAACAAATTTTAATTTGGGAATCTTTCAATCCATTTTTAACTAACTTCCCGGTTACCTAGAAACTTGAAGCTTGGCACTTAGTTAGAGGCCTACTGACAATACAACTTATAGAAAACAAAGTTCCGCTAGGTGGCGCGCTAGTCATGATAACTGCAAATTCTTTAAAAACGGGGGAAATCTTGCGATCGATTTTCGAGTAACTTCCCGATGAGCTAGAGACATGAAACTTAGGCCGTAAGTTAGAAGCCGGTGACAATGCAATATTTTATCAAAAAAATTCCGCTAGGTTGTGTATGGATCGAGATATTGAGAAAACTAATTTTAAATTGGGAATCTTGTAATCGACTTTTATCTAACTTCCTGGATATCTAGAGACTTGAAACCTGAAATATAGTTTAAATCTCGGTGACAGTGCAATGTTTGATCAAAAAATTTGAGCTTCGTAACGCACAAGTCGAACTATTTAGAAGATTAGGCCTTACCTTCATGGCTAGCCTCCTGAGTGTTGCAGGCGTTGTAGAATTCCACTTCGTTGAATGCCCAACTCAATGCACGTCCTTGCATACTTTTAGGTGTACGCGACTTTCACCACGTTTCTTTTAGACTTTCAGGCGTATGCGAATTTCACCACGATTTTCAGCTGTGCAAATTAAGTAGCTGACAAACGAGGTGGAATTCTCCTGTTATGATGCGAGTTGGAATTCTGTTATTTTCGCCAGTGTTGTCAGCGAAAATTCCACTAAGTCTATTAAATATTGCTATTTTGAACAAATAAATAAAGATAAAAATTTTCACTTAGGAATTACTTAAATTACTAATCAAAGTTGCAATTGCCTGTTTTAGGCAGTACTAAAAAATTTAATATAAAAAGATGATACAAAAATTTTAAGGACTACCTTTATATAGATGGACCAAAATATAGAAGGCAATTTTTCCTTTAATACAGACATAATCTTGTTGAATTTTGACTAAAAAAGAATTTTGGGATTTAAAATTATAAAGGTAGAGTGCGTGTTTAAATTTTAAATAATCAATTAGTTAATCCCAAGTACATGGTTTGCCTTAAATGGAAAGATTGCGCTCCACCTTTATAGTTTTAAATCCCATAATTCTTACAAGAAATATTGTTACAGTTTTTTAGTCAAAATTCAACAAGACTATGTCGGAATTAAAGGAAAAATTGCCTTCTATTTTTTGGTCCAATTATATAAAGGTAGTCCTTAAAAATTTTTTATCATCTTTTTATTTGAGTTAAATGGACTTTGAGTTTTTTTTCGTCATTTTTTTCTAAGTCAAAAAAGTCTAAGTCAAAAAACTCTTTTTTCTAAATTTTCGCTGTAGCTTTTACTCATAAGGCGGAATTATATAATAAAGTTCAGTATTGGTCGTCATTTGTATACTTTCTTGGATATGCGCTGCGCTACATTACATAGACTTTCAAGATATTCTAACTCAAACATTAGAAATCAATCTGTTGTACTAAATTTGGCATGATCTTACTCTTAAGTAATTTCTAAAGTAAAAGTATCTTTGCCTCATGTTGCAGGGGAATGCAGGCATTTACCCTGCGCCAGAAGACACTTTGGTGATATTTATTCTGCTCTTTTTGGCCTCTCAAGTATAACTATTTGGCCTCGAGCGCCACCTTGCGGCCTTGTTTCCCCTGTTGTTGCGATGTCTCGGTGATCTGGACTATATGTGAAGTTTCCGTAAGATTAAAATCTCGATTTTTTTAAATTTTTAGACTCTGGCTTTCCAGGAAATTACATAACAATCGATCGGAAGATTCCAAATCTCGTATGAACTTTATTATTTTCTCGAAACGTGCGCCGTACCTAGCGGACAATTTTCCCCCTTTACTAATATTTTCTCAGTGCCCTGAAAAAATTATTTGTAGCTCAATGAAAGACTTCTTGAAACTTGATCGCAAGATTCCCCGTTTGGTACGAAATTGCTAAATATCTTGTGGTGTGTGCCACCTTTCGGCATATTTCTCCTTATTAAATGCATTGTAATCGAGTTCAAGCTAGGTGCGTGGTACTCGGTTTTTAGCCAAATAGGAAGTATCTCAAAAATGTATCGTAATTGATTTCATTTGATCCGTACAATTTTCCTAAGTATTCAGATCCATGCGCCACCTAGCAGAAATTAGTTCTAAAGAGTGTAAAAATTCGAATTCTTCGCTGAATGAAAAGTTACTCAAAAATCGATCACGAAATTCGTCATGAAAGGATTTTTCAGATATCTCTAAATATCTCAATCCCTGCCCTATCTAGAAGAACGTTTATCTGACGTTTTAAATTTCAATAAATTTAAAAGCCATGTTCGAAGGTTCAAGTTCTTAACTCACCGGAAAGTTAATTAGAACTCTACGACAATATTTCCAAATTTTAAAGTTTTTAAAACCAACGGATCCCTTCACCTGGCGCCATCTTTTTTCTCATGTTGATTGTCATCGGGCTCCGAAGTAAGTTTCAAGAGTTTCACAACTACAGCTGAGCGGAAAGTTAGTTAAAAATCCTTTCGGAGGATTCACAAATTTTCGACGGAAATTTTCTGACAAACATGAAACCGGCATAATATAAAGAAACTAAAAGAGATAGGAAAAGAAAAAAATTAAGGAACGATAATTTGGTTGTATTATAAATAAACGTCTCTATATAAATGGGGGAAAAATGTAGCCACTGAACCAGATCATAACAAAAAAACAGCGAAAACCTTGGATAAAAGGAAAAAGAAAAAAGCAGAGTATAGGGAAATTGGCGATGAAACCTTACTCTAGTAAAATCAAGGGTGATATTTTGTAATATTAACAAGAATCCGTTAGATGAACCAGAATATTATTTATTTAAAGTTGTAGCGCTAGATGGCTGCTATAAAATATAGTAAATGACAATGGTAATTTGCTCATAGTTAGTATTACCAATTAAAATGAACTTCACAATCTTGCCACCAGTTACAAATTATTTTTAGCTCGGCTCTGAGTTCACCTGAATATTTCCGTTATGGTTTACGTTGAAAAAAAAAGCAATAGCCCCAATTCGCCCTAAACGAAAGGCAGTTGATTTACGACTCACACAATCACACTTCTTGCAGCTTAAGCAATGAATTTGCGACGGCCATTGCAATGTTCTGCCTAATTCTTAAATATTTCGGATATGGATGTGCTAAATTTTACCACTTTAACTAGCTATCTTTATAGAGCAAAATATAAGAATTTTTTAATAGAAGTTGCAGTCCAAAACTTTCGGTGTTATCCGATAATACCTCTTTCCAAATTTAAGACTTCGATTTTTAATATATATAAATATAAAAAAATGCATTTCATATCTTCTAATGCGTCGTGACTTTAACACAATGCACTTCCATTCAATTGGTGGAGCTTAACAATGGAGTGTGCCGTGCATAGTTGCGGCATTCACCTTGTATGAATACCAACAAGATCTTGTTCAATATCCAATAAACAAAATAAATAGGCCGCGCCTCTCTTTTTATTTGCATCGTGCTCCTTTTAATTATTCCTACAAATTGTTGGAACACGACCTACATGTTTTACGTCGACTCCGAACGGCATCTGCAAGGCAGATCAGTTAAAGAACTTGTTTCTAAGTTTTTAATGTTGCCTTTAACGGGACATGAACACAGAAACTTCGGTGTGGTAGGCGGTACACTCTGCCACAACACCACGGCGCCCGCCATCAATTTCCATTATGGTAATAAATAATGCAAGTTCACACTTTTCATGATCAGTTGAGCTGCCTACTTTACGCCAGCAATTTCATGCAATGTGATTCAAAGAAATTAAAGCAAAAATTTAATTCAGTTGTCATAGAGAAGCACGAATATGTACTAAGGTTTCAAATACATAAAGGCAAGCTTACATACGTACTTATGTCCATTCATATGAACGTTTGTAAAATTGAATGCAAATGCATTAAATCAAAATTTAATCAAACTAAGCATACATTTGAATCATAGAAAGTACGTCATATCACATAATAAGCAAAAACCTTACATAAAATATGTGGCATAAATGAACTAACCACACCAAGTTATTCACAAAATGCCAATAAATGTGGTATTACATACATGAACCTATATATAGAAAAAAATTAATTTGATAGTATATATTGTGGCGAATATTAGCATCACTATGCTCTTAGTAAATAATCACAGCAACAAAAACAGAAAGCAGCCACACTTATGTACATGTACACATTAGAGCAAGCAGCCACACTTATGTACAAGGCAACGAAGAATATTCCATATATATAACCGGCAGCTAAGAGCAGAAGTTGTTACTCCCACATACACATACACACGCTTATCAACCAGAAGAAAAAAATAAACTACAGAGATACATGTATATAACTATTTAAACAACCAAGCATGAGATAAAACTGATCTAGGAGGTGAAACGTCTAGACCTTAGGAGAAATGGGCGAACGAGTGAACCGGTAGTATAAAATCAGAGCAAGCTAAGGAATCAGTAATCAGTTTGATTTAAACACGCTATTAGTGAAGTTTAATTAACTATTGTTATTGTACTACCCCCAAAGTAGTCTAAAGAAAGACCTTTTCCCAAAAATGAATATTGGAGTTATTTATTCGACAGTTCAGCGATTCAAACGTTAGCCAAAGGTGCAAAATAATCGGAATCCTCTAAGATTCGTTGCAATATATAACACCAAAAGAAATTAGGCTTGTAAAGTCAACACTTAAAGCATTAAAGATTGTTGCTGCATATGTTTATTTTGATCATGTCAAAGAATTACAAGAATAATCACACTCCATTTTTCCTCCAAAATCTAATTTGCAGAATTATGCAACCACTTCAGATGCCAAGAGCTTTCAACGTTTCAGATATCCTCCATAATAAAAATGAAGTGTATACATATTGTTACGAATATTAGCAACACTAAGGGGTACTGTCATCTCTAAGACGATGCTAAGAGTGACTTGTATGCACATCCATAAATCAATCATTATGTATCTACATAAACGAATCAATCATTATGTATACACATATGTACGTACACGCAGCGGAGAAGCAACGCAGAAACACATGCAGATATCTTATCTGAGATGCTCCCAAAAGTATGCAATTGTAATTGTGGAAGTGTCGCTCACAAATAAACTCGCATAGGAGAGCTACACACGTGCATCTGTAGTTATAATTATATACCAGTAACTAAGTAAATTCTAGAAGCGCCTAGAAGATGGAACGAGGAAATCACACAGTATAAAAGCAGCAACAGTAGAGGCGCGAGAGTCAGTTTCTATTAAGCACGCTATCTGTCGAGCAATAGAAGTGTTATTTTGAAAGTACTTGAATAAAGGCTATTTTGCATTATTAAATATTGGAGTTATTTATTCAACAGTTTAGTGATTCGAACTTAGCAGAAGGTTGCAAATAAGAGGATAAAATTCGTTACAATTGGTATCAGAAGAGGAATTGTTGAATAAATTCCGAAGATTGAGAATACAACTTCGACATGGCAAAGTTGAGTGAATTGACGATCCAGCAACTGAAGAAGGAGTTGGAAGTCCGTGGATTGGCTACTTTTGGCAATAAATCCCAGCTACAAAGACGACTAAGTGTAGCTATGGTATTTGAAGGAATCAATACTGAGGAGTATGTTTTTCATTTTTGGAAGAAAAAAACGAAACACCGCAGAAAGTGACGAGCACAATATCTGCACAAACATCGACAATGGCATCTCAGCTGGAGTCACAGGAGGTACGCATTTCAGAAATGGCGTCGCAAATTTCATCTCAATAGGAAGAACAGAAGACGTATATGTCATCTCAACTGGAAGCGCAAGAGGCACGTATATCTGGAATGTCGACACAAATTTCGGAACAGGTATCATCGCAGCTCTTTGCGAAACTGGAAGAGCAGGATGCAAAAATTTTACAACTCGAGGACAAAATTTATGCCGAGATAGCAGCGTTGAAAGACATTATGCAACAGTTACAACTAAATCGCCCAGCTATTCCAGCGAGCAATCCGAAGGTACAAACTCCATCTTTTGATGGGTCTGGTCCTTTCCAGGTATTCAAGCTTCAGTTTGAGAAGACGTCAGCAGTGAACAACTGGGATGCTGAAGATAAAGCTGCTGCACTGTTCGTGGCATTGAAAGGGCCTACAGCTGAAACCTTACAGACAATTCCAGAGTACGAACGGAACAACTATGAAACATTGATGAGCGCTCTAGAGAGACGTTACGGAAGCGAGCATAGGAAACAGATATATCAAATTGAGTTGCAAAATCGCTACCAAAAAGCGAATGAGACTTTGCAGGAGTTTGCGTCGAATGTCGAAAGACTGGCCCATCTAGCAAATGCGGACGCACCCTTGGAATACACCGAGAGGGTAAAAATCCAGAGTTTCATAAATGGCATACGAGATATGGAAGCGAAACTAGCTACATATGCGAATCCAAAACTAACATTTGCTGAAATGGTATCGCATGCACTGACCCAGGAAACAGCCTCACTTTTGAGTAAGCCAGCGTACAAAGCTCATCGCGTGGAAGTGGAAAGACCAGACTGGGTAGACATAATTTTGGAAGCACTGAAGGGGTTGCAACAGAAAAATGCCGGAGTTATGAATCAGTAAAATTCAGTAAAAATTTGATTGAGCCATGTCCGTCCGTCCGTCCGTCTGCCCCTTAACACGATAACTTGAGTAAATATTGAGATATCTTCCTCGAATTTGGTACACGAGCCTATCTGGACCCAGAATAGATTGGTATTGAAAATTAGCGAAATCGGATGATAACCACGCTCACTTTTTTTATATATAACATTTTGGAAAAAATTTTTAAAATGGGCGTGGCACCACCCTCTTGTAACAAAATCAATTTTACAAATATTATTAATCATAAATCAAAATTCGTTAAACCTATCGTAACAAAAATCGGCAGAGGTCGCCTTTACTATAAAAATGCTTTGAAGAAAAATTAACGAAATCGGTTAAGGACCATGCCCACTTTTATAAAAGGATTTTTAAAAGGGTCGTAGACGAATAAAATGAGCTATATCTTTGCAAAAAAGAGCTTTATAACAATGGTGTTTCATTTCCCAAGTGGTTTTATAACAATAAATAGGAAAAATTGCAAATTTAAACAAATGGGCATGGCACCGCCCCTTTTACGACCAAGCAATTTTCTATGTTTCGGGAGCCATAACTCCCGAAGTAAAATTAACCTATCGTAATGAAATTGTGTACACATATTTTCCTTATAGCGGAAAATATTTCTAGTAAAAATGGACGGGATCGGTTAAAGATCACGGCAACTTAGATATAAAACAAGTTTAAAAGGTTTAAATGCGTCGTAGGCTAGAATAATAAGCTATAACTTAGCCAAAAATAGTTTTGAATCAATGATATTTCACTTATCAAGTTTTATTGTAAGAGGAAATGGGGAGACATTTTTTTTAAACGGGCGATGCCACGCGTTATGTAGAAGAGTAATTTATCTGAAATGAAATCTGCAACTGAAGCTCACGCTGAGTATATAATGTTCGGTTACACCCGAACTTAGACACCTTTATTTGTTTTTTCATACAAACCATATGGGGAATGTTCAAGTTTTTTTTAAAAGTCAACCAGAGCTCTAACTCTTAGTATCCAAATCACTATTTATATATATTCTTGTAAAAAATTGAACGGTCTACAAAAAAGGTCGAAGAATGTTGTTCGCTAAGTTGACTCGTTTAGTAGGTATTCGGGGTTAAATTTCAACCTCAAATGATATAAGATATTCCACAAAATTTGTATGGAAAAGCCAAATCGCGTTGAGGCAAGTCTAAGCATTAAAAAAAATGATAACATTTTTTACAGGCTATCTTTTTGAATGATCTGAACAACATTTTCACGATGACAAAAGCAATTGGAAAAGCAATTAAATTTTTTGGTTCACCTTAATATTTAAAACAACGAGCCCATTCCTTAAAGCAGAATCAAAATAAATAATAAAGCCCCAATATGCATCTATGCAGTGCATTGGCTCGTATATGCACCCTTTTAAGCCTTTACAAACATCTACACATTTAATATGGTGCAAATACTTCGGTATATACTTATGCCTATTCTTATGTTCTAAGCATTTTGCAAAAGTTGCACCAAGTGGGTGCCGCAATGCATCCATTGCCAATTTTATGCCGCCGTCTGCGGCAAAAGCAATGACAGCTACAACAATAAGAACACAATTTAAAGGCAAGAAAGGGCTGACAATTGACAGTAATTGCAAAGTCATAATTTATTAAACGTTTTTCCAACATGCAATGCTGCATTGTTTGTATGTACTATGTTCACACATATATATATTAGGCCGGGTCGATTTGTGGGGGGCTCTGTGAAAATCATATTCTAGGGATCAAAATAAGAAACTTTGCCGAAGGAACTATACCTCTAAAACGAATTCTGATGTCCCCCCCCCCCCCCTTTGGGTCGTGTGGGCAAATTTTGAAAAATCCCACTTTGAAATGCCTATGTTTTTTTCTTTTTGGAGTTTATTTTACTCTTTAGAAATTTATTTAGTCAGAACATATGTAAATGAAAAAATTAATTTAACTTAGTAATAGAAAAGAAATTAAAAAAAATTATTAGAAATTAGCGTTTTTACAACCCCCTTTTAAAACGAAAGCATCAGTGTGATGCATTTGCATGTCGTAAACATAGTTGTGTGGGTTTTTTATTCAACCGTTTTAAAAAATGAAGGTATCACTTTGACACAATTGCAGATCGTAAAATTGCTGGTGTTGTTTTTTTTAAGGCACCCCAGACACAGCAGGTAGAATTGAAATTGCCCCTACCCAAAAGTTCGACCCAAAGGGGGGACATCAGAATTCGTTTTAGAGGTATGGTTCCTTCGGCAAAGTTTGCTATTTTGATCCCTAGAATACGATTTTCACAGAGCAGTGAGCGATTTTTAAATCGACCCGCCCTAATATATATGTATGTATATGTATTCGAGTGTTCTCAAATTTTTATGGACAAATTCATAAAAATTTCCAAGGCGAGTCTTTAAGGTATTTGCTGCTTGTTCAGTGGTGCTACCATGAATTAACTGGGAGTACCTAACCTCGCCCTCTAGCACCTCAAGTGAGGTGCAACAGCCTCGAATTTCACCTCATCGGCGATTTCTATAGATAGCTCTTGCATAAACAAACTTCAAGTCAGCTACTTAAAAGCTTAACGAATACTACCACTTACATAGATGGAAGATTCTTCTGGCTGGAAGCCGATCCCAGGCACTCAACTCAACTCATCAAGTTCATCAAAGCTTATTCCGTATTCTAATGGACTGTTGTTCACGTTGGTTTGACGGCATACTGATTTTTATACTATCCAAGTGGACAGCTGTCCTTAAACCTGGTCAAAACTCATCTAGAGTCATTGCCAGACATTCCAAAAAATCTCGTGAACAGGAAGGAAACTAAGGCAAGAAATACGTAGATTACCTTCATATACAACATTTTAATTTGAAAGATTTTAAATTTAAGGTCCCTTCTGTAGATTAACCAAAGCACACAAAAATTAAGTAATGAAGTCCAGGAAACTTTTTGTTGAAATGACATTTTATCATATTAATCTACCAATACAGGTCCAACTTCTCTTTACTACGCTCAGAACTAAAGTAATATGTTATCTAAATATTCTTTAAATGGTCCTGAAAACGATCCCGAAATTATTTCTAAATACTCTCGAAATTATATCGAATTCCTGCCGAATATTCACCCGAAAATCGAAACGATCTCGCAATAGTCCGCAAAATCATCCAATAACAATTTGAATATAGTTCAAAGTTAGTCCAAAAATCATCGGTTCCAAATAGCCCTCAAATAATCTCAAACATAATACGGAATAAGTTCCGAAAAACTTCCGAAATGGCTCCAAGATTTACTTGAAGCTTGTGCGAAAAGATTATCAAATGTACTCGAAACTAAGTATTTCAAAATATCTTGCTGGAATGACCCGGAGTTAGACCCGATATTAATTCGCAAAAATACCGGAACGGTTTCGAAGCAATCCCGAAATGGTTCTGAAAATATCCAGAAATTATTCATGAAATATTCTCGAAGCTATTTTGAAAACCCTACCAGCTATTTTGAAAACCCTACCCGAATGATCCGGAGTCGAACCCAAAACTATAAAGAAAACAATAACGAGACAATTCCGAAATACTGCTGAAAATATACCTAAAATAACTCCAAATAGTCCCGAAACGGCCCAGAATATAAAAATCGTTCTATTTCAGTTCCGAAATCATTCACGAAACATTCTCGAAATTATTGCGAAAATTCTACCAAAATTATACGGAATTAAAGCCGAATGCATTAAAAAAAAGTTTTGATACGAATACGAAAAATTCCAAAAAACAACTTTAAAATAGTAGCGATAAAATTCCCAATACAATGTCGATATATTCCCGAGTGGGCTCTGAAATAGATCTAAAGAAGTGTCACAAATATTCAGGAAATATTTTCGAAATTATTTCGAAAATCTGCCAAAACGATCCGAAGTTAGATTCGAAATTACTGCGAAAACTGTCCGAAATGATTCTGAGTCACAACCCAATCCATAACGGTACAAAATAGTCCCGCAGTAATACCGTAAACAATTCCAAAATAGATCCGAAAAAAACACCGAACACAATCCAAAACTGTTCCGAAAGCAATCGAAGGCTTTTAGGCACAATGCCATATTTCATATTTACTTTGGTCACTCTAATGTCAACTTGATTGCTGCAGAGATATGCTTGACATTGGCAATTGTAAATTCAGTCCTCTGAAAGAACAAAAATTATATATTACCTGCTTCAAAAACTTCATGTTAATTATATTTAACTGGTATTACCGGGCAAGACACTATTAGTTATGCAATTTTAATGGAATGCCATTTGATTTTTAAGAAATTGTTACTCATACGCCATGGCCTACCGCAAATGCACTTGGTAAATAGTACCTAACAGCGCAATATATCGTCGCTGCGCTCACAAAAACAGTTATGTGTTTTCCAGTAACTTTTCAGGAGATAAAAAACTTATTTCTGGTGTCCCTTCGCAAAATTTTGCAAATGACGTATTTTTGAAATATTTTATGGAAAGTATGTTATTGATGTGTAAAGGAAAAAGCCATGTTTTTAACCCATTACGACGTGATAAATATTTGCGCCTTTCTATAGCACATAGCTGCTTTCAAACACGAAATTTGCTTCTAGCGGTAGGGAAATGTATGAAATTTTTGCCGTATTTCTTCATAATGCTTACGGAGATGACCCCTTAAGCCACTGGGAGGTGTAGCTTCATCAATCAGATGTCTGTTGGGGTGCCCAGGTTTCTGGGTATTCAACAGAAACTGTTTGTTTAGCATTTCATTTCTCTCCCTAATAGGGAGTACTCTCGCCTTATTGTGTACGTGGTGTTCTGGGGACATAAGAAGACAGCCCGTAGCGGTTCTGATGGCAGAATTTCGGCAGGCCTGTATTTTCTTCCAGTGAGTATAACCTTTAGGCTTGGCGACCATATCCGGGACGCATAGCATACAATCGGCCGGCCTTTGCTTTGTAAGTAGTAATGAGCGTTTGTTTCTCTTTACCCCAAGTGCTGCCGGCAAGAGATTTGAGGATTTTATTATGGCCCTGGATCTTCGATACAATTGCGTTTGCATGCTCTCCAAAATGTAGAGCCTCATCGAACGTCACACCCAATATTTTAGGGTGTAAGGCAGTCGGTAGCGTGATGCCGATGTCGGGATCAAATAGATTATATTGCACTGAGTGGTGGGTGATAAATGGAGACCGCCTCCATTTCCGCTCTCGCGATCTTTTCTGTGGACTATATGTCCAGAGCAGGTCTTTAGAGCAGATCTTGCTGTGTGTTTGGTCTCTTGGATCGCTGTAATGCGGATGTTATGCCGTTTCATTAAATCAACAATCTCCGTGATCTTCCTAGTTAACCCATTACAGTTTAACTGCAGAATTCTAAAGTGTAACGGGTAAGTGATATGTCACTACGCCTGAGTTGTGGGAGGCCAAGACGCAATTTCTGTTGTGGTCCTGGCACTGGACGTCCCTGGGTAAGCATTTGGGTACCCGGTGTAGTTGGGTTTCCGTCCTGACAGCATGGCGCGATGAAAACCTTCGGGGGTTGCTGTCGCTGAGACCAGAACATCTAAGAAAGTGGCACCGTCCAAGGCTGGAGCCGCAGTGGCGATATGTCGCAAACATATATATTCTGTGCTGGCAAATGGTGCAAAAGGTGGTAGGGATTAAGAGTCTGTTTTCCAGACCTACTCGAATGCTAGTGTCGAGCAGAGGGTGAGAAGAAAACGGGGCGGTGGCTGATGTTCGGCATTGCTACCGACTCTATTACGGAGATTGTACTTATGAGTGGGAGCGGCCGTATGAGCTGGTGCTCCGTAGGGCGCTATCAGCAGCGGGCACTTGTTGTGGCTTGTTGAGCAGTGGGGCTGCTAGAAGGTATGGGGCGCAAAGGCGCAGACTACAGGACGCCCTTGGGCGTGAACAGCAAGCAGCCACAAAAGATTTATAAAATATACGAGGGCGTTGGGTTTTGGGGTCTAGCTCAGAACATCCTGTCCGATTCAACTATCCCTTGCACGTGACACACTGACAAGAGTGTGACCGTCCTTAAAAGATTATTTTCCGGCAAACGCAGCAAAACCATTTCTCTGGACCGGGGTCAGGTACAGGTCCCAGATTGAATCCGATACCCTCTCGGAGCAGGAGTATATGGCGCAGTCACTCTGCAAGGATCTGCTGGGAGGCTGAAAATGTGTGAGAGGGACGCAACAAATTGAATGGGTTTACACCGAAATAACAGCTCTTGGTCGGGAAAAATCCCGAGTCGCTCCGATTTATAGAACCGTCTGCCTTGGGAAACGAAATAGTTTGTAATTATTTTTACATTGAAATGAAAGCACTTTCGCTAGCGATTAAAAAAAATTATAACCAAGTAAATACATAACCGTTTTTCAGAGTACTTCTAGTACTGCGAGCACATAGCTGTTTTCCATCACTTCCAAACCAAAACAGATATAACAAGTAAGGAAGGTTAATTTCGGGTGTAACCGAACATTACATACTCAGTTGAGAGCTATGCAGACAAAATAAGGGAAAATGAACCTAGGGTAACCCTGGAATGTGTTTGTATTACATGTGTATCAAATGGAAGTTATTAAAGAGTATTTTAAGAGGGAGTGGGGCATAATTCTATAGGTGGATGCCATTTAAGGATATCGCCATAAAGGTGGACCAGGGCTAACTCTAGAATTTGTTAGTACGATATGGGTATCAAATGAAAGGTGTTAATGAGTATTTTAAAAGGAAGTTGGCCTTAGTTCTATAGGTGGACGCCTTTTCGAGATATCGCCATAAAGGTGGACCAGGGGTGACTCTAGAGTGCGTTTGTACGATATGGGTATCAAATGAAAGGTGTTAATGAGTATTTTTAAAAGGGAGTGGGCCTTCGTTCTATAGGTGTTCGCCTTTTCGAGATATCGCCATAAAGGTGGACCAGGGGTGACTCTAGAATGTGTTTGTACGATATGGGTATCAAATGAAAGGTGTTAATGAGTATTTTAAAAGGGAATAATCCTTAGTTCCATAGGTGGACGCCGTTTCGAGATATCACCATAAAGGTGGACCAGGGGTGACTCTAGAGTGCGTTTGTACGATATGGGTATCAAATGAAAGGTGTTAATGAGTATTTTAATAGGGAGTCGGCCTTAGTTCTATAGGTGGACGCCGTTTCGAGATATTGCCATAAAGGTGGACCAGGGGTGACTCTAGAATGTGTTTGTACGATATGGGTATCAAATTAAAGGTATTAATGAGGGTTTTAAAAGGGAGTGGTGGTTGTTGTAAAGGTGGTCGCCTTTTCGAGATATCGCCATAAAGGTGGACAAAGGGTGACTCTAGAGTGCGTTTGTACGATATGGGTATCAAATGAAAGGTGTTAATGAGTATTTTAAAAGGGAGTTAGTTCCATAGGTGGACGCCGTTTCGAGATATCGCCATAAAGGTGGACCAGGGGTGACCCTAGAATTTGTTTGTACAATATGGGTATCAAAAGAAAGGTGTTAATGAGTATTTTAAAAGGGAGTAATCCTTAGTTCCATAGGTGGACGCCGTTTCGAGATATCGCCATAAAGGTGGACCAGGGGTGACTCTAGAATGTGTTTGTACGATATGGGTATCAAATTAAAGGTATTAATGAGGTTTTTAAAAGGGAGTGGTGGTTGTTGTATAGGTGGTCGCCTTTTCGAGATATCGCCATAAAGGTGGACCAAGGGTGACTCTAGAGTGCGTTTGTACGATATGGGTATCAAATGAAAGGTGTTAATGAGAATTTTAAAAGGGAGTAATCCTTAGTTCCATAGGTGGACGCTGTTTCGAGATATCGCCATAACGGTGGATCAGGGGTTACCCTAGAATTTGTTTGTACAATATGGGTATCAAAAGAAAGGTGTTAATGAGTATTTTAAAAGGGAGTAATCCTTAGTTCCATAGGTGGTCGCCTTTTCGAGATATCGCCATAAAGGTGGACCAGGGGTGACTCTAGAGTGCGTTTGTACGATACGGGTATCAAATGAAAGGTGTTAATGAGTATTTTAAAATGGAGTAATCCTTAGTTCCATAGGTGGACGCCGTTTCGAGATATCGCCATAAAGGTGGACAAGGGGTTACCCTAGAATTTGTTTGTACAATATGGGTATCAAAAGAAAGGTGTTAATGAGTATTTTAAAAGGGAGTAATCCTTAGTTCCATAGGTGGACGCCGTTTCGAGATATCGCCATAAAGGTGGACCAGGGGTGACCCTAGAATTTGTTTGTAAAATATGGGCATCAAACGAAAGGTGTTAATGAGTACTAAAAGGGAGGGGGCCTTAGTTCTATAGGTGGACGCCGTTTCGAAATATCGCCACAAAGGTGGACCAGGGGTGACTCTAGAATGTGTTTGTACAATACGGGTATCAAATTAAAGGTATTAATGAGGGTTTTAAAAGGGAGTGGTGGTTGTTGTATAGGTGGTCGCATTTTCGAGATATCGCCATAAAGGTGGACCAGGGGTGACTCTAGAGTGCGTTTGTACGATATGGGTATCAAATGAAAGGTGTTAATGAGTATTTTAAAAGGGAGTAATCCTTAGTTCCATAGGTGGACGCCGTTTCGAGATATCGCCATAAAGGTGGACCAGGGGTTACCCTAGAATTTGTTTGTACAATATGGGTATCAAAAGAAAGGTGTTAATGAATATTTTAAAAGGGAGTAATCCTTAGTTCCATAGGTGGTCGCCTTTTCGAGATATCGCCATAAAGGTGGACCAGGGGTGACTCTAGAGTGCGTTTGTACGATATGGGTATCAAATGAAAGGTGTTAATGAGTATTTTTAAAAGGGAGTGGGCCTTCGTTCTATAGGTGTTCGCCTTTTCGAGATATCGCCATAAAGGTGGACCAGGGGTGACTTTAGAATATGTTTGTACGATATGGGTATCAAATGAAAGGTGTTAATGAGTATTTTAAAAGGGCGTGGGGCTTAGTTCTATAGGTGGACGCCTTTTCGAGATGTCGCCATAAAGGTGGACAGGGGTGACTCTAGAATGAGTTTATACGATATGGGTATTAAATTAAAGGCATTAATGGGAGTTTTAAAAGGGAGTGGTGGTAGTTGTATATGTGAAGGCGTTTTCCAGATATCGACCAAAATGTGGACCAGGGTGACCCAGAACTTTATATGTTGGATACCGCTAATTTATTTATATATGCAATACCTGCCAAGATTTTAAGGGTTTTTTACTTCGCCCTGCAGAACTTTTTCATTTTCTTCTACATAATATGATAGGTGTCACAACCACTTTATAAAATTTTTTCTAAAGTTATATTTCGTGTCAATAAAACAATCCAATTACCTTACCATGTTTCATCCCTTTTTTCGTATTTGGTATAGAATTATGGCATTTTTTTTCATTTTTCGTAATTTTCGATATCGAAAAAGTGGGCGTGGTCATAGTCGGATTTCGTTCATTTTTCATACCAAGATAAAGTGAGTTCAAGTAAGCACGTGAACTAAGTTCATTAAAGATATGTCGATTTTTGCTCAAGTTATCGTGTTAACGGCCATGCGGAAGGACAGACGGATGACTGTGTATAAAAGCTGGGCTAGACATCAACCGATTCCGCCCATTTTCACAGAAAACATTTAACGTCATAAAATGTATGCCCGTACCAAATTTCAAAAGGATTGGTTAATTTTTGTTCGACTTATGGCGTTAAAAGTACCCTAGACAAATTAAATAAAAAGGGCGGAGCCACGCCCATTTTGAAATTTTCTTTTATTTTTGTATTTTGTTGCACCACATCATTACTGGAGTTGAATGTTGACATAATTTACTTATATACTGTAAAGATATTAAATTTTTTGTTAAAATTTTACTTTAAAAAAAAAATTTTTTTTAAAAGTGGGCGTGGTCCTTCTCCAATTTTGCTAATTTTTATTAAGCGTACATATAGTAATAGGAGTAACGTTCGTGCCAAATTTCATCATGATATCTTCAACGACTGCCAAATTACAGCTTGCAAAACTTCTAAATTACCTTCTTTTAAAAGTGGGCGGTGCCACGCCCATTGTCAAAAATTTTACTAATTTTCTATTCTGCGTTATAAGTTCAACTCATATACCAAGTTTCGTCGCTTTATCTGTCTTTTGTAATGAATTATCGCACTTTTTCGGTTTTTCGAAATTTTCGATATCGAAAAAGTGGGCGTGGTTATAGTCCGATATAGTTCATTTTAAATAGCGATCTGAGATGAGTGCTCAGGAACCTACATACCAAATTTCATCAAGATACCTCAAAATTTACTCAAGTTATCGTCTTAACGGACGGACGGACGGACGGACATGGCTCAATCAAATTTGTTTTCGATCCTGATTATTTTGATATATGGAAGTCTATATCTATCTCGATTCCTTTATATATGTGCAACCAACCGTTATCCAATCAAACTTAATATACTCTGTGAGCTCTGCTCAACTGAGTATAAAAAAACGGCGTATGCAGAAATATGGGCTCTATAAAGTGGTAATAAAATATGTAATAAAAAAAATTTAAAAAAAAAACACATAACTATTATCGTTAGCGCAGCGACGATATGCAATTTAAATATTGATTGAAAAATATTCAACATTTTTATGAAATAGTTAAATACTATATATTCAAACATTTTCTAAAACAGAAACTTAAAAATCCAAATCCACTTTAAGTCTAGCACGTATGCAGATCTCACCCCTGCAAGCGGTACTAAAATTTCAATTCGCTTAACCACACACATACGAGCTTGTACAATGTTGCATGTATCTACTTTTTGTATGTTGCTCACAATGCTGATTTAGCCACAATACACAAATGTGTGCATGAGCTGATTTTAATTAAAAACGTGCCGCAAGTAAAAGTGTAATTGTCATACTCGGACCACGAACGAAAGCCACTTTGCCGGCGGTATGAAAGTGTGAGTGTGAATAAAACTAACAGCAAAACAAACAAAAAATTGTTGTTCTAAGTAACCATCTAAGCTGCTGCTACACATTATGCCTTGCCTAATGGCAAAAGGTGAGTGTGAAAATATCTTTGAGGAAACTATGCATGCAAAACGCCATTTTCCTTAAAAGAATGTCCTGTATTAGCGCATAAATTTCGTGACAACAGCAAACATATGAATTTGCATATTTTCTAGCAACTAGTAACTTACCAGACCGAAATAGTGTTTAAGTGCCATATGGATATAAGGAAGCTTACTAGGAAGTGTTTTTGAGCGTACTAGAAGAACCCATCCCCTCTTTTACTCGCCTCTATGTATTTCCTCGCCAGGGGCATTTATCCAGATGCATATAAATGTGTTTGGAATAGTGGGCATAGCGCTGAGTGGCAAAATATGGGATAATATAAAACTGCATTACATTTCGGTGAGTTTAAAATATATTATATAACAAGTAAGGAAGGCTAAGTTCGGGTGTAACCGAACATTACATACTCAGCTGCCAAATTACAGCTTTGCAACACTTTTAAATTACTTTCTTTCAAAAGGTGGCGGTGCCACGCCCATTGTCCAGAATTTTACTAATTTTCTATTCTGCGTCATAAGGTCAACCCACCTACCGAGTTTCATCGCTTTATCCGTCTTTGCTAATGAATTATCGCACTTTTTGGTTTTTCGAAATTTTCGATATCGAAAAAGTGGGCGTGGTTATAGTCCAATTTCGTTCGTTTTAAAAAGCGATCTGAGATGAGTGCCCAGGAACTTACGTACCATATTTCATTAATATACCTCAAAATTTACTCAAGTTATCGTGTTTACGGACAGACAGACGGACAGACGGACATGGCTAAATGAATTTATTTTTTCGCCCAGATCATGTTGATATAAGAAGTCTATATCTATCTCGAGTATAAAACTTGCTGTACGTATACGACAAAATTAGAAAAATATATTACCCTAAATCAAATAGACTCATATTTATAATGAACTAAAATAAAATGTTTCTACACAGAACAAAAAATCCAGAAATATACCCAAAATACTTCCAATTAAATTTTTTTTATTCTGAATCTGTGTCGAAAACAATTTTAAAGTAATCCCTAATGTTCTTTAAACAGTCGCAAAAAGATAAAAAATCAATAAAATTGAAAATCTGAGTGTTCTCAAAATACTCCATTACAATATTTAAAACAAGCCCTAAATGGTCTTTAAATTATGCACGCCACCTTCCCGAAATTATTCTGCAATAGTCCAGAAATTATCATTAAAACATTGTCGTAATGTTCTCAAAATGATTCTTAAAGCAATTAAAACAAATTATGCAGAATTCTGAAATTTTCCCGATTGAGTTCCTAAGTTAACCCAGCCATCCTTAAACATGTTTCGAAATAGTCCCAAAATCGTCCCGAAAAAGCTCCAAAATATCCCGTACAGAATCCGGGATCGTTGTGAAATAGTCCTGCAATAGTTCCAGAATAGTCTCAAATTGATCCCGTATTCAATCATAAAACGTTCCAGAAAATATACCGAAACAAATCCCGAAACAGCTTAAAAGTTATCCCGAAACTATGGGAAAATAGTTCCACAATTATTCAGAATCTGGCCTTAACCTATGCCGCAAACAATTGCAAAATTAATTGAAGATAATACGGAAATGATTTAGAAATAGTCACGAAAGTAGTCCGAAAGAACTCTGAATCTATCTCGAAACTTTCCAGAAACTATTCTAAAGCGCTTCTAAAAATATTACAAAAAGTTCTCCAATAGTTCTGAAATAATTCCGGAATACTGTAGTGGTCGACACAACCCAAAATTAGTCTCAAAATCGCTTCCCAGGAGTCCCGAAATAATCACGCAAACAATCCCTGCAAAATTTAAAAATAATGCCGAAATTATTTAAAAATGCGCACGAAATAGCCCCGACTGAACCCTGAAATTAACTCCCGAAATACTAAAGAAATTATTCTGAAATCAAAAATAAATATATATCAACAACAATTACGAAATTTTTCGTAGATAATCACAAAATTCCAAAGTAGCTTCGAAGTGATTCTGAAATAGTCTGAAATGATCCACAAAATAGGATGGTTAGTTATAACGAAATTATGTCAAAATTATCTAAAATAGCCCCCAAATGATAAAAAAATATTCCGAAAAATTACGGATATGCTCCCGATTCGATACCAAAAGCATCCCCGAAATAGTCCCGGATTGATATAGAAAAATTAAAAATTTATCCAGATATGATCCCGAAAGCTATTCCGGACTGGTGCCAATGAGTCACGAAAATATTTGCAAATGATCCCATAAAGAACGGGAATACAATCCCGAAATCCTCCCACAAAAAGCCTGAATCAATTCCAAAGGCGGTCCCGAAATTAAACGAAATGGACCCGAATTGAATCCGGCAACAATACCTAATTAATACTACGTGCTAACATGGACTATGATAGCAAGGAATACGATACATTATCAGGCGAAGGACCATCTTCATCGCTAATAATCCCCTCCACCTCCGGGGAGTGAATTTATTGCAGGACTCAAAGCTTTATAGCTTCACAGCTTCCGCAACACAGTTTTCAACTTCGCCCACCCGAGGAGAATTCTATTACAAATATGAATGTATCATACACATACATATTTGGAAAAGAAAGATCTTGCGACCCCCATTTCCTCATGTTAATAGGAGATGGGAGGCGGGATGGCCTGGAGGGCTCAGTGGTCACATTAAAATCGTTCCCGCAATGGGCGGGAGAGTAACTTAATGGTGTTTCTTACCGGACCGTACCGGATGTATACCTGATAAAGGACCATCAATATCGATAAAACTGCTTAAACCATCGGCGAGTGTATTTATCGCTACTAGAATAAAAAAAACAATATATTTATCGCTACAAATAGAATAAGAAGAACATAATGAGCCTTGATGTGTTCGTGAGACAAGATCTTTTAAGAATTTATGGTTCCATGAGCGGTTCCGACGTTACACACAAAGTCCAAAAAAGACAATTTTCACATACTTCTACCTAAATGAAAACAATATGTAATTTACTTTATATTTAAAGCATATGTGCATGTGTGTATGTAATGGCGTTTTTTCTGAAAATAACGTCACGCTGTTGGTTTTCTTTGCTCTCCCGTAAGTTTGTGTATTTCTTTCACGAAACATTTCCCTTTAAACAACATAAAAGGGATACCCGGGATACCCGTACCTACAAATTCAGCCATTTTGCAGAGTCCTAGGTGATCCAGTTCAAAAGATAGAATTTAATAGTGCAACATGAGGGTGACATTTTTTTCAGAAGTATGTATGTTTCAATTGTGTGTACTTAAACTGCCAGTGTTGGCACAACTACGCTTCCACTTCTAAACCAAAATAGTTAAAGTAATTGCTGCATCATTTAAAAATGCATATAAAAATACTAGAGCCTAACATAAGAGATTGCAGCAAATGACAACTTGAGAAACTTGTAAGTTGATGCGAAAACTTTTTGCTGGAAGAGTACGAACGTGTATGAGGCATATTCCGCGGTGACTGTTATGATATTTATTTGAATACTCAATTTTTTTAACAATTGAAGAAAACTCTTTAAAATTTTGATTGCAAGTGAGGCGGACAGCAGAGCAAAAAAACACAACGGCCTTTTAATATGACAAGCCACATCATCGCTAGAAAGTTGATCATACATTTTATTTATTTTCCATTTAAGGATGTCTTTTATCGTGGAATGAGCCATGAAGTGAAAAAATGCATGCCGAAATTTATTCAGAGAATAGACTACCATTAGCAGTGGACTTGTAAAAGTTTAAACAACGAAAGTAAACTAAATATTTTCTAGATAGTATATATGGATGTGTGTATATAATATATATTATAAATGCTCATCGTTATGTTAGATTGTATTTACTGTACGTAATTGAAAGTGGCAGAAGGAGAAAGTTTAAAAGAACCTAAAACTAAAACAAGTAAATTATAAAACAATTGCATGTTTCCCGTTGCCGTAAAGTTTGCTTAAAAATGGCTTAAAATTTTATAGATATGAGCTATATATATATTTACTTACCTAGATATGTATGCCGTATTTCATGAATGCCAACTGTCTAGCCAACATAAAATGATTAATGCAGCGGTGTCTACCAGTTAGACTTGCGTGATAAACACGCCGATACATCGTACATACACACTTACTTTTAAATTGGCGCGAGCACTTGCATATATTGGCCAACTTGTTACTGCTTTTCGTTCATCATAAAAAAGCAGCCTGCAAACTCGCTTCTATATGTAAAAACTTACCTATAACCTTGCTATTCCTCCTGAAAATTTAGTCCAAAAATTTCCGAAAATTTTTTTCGTATTTGTTTATTTCCTTTTTTGTTGTTTTTCCTAATTTTATTTCATTCTAAATGCTAAAATAGCGTTTATCCGGACGAACAGTCACGTCCTAAAAAATACTAGTCTTCAAATGCAAATATTTGGCTGATTGAAATCGAACTATACTACAATAGTGTGGCGAATATTAGCATCGCTACGATGTTAGTAAATAATCACAAAAACAAAAAAAAAGCAAGCAGTCACACTTAAGTACATGTACACATTCAAGCAAACAGCCACGCTTATATACAAGGCAACGAAGAATATTCCACACACATAATCAGCAACTCGAAGCGAAGAAATTATTTCACATACACATACATATGTAGTCATCAGCTGAGAGCAGGAGTTGTTACTCACACATACACACGCATATAGCTAAATAACCAAGTATGCGATACAACTGCAACAGAGTGTATAAAAGCAGCGCAAGCTGAGGAATCAGTAATGAGTTTGATTTAAACACGCTATTAGGGAAGTATAATTGTGATTGCGAAGTACTGCTCCCAAAGTAGTCCGAATAAAGATCATTTTGCAATACTGAATATTGAAGTTATTTATTCGACAGTTCAGCGATTCGAACGTTAGCAGAAGGTGTATAATTATCAGGAATTTCCCAAATTTCGTTACAATAGTATGGACTTAAGTTAGGTTACACATAAACTGACATTACGTTACCAGAAGTTTGTTCGAACAAACTGTAAAATCCTATTAAGTCCCATTACCTTTGTTATAAAGGACCAAGTTTTTCACGAAACAAGTGAGCGGGCGGAATGGAACAGAATATTCAATGTGGTCACATTTTGTCATTCTCGAGATAGTCGGTCTAGTACCTTATTGGCGCTCATAACCGGAACTTATCGTGTCTATCTATATACAACAAATGGCCATAAACTTCGATACCACGCTTCAAACACCTTCGATGAGTGTATTTTTTGCTACAACAGCAACAGCATAATTTTATAACATAATTGTGTTTTTCTTCGCAAGTTCTACAATTTTTTTTCCTGGATCGTGATGTTGTCTTACTCCAAGTAGCCTGTAAAAACGCCCATTAAAGTACGGACGAGGTCTAACTACAAATCATCAAATTTGGAAACTTTAGGGTTCATATTTGAACAAAGCAAGCCACAGTTTCAGTTTACCTGAAATGTAGATGCAAATAACCAGCATTTTATCAGGCACCAAGAACAATGTGGTGAGAATGGCCCCATTTAGGGATGTAGTAGGAAGCACTTACAGTTAGCTGCTCTGCAAACTTTAGAAGGTATTGCGTATTGCTATCTGGCAGCTGCTGTGATGAGGTGCTAGCGTGCTTTGCCCACCACACTGAATGTCCTGGGTTCAAGACTCGAGCAAAGCAACATCAAAAATTAAAAAAATATAATGTTTCAATTAGAAAAAATTTTTTCTAAGCCGATTCGCCCCTCCTCATTAGTTTGGTAAACGCTCCGAGTGTATTTCTGCCATGAAAAGCTTATCTGTGAATAGCCATCCGTCTTTTAGCTGCCGCTCATAGTCAACATAACACATGTAGGCCCGTGCCGCTAAATTGTAAGAAAACTGAAAAAGGAGCACGACGCACACTGGCAGAGAAGCTTGGCCTAAATCTTTTCGAAGATAAATCACCGTAATTTCCCAAATAAGGTTCAAAAGATCAACTTTTTTAACTCCAACAAACTAGTAAGAGAATATGCACCCGAAATCTGGGTCTTTTTGTTCACAGTCCGCTGCTTTGGCAAAGAAAGGATCAACCGACTGCACTTGATCTCTATCGTGGCTTATTCTTCGGAGGAAACTTGCTTGGATACGACAACTTCTGAGCAACGGTGTGGTAACATAGTGTTCACTGATCAGTCACATAAGTATAGCCACAGAAAATTTGGGATCTTGCAATATTCACAGTGAATCCATTAAGAGTTTGTTGTTCTAAGCCAGAAGTCTTCAAATTGCCCAAGACCGACGTCACATCGTTATCTATCACAGTTAGAGTTTGACTGAGTGGGCTGCATGAAAACTGTCCACACTTCCAGTCGAAGAAATTTGTGTTAATTGTGAATGAAAACATGTTTAAAACATGGCGATGAGATCTTGACATTCCACAAGTATCGTTGTTTGTTTATGGCAGTTTGTTGCTGATTGTTCTCTTTATGCTTCAGGACTCCTCCTGAAAATACCTGCCATAGTCAGAAAGACATTAAGAGGATTTTACATACAGATTTTTCGAGTGCCGCTTAGCCTCAGTTCCCTCTTACGTTTTTAGCCATCTGTGTACATAGTAATGTCCACTGTATAAGACTACGTTTTGTTCCTCTCTCGATCCATACCCTATGTTCTGTACCTGGAAGTCAACGACTACTGTATAATTGGCCCCATGGGGCGATAGGTTAACTTTGACCCCGTTTAATCAAACTCGTCTTATATCTTTTCATGAATGTAATCGGCAGATTTCACCAAGCTGGGTTTACCCAGTACAATTGCCGCTTTTCCGGTAACACTCGTCTAATCTTTCCTGAGTTTCGCTGCTCACTGTACCTGATACTCACAGGCATACTAGCTTTGAGTAGTTGAGTGGTATTTTGTGTCTACTTTAGAAGTGAAAAGTACACAGGCTTCGGAAATATAACTGTCGTATATCAATATGTCGCCAGCTTTGGTGATTCTATAGGTAAGCCTATCTGTCACGCTTATATGAATTTTCGATTCCCTCAAACTCTTTGATGCAACAAGCTCTCATTGTAGATGAGTCAAATCACGCTTGATATGCATAGTACAGTCTGTGAGTTAGTTTGCAACTATATCACATACTCCGACAAAAACTACTGCAGGCACAGGTGTACGGCTTGTATTTGTACATATGTATATATCCCCACCTCTTACATACAAAGATTGAAAGCTGGTTAGTGCCATTATTCATTTCGTTTGCCACTCATCCCATAAAATTTCAACGACACATCGCATTTTGTTGCCTGACTATAAATTACTGTTATTTTTACATTAAACATTTACATTTCTATTAGTCTATCTGTCGTTCTGTGCATGTGTATGTGCAGGTTAAGCTAAAGTTTTCTGTGGTGTACCTAAGTTAAATTTATTTGATGCGGCAAGCAGTCTATCAACATGTCGTGCAATGTGAGCTGTCAAGATTTAATAGATGGCGGTCTACAATATCCTGTTTGGTGCTAAGGTCTATCGGTAAAAGATAGCTGCACTTTATAGATTCATACATGCATAGACTTAGTTTACTTAATAAGAATTTTATATTTTTGCAAAAAAAACTTCATCGCCTTAAAATGTGCAACAATTCAATTTAACAACTTCCCTTTACAATGAGTGATATGTGTGATTCACAAGAATTTAATATTTTTGCAAAAAAAAACTTCTCCGCGTAAAAATATGAAACAATTCAACTTAACAACTTCCCTTTACAAGGAGTCATATGTGACTCACACAAGAATTTAATATTTTGGCAAAAAAACATTTCATCGCCTTAAAATATGCAACAATTCAATTTAACAACTTCCCTTTACAAGGAGTCATATGTGACTCACACAAGAATTTAATATTTTTGCAAAAAAAAAACTTCTCAGCCTCAAAATATGCAACAATTCAATTTAACAACTTCCCTTTACAAGGAGTCATATGTTCCGCAATAAGTTTATGAGTCACATGAGGCTCATATTTGTGTTCATTTTCGAACACACTTTTCTTATTAGCAACTTTAAATTAAATCAAATACGTAATGTTACCTTCTCTAAGTTTGAAAAAATCAAACTCAAAGGATAAAAATTTAATTGGCATAAGAATATCATAAGACTTGAAAACAAAAAAAAACCATATATAAGTAAACATAGAACAATCATAAAATGCAAATCTGTTAGGTAAGCTGTTAGATATTTCTTATGCCCTCGATTCACTCCATAATCACTACAATATGCATGCAAATATACCACAATTCATACTTAAATGGCTAAATTCAACAGCTTTAGAAAACAGTTAGTAGCTTTTACCCATGGATTACATATTGGCCCATAAGACGGAACACCAACTTAAACCGCTTATGTGTGAAAAATTCAATAGATTTCAATGCCGGTGTAAAAATTTCCAAGTGAATTGGCAAACAAATGAAATCAATAGTGAATGGGGAAAGGAAAAAAGCCGGTGCAACAGACAGCAGCCACTTTATTTGACAAACAATCAAATCAAACACACACAAAGGTGAAAGGATATACAAATCGACATACGTACAAATACATGAGTACCTAAAACAAAAATATACTTTGCCGTAAAAATACAGTTGTCTGTACATATGCATACATTTGCATGTCTTGCAACATGTTTTTATACTCAGTTGAGCAGAGCTCACAGAGTATATTAAGTTTGATTGGATAACGGTTGGTTGTACATATATAAAGGAATCGAGATAGATATAGACTTCCATATATCAAAATAATCAGGATCGAAAAAAAATTTGATTGAGCCATGTCCGTCCGTCCGTCCCTCCGTCCGTTAACACGATAACTTAAGTAAATTTTGAGGTATCTTGATGAAATTTGGTATGTAGGTTCCTGAGCACTCATCTCAGATCGCTATTTAAAATGAACGATATCGGACTATAACCACGCCCACTTTTTCGATATCGAAAATTTCGAAAAACCGAAAAAATGCGATAATTCATTACAAAAGACAGCTAAAGCGACGAAACTTGGTAGATGAGTTGAACTTATAACGCAGAATAGAAAATTAGTAAAATTTTGGACATTGGGCGTGGCACCGGCCACTTTCAAAAGAAGGTAATTTAAAAGTTTTGCAAGCTGTAATTTGGCAGTCGTTGAAGATATCATGATGAAATTTGGCAGGAACGTTACTCCTATTACTATATATACGCTTAATAAAAATTAGCAAAATCGGGGAAGGACCACGCCCACTTTTAAAAAAAAATTTTTTTAAAGTAAAATTTTAACAAAAAATTTAATATCTTTACAGTATATAAGTAAATTATGTCAACATTCAACTCCAGTAATGATATGGTGCAACAAAATACAAAAATAAAATAAAATTTCAAAATGGGCGTGGCTCCGCCCTTTTTCATAAAATTTGTCTAGGGTACTTTTAACGCCATAAGTCGAACAAAAATTAACCAATCCTTTTGAAATTTGGTAGGGGCATATATTTTATGACGCTAACTGTTTTCTGTGAAAATGGGCGAAATCGGTTGATGCCACGCCCAGTTTTTATACACAGTCGTCCGTCTGTCCTTCCGCATGGCCGTTAACACGATAACTTGAGCAAAAATCGACATATCTTTAATGAACTTATTTCACGTGCTTACTTGAACTCACTTTATCTTGGTATGAAAAATGAACGAAATCCGACTATGACCACGCCCACTTTTTTGATATCGAAAAATGAAAAAAATGCCATAATTCTATACCAAATACGAAAAAAGGGATGAAACATGGTAACTGGATTGGTTTATTGACGCAAAATATAACTTTGGAAAAAACTTTGTAAAATGGGTGTGACACCTACCATATTAAGTAGAAGAAAATGAAAAAGTTCTGCAGGGCGAAATAAAAAACCCTTAAAATCTTGGCAGGTATTACATATATAAATAAATTGGCGGTATCCAACAGATGATGTTCTTGTTCACCCTGGTCCACATTTTGGTCGATATCTGGAAAACGCCTTCACACCACTCCCTTTTAAAACTCTCATTTAATACCTTTAATTTGATACCCATATCGTACAAACTCATTCTAGAGTCACCCCTGGTCCACCTTTATGGCGATATCTCGAAAAGGCGTCCACCTATAGAACTAAGCCCCACGCCCTTTTAAAATACTCATTAACACCTTTCATTTGATACCCATATCGTACAAACATATTCTAAAGTCACCCCTGGTCCACCTTTATGGCAATATCTCGAAAAGGCGAACACCTATAGAACGAAGGCCCACTCCCTTTTAAAAATACTCATTAGCACCTTTCATTTGATACCCATATCGTACAAACAAAGTCTAGAGTCACCCCTGGTCCACCTTTATTGCGATACCTCGAAAAGACGTCCACCTATAGAACTAAGGCCCACTCCCTTTTAAAATACTCATTAACTCCTTTCGTTTGATACCCATATTGCACAAACGAATTCTAGAGTCACCCCTGGCCCACCTTTATGGCTATATCTCGAAACGGCGTCCACCTATGGAACTAAGGATTACTCCCTTTTAAAATACTCATTAACACCTTTCATTTGATACCCATATCGTACAAACGCATTCTAGAGTCACCCCTGGCCCACCTTTATGGCAATATCTCGAAAAGGCGACCACCTATACAACCACCACGACTCCCTTTTAAAACCCTCTTTAATACCTTTAATTTGATACCCATATCGTACAAACACATTCTAGAGTCACCCCTGGTCCACCTTTATGGCGATATTTTGAAACGGCGTCCACCTGTAGAACTAAGGATTAATCCCTTTTAAAATACTTATTATCACCTTTTATTTGATTCCCATATCATACAAACAAATTCTAGGGCCACCCCTGCTCTACCTTTATGGCGATATCTCGAAACGGCGTCCACCTATGGAACTAAGGTTTACTCCCTTTTAAAATACTCATTAACACCTTTCATTTGATACTCATATCGTACAAACAAATTCTAGGGCCACCCCTGCTCTACCTTTATGGCGATATCTCGAAACGGCGTCCACCTATGGAACTAAGGATTACTCCCTTTTAAAATACTTATTAACACCTTTCATTTGATACCCATATCGTACAAACAAATTCTAGGGTCACCCCTGGTCCACCTTTATGGCGATATCTCGAAAATGCGACCACCTATACAACAACCACCACTCCCTTTTAAAACCCTCATTTATACCTTTAATTTGATACCCATATCGTACAAACACATTCTAGAGTCACCCCTGCTCTACCTTTATGGCGATATTTCGAAACGGCGTCCACCTATAGAACTAAGGCCCACTCCCTTTTAAAATACTCATTAACACCTTTCGTTTGATCCCCATATTGTACAAACAAATTCTAGGGTCACCCCTGGTCCACATTTATGGCGATATCTCGAAACGGCGTCCACCTATGGAACTAAGGATTACTCACTTTTAAAATACTCATTAACACCTTTCATTTGATACCCATATTGTACAAACAAATTCTAGGGTCTCCCCTGGTCCACCTTTATGGCGATATCTCGAAACGGCGTCCACCTATGGAACTAAGGATTACTCCCTTTTAAAATACTCATTAACACCTTTCAGTTGATACCCATATCGTACAAACGCATTCTAAAGTCACCCCTTGGCCCACCTTTATGGCGATATCTCGAAAAGGCGACCACCTATACAACAACCACCACTCCCTTTTAAAACCCTCATTAATACCTTTAATTTGATACCCATATCGTACAAACACATTCTAGAGTCACCACTGGTCCACCTTTATGGCGATATTTCGAAACCGCATCCACCTATAGAACTAAGGCCCACTCCCTTTTAAAATACTCATTAGCACCATTCGTTTGATGTCCATATTGTACAAGCAAATTCTAGGGTCACCCCTGGTCCACCTTTGTGGCGATACCTCGAAAAGGCGTCCACCTATAGAACTAAGGCCCACTCCCTTTTAAAATACTCATTAGCACCTTTAGTTTGATACCCATATTGTACAAACGTATTCTAGAGTCACCTCTGGTCCACCTTTATGGCGATATCTCGAAAAGGCGACCACCTATACAACTACCACCACTCCTTTTTAAAACCCTCCTTAATACCTTTAATTTGATACCCATATCGTACAAACAAACTCTAGAGTCAACCCTGATCCACCTTTATGACGATATCCCTAAATGGCGTCCACCTATAGAACTATGGTCCCCTCCCTCATAAAATACTCTTTAATGCCCTTCATTTGATACACATGTCATACAAACACATTCCAGGGTTTCCCTCGGTTCATTTTCCTACATGGTTATTTTCCCTTTGTTGTCACCATAGCTCTCAAATGAGTATGTAATGTTCGGTTACACCCGAGCTTAACCTTCCTTACTTGTTATATATCACCCGGCAAAAAATGCAAGGATTTAGGAGGAGCTCTTACAAAACCTTGACTGCGGTGACTAGGGGCACTCTACCACCATATTGATGCTTTTGTCAGTTCCTTTGTAGATATTTTCGGTCAGGGTATGGGGGAAGTAGTATGCTGTATGGGAGAACACAGAAGAAGCGTAGTGAAGTCGAGTGCGTTGAGCAGGAATAGTGTTTGGGATTGACAGATATGCTGTATGGGGTAGTACAGAATGTAAGTGTTAATGTAGTGTACTCTGTAGTATAATATGAGAAAATGCTTGGCAAAACAACGCGAGGAAAGGAAGATAAAGATTTTGAATAGGTGAGTTTCGACAAGGTAAAAGCAATTTAACGATTTGTTATCGTAGTGTTATATAGCTTTTTATCAATAACAAAAGTTATCGTTCAGCTATCTATATTTTATTCCAAAAATAGTCGATTATTTATCGAGAATTAATCGATATGTTATCAAAAAATAATCAGAAAATGACCGATTGATTATCGGTTGCTTATAAAAAAAACTATCGATTAACTATCGGAAAGTTACTGATATGCTATCAAAAATGTATGCATTCTTTGCTGAAAAGTTATCGAATGATTATCGGGGTGTTATTTTGTTATCAGCGTGTTATCGGTTTGTAGTCGAAAAGTTATCTGTTATTGTCGAAAAGATATCGATATTCTTTCCAACAATTATCAATTTTTTATCGAAAAGTTGTTAATTCATTGTCGAATATGTGTAGACTTCTTATCGAAAAGTTATCGATTTCTTATCGGGGTGTTATTATTTTGCTTCCAGCTCTTTACAAATTGTGAGCTAAAAGTTATCGTTTTCTCATCAAAAAAATATCAAAAACTATCGATTTTTTATCGAGAATTTATCGATTTGTTACCAAAAGGTAATCGGTTTGTTATCAAAAAGTTTTCGATTTGTTTTCAGAGTGTTATCAATCTGTGTGATTCATCAACGGCGACTCATCGGTTTGTTGTGAAGCAGATACCGATAAAACTTCAATATAAAATCGGTGACACATCTTTAAACAATCGATAACAAGCCGTTAAGAAGCCAATTAGAAGACGATGACTAAGGTATATCAAGTTGATAACAGAACGATAACTCTATGATAATAATCTCGTTTCAATTAAAGATCGATAATAAAACAACAACTTGTCGGTCTCGGTTGTTACCTATAGGGAGTCGAAAAAGCTCTACTCAAAAAGTCCGAAACTATTTGTTTCTGGTAAAACTACCTCTGTTGTGGTTTAACTTCAACACCTGGGCGAGATATACTTGATTTAAAAACATTCGTTTTCTATACGTACAATTGTATGTTTACACATCGAAATTCATGAGTACTTGGTACTCACGCCTTTTTTGAATGACATGGGTCATATTGGAAGGCCTTGGCATGTTACTCTCCAAGAAATAGCTTCCGGAAGGAGTTCGCTTGTAAGATATCACAAATGCCTTTTGGTAAGACATTGTTTGCCAAGGCTTTAGCTTATTTTCTTAACAACGTGCCAGCTCGCTTCTTCACAAGAAGCATAGGGAGCGCTTTTGTTGAAGCGTTACGCAAATATGGTTGCTCTTAGTAAGCTTGACAGCTGTTCTTCTGAGCACAGAGAAATACCGGGAGGGTTATCGAGTTTTGTTGACCAAGCCTGTTATGGAAAAGGATAATGCCGGCTATTATCACAATATTCAAGAAGAACTTGCTCTCTCTTCTTGTTTCTGTATAGCATCAGTTATCGTACATCGGGATGACTATTGAGATATGTTGTCCCTTTGACCAAACTCTTCTTATTTACCAATTAAGTAAGTAAAGAAGTTGAATTTGAGATGTGATGGACTACATAAAATAAACATGTGGATAGCTTTAAAAATTTAGAATTAGGTAGTATGGCTAGCTTTAAAAATCTATATTTTTGAGTTAGCTCTCTTTTGCTATTCATGTGCGCTATGTAGTTCATATGAGAAAACAAAAACGTACAATACTCACATATCATTAATGAAACTCAATGTTCTCACTGTCTCTTTGTTATACACAACAATTAAGGAAGGTTAAGTTCGGGTGTAACCGAACATTACATACTCAGTTGAGAGCTATGGTGACAACATAAGGGAAAATAACCATGTAGGAAAATGAACCGAGGGAAACCCTGGAATGTGTTTGTATGACATGTGTATCAAATGAAGGGCATTAAAGAGTATTTTATGAGGGAGGGGACCATAGTTCTATAGGTGGACGCCATTTAGGGATATCGTCATAAAGGTGGATCAGGGTTGACTCTAGAATTTGTTTGTACGATATGGGTATCAAATTAAAGGTATTAAGGAGGGTTTTAAAAAGGAGTGGTGGTAGTTGTATAGGTGGTCGCCTTTTCGAGATATCGCCATAAAGGTGGACCAGAGGTGACTCTAGAATACGTTTGTACAATATGGGTATCAAACTAAAGGTGCTAATGAGTATTTTAAAAGGGAGTGGGCCTTAGTTCTATAGGTGGACGCCTTTTCGAGGTATCGCAATAAAGGTGGACCAGGGGTGACTCTAGACTTTGTTTGTACGATATGGGTATCAAATTAAAGGTGTTAATGAGTATTTCTAAAAGGGAGTGGGCCTTCGTTCTATAGGTGGTCGCCTTTTCGAGATAGCGCCATAAAGGTGGACCAGGGGTGACTCTAGAATATGTTTGTACGATATGGGTATCAAATGAAAGGTGTTAATGAGTATTTTAAAAGGGCGTGGGGCTTAGTTCTATAGGAGGTCGCCTTTTCGAGATATCGCCATAAAGGTGGACCAGGGGTGACTCTAGAATATGTTTGTACGATATGGGTATCAAATGAAAGGTGTTAATGAGTACTTTAAAAGGGAGTGGCCCTTCGTTCTATAGGTGGTCGCCTTTTCGAGATATCGCCATAAAGATGGACCAGGGGTGACTCTAGAATGTGTTTGTACGATATGGGTATCAAATTAATTGTATTAATGAGGGTTTTGTGAATGAAAGATGATGCTCCGGCCAAGAAAGTGTTTCTATCGGAACCCGCCTATGGAAGCAGAGGTAGAGTGCGGCCCCCGCTCCGTTGGAAGGACCAGGTGGAAAACGATTTAAACTCCCTTGGTGTGACCAATTGGCGCCGGTTGGCGGAGCGAAGGAGCGACTGGCGCGCCTTGTTGGACGGCCATAACCGTTTAGACGGTTAAGCGCCAATTAAGTAAGTAAGTAAGTAAGTAAGTAATGAGGGTTTTAAAAGGGAGTGGGTCTTAGTCCTATAGGTGGACGCCTTTTCGAGCTATCGCCATAAAGGTGGTTCAGGGGTGACTCTATAATGTGTTTTTACGATATGAGTATCAAATTAAAGGTATTAATGAGAGTTTTAAAAGAGAGTGGAGGTAGTTGTATATGTGAAGGCGTTTTCCAGATATCGACCAAAATGTGGACCAGGGTGACCCAGAACATCATCTGTTGGATACCGCTAATTTATTTATATATGTAATACCTGCAAAGATTTCAAGGGTTTTTTATTTCGCCCTGCAGAACTTTTTCATTTTCTTCTACTTAATATGGTAGGTGTCACAACCATTTTACAAAGTTTTTTCCAAAGTTATATTTCGCGTCAATAAACCAATCCAATTACCATTTTTCATCCCTTTTTTCGTATTTGGTATAGAATTATGGCATTTTTTTCATTTTTCGTAATTTTCGATATCGAAAAAGTTGGCGTGGTCATAGTCGGATTTCGTTCATTTTTTATACCAAGATAAAGTGCGTTCAGATAAGTACGTGAACTAAGTTCAGTAAAGATATGTCGATTTTTGCTGTAGTTATCGTGTTAACGGCCATGCGGAAGGACAGACGGACGACTGTGTATAAAAACTGGGCGTGGCATCAACCGATTTCGCCCATTTTCACAGAAAACTGTTAACGTCATAAAATCCATGCCCATACCAAATTTCAAAAGGATTGGTAAATTTGTGTTCGACTTATGGCATTAAAAGTATTCTAGACAAATTAAATGAAAAAGGGCGGAGCCACGCCCATTTTGAAATTTTCTTTTATTTTTGTATTTTATTGCACCACATCATTACTGGAGTCGAATGTTTATATACTGTAAAGATATTAAATTTTTTGTTAAAATTTTACTTTAAAAACAATTTTTTTTTTAAGTGGGCGTGGTCCTTCTCCGATTTTGCTAATTTTTATTAAGCGTACATATAGTAATAGGAGTAACGTTGCTGCCAAATTTCATCATATCTTCAACGACTGCCAAATTACAGCGTGCAAAAGTTTTAAATTACCTTCTTTTAAAAGTGGGCGGTGCCACGCCCATTGTCCAAAATTTTACTAATTTTCTATTCTGCGCCATAAGTTCAACTCACCTACCAAATTTCATCGCTTTCTCTGTCTTTGGTTATGAATTATTGCACTTCGATATCGAAAAAGAGGGCGCGGTTATAGTCCGATATCGTTCATTTTAAACAGCGATCTGAGATGAGTGCTCAGGAACCTACATACCAAATTTCATCAAGATACCTCAAAATTTACTCAAGTTATTGTGTTAACGGACGGACGGACGGACGGACGGACATGGCTCCATCAAATTTTTTTTCGATCCTGATGATTTTGATATATGGAAGTCTATATCTATCTCGATTCCTTTATACCTGTACAACCAACCGTTATGCAATCAAACTTAATATACTCTGTGAGCTCTGCACAACTGAGTATAAAAACTAGCGTCTGTAATCTACAAAACGTGTTGAAAACACAATACAATTAAGAGTACTGTTGCTATTGCAAATTTTTGTTGTAAATTGCATATTGACATTGCAACTGTAAATCTCGAAATCGATTTTGTCACTCGTTAGCCACATTTGTGATGGATAAAGCTTCCGCATACAAATCAACATTCATACTTTCAAATAAGTACACGCACATAGCGACAGGTATACATGAACCAACATATACATATACTAACACAAACAAACGTAGGAATGTACATGAGTTCATAAACGTGAATATCGAGGGAAAAAACGTACTGCAGCCACAAGTTTTATAGCGTTTTGTGGTTTATCCGATTGCGGCGTTTGGTTGCGAGTTGGCAAAAGTTGTCGACCATCGATGGAAACGAAATGAACTTTAGTCCTTAACTCAATTTGAAGTTTGTTTTTATGCCATGTGAGGATGTATTGCTATACAACTGCTGCTCTTCCTCTTTTGTCCATATCCGCTGAATGCATACTGAATTTATGCAGCAAGTCCATCAGCGACAGCAGCAACAAATACAAAATAATAAATTTTGTTATGAACTCCAAAGTAGCGACAGCAGACTGAAAGGCAGACTGGTCACTGATGGTATCAATGTGTGCTGACATACATACAAACAACATATTCAAACATAATTGTAGTAAGCTTACATGAATTGTTATTGCCACTGGCAGACCAAATGAAAGGTTAAATATAGATTACAATCTTTGTTAACTAAATAGCAATTATTTGAGTAAATAAAAGGGTATTAGCACAGAAAAAGTTGTATTTTTGATGAGTTTTATGAAAGCGGTTGATAAAAAAAAGCATATCGATATAAGTTGCAGTGAGTTAATTAAAAATTCCAATTATTATCATGTAATTGGTTAGGAAATTTTATCAAATTTTCAATTATCTTAAATATAAAAATTTATATATGTTTGTTTGCACTATTGTATTAACAGCCAAACTGTTAATCGGATTGCAATAAAACTTCAATTTTTTATTGCATGTACTTCAGGAAAAGTAATAGGCGTGGCACAATTATCTTAAAATTATGCAATCAAAATCTTCTACCTCGCTTCGGGACAGCTTGGAAACATATTATCCAGTTTGCCTAAAATTGTACACTTACGTACACGTAGGTACTTTATTACCTCGATATGTTTACGTAATACCCTTATTTCCGGAAAGTAGACCGCGCACAAATCTATTCAAAAAAAAATTAGTTTATAATGCGATTTGCTTGAAACGAGATACAGAGGTACTCCTTTGACCACGTTAATATTTGAGAAGCTTTTCATTCTAACAAGTACACCAGCAGCAGACCAATTTAAAAAAAGACCTCTAATTAGGGTACGATTTGTCTGAATGTTGGTGCAGGGGTGCATCTTGACCAGGTGATTATTTGAGAAACTGTTTTATGGGAGTGGATCTGGTCCTGACTTATTACAGTTAATCTATAATTAAGCAGCGATTGGTTCGAATTTTATTATTTATGTAGCCTTTCGAATAAATAAACATTTAAGACCCTTCATTTCTGCCAAGTGGACCACCTTCTATATTAGCTAAGGTAGGTAGGTTGAACTGGCCGGTCCATGAGGACCTCACATAGACTGATTGAGTCCGTAGTGTTACCAGAAGTTTGTTTTAACGACCAAACTGAAAAACCCTATCAAAACCCAGGACCTATGTTATAAAATAAATCCGTCCTCTTGGCAAATACTAGAAGCTTTCTAGAACTTAAGCCACTTGCTGCTTCTAGATGTGACAGCTGTATCACTCCTAATAGCTGGAGTCTTAGCCTGGCAAGTGCAGGGCACGAGCACAGAATGTGCTCCAACCCGCACTTCCTACATCTGCTATCACTGACCAAGCCTAATGTAAAGGCATGTGACGCCAGAAAGCAGTGTCCAGTCAGAATACCCGTCATGAGTCTACAGTCCTCTCTTTTTAATGATAGAAGCAACTGTGTTAGTCTAAGGGTGTAAGACCTACACATAATCTTCGACACTTTACAGCCCCGCGCTTGAACCCACGCCTTTCCCGCTTGGTCGATCATGTGCACCTCTCGCCTTCGCTTAATCCTGCCCAATCTAATAGGGACATCTACGAAGAAAGCTTCAAGTGATGCGCCCTTTTTAGCTAGTAGGTCCGCTTTTTCATTCCCATCTATTCCCATATGCCTTGGGATCCAATATAGATGTATGCCTTTCCCTGTCCCGATTCTCTCCAGAGACTGCTTACACTCTAACACGCATTTAGATGCTGTGCTATGCGAGATTATTGCCTTAATTGCTGCTTGACTGTCAGTATAAAAGTTAACACGGTTGCAGCTTAAGCTATTCTCTTCCAGGTTGTCTACTGCTTTGGTTACGGCTAATATTTCCGCTTGGAAAACGCTACAGTAATCCGTCAGCCTGTATGATCTGCTTATTTCTGGATCAGCGCAGTATACCGCAGACCCTACTCCTTCCACTACTTTGGAACCATCGGTGTACACATGTATCGCCTCGTCCGCCATTTGCACACCCCCTATATTAGCTTACTATTTCAGAACAAGTTCAGTAGATTTTTCCCCATATTAACCCCAACCACATTACCATTATTATTTTGTATTAATAGCGGCAGCAGCATCAGTCAGAGCAGATCGGAATGCTAGATTGCCCGCGATACACAAGCTTATATATTTTGTGCCAGGTTACGTGTTGCGCTAGGATGCCGGTTTTTACAACCAACGGCAGTTGCTTCATCCCATCCATACTCGAATCCGACAAAGAGTTACTAGTCTTTTTCACGAGCCCAGACCTACATAGAAGATAACCGAGTTGGACATTATATTATATGCGCCACCTTCGGTGGGAACTTCCAGCTTATGTCGGTTGGCCCTAAACAGCAGCAAAAATCCGTCAAAGCTTTCCTAGCCTGGTTCTCCACATTAAGTTTAGGTGACATCTTCGTGTCAAAAATAACCCCCAAGGTACTTTACCTTGTCAAGCAAACCCAAAAGTACTCTGTAAATTGAGGGTGATCAAAGATCTTGTAATTCCTGACGAATACAATTATCATTGCTTTACCAGGGTTCACAGCTAGTCCGGATTCGATAACAAAACGATAACTTTTTATAACAAATCGATAACTCGTCGATAACACACCTAATACAAGCCGACAGCTCGCCAATAAAAAATAGATAACACTCCTACAACCGGTCGATTACAAACTGATAACCCATCAAACCGTCTCTGTATTGACTTTGACTACAGTGTAGTGACTACAATTAAACTTATATTCTATATTCCCCAATGCAGCATACCATTTCCAATGACTACGGTTACTATTAAACATACGTTACGCTTACATTTTGGATTCCTTCACATCATGGGTAGATATGTTTACACATCAAAAGTATTTAAATAAACAAAATACGCGATATACCTCCGAACAGATTTAGGTCCAATCTCTTTTCCAGTTTCCGTTGTAGTTGTTGTTTTTTTGGCGATAAGGATATTGCCCGAAGACCTTGGGGAGTGTTATCAATGTTGATGGTACTTTGCCGATGCAGATCCGGTACGTTCCGGAAACAAGTAATAAGGTACTAGCCCGACCGTCTCGGGAATGATTTGGTATGACCACACGAAACCTTCTAGGCCGAATGGGCCTTCCACGCCCTAGATCCATGAGGAATTTGGGGTCGCCAGAACCTCGGCTGTTAAAGAAACAGGATTCGGCACTGGTAGCTGAGGTTGACAATTGGGTTGGAGAAGCTATATATTGCGCTGGCAAACTCTTGTTGCGCTACACAGCCCCTTGAATCAATTTGGTATTTTAGTCGCCTCTTACGACAGGCATACCTGCCGCGGGTATACTCTAGGAGTGTTTTCCAAACCCCTACTGAGGAGCGATTTCCTACCTTAAGTATGGTAGGCCAGCATGCTACCATCACACCATCGTGGCCGACAACTTCATAAGGCTGAGTAAAACTTTATATCATTTTCTATTCACAATTGATATATTTGCCAAAGTAAAATATGTCATAAGGTCAAAAGTGTCCCAATTTAACCTTTGTATGTATTATATGTAGAATTGGGCATACGCGGCGTATGAGTAACATTTTGCTTGCTATTTGAAGTACCTGCAACATAAAGAAACTAGCTGTCACCCGAATACTATGGACACATTCAATCTATGTGAGGCAAAAAAAATGTATGTAAACATAATTCTACTTATGTATTTCCGTATATTTGTATGTACATAATCCAAGCAAAAAATTTATTCTTTTATTCTATAAGGAATATTAGCCGTATGGCGTATTGCTTATAATACTCCTTATTTTTCATCAGGTCTAAGGTTTATCTGAAAGATGTCGTTATAAATAAAGCTTAAAGCCTATATCAAATAGTGCGTATATAAGGAATTAGTGTAGGCCAATGAGAAGAATACAAAAGCCATATTATAAGGTCTAGGGGCAAATAAAATAACGCTTTCATAAGGTTTTTTTTTAAATACTACTTGCTGTATTAGGACATTTTAACAAAGATGTATAATCCACTAAAAATCAGTCTTACATAAGGCATCTCGGGAACGATTTGGTATGACCTCATGAAACCTTTTAGGCCATCCTGCCCTCCCATTCCCTAGACCCATGAGGAGTTTGGAGTCGCCAGAGCATCGGCTGTTAAAGAAACAGGATTCGCCAGGGATAGGTGAGGTTGACAAATGGGCTGGAGAAGTTATATATTGTGCTGGCAACCCCTTGAGAGGGTGCGGTTTACAACCCCTTGAATCAATTTGGTATTTTAGTCGCCTCTTACGACAGGCATTTCTACCGCGGGTATATTCTAAGACCCATAACACGCTGGAGGCATACAGGGTGGCAGTGGTCAAGCGTATATGAGCCATGAAAAGATTCTCTACAAAATTGATTTGCAAGATGTCATTTCCCAGATGTCGTTTGTAGTCGGTATATAATATAGCTGCAACATCTTTTATAAGGCCGAAGGTCTTAGTCACTAATGTCTCTTATAAGATAGTATACTTATTTATAATTGTCCCCCTATTGCGAGTGGCGATCGGAATAAAATCGATTATTTGTATATGCTATCTTTTCCATTTAAGTTTGTTTCAATGCAAATTAGTCGCCATTATGGACAGGGAGCTTATTCGAAACAGGTTTTTCTACTTTCTTAACTTTTCGATATATAAACATAATTACAATCGGTTATAGCGATAATCGATTATCACTCATCGGTCGGCTTTCTCCTGCAATCGACACTCGCAATATATATATTTCTTGTAAATAAATTAGTAAATCAATACATCTTTTATAAGATATTTGAAAGGACAAAAAGAATATTAACTTATTTAAACTAGTTTTTCAAATAAAAAGAAAATCCTGTGTCTTTAAAAATATTACGATTTATAGACTAAACCTAGGTTATATTTATCTTTTAGAATACTTATGTATATATATGTGCGTGTGTCCTTACTTAGTACATTTGGATTTTATTAGTGACTTTTTGTTCTAAACTTCTACAATCTGAGCATTTAAATAAAAGACTTCGTAATTTTTTATTCAACGTTTATTTAACGCAATAAATTACTTGGAACAAATACGGTACTTGGAATAAATATGGTAAATAGAAATATTCAAATACTTAAAAATAGTTTTGCCTTTAGTGGCAGTACAGTCACGCTTTTGTTTGTACTGCAGAAAGCTATTTTAAATAAAAAAAGGATATTAATTTGCATTTAAATAAGGTGCAATGAAAAAGGAATGCGTAAATATTTTGGTATAAAAACTGTCACGTGCAGTCATTTCTACACTGAGTGCGCCTTATTTTAATGGAGATCAATTTATGGCTTCTCCAACGTAAACTGCGGCCACCGTGGTGTGATGGGATATAGATCGGTATCTTCCGGAAACTAACGCCCGACCGTTGCGGGAACGATTTGCTATGACCGCATCGGACCTTCTTGGTCATCCCACAACCCAACCCCGTTTCTCCGTGAGGAGCTTGGAATAGTCAGAGCCTCGCCTTCTGAGTATGAGTACGATAAATTCGTATTTGTTAGAGGGTCGCCTTGCGCAGTTGACGTGAAATAAATAAATAAATGTAAGGCGCGATAACCTCCGAAGAGATCTAAGGCCGAGCTTCTCTTCCAATTTGGGTCATGCTCCTCTTGATTATCCCTACAAATTTGCATGTTTTATGCTGACTCCGAACGGCATCTGCAAGGCAGATGAGTTTTCTCTGAGAGCTTTCATGGCAGAAATACACTCAGAGTGCCTTGCCAAACACTGACGGGGCGACCCCGCTTAGAAACATTTTCTTCTAATTGAAAAAACTTGTTTCTAAAATTTTGATGTTGCTTTGCCCGAGACGTGAACCCAGCATCTTCGGTGTGGTAGGAGGACCACGCTACCATCACACCACGCCGGCTACTCAAGTTATGTTAAAAAGATAATTATAGAAATGTTTTTCAACCGACTCTACAGCACACCGCAAACTGAGAAGAAGCGTGGCCTTAATTTTTAAACGGTTTTATTTAGGATGACTTGAGAGGCAGCACGGCCAGCGTGAATTTTGTAATTAAAATTTAAGTAACTTCCCGATAAACTACAAGCCTGAAACTTGGAATATAGTTCAGAACCCAATGACAATGCAATAATAAGAAAAAAGTCGCCGCTAGGTGGCGCAAGGATCGAGATATTCACTAAAATCGTATTTGTGGTCCGATTTGGCTCATATTTGGAAATCATATTTGACATACAGAAATAGAAACCGCTTTAGAAAAAAAAAATTCGCGCTAGGTGTCGCAAAAATTGAGATACTCAAAAAACTCGTACTTGTCTGTCCGATTTGGCTCTTTGAACAAATATTATATACAGTCCGGTAGAAATGACATCCAAATACTTTGCAGCACATAAGTTCAAATTTTGTTAGTGAAATTTCAGTATAGTAAAATAAATAAATAAAAATTTTTAAGTTAAACGGTTTTATTGAAAACAATACTTACATTAGTTTGTAATAGTACTAAAAGCTAGAAAATAATTAGGTAGATCCTAGGTACTAGTCATCACATTCCTCATCAATCTAGGGTGTTGCTCAGACAATTAAATTAAAGCGTTGGGCGCGTTTTTGTTTCTTGCCAATCACGCCAATTGAAAAACAACGTGAATGAGGCAATACTTAAATGCTTTTTTACGGCAAAATGGCATTTACTGAAAAACAGCCCGAAACGATTTGCACTTACGTATTTACGAGTATGTATGTAATGACTTTTGACCTTTTACACTTCATTCATTTTTATTTTCAGTGATTAATAATTTATACTGCATGATGATGACAATGCAATACGAAATAAATAAATGACACCCAATGCATACAATAATTTACAACAAAAAAAAACTTTTCAACAAAGTCTCGAAAATCCTACTCATAAATTTTTTAAATGCTGTTGAAGAGTTCGAAGCCAAAAATGGGTTAACTATTCTGTGTAGCTTTAACAAGAGGATCTCCATTCAATTCAGATACTGATTGTTGTTGTATTTTTTATATGTTAGTTCATAATATGAATGAGCCAATTTCCACAGCACAATAAACGAAGCAAAAAAAGAAGAAACGGTTGGAACTTATTTTTCAGTTTTCTAGGTGGCAATGAATCTATTTTCCAAACAATTTGAGGTCGAGTGTGGCTTAGTTGGGAAGTGAAGTGTGTATTTTGGATATTTTAAGTGCAACAAGGATATTTTACAAAGTATAAGAAGGGTGCACAACTATCTGTGGTATTCTATCAGTTACATACAACGAAAATGTAAAATAATGTACTCCAGACTGGGTCGGTTCCGATACGAAATGTGGCGGAATCCATAAGGAAATCAAGGCACAGTCAAGAAAGTAAAGTAAAGAAAAGACAAAGAAAGAAAAGGTTTGTTATAGTAGTGTTACCGACGAAATTAGATCGGGTATGCAGGCTATCAATGCTTAGCATTACGGGATCCTTGCAAACAACCCCGCCGCTTGCACTATATGCCATTCTGCATATTTCACCTGCAGACCTGGTGGCAAAGAACATAGCGTTAATAACTGTAACGAGGATCAGTGCCTCGGGGCACCTTGAGCGCAAACCATACAGCCATAGTAGCATAGCGTCAACAATCACGGGATGAACATACTACCTGATTCGGTATCTGCGCTTCGAAGGGGATCTTAGAGCCACAATAGAGGTGAATGGTTGGCGCAGAGGTACTCAAATGGCGGACGAGGTGATACACGTGTACACCGATGATTCCAAAATAGTAGAAAGTATTGGGTCTACGGTATACTGTGATGATACCGAAATATACAAATCCTACAAACTGCCACATCGCTGTAGCATTTTCAAGCGAAAGTATTAGCCGTAGCCAAAGCAATAGAAATACTCGAAGAAAAGTTCTTAAACTGCAGCCGTGTCAACTTTTATACTGACAGTCAAGCAGCAATTAAGGCAATAATCTCGCATAACACAACATCTAAAAGTGTGTTAGAGTGTAAGCAATTCCTTACAAGAATCGGCGTAGGGAGAAGCGTTCATCTGTGGATGAACCGATTGAAAAGGATGCATCCATCCAAGCGCGGGGCTGTAAAGTGTCGAATGTCATGTGTAGATCATAAAACCTTAGACTAACAAAGTCACTCCTATCATTAAAACGTAAGGACTGTAGACTCGTGACGGGTATTCTGACTGGACACTGCCTTCTGGCTTCACATGCTTTTCAATTATTACTTGTTGGTGATAGCAGATATAGCATTTTGCGGGTTGGAGGAAGAAGCGCTCGTTTCGTGCTCGTGCCCTGTGATTGCCAGGCAAAGACTCCAACTATTAAGATTGATACAGCTGTCAGGTCTAGAAGCAGCAAGTAGCATAGGTGCTAGAAAGCTTCCAATATTTGCCAAGAAGATGGAGTTATTTGATAACAAAGGTCTTGGTTTTTCATTGGGTTTTTTCAGTTTGGTCGTTAAACAACGTTCTGGTAACACTGCGGACTCAATCAGTCTATGTGAGGTCCTCAAGGACCGGTCAGTTCAACCTAACTTTATCGACGAGGTAAAGACAAAATAACACTCTGGTATTAAAGTGTTATATATTTTCCATCGATAACAAAGGTTATCGAAGATTATAGATTTTTTATCGACGAGCTATCGGTTTATTATCGAAAATGTATCGATTTATTATTTAAAAGTTATCGATTCCTTATCAAAAAGTTATCAATGTGTTATCATAAAATAATCGATTTGTTATCAAAAAGTTATTGATTTCGAATCGAAAAGTTATTGAGTCGCCTCACCGGCAGGTCATGTTACTGATGGCAATGACCGGGGATAGGACGCCAAATATCTCTTCTTCCCTCCTTCGCTTTTAGGCGAAGTGCTTTCATTCGAATAAAGTGTGGCGTTCATCGCCTAAATTTCCGCAGTACAGGCAGTTAGGGTTTTCAATCTTATTTCAACCCTACCCATTATGTGAAGATTTGTGTGTAAGTAACCGTATCTGGTTAAAAATTGAGTTAGGTTAAAGTCGGACTGAATGTATTGTCGCTTCAACCATTGCTTCAGTTCAGCAATAACTTCCCTGGTTCACTTTTCTGCGGTGCGGCTGCTCCACTGTTATTGCCAGCGTTCGACCGATTCTTCTCACGCCTGTAAGTCAACACCATTTCTACTCGCTTCCAATCAGCTGTCGTATATTGCCTTTCTATGTTTACCGAGAAGATATAAAGGTAAGATATTTCGTGGTAATGCGTGTTTCTATTTGCTGGTAACTTGGCGCGATTTACCTCCGAGGAGATTGAGGCCGAGCTTCACCTCCAGTTTGTTCCTCTTAATATTCTCTACAAATTGGCGGGTCGGAACCGACATATTTAATGCCGACTCTGTACGGCATATACCAGGTAGATTAATTTGCACTGAGAAGCTCTTCATGGTAGAAATACACCAGGCGTATTTGCCAAATCACTGGCGAGGGACAACTCGCTTGGAAACATTTTATCTAATTTTTGATGTTAATTTGCCCGGGAGTTTAATCCTCGACCTACGGTGTTAGGCGGAGCAATATAGTACCTCGGCACGGCGACCGCCTAACTAATCAATTTAAAGCTGGTCTACAAACGCCACCCACCCCCAGCACATAATTTAGTGTTACGCAATATAAAAGTCTACATTGACATGTTTATATTAGTGACTTATATGAAAGCCATTGGTGCTTAAGTATCCTCCTCTCTATCTGCCCATCAATTTGCATGTTTTTCATGTCACCCAGAAAGTACTCGTACTTGACATTTACCTACTTACCTTTGTTACCTAATTCTCTTTCGTAACGGCCTGTAATTTACTGACTTGGCCAATACTATTTTTCTCCCTTTGAAACCACCCCCCAGCATGGCTCATAGCAGCACTTTCGCTGTGGTCTGATGCAACACAACACCAAAAAGTAATGTTTATCACTAATTGGATTGAGAAGCTTTGAAAATCGGCGAACCACGAAATGCAAATGGCAAATAGCACTAACGTCGAATGCTGAACTTGCAAAATTTTAATTTCATTAGTTTTTAGTTTGAGAGGTTCACGGTTAGTTAGATTGGTTCTTTTATACTCAGCTAAGCAGAGCTCACAGAGTATATTAATTTTGTTCTCATAACGGTACCCCGTAACGGCATAACCTAATCGAGATAGATATAGACTTCTATACATATATCGAAATTATCTGTACGAAAAAAGAAATTCATTTAGCCATGTCCCTCCGTCCGTCTGTCCACGAAGACGACAATTTGAGTATATTTTGAGGTATCTTAATGAAATTTGGTATGTAAGTTCCTGGGCACTCATCTCAGATTGCTATTTAAAATGAACGAAATCGGACTATAACCACGCCCACTTTTTCCATATCGAAAATTTCGAAAAGCCAAAAAAGTGCGATAATTCATTACCAAAGACGGATAAAGCGATAAAACTTGGTAGGTGGGCTGACCTTATGACGCAGAATAGAAAATAAGCAAAATTTTGAACAATGGGCATGGCGCCGCCCACTTTTAAAAGAAGGTAATTTAAAAGTTTTGCAAGCTGCAATTTGGCAGCTGAGTATGTTATGTTCGGTTACACCCGAACTTGGCCTTCCTTACTTCTTTTTATAAAATTTTTTTTATTAAGCTCCTCAGAGACCAATCTCATTCATTAAGCGGAAATAATTACCGAAAATTGTACTTCGATGGACACCAATGTAGATTTGCAGTTGGCGGATGATGAAAAAGAATTTGAGACATGTGAATAATGTGTTTCTTTGGGTTATGTGTACCATTCAGTATTAGTTACGCTCTTATTGTGGTAGAAACTAGAATGATACCCAAAATGTTTACATCTATGTATGTAGCAAGCTTTGCTTGCTTTGCTGCGATTTAGCCCAATAGTAAAATAATTCCAAAATAAGTAATCAATACCATATAGGGCTAACGGACTACATGACCTGAGTTTAGAGCTAACAGACTACATGACCCAAGCGTGTTAGCGGGTTTAGAATATACCCGTCGTAAGAGGTGACTAAAATACCAAATTGATTCAAAGGGTGGTGTGTGTATCGCAACCTTTCACGGTGTTGCCAGCTCAAAATACAGCTTCCCAACCCATTTGTCAACCTCACCCACCCGTGGCGAATCCTGTTACTTTAGCATCCGAGGCTCTGGCGACCCCACGTTCCTCATGGATCTAGGGGGTGGGAGGGCGGTATGGCCTTGAGGGTTTCATGTGGTCATACTAAATCGTTCCCAAAATGGTCGGGCTGTGCCTTTATGGTCCTTGTTACCGGAACGTACCGGATTTACATCCGGCAAAGGACCATAAACATCGATAACACTCGCCAACGCCTTCGGGGAGTGTCCTTATTGCTACAACAATAACCTGAGCTTCAAAGGAGATGTTGGAGCAAAAATATAGTCGGAGGGTTGGTGCAAGGGCACGAAAATGGCAGAGCATACTATACACGTGTATACCGACGTTTCCAAACTAACGGAAGTAGTCGGATCTGCTGTTTACTATGTGGAGCCAGATATGAGTAAACCCTACAGGTTTTCAGATCTCTGCAGTGTTGTTAGGGCGAAAATTATATCCGTGAAGACTGCAGCAGAAATTCTGGGGAAGCATATTTAAACTGCAGTTGCTTCAATTTATATTGTGGCGAATCTTCACATCACTAAATAAATGCACAACAACAAAAACATTAAAGCAAGCTACATAAACACATTAATCATCACTTACCAAATATATACAACGCAACGAAGGGATGACTCACACACAGATGTAATCATCAGCCGAAGTAGTACTCACATATACACACGCATATGGCTATGCGAGAGGCTATAAACTACAAATACACACGCATATAGCTGGTAACCAAGTAGGAGATTCCAGAAGAAGAAACGTCTAGGCATTTGGAGAAATACGCGCACAAGGCAGTTTTGATTTAAACACGCTATCAGTTGCTAAGTGAAGTATAATTGTACTACTCCCAAAAGTAAGCTAATAAAGTCCATTTTGCATTACTGAATATTGTAGTTATTTATTCGAAAAATTAGCGATCCGAACGTTTGCGGAAGGTGTAAAATAAGGGGAGTTTCACTAAATTCGTTACATCATATTGATTGACAGCTAGGCGGCGATCAAAGCAACAGTCTCACACAGTATTTCAGTAAGAAGTGTCCTGGAATGCAAACAATCATTGTAGAGACTGTCCTCACTTGAACACCGGTTCATTAAGGGACAGAAGTCAAAGGAGGTCGCTGCACTGTATGCATCGACGATAGACTTCTTAATCCGCTTGGGAGAAGTCAAGATGAGACTGAAGTTGCACATGACTTATCAAACAGGGAAGGCGTGGAAGGAATCGGGGGCCAGCAAATTGTCGAATATCATGGGCAAATCCTATGATATCATACTTACAAAGTTGCTCATACCAGAAGAAGATGTAACAGAAGATGTTAGAAATGCGCGCTGCATGAAGAAACGGTTCAGCAGATGTTGTGTTCGTATCAAGCTCCAGGCTCCAGCTACTAGGGATGGACAAATTTTTTTCTGTTTATTCGTAATTGTAGTATGCTGTCGTTCTTCATTTTCTTCTTCTTCGGATTCCTCACCCCTTGCCTGGTTCTCTACCTTTCGGTCTTCATTTACCCTTCCCCTCCTAGACCTCTGCCATTTTGTAACAATTCTCGCCAGCTATTCCTGTTTCGCAACAACTGACGCCAATTCAAGTCTTCTTCCACCCACCTCTCCCAACTCAATAGAGGTATACCACTTTCTTCTGCTTTCTAACTGCGATAGTTATCTCATCCCTAACTTTTTTTACTCCTTATCCACCGCGATATCTGTTTCCTTAAGGTTTAGCATTTCCATTCCCTTAATATATTGATTGTTCTCCTTGTGCTGTTGTTATGACCGCAGAAAAATGTTCTGAATGCCTAGGTATGCTACAAATATGGAAAGTCCTTTACAGGTTTGATTCCGATACGCTCCGGCACTATATTCTTCTATTAATTTCTCTACGGTTTTAGGAACAATTTTCCCTTGATTCCTGTGTCTATGGATTTTAGTAGCCTCTTTTTAAGGTATGTTTAATTTAAGAGCGCGTGCGTGGAAGTTTTCCAGACTTCCTCTAGAATACATTTGTTTTTCTGTTGTGAGTGCCCTCAGTAAGAGCCTTGTTACGGCCTATTCATGCAACCACATTACTTTCTAATTGTCCTCAATAAACCACTTTCAGAGAAAGCGATGTATCAACTTATCCTGACAGTTTCTGCCAGAGGAGCCTACCTGGTATGCGCCACCGTCGGAGCCTTGGTGCAAAGCGCGATGACTTGTGATGCCACTCGTAAGTACTCTATTGCATATTTATTTAGCTTGAGAAGGTAGCTAGTTACTTTCCAATCCAAACATGACCATAAGGACCTTGAGACCGAGCAATAAACCCGGCTGATCTTTAGCAAGCCCATTACCCAAATCTCATATTCCTATATTTCCCTCAGAAGATAACCCGGTTCCATTTCGCACCTTTCCTGGCGCTCTCATCTACGAACCCATTCCCTTCAATACCTCTGTGTCTAGGAACCCAGCGAAGGGAGACATTGGGATGCTTTATGGACACTGGTGTGGTTTGACACCTCCGCACGATATCTCGCTTCATCAATCTGGCCTAGAAGGTTCAATGTGGATATATTAAATAATTCCCAAGATGATCGAGCATATAAGTTAATGATGCTTATCGCCAGAAAGTGTCGGATCTATATCTCGCAAAGGACCATCAACATCGATAACTCTCCCCAAAACAACGCGCTATCTCAACATTTTTTTTTTTTTCAACAGGCCTACCTAAGCTTAAAATATACGTCAGTAACAATACTAACATATTGAGTAATATTGAACTCACATTAGGGTGGGTCGATTTGTATGGACGAAAGTAAACCGATATCGCGCCATCGATTTTGCGATAGGATTTGGGTTCAGGAAAAAAAGTTCCACTACGCGGACCCAAAAAAAGTTTTCGAAGCTGCGAAATTAAATTTTTTTACTTTTTTCGACTTTGACTTTAAGGTTTTTTTCATGACCTACTAAAAAATTTTTCATTTGATTTAGCGGACATTTTTGGTTAGGACAGGGTATACATATGAACATTTGTTTAGTATATCATGAAAAAAACCTTAAAGTGAAGTCGAAAAAAGTCAAAGAAATGAAATTTCGCAGCTTCGAAAAACTTTTTTTGGGTACGCGTAATGGACATTTTTTTCTGAGCCCGAATCCTTTTCGAAAAATTGATGGCGCGATATCGGTTAATACATCGACCCACCCTAATCTCACATAAATATATTTTTTTATAATTTCTTAACATTTCTTAAACAACTTTTGCCCCTCTTCTTTTTTCAGACAATCTACCAAATGAAACACGTTTCTGTCCAAGAATGCAATAAAAGCAAAAACCACACTAAAACTTTATGACAAGCACCATTAAAACCACATAATTCCATTAGAAGAAAATCCCAAGACAAAACATTCAACAAAAAACTTTAAAAATTTACTAAGAGCGTAGAAGAAACTCTGCGGTTGAAACAAAAGAGAAAACTTCATAACAAATTAGAAGTACTGACGTTGACGAGTGTTGGACTGCAGTTGCAAAAGGAACGGAAAACGCCAATAGTGGAAAACAAAATGTCGAATGTAAGTAGAATGAAGTATTCGAAGTTAACCACATACTTAATTATTTTACAAAAAACACTATGATTTAGTTTCTTGGTTATTGTCAGTGGCAGAAGAGGTCCAACTAAAGATGAAAGTCAAGGACAAAAAAATAGAAAATGTTTTTGCCTAAAATGCTTTCTATTGAAATTCTGAAGCCTTTTTCACATAGTTTTGCCTGCTAAACGAGTTGTAGTCCTTTAAAGTAATCTTCTGGGTTCGTATAGGGACGGGCCGCGGACAGACCGGTTGTAGTGTCCTTACCATGACTTCTACTCTTCCCGGGCTTCCGAATTTGTACAGCAAAGGCCTGGCAATCTTCGCTACAGATGAACTTCTTGGCTCCTGGGCCAGAGCCTCGTCAAAATGGCCCTACTCAAGAGTTAGAAGTAGTTCGCTCGATGCCAGTTTACTGTGTTGAAGTATTATTTATAGCATTCGAAGCATCGGCATGTTTTTGCGTCATCACTTTCATCAAAAAGCTTACGTCTTTCTGTTTCTACGTCCTTCAGTTTCAAATTCGCTCGGTTTACTTATGATAGTTGCTCTTAGGACTACTCTTTCTAATGTGCAGATAAATACTGTCCATGTTCCAAAACAATTTCCCCAACTATCTATACACCATATTATCCGATTTTTTATTTATTTGGAGGTTGCAGTGCTGGCCCTCTTCCGTAGCTCCAGATATGCTAAGTTCTTCGATTTCATCACACATAGGATCCATATATTGGGCTTTGGTATCGTAGGGTCAACACTAGATTTTTTGAACCAGTCAATTAAGCTATTTCGCCTTATCAGCTTAACTGAATTTTACCTTCACAGATCTCAGCGATCTTATTGTGAAGACAAACTGTTTACCACCCCTTGGCGTGCCAAAGTCGTCGTTACTTCCCGAAGCGGTCCTGTTTTCGGAGAGAGTGTTTTCAAACACGGCCGAATATACCACGTTCCTTCAAATCATTCAATAGTCACCGTCACATAACCCCTGCATTATGAGAATTGGAATATCTTTGTCATCTACCTCCTATGAGGCGTTACTGAGTAGATGCATCGCTTAGCCACATATTCGGACGCTATGGTGTTCGGCCAAGTTCTCACACCATCCACAAGCTGCCGTCCCTTGCGAGGATAATCTATAACGTGGTAAATACAATTTGTTCTACTAACAAAATCACGGAAGGTATAGAAGACCAGACCAATTTGTAGCAACACATCTAAAAGCAATAACTCTTAGGGCCAGCCGGCATCTCAGCAGAAGTCATAAAAGAAAGGGGAATCCAAACACGCTACCAGCAAAGTCTCCTAAAACCATGTACTGAGACCGCGACAGAACAAGTGAGAGGACTTTCAGACAGCACAGCTTCAGACCCAATTGTGCTTATTGTAAAAGCAGTAGAATTAGGTAAGACCAAATCCAAGCAAGTTTAACCCCTTCCAACCTTAGACGTAAGAAGCGATTTTTAAAAGTGTACTTTTCGGAGCTGTTCTCTATAAAACATTCTAAACGGGCTTCACAGTCGACATTGACGCAGTCATTATAGCTCACATCACAATATTAGCGCTCAGGAAGCTCAATCGGCTTAAGATTCATACAAAAAGATGACTTGCGCAGCCTTCAGTTAGCAACAGAAAAGCAGACATTATGCTCCAAAAAACAAAAAGATTCGGAACATTCTCTGAAAATAGAAGAGATAGCTACCTCTTTGGGTGTAAGATTGGACTTCGGCCAACAACCTCAGCAAGCTGGAAAGAAGACATCTAAGTAGCTGTCGTTGCTTAGCAGGGTGAAAAGAAACATTGAATGACGAACAGAAAGCAAAAGACAGCTTCTGACGAACACTACTCAGCCAAAAGATTGACTAACTCAAAAATGTTATCAGTATGGTCGACGGCTCCAAAAGGAGAACGCTCTTAGCCTACGCGCACACGGTTGGTGCGACAGTCGCTTATTCGCAATGCCAACTGGCCACACCAAGGGAGTTTCCACCTAGTCCTTCCAACGGAGTGGGGGCGCCCTCTTCCATACGCGGGCTCCGATACAAAAAGGTTCATAGCGTGATCTTTCATTCGTATAACATGGAGTAGCCAGCGTAGCCGCTGCTTTTTAATTCGCTGGACTATGTAGATGTTTGCGTAAAGCTAGTACAGCCCATCATGAAATCTTGTTATGTACTCGTCATCGCCAATGCTTAGAGATCTGTAAATCTTTCGAAGAACTTTTCTGTCGATTACTCCCAATGCCGATTCATCTGATGTTATCATAGTCCATTCTTCTGCACCATATAGCACAACGGCTACTATAGGTGATTTCTAGAGCATGATTTGCGTTTGACGATAGACGACTTTACTTTTCAATTGCATACCTAGTCCAAAGCAGTATTTATTGGCAACAGTTATTCGTCGGTGGATAGATGGATTTATACTTAGATTAGGTTGAACTGGCCATCCATAGCGTTACCAGAATTTGTTTAACGACCAAACAAAACCCCCTAATTAAGTACCATGACTTATGTTTTAGAATAACTCCGTTCTCTTGATAAACACTAGGGTCTAGCTCAATTGCTGCGTAAAGATCTGGAAACTTCGCCACCCCTTAGAGCTGGAGCCGCGACCGCTAGACAAGAACACAGAACGTGCTCAACCGTTTCTTCCGGCAGCTTGCACTTCCTACGTTTGCTGTTACTGAAGAGGCCTTATTTATATGCATGAGACGCCACAAGGCAGTGACCACTAAGTGTGCCTGTAGGATAAATATTTTAGATATTTTTAAATATTATATTTTATTGAAAAATTAATTTAATTTCCAGCAGAACAATATCAAGAATGAAAATTTTTTGAAAGCAAAAAATTCAAGATTGAAAATTAGAACAAATACATAAAATATTTAAAATAACAAAAGTTGATATTATTTAAAGTTATTACAAATACCCTACATTACTCCCCCTTCCAGAGATAAATTGTTATATAAATTAAACGTTACTTTCTTTTTTGTTTTTGTTTTAGTAAAGTGTGCAAAATCCACCATAGCAGGTTTCAAACGATCAATAGGAAAAATTTTAATTTCATTATTTATTTCTATTTTAAAATTTTTAATTCCTTTTTCAATTACTCTATAAGGTCCCTCGTAAGGATGTTGTAAAAAATGTTTGTTTGCAACCCGTACGAAAATAAATTGACAATCTTCTAAATTTTTAGGAACATAAATTCCAGAAGAATTTTTATGATGTTCAAGATTTGATTTAAAATTTCTAAAATGTTCACGTAAACTGCTCAAAACATCTGTCGAATTTGTTTTCTCAGAAGTTGAGACAACTAGTTCACCAGGTAACCTTAAATTTTGACCAAACACCATTTCAGCTGGTGTAGCTGAAATATCTTCTTTAAAAGTTGATCGTAAACCCAAAAGTATTATTGGTAATTCTTCGTACCAATCTCTAATCCCATTCCTAGCCATTATTGAAGATTTTAACTGTCTATGAAAACGTTCCACCATTCCGTTAGCTTGAGGATGGTAGGGAGACGTTGTTATGTGGTGACTTCCAAGAAATTTTGTCAATTCCGAAAACAAATTTGATGTAAACTGAGAGCCTTGATCAGTAGTTATATTACATGGAACTCCAAAACGCGAAATATATTCACTGAAAAATTTTCTTGCAATATTTGCCGAAGAAATGTCTCTTAGTGCATATGCCTCAGGCCAACGAGAAAACCTGTCAACTATAGTAAAAATATAACGATGTCCTCTGGAAGTGGGTAAAGGTCCTACAATATCCAAATGAATATGCTCGAATCTACCTTTTGGTACTGGAATTTTGCTAATAGGTGATTTCGTATGACGAATAACTTTCGATTTCTGACAATTTAGACATTCCTTGGACCATAAATTTATTTGTTTATTCATACTTGGCCAAAAATACCTTTTAACTATTAGTTTTCGGGTAGCCTTCGTACCAGGATGAGCAATTCCATGTAAAATATCAAAAATTGTTTTACGCAAGCTGTTTGGAACAAATGGTCTAGGACATTCTCCTGAAACTTCGCACCAGATGGTAAAATTTAGCAAAGGAATTTTGATTAATTTAAGATTTTGAAAAGTTTGGCCAGATATTAATTCATTAAGTTCAGTGTCTTGTTGATTTTGAAAAGTTTGGCCAGATATTAATTCATTAAGTTCGGTGTCTTGTTGTTGCTCCTTTTGTAAGATTTTAAAATTTAGATCGAAATTTTGAAAAGCATCTACCTCAAAAACTCGTGACAATGTGTCAGCTACCACATTATCTTTTCCTTTAACATATTGTATATCGCTAGTGAATTGCACAATGAATTCTAGATGCCGCGTTTGTCTAGGACTACGTTCAGTTTTTGAATTTAAGGCGAAAACCAAAGGTTTATGATAAGTAAAAACTGTAAACTGTTTCCTTCTAAAGGATATTGAAAGTGTTTTATATTTAAATATATTTCTAACAACTCTCGATCAAATGCACTATACTTTATCTCTGATGGAGAAAGCTTTTTGGAATAGAATCCTATTGGCTCAGATTTGCCATTAAAATGTTGTTCTATTACGCCACCAATAGCTGTATTTGATGCATCTACATTTAAAGAAAGCTTTGCATCTTTATTAAAATGATTTAATAATACTTTATTTCCAAATTTTTCTTTAATACATTCAAAACTTTTTGTTGATGTGTCATCCCATATTAATTTTTTATCACGTTTTTTGTTTGTTCTATTAATTAAATCATATATTATATTCGTGTACTCAGCAAGATTTTGAATATACCTATGGTAATAGTTTACCATTCCTATAAATTTTTGTGCTTGTTTAATATTTTTCAGACGCTCAAAATTACGTATGGCTGCTGTTTTCTCATCGGAAGGACTAATTCCAGAACTAGAAATATTGTGCCCTAAAAAATCAATACTGCCAACACCAAAAATACATTTGCTCGGTTTAATATTTAGACCGTATTCCGACAACTTCTCAAAAAGAATACTCAAATCTTTTAAATGTTCCTGTTCGTTTTCACTCGCTATAAGCAAATCATCTATATAGGCAAACACAAAATCCAGTCCACTTATAACCTCATTAATAAACCTTTGAAATGTTTGAGCTGAGTTCCTTAACCCAAAAGGCACGTAAAAATTCAAACATACCAAAGGGTGTCGTTATTGCCGTTTTATATACGTCTTCTTTAGCCATTGGTATCTGATGGTACGCTTTAACTAAATCAATTTTTGAAAATATAGTTTTGTTTCGAAGATTCATATTGAAGTCATGGATATGGGGCAAGGGATAACGATCAGGAACTGTTACTACGTTTAGTCTTCTGAAATCGCCACAAGGACGCCATTCATTAGCATCTTTTTTGGGTACTAAATGAAGAGGAGATGCCACGGATGAATTTGAAGACCTACAAATTCCAGTTTTTAATAAAAAATCGAATTTGGCCTTGGCCACTTTAAATTTAATAGGATCTAAACGCCTGGGCTTAGAAAATGGTAGGTTACCTTCTGTAACTAGTCTGTGAACCGTAGCATGTTTAACTGGCTTCGAGTAATCAGGTTCCGTAATTAAAGATGGAAAATTTTTTAATAATTTCGTATGTTGATTGTCTACTGAGAAAATTTTGGGAAGAGGGACATTGCAAAAACATGAAATAGTATTGACTGAAAGACTTGTCAACGGGTCAACTAAACATTTATTTTTAATATCGATAAGTAGGCCATATTTGCTTAAAAAATCAGCTCCGATTATTGGCTTACATATATCAGCTATTAAAAAAGTAAATGGAAATTCGCGCCTCAATCCTAAATTTATATTAAAATTTTTTTTACCATAAGTCGAAATCGTAGTACCATTAGCTGCTGTCAAAATAATATCGTAATATTTATTTTTACACAAGAATTTAGTCACTGGAAGTACCGAAATCTCTGCCCCACTATCAATAAGAAAATTTAACTTGTTTTCCCTATCAAATATAAATAAGCGACGAGTTGATACCTCAAAATTTCCGTCGTTCGTCGCTGCAACAACGGAAAACTTTAGTTTGTTGAATTATTTTTAGAAAAGGCGCATGGTTGTTCACATTTAATAGCTTTGTTACCAAATTTATAATGATATCTGCAGAGCCAGTTCGGATTCTCACGCGAATTGGACCTATATCTAGACTGACTTCTAAAACGATTCCTACTTATCGAACTGGATCTAGAATAATTTTGATTAATTTCTTTTTTTATTTCTGATAATTCTAAAGATAAGTTTTCAAAGTTTTTACATATTAGATTAATGGTTTGAACCAAATTGGAAATTATTGCATTCTCGCTTTTAGAATTTTGCAAATTATTGACTAAAGCTATTTCGTTTTTGCTAACAACTTCCCAAACATTATCAGCCAATTTTAAAAGTTCATTTATATCATAAGAGTTCGAACTCGTTAAAATAACGTTTAAATTTTTAGGAAGTTTTCTCATCCAAATCTTTTTAAGGACTTCAGAGCTGAAATTGGAGCCAGAAAGTAAGACCAGAGACCGATAAAACTCTGAGGGTTTGCGATCTCCAATCTCTGAATCAGTCAAAATCTTATCCAATTTGGCATTTTCACTTAAAGAATGCCTTTCTATTAAAATCTGTTTTAAGGCTGAGAATTTATTATCATCAGGAGGATTTTGAATAAAATCCAAAATTGTCATAATGACATCCTGAGGAAGGGCAGTGATGACATATTCATATTTTGTCGTCTCCTGCGTAATATTTTTCCTATTGAATTGCTTTTCTGCATGAATGAACCATGATTCAGGACAATTTGTCCAAAATTGAGGAAGTTTCACTGAAGTGGCAAATATTTCAATATTTTGATTGTCGTATGGATTTACAAGATCGTTCTGAAAAACATCACCTTGTAAATCAATAAGCGAGTCATTTGTACGATGTGTTGGTGTAGACGTGTGTGTGTCACGTGGTGGCGTACGATACATTTTTAATAAACAAAAATTAAAGATCTCTGAAAAAGAAGTTTACAATTTAAAATCTAAAAATAAATGAAGTATTATAGATAAATTACAAAGTATATATATATTATTTATATAAGTAATTTACAAATATAAATCGTAAAAATATACGATACAGCTCACCCAAATCATATAATTGTTATTTACAAGGATCTTCTTTTAAAATATATTTTCTTGCTGTATTTATTGTTGTTGTATTGTTGATTATTGTTGTTGTATATATTTTTTACTGATTTTGAACTGACTGATAAATTCCTCACGATATCTGCTGCTCCTTTAGTTTCACATTTGTTCAAATTGTTGTTATTTTACCTTCGTTATTATGTTGTTATATGTAGTAAACCCTTTAAATGTAGTTCTAAGTTCTCTATACTATTTAATTATTTATCACATAAATATGTCCTTATTTGTTTCTATTATTTCTCTTTATTTCTGTTGTCCAGTGCAAATTAAGCTCGTTAAGTAGTTGTTGTAACTATTGTAGATGTTGCATCAAAATCTCTATTGATGTTGCAATCACAGAAAATTAACGCCCCTGGTAGGATCGCCAGATGTAGGATAAATATTTTAGATATTTTTAAATATTGTATTTTATTGAAAAATGAATTTAATTTCCAGCAGAACAATATCAAGAATGAAAATTTTTTGAAAGCAAAAAATTCAAGATTGAAAATTAGAACAAATACATAAAATATTTAAAATAACAAAAGTTGATATTATTTAAAGTTATTACAAATACCCTACAGTGCCCATCGTTAAGTCTTCTCGCTTTAGAGATACAAGCAACTTTGCACCCTCATTTTCCAACCCAGCCGCCTGTCCGTTACATCCTATCCCTTTATGACTGGATACCAAGTAAAGATGTATCATTCCGGCTGAGCGAAGTGTCCAGTGTTTTTCTGCATTTAAGAACACTTCTTGATGAACTACTGTGTGAGATCAATATATTTATGAATACCTATTACCTGCTTTATTGAATTAAAAAAACTTGTTTTCCATTTGCTCCCCACATTATTAATTACGTGTATAAATTCGCTCACTCAATGCCATTGCCAATTTTCTGTTAACAAACAAAACATATGATGTACTTTCAGTTGCTCTTCATGGATGAAACGAATTGTAATGGCGTCTACGCAGTCAAAGGCAATAACGCAATAGCAACAACATTAACAACAAGCAACAATAATATCAGCAACGGTAATGGTAACGACAACAGCAACAATATAACACTAACGGGCAATACAAGTATGAGCAATATCAACAACAGCAACAGCAGTACTTCTAACATAATAAGCAACACAAATAATATCAACAACATTAACATCATGAATGTGGCAGCCTCGACTGTGGCAATGACAGCAGCAGTTGCTAACGCCAATGCCATCGGCAACGGCATAGCCGCAGCCACACTACCCACATCCGTCTCGAATGAGGATCTAAGTCAAAGTTTATCTGAGTACACGGATGCCGATGAAAGCATATCAGCGCCAACAGAGTTTTTAGCTGAGGTGTGTGTAAGGAAGTGTGCAGTATGCATAGTTGGGCATAATGCACTAAATGTTTAGTAAATGAGTCTTTCCTTTTTTTTGATGTGGAAACATCTTTGCCCACGATATGGGGGAATCCTGAATGTAAGCGTGAGATGTAAGTGTGTAATATTGATATATTTACTGAATGGAGAACTGGAGAATGTATAAGTGTATGTGTTGTGTTTGGTATTGGTATATTGGTATGCTGTAGGAGGTAATAAAGAATGAGAGGCAAGTAGAGTCACTACACTGTAAAGTAATATGGGAGCAAGGTACGTGGTAGAGTTGATGCAGTATCGGCGAAGGATTTTGCGATGGATTGGTGTCCTGGCAGTGGAGTCTTGCACGAGAGGTTAAGCAAAATGCGAATTAGGCCGAGGTAAATGCTTTCAAAAGACTCACTTGGAAGTAGGCAGCGAGGGCTTTTGAGAACGAAATTCTGGCGTTTTCGAAACGAAGCCGTGATAAGTTTGTATTCCACTAATGATGCAAATTTTTAATACCGATTTTTCTGTGAAGTTTGAACTTCACTTCAAATCATAGGTAGGTTGTAAATTAGGAGCTGCTACATCCGCCGAACTAAAAAGAGCGGAGACTGGCATATCCGCTAAATTAATAAGTACCTGGGAGACCGAGCTTTGCTCGGCAGTCTTCGAGTATGCCGCATAACTTACTTTGTTCTACATGTCATCTTTAATCAAACTCTACTTTTTTATATGCACATATATTTCATATTTTTCCTTACCAATATTTGATTTCCTTAAAAATAGATTTCAAAAACATATCAAGCACTAACCGCAAAATGAACTGGAATGAAAAATTTGAAATAGGGATTTTCCAGCCTATAGTATAAGGGATTGTTATGACAATTAGTGAAATCGATAACTAAGTTATTTAGGTCGAGTATCTTCATGCGCCGAATTATTAATTTTAAACATTTTTTAGCTATACACTATGAAAGTCTCACAATTTTATTACATTCCAAAAACTTGTAAATTTCACGAATGACAACTATCAGTTATGACAACTATCAGTTAGTTTAATTAAATGTCAACTTACTTCCCTAAGCACCATCTGTTGGTAAGTAGTTAAATGGTTAGATGTCGTTTTCAAATTGAACATATGCCTCTAGTGTTCAACGGTAGAAAATTACCATGGTGAGATATCTTTTCCTACTGTGAGAAATCTTTCTAATAATAATCTGTGAGAAATTGCAATTATTCATTTCATATTTGCCAAAAATATGCATTTAAATATACTTTTGCTAGAATTTGCCACGGTGCATTGATATTGCATTTCAATTTCATTAGGGTGTAAGAAATTTAGAAAATTAAGTCGAATCATGTGTAAGACTTTTTACGAAGATTTTTAACTTTAATGTTCTCCTTTAAAGCTTTAATAGAATATGAGTAAGTAGAGTACTATTTCGTCTAACTACCCTAAATGGTAACCCTACTCAAATATGTCGCTATTGTAATGCGGAGTGAAATACCTTTCGTTTGATACCCATATCGGCATATGTCATGCAATTTTTTTTAATTTCCAGTAGGTGGAAACCCTAAATGGCAACCCTACTCAAAAATGTCCCTATTGTAATGCGGAGTGAAATACCTTTCGTTTGATACCCATATCGGCATATCCATTGAAATTTTTTTTAATTTCGAATAGGTGGCAACCCTACTCAAAAATGTCCCTATTGTAATGCAGAGTGAAATACCTTTCGTTTGGTACCCATATCGGCATATCTCATGCAATTTTTTTTTAATTTCGAATAGGTGGTAACCCTAAATGGCAACCATACTCAAAAATGTCCCTGTTGTAAGGCGGAGTGAAATACCTTTCGTTTGATAACCATATCGGCATATATCATTCAATTTTTTTTAATATCGAATGGGTGGCAACCTTGTGAAACATTCTGAGTGGCAACACCTAGGTAGAAAGTCTTAGAAGGTGACACATTATATCTGTACCAAATTTCATTTAAATCGGTTGAGCCGTTCCCGAGATCGTTCGGCTATACAAACAAACAAGAATTGCTCGTTTAAAGTTGTAAGATATTAGTGGTTTTCAGATTTAAAATGTGAAAACTTTCAATTGAAAATTATCTGGGCCATTTACAGGAGTATCGATTTCATGCATGGCGGAACCATACAAGGTGGCAGCATGGTGACATACCTACAAACATAAATAAAAGTTCCATGTACTTTGTTTTTTGTAAATTCGATGAACTAATGTCAAAATCGTACTGTGCCGGAAGTTGATGTATCAAATCAAATAAAAAAAGTCCAAATCAGCTGTCCCTTGCTGGCACCTTGTATAGTTCCGCAATGGATTTAATGTAAAATTTTAAGATTTGAGTTGTTTCCATGGTTTCCGCGGAGCACATACGGCGAATAGGAGACCTTGTGAATTGCCTAAATGTTTGTGTAACGGAATACTTTTTGATTTGTTGGAACTATAATTTTTGCATAATGCCCAACTGTGAACGCTGTAATATGACAAGGAGGATAACAAACAGGGAAGGGGCTTTTGAGATTACGATTTGGCTATACTTACTATGGAGTTTATTCACCATACAGCAAATATCGCTGCCAATTATATTTTGCGACTTGCCAATTTGTAAGCGTCGTAATAGATGTATAAACCAGAAAAGAACAAACGAAGATGTTATTTCAAGACATAAATTGGTACATTAGGATGTCCATTTTCTCAGTAGCTTAATCTTATGACGCTGAAAGTTTGAATGTCGGGATATTCAGGCCCTTGCCTTTCTGACTCAATTGCGGCAAAACATCTAAGCAATTTTCGATAAAGTTTCGCACAGAGATAGCTTATGATCGATAGGTAGGCGGTATCATGTTCCTGGGATTTGATTATCTATACTGATATGTCAGGATCATTTGGGAACTGCTTAGAACTTAATTGAAACACGGTGCTCTGCCTAGGGCGATACTTTAACCGGAACTAAAAGTGATAATGCAATCACACCCCGCAACTTAGACCTAGACCAAAACTTATACCAGAAATGGCTACAGAAGTTAAAAGTAAAACCAAAATATAATGAGCTTTAAATTAATTCTTTAATATTGCGGTAAGGGATCTTCTAACTTGGTTGGCAAGGTAATGCCGATGCGATGTAAAATATCCCAAGCTTTATTCTGAAATAATTATAAACAAGTGCCATAATGGCGTCACAAATAGTTCGCAATTTGTTCCTTGGAGTTATCACGAACCGTCGCATAACGATCGCAGGTTTACCAAAATGGAGATTTTCAAAGATCTTATATGTTTACTATCTAGGTCTAGAGCTGAACAGGAAATGATCAAAATTGTTTCTGGTGTTTTCATACATATACCTGCAGCCGAATGACTAATGTCGAACGGTATACCTTTGGCTTTGGTCGTTTTCTTTGTGCAGTCTGTAGCTCGGATTATTTCTTTGGCTACACCTAAGGGCTTTTTTGATGCTGTTTATTCCCTTTTTTCTGATTTCCTGAGCTCTTCGATTCCTTTATGACACGAAACCATATCTGTTTGCCGTTATCAACTACCAACGTGCTTCTTTTCTATCATTACATCTTGGAAGCTTAGTTCTAATGTTGCCCGTAAAGGGTAGGAACGGAAAATGGCTAATCTACCATAATTGCTGCCGTCGAAGCAACCCAGTGTCCGTGGACTGAGAACTACCCCTTTTGGAACCGCCGCCAACGCTGGGATAGCTTTCGTTTTACTTAAGGGTACCGTTCCATATTTATCGTTTATTAAGAGTTTTCTGTTGCCCCTGCGTCCAGATCCCAATTTTTATTCTGAGTGTAGTTTCTACCAAGTTGCTGATTTATTGTCACTCTTCTGGTCCACTCAAAATTTTTACCGTAAAATTATCGACTATGATTTGGCCGACGCTTTCCTCGAGCATTTGTCGGTTCTGGCTCCAGCGCGAGCCACCGCGGTAATTTACCTTACCAAAGCTTCTGGTGTTCCATTCTTCATTTCATGTGTGGATATTATCGCTGACCAACCGCCTCGTTGTTCTCATTGTTCTTCAAATTCAATTTGGTAGGAAAGTGTCGAATTCGGGTCTACTTATATCCGCCGAAAGTAGATTGGAGAGTCTTCTGCAGAATAATAGCAAAAAAAAATCAGAGGTCAAATCTTTTCATCCTGGCGATGTTCGATCAGTGTTCTTTGTAATTGTTTTATTTGATTGACTACGAAGTAACAAGTAAATTATCAAATCTGCGTGGCCTGAATCGGCTCGCAATGTTTTTGTCAGAGTTTTGTCTTCACATAGCGTTCGTAAATTTTTAGTCAATTTTTCATGACATCCTTCCTAGCAGAATCTGATCCTTCATAAAGTTCTATGAAAAAAGTTACATGAGACTAAAGGGCCAAAGTCCATTCCATAGTTTTAAGGGCCAAAATAATATCGGTTGCATTTTCTTATAATACATCAAAAAGAAAGAATCCACATATGCTAGTAACGATTTAGAGAAAAATCGCTGCACAATTGAACAACCCTAATGTACATTAGACTGGGTTGGTCCCCATACAAAGAAAAAATATCTAATGTCCGCCCCTAAATTTGAAGATTATGTTGACAGGGTTTCGGACAAAATTTTTTTAATTTTTATTGATCCTTCGAAATACAGCCGAAAATGTTTTTTCGTTGTAACTTGGTTATTTGACGTCCGATTTTTAAAATTGATATGTCATTATTTTGGCATTGAGAAGATTCACATTTCCGTTTAATGTCCTTTTAAGCTATGAAGTCGGTTTCACATGATTAGGTCAGCTAACAAAATTTTACGCACAAAAAAATAAATTTTCGAAATGTAGAATTTTGTTAGCTGATCTAATCATGTGAAAACGACTTCATAGCTTAAAAGGACATCAAACGGAAATGTAAAGCTTCTCAATGCCAAAATAATGGCATATCAATTTTAAAAATCGGATGTCAAATAACCAAGTTACAACGAAAAAACATTTTCGGCTGTATTCCGAAGGATCAAAAAAAATTTTAAAAAATTTTTCCGAAACCCTCTCCACATAATCTTCAAATTTAGAGGCGGACATTGGCAACTTTTTTTTTCGACCCAGTCTAGTGTACATTAAATATAGGCAATTTTAGTTTCTTCTAACTTTTCTCCCTTAATCTCTTCATTTCCAGTTTCTCTCAGCAGTGATGCTTAAGGATTACAAAAAAGCCTTGAAATACTGCAAACTAAGTAAGTTTCATTAAAAATACATATACCTTAAAAACTTTAAATTAACTCGTAAACTTTCCCAAACACTTTCTGTTGTTGCCTTTCAATTCACACAAACTTTCAACAACGAACAAATTTAACAGTTTTGCAATACGAACCAAACAACGCAACGGCAAAAGAATTCTACCCGCTCATAATCGAAAAACTGCGAGGTAAGTTTTTACGATTTTTTTCAAAGAAAAAATTATCTCAAAGGAAATAAAATAAAAGGATAGACAGACTGCAAGATTTACCGCTATTAAATTTTATACTGACAGACATCATTATGAGTGAGTAAAGGGCCAATTAAACTTCTTTAACCCTAACGACATAGTCGTAACCATACCCATATCCATAACCATCTCCAATGTGATCGATTAATGGTGCCTTACCTAAAAATCGTGAAAATTTCATAAAAATGAAGAAAACGCAAAAAATTACATACATATTCCACAAAAAATAAGTCTCTTAGTCATAACGTATCCAAAACAATGAATACAATCTACAAAAAGTTATTAAATTCACCAACTCAAATATTTTTAGGTTATGGATATGGCGAGAAACCAAAAACCAATTGGTTGGCTATGATATGGTTATGGTGTTAGCGTTATGGTATGGCGCCATTAATCGATCGATTACATTGATTTCCATAAGGTAGGTTCGATCAGCTGTTTTATCTGGTTATGGTTTTATGGTTATAAGTCACCATTAATTGGCCTTTAAGAACTACATATCCAAGCCTGCAGCAAATATGGAAGACAGTCACGCAAAGCGACAGTTCCGATTTACTGGTTTAGTGACCATGTCCAAACTGATGCTAATCGGTTGCACTGCGAAACAATTGGCATCAACAGTCTTAAGTCATATGCATTTAAATTATTTAATCAAAGGCTGCGACCATTTTAGAACGACATACGACTGAACCAGTTAAAAGCGCGTTAAATTGGTCTACAAAATTGGCATTTCGTAGGGCATCGCATTAAAAGTGTCGGTTGAATGCACCGCGAAAGGACAGAATTAAAACTAGTTGGAATTGATGCATTGCAATATTCATATGAAAATGACTAAACCATTGAGCATCGCAATTTAACACAGTAGATAATAACCGTAAATTTTTGTCAGTTTTGTGCGAAGCAACAAACAAATCCGCTTTAACGTGTCTGGCTCGTCTGTTTAGCTTTTAACGTAGTTGACCTTTATTTAATTGTGAGTAATTTTTTTTTTTTTGTTTTTTTCATTTTATTGCGTACATTTAGACGCTCCAGCCAGCGACAGTGATGAGAATTATAATAAATCATCTTCGCCGGAACCAGTTTTAGAACTACAATCCTCGGATCCATATGCAGTTGAGAGTGATGAGGCGGCCTTTGAAGACCAACATATTGGTTTAATGGATGATGGTATTGATGAATATGGCTTAGCAGAGGACAATTGCAACTCATTGGGTGGTTCAAATAGTCACGAATTGAATGTGAGTAGTAGTCAAAGTGACAGCTGTGATTCCGCTGGTGGCAGTTTAAGTGAATCAGTGAATGATGATGATGGCGAAGAAGAGGATGTCGATGATGAGGATGTATGTGATATTGATGATGATGATGATGATATAGATGACGATGAAGATGATGATGATGTGGAGGATGTCATAAGCAGTAGCGGTGATGATTTGCCAAATGATGATCCAAATTCAATTGGCGCAGCAGCTGGCACTGGCAACAATTCGCTATCATCACGAAATTCATCCAGTGGCGGCGGCGGTGGTGGACGTAGTCGTAGCGACAATACAACACACTCCTATTCGAGTTTACTGCTAGAGGAAGAGGATGATATAGCTTCGGTTAATTTGAAATTTACCAAAGAGTTGCCATCACCAGATTTGGATGTTAGTAATGGTGAGTAGTGAAAAACGGTTTTTTTATTTCTTAGTTAATTTTTCTCACTTTCTTTAAATTTACATGTTTTAGGCAACAAATTGCCATCAACTTCGTGCAGTGAATCTGAGTCGCCAACGGAACCACTAACGCAACGTTTAGCTGCAATATTGCGCTCTAAATGCGGTGTTTCCAGCGCTGCTGACAACTATTAAATGCCGCCGGGCGGCAAGTAAATGTAAGGCAGGGAACGTAAAATGAAAAAATACTTACATAGAACGCATAAATATCAGGAAAAATGGCTAACAAATAAAAAATTGATACTAATGTTTAAATGTATAAAAATACAAACGTATATAGGATGAATATATATTTTGAAGTATTACATATGTATGTATATTTATTAACGTATTTATATTCTTGCATATAACCGGAAGCATACATATATATAAAACATTCATAAAGGTATCAGAAAATAGATGTACATACATATATATATCAAGTACATATACTTAGTTATTTCATACTTTTATGATTTCTGGACTGTTTATAAGTTGGTACAATAATTTATCAATTAGCCTCCTTTCGGCGAATAGCCATCACTCTCTAACACTTACCTATTTCAAGTCTACCCAATTAATATCACATTGCGAATGTAAGACAGTGTCTCGCAGCACTTTGCAGTTTCCGCTAAAACCACAACGACGACGAACCACAGAACCACAAATGAGCACCAGATAACTAACGCTGCGGCAGTGTGAACGAATATTAGGCATTGTAGAATGTGATACGAGTTTATTTTCGATCCATTTAACAGGCTACAGGCTGCTATAACACTGTAAGGTCTTACAGACGAAGAAATCGGCAGAGATTCTGGATCAAGCGTACTTAAGCTGCAGCTGCGTCAATATATTGATAATCAGGCGGTGATAAATACAATAATGTCAAGCAGTATTTCATCAATAAGTGCCCTGTAACGCAAACAAGCATTGGAGAAACTTTGCTCAGGCCGGATCATCTATACTGGGCTTCCGGTCATAAAGGTATATAAGGTAACGAAAAGCGCGATGAGTTGTTAAAGGAGGGTGCAGCACTCGATTAGTCAACGATAAATGTCCCAAACCGCTCGAGAGAATTCAAAAGGAGAGAGGAGTTGCATATATGATCCATAAAGAGGGAGAAGCGCGGGCTGGAAAATTTATAAAATCATGTGAAAATCTTTGGATATTAGATGTACAACTTTGCACGAAGGCTTTAGGGTCGTGTATGCAGTGTCCAGTTGGTAGGGCACTGCCTCTGGTGTCACATGCTTATACATATATTAGGCCTCACTAGTAACAACTAGGCAGAACTCAAGTTAACGTCTAGCATTGGCCAAGAGAATGGAGTTATTTTATAACATAAGTCCTGGTACCTAATAAGGGTTTTCCGTTTGGTCGTCAAGCTAATTATGGTAACATTATAGACACATTCAGTCCATCTGAGGTCTTTATTGATCGGCCAGTTGAACCTACCCTAATCTTTGTCAAGATATCTTTTATGGATCGAGTAAAGCGTCTTTCCCAATCCTGATGGTAGTATTCAAAGTTATTTGGCCTTATACGATTTTCAAGAAACTCAAAGTCAACCATAGCTGGCAACTCCTGCCAAAATATGGTTCGAATGGGTATTCTCCAAGCTTTAAGTATCTTGAAAGTCGGAAGTAATACTTACAAGGACCAGTCAATTCGTTGACTTTAGGTTTTAGTCTTTGGCACAATACGGTAGCAGAGACTTGTATGGGATATTAGCAGGTCAATTGCGCGCTTTCTTATGGATTAGGAAGATAATACTAAAAATTCTAATCTGAAAGCCTACGCTCGTCTGTGCGGAATATTTCTAGACGTATTGAATATTTCATTATAGTTAAGCTCTTGAAGAGTTTGAAAAAGTAGTTTTTACCCAATGATTTAATATACAACTACGACCCTTTACATGTATTTATTTTTCCTATTTCCTTTCCTTTGTTGTGTTATAGAATATACTTAACGTATTATATTATATAATAGCTTTTCAAATATACTTTATATGTGATTGATAAGTCGATAACTATTTAAGGCGATTTTCATTATCTTGGAGGTACTAGAAAAACATATCGTACAAAAAAAAACTATAATCTTTTTCTAATATGCAAAATCTAACATGAAATAAGTAAAATTTTTATGAAGTATATTCATTTACACCTGTGAGTAAAAAATAGCAACCGACTTGATTTGGAAACTATGTTAGTTATTTTATTTTTTGTTTGTTAATTTTTGGAAAAAAGAATGTTGTTAACTGAATAACGCAAACTGTGTAAATCATGTTCGAAAACGTTTTAGAAAATTTAAGAAGTTGTTAAAATCCCTAATAAAACATCCAAATTTTTCGAATTGATTGCAAGGTGCAACTGATTTTCGAAAATAATATTTCAGAAGTTTTTTAACTTTTTTTCCATTCAAAGACTTAAAAATTTAATTTTTTATATGATAAAAAAGTCTCAAATTCGCTTGCATGCGTAAAGTTTCGTAAAGTTCAAAAAAACATTTGGAAATTTCTGTAAAGATTATAAAAAACATGAATTTAGATTTATTGCGGATATGTTTTCGAAATTTATTTAATAATTTGGGAAAAATTTAAACAACGTAACATCAGGACGAACACGGTGACAGCTGTTTCGATTATAACTTTTAAGTCTTTCCAAAGCATGTTGAAAAACATATGCAGCCAAAGCCATGCCTTTGTTGTGCTGCAACTTCTGCCATTTGCCTTCTTTTGCATAGGAATTGGTTTACATAACTTTCGCTATAAAATTCAGTGAAATTTGAGGTAAATTAATGAAAATTTTAAAAATTGAAAATAACTCTTTAAAATTTTGCAAATCCATTTCGCCGCAATTTTTTTATTGCAGATGTATGTAGTAGTCGTTAAGTTAATAATAATTTTTATCTAAACAATCTCTTTTAAATAATTTTAGCTTATGCACATAACCACATTAAATTAAATTTTCGTACATATTTCTATAAAAATTTAAAAAATATTTTTATCATTATATTATGACAAAAAATTAAATAAAAATAATAGAACTGATATATAGTTGTTTAAAAATGCTATTTATATTTTCAACATTGATTTATTTATATGAGCTAACAAAATATTTTTTTTTTTTGTTTTGAATGGACATAGTCTTCAAATGGCATTACTTTAATTGCTTCTTCTAGGTTCGAATTCGAGCTGTAGGCCTATAACCACAATTTTTGTAATCATTACTTTTTTTTAATATATTTTAAAAAACATAAAATTTTACTATATATATACAACACTATCACTTGTTTTCATACATTCGAATAAAATTCTTAAAAATAAAGTTTAGTATTTTTGATTGAAAAAAAAAAATTAAGCAAAATTTTTCCTCAATTGAATGAAAAGTTTAATACAAAAGTAAGAAATTCTTACCATTACATTGAAATATTCCTCAATCTAAAGAAATTTTTTATCCTCATTTTAGGTACACCTTTTTACTGAGTGATGTGATCATAATAATGTACTAAAAAAATTTCTTTAAAACAATGTAAAGACTTCATTAAAAATAGAGACTTTAATTTCATTGGGAATGAATTCTTACATATACAAACACATATTAGTACATACATATATTAGTTTTTAAAAATAATTTAGACTTATGAAGAACTCATATATTACTATTTACTATTTATACTCTAAACTATATACACAATATATCTATTATATGTAGAATTCCTGTAAACATTTATTTGTAATATTTAGTACACATAAATATATTATATTATATGAAAATAAAAATATTAATTGTAATATTCAGATGATAGAAAATATAACTCATTCATATAAATTATATATATATATATATATAATGTACCCCAAATACATATATACATATTTCATAAAGATACAAAAAAAGTATATAAAAAAATAAAAAAATTAAAAATTTCGTAAACACGCAGTGAAAGAAGGAAAATTGTGTTTAATTTTGTGTTGTAGTCAATACTATCGAAAAACGCACGTCTCTATACAACTCATAATGCCAGCACTAGAAAACAACAACGACAAAGTAAACACAAGATAACAAACGCTATACGAACGGAATAGACGAATAAGCGATAACTAGAAAGCCATATTTGCAAATGTAATGTATGAAAGATTGAGATACTTTTAAAAACAACGACGTGAAGCAACTCACAGTGTATGTAAATCCCGAGCTAAAAAAGTTGACATAATCATAACGCCTTGGTCATAACCACATTTTTACTTATCCATATCAAATTGGCATCAGTTATTGGTGCCTTAACCTAAAAATCGTGAAAATTTCATAAAAATGAAGAAACCTCAAAAAATTACAAACATATACCACAAAAAAACGTATCCAAAACAATATATATAATCTACAAAAAGTTAATAAATTCTCCAACTCAAACATTTTTAAGTTATGGATATGTCGAAAAACCAAAAACCATGGCTTTAGCGTTATGGCACTATTAATCGATTACATTGATATCCATAAGGTTGCTTCGATTAGCTGTTTTATCTGGTTATGGTTATGTCACCATTAACTGGCCCTTAAGCGGCTTTAAACCAACAGAAGTTTGATTTAAAGTCGTTGTAAGTGTACTGGGCAATGCCTCGGGGCAGCTTGAGCGCAGGCCATACGGTCATAGTAGTATAGCGCCATATATTTATAAAAAATTGGACGAACATCACTACCTAGCTTCCTAAATACTACAAACTGCTAGATGACTGTAGTGTTTTCAGTTGGATGTAGTAGCCGTGACTAAAGCAGTAAAAGCATTGCAAGAAAATAGCTTAAACTGCCACCACCTTAATTTTTATGTTGACATTTTAGCAGCAATTAAGGCTATAATCTCCCATAGCACAGCATCGTAAAGCGTATCAGAGTGTAAGCAATCACCGGAAAGAATCGATATAGGGAGATATATAAATCTATATTGGGTTACTGGGCATTTGGAAATAGACGGAAATGAAAAATTGCATGGCCTAGCTAAATAGGGCGTCTTGCTCTAAGCTTGTATCGTAGATGCCCCAATCAGATTGGGCGAGGTTAATAGAACGCGAGAGCTGCACATGATCGACCTAGTAGGGAAAGCGTGTAAACAAGCGCGAAGATCATGCGCAAATCTTACGACTCTAGGCTATGAAAGTCTCTCTTATCATTAAAAAGGGACCAAGCTTAATTGCTGCCTCGAGATCTGGCAACTCCCTTTCTTGCTTGATGGATCATATGCAACTCCTGTCTCGTTTTGATATCTCCCAAGCGTATTAGGACGTCTATCGGTTACTTGTCATGTTTGTTTCAGTTGAAGTAACTCTGACGTATTTAACTGTCATTGAAAGATTGGGCCGTACTCCATTTTATAGAGGTGACTTGAAAGCTACTTTATGGCGACTGGCGAATAGAACAATTTCAGCCCTCGCAATATTCACTCTGATGCCAGTTTCACGGGGTCAGTCCTCCACGAGGAATAATGCGGTGTCCAGTAGCTCGTTCAGAGTTTAAAGATGTTTTCAGATTGCTATTAGTGCTTTGTAATTCGCGTAAAAAAAAATCTTGTCAACAAGTCTCCTTGTTACTAAGATGGGTAATTAGATCCTGGAAGCGTAACGTGTTACATAGGGGTCTTTCAAACTTTATAGCATAGTCCATTTCATAATAAGTTGCTCCACGAACTCCACAAATGGCCTATCTAACCCCAAATATAGTATGGACTCGATAACGGTTTGCGGATTGAAACAATTCCTCAATGTGGACAAAGATGTCTAAAAAAAAACTTCTTGAAGGGAATCCCTTTCTCAATCTTTATGATGACAGCGTGGAGACTTGTCCCCACGGACTTGCTGTTGGAAGTATGTGCAAGTTGTTTATAAAATTCACATCTAAATTACTAAAAGGTTATCAGCCTGATTTTTGTGCACAAGCATGGGACAAAGACTTCCATTTGTCAATTACAGTTGTGCTGGATAGATATAACCTAGCCACGGAGATTTAAAGGGATCCGATGATTAGTGCATTTGACGAAGTTCGATTAAATAGCCAATGGAGCGGTAGTTAACCGTGGAATGGTCGATTTTTCAACAGTGGTAGTTTTAAAAAATAGGGAAGTATATATGGTATAACAGAAATGTGATAGATCGATCACAATTGTAGAAAAGTGGCTGCAGTGGATCGGATGGGATGACGGCCTAAGTACTTCACGCAGCAAATTCGCTGCATAATTTATTATTTTACGCCAAAGGTAAGTATCGAAAGTGATATATTGACGAGCTTTACGTGGATATGAACATACTTACTTAATTGACGCTTAACCGTTTAAACGGTTATGACCGTCCAACAACGCGCGCTAGTCGCTTCTTCTCTCTGCCAACTGGCGCCAATTGGTCACGCCAAGGGAGTTTAAATCGTTTTCCACCTGGTCCTTCCAGCGGAGTGGAGGCCGCCCTCTTCCTCTGCTTCCATAGGGGGCTCCGATAGAAACACTCTCTTAGCCGATAGAAGCACTTTCATTGGCATAACATGGCCTAGCCAGCGCAGCCCGTGTCACGATTTTAAAGTAATTTTATCCAAAACAGAAAAATTTCCAAAAATTTTGGTAATAAAATTAATTTCCTTAAGCAGCGAAATGACAATTGAACCCAAATTGATTCGATACTTACCAGTAAACCATCGCGCGTTGCAAAAAATTCTAAACCCTCCAAAGTACAAAAACTTTTGTTATGAAAATTTGATATTTTAAAAAGTTACATTTTATTACATGTGTTTCGCGTACGTATGTATGTATGTATGTATGTATATGCATATAAATTTATTTGAATTTGAAACATGCATCGAAAAGTTCATGTCACAATTTTCATTATTTTCTTTTGCTTTATTACTTGTTTTTACATTTTTTTTTAATTTTTTTTATGTAAACTTTCCTAATGTTTTTTACTTAAAATATATAAATTCTAAGTATTGTACAATGCAAAAATTTTTATGCTAAGCAATGTGGGGCAACAAGTATTACGATTGAAAGATGGCCATGACGGTAATAATAGTAGTGGAGTCCAGAATTTTGTGCAAATGGTCTAGCATCATGGCATTGCAAACATGATACATGACTGTGTATTTGCTACGTCGTTGCAAAAGCGCAACCTTAAAACCCGTAGTTTATTTTATCACTATTGAATAACAAATCAGCAAGAGTCCAAACAAAAAAAAAAAACAAGTGAAGAAAAAAAATTTAAATGAAGAAAATTGTTCACGATCCATAGCTTATAATTACTGTAACAACAACAACAACTATAGCTTCGTTTCCAACATAAAATTCACAAAACTCTGAACTCACTTACACTAAAAAAAAAGACTGGTAAAATCAACCGAAAGACGGGTCAATTCAACCGAAATTTCTAGAAAATCTAGCACCATTTCTTTCAGTGTAGTATTAATTTTTATAATGAACCACAATTGTGATTACAGTATCGTAATCTAAAATAATGCAATATTAAAAATATCGTAATCGTTTGCAATACTTAACGCCCAACTCTGTTGGCAAATATACTAATTTGTTAATTAATTTTAATATTCTTATTCATAGTTCTTGTTTGCTACAACTTTCCCTTTTTTTTAAGATTTATAAAATAAAATTTTTTCATATGTCAATACTAATACAATCTGTTTTACAAGTTAAATTGTATTTGTAGTGTAATTTAAATGTTTTTTTTTTTCGATAAATATGAACCACTTGTGTTTTTTGTTTGTTTTGTTTTACAATTAATTGATATGTTAAAGAACAATTTTATAGCTAAATTTAATTCAATTTTATCGCTAAATGAAATTAGGAAAAAAACCTTTTTCAGTAAATATTCGCACATTTAAAGTTGCTATTTAAGCTATTTCGTTAAGTAGAAGATTCGCGCAAAATTTTATAAATGTTAAAAATTAATATTTGAGATACCCAATTTTATGTCTTCTTGGCATTTTCCATTATCTGCTACCATAATAATTCAAAAAGAAATACTTTATTGGCTATGGACCCCATGGTCAGCTAATGACAAGTCTGTCTGCCAAACACTAAACATCTTGACATGCAATCATTGTGAATTCATGCAAGTGGCGAATGTATGAAAAAAACATTCACAATAGTAAACAGCCTGGATCGCCTGGTAAATTGCTGTTCGATTACTTAAATCATTTTCAAACGTTTTTGTAGACGAATAGTAGCTGTTTTTTTTACATCTATAGACGTGTACGCATAAACTTTATATGGACTGCTAAGCGTCAAACTTTAACCCTCCGATGAGTGAGAAGGTCCCTAGGGACCTTTTTGCCTTGTCAAACTGAAATTACTCCTACTTCGGCCCCATTTCAATAATAAATGCATGTCTTTGGGCATCATTATAATTTTTTATTGTTTCAACACATAATTTACTTGTTCAGAACACGAAGACCTAAACTCAAAGACATTAGGGATGATGATAAAAACAAAAAATTCTAAGAAAAATTCGAAGACATGAACTTTATTGCTTTCAAGGAAAGGCACAATATTCTAATTTTATACTACTAGCAATTAACCAGTTCTTAGAATTTTTTTGTTTTCATCATCATCCCTAATGTCTTTGAGTTCAGGTAGACATAGGAAAGAGTATAAAAGAAGTTGTAGTTTCGTAAACCAAATCAGTCAAAATTTAGACAGCGAAGAGTAAAATCGTGTGTGATAGAAACAAAAATATAAATATGGCAGATCCAAGTAATTTGGACGTTGCTGAAATGGTTGTACGCCATAGTAGACATTGCCAGCAAATGACTGCGGATGAAAAGCGTGCAGTTGATAGTAGATTAGCTGATTTTATGGACGAAGACATGGATGACGAAATTGATATTGCTGCAACTGATAATTATGAAGTTGAGGATAATGAAGATCGCACATACCAACCTGCTGAAGAGTCAGATGCCGAAACTAAAGGATACGTCGAGCTAAATGAAGATACGGATGACGACGATGATGAAGAGGAAGAAAATGATGGACAGGAAACGAATGAAAGTTACTATATTGGTGAAGATGGCACCCAATGGAGTAAAAAAGCACCACCAACATCACGCACAGAGTTTGACGCATTTGTAGCTATTCTTTTGTATGCTGGACTCACAAGATCAAACCATGAACCAGCTATGGAATTATGGGGCGCGACGCGTTGCCAAATATACAAAGCTGCGTTGTCGTACGATCGCTTCATGTGTATAAAGCAATTTATTCGATTCGACAATGCAAATACTCGACAACAGCCAGTCATCAACAGCAAAACTGCGGCTATTGACGATATTTGGCAAATGTTGCAACACAACTTGGCAGCAGCTTACACTCCTCATGAAGCACTAACAGTTGATGAGCAGTTGTTCCCTTACAGAGGCCGCACCCGCTTCACACAATCACCCTTATCGCGAAGTTCACTCGGAAAAGTGTTCGCCTTCACTTCTTTTGTTCGGGTGAACTTTTTCCGCCTATCGGCAATTTCGGGCGAACAAAAGTTCACTTCGAAACAGCTGATGCTCTATTGCGAATTGGCAGTGAACAAATAATTTACTTACAATTGTGTAAATTTTGTAACTAAGCATATATTTCCTTAAAATACAACAAAAATAGAAATAAAAAATATATAAAATAATGTTTAGTATTGCACTTAGGTTGGTATTGATTGAGCGTGAGGAGAATATACATAAATGTGAAAGCGGCTCGGAGGCAATTAAGAGAAAGTTCTAACCCTTTGGAGCTAAATGATTCACTGTAAGCTAAAAATTACTATTTTCAGCACTTTTGAATAACAAGTTAATTTTTTTTCAATTAGTTTTCGCCAATATTACAGGCTAAACAAGTCGACATTCTAATATTTGCTAGTTATTCTTGCCACTCCTTGCCACCATTGAAGCAAAAATTTGGAGTTCCACTAATTGTAAAATTGTGTACATGTCTTCTTTTTTTCGCATAGGGAAAAGGCGTCGGAAAGGACCATGAAGTGGGTCTTAGCCAATCTTGTTTCAGAGAGGTGCTCTACATTTTGGAACCGTTGCTTTGTCCACAATGGATAACTTGGCCAACTGATACGTTGTCATAAAAAATAGAATTTACAGCAATACAGGAATTTCACTTCTTCCACTCAGCTTCCGATTGTGCATTATTTATTGATTTATTTCTAATAATAAAAGAACATATAATTATAAGAGTATCAAATTTCAAAACAAAAAATTACTTAAATTTTGTTTTCCTCTCGTTCGCCTGTAAAATATAAGTGAACAAATTTGGGTGTTCATTTCGCCCGAACAAAGAGTTGCCGATAAGGTGAAATCTTTTTCGAACACGAAAAATTTGTTCGCCACCCTCTGCGATAGGGTGAACAAAAACTGTGAATATTTTCGGGTGAAAATAAAACTGGCGATAAGGGTGATTTAGATGCTGGCCGTACTATATACGCGGATAACTTCTTTACCACTCTTGACTTGGCGCGTATTTTGATGAGGAGGAAGACCGCATATGTTGGTACAGTGCGCTACAACAAAACATTCATTCCACAGGAGTTCAAGAAGAACCCGAAGCCCACCATCAATAGTTCATTATTTGGGTTCAACGAAGGGGATATAGCGTTATGCTCATACGTGCCGAAAAAAAATAAAGTGGTGAACGTGCTCTCCACAATGCACTACACTTGCGCACAGGGCGGGGGGCAAAAAGTACACGCTCAACAATAATTTTCAAACTTTTTTATAATAGTCTTAAGAAAATTCAAGCAAAAAAAAAATGTAGAATTTAGTTATAAACAATAAAAACAAAAAAAAAAGTAATATAAACAAAAAGGAAACTCTTAGAGACCAATTGTACAGCGAACAACGGGACATTCATATGGCTTAGCAGCTAAAGGCTTGCACTGATATGAACGTTGGAGATTCGAGTTCAACGCTCAGCTCCCGAAAAGCTAGCTGATGAAGAAGTGAAATTCAGAAACATGTCCTAGTAACCATCGCCGTTTGTAAACTTACAATTTTTCTCTAATATCAATTACAAAAAACAAAATCAAAAAAAAAATTTTTATATGAAAAAACATGATTTACAAAAAAAGGTCCGTAGGGACCTTTTCACACGGCCGTGAAGTTCAGAACTGTCACTCATCGGAGGGTTAAATACTCCTCTGAAAGTGCTGGATATAAAATTAGTACACACTACTTAATTTCAATACGCATTATACTCAGATGTAACTGAAATATGTGTCTATGTTTCATCTCTATACTAATTCTATGTATCACCTCTTAAAATGGCGCGTGTCCACAATTCATCGCAACTGATTCAGCTATATGTTATACACTATGGCCATCAGAGGGTTGTGTCTCCGCTTTTCGGTACACCCTGTGCTGTAGCTAGTTATTTAACCACTGCCGTTAGATGGGTCTCCTAAGCAATATCTAAGCGAGGATACGCGTTTTTTTACGCGCAAACGTAAACGTATACGCGTGTAAAAAAACACGGCTATTATTTGCATTTTTTACATATTTTAAAATGCTAGCTTAACTGGCTGCTCATATTTTCTCAGCTATTATTTGACAGGTAGGTATGGCAATGGAGGAATAGAAAGATTTTTCACTTGTAGGAATTCACAATGCATGCAATCGAATATGAAATTTGACAGCGTGTTGACAAGCACTGCTGTTACATGGTTCAATTAGTAGAGTATTGTCCTCTTATTACAGCATAGCTTTGACCCTCCCAAATTTAAAAATCAGCATGGGTTGCTTTCACAATGCAGAAAAACGGGGAATAGTACAATCCATTTCAGCGAATATTGTAGTAGAAAAATACCTTAAGTACTATATTAGTAGTGATAATAATTTTGTAAATGGGAGTTTCCACCAAATTAGACCCCTAATAAACAAATTACATCTTGCATTATCCGGAAATAATAACATGCGTCCCAATCTCAGAATTATTTCAAAAACGCCCTGTCTCAAACTTTGGTCGAAGAATGCTCTCTCAAAGCTTTTTATTAGAATTTGTGAATAAAGAAACCGCAATTTTACAATAGTTTTTAAAAACGCCATGTCTTAGATTTCGGTTGAAGAACGCCTTTTCTCAGAATTTTTCTCATAATCGAGATATCTCAGCTCAAAATTTACCGAATTTTTGACATGATAAAGCGTTTTCCAAAAAAAATTATAGATGCAGCTTTCTTAAATCGAATTTGAAGATAGTTTTATAGAAAAGAAAAATCTGAGATGGATAAAGCAATATGGAATTTTAGAAAAATTCGAAAAGGGGTTCAAAAATATGCATGAGAATTTGGAATTTTTTATTTAAAATTTTTAGTATTTTTTTGAGTATGCCTTTTGAGGGGCCTTATGTAACTCAATTCGAAAAGAAATGTGATTTGGAAGCTATCAAATTACGTACATTTTTTTTTTTTTCAGATTCGAAAGAAATTAATTAACACTTAGTTCGTTAATTATAGTTGTTTCTATTTTCGTACTCGCAGTGGTAAATTTAACCTCAGGGGGATGATTTTCGGATGATAACGAACTTTTTTTTTTGTCAAAAGCCACAAAATTGAAGATATATTTCTTTTCAGTTTTCTGGTCTAATGTACGGCTTTTCAACAATCGTTTGTGTCTTTGCATTACGTTAAACGATAGCAGCTAATGTCAAATTTTTTTCGCTTTCCTCTTTGAAATAACGTAGTTAGAAAAGAACGAAAATAATACAGAATAAGATTGCTAGACGAAATCGCTAAGAGACGATTCGTTCATCTGAGCTATCGTTCGCAATACAGAATGATGCGCTAACAAGCTGACTTCGAAAATTATTTCGAAAAACTTCGAAAATTCGAGAATCTTCATAAAAAATTTCGAAATTTTGTTTGCAGAGGAAAAGTTTTGAGTAGCAGTTTTGTATTCCGATTCAATTTCGAAAATGGAAATTTTCAGAAGTTTTTAAGAATCTTCTGGAAAATTTTCAAATTTGTGTATAAAATTTTAAGAAGCGTATTGAATATGCAATTTTGCGGTCCTATTCAATTCAAAAATCTTTAAAAAAAAAAATAAAGCTTTCAGGAGTTCTGAAAAAATTTTATGAAAGTCTTCAAATTTTTTTGTAGTTTTTTAGTGAACGTTTTCAATATGCAACTTTGTTGTACGGTTTAATTTGAAAATAGTTTTGAAAAAAAAAATTTCTAATTCCAGATTTATTCAAAATGTTTTACGAAAAATTCTCAAATTTTTATTTCAAAATTTTTGGAATTATATTTTAGTGATTTGGAATGCTAAAATTTGAAAATCATTTTCTTGGTGTTTTTTACAAAAGTGTATGTGTATATTAATGGACTAGGCCTACGTACATGTGTGTGTGTGTATGTATGTGTTCTGTTTTTGTAAATAAATCAGGTAAGTTAGCATTGCCATAAATAATTTGCGTTTAAATATTTGCACTAAATCATTATTCTTAAATTAGATAAGATGTACTAAGCAAAAGTTACAATATTTTTTATATATATAGGTATAAATGTGTGTATGTAATTCTTATATATTGCTATTGCAGGCTGGGTACTCTCACAACCAACAGATTGGTTACGAATTCAAAACTAATTGGGGCATATTGTTAGCAATATAGGAGTATTACATACTATATATGTACATATGAAAAAAATTTTGTATTTTGTTACTGTTAAACAATTAATGCAACAATGCCGATGAATCAAAGATTGACTGATTACTTCATTTATACATTAATTAATTAATCAAGAGAAGAATTAGCTTGTTTAATGACATTAATTAATCTAAATATATTAATATATATTAATTGCAAATTAATGAACCATAAACTAATTAATCTAATTAGTCAGAAAAGAATTGTTGTTGCGAACTATGCTTTGTAATGCAGGTAATTGTAGACTTACATACACAGAATATTGGGAGAAGGTCTGAAGCAGCGATGGGGAGGTTCGAAAATGGAAACAGTGAACTGATGCAGAGCCTTACTCGAAGAATATTACAGTCAGGCCATCTCACCGACTTCCTGACTCCTGCAATGTTTACAAAGCTGAGATCTATACCATAGAAAGATAAGCTAAATTGCTTGAGAATAATGTGACTCTAGCGACCAAACGATCCTTGTTGGCAGATAGGTTGCCCTTAAGATGCTACGAGTGTGATTTGATCAAATCGGAACTGCAACGTCTACCTTAGCTGGATCTCCCTCAGCACCGAGGAAAACGAAATTGCAGATATGAAGTCCAGAAAAAGCTTTGAAATAGACATAAACGTGGCGGGTAGTCTCTTGTGGCAAACGAAGCATACACTGTTAGGGCAGCGAAACTTTTAATAGGCCAACCGGGACAGATGCGTGGTCTCAAGCAACCTATTGCCCTCATTTGGACAGAAGTAGAAGCTTTATTTTTAAATTTCACAAACCTAGGATAAAAAATTTATATCTGTGGTCATAAGCAATAATCACCCAAATCCTATCTTTTTACGCGGGACTTAGGCGATTATTATGACCACAGGTAAGATGTCTGGGATATTATGCTATCACATCATTGCTATTCAACGATGGCCATCTGCAATAATTTCGTTCGTTGTTGTGTTAACAGTAGTGCGCGCATTCAATGGGTGCGATCATTGAATTGTCGAAAATGTCATCAAAGTCCTCTAACGGAATTCCAAGGAAACTAGCAGTTTCAATGGGGTTGGACCATAGGGTGCTGTTAGAAGCGTAGGTTCCGCATAACAATTGAAAAGATGGTTGGTGAAAAGTGGGAACACATCGCATGCAGGACATACACATGTACATTACGTATGTCGGGGTTGATTCTGGACAAGTAAGAATTTATTCGGTCGATTAATCACTTCCTTTTCCGAACGCAAAGACTTCTGCTTACAAAAAAGTCTCAGATTTCTGTGCGCACATTTTTTTTGATAGTCTTGCGTGTATACGGGAAAGCAAGCGGTTTGATAAGGAGTAAGTTAAAACTCCCGGGTTGCACAAATGTGCCCCCATCCGGCACTTGCAGGGCATTTACAATGGACAAAAATGTCTCCGAGTTGACGTGTGGGAAATTCCCACGTAAGTATTTTAAGCCCAACATAGCCTACCCCTTCTCTCAATGTAAGGCTTGTCACTGAAACCACGTCTGCTTCATTAGAAATCTTTAGTGTCGTGCAACTCGATGGCCAATGATCTCTCACTATTAATCTCCCAGTTTCACAAGCTTTAAGTGAAACTACTTGCTTAAAAATGCCATATGGAGAACAAAGACGCAACGCTTGATGATACTTTATATTATTCTTGTGGTTCTTACACAGAAATTCCTAGAAACGGGTAGCAGTGGCGCAGATAAGGGGGAATTAAGGGGATCAATCCCCCGTGGAAAATTGAAAATAAAATTTGTGAAAAATTTTTCTTATACATATTCATGTATGCATTCATTTCTCGAACTGCCATTAACCTTCTTCACTCTAAAATTAGAAAGAAAAAAATCTTTTCATGATAGTTATGAATTTCTTCCAAACACCCAAAAGAAAAGCCATTTTGGAAAACACGATTGAAGAATCTTACGAAACTCCACGAACGGAATCTTTGAAAAGATTGAAGCTGACTCGATGGGGTTCCAAATATGAGATCGTCAACCATTTTTATGAGTTATTTCCGTGCGTTTACGAAACTCTAAATGAAATGAGAACCTCGGAAAAAGACGCAAAAAATTAAAAAAAAACGCAATGGATTTTGAATTTTTAATATGTTTACATACATATTAACGATGTAATTTTTCAACTTTCGTTGCCTTTGGCTCGCGAATTGCAAAAGGTTAATTTAGATTTGGTTCAAGCCATGGATGTCGCCAAACATTTGCGGAGGAAGTGATAAAGGTTTGTGCAAAAGATGATTTTTCTGAAATTTACGAAGCTTCGAAAAAAATTGCTGAAACTCTTGACATTGAGATTAAACACAAAAGAATAGAATAAGAGAATAAGATTCAAAGTACAAAAGATTATTTTCGTGTAGCAGTGTTCAATCCTTTCCTAGATTCTTACATCATGGATCTTGGAGAAAGATTCACTAAACATGAAAATATACTAGAAGGATTTTCGGCTCTTTTCAAGCATGATTTGAATGAAATTGAAAAAGTAGCTGATAAATTCATCACGACAGTCGAGTTTTATCAGGAATTTCCCACTGCGGCGCCACCTACTGTTTTGCCAAATTAGAAGTGTGGAACAGATATTTGATTCGTGGAGGCGATATCAAACCTGGAAACTCTTTGGATGCGCTTGATCATTGTTCAGAAGAACATTTTCCGAATATTAACGTATTGCTGAGGATATTAGCTACTTTACCAGTATCGAAGATAGATAAGTTATTGAAAAAATCCCGAAAACTTGATTTCCATCTTTAATTTTTGAAAGACTTTTCGCATATTGAGGGCACGCAAGTAAAAAATGTATCCCTATTTTTTGTTTGTTTTTATACAATATAATAAGTGATTCTCATGTTTATAAAAAAGAACCAATAAAAATAACGTAAAAGTAAACAAAAAAATTTCAAATTAAGTCCGCCCTCCCCCTCCCATCACAAAAACCTATCTACGCCACTGACGGGTAGAGTTATGAAAAGAACAGAAACTACGAAACTAAAAAAAAAAGATAATAAATAAAATACTTATAAGTGTCTGTTGCTAAATTATTTACATATACCCCTATGAATTTATTACTATAAAATCGTATGTAATATCTAAATGTTTTCTTTGAACTTATGTAGCTCTCCGCACAATTGTACATAACTTATGTAGTATATAAGACTTATATTATAAGTACTTTATGAACTTTATACACTAAGCTAAACGATTCTTTCTAATAATGTTTTATTCATTTATATTTCTTTTAGCACATTTTATTCTCTTTAAGTGTGGCTATGTTTGTATTGCTATTATATTAGATATATGCAGCATTTTTTTTTTTACTTATGTGTATTACAGTTTTTCAACTTTGTTCTTGTTTAACAGAAACTTTAATTTGAAAACTTTTCAGGTGAATATTGTACTGTTGAGAATAATGCATCATTCATTTACCATCAAAAATATTTTTGTATGTGTGTGTTTTTATATATTAAGATTTAGTATTAACTTTAAAACCAAGTATATTAGAAAACAATTTAAAATTTAATTTTTTAAATTTTAACTTAAAATACATTTGAAAAATTTGTGGTATAAATAAAAAAAATAGTTGTCAAAGTTTGGCTTCAATTATTATTAAAAAATGTAAAAATCAACTTTTAGCAACTTTCAGCTTTTATTTTTTTAGTTAACAAAACAAAATGTCTTTAAATTTTTCCCAAATTATTAAATAAATTATAAATTAAAAATTGCTTCAAATAAATGTTTTCATACATTTAAAGCAATGGGGTAATCCTCGTTTAAAAACTCATACAATTTTTTCTTTCATTTGTCAAATTTTAACTTAAAAACAAAATTCAGGCTTAAAAAAAGCAAAAGCCAATTTGGAATTTTTTTTATTTACCTTTAAACAATATATGTAAGTAAAACTTTTAATTTATTTTTCAAATTGTAATTTAAAAAACTCTTGAAATTTCGGTTTATTTTTTGTATAATAAATAAAAGTAAATTTTCCACTTTTTTTGTCCAAAAAAAATAATAAAAGGGAAATTGTATCTATCATTTTTCAAATTTTAATATAAAGTTAACTGTGTCAATGTTTACATAAAAAATTAAGTTAGTATTTAACTTCAACTTTTGCCCACAAAAAATAAAAAACGTAAAATTATATCAATTTTTTTTTTTACTTTTATACTTTATTAATTTTTTTATTTATAATTTATTAATTTTAACAATTATATTTCAAATTTAAGTGCAATTTTTCAATTATCCAACTCTGACTTTTATTTGAAAAATGACAAATTTTGGTAATATTTCAAAATTGCACGGCTAACAAAGCAGTTGCTGATAACAATTACAATTGAACTCATATATCCCCTGAAGACAATCTCCGAAGGAGGTTGAAATATATCGGGAAAAAACAACAAAAAACGTTGTGTTTTTTAAAAAACCTGACCTCGAGCCAGTTTTCACAAATAATGTTCTATATGAATAAATAGGTCGCAGAAGAAATACATATTTATGTAATATTTTTTGCTTAAAAAATTTAATTCAATTCTTAATTTTTACAAAAATTCTAACACGAACTCTTTTTAGTGAAAAAGTAAATAACGAATTTCGATTTTATTTTTTAATAAAAAATATAAGTAAATTTTAACTTTAATTTTGACAACTATTTTTGAAATTTAACCTTAAAAATATAAACACAATTTACAACTTTTATGTTTCCCCTTCAAAATACAAGTAAATATTTTATTTAAATTAACTTAAAAATATTACAATTTTTATTTAAAAAATAAAAGTGAATTTTTAATTTTTATAAAAATTAGAAAACTAACTCTTTTTTAATGAAAAAAATATAAAAAAAAACTTTACATTGTATGTTTCCTTTTAAAAATAAATCTTTATCTTTTATTATTAATTGAAAAATAAAACTCAAATTTTAACTTATCAAACTGGAAAACTTAAAGATATACATCAAATTTGAGCTTAATTGTTTACTAATAAAATAAAAGTAAAACATTGACTATTGTTTCATTTGTTTTTATTTGGAAAATTGGTGGGTGATGTTATACATTTAATATAATACTAAAAAATAAGACATAATAAAAAAATTTTATAAAACTAAAGCAGCCACTGCATTAGAAGTTCCAGAACCTTGATATACACAACCACCGCAGTTGATCACCGTGCAAGCCAACTGACTTAGCTATACTTTAATGCTTTTTCTTTCTGCTGTGACACGCTGATGACAGCTGGTCTCAGTGCTATAACAAAATCATTGTTAAAAAAATAAACAAAATGAAGTGTTAAAAATGCTGAAAAGAAAAAAATAATCACAATTTCCTCATAAAAATTAAAACAAATCAAAAACGAAATTAAAAAAAAACTTTATTTATTTTATCAAACTCCTTAGCTTTAACCACATGTAAGCTTCTAAAAATTACGCCAATATTTTGCGTTTTTTTTCGTATACATACTCGAAAAAATTCACAAAAACTTGGCTCATACTAAAAATTAACTTAGAATTGGAAGTGGGTGTTACAAAATATGTGAAATAAACTAAATTATCAAACATTCAATTTGTCTTAATTAAAATATGCAACTAATATGCACTACTTATGTGTGTATGAAAAAATAATAGAAAAACATCACAAATGAGAGTACAAAAAGTATGAAAATATAATGGTAAAAATGAATTGATCTACGCTAATAACAGAAAAAAGGCACGAAAAAATATTTGCTAAAAAAAGCTGCAACAAAATAGAATTCCCTAACATAGATAAATACGCAATATAAATAAAAAAAAAAAATTTATGTAAGGCGCCATAACCCCCGGAGAGATTTTAGGCCGAGCTTCCGGTAATATAGTATAGCATAAAATCAGTGTACACAAATATAAGTATCTAATAGATATAAATATACGCTTGGGTATAAATATGTAGGTAGCAATAACAGCATTGTTTTTGTAATTTGTTTTTGTTTTTTTTTTTTTTTTGTGCTTAACAAATGTTTATAATTTTCTGCATTTACTTATATTTTAAAATGATTTCTTACATAGTTTTTTTCTTTAATATTTTTAACATAATTGCTAAACTTGCGCAATTTTAAACTTTGTATCGAATGTGTTTATGTATTTTGTTATGTATATATGTTTGTACGTAAGGATAACGTCTTCATCAACATACTTTTTTAAGCTGAATGACAAACTTGTAATGCTTCTAGATATATATGTACTTATTTCTCTAGCTTAGTACACGTAAAAACCTATTAAATTTACACTTAAAAATTTATTAATTACACAAGTTTACAAATTCAGGTCAACTTTTGGATCTGAGCAGATAAGAACGATTCTTAACTATATTTGATATGCTGAATTTGAATCTGCATTCAGTTTTTTAAGATTGATTCTAGTTTCCGAGTTCTCGCATGATAGCACCATTGTGCTGTTATAGCAGCTTTTAAATAGTGGCACTGCTTGATAAGTCATTTCAACTGTAACTGTAAAATAATATAAGAGTTCAGAGCAAATAAAAATGCAGAGACAATGTTGCAAAGTTGATTCAAAGTGTTTTTGTTACGTTTGTGGTTGTTATATGATTAAAAAAAAGTGGCAAAATAATAACAAATGCGCTCAAAGATGCGTATCTGTACTACTTTGGTTTCAGAGTAGCAGACACTCATAAGTCATGGATACCGAAATTTATTTGTAACGCATGCAAAACAAAGCTGTATAAGTGGTCATTGTTAGAACGTGAGTACTTTTCCTTTTCCATGCCAGCGCTCTGGAGAAAACCTAAAAACCATGTAGATGATTGCTACTTTTGTTTGATGAAAGTTACGGGTATAAATGCAAAAAAATATAAAAAAATATAAATATCCTGATGTATCATCAGTATCCAAGCCAGTTCCACGTACTGCTAATTATTCATTGCCAGTTTGTCCAAGTATAAGCGGAAACGTCCTGGAAACTTTAACTTCATCACCCCGAGCAGTGAAAGGGACTTTGTCATGGAAGCGACACATTTAATTTCGCAAGATGAGCTAAGCGATTTGATTCGCGATTTGAATTTGTCCAAAGAAGAAGCAGAGTTGCTAGGATCACGATAGACTCTCGAGCACAAGTTACTGTATACAGAAACAGAAATCAGGCACTTCAACCGTTCTTCAAAAAATAAGACAACATAAGTTTCTGTAACAATATCAATGGTTTATTTAATGAAATGAATACGATCGCACCGAATGGCGTTTATTCATTGATGGTTCCAAATACAGCCTAAAAGCTGCTGTTCTCCACAATGGAAATAACAAACCATCTATTCCGATTGCGCATGCAGCACAAACGAAGGAATGCTACGAAACTACGAAATGCGGAAGATCCTGTGCTTCATCAAATACAATGATCATAAATGGAAAATATGTGGTGATCTAAAGGTTTAAACATTAATTCCAATTAAATCGAAAACACTTATTTTTTATATTATTTCAACAGGTAATTGGTATCTTAACTGAGATGCAATCTGGATTCATCAAATTTTGTTGTTTTTTATGCTTGCGGGATAGCCGCGCAACTGAACATCGTTATGTGAGAAAAGAATGGCAAAGTCGTACTCAATATGAGCCTGGAGAGCAAAACGTCTGCGCTGAACTACTTGTAAATCCACAAGAAACTAGGCCTTATAACGAACTTCGTCAAAGCATTAAACCGTGAAGGACCGGCTTTTCAGTACTTAGTCAAGTTGTTTCCTAAATTGTCATATTCAAAAATCAAAGAAGGAATATTTGTCGGACCTGATATTAGAAAATTAATGGCTGATAAAAAATTTACAAAATGTTTAACGCCTGTTGAAGCAGCCGCATGGGCATCTATTCAAAATATCGTTCACCACTTTCTTGGTAATCACAAATCCCCTGATTTTAAGGAAATTATTGGCGATATGTTGGAAAATTATCGAAAGATTGGAGCGAGAATGTCTCTAAAGATGCATTTTCTGCATTCCCATCTCGATTTTTCCCCGAAAACTTGGGTGATACGAACGACGAACAATGAGATCGGCTACACCAAGATCTAGCCAACATTGAAAGACGATACCACGGATTTTGGGATGAAGGCATGACCGAATACCAATCTTCATTTCTGATTTGTTACTTTTAAGTTAATAAAATGAATATTATTTGACAAAAATCTTTAAAAATTAATTTATTGACTGTATTAAAAACTAGAATCAATCTTAAAAACCGGATTGAAGCAGCGGATTCAGCGTCATAAATTTTCTTAAAAACCACTTTTAGTTGCCTAGATCCAAAACTGTGTATACTTGTGTTATTAATCTGTATGGATATATTATTTATGAACGTATGTATTTAGTATGTATACATTTCCAAGTGAAATGTATATATGTGCTATCATTTAATTAATTTAAACTATACATTTAAATTGTCTTAACTTTAGGTAAAATTTAGCGCAAATCTTTTTTTTTTTTTTTTTGATAAACTTGTTCTCATGCTCTGGCAATCACTTCTTTATTATTATCGTAGAAGTGATTTAATACCTTTTCTATAAGCAATTTGACGTAAGACGTTCTTCCTCGCAGTTCGTATTATTTTCAATAATTAATGGGGCTGCTGTATATTTGCTTAACTGTGCAAAACGTTCCATAACACATGATGAGGAGAGACGTGCTTCAGCATCGTGATCCCAACATTCTTCCATTGTGTCACAGAAAATATTTAGTCCCTATAGTAAAAAATTTAAAAAACAATTTAGTTTGCGACAAAGCTAAATTTTAGTTAAATTTAGTTTATTTTGGTTTACTTACTGCATGCGTACGCCATGTATTTAGTAGGCGCGGTCGTAGTTTCTTTGTAACGACGGTATCTTGTATCTCATCTAAAGTGGGACGTTGTCCAAGCTGATGAAAAATAAAGAATAAATTTATATAAGTCAAGTCATACCGCTCCCATGTAGACGTTACTTCGAACCGCTGCACGGTGGGGTATATCATCAATTTAGCTGGTCAAAAGTCGATTTTTCAAAATATCCCAATTTTTTTTATACTCAGTTGAGCAGAGCTCACAGAGTATATTAACTTTGATTGGATAACGGTTGGTTGTACAGATATAAAGGAATCGAGATAGATATAGACTTCGATATATCAAAAGCATCAGTATCGAGAAAAAATTTGATTGGGCCATGTCCGTCCGTCCGTCCGTTAACGCGATAACTTGAGTAAATTTTGAGGTATCTTGCTGAAATTTGGTATGTAGATACCTAGGCGCTCATTTCAGATCGCTATTTAAAATGAACGATATCGAACTATAACCACGCCCACTTTTTCGATATCGAAAATTTCGAAAAATTGAAAAAGTGCGATAATTCATTACCAAAGACGGATAAAGTGATGAAACTTGGTAGGTGAGTTAAACTTATGACGCAGAATAGAAAATTAGTAAAATTTTGGACAATGGGCGTGGCACCGACCACTTTTAAAAGAAGGTAATTTAGAAGTTTTGCAAGCTGTAATTTGGCAGTCGTTGAAGATAGCATGATGAAATTTGGCAGGAACGTTACTTGTATTACTATATGTATGCTTAATAAAAATTAGCAAAATCGGAGAACGACCACGCCCACTTTTAAAAAAAAAATTTTTTTAAGTCAAATTTAAAAAAAAAAGTTAATATCTTTACAGTATATAAGTAAATTATGTCAACTTTCAACTCCAGTTATGATATGGTGCAACATAATACAAAAATAAAAGAAAATTTCAAAATAGGCGTGGCTCCGCCCTTTTTCATTTAATTTGTCTATGATACTTTTAATGCTATAAGTCGAACAAAAATTTACCAATCCTTGTGAAATTTGGGAAGGGTTTAGATTCTAGGACGAAAACTGTTTTCTGTGAAAAAGGGCGAAATCGGTTGAAGCCAAGCCCAGTTTTTATACACAGTCAACCGTCTGTCCTTCCGCTCGGCCGTTAACACGATAACTTGAGCAAAAATCGATATATCTTTACTAAACTCAGTTCACGTAATTATCTGAACTCATTTTGTATTGGTATAAAAAATAATCGAAATCCGACTATGACCACGCCCACTTTTTCGATATCGAAAATTTCGAAAAATGAAAAGAATGCCATAATTCTATACCAAATACGAAAAAAGGGATGAAACATGGTAATTGGATTGGTTTATTTACGCATATAACTTTAGAAAAAAAAATTTTAAAATGGGTGTGACACTTACCATATTAAGTAGAAGAAAATGAAAAAGTTCTGCAGGGCGAGATCAAAAGCCCTTGGAATCTTGGCAGGAATGCTGTTCGTGGTATTACATATATAAATAAATTAGCGGTACCCGACAGATGATGGTCTGGGTCACCCTGGTCCACATTTTGGTTGATATCTAGAAAACGCCTTCACATATAGAACTACCACCACTCCCTTTTAAAACCCTCATTAATACCTTTAATTTGATACCCATATTGTACAAACAAATTCTAGAGTCACCCCTGGTCCACCTTTATGGCGGTATCTCGAAAAGGCGTCCACCCATAGAACTAAGGCCCATTCCCTTTTAACATACTCATTGCCACCTTTCGTTTGATACCCATATTGTACAAACGCATTCTAGAGTCACCCCTGGTCCACCTTTATGGCGATATCTCGAAAAGGCGTCCACCTATAGAACTAAGGCCCACTCTCTTTTAAAATACTCATTAACACCTTTCATTTGATACCTATATCGTACAAACAAATTCTAGAGTCACCCCTGGTCCACCTTTATGGCGATATCTCGAAAAGGCGTCCACCTATAGAACTAAGGCCCACGCCCTTTTAAAATACTCATTAACACCTTTCATTTGATACCCATATCGTACACACAAATTATAGAGTCCCCCCTGGTCCACTTTTATGGCGATATCTCGAAAAGGCGTCCACCTATAGAACTAAGGCCCACTCCCTTTTAAAATACTCATTAACACCTTTCATTTGATACCCATATCGTACTAACAAATTCTAGAGTCACCCCTGGTCCACCCTTATGGCGATATCTCGAAAAGGTGTCCACCTATAGAACTAAGGCCCACTGCCTTTTAAAATACTCATTAACACGTTTCATTTGATACCCATATCGTACAAACAAATTCTAGAGTCAGCCCTGGTCCATTTATGGCGATATCCTTAAATGGCGTCCACCTATAGAATTATGCCCCACTCCCTCTTAAAATACTCTTTAATACCTTCCATTTGATACACATGTAATACAAACACATTCCAGGGTTACCCAAGGTTCATTTTCCTACATGGTGATTTTCCCTTATTTTGTCTCCATAGCTCTCAACTGAGTATGTAATGTTCGGTTATACCCGAACTTAGCCTTCCTTACTTGTTTTAATATACTCCCTACATACCCCAAAACCCATCTGCAACGTCAATGGAGCTAACCGCGCACATCTAAAGTTGTATAAAAATTGTATGCAGTTGGATGTATTTTTTGATTAAAAAGCAATATACCCTTCTAACCTAAATACTTGTTCGCTTGCTTAGCCTGAATCAAATCTAGTTACATTTTCTTTTAGGACAGGTAAATGTGTCATATGTTAGATTTTGTGTTCCGCATGTTTTAACTGAGTTATTCTACTTGTAATGTTACTACTTTTCAATATTAAATTAAAAAAAAAAAACCTTGCAAACAAAAAGATATATCTTTTTTTCATGGCATATCATGTCAGTAATTTTTTGGCAATACATCAGCGTTTGTGTTTGTTTCAAAGTTTGATAACAAAACGGCTGCGCATACCCGCGATTTTTTGAGGTGTGATCAATTTTGTAAGAGGCTGTCGTGAAAACCAGTGTTTTTTAGTTATCGTGATGCAGTTTTATATTCTCCGATAAGTGTGTTTTGTGTTCTATCAACCGTATACTAAATATACCTAATAAATGGCTACATTTACTCGTCTTCAGTTGTACACAATGATGCAGCAACATAATGACAAAACTTTTGACGAAAACTTAGAATTTGTGCATAATTACTTTATATTACTGAACTATACTAATTCTGAAGAGGACGAAATTTTACATCAGATGTCACTACTAAAGTAGTGGATATACTCAGATATATTTACAAGGTGACAACCCTACCTAAAAATGTATTTATTGGAAAGCGGGGGTGAAATACCTTTGCTTTGATACTCTTATTGGCATATCGCAATTAATTTTTTTTAACTTAAAAAAATAATTTAAAAAAAAAATTTATTTAAACGGTTTTATTGAAAACAATACTATGAAAAAAATCGCCTCATATAAAAAATCGCCGTCAGGAGGCTCAAGGATTGACATATTAAAAATACGCGTATTTGTGGTCCGATTTAGTCATATTTGGAACAAATATTACATACAGTCCTGTAGAAGTGACATCACAATACTTTGGAATTCGAGGGGGGAAAAGCATACGTGGTGCAGAGTCGAGTAAAGTCTTTGGAATGAGGTATTGAGGACTTAGATTGTAACAAATTGTCAGGAAAGAGTCCTTGTAATAATGAGACACTAAATGAACTAAATAGAATGAGAAATAATTGGCAATTAAATAAACACTAAAAACTTGAAAATAAAAAAAATAAAAAAAATATTTTAAGTTAAACGGTTTTATTGAAAACAATACTTACATGAAGTAATAATAATACTAAAAGCTAGATAATAATTCGGTAGGTATTAGTCATCGCACTCCTCATCAATATAGGGCGTTGATCAGACCATTAAATAAAAGCGTTGGGCGCGTGAAATTTCTAAAAATGTGAGGCGTGGCATAACCTGATTAAGGTTCAATTGGTCTTACTTATGACTATCAATAAAAATTTTACGCGTCCAATGCTCTTATTTGTCTTATAAAGGCCCTAGATTGGTGAGGAGTGTGATGACTAGTACCTAGGACCTACCTAATAATTTTATAGCTTTTAGTATTATTATTACTTCATGTAAGTATTGTTTTCAATAAAACCGTTTAACTTAAAAATTTTTTTTGTAATTATATTATTTTCAAGTTTTTAGTCTTTATTTAATGGCCAATTATTTCTCATTCTATTTGGTTCATTTAGTGACTCATTACTACAAGGACTCTTTCCTGACAATTTGTTACAATCTAAGTCCTCAATACATAATCATTTCAAAGACTTTACTCGACTCTGCACCACGTATGCTTGTCCCTCCTCGAACTCCAAAGTATTTTAATGTCACTTCTACAAGACTGTATGTAATATTTGTTCAAAGAGCCAAATCGGGCAGGCAAGTACGAGTTTTTTGAATATCTCAATTTTTGCGACACCTAGCGCGATTTTTTTTTACTAAAGCGGTTTCTATTTCTGTATGTCAAATATGGTTTCCAAGTATGAGCCAAATTGGACCACAAATACGATTTTTGTGAATATCTCGATTCTTGCGCCACCTATCGGCGATTTTTTTCACAGGTCGCTTTCTATTCTTGTATGTATTATGTGTTCCAAATATGAGCTAAATCGGACCACAAAAGAAGATTTTTTGAATATCTCGATCCCTGCGCCACCTAGCTGCGATTTTTTTCATAGATCGCTTTCTATTCTTGTATGTATTATGTGTTCCAAATATGAACCAAATCGCCCCACAAAGATTTTTTGAACATCTCGATCCTTGCGTCACCTAGCGGCGATCTTTTTCATAGGTCTCTTTATATTCTTATATGCATTATGTATTCCAAATATGAGCCAAATCGGACCACAAATACGATTTTTTTGAACATTTCGATCCTTGCTGCACTTAGCGGCGATTTTTTCAAACGTCGCTTTCTATTTATGTATGTATTATGTGTTCCAAAATTTGTGCCAGCCAGCCAGCCTGTCAAGTCAAGCTAAATAAAACCGCTTTAAAACGTGGCAACCTTTTTAAAACATCCTCAGTACCAACATCTAGGTGAAAAGTCTTAAAATGTAATACTATATCGATGAAGCCGTTTCTGAAATGGTAGTGGATATACCAAGAAATATAAAAAAGGTGAGGTGGCAACCCTATTTAAAAATTACCCCGGGTCCATCCGAAACCGGGGCCCAATCCATAGTAATTCTGCGCGGAACACCGTGAATTTACTGTCAAATATTTCCTTTCATAACAATGAAACAACACTTTTTGAACAGAAATAACTGCTGTTTTAATTTTGGCCAGCGAGATATATCAAATGCCCCACCGTGCGCTGTCTGTAAGGCAACGCCTCAGGATTTTTCCCGACCAAGGGCTGTCGTTTCAGAGGAACACAATTTATTAAAATATGATTATCATTTACCTCAGCTTCAAATGGCAACATATAATCGCCAACAGGTCCCACAGCGGTGCAACGTGACACCATTTCCCACAACACCAAACCGCATGCATATACATCGATGCGTAAAAATGCATCACGATTAAAATTAATAGCGCCCTCAAGCACTTCTGGTGCCATATAGCGACGGGTGCCAACTTGACCATGCGTTTCGCCACATGGTTTTCCTAAAAAGCAAAGAAAGTTCTATATGAAAATACATTTAAACAAATCAATTGAATGCTTACCTGGCTGAAAGACCATAGCCAAGCCGAAATCGGCAATACAAGCCGTTAGGTCACCTTTAAGTAGCACATTTGTCGATTTGAAATCTCTATGTGCTATAGAAGGTTTTAGGCCATCCGCCTTGTTGGACGGTATTTCTTCATGTAAATGCATTAGACCTTGTGACATAGACTCAGCTATTTTGCACAATTCTGACCAAGATAGCGTATGCGATTTCAAGTAATTACATAGTGAACCATTCGGATGATAGACAGACACGAGCCAATATTCAAGTTGAACTTTTTCTGTATGCTTCTCGCAGCCAAGAAACTCTAAAATATTTGGATGGCGCATACGTGGTAGCTGTAGAGATAGAGTATATATAAGAATGTTACAATTTCATTGGTAGTGGTTTTAAATAAATATGAGTATTTAGATTCAAAAATCAATTGCCTACCTTATAAATATCGACTTCGGTATTCCAAGATTCCTTCTCTTGCATGCGAAATATCTTGACGGCAACATCTTGACTATGTAATTTGCCTTGCCAAACATCACCAAAACGACCACTGGCCTTCAACTCCAACAAATGTATTGGCCGATTGTTGAGTAGAGGAGATGCATTTGTTGCTTCGGTTTCATTCTACAAAAATGGAAAAGTTTGAGATTAAATTAATTTCAAAAAAAATATTATTATTAACAAATACAAAAATTACTGTTGGTATTTCGTTAAAATTTGTTGGTTTCCGCTTGCGATAATAGCAAAAGGCGAAAGGTGTCATCAAAAGCGCCAAGCAAACGAAAACAACAGCACAGATAATTATATATATTACATTGGTGTTATCGGTTGTCCTTTCCTTTGGCACTAGAAAGATATAAAAATATTCATTTAGTAATAGTTTCATGGCATAATTAGTCATATAAGGATTCTTTAAAATTAAGGCATATCTTATCAAACCAAACCAAGATGAATCTTTACAAGCTGAGGTCAAAGCGAATTCAAACTGAATTCGTCGTACATTAGAATGACAATTGGAAATTTTGCGTTATTTCCTTTACAGACATGCTACGATACCAGAGCGTACCCCCGACTTCATCGTCACCGAAAACGCACTTTCGCATACTTTAAACAGTGTTGCCATTTTGGTGCTTTTGGAGGCAGATCTAGTCCTTTTTTTGTGTTTAGCTCCAAAAATTCCGGTTTAGCTCCTAGCTCTGTTTTTTTTTGCTCTTTTTAAAATGTTTTCGCCTTTTTGGCTCCAAAACTATTTCGGCAATACATATTGTGAAATTTATAATGTGTTTTAGGTGTGTCGAAGTTTTATTTTATTTGTTTCGTTATGTATGATGTTGCAACTCGGTACTCAACTGATAACAAAAAATTTAATCGATAAACTGTGTCATGAGGTTGTACATTTGCTTTTCCAGCTTTAACTGCAGATTATAATAAACTTTTGTAACGATCTCTTAAAATTAATGAACACAAAAAATATTTATGTATGTAGCGATAACAATAATTCATCTTCTGAGGACGAAATCATAGATTTTGAAGTCTAAGGCCCTTCATACATATCTCCCCCCAACATAAACTTAAATATCGCACGACACCTTACCGCCAAATGGCAAAACAAAAGTTAAAAAATAAAACGTGTTTTTGTTGTTAAAAAATATACCTTATTTTTTTTTTGTTTTTTTTTTTGTTTTGTGAGTTTACTGTACTTTTTTATAACTATGTTTAAGTTTGATTTGAAATAAATGTGAAAACTTACATTGACCAAGTAAAGGTGTCTAAGTTCGGGTGTAACCGAACATTATATACTCAGCGTGAGGTTCAATTGTACATTTCATTTCAGATAAATTACTTTTCTACATAACACGTGGCACCGCCCGTTTAAAAAAAACTTCTCCCCAATTCCTCTTACAATAAAACTTGATAAGTGAAATATAATTGATTCAAAACTATTTATTGCTAAGTTATAGCTTATTATTCTAGTCTACGACCCTTTTAAACCTTTTAAATTTGTTTTATATCTAAGTTGCCGTGGTCTTTAACCGATCCCGTCCATTTTTACTAGAAATATTTTCTGCTATAAGGAAAATATGTGTACACAATTTCATTACGATATGTTAATTTTTCTTCGAGTTATGGCTCCTGAAACATTGAAAATTGCTTAGACAAAAATAGGGCGGTGCCACACCTATTTTTTCAAATTTGGAGTTTTTGCTATTTATTGTTATAAATCCACTTGGGAAATGAAATACCATTGATATAAAGCTTTTTTTGCAAAAATATAGCTTATTTTATTCGTCCACGACCCTTTTAAAAATCTTTTATATAAAAGTGGGCGTGGTCCTCAACCGATTTCGTCAATTTTTCTTCAAAGCAACCACTCTGCCGAATTTTGCTACGATAGGTCTAACCATTTTTGATTTATGATTAATAATATTTGTAAAATAAATTTTATCACAATTGGGCGGTGCCACGCCCATTTTAAAAAATGTTTTCAAATTTTTATCAGTCCACATATCAAATTTGAACATTCTAGGTATATTATTTACTAAATAATCAGGTGTGCATTTTCCAAAATGTTATATATATATAAAGTGGGCGTGGTTATCATCCGATTTCGCTCATTTTCAATACCAATCTATTCTGGGTCCATATAAGTTCGTGTACCAAATTTTGTGAAGATATCTCAATATTTACTCAAGTTATCGTGTTAACGGACGGACGGACGGACGGACATGGCTCAATCAAATTTTTATTCGTTACTGGCGATTTTGATATTTGAGCGTGCTCTCCGCAAGGTTATTGAATCCGCCTCGGCTCGCTTTATTCCCGCCGGAATAATTCCCGAAATTCGGCCTCATTTTCCGGCGGAGACCGCAAATTTAGCGAGAGAACGTGACCCTATAAGACAGCTCAATCCCGGCTTCCCCAAATAAGGGATATAAACCAACGCATCAGATTGCTTGTTGGCGAAATGGGAGGAGCATTTGAATAGTTGTAACCTCTCTGCCGGTGTGGGTAAGCTTTGGTCCACCGTAAAGTCCCTATCGAATCCGCCCAAGCACAATGACAAAATTTCCGTCGCCTTTGGCGATAAAGTGTTGTCGGATGCGAAAAAATGCGCGAGCGCTTTTTGCCGACAATATATAATGCATTCTACGGTTGACAAAGTTAGATGGAGGGCCAACAGACACGCACATAAACATAAATTCAGCGCGTCCCAATTACCATCGGTCAAGCTAAACCATCTAAAGCAGTGGGCCCATGCCGATGCTTAAAACCCTAGGAAAAGAGGGTTTCAAATAAGTAGCACATGTCTTCAACCTGTCCCTTTCCACCTTTCATATCGCCCGATATCTCTGCTTTTGCTTAACTTCAACATATCAAAGCTACCTTCGCCACCAGGAGTTACTATCGTTTCCTACGCCGATGACTGCGGCTCAGGCCCACAGATCGATGAGCTTTGCAACAAAATAAACGGCTACCTCCCTGATCTCTCCAGTTTTTTCACCTCGCGAAACTTGACATTATCACCGACTAAATCATCATCGACCTTATTTACAACATGGACGTCCCAAATGTCAAACATTTTGAACATCCACGTCAATGGCACTACGCTACCGACTGTCTTACACGCCAAAATCTTGGGTGTGACGTATGATCAGGATCTACATTTTGGTGAGCATGCAGCCGCAATTGTACCGAAAATCCAGAGCCGTAATAAAATCCTCAAATCTGTTGCTGGCAGTACTTGCGGAAAAGATAAAGAAACGCGCGTTACCACTTACAAAGCAAATGGCCAGCCGTTTGCGTGCTACGCATCCGCGATATGGTCGCCGAGCCTAAAAATTACTAACTGGAAGAAACTACAGGCCTGCCAAAATACTGCCCTCAGAACCGCCACGGGTTCTATTCTTATGTCCCCAGAACACCATCTACATAATGAAGCGAAAATACTCCCCATCAGGGAGAGAAATTAAATGGTAACCAAACAGTTCCAGCCAAAAAACAAAAGCCGAGTATATGGCCCGACCAATAATGTGACTGAATAAATTGAGCAGTGCCCGAGGCGAGCTAGAAGGCCAAATCAAATCGTTCCCGAGATGGTTGGGATAGTACTTGAAAGAAGCTACTATTAACACTTTTCAAAACCTTCGGGGAGTGTGTTTATAACTAAACAACAAGGTCTAGGAGCATAGAGCAAGTGGGAAGCGGAGTCCTAAAGTCGGTAAAGGCAGTTAGGTTCAGTTGCAGGTGCGAGATTTCAGGAACTTTTCGGCTGTTGTAATCCTATCTGGCATACTTTGGCACTTTCGAAAATTATTTCGAGGATATTCTCTGGGCGATTTGGGCATTATTTTCACACCGTTTCATGATCTTACGAGAATATATCCGGCCCATGTCGAGATGTCTCCGTGACATTTCAGGCTTGTTTTCGGAATTTCGGGACAATATCTGGATTATTTTTGAGATAACTTTGGGATTGATTTTAAAATAATTGAGCGACTGTTTCCGGATTGCATTGTGGATCATTTAAGGATTATTTAAAAATTGTTTTCTTGATTAATTCAACCAAATCACATCGGTATGGGATACATTCATTTCGGGATGATTATAAAGAACATATCTGTCCGGTTTTAGGATAATAATTTTTGTGATACTTTCGGTACCATTTCGGGATTATTATGCTCCACCAACCACACCGAAGAACCTAGGTTCAATTCCCGGACAAAGCAACATCAAAATTTAGAGACAAGTTTTTTTCAATTAGAAAATGTGTTTTCAAACGGATTCGCCCCTAGGCAGTGATATGGCAAACTCTCCGAGTGTATTTCCACCATGAAAAGCTTCGCAGTCAAAACTCATCTGCTTGCATATGCCGTTCGGAGTCGGCGTAAAACATGTAGAGTCCGTCCAGGCAATTTGTGGGAAAAATCTTGGGGGGTTATCGCGCCTTATATATGTATATATTTATTTATACTATGGGGATAATTTCGGGACCACTTCGGTTTTTTTGGAATGAGGCCGAATCTCATTTCGAGGCGATCCCTAGATTCGTGACACATGGATTTCCGGATAGTTTCCGAAACAATTTTGGACTATATCGGGACCAAATCAAAAACATTTTAAGCATAATTTCGGGACCATATCGGTATTACTTTAATGTTTCTTTCGTAGGTTAAGGGATTATTTCTTAACTATTTTGGATTGTTTTAGGGACTGTGACGCTAGTTGAGATAGTCAGAAAAAAATTGTGTCCTGCAAAGCTCTCTCTCAATTATATCACCACCACTGTATCGCGCCAAGTTAACGTTCAAGTTTATGCCTTTTCTTACTACATAGGGATAACACATTTTCAATAGATTTACAAATATTTTTATTTATTCAATACTGTCTATGAAAGAACATTTCTTACAGACTAATAACAATGGTGTAGGTTACAAAATAAAGCATACCTACTTAAAATAGGAGATTAAAATATTCAAAAGGCTTGTTTTCCTATGGAAAAATCAAGGGAAATACTCTGAGATAGAATATTAAATTCGCTGCTAGATCTTGCAAGATGAGCATTACTGGCAAATTTAGTTCTGATTTTTTTCCAATAAAAAGGATAGGTGACGCGAAAATGTGGAATGTTAAAAGTAATCCTTTCCAGAAGATACGGACAATCTATGGGACCATGGATAACATTAAACATGAAAGTCAATAATAAGATTGACCTACGGGTTTCAAGAGATTGTAGGTCAAGTAGCATAATACGGGATGCATAGAGTGGAATGGGAGTATCAAATTTGAGGGACCGTAAAGCGAAATAATGTTCCCAAACGAAATTTTTCTCTAACTTTTAACACTCTTTTTCTTTTTCTTGTAGAAAAATATGTCGCAGCAACAATTAGACAAACAAAAATTTCGTTGACATGAGAACACCACAGGTGAACAACTGCTCAAGTGGCCAAATGTGGAAGGGTATGCATGAATGTTATTAGGAAACTATATAAGTGTATGTGTGTGCATGTGTAAGCATAAGTAGAACCCAAGAAAAGCGCACAAAAATGAAAGTTCTCCCCTAATTTTAGAAACAACTCTTCTTTATCACAGACTACCCCACTACTTACTGCACACATACATTTAAATACTACTACGCACATGCCACAGAGAAAATGTAAAAATCGGCACGAATCATAGGAACGTGCTCCAAGTGAAAAATGAACACAAAAAAAGGACTTGCATCAAGAAAACTAAAAAGTGCGGTGCACTTAGATTATTTTAGATTTTTTGTATACTTTTTTTGCAAAAACAAAAAACAACAAACATCGTCAAAAAAATAACAAACTGATTAAAAGTAAAGAAAATAAAATGTGTACGAAAACGCAACAGCCACATTAAATTACATACATACATACATACATACAATTACAGCAACGTGCACCGCACAGTAGTCGATTTGACCTCACGAACGATGGAAATGTTCAAGTAAATGATTTAGATCTCTCGTCTTTTTTAAACGGTTTTATTTAGCTTGACTTGACAGGCTGGCTGGCCGGCACGAATTTTGTAATTGAAATTTAATTAACTTCCCGATAAGCTACAAGCTTGAAACTAGGAATATAGTTCAGAACCCGATGACAATGTAATAATAAAAAAAACACCGATAGGTGTCGCATGGATCGAAATATTTCAAAAAATTGTATTTGTGGTCCGATTTGGTTCATATTTGGAACACATAATACATACAAGAATAGAAAGAGACCTATGAAAAAATCGCCGCTAGGTGGCGCAAGGATCGAGATATTCAAAAAACCGTATTTGTGGTCCGATTTGGCTCATTTTTGGAAAACATAATACATACATGAATAGAAAGCGACCTATGAAAAAATCGCCGCTAGGTGGCGCAAGGATCGAGATATTAAAAAAATCGTATTTGGGGTCTGATTTGGTCCATATTTGGAACACATAATACATACACGAATAGAAAGCGACCTATGAAAAAATCGCCGCTAGGTGGTGGAAGGATCGAGATATTCAAAAAACCGTATTTGTGGTCCGATTTGGCTCACATTTGGAACACCTAATACATACATGAATAGAAAGCGACCTATGATGTCCGATTTGGCTCATATTTGGAACAAATATTACATACAGTCCGGTAGAAGTGACATCAAAATATTTTATAGTTCGAGGGGGGACAAGCATACGTGGCGCAGAGTCGAGTAAAGTCTTTGGAAGGATTATGTATTGAGAACTTAGATTGTAACAAATTGTCAGGAAAGAGTCCTTGTAATAATGAGTCACTAAATGAACTAAATAGAATGAGAAATAATAGGCAATTAAATAAAGACTAAAAACTTGAAAAATAAATAATAAAAAAAAAATTTAAGTTAAACGGTTTTATTGAAAATAAAACTTACATGGACTAATAATAATACTAAAAGCTAGAAAATAATTAGGTAGGTCATCACACTCCTCGTCAATCTGGGGCGTTGATCAGACAATTAAATAAAAGCGTTGGACGCGTCAAATTTCTATTGATAGTCATATATAAGACCCACTGACCCTTAATCAGGTTATGCTACGCCTCACATTTTTAGAAATTTCTTCCCAAAAAACCGTAAAATGACCCCGAGAGGGTCCGAAATATGGGGCCCGATCCATAGTTTTTTTGCATTGAACACCTTTCTGCCGAAAGCCGCGCTTATAAACAATTACGCTGGGTAGGTCCGACACCGGTTTGGGGATCAAAACTAAATGCGCGCAGAACACCTTTTTGCATTAGTGTGTGTGTGTGTGTACAACAAATCTGACAAAAAACAACAACCACATGAAAATTAGAACCGATTATTTGCTTATACATATATTTTGACAGAAATAAAAATTTTAATTTTCGCTTCCGGATTCTAGAAACGGAGGTCGAGACGTGTCTTTTGACACCACCTTTGATAATTTTTGATAAAAATTAGGTGGTGCACCGTCTTATAAAACGTTACCCATTTTTTTTATAAAAATCCCGGGATATCAGGGTGAATATTCGTCGTGATACGATAACCGTTCGAAGTCCTGGCAAGATGTAAATCGCTAGCGAGGGCAAACCTACCACTGTGCAGCGCTTGGACAACTAACTAACTGAACGCTGTGTTACGGATATATCTGAGGGGATGCATGCAGCTGGAAACGATTTTTTTTTCTGCCTTCCTCGCTGCTGCATTTGTTCTGCTTTATACTATATTTCATTTGCTTGTGTATGTATGTACGTTGCTGAGTTCGTTCACACGACAACAGCAAATGTTGTAAGGTGGGGGTGATGAATTCGCTACAACCAAATCGCAACAGCAACAGCAAAGTCAACGCGCTACCACCAATGTGGCACGACAAATATTGGCTGCAACAGCGCGAACAACTCAACGGAGCAGAGAGAGTGATGATGATGACGCAGATGGCAGATGGATTTACTTGTGTGTATGTATACACATGTAGGATAATGTGTGTAGAGTAGTAATCAAAGCAATCCAAAGGCAAAGCAAAGACCCCAAATGATACAAAGTGGCAAAGCAAAACAAAGTAAAAATTGGGGTAAACATTGAGTATGGTGCTGCTCCATGGCATGCAACTCACACACTCAGCTTACGACTCGCAAATCGCGTGAATCAACCAACAAGAAGCACACGTGCCACGACTATTGCTTGTTTTTTTCCTTCATTTTGTTTTGCTTGCTTTTGCTACCCCAATCGCCAAATGAATTTAAGTACTTCAGCAGATGAGCAACAGCATCAGTATCAAGCACATTTTGAAGTGGATGCAAATACACATTTGTTGGTATATATAAATTGTATGTATGAATGCACATATTTATTAAGGTATAACAACGAAAATCGTCACTTGAGCTACTGACAACCCACCCTTTGAGAACAGTGTGATAAATTAATACAAATGCGACTGAGGTGCAAAGCTGGGTTGCTCGTTATATCATTCGTTTCAGAGCGGGCTGTACATTAGGCTTGGGACCTGCACCCAGCCTCTGATAACTAGAAAAAGTCCTACTGTTTGAGAGCCGGAAACTGAAACACCGCGCGCGCTGATGGTGACGCGCTGATGGATTACCCCTGGACCTATTTAAATAAGAAAGGAGGTCCTGCCTCCTATGGTGGACCTGCCAGACCATATTTTCACTGTCCACTGTGCAATCCACGTTGATATTTTCACTGTCATAACTACCAGTTTTTTGGGAAATACTGCTTGGGAGTTTTCAATATATAATGAAAGCGTGACTTTTTGCCATACATAACATTCCCACCACTCTTTTCTATTTTGTGTGGATAATGTAGCTACGTTAAAGTTAATGTGTTGGGTGCGGCGTTGTTGAAATGAGAGTCTGAGTTTGTTTAAGCGCAGACTTTACATAATGATTTAGAAATCTAGGAAACTTTTTTATAATTTTGCTAGAAATATTAAGGCATGATCTGCTTTCACTCGAGTTCGCTTGCTGTATCCGGAAAATTTTTAAATTGAATTGCAGTACATGCTGAGGATTATAGTTTTTACCTAGGTTTTTAATCAAACAAATAAATCTTCTTTTTCTATTGAAATGATGCCCGTACGTAGGGACCACTAACAGAATTTTGACCGTGGAGTGTGGCTCCTATCTGAAAATTTTGTATACAGGAACAATTGCGTCAGAAAACAAAAATGTTGTCATAACAGATGTTCCGAAGTTTTTGATTTGCGATAAAGACACTCTCCGAGGGTTTTGGGGAGAGTTATCGATGTTGATGATCCTTTTCCGGATATACATAGATCCGGTAAGTTCCGAAGTCTAGAGCAGAAATCTCGACTGATAGGTTGAATCAGTATTTTTTCAAGAAAGTCTTAATTCGAGCTTTAAACAAATAGAGCAGGGGCTAGAAAACGCTAATTATTTTCAAAAGAATACAAGAACATTAAAAAAAGTGCCAAACACATTTCTAACATGCAAAGCTGCAAAGCTAACTAAAGTTTAGAATTCTTACTGCGTACTATAAACTTAATAATGCGTACATGAAAAGATACGCAAAATAGTGCACGCCTTCACACTCAATTTCAAAATCAATGCAGATTCATGAACTTGAAAACTAAACAGTTGGATAACACCACGCACTATATTTGCATACCTTTCCTTAGTCGTATGTGTGTACAAATGTACAATGACCCCAACATGTTACGGTCCCCCTTCTGTTTTATTAGCTTACCTTGAGTTGTTGCCTCAGTGGTTGTGGGGATCCACTTGTGTTCAGTGTTGCACATTGAACCCTTACAACAACAAAAGTACATATTATTTGTACGGGGTTCAGCGCTGGTAATACACTCCGTTTGATTGCATTCGTGCATATCTGTGAAGCAACCCTTCATTTTAATTTTTGTTTCACCTACAATACATACAGAGAAATGGAAATTGTTAAAAGGGATAAAGTGGTTTTATAACATTTTTTTACATATTTCACATATTCTTTGTGAATTTATTTTCGCAACATGTAACAGAACATTTGAAGGCAACACATACCGGTGGCGCTATCCATGGACCAAAGTACATAACAGCTGGATGTTTTATCCGACTCTGCTCTGCAATGTTCCACTTTGATCGCACAGTCACCCTCCGTTGTGCAATTCTTTTCATCATAATGTTCACAATCGATTCTATGGCCATCTGGTAAAACGGCGCCCTCTGTCCAACTCGTACAATCTACAAATGCAAATAAATAAAAATAATATAAAGTAAACTTTTGAAATGACAAAAATGTATTTATATATACAGTTATGGTCAAATAATTAGAAACTTAGTTCATTCTGAGGTTCTTAACCCAAGCTTAACCGCCAATGCAAGAGGAACTCATCAAATTGATTATAACCAGTGGGGGCAGAGGTAGTGGTGGAGGCAGAGGTAGTGGTGGAGGCAGAGGTAGTGGTAGGTATAGAGTATTGGGTAGAGGTTAAGGTTGAGGTAGTTTTCAAGTTAGAGTTTGCATTATACGTGTGTTCCATATTTCTCCCTTTTTAAAGCTCTCCCTTGTGCTTGCGTCCAGGTCTTGTAGCAATTTGCTGGACGGCCAAAACCATTTAAATACCTAAGCGCCAATTAAGTAAGTCATACCTACTGAGTTTCCTATTCGAGGTACCCGTTGCTAGAGAGCATTTGGGTAACACAGTAGTTAATCTCGTCAAATTGTCCAATGCCCAAATCTCAATGTATGTGAGCATTATTGCATAGTATTTGCCTCTGTTCAGTTTCGCAGCGCTCTTGACGCAGTCCAACTCAAGCATTTCTGGTTTCTTGGCAAACGGCTCCTATAAGTCCTTCATTTGTTGGTGATGCAATCTCTCCGAAACTTAATTACGCGTAGTCTTTGGCCGGATATGAATCCGGTAGGCTCCGCTAATAGCACCTTCTGGTAGTAGCCCAATTGCCGAAATCTTCGGTCGGTGGGTTTTAGTCGCCTCGCATGATGTCAGCAATATTATAAGCTCCTTAACCGAAGTTCAGCTAGCTTTCAAAGCATGAACCTGTTAAGCAAAGGCTACTGTTTTGGTGCCTTCCTTGCCGAAGAATGATCAACTTGGGCTCAATATTTTACTCGGTAGCCTTATCTTCATAAACCTTCTTCACGGTTATATTTTAGTAGAGGGCTTCGAAACCAACTTCTGCTTGCTTGTACTTGTTTGCTGATCCCATCTTAAACCCGTTACCTAATTGTTGTTTTTTTGAACTTCGGCCCTGCTCGGGCGCCATGGGGGCTATCATGCTGGCTTAAAATCAAAATACTTTAGAAAAAAGTTCTAAGCCGGAGTCACCGGTCCTGTTGTTATTGTAACAATAAAAATACTTCACGATAGCATATTGTTTTGATCTTAACTGTACATATATACATACATACATACATATAGTTGTTCACTTATAAAACAATAAATTCCAAATCAAACAGATATAAAACATAAAATATGTATCAAATGAAAGCCAACAAAACACAAAGAATAAGAGAGATAAAAACTGAAAGTATATAGGAAGGAAACGAATAGAACACAAGTCCACACAAAAAGCGAAATTTTGGTGTAAGTGGGCTTTACTTATTTACTCACAAAAAAATATCAACACAAAGAAAATATTATCGGTAGATATACGAGGTTTATTCCAAAGCAGAGCTGTAAGTATCAACTCCCGCATCAACAGTATTGGTTGTGCCCTTTCATCTTCCTTTACATAGAAAGTTGGTAAAGTAGATATCGTATTTAGTTTTAGCGGCCCGCTTAAAGCTCTACTTGTGTATGTATGAACTTGCTTCAGTTCAGTTAGCGGCGTTGAGTTAAGTGTAGTGCAGTAGGTGCAGAAACTGCACAATTTTCACTTTGTAATCATATCATATGCCACACAATCACTATCGTAAACGACCTCCACACCACACTCAGTTGCTGCTGGTGCAACAATCATCGGCCCACAGGGCAATTCACGTCGACCGCACGTTTTCATTCATTTATACAAGAGAATGTGAATTTGTGAATTCTACTATGCTTTACGTTCTTTACGTTCATGATGACAATGTGCGGGTAATTTGTGTTGAGCAAGGAGTTCGCAATGAGCTGCATGCTACTAAGGACATATCTTTCCCTCCTAAAACTCATTGTGATGTTATATTATGCCTACGTTGAGGGTATGTAAGAAGCATGTACATTAAAGTGCCTTTTATACATGGAAAGTGGGTGGATCTGATATTTATTTAAACTGTGAGAAGTTGTTTTTAACTTTAATAGAATATGAAGTGGATGAGCGATGAGCTGTAAAACTATTTGGGGTAGGTTTCAGTAGCTGTGTATTTTAGTGTGGATATTTAAATATTTTAAGGTAAAACTTTGTATTTAAATCTCGTGAGGTCCACCTCTTAAACTTCTGGAAACGATTGTATTCTACGATATGTATGCACGTACATGCCTATGTATGTACGTCCCCCAGCGGGTTAGAGGGTCAGAATATACCCGCGGCAGGTATGCCTGTCGTAAGATGCGACTAAAATACCACATTCAAGGGGTTTGTAGCGCAACCCTTTCAGATTGCCAGCGCAATGTATAGCTTCTCCAAATCGAATTGTCAACCTCACCTATCCGTGGCGAATCCTGTTTCATTAACAGCCGAGGCTCTGGCGACCCCGAACTCCTCATGCATCTACGGGGCGTGAGTGCGGTATGGCCAAGGTTGTTGTTGTTGTTGTTGTTCTTGTAGCAGTGCTTCGTCCCATACAATAATAATAATAATAATAATTTTATTTATTTACGGTCTTTAAGACCTAGTTCAAGGTAAAAATATATATATATAAATAAATTTTTTACATTACATGCTTAATGACTTACAGTAAAAAATAATTTTGCTTTAAACTCATTAATATTTTCACAGTCTTTCATCGCATTTGGTAATTCATTGTACATTTTATAACCTATATATTCTAAAGTCTTCTTCGCGAACTCCGTTCTTACTCTAGGCAGTCTTATATTTCCGCTGCTTCTAGTTCCATAGTTATGTATTTCATGATTAAAATCCCGTTCAGATAATTCGGTGTTATTCCTAATTTCATATGATATATAAATTTCAATGTAAAATAATATATCGACTGTTTTACACTGAGCCAGTTTAAAATATTTAGCATTGTAGTTTTTGGTGTTCTAAGCGAACATTTTAAAATTAATCGCATTGCCTTGTTTTGTTGTATCTGCAGTTTTTTTATTTGTGTGTCATTCGCTAATAGCAGGATTGTTGGACAATAAATAATGTGCGGTTCAATAATTGATCGATACACTAATATTTTGTGTCGTTGATTAATATATTTACAAGTTCTGTACATAAAACCAATTTTTTTTGCAATTTTGTTTTCTAAATAACTGATGTGTTCTCAAATCTAAGGTGGTACAGATCACATATTGTCATCAATATCCTCTAACGGGAGACCAACGAAACTTGCTGTTCCAACAGGGGTGGACCATAATGATAGGGGTGTTAGAGGCGTTGGTTCCACGTTACAATTGAACAGATGGTTGGTGTCATGGGGGGACACATTGAAAGTAGGGCATACATTTTGTATGTCGGGGTTGATTCTGGATAGGTAAGTTTAACCTGTTACAGTATCCAGATCAAAGTTGAGCTAGAGAGACTTGCGTTTCCCTAGGGAGTGTGTGTTCCTCTTCTGTAAGTTTAGGGTATGGTCCTTTGAGTACAGAATTCACCGGGCAATTCCTGACATAGAGGTCCGACGCCTGTTTGTAAAGTTCACTGAGGACCTGCTTGTGTTTTTTGGCTTCATACGGCTGTGTTCTCAGGTGCCGAATTCCTCATAATGCTTACGGCGTAGCATGCAATCGGCTGACCAATTGATTTGTAAGTGGTAATGAGCGTTTCTTTATCTTTTCCCCAAGTACTGCCAGCAAGAGATTTGATGATTTTATTACGGATTTTCGGTACAATCGCGGCTGCAAGCTCACCAAAATGTAGATCCTGATCGAACGCCACATCCAAGATTTTGAGGTGTAACGCAGTCGGAAGCGTAGTGCCATTGACGTGGATGTTCAAAATGGTCGGCATTTGAGACGTCCATGTTGTAAATAAGGTCGCCGATGATTTAGTCGGTGATGTCACGTTTCGCGAGGTGAAAAAACTGGAAAGATCAGGGAGGTATCCTTTTACTTTGTTGCAAAGCCCATCGATCTGCGGGTCTGGGCCTGTGGCCATTATTGTGCACTCATCGGCGTAGGAAACGATAGTAACTCCTTCTGGTGGCGAAGGTAGCTTTGATATGTAGAAGTTAAACAAAAGTGGGGATAGGACACCACCCAATTGTCAACCTCACCATCCGTGACGAATCCTGTTTCATTAACAGCCGAGGCCCTGGCTGTTATCGATCGTTTTTTCATTTTATGGCCTTTAAAGATACAGATGCTTCGTCCCGTACAAAAGGCAGGAATACACAATTTTCATCAAAGTCTGAATGGTATTGCAGACAAACTGGTTGGTACAGCTTTAAAATTAATTATATGATTTGTGGCACCGTAGTCAGAGCGCAAGAGGGACATCCATCATATATATGGTGTTCAGACATCATGAAGGAGCTAAAGCCCACAGCAGATTTTTTTTTTTTTTTTTTTACAAGCTGATTATACTCTCATCTTTATCGATTTCTTATGAATGTTTTCACATAAAAAACAACTTTCCCAAAAGTGAAGTTATTTTCCTAACGCAGAAATGGGACGAAATGAATGTGCAGAGATGTGGTTTTTAAAGTCGTATGCAGCTAAGTCTAGGATAACACTGTGCACCGACTGATAGCAACAAAAAACAAAATAAGGCATCGAAATGCAATATTGTTATTGAATAAAATTTATGAATATATGTGTAAATAAGAGATATCGACATTACTTACTTGGCAGCAGGAAGAGAACGAGTAGCATTGGCAGAGGAATAAGCGGGGTGCGCCATAGAGCACTAATTTTATTCATATTGAAATTTCCAAAATTGTTCTTCATAGGATAATAAGGCATAGCTTTGTGACTTTTTGTTTATACATGGACACTTGCTGAAAGGATGACGATAATTAAGAAGTTGTCCACATCACGGCAATCAAATTTTTCTATATTCTTAAATTAATATAGATGGAAGATGTAATGGTATATATTTTTAAGGAATTAAGTGGACTAAATTTCTGAAAATATGCGCTCTGCTTCTACTTTTCCAAACGTTCTGTATACATTATTATATCAGTTTTTTTTGCTACAATCAGGGCGGACAGTTGCTTCTTGATATTTTCACTTTAGAAACTATATAAAATTAACTTATCGAATTGATTGCGGAATTAATGATTGATATAAGCGTCACTTGCTTTTGCTTACACTCGATAGGTAGATATGTATGAATGCGTATTGTTATTATCTTTTATCATTATTAATTCACTACTTGGAGATATATGCACATATGTATATATTTATTTTAACGCAAAATACACATTTTAACATGATCACAAAGTGCCCAATGTACACCAAAAGAAGCCAGCATACGAATTTTCAATCGCTTATAACGCGATTGCAAAACATTTATTTCAATTAAAACCTTTCACATTTTGTTACAAACTTATTAAATGTACTTTATGTCCACATTTACTATGCAATTTAGCGCATTAAATCAATTAAATTATATTATTCCGCACGAACGAAATATAGAACGAAACTGTTTTGCTGTCATTTTTGACTTTTCTTTGAGCCAGGCAACTGTTCTCAGCACGCACTGTTCACAGAGTTGCCATTAAAGTCTTGCGGGGAGTGAGAGAGCTGACTAGTGAGCCGACAATCAGTCTCCTTGTATTGAAATGGTATATGATTGAATGAAATAGCAAAGAGGAAAACAGTAAGTAAATTTTGTTTTTATTTTGATTCTTGATCAGAGTAACCAATTTTTTGGAAATTTAAGATTTTGAAAAGTGCCACTTTTCCCGTATTCAGAACCAGCCAACTATCAGGCCAGCCTAATATAAACGCAAGCAGGTCATATTCTGTCAAAAATGTTTCTAGGGCTCCGGCGGTTAACAACGAGAGTTACTGAATTTTGTGTGTTAGTGCAGTCGGGTGGCTTCGTGACACACGTGTTTGTGGTGAAGAAAATCAAAAATTTTTGATTTTTTCATTTGACGCTTGCTAATTTGATAGTCGCGGGTGTGATTGACAAAACAGCAGTGTTGTATTTAGTTTGTGTTGACATTCAAAATGAACAAATGCGAATAAGAACAGCAATTCATATTAAAATTTATTGAAAATTATCAATGTATTACGTTTTGCGTAAAGGTTTTCATCCACAATTTCTTTATATCACTCTTTTTCCTTTTCTTTTTATTTAATAAAACTGCTGTAGTTGCAAGTAAAAAAAATCATCATCCGATGACGACATATTTACGTCCGAACGCTACTATTTCTCAAGGCAAATGTTGATTGATGGCGTTTTATTTGATAGTCGCGGTGCAAGCGTCAAATACCCAACACGCACACATACAAAAATTGAGTTAATCTCGTTGTTAATCGCCGGAGCCCTTCATGCACATACAACTTGTATGAGAGCAACCGAAATTGAAATTACTGCGTAACATGCCAAGCTAATATAAACGCACGCAAGTCATTTTCTGTCAAAAATGTCTCATGCACATACAACTTGTATGAGAGCAACCCAAATTAAATTTGCTGTGTGAAAACCTAACTCGATTTCCAATTTTTTTCTGCGTGACATTTAGATTTGACGTTTGCACACATGCTTTACATTGTCGCAACGCATGCTTATTTCGTTTCGGGCAAAAAACGCCGGTTGTTTGCGTGCGCTAAAAAAAGTGCGGTTTTATTAGGTTGGCTTGTGATGCCCTGAACATAGTACTCACTACTCAACGCTAGATGCCGCCTAAGTTCGTTAATTTACAATGTATAGAGAAACAAAGAAAATTAAAGTCGCCATTTTTGCAAAGTCAAAGTGCATTAGAGGTAAGCAGAGACAAATTTCTTATTTTATTAGAAAAATGTTAAATTATTTAAATATTAGCGGAAAAATTCAACGCGAACAACTTTTGCAATTTCAGGGATAACTAGGTATTTTCCGGTTTAAATAAGTTATACAGTAAATAACTATGACTGGTCGTGGTAAAGGTGGAAAAGGTTTGGGCAAAGGAGGCGCTAAACGTCATCGTAAGGTAAGCAATTGGTGCCTCATTTATTTATTCATTTATCAGGCTACAAATTAAACAATTATACAGACCAAATATACCGACCCTTAAATCTCAGATGTAATACATGATATAAACAACATAAGCAGTCATCAATTTTAAAGTAATATTTAAACAGTATTGAACCAAACGCTTGACAATTTCAATTAAAGACTTAGAAGTAAGCAAAAGATAAAATGTTGTAAATGTGTTAAAATGTACTCATGAAGGAGCTAGTAAATAATAATTTATGAAACTGACAATAAAGCAAATTAATAGTAGATAAAATATATACAGAATAGAATTTATACAGAATTTCATTACATACATATAAAAATAATGATCACAACGCAATTTTGCAAACAAGTTTCAAGTAACTGGTACTTCAAATTTGAAACAGAGGGTTGAACAGTATATCACGGTTTAGCGTTCTTTGCTTCATTTCGAATTACAAATTTAATGTAGTTGAAAGGTATTTTTTAATACCAAGAAACGAGTCGCAGACGTCTAAATTTTTACAGTGTTTATTAAAATCACAACATAAACCGTGAAGTGGTTCGTGCATTTCATAATTCGACCTGCATGTAGCTACAAAAATTGAAAATGTCTAGATGGCCTAATAGGTTAAACTTAATTTCGCTAAGCAAAAATGGACTATTTATTGACCCTCTTATTAATTTATCTATTTATGTAGTATTCCAATCGGTGAACCTTCACTGCAACTTGAGCGTGGTGTGCCTTGTGAAATTATATTCATGGTCTCGATGCTACTACTAGAACTCTCGAAACGATAACGCTATTGGTACTGGTAAAACCAGAAGCACCAAAATAATGTATCGGGCCCCAAGGAAAAGAAAATCAGTTGCCATCTGCTTTAATAGAGATTGATTAGAAATCGGAGCGTTCCACCAACGAAATCTATATTTTCGACCGAAATTTGGGTAACGTTTTACAGGACGGTGCACCACCTAATTTTTATCAAAGGTGGTATCCCTTCGCGTTTCCAATCTCGTAGTGAACGGCTCGCTGAAATTCCTTGCAGCTTAACCATATGGAAAATTGGGCTTTATAACATTGGTTGAGTACAAATCCAGACCGCAAGGAATTCCACAGCGTTACGCGTGAGTAAAACGTGTTTCGTGTCAAAATCAACATTTTCAACAAATAAAATTAAAAACACTAAATAATTGTGCGTGTTGCGAGTTCGTCGTAAAAAAAATGCAAATTGTGCAAAAATCTGAAAAAAAACATTAAACGAAAAATATGCATTTTGTGCAAAAAATACATATAATTGCTATCGGGCAAAATCAAATTTAACATTAAAATGTTAAATGAAAAAAGATAAGTAAAACTTTCGTTTTACATAAATTCATACATACATATATGATAAACGGAACATATAACGGAGTAGAGAGGACCTCATATATAAACTGCGATAAAAGTGCGATAATATACATATAAGTCCACCAAGGACAAAAAGAACAAATAACGGGATTGAAAATTTATTATATATTAATGTACAGTCATGTACACATAACCAGAATGAATATAAATTCTTTAAAATATATACCTGAGACGACGTAAATTCTTTTACAAACCGATAAATAATTACCCCAACTTGATAAAAGTCAAATTAAAATAAAAAAGACAAATTGAATATAACATGACGTGGTGCCAAGTAAAAACCAACCCTAATTGAAAATACGAACAATTACAATAATTAATACCAAATTGCAAGCTGCTACACATGGTTCTGGCCACCTTGGTACTACCATTGTGTATTAGAGGAGCAAAAATTATATATACAACAATCTGAAAAAAGAACCATTCCACATATAACCTGGCGTTATGGACTAGCGTCCGTGCCATTCAACCAAACCAAAAAAAAAAAAAAAGGTGGAATCAAAAGACGCGCCTACACCTCCGTTTTTAGAATCCAGAAGCGAAAATTAAAATTTTTATTTCTGTCAAAATAAATAAGAAAAAATCGGTTCTAATTTTCATTTGGTTGTTGTTTTTTGTCAGATTTGTTGTACACACTAATGCAGAAAGGTGTTCTACGCGCATTTAGTTTTGATCCCCAAACCGGTGTCGGACCCACCCAGGGTAAATTTTTATAAGCGCGGCCGAAGGCCACCAACGCAGAAAAGTGTTCTATGCAAAAAAAAACTATGGATCGCGCTCCATATTTCGGACCCACTCGGGGACATTTTACGTTTTTTTGTGAATAACTTTCGACAGAAATAAAATTTTTGATTTCCGCTTTCGGATTCTTAAAACGGATGTCGCGTCTTTTGATACCACCTTTGATAATTTTTGATAAAAATTAGGTGGTGCGCCGTCTTGTGAAACGTTACCGAAATTTGCTGTGCTGATCCGAATCACTTGCATTCCGACAGCATTAAATTAGCAAAAATAAAATGAGGCGAAACAAAAGCTGGAACAGGGGAGGATTGGAAACACGTCCTTTTCAACTTCCTAATACATGTTGAACTGTGCTGATCGTAATAAATCATGCAATCCGACAGCGTTATTACTAAAATACTGATTGGAAACACGTTCCTTCCACCATCCCAACACATGTTTAGCTTTGTTGATCGGAGACTGATACATTCCGGCAACATAAAAAACCAAGATAATTGAAAAATATGTGTTCCAAATTTTGTTACTTTAAGCTACGAGCAATGAAGGATGGGAAACGCATCCTTTCCAACCTCCTTTAAAAGAGTGGGTCCCAGACGCGTTTATTATGCTAGTCAATTTGCTGCTCGAAATCAACATATTCAAAAAGTAAAGAATTTTTCCTTTTTTAGGAATGAATTGTATTTATTAGTTTCAGTATTAGGCCTAAACAGCCGTAAAGAGAAATATATTTGATTAACATTTTTTTGTTTACATCTTGGTAGGTGTTGCGTGATAACATCCAGGGGATCACAAAGCCGGCTATACGTCGGTTGGCACGGCGCGGTGGTGTTAAGCGCATTTCTGGTCTAATTTATGAAGAAACTCGTGGAGTCTTGAAGGTAAACTATAGATGGATATCGCTACATCATATGAAACAATTAGAAAAACACCTTCCTTTCTATTCCGTGATTTAGGTGTTTTTGGAAAACGTTATTCGTGATGCAGTCACCTACACCGAACACGCTAAGCGTAAAACAGTCACCGCAATGGACGTTGTATATGCTTTGAAACGTCAAGGTCGTACCCTATACGGTTTTGGAGGCTAAGCTGTTTTTTGAACATAATGTATTACTTTCAATCATTCAATTATAGAAAGAAAAAAGGTTATTTACTGCTGAACTGTAATTTTATTCTATGACACAATTTACAAACAATATGCACGTATAGGCGTGAAATATAATTCCATTTGTTCCAGACCAAAATTATGTTGTTTATAGTGAGTGAGTCGCGCAGAGCCTTTTCATATTTTAGACTTTTTATTGCATTTGGCTCAGATTTGGGGGTAAGTCATTAATGCACTACCCTTCACTCACAGTTGAATGGTAATGCAAAAAATGCCAGCCTCACTCAGCTATACTGGTAGGGAAACCGAAAATTTTTCACATAGGAAACAAATATTTTCAGCTTCAGCATAGTGCCCAAAAATTTGTTTCACTCATTTGAGTGGAGCACAGAAAACTTCTAATTTTTAATTTATTTTTATGATTTCTTTCAGCGGAGTGGTAGTGAAGAAATAAAATGACAGCAGTAAACTCTACGAGTCGTATTGGAGAAAGGCAGCACTATCACAATGATGAAATGAAATTTCATCATGCACTATCACTAAACTGGAAAAAATTGTTCGCACTCACATTTTTCCAATGTAATGCATATGAAAGTGTAATAATCAAAATTTAGTGCACTTCCCTCAACTATGATTTGGCGTTATAGATTTTTAAGGATATACAAATAGTTCCTAAATTTATTTTGATTTCAAAAACCAAAAACGAAACCGGTTTGTCGCGCAACGATTAGCAGACCCTTTCTTTCGAGGAAAGTTTCACTGCAGATACAAACTTTGGGTATACTGACTACTGCCGATGTTTCTGCAAAAGAACGACGTAATTGGAGCTAAATCAAAACTTTTTGCAAATGAAAAACTCCATATGCCCAGGAAGGCTGCGTTGCTTTGTCATAATTATTACAATCGTATAATAGGTCAAAACTGACCGCTTTTTTATTTGCTCCATGAAATCAACTCCATTGTCATCATTATAGCTACTATAGCTATTGTTAGAGAATCCTGTTTAGCAGGCGGGGCTTTGGCGACTACAAGTTCCTCACGGAAACAGTGAGTTGAATGACCAAGTATGCTCAACGTTGTCATATCAAATTATTCCTGAGATGGTCGTGCTAGTAACTTAATGGTGCTATTTTCCGGAATGTATGCAATCTGACAGTTCCCGAATCGCATTTCCTTTCGAAGCGAGTTACAGAATAAGGCCCCATCAAAGAACCATGTAATGTGGAACCAACGCCTCTAACACCCTTCTCATTATGGTCACCCATGCTGAAACAGCAAGTTTCCTTGGACTCCCGTTAAAGGATATTGATGACTATTTGTGATCGGTCACACCTATTGGATGGGGCGAAGCACTGCTACAACAACAACAACAAAGAACCATCAACATCGCTAAAGTTCTTCTCAAACCCTCCTTATCGCTACAATAAGGAGAATATTAGATTTTGACTCGTTTAGTTTTTCGGCTCCATTTAACTTTTCCAATTTTTAGATTTTTAATTTAATAATGATTTCAATTTTGGTATACATTTTTTTATTGCCATTTGCAGTATTACTTTCGGCTGGAATTACGTTGTTGTGGCACGTTCAGCTTTGATTTCGGCTCCGAGATTGCAGTTCAGGTTGTTTCCTGGCTTCAGCAGCATAGTTGACGGTCAAGTTGTTGTCCCTGTCTCAATTCTGATATGGAATCATAACATACGATCACGGATCGAAAACGGTTTTCAAACAAGCGATAAAAATAAGGCTATCCAACTATATAAAAAAATAATATATTATGGATTTTGTGAGTAGTTCACATATTTCATTAATCCAATGGACCATTTCGGAGCAAAAGTGATTTAAAAAACGGCATTCGATGACGGATGATATGTAACGATGCGACCATAGATTCGATTGCGGTTTTGGCCCATGTTCTGGACCCTGTTATGAGTTCTGTGGTCTCGTTTTTATTTACATGACTCGGGGAGGTCTTTCCTAACAGTCACATGCAGAAATTTTTTATTTTAAAACTTTGTAATAATTGTGTAAGTTTAACCCCTCATCATAAGCTAAAAAAATACTGGGACTCTGCAAGTCGGTTCTACACAATTTCAATATGCATACTACATTTAAATAATTGTATGAAAAACTTTCTATAAACGTATATTTATTTAACATAATTTTATACAAAATATATATGCACATATATAGGGCAGAAATAAGAAAAGGATCACACAAGAAATGAGCAAAAAAAAATTGTGAAAATATATATCAGGCACTACAGCGAATTTTGTCGTGTAATTTGTAAAACATTTGACACACATATCTATCGTTCTATTACCTAACAAGAAACTAAGAAGATGTAGTGACAAGGACATTATATGCTTCTCTGCGACAGCTTTAAATTAAAGAAATTCTAAATTCAACTAACGAAAAGAAATGAACTTGGACACAATTTGCTGAGCTTTCTGCAATTCCTGTTTCCTTTCCATATCAACTGCTTCCTGTATTTTAACCATCGCACAATCCCATAAAGAGCGACCGCGGTGATTTAATGCCTATAGTCCCACCTTCGCCTTGACCATGTTGGTGTTGCTGCTGTTGTTGGTGTTGCTGCTGCTGTTGGAACGTTAATGACTTGTTTCGTCGTATAAATACTTTTAAGGGCTGATAATCATTGTGGCTGTTACGCAACGTATCCGAGTCGCTAGAGCATCCATCACTTGTTTGACTGCGCGATGACGGTATGGACAAATCGTCTATTTCAATTTTATTGCAAAAACTCTTACGGCTGCTACTTTGAATACTGCCATTACCGTCATTCATTGGCTTCCTGTCCACGCGTGATGTTGATTGTGAGTTGCTCATTGGTGAATTGCCTCCAGACATCGGTAGCATCATTGGTGATAGATTATTTGCGGTCGTATCGCCAATATTTGTTTCAAAGTGCACAGTGGTCAGTTGAAACTGCAAAGAAAAATAATATAATTAGTATCTTTTTGTAGTTTTTTGAGCTTAAGGCCGCAGGAATAAAACACATCGATCAGTCGATCAAGTACATTTATTTGTTCCTAAGCATTGTTTCAGATTAAAACGAAATATCGACCAATTAATTAAATATATAATCCATAAAAATACATGTTTTTTTTCCTGCAGCCCTAAGCTCAAAAAACTACAAAAAAGATACAAATTAACCAAAATCAACAACTATATAATTAGTTTAAACTACGCAAATCCTAACGTTTGTTTCGTTAACTTAAGCAAAGTGCGTACAAACAGATAAAAAAAACTCAATTTGATAAAATCCAACAAAATCAGTCGTGGAGTATTCTTAAAAAAGTATTTACGCTGTTTTAACAGCAGCCGCTTATTAGGTACTTTTATAAAGGTAGTAGCCCGGAATGTCACGAAATCAGAAGTGGAATATATTCTTAAGTTACTGATATATAGTCGCTCCCAACGCAAACCAGCATACATCAAATTCCCCATGAAAGACTAACATGCTTCATAACTTGCATGGAAAAGCATGGGACAAATATTTTTCTTTTATTCTTTGCAATTGAAATCCATAAAAAAGTCTTAAATTTTTTAAAGTGTAATAAATATATAAATTAAATAAATATAACAACAAATGAGTATAACGTATCACACACAGGTTTGAAAAAAGCTGTACTTAACGCTTCATATACGTAGCTAAAATCTCATAGATTTCCTTCTGAAATCGACTACTTACATCAGTCTCATTGGCAAATTCATGATCCGATTTGGATTCCTTTTTCTTCGAGGAATCTTTAGCTATTGGCTCCACATACTTCATTTCACTTTTAACTTTGCGCACTTTGAGCAATTTACGCGGCAATTCTCTTATGGTTGAAGCTGGTGAAGGCATCGCCTGATGCATTTCAATGTTTGTTGCACTCTCACTAGCCGTACCATGCCCAGAACTAGTTATATTGACGCTAGAGCATTCACGTAATGACATTTTAGAATTTTGCATTTGCAAATGATTTATTTGCTTAGATCGATTGTTGTTATTGCGTGGTGAAGTGTTGCGACACACACTACTGGCCAATTTCTGGAAATCATTGCGTCTAAAATAAAGTGTGTATTATTAAATATATATTTAAGTCCAACGAAAAATATCAGCACTTACTCCCTAATGATGGACTGTAGTGATTCGTTCTTCACAACAACATATCCTTCGGGTATACGAGCGTTGGCTTCATTTTCCATTTGATTTTCGTAGGCAATTATTTGTTGATTAAGCTTCTCGTTCAATTGTTCAGCTTTTTTGCGTAAAACACGTTCAAATGCTAATTGTTCTTCCAGCGTTTTCAGTTGCTCTTTTAGTTGTGTCAATGTCACGCGATTCTTTTTGTGTTGTGCATTTGGACCATTACCACCGGTACCCTGCTGCAATTGACCATCAAGCATCTTTTGATCTTCATCCTCCTTACCCAATTGCTCGCGTATACTGCGTTGCAAAAATTTACTTATTCCTGCATTGCCACGTACATTAAAATCTATAATATAATTGTTGACCTCAAGACAATCCAATATCATATTTGCTGCACGATCAGTTAAGCCACAATTCTCCATATCGATCACTGTGTACAAGAATTGAATTTAAATGGAATTTATTGTAAGCAAAAATGTTAAATGATTGATATGGGCTACCTTTTACCCATACATCCTCCTTTAAAATTTCCACAATAGCCTTTACACCATCATCGCCAATTTGCGGATTACGTGCCAACGCAATCGAACGCAATCCAGGTATGGTATCTGGATCAACATCCCGATAGCGTAACGATTTCTGCCAGCCTTCTGTATAGCGGCTGATTTTTTGTATCTGTAAAGAAAACATGAATTTATATGAAATAGTAATAGAGAGTTTCAGACCGAGCTTCTCTTCCAATTTGCGTCGTGCTCTTAATTTTTCCCACAAATTGGCGGGACGGGACCTACTTCTTTTAAAGCCGACTCCAAACGAACTGAGAAGCTTTTGATGGCAGATATACACTAGGCGACCCCGATTAGAAAACTGGGCGACCAGCAATTGTAATAAGGGCTGTTCTTGTTGTAGCGATAAGGACACTCCTCGAAGGCCTTGTGGTATGTTATCGAGTTGGTGGTACGGCGGGTATAATCTAAACCCCTAACCGGCTGGGGCAATAAGAAACCTAAATTGCGTCTAAATAAAAAGGGTCGCGGTATAGTCTTAAAACTTCTGTGGTATAGTTTGTTTAGTCTATTTTTCCACAGATCAATAAGATGCGCTTGTATGAAAGTGTTTTTTTGCCATGTTTTCACCTTTTCATATCAGTTCAGCACTAAACGGATGGTCAACTACATCGCAAAACTCGCACTCATCAGTCTCTGGTGCTTTCCCAACGTCCGTGGACTTCTACACACGACCAAATCATCCCCGATATGGCTAAGACGGAGAAAACCGAGATTTCGCCAGATATTTGGCACAGAAATTCTTGTAACTCAACCATCTTCAAAATTATTCAACTCGGCCGAAATGAACCGAACCTCAAATTTTTACGGATCTTCCTATTTTTTTTTTTTTTTTTTAAATAACTGTTCATTTCGTACCTTAATCATATCAGCCACATGCTCCGCACCTTTTGTTGATAACTCACATTCAGATAAATTTAACTTTTCAACATTTTCCAAATATTTAATTGTATTGCATATAGCTTCGCATCCTTTATCATAAATATTCGAACGTTGAAAACTTATTTCCTTAAGGCTTTCATTTGAAGATAATGCCTAAAATTAAAGTTAAACGACTTAAGGGAATGCTTCCCAATTCCGTTTCATAATTGAATACATACCTTAGCAATTGATTCCACATATTTATCATTTAATGGTAAACCTTCAAGATTTAGGATTTTTAAATTCTTATTGAATTCAATACAATTTGAAACCGCCTCCACGATACCAGAAAAAACGAACTTTGTACATATAACAGGCTTCTGTTTGAATAGCCTTGCCTTTTTCTCTGTATCCAAATGCTCCAATACTGAAAGAACGCCAAAAAGAAGTATTTCAATTTGTTGTTTTATAATTCGATTGAAACTAATCGAAAACCAGCGAATACTTCTAGTAATTTAGATCTTCATAGTCATTAATTCTGTGTTCGCAAGTCATAATCACCTAAGTCGAGATAGGATGATTCGCAAAACGAATTTTTGATAACATAATAGATAAATAAACACTAACGATTTAAGATTGGTTTGGATGATATTTATGTATATTTGACTTTTATATTCGAGATTTGAAACGATTTCTACAACCTTTTCGATGGCGTGATTTTGAACTTAGGCAGTCATGACTTGTTCCTCAGAATTGACGGCTAACCACCTATGTGATTGTGACCTTCGCGTAACAAATCCTGCAAGTTATCGAATCAAAGCTTTTTCTATTGCTTCTAACTCAATGAAGCGAAACCTCCAAGTAGCCTGCTTTATTTTTTTATAACGGAACCTGGTACTACAGATGACCGTTATTCGAGTCACGACGAAGTCGGACAGCCCTCACCCATTCGGCGATGTAATATCGTGGAGGCTGAATTTTCCGTCAGTAGGACCAAAACTCTTTCCTTGGCTACCCTGGCTATAAAGTTGCCAAGCATTATTTTGATATAACGACTGGAAGAGCGATCATATGCTTTATCTAGTTAAGCTAGGGCGAAGGATCAGATATAATTCCCCCGGTTTGTTAGGGGTCAGAATATACCACTCCCCAAAGCCTTCGGGGAGAAACCTTATCGCTACAATAACAACGTCATATATAATAAAGAACCTCGCCTTTATGCGGATCGCGGCGAAACTCGGTTAATTTTAGAGAACTTGGCGTCGAAGTTTCTTTCCTTTTTCTTGCCACTTTAAATTATGTCGCAACTATAATTTCATGCCTTAGGCTGCTGGTTCGGCGGCGAAAGTCTTAAGACTTTAAAGCTGCTACCACGGGAAGCATGATAAGCCTCCGTTTCTGTTAATTTTGGGCCACTGGGGTGGCTGTGGTTGATATCCAAATGCGGGAAAGTTGCTTAACTCAAATGTGGAGTTGCATTGCAACCGGGTTCCATGGCGTATATATTGGAAGGTTTTAGATATACCTCCAAGCCCACGAATGTGATGGTGTGTCCACTAACATCATCAACTGGGGCCAACGTGAGCGAGTCTTGGGTGGTGGTCAAATGGTCATCAGGAAAGTAGAGTTCTCATTCGAGGCATTGCTGTTTCCACATTTATACAGCGAGTCGCTTCCCCAATGATCGACTCTTGAAGCTCCATCACCAGCGTAGACGCTGCATACCACCATGAGTATGGCCAAGCCCACTTAACAGTTAATTGCCAATTAGTGATGATGACGTAAGCGAGAAAAATGCCCTTGTACGTTCTAGAAAAGCTTGACTGCCCTTCTGCTTTTCCCTCATGTGGGGATTGAAAACCCCAAATTAAAGTTCCCAGAATGATATCACAACAAAATTTTCAAATTCAAAATTCCCAAATTGAGAACCCTCCAAATCGGCGCCCTTCAAAAAAAATAAGCCTATAGCCTATCCAACACCGGCTACGCAATCCACAGTATTTCTGCGCAGAAAATCTGCATGGGCCCATTGCTATGAAAATAATATGTATTCTACACTGACTCTTCATTTGAGATTTGTACTTTTCGGCACTTTGAGTTTGGGGATTCGGAATTTGAGGATTTTGTGTCAAGGAATATTTTCAATTGCGAATTTTTCGTTCGGGGCCTCATTTTTGGGGATTTTGAGCCTCTTCCTTTTCTCTCACTAACCCACACAAAGACAGGAAATTAAAAATCAATGGTAATATGGAGGAACCACTACGCTCTCTAATCTCTCCCGGGTCGAGAAGGATGTACTGCTACAACAGAGAGACGTTGGTGACCTTCATGCATAATCAACCTTAAATGATTAAAACACCAATTCTAGTTCAGTTCACAGTACAATCCATTTTGAGAATTGGATTAGATTAAACTTTCTGGTTGTTATTCACAACGAGGTTGAATCGAAACAAATGCTGCAACATCATGGCCAAAATGCAAACAGGGTAGGTAGATCTAACGACATGTTGTTTTACCCACTGACATCTGAAACGCATAATGCTCTCGACTGCAGAAGAAGGGGTTTACCAAAGCAGCAGTAGAAGACCACACAGTACAGTTGAGAACTACAAATGAATGGCCGTAAGGAGAGCACCTTCACCACTCCTATCACTACTATCAGAGAATGGGATCCACTGACAGGGCTATGCAAAAGTGAATTAAAATTTTTAATGTTCAACTACTTACCATTTCCCAATGTTCTGCGCAAGCGTATACTCAATGTTTGCAATACTTGATCGTTATATAGAGCCTCAATGATTAGTAACCAATCAGTAACGCTTAATTTTTCGCCATAAAAATCTAACATTGATGTTGCATTGTTTTTGGTGCGAATATCTGGTAAAGGTGTCAAATTTTTCGCACGACAAAGCTCTAAATACCGGAAATGAAATGAACGACAACGATTGAATTTCTTAGTCGATGTCACGCTGCACACATCACGTAATTCCAAGTGCTTCTGCATTCTTGTTTTCTTGGTTGTTATTGTTGTCGTTGATGTTATTTTGAAGTTTGAAGGTTTTTTTTTGCTTTTTTGTTGGATTCCCGGATTGCGATTTTTTATTTTGTGATTTTTGCTTAACGAGTGAGATTAGTTTGCGACGAACGGATATTATATCGGGAGGAGGCAAGGGAGATAAACAGTTTGATAGTATATTTTTTTAATAAAAAAAGGTAGAATTAAAAAAAATCTAAATAATTTTGAAATTTTTGGCTTGATTGTTAGAAAAATTGTGATTTTTTACAATTTTTTTTTTTTTGTTTTTGTATGTGATTAAAAATTTTAAGTTTACTTATTTAATTAATGTCCCCAACGAATATGCTTTTGTTTATTTTTTTTTTTTTGTCTAAATGCCCCCGAAGCTATTTGGATTCCAATCAAAATCTGTATGCTAACTAATTAAGTTTGAATATTATTTTAAGCTTAAAAGAGTGCATGCTGATTTAAATTGTATGTATTTTTTTAATATCTTAACACTTGTAGAATTTGTTTCTAGAATGCGGGTTATCTTTTTTAGACTATCTCAAAATTGCTACTTACCCGCGGTTCAGTCCTCATGTAAAAAAAAAAAAACAAGATTATAAAATTCATCAGGCTGGCATCGCCAACTTTTACACACCGATTGGGCCTCGATCTGACCTTCTTACAAAATATTCTTGGTCGGGTTCGAGTAGACTCATTGTTGAACGATGTGAAATAACATATTCTGGGAACTGTTCCGAAGGGGGAATTTAATTATACCTAAATAACCACATTTTTCTAGAAATAGTCCAGAAAGGTTTCAGAAAAAGTTTTGAAAACCATCTCGAAAGCATATCGAAATAGTCCCAAAACGAATCCACAAATTTTCTGAAATTTTCCTCAAAGATAGTGTAACGAGTTTTGAGAAATTTCTGATAATTAGTTTGCAGATTCTGTTAACGTTCGAATCTCTGAACTGTAACAAAACTTTCTTTATTTAGACTACTTTCGGAGTAGTACTACACTTACGATCATCGCGTACTTCACTATAGGTTGTTAAAATCAAAACTGATTAATTATCGCTTGCACCACGCTGCTTTTATACTCTCAGTTAGCCTCGTTCACGTATTGCTCCTAAGGTCCAGACTTTTCACGAAAATGCCTTCTGGAACAGTTGTATCTAATACATGGTTATTTAGCTATATATGTGTATATCTGTAGTTTGTGCTTTTCTTCTAGCTATATGCGTGTGTATGTATGAGTAACAGCTTCTGCTCTTAGCTGATGATAACGTGATGTGTGATTCTTTCTCTTTTTTCTTCGCTCTTATCTGCTGACTACATACATATCTGTATGTAAAATAATCTCTGCGCTTTAAGCTGCTGGTTATGTGTGTGAAATATTTTCGTTACCTTCTATGTATGTGTGTAAATGGCTTACTGACGTTGCGTTTATTTACTAACAGCATAGTGATGTTGGAAATGCTAATATTCGCCACAATACTTAAACAACCGCTAAATAGTGCCACAATGCAGTGTTGGAATTAATACGAAAAGAACCTTGAAATTATTCTGCAATTGTTCTAAAGTAGTAATGAAATCGTCATCAACAATTCCGAAGTGATCCCTAAACAGTCGTGTAACTATCTCAAACACGATCGCAAAATACGCCTAGATCCTGAAGACAATTTCGAAACAATACCGACATCATTCCGAAATTTTCCGGAAGAAGTTTCAAAATGATCCTTAAAAAGTGCCGAAGGAATCCCTAAACGGCCGGAAAACAACCTTCAAATTATTCCGAAATTGTTGCAGTCGATTTGAAATCATCCTTAAACAAAAATAGTCCCAAACGGCCTCGTAATATTCGCATAATTATCCCACACACCATCTCGGTATGGTACTGAGATGAGCCGCAAAACTTTCGAGAAATATTTTTGAAGTGCTTCCAGAAATAACGCTAAAATGAGCTTGAAACGAATCCCAAAACTATTCCGAAATTTTCCTCAACGATCCTTCAAAAATCTTTTAACAGTGTCAAAGTTATCCCGAAACGGCCACCAAAGCATTTCCGAATTAGTGCGAAATCATCTTTAGCAATCAAAAAAGTCTCGGAGAAATCCCCAAACGACATCGAAAGTCGCGATTTCGGGACTAAATGATCTCAAAATCGTCTAAACGATACTGAATACAATTATAATATTATCCCAAAACTATCCAGAAATGATCAACAAACGATTCCGGAAGCATTTCGAAATGACCCCAAAACAGTGTTGAAATGATCATGAAAACAACCTTGAAATTGTTTCGAAATATTTCAGAAGTCAACATTAAACAGTCCCGAAGGAATCTTGAAATAGTCACGTAATAATTTCGAAAACGATCCCAAATAAGTCCCGAAATGATATCGAAATAGTCCAAATGATCCCGAAATTACCGCGAAATGATCAAGAAACAATCCGAAACTAAAATCGATGTCACACAGAACTGGAAAGTAGTATCGATATAGTCCTGGTGGTGCTCACTTTTTCAAATATGCCTCGACCTTGATCCATGAGCCCCTTGACCAAACATCATTCATCAATGTCAAAACTATTAGGGTTAACGATTGAACAAAACTAAAATGCAACTGTTTTCAGGGATGTAGGACCCCAGAAACAAACGTTTTCATCATTTGGACTAGTTTCACTCACCACTTTACATCCAATGATTACTTAGAACACAAAAGGCATTTGTAAGCTCTCTGTATTTTTAAATACAAGTTCATTATTGCTCTGCAGCTTAAATGTTGTCTATATGTGAACATGAAATTTTTTCCTGTTCCAATTTTTACCAATTCATATATACAAAACGTATTTGGTGCAGGATTTGGTAGCATTAAGTTGAAATATGATTTCTTAGTGATAACACAGTGAATCCTCGATGCATTTACTTATATAAAACACGAATATAAAAATATTTTTAATTATTTGTCAATGTACTGTATGTCGGTATGTATGCTTTGTTGAAATGAGTCAAAAACGAGTTTTCGAAAATGACATAAATTGGAAAAGTGTTGAAAAGATGAAAAAAATAAATAAATAAAAGTATCATTTTTATTTTTTTAACTGTGTCTTATGGAGGGTAAAACCGTATGTAAAAGTCCACAAAAGTGGGGAAAGCTCCTGATTGGCATTCACCAGGGAATCGCCAGGACGATTCTTTTGCATGGGGTTCAAGCAGCTTACTACTTGCGGTCGCTTGTGGCCAAAAGCTGACGTCATCGGCCTAAACACCCGCGCTGTTAGTTCTGCTTACTCCAAACTGGAAAAAGAAGCGGTAAAGATGGGTGTGATGGTGAATGAGGACAAAACGAAGTACCTGCTGTGATCGAGCAAAGAGTCAGCGCATACGCGCTTGGGCAACCACGCTACTGTTGACAGCCATAATTTCGAAGTAGTAAATGACTTCGTTTACTTGGGAACCAGCATCAACACCAGCAACAACATCAGCACTGAAATCCAGCAAAGAATCAATCTTGCCAATAAATGCTACTTTGGACTAGGTAGGCAATTGAAAAGTAAAGTCCTCTCTCGGCGAACGAAAATCATACTCTAGAAGTCACTTATCGTACCCGTCCTGCTATATGGGGCAGAAGCATTGACCATGACAACAGCAGATGAAGCGGCTTTGGGAGTGTTCGAGAGAAAAGTTCTTCGAAAGATTTCTGGACCCCTACGCGTTGGCGATGGCGAGTACCGAAGAAGATTTAATGATGAGCTGTACGCAGTCATCCACATAGTCCAGCGAATTAAAACGCAGCGGCTACGTTGGCTAGGCCATGTTATGCGAATGAAAGATGATGCTCCGGACAAGAAAGTGTTTCTATCGGAACCCGCCTATGGAAGCAGAGGTAGAGGGCGGCCCCCACTCCGTTGGAAGGACCAGGTGGAAAATGATTTAAACTCCCTTGGTGTGACCAATTGGCGCCGGTTGGCGGGCGACTGGCGCGCCTTATTGGACGGCCATAACCGTTTAGACGGTTAAGCGACAAATAAGTAAGTAAGACTCCTAAGCTTCTTAACCGATTTCAATCAAATTTGCTCACCGTGTGCAGTTTTATTCAACTTGGAAGATAGGTTTAGAGTTCCTGTGAAGTTTCTTTCCGGGAAGCGGACCGTGCTATTCAAACAAATTCTATTCACGGTTCGATTTTCCTGAAATTTGGCATATCGGTAGCCCTTTGCCTAGATTACTATTTACGATACCTTTTTTTCCGGAAGAGGACCAGCGACCGGTCTTTTCAAACAAATTCTGTTCCTGGTTCGATTTACCTGAAATTGGTAAATAGGTTGCCCTTTAGCTAGATTAGTATGCATGCACTTTTTTCGGGAAATGTAGCACGGACCGGCTGGGATTGGGACTTGGATTGGAACTGGGACTGGGACTTTGACTTGGGGTAGAAAAAACAGAGTTAGACGAACATAGAGTGAAGTTAGGAAAAGCCGGAGAGGAAGAGAGAGACGCAGAGAAAGAGAAAGAAAGAGTGAATAAAAAGACAAGGAAAAGGGAAGAGATGGGAAGGGCCAGTAAGACGTAAAAGTTGCTTAAAAACATATATGTAATACTTCTATATCACTAGTACTGAACTGTGCAGCCTGTCAAACATTACAGTACATATATACAATGAAAGAAGGAGACAAAATCTCAAGGCTGTCGTTAAATTTTTGTAAAAAAGGGGCTTAAATATATGTATATTTCAACAAGCCGTCTTGCTTCTATCAATATTGTACGTTAGGCTATTTCGTTCTCCAAATGAAAAAGTAAGGCTTTGTTTTCCATTAGTATTAAAAAATTTTAATTTTTTTAAGAATTCCGCAGAATAGCATTACCGATTTGTGCTGAGTGCGCAGATATACGTATGTAAAGGAGCCCTTAGTGACCGAAAAGCGACAAAAAAAAGCAAATAATGCCAACTGACAACTACGAATTTCTCATGTACAGAATTAACAGTTACAAAATATGCGTAGGCGCCACGAATGCATTAATTGAAAACAAATCTAGTAAGCGGTCGTAAGATTTTCAGCTGTTATAAGTAAATTTAATATCAAAAATGTCGAAGCGTTGTTTTTTGTGTGATAAAAAGAGAGACAAATTTAATAATACTAGCCGGACCCGTACGCATGTTGCGGAACAAAATACAAAACACGCGTCCGCTAAATAAGTTAGCGGTACCCGACAAATTATGTTCTGGGCCACCCTGGTCCACATTTTGGTCGATATCTCGAGAACGCCTTCACATATACAACTAAGGGCCACTGCCTTTTAATACGCTCATTAATACCTTTAATTTGATACCCATATCGTACAAACACATTCTAGAGGCAGCTCTTGTCCACCTTTATGGCGATATCCCGAAGTGGCGTCCACCTATAGAACTATGGCCCACTCCCTTTTAAAATACTCTTTAATACCTTCCATTTGAAACACAGGTCATCCAAACACATTACAGGGTTACCCTAGGTTCATTTTGATAAATGGTGATTTTCCCTTATTTTGTCTCCAAAGCTCTCTGCTGAGTATGTAATGTTCGGTTACACCCGAACTTAGGCTTCCTTACTTGTTTTGTTTTTTTTACTATTTATGTAAATAAAGTACTTTGTATGGCTGTTTAAAAATGTTTAAATAATAAATACATCAAGCCTTGTATTGTATTTGTTGGCCTTTTCATTGTTTAATCGACTAAACTGAGATTTTATAACAATTAGTATGCAGAAGTTGGGTAAAGGAGATAGTGACCCGTTGTGACCCCTTTAATACTTTTTTTACACACGCTACAATTCACTAACACTAACAAAGCCCGCGCATGCGCAGAACATACATTTTCACAGTTTCAGCAAATAATCAGCCCTATTCTGCATTTCGACTTGGATTGGAATTTTTTCGATTTGGAAATTTTGGTATTCTGTGTTCCAATCTCTTTCGATCCAACTTCGAATCGTTCGATTTTGTGTATTCTGCATTTCGATCGTAGTTCCGTTTTTCTAAGTTGCAAATTAGTTGGCGGAAAAATATTTTCTTTTTAGTTTTTTATTAATTTATAACAGAATTTTAGCAAAAATGTAAGTAAAACTTTTTGAGAAACGTAAAAGGCTTGATGATGATTGTTTTTTATATGTTTCCAGGCCAAAAACAACATGTCGATGTCGAAGTCCCTGGACGTATTTGCTCCGCAAAAGTATCTAACACATACTTGAAAGCGTCCTTATTAAGTCGAAAATTTTTTGTAACCTAAATAAGAAACTAAGTCATTAAACTTTACCACTTTTATGTTAAATTTCTTGCAATTCGTCACTCATCTCAAATGGATTACACAAATCTCGCAATATTTGCCTTTCGATTCTCGCCTGGCCATTTTCGTATGCGTTGCTTTCCAACTCAACAAATAATGCCGCGGCTGTTGATTCCATTATAATAGACAGCTATAATTTGTGTCTGTTGTTGTTGCTGTTGTAGCGATAAGGTTGCTCCCCGAAGGCTTTGGGGAGTGTTATCGATGTAATGGTCCTTTGTCGGATACAGATCCGGTACGCTCCGTTACCACAGCACCATTAAGGTGCTAGCCCGACCACCTCGGGAACGATTTATGTGGCCACATTAAACCTTCAGGTCATCCTCTCCCTCCCCACCCCCAAGTTCCATGAGGAGCTTGGGGTTGCCAGAGCCTCGTCTGTTAGTGAAACAGGAGTGGCCGCGGATAGATAAGGTTGACAATTGGGTTTGGAGAAGCTGTATATTGCGCTGGCAACCTGAATAGTTGCGTTACACAGCCCCTTGAATCTTACGACAGACATACCTACCGCGGGAATATTCTGACCCCCTAACCCGCTGGGGTATTTATGTCTGTTCGTTGGGTCCAGTTATGTATATGCCAAAGCAAGCTGCCGGAGTAGAGGAAGTTGAAGCGAAAACGTAAACAATCCTTGCGGAAAGAACAAATAAATCTTCATAGAGTATTTTAGGCCACTGCAATGAAACTAGCATCCATAAAATTCAGAAAATGTCAGCTATATTCGTGCAGGAATCCGTTTTAACAAAACTTGGTGGCCACGGCAGGGAATTGGCCAAAAGAACGACAAAAACACACTTACAATTATGAAAGCACTTCACTCAAAAAAATATAACACTGCGGCAATATATTCTATTCCTTTTTTTGTACAAAATGGCTTGGATAATAAAATATAAACGTTTTTGAGTGTTTTTTACAAATTTTCTTTAATTTATTTTGTTCCAATGTTCACACATTCCGTACAAACAGCTGCTTTCGAAAACTCATTTGCTCTTCCTCTTCTCGTTACGATTACGTCGTAATGCAGAATAGGGGTGAATGATTGACAGAAAATTTGCACATTAGAGAGATAGGAAAATATTGATATAGAAGTATTATATATATGCTTAAAAATTATGCAGATAGACCAAAGCTAAGGCAGAACAACATCTGCCGTGTCTGCTAGTAAAAAATGTAATAAAATAAAATTTAAGTAAGCTATATTAAATTTAATTAAGCTGTTTAAAATTAAATTAAATTAAATAAATTTTTTTTAAGTTTAATTTAATAAATCGATTTTTAATCAATAATTTATCCGTTTTATATCGAAAAATTTTGGATTTAACAACAACCTAACCTAACCTATGGAAAACTTATCGATTTTGTTATAAAAAACTTATCGATTTGCTATCGAAAAGTAATAAATTTTTATTGGAGGGCTACTAGTTTGTTATTGGCATGTTGTCGTTTTGTTAACGACGACTCATCGGCCTATGATGATATAAATACCTATAAAATATATGACAAGCCGATAACTCGGCAATAACTAGCCGATTATAAACCGATCAGTACACGATAAGTATTCGTTATCGATAATAAGCTGATTATAAAACCATATTGGTTGTTTACAATAAGAAGCCGACAAAGCTCTTTTCAAAAAGCTCGGAGCTATTTGTTTTTGATAAAGTTAGCTCTGTTGTGGGTTAAGTTAACTACTGGTACGAGCTCTATTCAACTTTGAAAAACTAGTTTCAGGTATACGTCTGTATGTTTACACAACGAAATGCACGAGTGCTAGGTACTTACGTTTTTTTCACAACTGGGTCTTCTTTGCCCATGAAAAGCTTCTCAGTAAAAACTCGTTAAAAAGTTTCGCATTTGTAAATAAAATTAGAAGTGTTCTCTTTCGAAAATATTTATATATGGCCACCTTTAATATGTATTAATATGAAACGAAACTTTTGAATCCCGATGGAAGAAGAAAGCAAACAAAATTTCTGGTACTGTCTAATAAACATATATATTATTTATATGCTTGAATAATATAAATAGTATATGTACCTACTTATGAACTTATATGTTTATTTATGCATGGGTTTGTATTATATGCGCTTTGTAGAAAGTTCCAGTTAAGGTCATAATTTTGAAATGATGGCCCAGAACAATACCGGTCCCGAGTTACACAATCACAAACTAAATGGAAAAGCAGAATTTTACATATACATACCTGTGGATGTCAATGTGCACTTATGTATTTACCTAATTAAAGAGAATGTTATGATTGTGCGTAAAAGTATGTACTTGAATCAAATATTTTATAAAACTGGTAGTGTTTTATAATGCTTAATACCAGATATTTTAGGGGCATACAGTTCATGAGAGTGACACATTGCAGCAATGAAAACATGAGGGTATATGCTTTAGCTGAATATGTTAAGTATGTAATGAACGCGTTTGGGTGATTGTAACTTTTAAATTTATATTTAGTTAACTATATTTTTTAACTTAAATTTATTTGCGCTGGAGCTATACAAAATGAACTAAACTAAGGTGGGAATGAAGTTCTATTTTATAACTAAGTGTAACAGTAAATATTAGCGGTGTTTTTACACTTTTCATGAAAATTAAATGCTATATTTAGTTTGTCACGAATTTTAAGTCCTTAAAGGAAAAGAGATCCCACCAATAAGTGTAGTGAAATTATCGAGACGAGCTGAGTTGATTTTGTTTGTCTGTCTATTTGAACGCAAATTAGTCCCTCAATTTTAGATATCTTGATTAAATTTGGTGAGCGGGTATATTTGTGTGTCCGATTATACATTCGTTTGAACCGGTCGGATCGGGCCACTATAACATAAAGGAGGATTTTAATCATATCTTACCCAATTTATCAGATTGAAGCCTCAAATTTTACCATACGAGTATGCTTTCGTATATAGCACATATTGTTGTCTGAAAAAATTATGAGATCGGTCGTATATATAGCATATGTCAGATTAAAAGACGACGCTTCTTGAAATCAGTATTAATAATCCAAAGGAGGAAAATAAACATTTTAACTCGTTCAAAAGATTTAACGAAAAACCGAAAAATTACCCGCGGGTTCCTCCGAAACGGGGGTGGAATCCATAGTATTTTTGTGCAGAACACCTCTCTGAATTGGCGGCCTTCGCCCGCGCTTATAAAAAATGACCCTGGGTGAGTCCAACACCGGTTTGGAGACCAAAACTATATCGGCGCAAAACAGTTTTGTTCACAATTTTTTTTTGTGGGTACAACATCATTACAAAAACCACATGAAAATCGCCAACTTAAACTGCAAATATCTCCACACATAGCTAAAAATCTTCATTTTCCGCCTTCAGATTATTGTTGTCGAGATTAATATGCGTCTTTTGACGCCTCTCTCGATATTTTTGGCCTCAACTAGACTTTTACCAATAAATGTAAGGCGCGATAACATCCGAAAAGATTTTATTAGGCCGAGCATCTCTTCGAATTTGCGTCGTGCTCGTTTTTTTAATTTTCCCTGAAAATTGGCGGGATGGGACCTACTTGTTTTATGCCGACTCCGAACGGCATCTGCAAGGCAGATGAATTTTCACTGAGAAGCTTTTCATGGCAGAAATACACTCGGAGTGCTTGCCAAACACTGCCGAGGGGCGGCCCCCTTAGAAAAATTTTCTTCTAATTGAAAAAACGTCTTTATAAAAATTTTGATGTTGCTTTGCCCGGGATGTGAACCCAGGATCTTCGGTGTGGTACGCGGAGCACGCTACCATCACACCACGGCCGCAGCCTCAGATTAGAGGCTTCCAATTCCAACGCTTACGTATAGGGCATTCATTGCTGTCTGCAAAAAATTTATGGATCGGTCTTATATATCCCATATAACCGATTGTTCAGATAAGAAACTTTTCGTAATTCTGCCCCATTTTAACAGCTAGAAGCTTCAAATTTCGTAAAATGCTTATGTATTTAGCATATATTCAGCCCTATTCTTGAATCCATCGTATACTCGATTTTCGTAAATTCTACGAAAGTACGTTTACTGAATCCATAGTAAGTTCGAAATTCGTAGAAAGCCTTCACTGAACACACTCGAACTGTCAAATCGTAGAGTTTCGTACAAATTTTCTACGACGCGTATCAGCTTGCGGGAAAAAGTAAAATCATTAAAAATTCAGAATAAAAAGGCATATTAAACAAATAAAATGTAAGTATATTATTAAAAGTGATATGTATACTAATTAAATTACAATCTATTGTTATAATAGGTCAAAAATTGCCAACAATGTTTCCCCTTATTTGACCTACTGCAGCAACAACCTGAAATGGCACAAGGCTTTACAAAGTGCCCAAAGGAGTAGGTTAACAAATTTTGGGAAAACATTGCAAAGGAGCTAAATAGTCTTGCGCCACCAACAAAAGTTGCATCTACCTGGAAAAAAAAAGTAATGCTTTTGTAATACGTATGCAAGTATTGTATGTGATTTCATTGTTTGCTTTTGTTTTAGGTATATTTGAACTGGAAGTCGTATGTAAAACGCAAACTCTTGGAAAATAAAAGGGACAGACAGCCACAGAAGGCGGAAGAAATCGGCAACATCGCTTCACACATTTGGAAGAAGGCTTAAAAGAATTAAATTACTAAAATATTTATTTTAATTTTTAAGGGTGTTATAATAATGACAATTATTACAAAAACTAAAAAACATAATTACACCCTGAAACCAATATTTTTCGTAAAACTCCCTTTTTACGCTACGTTTCTCTTCGTTGGTCATATCTAAGTGTATCAATTGTGGACATAGCCGTGTTTGGAAAATTAGTAATGCATCTTGCAAAACTTTAGAAGACGTGGACTGACAAAATCTTTTCCAACTCCGTGCTGATAGCTACCTTCAGCAAAAAAAAAAACGTAATACCGATTCTAAGCGTATTATAGGATTCATTGAAGATGACCCACCGAACGCTGTATTACCATCATTTATTACACCGAGCACGTAGGTAAACGCAGCCTTGTTTACGCGGAAAGTTTTTATACAACTAAATTTTTTAAAACCTTTATAAGTTCTTTAAAACACTCCTTTCACTTACATAGCCTCTTCTAATCTCAAGATTCCTCCAAATTTTTAAATCACGTCTTTCTTGCTCATTTTCTTCTAACAAAACTGCAAATGATATGGAATCCATTTTAAGCACTTAACTTTTTTTTCAATGATATAATGCAATTTTAAACTAAAATTTAATTTGATATTTTTTATTTACAATCGCTCAGTTGTCTTCGAATAACCAAAATTTCACATTTTATGTTGGCAGGACTTTTTTCGGTTTCACATGAGTTCAGTGATAGAAAATTCTTCGTATTCGTAGCGGAGGGTTGTATTCGTAGATTTTCTACGATGGATTCAAGAATATGGCTGATTGTTGTCTGGAAAAATCATTGAGATCGGTCGCATGTACAGCATATATCCCATACAACCGATAGTTAAAATCAGAAACTTTTCGCAGTTTCTGCCCTATTTTAGCAGCTGGAAACTTCAAATTTAACCAAATGCTTATATATCTATGTTATAAATACCTATTTCATAAGTGTGGATAAAGTTGTTCTCCTAGCAGTAAGTTTAAGTGCAGATGTATATACATGTAAAAAATGATCTTGCTACAAATAACTGATAAGCGGCTTTCGACTAAGAGAGGTAGGCCTGGTTTAAAATACCTAATTGCGGCCAAAGAACTTACGCAGCTGCCGCCTATAAATTAAGCACCATGTGGTTTGGCCCCAGGAGTAAGGTCCTGTTTATAGTATACTCCAAAGACGATTAAGAACATACGCACATGTTGAAAGTAGCATTATATCACCTTAGTTCGGAGAAATTTTACGTTTCTGAAGTACTTAGGTTGCTGGGTGATGCTACACCAGCTTCCGTTCCGCTAAAACCCTGGGAGGTGTCCACGTACGTTCCAAGTCACGTCGCCTATTAGAACGACTTACAGGTTTTTAGGCTCCATAAGCTGCCGTGGTGTGCTGGTAGCGTGCTCCGATGAGCCTGGGTTCACGCCCCGGGTAAAGCAACATCAAAATTTTAGAATCAAGTTTTTTCAGTTAGAAGAAAGTTTTTCTAAATGGTTTCGTCCCTCGGCAAGCACTCCGAGTGTATTTCTGCCATGAAAATCTTCTCAGTGAAAATTAATCTGGAAAACCTAAAAAGGAGCACGACGCAAATTGGAAGAGAACCGCGGCCTAAACTCTTTTCGGAGGTTATTATTTATTTATTTAGGCTGGTAAATAGAGCCATTCTGCAAGGAGTCGTTATCTCGTCACTATTTTGGGCGATGACCATCTGCCAACTACTAAAACTCATGGAAGTCATAAGGTGATTGTCTACACGGACGATGTTTGCGTTGTTATCGAGGGAAAATTCTCTCAAACTCTCTACAATCTAATGAAGACTGAATCATTAACAATATTTAACTGGGCAAGAAGTTCGGGACTCGTGGTCAACCCGAAAAAAACTGAAGTGGTCATCTTCACAAGAAGTTAGAAAATGCCGAATCTTATAGCACCCTGGATTTTCGCGATAAAGTGAAGTATCTATGAGTCATTCTGGATAGAAAACTACTCTGAAGCAACAATATAGCAGATCGGGTAATGAAACAAACAACTGCGTTGTTCTTCTGTGCAAGAGCAATTGGTAGGGAAGGTGGGGGTCGTATCTTTTCACCAGACCTTGTACTAGCGATCTCCTTCCATCATCATTGTAACGGAAATCTTAGCAATACGCGGTGTTGTAAAAAATTTAGGCACCTCTGAGTCAAGACGGGAAAAGGGTGATGATTTTCTCGGGCCGGTGCTAACTGGTCATTGTTTGATAGATATCTCACAACGCTAGGATGAGAATCGAATCTTAAAATTACTGCCGGAGCTGCAGATGTATTGAGTAGAAGGAAAGCGTGCAGCATCTTTTGCGATAGTGTGCGGCACTTATTACAATCTCAATCGTTTTTCAATGATCTTACGGAGGTTACCAAGCTCGAAAAACGGGCGATAGTGAAATTAATTGAATCCATAAAGGGTTTCTATTCGAGGTAGCTGGTACAGTAAGAGTTACTTACCGTTTAGGGCATCAAAATAGGTCAGTTGATGGACTAAGTGTCGGGCTGGGATAAAACTTATCGGCCCAATCCTTTTCACCTAACCTAACCTACAGGCACGGGTGTGGCGCCTATCCCGGCTGTGTTCACAAAATCCCATAAGGGACCTTTTTGGCGGACTTAGCAGAAAAAAATTATAAACACCGAAAAACAAAAAAAACAATAACAAAATGAAAGAAATGAAATTTGGGTATTTAGACGCAAGATGGTACGCTTGCCGCCCTTGCCGGCAAAGCTATCAAACGCAACGATGACCCACGCAGAAGAGGCAGCTTGGAGGAAATGGAAAACAATTATAAAAAAGAGATGGAGCATACATTAATCGGGTAAAGAAATATCATTCTAGATATAAAAACCGCACTTTCAAAGATGGAAAAATTGGTGAACGTAAGTAAATTAGCTTAGAGCTCGAAGTCAAAATCATTCAGAACTCGAGATATGCCCAGCAATAATAAAACCAAAAGAAGTTGATACACCGACGTCAACCCGACCCAAAAGATGGATGAGCAGCCCTGCTGAAGGCCACAGCACTAATATCGTAGATAGGCGTTGGACTGGTATGCTGCATAAACAGGCCCCCCGAAAAGGTATAAAGTGGCTGTTTTCGATGATTTGCCCAAATCACACGAGCTGGATAGGGAAACATTATATGTTGTGGTAAACAGCGCGCAAGAAGGCCGGCTGCTGACTTGTAAACTCCACTGAAACCTCGTCACTTCGGTTGCCATCTGAAAGCAAGGTACTCACAACAACGAAAGGAAGGGGAGCCGGCCACGTCTTTCACCAACACTAACACGCTGGCATTACCAGATGCTTTGGTCTTTTTTGGCAATATTCCTAGATACACTTCCTTATTAATGGGTATTGGAAGTCTGTGATTGAGTTAACAGGCTCATCATGTGGTTTTATTCGCAAAAACAATTCTTGAAGGCGTAAGGTTTTGTTCCGGATATTGTCGATTCTTAACCGCATATAACGCCGCGTGTACGATTATTTCAGCCTTCGGGCTTCGAATAGGCCTTCATACAAACATGTGCTAGGATGTATTATTTTCCTTATCGATAACTTTATTTAAATTATTGCATGTGCTAGTGTTAATCACCAATATATATACGTACATAGAAACATAGGCGTTACAAAAAGAAATACATACTAGCTTTATCGCCTGCTCATCACTCAAAGCGAACAACCCCAAATAACCGGCTATGACTCGTACGTTGTTGTAGCTTTGTTAATTTTTCTTATTGAAAGTAGCAGGTGTTTTAACGATTGTGAGCATAACTTTACATACCCAACAACTTGTTTTTCTACAACAACAATAGCTACCCCCATGCCAACAATAACAATGCAAATATGATATCAATTAAATGCGTATTAAAGAGAGTCATAACAAGATGCGAGTGACTCCATAATACAATTCATTTACATTGCAACTTATTTATGCAGGTATTCACGCTTCAATTCAGCGAGAGTCTGTCTCCACCTGCTGGAGATTCATACTCCATACTGCACGTAAACTTTTAGAGAGAGTGTCGTTAACAATAAGCAGCTCGTTGCGTGTTTGATGTTCTTTAATGAGTTTAGCGCTAATGTGGCTCCTCTTGCAATATCATTAGGTGTATTCACTGTTTTGTATAGAGTAGTTGCTGGGAAACATTCCTGAAATGTGTTCTGAAAAAACTTTGTATAAAAAAAAAAAGAAAGAATCGGAACGAAAGATATAGAAACGCTTATTTTATGTTAATATAACATTTATTTTATGCTGAAATTAGCAGGGTATCCGACCTCGCTCTGGTTGGGCAGATACTAATATAAATAAGAAAGCATTCCTTGCCGTTCCTCAAAGTCAAGCAATCAGTATATAAGATTTTATTGATCTTCTTCAAAATGTATCTCCCAATTTTTCACATTCTTACCCTTTATAATTTGCTTATCTCTCCCTCTTCTTTTTTTACACCCTCTAACTCTCTCCTTCTTTTTTCTTAGATTCCTCATTCCTCTAATTTATCATTCTTTCCTTTATTTTTCAAATTTTATTTTGTCACACACAAGTCATACTAAAAAATTCATAACTTAATCAAAATATTTTAGCTGCACAATTTTTGTCTATCATCTCACATAGACAGCTATTTTTATAATGGTATGCTTAAATTTAATAAAAACCTTTAAATCACTCAATGCAATCGCTTTAACTTTTTGTGAATTCAATGCTATGACCAAACAAAAGCTCTGCACTTAACTACGTACATGGCGTATAAGTAACTATTGCTGACATACAAAATTTATCGCACCATCCAGGCATGCTTAACGAACGAAACGATATCATTTCGTTACGATAATCAACGCTAATAAACGAAACGAAGTCACTTCGTTTCGTTTATTAACGTTAAGATCGTAAAATTAACGTTAATTTGACGTTCTTAACGTTAATAAACGAAACGAAATGACTTCGTTTCGTTTATTAACGTTGATTATCGTAACGAAATGATATCGTTTCGTTCGTTAAGCATGCCTGGCACCATCTAATGAAAAAAATTTTCTAGTCCATGTAAACTTTAGGACTTTCCTGAATACGAAAAGCCGAGTTGTGAACTTTAAAATAGAAAAAATGTAAGTCAATACTTCTGCTTGAAAAATATTTATGTTGGGAGTCTAAGTCTCGTCCATGGTCACAAAACGTGTAAAAAAAATTTGTTTTGGTTTGCTTGAAACTTTTCGAGATCAGCTCTTGAATTGGGACTGGTTTCTGCTCGTAAGTTGAAATTCTCGGCATCTAACGCGCGGTGCACTTCGTTTGCATTTATTCTTTGAACACACTACTATAACAGATCCCTGTTTTTTTGTTTCAGAGGAGGAAGCATCAAAAGCCTCAAAGTCGGTGTAATTGTTACTTATTTTTTCCCCAAAACACCTTCCGATGTAGTTAATTCCACCGGTTGAAAAGGCCCTGTCCCTAAGTCGTGGCCATGCCTTTACGGTTTCTTTTCTTCTTTCGTTCTTGCGCGGCAATTGCTTGGTCATCGTTACTACGGCACAGCCTTTCCTTTCACGCGAGTATAATTCTACTGCTTCTGATCACAATGAGTGACCTTGTCTACAATCTGTGCTGTATTTCTTCACGTGATGCCGTTTTCGAACGGTTTGAGAGGCCCTGCCTCCAACTCGTTCCCTGGTTTTCTATGTTTCCTATATTCCAGCCTCTTTCCTATTTTATCATTCTGACGGAGGAGTCCGTACTTGATTCAATCTCCTACACCTTTGCAGTTTGTTTTAAATCTGCAAATTTGGGCTGTTAAATGTTCGCTGCTACGTCGTGACCTTTCCAGACTACGAAGCCTGTGACCTCATCTCTAACTCACCCTTCGATTGGTCAATACAATTTCTTAACATTTTTTACGTTATCTTAACTAAATGACGTGGATGGGCGTTCTTCACAAGGTTCGTCAATGTTCTCCCTAGGTTAAACTCCTAAATCTGCAGTGCAACTTTGTTATATGGAAGAGAAGAGCACCTTTCCATTAAGTCTTCGCTGTGACTTAATTTGTTTCCATATTGATAGTCGGCAGTTCGCACTCAAATCAATAGCTATGAACTGTTCCGAAAGGAGAGCGCAAACTTTCCTTAAAATTCAAATTTATAATGAAAACTAGTTGATCATTAACCGACGGAAAAAAGATGTATCTCTTAATTTCAGCAGAGTTTTGTTTTTGACAGCTTTAACTAACTCAAGTATGGACGGTATGGACAGCTCAAGTTCACTTGGGCATGTTGTGCATGTCCTTAACCCAGTGCCGTTCAATTCTGCAAAACTCTTGGAAGTGTGGTATATTCTTATCTTGTTTATTAACTGTTTAAAAGTAGAAACACTGAAAAAAAATAGCTTAAACTGCAGCAGTGTCAACTTGTATATTGACAGCGAATCAGCAATTAATGCAATAATCTCGAAGAGTGTGATCAATCCCTGGATAGAATCGGGATAGGGAGACGCATACATCCATATTGGGTTACAGGGCACATGGGAATAGATGGGATTGAAAAAGCAGTTGAACTAAATAAAAAGGACGCATCACTCGAAGTTTGCTTCGTAGACGTCCCAATCAATCCGGACGATATTAAGAGAAGCGGAGAGTTGCTCATGATCGACCAAGCAGGAAGGGTGTGGAAGTAAGTGCGGGGATGCACAGTGTCAAAGATCATGTGCTGCTCTTGATGGGTTTTCTGACTGGACTCTGTCTTCTGGCGTCACAAGTGCAGGTTGGAAGATGAAACGATCGAGCACGTTTTGTGCTCATGATATGGGCTTGCCAGGCTAAAACTTCAACTATTAGGATATAGCAGCAGAAAGTGACATAGGTTTTAGAAAGCTTTTAGTATTTACAAAGAAAATAGAGCTATTTTGAAACATATATGTCCTGGCTTTTGATAGATTTTTTCAGTTTGGTCGCAAACAAACTTGTGGTAACACTATGGACTTTTTTACTCTATATGAGGTCCTCACGGGCGGGCTAGTTAAACAAGGTATCCCAAAATTTACTCACGTTGTCGCGTTCATATTCATATCGGTTTGTGTTTGCCACTACAAGCTACCGTTATGTCAACACAGTTAATATAGTATGTTAGCTTTGCTGAGCTGAGTATACAAATCTGTAGCTTCAAACGAAAAAAAATGTAGTTTTGTGCAATATGGAATAACACACATTACGCACAAGTTAGTGAATACGCCTAGTGAAAGAGTACACATTGGTAGCACGACTTACCATTGAGTTATTAAGTAACTTTAGTATGAAGCTCTTTTTGACAACATTTAGAGTCAAGCCAAGTTATATGCAACAAACTCAAAATTTCAAAGTCAGGAGCTGTCGGGGTGTACGGTTGGCAAACAAAAAGACGCGCACGAAAATCAACACTTTGTGGATAGAATTATTCAAAGCCATTAATAAGCGAAAAAGATCATAAAGTTAATAAAAGTTTACAAAACATCTCAATTCGGTGACATAAATTAATAAATGTCTATGTTCGTATTAAAAATAATGTCAATTTAGCCAAATCATACTTGACTTCAATTAAAACCGTGAAGACTAATTAAGTTTGTGCTGACAGAAATAAGACATAAGAAGAAGTCGTGTGATAATGACCTGAGCAAGTCATTTGCTGCCCACAAATCGGTATGTCACGCATCGTGTAACTTCCCACTTTTTGGGGTTCTTGACTTACAAACAAAACCAACTTAAACACGAACTGTGTCAGGAAACAAATTAAAAATTAAATAAAAACAAATTTATGAAAGAAAAGTAGAAAAGAATCTAGATTTGAAATGAACCCAACTTCATTATCTTAAACACAGCGTAATCATTGTGTTAAAACTTAATGAGTAAACTTAGCCCTATAGCAGCTGCAGCATGGAAGGAAGGTAGAACAACTTAATGCTTGTCTAGATACTTCCCTTAATTGATATGTAACGAGGGTATATGTCTGCCAACAATGAGCTCTCTGATGGATCAGGTGCTTATGGGATGTACATGCCTAGGCCTAAGCTGGGAGGGGTAATCCTTCAAGAAAAATACAGCAAAAAACATCTTGGAATTATACTGGATAGGAAGTTGTTGTGGAAACTTCACGTGGAAGAGAGAGCAAATAAAGCCTCCGTGGCTCCGTATTCATGCAAGAATATGCTAGAATTCACGTGGGGAATATAACCCAAGCTCTTACATTGGGTATTTACGACAATTGTCAAGCCAATCGTTTAAAATCGGGTCCTAGTTTGGAGGGCAGTCACACAAAAAAGTACGTTAAGAGAGTTTGCTGATTATAAATGGTTAGAATGACGGGAGGCCTGAAAGCTAACCCGATATTGCATGCCATTCTGAACATTCCACCTGCAGACCCAATGGCCTCAAATATATCGCTAGCAATTGTAACAAGGCTTAAGGCCTCGGACCAGCTTGAGTGCGGGCCGTATGGTCACAGCAGTATAGCGCCATAAAATGCAGGGCGAATGGACTACATGATGCAGTGTCTGAGCTTCGAAAGCAATCCTGAAACTACAATAGAGCCGGAAGGTTGGCACAAGGTTACGAAATGGCATAACATACTATACACGTATATACCTATGGTTCCAAATTTGCGGAATGGGTCGGGTCTATTGTTTACTGTAAGTAGGTCATACAGGCTGCCAGATAACTTTAATGTCGAATTTTTAGCCATGAAGAAATCTACAGAAATTCCGGAGTAAGCGTACTTAAGCTGCAGTAACGGCAATGTATGTATATATTGATAGTCAGGCGGTGATCAAGACAGTAAACTCGATTAGTACTTCATCAAGTAGTGTCTTGGAATGCAAAGAAGCGTTGGAGAGACTTCGCTGAGGATTTACCATCTTTACAGGCTAGGCTCCCGGTCATAATGGGATAGATGGTAACGAAGAGGCCGATTTGTTAGCAAAGGAGAGTGTAGCACTCGATGAATCTACGGTAGACATCCTAATCCGTTTGGGAAAAATCAAAAGAAGACAGGAGTTGCATATGATCCATCAAGCAGGAGAAGCGTGAACAGAAGCGCAGGGCTGTGAAATTTCTAAGGTCATGTGCAAACCTTACGACGTCAGACTCATAAAGTTGCTACTATATTTAAAAAAAGACTTAAGGGTAACGATGGGCATACTAACTAGACATTACCTTCTGGAGTCACATGCTTATAAGTTAGGCCTTGGCAGTAACATCAGACATATCAGGTGTTCGTGTCCTGTGCTCGCGAGTTCAAAACTCCAGCTGCTAGTGGCGGCAGAGTTGCCAGATCTCGAGGCAGCAATTTAGCTAGGTCCAAGAAAACCAGTAGTATTTGCCAAGAAGACAGGGTTATTCTATAACATAAATCCTGATACCTAATTGGGAGTTTTCCATTTGGTCGCCAAACAAACAACAAATGCACACTTTCAGTCTTTTTTGACAGAACAGGACCAAATAAAGCGGAAGATGGAACTAAGCACTTCCTTCGCATGCTATTATTCCCTACGTGCGGAAAAAAATGTCCGGAATCTTTCAAACGAGGCCTGGTTGGCTGCTACCCTCTTCAAGGCAAAAACTTCTGTCACCACAGGAACTACAGTAAACGGTGCAAGGCAGGAGATAAATAGAAGCGTACAGCATCTATCATGTGTCCAGGAGAAATTTAGTGCAAAACATACCCTTGATTCCCCCACAATGACATCAAAGTCGCGCCATCTCGTAAAAAAGGCGTTGCATACAAGGCTTCACGGCGAGGCAAAGAGAGATTCTTTAGAAGAAATTTACGTGCGCCAGAACTACGTGACTACGAAAAGCTTCGATGCTGATCGGAATGATGACCAAAATGTCTATCAGAAAATCCACCGGATGGTGGAATCAATGATAGTGGCGACGTACAGAGCATGCTAAGGTTATTGGGGAAAACTTATCTTCATTGCTAGATAGCGAGGAAGGTGACGATTCCTTTGACACGTTGCATGTGTACTGCTATGTATAAGTTACCTGCAAAGTTATTAAAATGACGTTGCACAACATCACCAGATACGTGAGGATTGGTAAGGTACTTTCAGAGTCATTCGAAATCAAAAGTGGCTTCAGACACTGTGAAAAGTATTGAAGTTTGTAGCCCCTTAAAGCATGCATCGCTTTTTACCAAACTATGCTAATACGACTTTAGAGCTCAAAAGGACATAAGAAGAAATAGGGATACGGTAAGACTTCTAAAAGCCAAGAAAATGAAGTACAATAGATTCCCCATATTTAGAAGGATATAAACTCGAGACTGTGAAGTTTTTCGTCTATCTGGGAAACAGCCTTAACAGCGAATACAATGTCAGCTTAGAAATCAAATCGAGAATAACTTTTGCCAACAAAAGCTACCTTGGACTGAGTAGGCAACTGAAAATTAAAGTCATGTCTCACGGTATGCAAGTCGCTTACCATACCTGTCATGGAAGATGTCAAGAGAAGATAAGATGACTCTTGACATGTTCGGGAGAAAAATTCTCCGGAAGATTTATGAACCTGTCCATGAAACCGCCACGAGCTCAACGCATATATGAATATAGTGCAGTGAACAAAAACCAAAAGGCTTCACTGGCTAGGTCATGTTAAGCGAGTGGACTAACACGCTACGGACAAGAAAGTAGTTCAGGCGACACCGCAGCTTGGAAACGGAGGAACGGGGGAACCTCCACTGAGATGGCAGAGGCAAGTGGATGAAGACTTGACCTCCCTGGTGCTTCCGATTGGAATCAGTTATCGCGAAACAGGGATAGCAGGTTACTTGTTAAGAAATGGTCCAAGTCGCTTAGGCTGTCAGGCGCCAATTAATGATTAAAAAGGATTAACATATTTCTTCCCGAGACACTTTCAGCATAACCTTCAAATTGAGGAAGGGTAAAATGCCAAATTTGTTATGCAACGCCGAAACCGGTTTGTCACGATGCCAAAATTGACAAGGGATGACGGAAAATTGTTGCAATAACAACGATATCTCATAATTTCATAATAAAGACTGTAATAATATTTCATCAAAATTCCTGAACTTAGTGACTACTTTTTTTCTGCTTTATACGCTTGACTGCATTGACATCGGAGACACTTCCGGTCGCTCCACGCATTCATTACAACATTTCACCCCAATTTAAACACTTTAAGCTACTCAGTCAGTCAATCATTCATAAATATCTTGCATGGATAGAGCTTAATGTTGGTATGTATGTATGTAGTATGTATGCTTGTACTTACCTGCTTCATACTTTGTTCATGCAGGTGTATTTATGTAAGCCTGCCGCCGATTTTGTTGTTGTAGCAGTAGCATTTCCGTAGCTACTTCCAAAGCAGCCTCAATGGCTAACAGTCAAGTTCAACGTCAGCGTTGGCGCTTCAGTGATGTTTTTATACTCAGTTGAGCAGAGCTCACAGAGTATATTAAGTTTGATTGGATAACGGTTGGTTGTACATATATAAAGGAATCGAGATAGATATAGACTTCCATATATCAAAATAATCAGGATCGAAAAAAAATTTGATTGAGCATGTCCGTCCGTCCGTCCGTGAACACGATAACTTGAGTAAATTTTGAGGTATCTTGATGAAATTTGGTATGTAGATTCCTGAGCACTCATCTCAGATCGCTATTTAAAATGAACGATATCGAGCTATAACCACGCCCACTTTTTCGATATCGAAAATTTCGAAAAACCGAAAAAGTGCGATAATTCATTACCAGAGACAGATAAAGCGACGAAACTTGGTAGGTGAGTTGAACTTATAACGCAGAATAGAAAATTAGTAAAATTTTGGACAATGGGCGTGGCACCGCCCACTTTTAAAAGAAGGTAACTTAAAACTTTTGCAAGCTGTAATTTGTCAGTCGTTGAAGATATCATGATCAAATTTGGCAGGGACGTTACTCCTATTACTATATGTACGCCTAATAAAAATTAGCAAAATCGGAGAAGGACCACACCCACTTTTAAAAAAAAATTTTTTTTTTAAGTAAAATTTTAACAAAAAATTTAATATCTTTACAGTATATAAGTAAATTATGTCAACATTCAACTCCAGTAATGATATGGTGCAACAAAATACAAAAATAAAAGAAAATTTCAAAATGGGCGTGGCTCCGCCCTTTTTCATTTAATTTGTCTAGGATACTTTTAACGCCATAAGTCGAACAAAAATTAACCAATCCTTTTGAAATTTGGTAGGGGCATAGATTTTATGATGCTAACTGTTTTCTGTGAAAACGGGCGAAATCGGTTGATGCCACGCCCAGTTTTTAAACACAGTCGTTCGTCTGTCCTTCCGCATGGTCGTTAACACGATAACTTGAGCAAAAATCGACATATCTTTAATGAACTTAGTTCACGTACTTACTTGAACTCACTTTATCTTGGTGTGAAAAATTAACGAAATCCGACAATGACCACGCCCACTTGTTCGATGTCGAAAATTACGAAAAATGAAAAAAATGCCATAATTCTATACCAAATACGAAAAAAGGGATGAAACATGGTGAGGTAATTGGATTGGTTTATTGACGCGAAATATAACTTTAGAAAAAACTTTATAAAATGGTTGTGACACCTACCATATTAAGTAGAAGAAAATGAAAAAGTTCTGCAGGGCGGATTAAAAAACCCTTAAAATCTTGGCAGGTATTATATATGTATATAAATAAATTAGCGGTATCCAACAGATGATGTTCTGGGTCACCCTGGTCCACATTTTGGTCGATATCTGGAAAACGCCTTCACATATACAACTACCGCCACTCCCTTTTAAAAGCCTTATTAATACCTTTAATTTGATTCCCATATTGTACAAACACATTCTAGAGTCACCCCTGGTCCACCTTTATGGCGGTATCTCGAAAAGGCGTACACCTATAGAACTAAGCCCCACGCCCTTTCAAAATACTCATTAACACCTTTCGTTTGATGCCCATATTGTACAAACAAATTCTAGGGTCACCCCTGGTCCACCTTTATGGCGATATCTCGAAACGGCGTCCACCTATGGAACTAAGGATTACTCCCTTTTAAAATACTCATTAACACCTTTCTTTTGATACCCATATTGTAAAAATAAATTCTAGGGTCACCCCTGGTCCACCTTTTTGGCGATATCTCGAAACGGCGTCCACCTATGGAACTAAGGATTACTCGCTTTTAAAATACTCATTAACACCTTTCATTTGATACACATATCGTACAAACGCATTCTAGAGTCACCCCTTGGCCACCTTTATGGCGATATCTCGAAAAGGCGTCCACCTATGAACTAAGTCCCACTCCTTTTTAAAATACGCATTAACACCTTTCATTTGATTCCCATATCGTACAAACAAATTCTAGAGTCAACCCTGATCCACCTTTATGGCGATATCCCTAAATGGCGTCCACATAGAACTATGGCCCACTCCTTCATAAAATACTCTTTAATGCCTTTCATTTGATACACATGTCATACAAACACATTCCAGGGTTTCCCTCGGTTCATTTTCCTACATGGTTATTTTCCCTTATGTTGTCACCATAGCTCTCAACTGAGTATGTAATGTTCGGTTACACCCGAACTTAACCTTCCTTACTTGTTTGTTTTAGTTTTTTTTTACAAATTATATATTTACTACAAGACTATATCAAACGTAGTGAACTTTTTATACTCAGCGTGATTTGCACACAGAGTATATTAACCTTGATTGGATAACGCTTTGTTGTACAGGTATAAAGGAATCGAGATAGATATAGACTTCCATATATCAAAATCATCAGTATCGAAAAAAAACTTGATTGAGCCATGTCCGTCCGTCCGTCTGCCCGTTAACACGATAACTTGAGTAATTATTGAGATATCTTCTCGAAATTTGGTACACGAGCTTATCTGGACCCAGAATAGATTAGTGTTGAAAATAAGCTAAATCTGATGATAACCACGCTCACTTTTTATATACATAACATTTTGGAAAACCCAAAAAATCTGATTATTTAGTAAATAATACACCTAGAATGTTGAAATTTGACGTGTGGGCTGATATTGAGACGCTTGATAAAAAATTTTAAAATGGGCGTGGCACCGCCTACTTGTGATAATAAATTATTTTCCAAATATTATTAAGCATAAATAAAAAATCGTTAAACCTATCGTAACAAAATTCGGCAGAGGGGTTGCCTTTACTATAAGGAATGCTTTGAAGAAAAATTAACGAAATCGGTTAAGGACCACGCCCACTCTTATATAAAGGTTTTTAAAAGGGTCGTGGACGAATAAAATAAGCTATATCTTTGCAAAAAAGAGCTTTATATAATTTCCCAAGTGGATTGATAACAATAAATAGGGAAAGCTTCAAATTTAAAAAAATGCGCGTGGCACCGCCCCTTTTATGACTAACTAATTTTCTCTGTTTCGGGAGCCATAACTCGAAGAAAAATTAACATATCGTAAGGAAATTGTGTACACATATTTTCCTTATAGCAGAAAATATTTCTAGTAAAAATGGATAAGATAGGTTAAAGACCACGGCAACTTAGATATAAAACAAGTTTAAAACGGTCGTAGATTAGAATAATAAGCTATAACTTAGGCAAAAAATAGTTTTGAATCAATGATATTTCACTTATCAAGTTTTATTGTAAGAGGAAATGGGGAGGTATTTTTTTTTTTTCTTTTTTGAACCGGCTGTGCCACGTGTTATGTAGAAAAGTAATTTATCTGAAATGAAATGTACAATTGAAGCTCACGCTGAGTATATAATGTTCGGTTACACCGGGACTTGGACACCTTTACTTTTTTTTTTAGTTTAAAGAATCACCACCTACGCCGCTGACACAAGGCAAACAGTCCAAAATAAGAGTAGACAAAGAGCGTTGCGCTGCTATGATTTTTGACTCATCCACCACCTGAACCCATTTTCCGGCACATATCCAATAATGTGCCAAGCTTGGGGGGATAGGTTTTCAGTGCAAAACAAATATTTATGAATGTAGATGTCTGTGGTTTTTTTTGTGCTGTTCGTATATTAGGTTAGTTCAAAAAATGTTCTTCCAAACCAACTCAAATTTAAATATTCATCAAAAAGAGTTTGATATTTGGGCTCTTAAATTTTAAATGCGTTAGTTAACGTTTTGTTTTGGGAGATCCCGAGACTTTTCGGCATAACGTGATTTGTAACTGCAACTTCTCTATCGCAGCGATTTGTATTCGTGACTTTGACCGAACAGTGATAGAAGAGCAATTTGATCTAAATCACAGCCCTCATCTTATGATTTCTACCGTACTAGCTTCGCTAAGCAGTCAAAGAATCGTCTGTTCGCTTATTTTATGTAAAAGGCTGTTTTGGCATATCAAAGCATCTCCACTGCCTTCTTGAACACGACCCATCAACACAACTCCCTATGCCTGTCGTAAGAGGCGACTAAAATACCGGATTCAAGGGATTATGTAGCGCAACCTTTTCAGGTTGCCAGCGCAATATATAGCTTCTCTAAACCCAATTGTCAACCTCACCTTCGAGCGGCGAATACCGTTCACTAACAGACGCTCTGGCGACCTCATGCTCCTCATGGAACTTAGGATGGGGAGGGAGGGATGGCCTGAAGGTTTAATGTGGCCATATAAATCGTTCCCGGGGTGGTCAGGCTAGCACCTTAATGGAGCTGTGTTACCGGAGCGTGTCGGATCTGTATCCAGCAAAGGACCATCACATCGATAACACTCCCCAAAGCCTTCGGAGAGTAACCTTATCGCTACAACTGCAACGACAACAACTCCCTATCTCATATGCTTATTATAGTAGCGGTAAGGAGATTACCGAAGGTTTTGGGAAATAGCAACATTGGGAACACTTTGATATGACCGCGTTGAACCTTGCCAGTCATCCAACACCCTTCTTCCGCGAGGAGCTTGGGGTAGTCATTCGCTGCAGGTAGGTGAGGTTGATAATTCTATTTGCTAATGCCGAAAACGCTTCATCGTGAAATTTGTTCCAAAATCGCCTTGGCCTTTACAAATTAGCTGAGACACCCGTATTGGGAAATTTTCCATTCAGGTGTGAATTTTTTTTTTTTTTTTTTGGCCTGAAGTCATTCCCTGGGATTCTCCTGTGCTGACTATGTGCTCTTATCACACAATGCTCAGTTACCATCCCAGTCGGTATACGATTATATTTAATTAGAAACACGCTTCAGTTTTGATTGACTTGCATGGAGTTTGTCTCGCACCCTACATGTGGATTCCAATGCTCATTTGACATTAGCTTTATCCTGGAAGAAGCTGTAACCTAAAACCCAATTCAATGCAAGAATGCATATCGAAGTCGATTCACTTAGCGACTGTCTGCATTCGATATATGCATGTTATTCTGCTGATTGCCGTAAGTGCTGATTGCAAAGTGAATCAGGTAAGATTCAGATTGTAGGAGTCGATCCACTTAATTTATATTAGTTATGAAAGACCAGCAAGCCTTATATTAAAGGAGAGCGATGGATCTTTCACAATAAAGAAAGCGATGGATCTTTCGAGTAGTTAAAACAACCCACCTTTCCAATTAGCTTGGAAGTATCAGTGAAGAAGACAGTCGGCTGTGGGTTAGAGTATACACGCTCCCATTTGTAACCTGAATAATTCTTATAGAAAGCTTATTGACGGAGAGGGTCGCAATAGGGAAGCCCACATGACTCAAATTTACAGGTAGGGTCTCAAATCAGATAGCGGGTAACTTCATATAGATATCTTAGCACGCAGGGTCTAATTGAATAGCTTATAGATTGTGGTAGGGAGTTCGGAGTTTGCTGGCCGGCCTTGGGCAGCTCATATACAGATGGGCCTCTGATGAGCTAAGCAAACACTGTACTGACATAACCTCTAGCAGTATAGCGAAGCCCTTCGGGAAGAAACTGTCTTTAATTTTAAGATAATAGAAAATGCATCTGAGAGGGATGCCGAGGTGGGAGTATATTGTAGTTACTTCGTGCTTGACAGTGGAGCTTTTGCTGGAACAAGTCAAAAGTGTATCGGTCCCGGCTCACTTGAACTTCCGGAGTATTTACCCAGGATCAAGAGCGTTCGATTACCTAAGCAACTGTAGCTTAATCACAGTTAACTTATGTGTTATCAGAAAGTACTGCTGTTCAAGTGAACTTATCCTACGGGGTAACTGTCTCTTAACCAAGGGTCGCCAATAAATAAAGGTGATTGCGCGTTCGCATACGAAATTATAGCAATATTGTGCTTTATAATACAGAGCCTTGCTCCAAACCTTACCTTGCCTAACCGTCTTACTTTAATCTTTACCTCACGATCAGGCTTATTATCATCACTAGTTACGCCGGTTAGCAACATAGCAGGCGTCCTTCCTTTCTAACGTTATGTTTGTTGCTAATGAATAGATTTTTAATGATAACGTTTTAAAATTAAAATGGACTTCGAATATTTTGCGACAGCTACATAGTTTATGAGCGGAACACAATATTCTCAAAAAAAAATTTTTTAAGTAGCATTTAATTTCGACAAAGACTGAAACCCAAAATGTAGAAACTTATTGAACCTTATCAGTGCGGCTTTGTAAATCTATTGTCGACCAGAGCGCCAAATTTTGAAGAAGACTCAGAAATTATTCCAATCGGCACCCGAATTGGAAGCAGAGGACTTTTGAATCAACTTTTTAAGCAACTGCACGAATCGTTTAGGCGGTGAGGCGCCAATTACTAATGCTGATTTCTTCTAAAAATTACCAAATGTTGGGTTTTTTCCAGAAGTAAATTTTTGAGCGAAATGCAATATGCTTTTGAAGAATTTTTATATGGTAAGTTATAGTTTCCAAATGTAGAAAATCTTGAGATACAATTTGGCGGGAATTGCCAGAGCAAAATTTACAAAACTACAAGAGCCGTTATTTGACTTGAGTAGTCGATGCCTCGATACTGTGCCTACGTACCCGATACCTATGAAGGTACTTGTACCTTAGACTACGAAAAAAACTCGGAACTTGAAAAAAGGTAATCGTGTATATACTCGTATTTACTCAACACTACCCCTGGTTCTCTATTTCCAACAAAACACCAGTGTATACATCTCTCGACCACTTGCATGCACAAAAATTGTGTATAAGCAGTGTAGTGACTATACTAACGGTATTATTCTTTGTAACCTTATACAGCATACCAATACCACATGCTACGCCTACACTTATACATTATCTTGTACCAGTGGCGTTAATAGCCTTTTGTGATGGGGGGGGGGGGGGGGGATTTACTTTGACAATGTTTTTTTACTTTCAAGTTATTTTTATTTAAACCAATCTATGTACTATGTAACTAAACATCTGTACGTATTCAAGTAAATGTATGTGTTAAAAACTCTATTTTTAATATTAAAAGTGCTCTTATCCTTGAAATATTGGTCATTTAAATATATGTTTATATGAAGGAAATTAATTTTATATACATACGTATACAACCAATTTCAGCTCGTTTCATTTTATTTCATTAATTCAATAAAAATGAGAATAATGCACTACTGATTTCTCTCAAAAACTGGAATCCCCACAAAACAATCATACAACAACAAAAATGATTCGCTGCTTTTGAAAATGCACTACTGCCTTCGAGATGCATCTCGATATTAGTATGGTGAAAAAATAAGGCAGTACATGTCGATTGGGAGTGTGGCATTGGCACCGAATACTGGAATCTGATTCACATGCGAAACATTCATCGCGGTTCTCTGGTTGACTGAACTTTGTGTGTATTAGTGTAGTCGGGTGGCGTCGTGATACAAATTCATAACTATCAATAAAAGATTTTTTTCTTTCTAATTTTGGAGTGATACAAATGATTTAATTCTGCAAGAAGGTTAATGGTATTTCGAGAAATGAATGCATACATGAATATGTATAAGTACAGTTTATGAAAAAATATATTTTCAATTTCCCATGGGGGGAGAGGGGATCGATCCCCCTAATCTCTTCCCCCCTATCTACGCCACTGTCTTGTACTCCATACAATACATACACATACCAATACTGGTATTCAAGGGGTTGTGTAGCGCAATATGTAGCTTCTCCAACACAATTGTCAACCTCACCTTCAAGCGGCGAATCCCGTTTCACTAACAGACGAGGCTCTGGCGACCCCAATCTCCTCATGGAACTTGGGGTGGGCAGGGAGGGATGGCCTGAAGGCTTATGTGGCCATATAAATCGTTCCCGAGATGGTCGGGCTAGCATCTTAATGGTGTTGTGTTACCGGAGCGTATCGGATCTGTATCCGGCAAAGATCCATCACATCGATAACACTCCCCACAGCCATCGGGAAGTAATCTTATCGCTACAATAACAACAACAACAACATACCAATACTACACACTTCGCCTGTACTTACATTCTACGTGTATTTCCCATATAGTATACCTCTTACAAAGACTACGCTTATTCTTGCACTTACATCTTACGCTTACATTCAGGACTTCGCCATACCGTGAGCAAAGGGGTTTAAATATAAACAAATTGCAGATCACCCTAAGGCATATGTATGTACATTTTTATACAACGTACGTAAGTGTTAGAGGCATTAAAACGCACATACACCAACTTACATTTACTTATTGTGCCTTAATTTGTCCGTCACACTCGAAATAATTTCTAGCAGCAGCAAATACTCCACAGATATTCCTCCATCAGTTTGTTTTCTTAGCTTAATTATTTGCATCTTTGAGGCGGGCAGTTAATTAAAAAAAATTCGATGTTTAATTGTCCAACATATTCAACGAAAGAATTGTTGATTAGAAAGGGGAAAAAATAAATTACCACCATTGAGTTTACAGCAAGATACGAAAGGAGAGCATCACGAGATTTATGGCATAATAACTCAACCATATCGCACACTTAAGCGGACGCAGAAAACTTGAACTTTTCCTCAGCTTAATACTATGTAGTACATATGAATATGTAAATACACACTAGTAGGTTTATAAGATCTCAAACTCCCAAAGTGTTGTGCTGCATGCATGCATTTTGAACTTTTAAGAGAACCAACGCATCTTTTAGGTACTGACCTAAGAATTGGCGAAGCATAACGTTTTTTTCTTGGGTGCTATAATTAGCACTTAGGCACCTGATTCGAGTGCTTTTCGGCTTCACCACGGCCCAATATGATGATCTCTAGCAACAGGATAAGCTACACTATTGAATGTATTATTTCTACCAAGCACAGAAATAGAGCTGAGCATTTATACACAGAGCCACCAAATAACACCTTAAGTATTATGGTGTCATATTTTTTTATTAACTTCCTCATGGCCACCACATTTTCCAGTACTTGAGTTTCTCAAATCTTCTACACCTATGGTAAGGAAGTCTAATTAATAAAGCTCATGCCTAGTTAGCGGTCAGCAGCAAGCACAAGCAGAGCATGTCCAAACATGATGGTGATTTCAACATAAACACAATATACCATTATGACACATGTATGTATGTATGCTGTAATGATATGCGCTTATGATATTTAAATAGACTATTTTGTAGAGTGTGTTTCCAAGGATATGAAGGTAATTATTTAGGACGGTTTTTGTCCGTAACTTAGAAAATGTCACGCTAAGTGTTTGCAATGATCAAATTTTTTATTTATATGAGCAAACACTCAAAAAATTTTTATAATTGATTGAATTTTTGATGTGAAAACAACTTTGCTCATGGTATAAGAAAATGCTGAAAGTATGGTTTTTAAAGGCAGAGTGCTCGTTTGAAAATATGGGAAATCAAAAGTGAGAAAGAAAAAGTTCGTTTCCTATTTACTTATTTAATTGGCGCTTAGACGTGGAAACGATTATGGCCGAAGGGTTGCCTTCTTATTCGAAGCCTTAATTGTTTCTTCATTGGAGTGTGCTTATATCTGGGGGAGTCCCAAGACCAGCGCACAACCCACTCAGCTGAGTTGAATGTATTACTTGCACATTTATATTGCGATACGCTTGATTCAAGACTGATGCCCGCTTGCAGCCACAAAATGTGGTAGACAGACACTGCCGATAAAATCCCCCAGCTAGCGTTTAAACCGATAATGTCAGAGTGGCCTAGCGAGTTTGTCTCCTTCTCACAATAGCTCACCACTAAATGGATGTTCAGCGGCTGTACGGAAGATAGTTGGCCGCAAGCGACCGGCAGTGGTGAGCTGCGTGAACAAATTAAATGGGGTTACAAAAAAGCACAAGCAGGTTCTCAGTGATATCCACAAACAGGCGTCGGACCTCTTTGTCAGGAATTGTCGGGCGAATGCAGTTCTTAAAGAAAAATACCCAGAACTTGCAGAAGGGGAACGCACTCTCACTTTGTGATCGGTCCCACTTATTGAATGTTGCGAAGCAGTGCTACAACAACAACAACAACAACAAGCTGCGTGAACCGCATGCAAAAAAGCCGCTCTGGTTATTCCCTTGTAAATGGCGGTCAATAGCTTTCGCTACTTGCTTGGACTTCTACACACGACTACATCATCGAGTTCGTTTCCTAAGTTTTTCGTTAAAGTGTCTATTCAGCAAACTATTCAGTCTCTAGCGTTAAAGAAATTTCGGTTGCCGCAATAGATAACTATTTAATTCTCGACTTGAGAAAACTGCATTACTCATCAAGTCGGCAATAATCAGCGAACTACTGCGTGAAATGAAAGAATGGCAATTTTTAACAAATTTCGTCAAAAAAAAACTTTTATGAATTTGCAAACCAAACTTAAACAAATTTTCTATTCGCTGCTGCATGCCTAACATCGGTGTTTATTTCATTAACGACAATTTCTTCTTTTGATGACAGCTAATGTATGTAAATAAATATTTCCTTTTATTTTATATGGGGTTGGATTAAAAAACGTTATCACATGTAATTTACACACATTTCAAAATAATATATATACGTGTGGTTGTGTATGTTGTACAAGATACATAATAGGCTTGACACACGGAACACTAATTAGACATTAATGCGTACTTAAATGCCAGTCATCCAGTGGATAAGCTTTTGCCATCATCAAAACAGACTTTCAAATCTTACTTTTACAATATTTTTAACAATTAAAATAAATGCCGTTTTCTTCCATAGATTGGCTTTCATAGCATTGAGGTTTAACAGGCGCACTGTCAAAGCCAAAATAAAATAGGTTGTAAATTAAGTTGCATGTTGTTGTTGTTGTAGCGATAAGGTTACTCCCCGAAGGCTTTGATGGTCATATGTCGGATACATATCCGGTACGCTCCGATAACACAGCACCATTAAGTTGCTAGCCCGACCACCTCAGGAACGATTTATATGGCCACACTAAACCTTCAGGCCATCCCTCCCTCCCCACCCCACGCTCCATGAGGAGCTAGGGATCGCCAAAGTCTCGTCTGTTAGTTAAACAGGATTCGCTGCGGATAGGTGAGGTTGACAATTGGGTTTGGAGAAGCTATATATTGCGCTAGCAACCTGAAAAGGTTGCGCTACACAGCCTTTTGAATCTGGTAGTTTAGCCGCCTCTTACGACAGGCATACCTATCGCGGGTATATTCTGACCCCCTAACCCCCTGGGGAAAATTAAGTTGCATCTTTTTCACATATGTAATTTTCTATGAGCTATGTGTCAAAAAAGCTGCAGCTAAATTTAAAACCTATTTGATTTTGACTATGACTATGCGTCAAACTTCTTAGCGCATTAATATCGTGTGGTTTATTTTTACATAAAAATTTAAAGTTGTTTTTGGAATATTTGTATATACATGCGAAAAATTCAAAAATACCATGCGTTTGTACAGGACAGCAAAAACTCACCAGGTTTCGTTGTTACAGTGTCACGTGAAATTTCATTAAAATAAATAATAACAAGTAAAGGTGTCTAAGTTCGGGTGTAACCGAATATTATATACTCAGCGTGAACTTGAATTGTACATTTCAGATAAACTATTTGTCTACATAACACGTGGCAACGCCCGTTTAAAAGAAAAATGCCTCCCCATTTCCTCTTACAATAAAACTTAACAAGTGAAATATCATTGATTCAAAACAATTTTTTGCTAAGTTATAGCTTATTATTCTAGTCTACGACCCTTTTAAACCTTTTAAACTTGTTTTATATCTAAGTTGCCGTGGTCTTTAACTAGAAGGAAAATATATACACAATTTCATTACGATCCGTTAATTTTTCTTCGAGGTATGGCTCCCGAAAAATAGAAAATTGCTTAGACAAAAAAGGGGCGGTGCCACACCCATTTTCAAAAATTGATACAAAGCTCTTTTTTGCTAAGATATAGCTTAGTATTTTCTCTACGACCCTTTTAAAAATCTTTTTTATAAAAGTGGGCGTGGTCCTTAACCGATTTCGTTAATTTTTCTTCAAAGCATTCCTTATAGTAAATGCAAACTCTCTGCCGAATTTTGTTACATTAGGTTTAACGATTTTTGATTTATGATTAATAATATTTGTAAAATTGATTTTATCACAAGTGGGCGCTGCCACGCCCACGTCTCAATATCAGTCCACACGTTAAATTTCAACATTCCAGGTGTATTATTTACTAAATAGTTAGGATTTTGTGTTTTCCAAAATGTTATATATATAAAAAGTGGGCGTGGTTATCATCAGATTTCGCTCATTTTCAATACCAATCTATTCTGGGTCCAAAGAAGCTCGCGTACCAAATTTGGTGAAGATATCTCAATATTTACTCAAGTTATCGTGTTAACGGACAGACGGACAGACGGACGAGCGGACATGGCTCAATCAATTTTTTTTTCGATACTGATGATTTTGATATATGGAAATCTATATCTATATCGATTCCTTTATACCTGTACAGTCAACCGTTATCCAATCAAAGTTAATATACTGCGTGTGCAAAGCACGCTGGGTATAATAAAAAAAATTTAAATTTATTGTACTTGGATCAAGGGTTTTATAAAATAACGAATACAACAAACTAATATTATAGTGTAAAAATGAAATTATTTGTACGGGACACATCCTACACAGAAAAGTGTATACAGTGTGTATAACAAATAAATAAATGTAAGGCGCTATAACCTCCGAAGAGATTTAAGGCCGAGCTTCTCTTCCAATTTGCATCGTGATCCTATTATGTTTTCCTACAAATTTGCGGAACGGAATCTACATATTTTATGCAGACTCCGAACTGCATCTGCAAGGCAGATGAATTTTCACTGAGAAGCTTTTTATGGAAGAAACATACTCAGAGTGCCGAGGTTCGACCCGGCTAAGAAAAACTTTTTTCTAATTGAAAACAAGTTTTTCTAAATTTTCGATTTTTCTTTGCCCGGGAATCCAGGAACCCAGGATCTTCGCACACTACCACCGCACCACGGCGGTATGCAGTGGTTATCTAAAGCATATCATGGTTTATGTATCGGAATTTACTCCCGTTAGCCTATATTGCGCGAAATCTATTTCCAGAAATGAACATTCTGAAGTGGCTGTCTAGGAAACTAGGATTGGTGCTTATTTGATTTCTCTTTTTTCTGCCCTTTTACTCTCAGTTCGCCCTGTTCATCTACCTAGATTTGTTGCAAACAACCGTCTCGAATAGTTACTTATCTTATAGTTGTTTATTAATTTCCCGTTTATGTATCTCATATTGGCTTTGGCTACATACATGTATATCTGTAGTTTATGTAAGGCCATTCGTGCTCTTTATAGTTCTTTACATGTGGGTGAAATAATAATTTTATGTATGTGTGTTTACATGTACTTTGCTGTTAAAGTCCCGTCACATAAGCAATTTTTAATACAGATCAATTAAACTCAGAGCACCATACCAGACTTGGCAATTGAAACTTGTTTCAACTTGCCCATTCACATACAAAATTTCGCGAAGCACTAGTTACTTTTGTTTGCAAGCGAGCTTGAAAAAAACGCTTCAACTAGCTGAACAATTTCATTATGGAAAAACCATACAGATGGTGGAAGTTTATCAGCTAATTGTTACTTTTTTTTTTTTAGCTGCTATGACATTTCTACTTCTAGCGCAGTATGTTTTTGACACTCTACCAGAGAATTACAAAAACAAAATACATGAAATGCGTGTGTTTGTTATTATGTATGTCATCCTGCCGCCACGCTGTTATTTTGTTATTTTTGTTTATCTGCACATTCGTATGTTCATTTCATTCGCTCGTTCACAATAGTGCCCAATTTTTGAATATGAAACACTATACAACACTATCAATCAGGTCGACAGTTTCAGTTGAAACCGCTTATACTATGTTCAAACAGAAAAATAAATTGAGGCAATTTCGATTTAAATTAAGTGGTGTTCATACAACTCAATTTAGCTTACACAATAGTAATTTGATAGCTGGTGGGCTCAGCTCTACAGCAACAACGTACCTTTGTTCAGACTGTCACAATGTGCGTGTTGGTATTAGGCGAATGGAATGGAATGAAAACACAAAACTTTGAAATTTTTGTGTGTTGTAAGAAAATGTGTTCAATGTTTTGGTTTAATTTTGAGTTTGGCATCTTCTTTTGACAATCCCTACTCCAGTGAAATGAAAGAAATAAAATCAGCTGATGAGATGAGCCAACCATATAGTGGAGCCATGCGTAACTGACGATTAAATCTACTCAATAAACACACTTTACAAGGTTGCATTTGCAGTTTGAAACAATCTATTACGCAATTGTTTTTAAATTGGCAATTTATTATTACAATTTATGATATGTTAAATTGCGTAATAAATTGCCCAAATGGTATAAATTGCCAATTTGGTGTGTCTTTGTACATAGTATTAGCCAACTCAACTCGATTACTTTTTATTGTTTCTTTCCATGCAATTCGGTAAGCTAGCTAGTCTTTTAATTGTAGTAGTTAGTAACGAAATACAGCTACTGTTATCAACATTCTGACTATGAAGAATAATACTCGATAACATATTGTAGCAAATTTTACCATCACTAAGCTGTTAGTAAATAAAGGCGCAACAACAAAAATATTAAAGCAAGCTACACTTATGTACATGAACACATCAATCATCATTTATATACATACATATAAGGCGACGAAGAAATAGCTCACACACACACATTTAGTCATCAGCCGAAGTAATTACTCACACATACACACGCATATGGCTAGAAGCTACAAATATAAACATATATATCTGGTAACCAAGCATAAGATGCAATTGTTCTCGAACAGTTCGCGAAATGACTAGGCCTTAGGAGAGTATAAAAGCAGCGCAAGCTGAGGAATCAGTTATCAGTTTTGATTTAAATACGCTATTGGTTGTGAAGTACTACTCCCAAAGTAATCTAAATAAAGACCAGTTTGTAATTCTGAATATTGGAGGGATATATTCAACAGTTTACCGATTCGAACGTTAGCAGAAGGTTTTAAATAAGCGGAATTTCCCCAAAATTCGTTACAATATTTTGTGTCCTATTCACTTGTTAAATTGCGTTAAACGCATCTATATGAAAAACTGCTTATGTGACGGGGCTTTTGGTGTTGTGCATTTATTACCAGCGGCACAGTAATGGCACAGTAATGTACCGAAAATGCTAATATTGGTCACAATATATTTGAAATATATATATATAAATTAATTAAGAGAGCAATTTGAAAACAGGCGAGAATTATGGATTATCTATGGAACGCTCGTATTTAATTGGAATTAAATGGTATCATATGTCAACACTTTTAGTCTGCAATAAGGCGCATTGCATGTGGTGTCATAATTTTATTATTCATAGGTGTGTTATATCGAAATTTGTTTACGTCCAAACAATGCGATCAGCAAGCGCATCATAGTTCATGCACATCTCATAAGTACTTGGATATAATTTAAAGTGTATGTATGTACATAGATATGTATACATTTTTATTTATGATGATATGCCCTAGTAAAAAGTTGAAAAATATGAATTTGAAGTAATTCAATTGCATTTGCCCAAGTCAACGACATGAGCTTTAGTACATATGAAGGTATTGAGGTGGCATACGAAAACAAACACTTTCAAATTTTCGTAGGAAAACAAACACTTTCGGCCGGTGGCTAAAAGGCCCGTCACATAAGCACTTTTTCATATAGATGCGATTTACTCAATCTTAACGCTCCATTACTGATACTTAGCATAGACTTGACTTGACTTGGCGTAAACTTGGCAACTTAGCCATGATTATAATCCACTTAGTGCATACAATTTGGCATCATAATCAATAAATGTCAATTTGTATGACAAAATGTCAAAATGAAATGGAAACAAACAAATGGCATCTCAAAATATAAACGTCACTTAGAACTTACATAGAAAATCAAAATTCAACAGACTTCTAAGTCAAGTTAAGTGTTGCTAAGTATTGAGTAATCAGTAACATGCAATGTTCATTTAACAGAACTGTAAGTGACAGTTCTCAAGTCAAGTCAAGTCTATGCTAAGCATCAGTAATGGAGCCTTTATGCGTTATAAGTAGATTGGGCGAATTTTATGGAAAACGGTAGATTGAGCGACACTCGCGCCATCTGACATGGAAAAGTAGCTAACGCCCAACTTTTGTTGCAAGCAAAGCAAAGAAGAAGAATTTGACATTTGCTTTGACTAAGGGCAGACTTCGCGGCCTTGGCGGCCACCGTGGTGTGATGGTAGCGTGCTCCGCCTATCACACCGTATGCCCTGGGTTCAACTCCCGGGCAAAGCAACATCAAAATTTTAGAAATAAGGTTTTTCAATTAGAAGAAAATTTTTCTAAGCGGGGTCACCCCTCGGCAGTGACTGGCAAGCGCTCCGAGTGTATTTCTGCCATGAAAAGCTCTCAGTGAAAACTCATCTGCCTTGCAGATGCCGTTCGGAGTCGGCATAAAACATGTAGGTCCCGTCCGGCCAATTTGTAGGGAAATTCAAGAGGAGCACGGCGCAAATTGGAAGAGAAGCTCGGCCTTAGATCTCTTCGGAGGTTATCGCGCCTTACATTTATTTATTTTTTTTTTTAAGGACAGACTTCACCAGTGAAATTGTTTTTCCCACTCTTTGGTAACTTTTCTAACATTTTTCGAAATTAGAAACTGCAATATAACAAATGCATACGACACAAAATATGTATGCAAGTATTTTTGTTGTATAGGGAGAATTTGTATAACAGTGCTTCGTAAAATGTTGTATGTGAATGGGCAAGGAGAAATAAACTTTAAGTCTGAAGTTCCTTCATACTTATGAACACAACATCTTGGTTGATTATGCCGATATTACTGGAATGCATAAGATTGCGTTGAACGCATCTATATGAAAAATTTCACTGTGCCGCGGCCTTAACAAAAACTAGCAATTTCGTTTTCTTTTCCTGGGGCCCTATTCAGTAACTATGAGTTTTGAAATGTACATTTTTCTTTCATACAAATTATATGAAGAAAAAGTGTACATTTTAAAACTGACAGTTACTGAATAGGGCCCCTGCTTATTTACAGGGTCTATAGTCGTAAATAAATCTGGCGACGCTTATGAAATTGAATGATTGTCATTTAAGGCCTTGTAATTAATCATACAAACTAAGACCTTAATCGTCCAAACAATTTTATCCTGTTTTCTGATAACGAGGAGCACCAAATGTAATCTTCCAGATGTAATCTTGCTCCACCTATTTTTACCACCTAAATTGCACTCTCCGTTCCTATGCTGCAATATACAGGTGCGGAGAAAATTTCTTTCTGCCGCCTTCATCTATCCGTAAACCATTACCTTGCCAATGAAGCCTTTGTTTTATTTATTGTACTCCCAGTCTATCTGAGTTAAGTTTATCATTAAATATCCGTTGGTAGGAAAAAAATACATCTATGAGCTTAACCCCCATTAACATATGCATTCTGTGGCTACGCAGGTCTACATTTTGGCTGATATCTCCCAAACAAAGTGGCATATCCCTTTGTTTGTTATCAATACGGGATAAACACATCGTACGGCTATGTATAGTCCACGGGGTGCAACCGAAGCGCCAATCTTTGAAATTAGTCTCATAGGGCCTCGGGTTTCACTTTCACGCTGCTTTTTAAGATAGAAACACCAATACAAGGCTTTGGACTTGAGCTTTTTCAATAACCATTATCTTTGTAATTAGATTTAAAATGCTCTATTGACTTATCAATGTGCAAGGACATCAGAACCGGATTTTTATCATTTAATACGCTGTATATCTAAAATACGAAATCTATTTATAATAATAAAAACAACCTTTATATTTATCGAGCGCGCTGTAAAAAATGAAACTCAGTTTGGAATTCCCGTCACATAAGATTACACGACTCTACGAAAAAAATTTGTTCTTTGTCCTAAAGTTTATTTCAGGATTTTCTGTTTTATTATAAGCAAAAACGTAAAGAATACACCTTTTTTCGGTATAAAGTTTGCTTTTGTAATAGTTATAGTAACAATACTCATGGCGCTAGAGTGATAACTAAACAACGATCAAGTGTTTTGTATAAATATAGAATAGAATAACCTAAAATGTCGTCGCAAAAGTGTAAATATGAAGTTGATGATTTTTGTTATATATTATTAAAGTCGAATTAAATACATCTCTCATCCTCTGTGAAGCCTACGAAGCATATTTTGACTGTCCTGTTTGGAATCAAGACAGGACATGGGCTCCACATGTTGCTTGTAGTTATTGTAAAAGATGTTTGGAAGGTAAGCAAATTTTATTTAAATTTTAAATTAAATAAAGTAGACATATTGATTTCTCTTTCTATATTTTAGGTAGGTATCGAAGTGAGAAAAGATCTATGAAACTTGCAACACCAATAATCTGGCGAAAACCAAAAGACCACGTTGAAGACTGCTACTTTGGCATTGTGAATCCGTGTAAAAGACGTAGAGGTAAAAATGCAAAACCTATAGAATATCCTGATCTTGAATCTTCTTCTGCTCCACTTGCACACGATCTGACACGACCAGTACCAGAGCCACCAAAAAAATTATCGCAGAGAAGTGAGTCATCTCTTAGTTCTTATAAAAGCAATGCCGATAAGGAGTCTTTATCGACACCAGAACAACCAAAAAATCATTTTATCACTACTGAAGATTTTAATGATTTGATTAGTGATTTATATTTACCAAAAAATAAAGCAGAGCTTTCAGGCTCTTCTTCGAACAACGTTATTAAGGCCAATATAATGAAAACATGAGGGGAGACTATATTTGGGGTTTATTGAGGGATAGTACCTATGAATATAAAAGAAAAAGTAAAAGTATACACTTTTAAATCATTTTCCACTTTTTTGCAAGTTTCGATATTAAAACTTAATAAAAATATTTTTTGAATTGTTTCATTTTGAAGTAAAAATTAAAACCACAGATTTTGAAAAATGTCGTTCAAGCGGTTTCCTAAATAGGAAAGCAAACTTTTTCATGCCATATATTTGTTTCGTCAAATTACCACCTAAAGAATTGAAATGTAATGCTTTGAAGTCGAAGTCTAATTTTGTGTTGACCCGTGTTATTGATGCAGCAACATGCGCTGACAGATGAGTAGATTGCATGCAGCGCCCTCTGGCATGTAAAAATAGCCAACTTCCAACTTTTGCTGCAAGCAAAGCATAGGAAGATTTGTATATTTTGACTATGAGTGCTTTCAGTCTTTGCAAGTGAAATTATTTTTCCTGCTTGTTGATACTTTTCTACCTTTTTTCACAATTAAAAACTGCATTTTAACAAATGAATAGGAGCCAAATATGTTAGCAAGTACTTTTCTACACAGTATGTTGGGAATGTTTATAACAGTGCTTTGAGAAATTTTTATGACAAGCGAAATGAGTTTCAACTGTTTCTTTTTTATTATTTACAAACACAATATGGTGCGCGATTGTGACGATGTTCTCTTTTGAACAAAACTCATACAGAAGACGAAAGTGTTAATTTTCGTCAAAATACTAAAGTTCTAGTGCTAGTTTTCGTATGCCACGCCGAAATGTACTGAGGCATGAAATAGCCTACCAGCTAATAATACCTTTTGTTTATTTTTAAGTCCGCGCCCGTGGAACCGTCGTTAGGCATAACGTCACGGGGGGAAAGGCGATTTAGTCGTAGTGGCGACGTATGTGTATTTCTCTGCGCTCCCTTTCAGCATGCATCAATTTTGTCATTACGATAAAGGCCATCTTGCTAACAGCACTCCAACAATCTATTTGTCCGTACATTCGTGGAACTAAATTCCTAATGGAAGGCTCCTCTCTAAAATCTCTGTTTACAGACAGTATTTCGCCGTGAAAACGAGGGCAGTGAAACATTACATGTTCTGCGCTTTCCAATTCGGAGGGACAGTGTGGACAGAAAGGATCCTCCTCTATCCCACGCTTATGTAGATATTCCTTGAAGCCGCCGTGCCCGCTCAATATCTGTCTGAGGTGGTAATTTAGTTCGCCGTGTTTTCGCTCGTACCTTTCCGCTATATTCAGGACTAGCATGAAGGTCCAGCACCCTTTTCTCGAATCTTCCCGCCGTTCTTGCCACCTAACTATTGTTCGTGACCTTGCACTTTTCTTAGCATCTTCAGATGGTCGGCTGATTCCACTGCCATACAGATCGGCCATTTCACCTGAGAGTAGATCTACTGGGATTTTCCTGGATAAAACATGGATCGCGTCGTCGGACACCGTCCGATAAGCACATGCTATTCGTATAGCAGTAATGCGGTAGGCTGCTAGTATATCTTTTTGGTGGACCAATTTAGATCCGTGCCATACTGGTCCTGCATATAATATTATAGAACTGGTTACGTTGAATAATAGCTGACGGGTAGCTTCGCCTGGGCCGCCGATGTTGGACATTATTCGCGTTAGGGCTCCACTAACTCTAGAAACTTTCTCCCCCACCGCCCTGAAGTGCTCCCTAAAAGTTAGTTTTGAGTCAATGATTAATCCTAGATATTTCAAGAAAGGCTTTGAATTTATTTGATAATCTCCTATGGTTAGGACCAACTCATCAACAGTCCGCTTTGATCTCACCTGAACCCCTTCTGTATTATTGCTAGCCATCTCCAGCCCCATGCTCGTCAGCCATTCCTTTATTCTTCCCTCGGCGTCATTACATAATGCTTGGATAGATCAAGTTTCTTGGCCACTGCTACTACGACAATATCATCAGCCAATAATACTTTAACTATATAGTTTGATGTAGTCTCGAAATCTGGAGTGGTTCAGCAAACCTTAGAAAATATATCAAATTAAAAACAAGTAAGGACGGGACTGTTTTCGGTTGTGCCGAAGACTTATCTGAACGATCGGTTGTATGGGATATATATTATAAATAGCTCCGATCGAAATGATTTTTACAGGAAATCTTTTATGATATATTAGAATATACATCACCAAGTTTCACGTTTTTATATTGGAAACTAAGGGAGAAATGGCCGAAAATCTTTCTATCTGATCGAGCGGTTGTATGGGATATATACTATATATAGCACCGATCAAAGTGATTTTTTCAGAAAATCTTCTATGATATATTAAAATATTGTGACGAATATGAGTGACACTAAGTGTTATTCACATTCCTAGTCTGATGCTAAGTAAATGAAGTCACAACAACAATAAAGCAGACAGTCACTTGTATCTACATAAACGAATCAATCATTATGTCTACACATATGTAGGTACACGCAGCTGAGAAGCAAGGCACAACCACATGCATACATCTGAGATACTCCTGAATGTATGCAATGAGAGAAGCTATAAAATCGTGCAATTGTAGTTACAGCTGAGAAATTTGAGAGCTGATGGCAACTAGTAGATTCTGGAAATGGAAGCGCCTAGAAGATGCGAACGAGGAAATCAGAGAGTATAAAAGGCCGAAAATGTAGAGGCGCTGGAATTCAGTTTCATTTGAGCTATCAATCAGTTTGGTTATTAAGCAAGCTATTCGTTGCAAAGTATAAGTGTTATTGTGAAGTACTTTAATAAAGGCCATTTTTCCATTATTCAATATTGGAGTTATTTATTCAACAGTTTAGCGATACGAACGTTGGCAGAAGATTGCAAATAAGGGGAATTGCAGTAAATTCGTTACAATTGGTATGAGAAGAGGAATTGTTGAATAAATTCCAGAGTTACGGAGCACAACAAGGACATGGCGAAGTTAAGTGAATTAAGGATCCAGCAACTGAAAAAGGAGTTGGAAGCCGGTGGATTGAATACAACCGGCAATAAACTCGAACTTCAGGCAAGACTACGACACGCAATGGAATTAGAAGGAATTGACGTGGAAGAGTATGTCTTTCATCTTGATGGCGAGGAAACAACAAAAATGGAAGAGACAGTTACGCAGACAGTTACGAGCACACACTTGAACATGATTTCGGCTGCAATATCTGCTCAAACATCGACAGTGGCTTCTCAACTGGAATCGCAAGAGACACGTTTAACATCCAAGATGGAAGCACAGGAGGCACGTATGTCATCACAAATGTCATCTCAACTGGAATCGCAAAAGACAGATATAACATCTTCACTGGCATCTCAACTGGAAGAACAAAAGATAAGTATAGCATCCCAACTGGAATCACAGGAGACACGTATAACATCTAAGATGGAAACACAGTTAGAAGAACAAAAGACATATATGGCTGAGCAGTTGAAAGCACAAGAATCTCGCATATCTTCGCAACTGTCAGAACAGGAAGCAAGGGTATCATCAAAACTGGAAGCGCAGGATGCAAAAATCGCTCAATTTCAGGCAGAAGTCGATGATTTGAAAGGTCGTATGGAGCAGTTACAACTAAATCGGCCAGCTGTTTCAGTAAGCAATCCGAAGGTAAAGACACCATCCTTTGACGGTTCTGTTCCTTTCCAGGTCTTCAAGCTACAGTTTGAGAAGACCGCAGCAGTGAACAACTGAAATGCGGAAGATAAAGTTGCTGCACTGTTCGTGGCATTGAAGGGGCCAGCAGCCGAAATCCTACAGACGATTCCCGAAGGAGAGCGGAACAACTATGAAGCATTGATGACTGCTGTAGAACGACGTTATGGAAGCCAGCATAGAAAACAGATATTCCAAATTGAGTTGCAAAACCTCTACCAAAAAGCAAATGAGACATTGCAGGAGTTTGCTTCAGATATTGAAAGACTGGCTCATCTTGCAAATGCGGACGCACCCGTGGAATACACTGAAAGGGTAAAAATCCAGAGCTTCATAAATGGCATACGAGATGTGGAAACGAAGCGGGCTACATTTGCGAATCCAAAGCCAACATTCGCAGAAACGGTGTCACAAGCTCTGATTCAGGAAACAGCGTCGGTTCTGTGTAAGCCAGTTTTCAAAGCACGCCGTGTGGAAGTAGAAAGGCCAGAGCGGGTAGACGCAATATTGGGGGCGCTGAAAGGATCGCAAAAGCGGAGTGAGACAGTTATCAAATGCTTCAAGTGCGGGAAGCCCGCTCACATTGCACGTCATTGCGATCTTGGTCCTAATAGTTCCAACAATGTGGGTGGCCGTAAACGCAAAGTTGGAGGAGATAAGAAAGAGCGTGTCAGATGTAAAGAACGAAAACTTGCCCCATCTATTGAATGTCCTGTGATATCTGTGTCGCAAATTGGAAGAAAATCGAGCAGTCTTGCCGTCGAAGGAAAGCTGTATGGCAAGGAGCGTGTACTGACTGTAGATACGAGCGCATCTCATTCCTTAATCCGATCTGACTTGGTCAACAGGAGAGTGAAACCGTTACCTGGAGCAAGGTTGCGTACGGTCACTGGCGAGTATAACCAAGTGCAAGGAGAAGTGGTATGTGAGGTATTAATTGAAAAGGTCATGGTTCTACACAAATTCATTGTGGCGGAGATTGTTGATGAAGTCATATTGGGAGTGGACTTCTTAGTGACCATGGCATCAGGATCGATATGCGGAGAAAGATTATGCGCTATAAGAACCAGGATATACCACTTAACTTTAGTTTGGAGAAAGGGTTCAGCAGTAATCGGGTACTGGTGGAGAAGACCCGACAAAGGCCACGAAAGTCAAAGGTAAAGGTTGATGAATTGATTGGGCCAAATAAACCGAAATCAAAAGTACCTGCGAGAGAAACACTGGCATTGACAAACCCTAAAGGATGCACAAAAACGAAGGAACGAATTTCCCATAAGGAATGCGAGGGCAGTTTCAAGCCGGGGCGCACTACTGTTGTGAAACGTGGAAACGATACTGATTATGCGAAGCCAATCCGTCAAGCGCAAGCTCTACGAATTAGGTCATTGGCCAAACAACAGAGTGCGAGGGTAAGATGAAACACAGGTACGACAAGAAAAATAATTTGGAAGGTTTCTGAGATGGAGATTTGGTACTGCTATACAACCCTCACCGGCGGAAAGGTGTTCCATCCAAATATCGGTGCAGTTGGGAAGGCCCGTACAGAGTTGTGAAGACGATCAGTGATGTCATCTACCGCATACAAGCAATTGGGAAACCACGAAATAGAAGAGTGGTACATTTGGCGATGCTAGCAGCGTTTAGATGGGGAGATTTGTCTGATCGGGACAATCAGACTTAGGTGGAGGGCAGTGTGACGAATATGAGTGACACTAAGTGTTATTCACATCCCTAGTCTGATGCTAAGTAAATGAAGTCACAACAACAATAAAGCAGATAGTCACTTGTATCTACATAAACGAATCAATCATTATGTCTACACATATGTAGGTACACGCAGCTGAGAAGCAAATCACAACCACATGCATATATCTGAGATACTCCTGAAAGTATGCAATGAGAGAAGCTATAAAATGGTGCAATTGTAGTTACAGCTGAGAAATTTGAGAGTTGATGGCAACTAGTAGATTCTGGAAATGGAAGCGCCTAGAAGATGCGAACGAGGAAATCAGAGAGTATAAAAGGCCGCAAATGTAGAGGCGCTGGAATTCAGTTTCATTTGAGCTATCAATCAGTTTGGTTATTAAGCAAGCTATTCGTTGCAAAGTATAAGTGTTATTGTGAAGTACTTTAATAAAGGCCATTTTTCCATTATTCAATATTGGAGTTATTTATTCAACAGTTTAGCGATACGAACGTTGGCAGAATATTGCAAATAAGGGGAATTGCAGTAAATTCGTTACAATATGTATCACTGAGTTTCACGTTTATACTTTCTAAATTACGGGAGAAATTACCAAAAATCTTTCTATCTGAACGATTGGTTTGTATGGAATATATATGTTATAGTGGTCCGATCCTACCGGATCCGACAAATGTCTAATATAATACAAAAATACATCCTTGTGCCAATTTCATTGAGATATCTCAAAATTTGAGGGACTAGTTTGCGTTCAAACAGACAGACGGACGGACAGACGGACATGGCTATATCAACTCAGTTCGTCGCCCTGATCAATTCGGTATACTTAATGGTGAGTCTATCTTCTATATTTCTCAACGTTACAAACATCGGACCAAAGTTAATATACCATTTCATGTTCATGAAAGGTATAAAAATATAAACAAATGTGTAATTAACAAAACAAACTTTAGAATCTTTTTAGTATCATAACTATAATGATTCAAAATATGAAAAAGATGGGCTTTAGACCCCTAAGTCTAGATTTTAAGGGTCTATTGGACATTCTAAAGATGCAGATTCGGTACACGCAGTGCTATGTTGTACATAAGAGTGACACTTAGAGAGTATGCCCGATATATAATATCAAGTAGGTGTATTATAAGAAATGTTAACCACAATAATTAGACAAATAGATTAGATAATGACACATTTAAGTTAAAGTATAACGGTTATGGCGGCCACCGTGGTGTGATGTTAGCGTGCTCCGCCTATCACACCGTATGCCCTGGGTTCAACTCCCGGCCAAAGCAACATCAAAATTTTAGAAATAAGATTTTTCAATTAGAAGAAATTTTTCTAAGCGGGGTCGCCCCTCGGCAGTGTCTGGCAAGCGCTCCGATTGTATTTCTGCCATGAAAAGCTCTCAGTGAAAACTCATCTGCCTTGCAGATGCCGTTCGGAGTCGGCATAAAACATGTAGGTCCCGTCCGGCCAATTTGTAGGGAAAAATCAAGAGGAGCACGACGCAAATTGGAAGAGAAGCTCGGCCTTAGATCTCTTCGGAGGTTATCGCGCCTTACATTTATTTTTTATTTTTATAACGGTTATGGTGAAATAACATTACCACCTCTTGGTGGCTATTTCATTTAGCTTAAGCAATTAATTAATGATTGTTGTATTATTAAATTCATGCAAATATCTTGTTTACCATATCTTTATTTATTTAATTATGTATGTAATTGTGTACGCGAACGAAAAGCGAAATGAAAGTTGTAAAAGAGGTGCACGCTACCAAAAAGCTAAGTAAAGCCTGATAGTAAAAAAAGAAATGCAAATTGAAGATTTGCTTGCTGATGACCTTGAGCGTGTTAGCTTTTTACCTGCTTTGCTCATCTTATTTGTACAAGTTTTTATCAAAGTTGTTTGAGTTTAATGTCAAAATAATTTGTTTACAACATTTTATCTTTTATAAATAATTTTCAATCATAATTAAGCTAAAGTTGGATAAACTCATAGTTATGTTATTGTAACTATAATTGAAAACCCTATTCGTAGTTAACTTTAAGTGATAAAAGAAGGTCGTTGTTACGACTTTATACTAAAATTTAAGATGAAGATAAAAGAAATTGAATTTCAAGATCGCGAGTTCGAATCCAGCTCAAGGCATAGCAATAATATAATTTTTTTTCTTTGTTATTTTTATGAAAAATTTTTTGTTAATTGAAAAAATTTTTTAAACTAGAATAAAAGAAAGAAAAAATTCGATTAGAACCCGCGATCTTGCAAGCCAATAGGCCCATAAAACAACAAAAATGTTTAATACATCACAAAGCACGGGGATATAGTGTCAATAAATATGACCCTATGGCAGTGGCGGATCCAGGCTGCTTTATGAGGGAGGGGATTTCAGTCAGTAATTGTTTCTTCCCAATAGCTGATGTGTTTTGAACAAAGTTCACATCAAGATACTTTATACGTAAAAATGCAAGGCAAAACAACAAGGGAAACGTATAGCAGACCGTTATTTTTTAGGGGTAAATTTATTAGTATTTTTTTTACATTGTTTAATAATTTCATACACATATTTGGTTTCATTTATTTATTCAAATTAACAATAGTACATCCAATTTTTTGACATCATTTTTATCTTCTGCATAGTTCATATTCACACAGTAAATTTAATTCTATGCTTCCCTTCTTTTACATATCTTTCAATTATATGATCACTATTAATCTCAATATCGAAATGGGTATTTAAAAGTGCAAGACCAGTGAGTCTGTTCTGGGATATTGTGGACCGTAACCACGTTTTCAATCGGCGAAGTCTCGAAAAACTCCTTTCAGCACAAGCATTGCTAGCTGGAAATATGGCCAGAAATTTGATAAGAGCATTTATTGATGGAAACGCATATTCATTGCAATCATTTAAAACTTTTTCAGCTGATAGAGGAATTGATTTTTTGTGTTGCTTATCAGACCAGCGTTCTAACCACACTTCGTACTCTCCATCTAGATAAATTTTATTTCCTCCAATAAGAGATGCGTATCGTTTACCAAGATCTTGGACACGCTCTTTAGACAAATTTTTTTTTGCAGTGTATCATCTTTGATGATTCGCGATGGGAGTAGCAAATTAAGATTAAAAACTTGCAATGTATCTTCAGGTAATCTCCTTTGTAAATCAAGAAAGATATGATCAAGAACAGGTATATAAATTGCTTTTCGATAATACTCTTCAGCGTCTGATGAAGTGTAATTCGCTCGATATATTTGCTCTTTAGCAATTCGTAGGAGGACAATATCAAACTTCAACTCATCTGCTAAAGCGACTATTTTTTTGTAAAGTCTCGAAAAATTACTTCCTGCTTCAAGTCTATGGTTTTTTAATGTTCGCAAAGTGTCACTCAATGCTTCAGAAGCTTGATTCAAATCTATTGACGATGTTTGCAAAAGTAAGCTCAGTGGTCGTGTAACAGAAAGTACATTGCTCAAACAAATCATTGAAATTACGAACTCTGTCTCGCAAATAGATTTCAACATAGAACGAACCTCGGAACTTGTTGTTGAATCTTGCCAAGTAGAAATTTCTTGAAACGAAGCAACAATTTTTGTGATGTTTTCTTCAAACTGCATTATACCATCATGTTTTTCAGACCAGCGCGTTTCACATAGTCCACTTAATGATTCCTTCAGATGTTTTTTGAAAACTATTGTGCGTTTCGGAGACTGATTTGGAAAATTGATAAATTTTTTCATCAACGCAATACAATCCTTTGTTTGAAGAACTTTCGACATTTTCGCAAGCGAGTTATTAAGACAATGGTTGAAACACTGGCAGTGATTAACATTGGTACATATTTTAATAAGTTCCTGCACAGCTCCCTTAACTTCTGATGTCATTACAGAACATCCATCCGTTCCAATTCAAACGCAATCTTCGAAGGGTAGTCCTAAATTATTAAAAATATCGATCACTATGTGTGGCAAGGCTACACCTGTCAATTTGTTTCTCCATTTATAACATTTTCTTCTCGGATCGAATCGTATGCATCAAGGAAAGTTACAAAATCTTCTCTTATATTGCCATCATATAAATACCGCAAACAAAGGCTGAGTTGCTCAGTATGACTACAATCAGTAGTTTCATCGAAAATAATTGCAAAAAATTCAGCTTTTTTAACCCGCTCTATCAAAATAGATTGAATTTCATCTTTGCAGCATTGAATAAGATCGTTTTGAGTCGTGTTGCTTATATAAGTAGCTCTTGGATGTGTAGAATATAAAAGTTCTTCAAGCTCTTTATGACCTGCAGCGACTAAAAATTTCAAAATTGCCCTAAAATTACCCACGTTTGTTGCTGATTCAGAAAAGTTAAGTTTACCGCCATCTCTATGGCCTCTTAATTCTAAATTCTGTCGCCCAAAAAGAATAATAGTTTTTATAATAATCTTCTACAATCTTCTATTTTTCTCAACTTGTTCCATACGATGAAAAGGGCTGACTTAGAGTGATATTTGTTAATAGCGTGGTTATTTAGTACACCTTCTTTACCGGATAACTTTGCAAACGATGTCACAGGAACTTTGACAAGTGCATTGAGAGGAATATTCGATTTCGAGTCACTAGTATCACTTGCAAATAAGAAACAATATTTACAAAACCATCCTTTTTTTTGTTCAGAATAAACAAGCCACTCATATTGAGTTAAAAAATTATGTTTAAAATATCGCTTTTCTATTTTTCCTTTTTTACTATGACTCGAAATAGGGAAGATATAGCCCTTCGGCAGTACCCAAGTATATTTTAGTTAGTTGTACTTCGTATAATCATCTAATAAATGTTTTTTCCCCACAAAATTACCTATGTTGTATTTTTCAACAATAGAATTTTGTGAAAGTGATATAGGTACATTCGAATCCGATTCAGTATTCATATATGTTGAAAGCAACGTTTTTTATTATTATTATCAACCAACAAAGTATTAGCGTCGCGATAAGTATGAGTTAAGTGTGGAACAGTACTTCCGTTTCCTACATTTTTATCATCGCAAACCTATTCTTGAAGTTTTGGCAGCTTGCAAAAATATTCTTTGATGCTCTTTATAGCTCGTCGTTTCTTATTATCTTTTACATCAGAGTTTCCGTCCTATAAATATTTATTTTACATTATTCAGAAATTCTCTTTGATTCACGTAGAAGCAGTGAGCAATATTTGCAAGTTATGAAGTTTATCTACTTGATTTTTTTTTGATGCTGATTGATGTAGCGAATTAGAAATACATAGACACACAATTCCTCTTTTGATATTAAAAAAAAGCTATAAAAACAAGCTATATGCACTTGTTTTCTTACCGCAACTTCAGTATATGCATAAACATACTATATCCGAGTGATCTCACGAAAAAAAGCTGTTGCAAATATATTGCTCGCTATTGTTATTTATACTCGACTGTTAAAAAGCAGTCTGATTCATGAAATTTTATTAAATGTTTAACGATTATATGAAAATAGCAATATATGCTCGATGGAAAAACCCGAATCACACTTTAATGGAAAATTCGTACTTACCATTTTCGAGTTCCTCCGCCCTCAGTCTTTTAGTGTGCTGGTTATCTGTCACTCGAACTTCAAATTGTCGATTAATTAAACAGATTTAATTGTTCACGATGCCGAACGAGTCGGTAAGTCGAATGAATTAGGTTCAATTTTTTAATATTCTAAGGTTAATACAGTAGAATCGCGAAAAAGTTAACCAAACACAAGCTTTAACACAAGTTAACAGAAGTACACAACTCACAAGTTTAAATGCCCATGACTAACTACATTTGCGCCACGCGACACCGACAATAATTTTTCACACAGGAATTCGGGGAATACCGCACTTTTTTTTATTGCCAAACAACCGGTTAGATTTGAAAAAATTGATGAGCTCAGAAAAGTTAACCAATACATAGTTAACTTTTTAGAGCGGGACGTGGACGCTCATACTCGGTCAACTTAGCCGAGCGATTAACGGTGTGTGGACTTAAAAATTTTGTTTAGTGGTAGATTTTTCAGAAAATAGTGGTAGATTTAAGAAAAAAGTGGTAGCATTGGGTTATATTTAAGTAGTGAATATTACTCACTTCTTTTCCAATATATACATAGGTAGGTGGAAGTGGGGTCGCTTGCCCTATGGAATTATTGTCTAAAATAAGTACATTATTTATCTCGTATTTAGAATAACTACAATTAAGATGTAAGTAAGGAATGTTTGTTTATAACATTTTTTGGTTTTTCAATAATTATGTTTTATGTTAATTCCAGTCCTGAGAATGACTTCAGACTGAAATCGAAATATTGAAAAATAAAAACCCAAATAAAATACACATCAAAGTGTTTTATTTAAGAAACCCCGGCCTTGAGCTCAACCAAAGATTTTAGTTATTCTAAAACAAGTAAAATCAAAGTGAATTTAACAAAGTGTGATTGACAGTTGAAATATGAGTCTCTTGTAAGGGACTATTATGTCACCCCATGTGGTGCATGTAGCACTTTATCACTTCTGTTTGCATTTTACCTTGTGTGATTGAGGTTATGAGCACTTCAAAAGCCGACCGTACTTATTTTAATAAAACCAAACACACAAGTTAGAGTTGCCAATCTGACATTATATTAAAAGGGTACTTTGACAAAAATAAAAAACTTCTGTTTACAGAATAGCTTGAGACATTTTTATGTTTTTCCGCATTATTATTTCATATATTTCATATATCTTTAATAAGTCAAATGGTAACAACCTTACTGACTGGATTACAGGTAAGCTTAGTACTAGTTTAACAATTTTAAAGTGAGGCTTACTGAGATAAGTAATAAGACTCAATGCGTGCCCTAAACAGAGGCCTTGGCATGGCAAAGTCCAGATCAAGGCTTCTGGATAGGTGATTAAATTCTACAAGATCTCTTAGAAGACATGCGAAACTGAAGAAATTCGAACGCAGCACTTCAACGCGGAATGTACTGTGTAACCGGAGAGCTCTGTTAGGGAAATTGAAAGTCAACTGCCCAAGTAGTTCTGAACAGTCAATGGCACCGGATATTATGTCAAAAATAAACATTACGTTTTGAACAAAACGCCTAACTTCAAGTGGAAAGACATTGATAAGCATACATCTAGCATTGTAGGATGGCAGGGGATTAACAAAGTGTAGTTGAAAAGCAAATCGTATGCAATTGCGCTGAATTCTCTCAATTCTTAAAGAGTGTGAAGTGTTTATCGGATTCCAGATAATTGAAATATACTCTAGCTTTGAAAGCACTAAAGCATTGTATAGGATTTTCCTGGTATATGGTTCCTTGAAATCCCTAGCATATCGTAGCAAAAAAGCTAAGTTGGTATAAGCCCTTGGTATGAGAAAGTTTACATGGTTACCAAAAGTAAAAGTTGAGTCAAAAATTACGTCAAGATCGCGAAACTCATTAAATGACGCAAGAGTTACATTTGAAATCGAATACACGAAAGAAAACACATGCATAGGCTCAGTATACGTTATGTGACAGCGTTTACTAATATGGAGTAGCGGATTACTTTGAAAGGCCGAATTATTAATAGCGTTCAGATCTTTTTGCAGACGAAATACATCAGAAGTACAGGAGATCCCCCGAAAGAGTTTTAAGCCGTCAGCATAATTGGAATTGTTTATGCATGAGCCAACATTATTAATAAACATTAAGAACAAAATGGGACAAAGGATGCTATCTTGTGGTACACCCGATGTTGCTGAGAATTCATAAGACTTAGTTTTCTCGATTTTAACAAAAGAGATTATATTTTCCAAATAAGACTTTAGCCCCGACAGAAAGCTTGAGTGAAAGCGTATGTTTTCAAGTTTCCACCTAAGTAATTTGTGCGAAACTGTGTCATAAGCGTTAGAAAAATCCGTTTATATGGTGTCGACTTGACATCTATTCTTAAAGGCAGACACACAAAACTGAGAGAGAATAGCCAGATTTGTGACAGTCGAACGTCTTGCAATAAAACCATGCTGACATGGATCGACTATTCTATTGATAGCGAATGATAAATTGTTTTTATCTATATACCTTTTCAAAAAGGTTTGAACATGTTGACAGTTTAGATATTGACCTGTAATTCTTTACTTAATTTTTATTGCGAGACTTGAAGATAAGTGTGATAGACGTCAGCTTTCAACGATCAACAAAAACTCCAGTCGATAGCGAAATATTGAAAATGTGGCACAATGGTACACAAAGTGAAATAATACACTTCTTAAATAAAAAACAAGGCAATCCATCTATATCATTTTTGATTGAGGACTGTAAGAAGGATATGCCCAAGATAATATCGGTTTGAGATAAGGACAAGGACCCAAAGTCTAAAGGTTTGAGGCTACCAGTAAGATACCTGTTATCTACCTCAACAACAAAATTAGATTTAAAGAAGTCTGAAAAAAAATTGCCAAATCGACCAAACTGTTAGAGCAAATACCTTTAAATTTAACACAGGTTGGTATATTAGAACAACCTTTCTTTGAACGAACATAGTTCCATCAATATTTAGGATTAACTTTCAACTCATCTTCAACTCGAGAAATGTATTTACAAAAACTTATCAAAAACATATAAGAAGTATACTGTTCTTTAAAAGCACCCTCGCTGGTTGCCTTGTTATGTTCCCACTTCCAGAACTACTTTTTTTTAGGACTTTAAAGTTTATACACCTAACCTCCTCGGTCCTTGCTTCTATGTTTCCTGTTTTCCCCTTTCGAAAAATGGTTTAGAAAGGGCTTTCTGTTTGAGTTTCCAAATGAAAAGCATATTGCTTAATAGTGCCCAAATTGAAAGACTCGGCTCAATTGGAAAGAAAACATTTGTAAATATCCAGATCTGACGGACAGCTGATAAAATCATAGTCCTTAAAATTTTTTGCGAGATAAATTTGTTAATACAACCCCATAGCTTTCTTCCTATCGCTTCCATCTTTGTTTGCAGGCTGGCGTTTGTAAAACAAAAACCGACTACTTTGCTGTCCTTGCTTTTGTAACACTCACCGCCATCTTCATACCTTGTGCACCTTTTTCATAGTGCTACCTCCTATGATCTAAATGAAATTGTAAGATGTTTCAAGGCGTTGATAAGCTCAACTTAAAGCTTAACAGCATCCGCAAACCAACTTCCAAACTCACCTACTCGAGGCGAATCCTGTTACAACTATGAAAGTATTATACAAATATTTAACAGGCGATGCTTCGGTAACCCCAAGCTCCTCTAGACTTGAGTGGCAGGATTGCCTAAAACAATAACAACATGGGCGTGTAGGCTGCGTTATTAAGCAAAAATTATCATAATAATAACAATGAAACAAAAAAAAAATTATTGTTAGGTCTTGAGTTCGATTCTATCCCCCTATCTTACAAATAAATTGGCAATAAAACAACAACAAAATAATGTATTTCATAAAATGGGATTAGGCTAAGCATGTATGCAAAATCTTATTTGCTTTCAAACTCTCTAGCAGCAGCAATATCGATGGTACGTTTATACATAAATACTTAGTTATATATTCTCCTTAACAAGTTTGCATATTCATAAGCCATTGAGGAGTTGTATGTTGCAATGGTTTTATCGATAATTACGGTGGCGTTTTATAAAAACGCATTCATTTTATATGATCGCATCAATTATTTATGCTTAATAACGTTATAATTAGGTTAAATAGTCAGTGCCCATCAATGGAAAATATATTCATGTATTGCAATGAGTTTACAGTTTGCTGAGTACACAGTTTTCCAATTAAACAAAAACTTCTTCTTTGTAACACGAGTTTAATGCACGACCAACTTATTAATAAGTTTGACAGGCAAGAAACTGAAGAAAGAAGAAAGTTCGGGCGAACAGAACACTATATGCCCAGTTTTAGTATTTCAATAAAAACTAGGAATTGGAAAAGACTGTTATTGGCCATATAGATCACTATTGATAGATAAACTGATCTTTCTTTCTTGATTATTTAATTTCCTATAGCTGGGTATAATAAGCTGTAAACGCTTTGTATATCTAAATGAACCAAACCTCCAGTAACGAAAGACTTAGGAAACGAACTTGCGAAAAAGCTACTTTTTTCAACGTTTGTCAATTTCATAGAAGAAGAATTGCAAAAAAAATTCTCTTAAAACGGTATTTATTTATTTATTCAAGTCAATGGTTTACAAACATTTCAGACTACAACACCAAGGTCTTTGATTTTATTACTGGAACTAAGGACTAATGTTTCAAAATCATGAATATCTTTAAGGCGTCGGCATAAAATAGATGTTCGCACGCTATAAAGTACTTTGATGAAAATAACAAAAAATTGAGGACCAAGAATACTTCCTTGAGGAACCCCCAAGGTTTCTCTATATGAAAATGAGTTTACACCATCAACAACCACAAAGTTAACTCTGTGTGTTAGATATGATTTCACCTAGGCTAAAAATGATGAGTGAGATCCAAATAACTGTAGTTTGTGAATTAATAAGGTATGAGATGCTCTATCAAATGCTTTAGATAGATCCGTATAGATGGAATCAATTTGCAAACCATCTGTAAACGCCGAGATGCAGTAATTGGAAAAAGCAGCAAGATTAATAACTTTAGATCGACCTAGTATAAAACCATGTTGGGACAGCGATATGTATGGTTTGATAGCAAATGAAAGCTTTGAGCTAATGATTTTTCCAAACAATTTGGCAGTATTAGTTATTTTAGAAATTGGTCTATAGTTCGATGCATCATTTTTACTTCCAGATTTACAAACTGAAATGACCAATGCAATTTTCCACTCATCCAAAATATTACCTGATCTAAGGAGCAAATTAAATAATTGTTTCCAACAGTGCACAATAGCCGAAATGGGGTTTTTTTCATAAATTCCAAATTTTTGTACAATATAGGAGTTTGTTTGAAGAATGATCTACCTTAAAAAATGTTTTGAAAACGCCCTATCTTAGAATTTTATTGAAAATAAACGTTATCAGTTTAATGTTTTGCTTTTAAAGCCTATAAAGAGAATTTTGAAATAAGGTGTTTTCGGAATTTCTGCCAAGGTAGGGCTTTCCTACCGTTCTCTCTTCTGGTCGGCCGTGAATAATTTTTAAGTTTTTGCGCAATTCAATATTTAGAAATCAGTCTTCAAACAAAAGGAAGTCAAAAAATTAACAAGGAAAAGTATTAAAGTTTCTTTTTGCTTGAGAAAAAACACAAAACGAAAGCGCCTGAAAATCAACATCCCACGATATATGCGGATGCTACGTTAAAGGAAAGTTTCTCGTACTAGAAGATAGATTCGGAAATCTGCTTCTTATTTGAGGGTACGACTGCGAAAATGCTCTAACCCCAAGGCATTTTTCACACCCACAACTGTGAATTTCACCGAATATTCGTATCATATGTTCTCAAGATTATTGAGGGCAAAAATATATTACTTTCTCCAACTTTTGATCAGTAAAGGAAAGTAGTATATTTGCAATTTTGCATAATATAACTATACCTGTTCAAAAGTTAGGCTGAATATCTCAAATCAAAAAATATGGATTACATCGTTTTCGCGCTGGTGGTGTAATTTGACACACATGTTACCATGAAAAGTATGTTTTTATGGCCCAATTTGGCTAATATTTTGGTCATAATATGACTCCCTAAAGATTTATGGGAGAAGCCGTAAAAAATATGTAAAACGTGACAGTTTTAGCATCTACATCTGCTGTTTCCTCGCCAGGAGTTTATCCACTATAACCCGCTACCTACCACTATAAATAATCGACATTTCTTCAAACATATTTCCAGAAATCACATTCAACTGTAATATATATCAACAATGAAAATGGGACGTGCCCACAAACCAAAAATACAAACGAAATAAATATGTGCAACGAAAAAGCGGTTAAACAATGCCAGCGGATTTTATTAGGACACAAAATTCAGCCACTAATAGTGAATATTACAAATATTTTATCAAAGATAAGAAGACAATACAGAAAAGTACGATTAAAAGTTGAAAAAAGCATATTAGAGAGCTGTATGAAAACAGTTGTTCTAATATTTTTAACGCTACTGCAGCCGGTGATAAGTAATCGGCCACCACGATTCGCTATCGATGGTGGGCAATCAGAAATTGTTTTGCGATTGAAGGAGAGTCCAGAAACTGCTGTGGGTAAGTTGGATAAAAAAATATTTGAAAGTTAATAATCTGTACCCAGCGTGTAAAAAATATGAGGCAGATAACTTGCTTTCAAATTTTATTTTAATTTAATTAAAAAAAAAAAAAAAAAAAAAATTGTGTGACAAAAACTATATTCATACATAAAAAAATTTAGAAATTTTGGGAGTTTTTAAAAATAAAAATTCTTCAATTCATTTAGTATGGTTTTTATTGTTCGATGCATTTTAGTCTTTCAAATTTCTAGTTTTTGTCTTTCAATATGCGCATTGATTTTTGAAAATTTTTTCCGAAAATTTTTTCGATTTTCTACCATATAAAAATAAAAACACACTGCAAAAAAGTGTTAATTCTAAAAATAAAATGTTGAAAATATTCATGAAGATTTTTAAAAAATTTTCGAGTCTGCCAACCTTTTCGAAAACGTTTTCGAAATTGTTTTGCATAGTTTTTCTTGCACAACTCTTTCAAGATTAAATTTACAAATGAAGAAATTTCGAATTTACGAAACTTTTCGAAAACGTTCTCGAAATAAAATTTGAAATTAATTACTGCCACTGCTTCTTTGTGGTTCCTCATCTGCAAATATTTGTGAAACTAAAACAACTGTGTCCAAAGTACAAGAGAAATGGGCAGACTCACTGATGAACGCCCTCGACACTCACCAGGATGGTCGATAGCCATTTCTACGACCAAGACCGCGTTCGCGGAAATTGTATGATTAGCTGAAGCAATTCGCAGCGCTCCTTTGCGTCGGACCAAGGTGAGAGCGGTTCGGTGCCTGCGGTGTATCATTGTATCCTCCAAATTTATCTACCGTATAAGAGTATGAATCCGAGACATATGCAAGCAGATTCCTTGTATATGGCTTTAGGCGGCCAAGAGTATTTAATATTCCAGAGATCGGGTCCTAATGCCAAATTCTGGTTTGCTCCGTCTGTCCTTTACCATTTTTGCTTCCCTCAGCTACTCTCTCAAGACTTCTATTCGATTTTGCGAGACCGTGAAACATGGATTTAATGCATCAAGCAAATCGTCCTACCTGGTTGCGTTGAAAGCATTTCTGACGCTCAACGTGACCAGCAGGACTATGGATCTGCTTGATTTGACGCTGTCTCTGATTTCTTGACTACGGCTATCACTTCTCTATTGCTACCATGAGGCGTTACTTCAGTAGGCTCTCCAATTTTTCTGCGGTGTCTAACATGCACAGTGGGGGGGGGGGGGGGGGGGGGGGGGGGGGAGATGATGAAGATCTCAGGGCTCCATTCCCCATTCGTAGTATTTCTCGCCGAATCACTTGCATAAACTTAACAAGAAGCGAAAGAAGATTACGTTAAGAGGGCGTGCATGGGAATTTCCCACTTTCACTCGGGAAACTTTTATTCATTGTGAGTGCCCTCAGTGAGTACCGGGTGGCGGCACATTCATCCTACGAAGAAGCGAAAGATCCACCCTCTCAACCTCTACCAGACTTTCGAAACACCATGCGGTTGAAAATTTGTGTGGTCTTGTTTGCAGTTTTAGCCATTGCAGGTGATGAATCGACTCCTCTTCCTCCTCATCCAGCAGTTTCTGCAGAGGGGGCTTGCTGCTATGCTCCACCGTCGGAGCTTTGCCCCAATGGCATGTGATAACACCCATAAGTACTATCACTGCAGATTTGTTCAGCTTTCCATCCTTTCCTATCCCAACATGGACATAAAAACCTTAATACCTCGCAATCATTCCGGTTGATCCACAGAGAGCATATTCCTTGCTTTTCCTCAGGAGATAACTCAGCGGTGTCCGTGCCCAGCGGTTCGCCTCGCTTATGCCCATTTACATTACTTAGACGTATTTGGTGCAGTGTAAATGTAGCATAAACAAACCTTATTTGTAGATGTGACAGTACATTATTTTATGCGCATTTTTGTTGCATATTTTATGCGATCCTGCTATTATTAAGACGAGCCATACCCGTGCGCATCTTGCGCAACCAATATAAAAGCCACTTGTCAAATATCAACAGAAATCAGCTGTCAATCAATTAAAAAAAAAAAAAAAATTATAGTTTGCCGGTAATGCAGTGCCGGTAATGCAGTGCATATATTCACAATAGTGCCATAGTACAAATAGATTTTTTTGTGTGCTCACAATCGTTTATTTTTAAAAAATTATTTTAATAAAATACAGCTAAACAAAAGCACTACGACCAAAATTGCCCAAAGCTCGCTAATAGCCCGGATCTCCATCTTTACAACCAAAACTTTATTTATAGATTTGGATTCCAAATAAGAGCGAAAAACGATCATAAAAACAGCAATTAGAAATAATATATATGATGATATTTGTAGATGAAGTTCTTTGAGGGTTGATCTGGATGCCAATATTAATTTTGTCCTGTACTTTGCTATAGGTTCACACATATACACTCTTAAGGGTTATGATCCCGATAATGATCCCTTAGTTTTTGGTAAACGTCCCACGCACGATAGTGAAGTCATACGCATAGAGAATACATCAGGCAATGAAGCTAATGTTTACTTAGCCAAAGAATTAGATAGAGAGGTGAGTATATTATGTTATATACAAAAAACTATACCGACAATATCAATCAATCTTGTTTCGTCCTTCTCTACGCTGGTTATAGTCAAAAGATGAATACTCCATAGTTTTAACATTAACCGATAATCATTACAACGACTATAATTATGTTACACAAAGTTTTCTACTACTCGTCGAAGACATTAACGATAATGCACCAATATTTTTACCATACCAAAGCGCCATCGAAATACCGGAAAATAATGATGTCGGTATTATAACAACGCTGGAGGCGACGGATGCAGATGAAGGTGCCTACGGACAAGTTGTATATTATCTACAAGAATTGGATGGTGACAATGATGTGTTCACCATATCTACATATCAGGGCAAAGGTGTCCTCCGACTAATGGACGAATTAGATTATGAAACTAAAAGTTTATATCAACTACGCGTCTTAGCGGTCGATCGTGCCAATCAGGGACCTGTCAATACTGGCACAGCAGCAATTCTAGTCAAAGTTATCGATGTGGGCGATCAACCACCCGAATTTGTTGAGGTCCAAGCTGTAGCGCGCATACCTGAAAATGCAGAGATTGGCACACGTGTATTACGCGTGCGCGCAATAGACGGTGATCGTGGCATAAATAATCCCATTGAATATCAAATGGATGAGAATGATTTGTTCGACATTGATCGTCAGACTGGCGTTGTGCATACGTTACAAGAGCTTGATCGTGAGGAAAGTAGCAAGCAAGTGAATGGGGCGTATATTTTGAAAATAACAGCAACGGAGGTAATGCAGGTGAGTGATTATATTATAAGCAGGGATTGTGACAGTTAAGTTTTTTTTTTTACTTTTATTTTTCGATCGGAGAGCAGTAATTGTTTTACGATTTTATTTATTTCGCTCTGAAAATAGCTCCGATACCTGTTTACATAAGTCCGGTACAGTAGCAGAGATAAATTGTTTGATGTTGGGTTATGTTCCCAAGGCTTAAAATATAGTCAAACTTACCGTCATTCCGAAGGCGAAAAAGCGCTCCCAAGTCCACCCCAAGAACCTCGGACCGATCAGTCCATCCTCGTTTTGGTTAAAAACGCTGCAGCACCTGATCGATTGATACTGAGTAGGATTCTTCGAAGGCAGTTATCGATATCCTAACATGTCTATTAAAAAAAACTAAACGCCACAGAAGGGTGTTCCATTTTTTCCGTACTATGCGTTTTTTATCCCCCAAAATACCCCTCGAACGTTTAAAAAGTGGTATTGGTATGGGCAGTCCTTTTCGAGACATGTATCCGATACGAACTAGCACCTTCTGAACCAAGCTCGACTGCCTTATGAATGATTTTTTTACCCCTCGATCTTTGGGTCTGTTGATTTCAGTGGCTCCTTACGACAAGCATGCCTAGCTCGGGAATATTCTGAGCCTCTTAATACACTGGGTGGTGATAGTAAATGACCTCCTGCGAGATCTCGATTGCAGATCATGCACGACCTTGATATCGTCACCAGGAGACATTTTCTGGACTTTCGAAGAAGAATATGGTGGCAAGACGAAAGATTTTCTGAACTAGCTTATGAATGAATCCAAACTGGAAGGGATGGTTGAGTGGAAAAGTATTCTGTCAGAGCCAGCCACGACAAAGATTAACTGGTAGCCATTGCAAAGCGGTTGTCACGCGGACCTCGTAGCCCGGGCGGGTACGTGCGAACTGGACTCGGATGCAAATAGAGAGGATAGTCTAGGAAAGCAAGCAACTTCTGGGCGGCTGCTGATAACAAGCGGTCAGCGGTACTAGTAGGATTCACTAAGGTCCATTTTGCAATCGACCATCTCACAATGGTCCAGTGGCGGATCGTGAACTTGGCTGTGGGGGGGAAATGGTATCAAAAAGTTTCATAAATTTTGTTTTATTTTTATAAAAGCGGAATTCATGTATAAATTGCCATGCATCGTGAAATGCCAAAATTTTGTGGCTACTGCTATTTTCATGCTCAAGAAAAATGCAAAATTGTTCTTGAATGTTTTTTGATCTGCGTACAGCGCTTAATAATACCAAAATGTAAGCTTTCGATTTCAAAGTATTTTCGAAAGTATGTATGTGTTCTGTTTTTAAATACTTTCAGGGCCGAGGAGAGGGATGATTTTAAGTTAGATAAACGTTTTTGACACAATTTTATAAGAGATATCTGTCAAAAATGCTTCAACTAACTTAAAATCACATTTTATTTCGACTTCCCAACGACTTAAGTGGTCGCCCTTTCCTTCAAATCACACTCCATACTACTCTAAAAACACGGAGAAAAAGTAAAGCGTGATTGGCTCGTTTGGAGTGCAAAAAAAAAAGCGCTTTTTTGTTTTCCATGCCGGCTTTTCAGCAAAATTTCCGAAAATACCCGATCAGTTTTGACAAAATCTTCAGGTTATTCTAAAGAAAAAGGTTGGAAGAGGTCACACGACAAAATTCCTGAACATGAAAATAGTCAAAATCATAAAACTTGCTATATAGAGTGGCGCCAATATGTAATGAGAATTCGAAATGCAAGTTCAGTGGATTTTCTCTTAGCGGAAACCCTTAAAATTGAAGCAGCTCGCTGGAGTATTTTGGAACTGATCAGCAATTATGACCCCCTATTGCATGAACATTTGGAGAAGGTGAGGGAATCTCAAACGAAAAAGAATCGTCTCCAAGCACATTATTTTTCTGAAGGAATACAAAATGAGTTCATAGAAATCTGTGCAAGTCAAGTAATTAGAAAGATAGAAGGCGAGAGAAAGCCCGTCAAGTATTACACAGCAATAGTGGATGCGACCCCTGATTCGGAGCATACTGAGCAGACTGTTTTTAAATTGCGTTATGTTTTATTAGACAGGGACTCCGGAAAATGGAAACTCCAAGAACGCTTCCTAGAGTTTGTCGATTGTAACGCAAAAAAAGGAGAAGCTATCGCTGAGCTGATTCGCAGCACTCTAAAAAAGCACAATATTCCACTGGATGACTGCCGTGGGCAAGGGTATGATAATGGCAGTAATATGAGCGGTCATTACAAAGAATCGCAGAGTCATATCCTGAGAGATAACTCCCTTGTGCTTGTCATAGTTTAAATTTATGTGGAGTGCAAGCTGCTGAATGTTGTTCAGAAGTCATCACATTTTTCGGTATTACGCAGAAATTGTATAATATCTTTAGCGCAAGCCCTCAGAGATGGGAAATTCTCAATGAAAAAACTAATTGCTCCTTGCACAGCATGTCACAAACATGATGGTCTGCTCGTGTGGTAGTGTGAAACCTTTCGCAACTCATATTCCCCAAGAAAGCTATTGATGAAATCAAGCTTTTGAATCTTAGTTCAGAAACAGTAACGGATTTGGAAGGTATTGAAGCATATATGGGGAAATTTGAGTGTATCCTCTTAGCCTCCTTTTGGCTCAAAGTGTTGACGGTAATCAACCATCGAAATCTGGTACTGCAAGCTAGAAATGCCACACTGGACGTGGAAACAGGAAATATACGTAGCCTGATTGATGAGTTGAAGAAGTTCAGGGAATGTCCCCTATTCCCGCCCCCCCCCCCCCCCCCGTAAATCCGCGCCTGCAATGGTACATCTCGATTTGGTAATGCACTGTCCGATGAGTATAGTGTGTAAGTTGTATGGAGGATGACGAGGTGGAGTCCTGTTTAACTTCTCATTTTTGCTAGGATAAGACGTAAACTTCTTTGAATGAATGTTTACGCATCCACTGGGAAAACTTCCGTCGATGTTTGCCGTATCCGGAAGTAATCTTTCCTAACCTTGCACTAACATGAGAACCATGTTTTGTTTTACATATTTTCTAGTTCATTAAATTTTTCTTTGTTTACAGTCTCAAATGAGTTCATCTGAGGAGTTGTTGCAAGCTAAGACGGAAGCGACTGTAATAGTAACAGACGTAAACGATGAAATACCAACATTCAGACAATCGATTTACCGCTGCGAGGTTAATGAGAATTCACAAACTAATACACCATTGAGTTTTATTGACGATGATGTACAGAACTACGTAGAAGATCATGATGTCGGCAATAACGGTACATTTCGCTTATTTTTGGATCCACAAAATGATCTCTTCGAAATTGTGCCTGCTGTAGCGGTGAATGAGGCAAATTTCATGGTTAGAGTTAAGAATGCCAAAGCAATCGATTATGAGCAAATGAAGGAAATAAATTTTACGATTTTTGCAAGAGAAATTGATGAAACAAGCAGATGGAGGTAGGTCAGAAGGTTATAACATGTATTACTAAGTTACATTTACACCCAATGGATGCAGAGGACGCCATGTAGCAAAGTATTTATACTGTAAAAAAGAGAATTGAAATAAGTTCACGAGAGTCAATATATGAAGCGCGGGAACTTCAGAACAATAAGGCTTTAGTCTAAGTTCAACGAATATATCTCAACCCGAGAAGGCTAATGGAAAGTTCGTAGCATTGCCACTAACCATGCATATAAGCTCTGCCGCTGACCCTGGCACTCTGGTCATCCTTTCAAGTGCCGGTGACCAAATCATGATACCGTAGAATAAGATGGGCCTTACGACCGCAATGTACAGCCAGTATATTATGTTTAGTTGTAGACCCAACATTTCACTCATGGCTATTTTAAATTTAATTTAAAATTTGATTTGGATTTTGATTAAGATTAGTTAATTTGATTTGGTTCAGATTTATATTTAGCTTAGATTGATTTAAGATTAGATAGATTAACATGATAAGATTGATAATATTGGTTTTAGCCTAGAGTGAATTAAAATTATTGATTTAATAATTAAGAATAATTTGGATTTAGATTGATTAGATTTAAATTTTAGATCTCTGCTTTGATTCATAATGATTTTTACTGATTTATTTTAAATTTATTATTTGATTTATTTTTTTAAGCTCAGCTTATTTTACATTAACTTAGGTTGATCAGATTACATTATATTTAGACTGAATAATGAATTGAGATTTCTTAGATTTAGATTAAAAATTCAGGGTTCCTTGGTATTCAAGGGGTTCATAAGCGCAATACAAAGCTTTATAGCTTCAAAGCTTCCGCAACCCAATTGTCAACCTCTCCTACGCGAGGGGAATCCTGTTACAAATATGAATGTATCATACACATATTTAGAAGGCGAGGCTCTGGCACCACAAGTTCCTCGTGGAATTGAAGGTGGGTGGGCGTTATGGCCTGGAAGGTTTAATGTGCTCATATTAATCGTTCCCGAGATGGTCGGACTTATCTGTGGCTTTTTGCGCGATGGTATCGGATCTATATACGGCAAAGGACCATCAACATCGATAATACTCCCCAAAACCTTTGGGGAGTGTCTTTATCGTTAATGCAACAACAACATCAGGAGTGGTTTATTTAAGGTTTATTGATTTATTACAGATGACAATTGCAAGATAAGATTTAGATTAGTTAAATTAGATTGATTACAAATCAGGTTTATTAGATGTGGATTGGTTAGATTTAGATTCTGGATCTATGTTTTGAATTAGGTTGATTAATTTTATATTCATTGATTTATTTTAGATTAGAATGATTCCATTAGAATGATTTAAGGTTAGTTTAATAATTAGATAAAGATTAGATTCGATTTAGATAAATCGATTTGTAAGATTGAGATTGATTCGATTTGATGAGTTTTAGATTTGATTGATTTTGATGTATTGATTGATTGTTTGATTTAGGTTTGAGTTTTTAGATCTAGATTTAGAGTCTTATGTTACTGCTGGGTAATATATTTACATCAGATTCCTTTCGTAGCTCTGCTCATCTGCAAGTTTTTATTCGTGATCAAAACGACAATTTCCCTGAGTTTACGAAAGCAATCTACAACGCCAGCATACCAGAGAATAGCGAACAAGGCACGATCGTTACAAAGATTGAAGCAACGGATGTAGACTCCGGCGACTTTGGTACGATGGGTATACGATATCGTAATCTGCGTGGAGGCATTGCACATTTGTAAGTTATCTATAATGGCATGCGTTATGCAATAAAATTAAACCTAACTTAAATTTCTCCATCAGATTACACCTTCATCCCATAACTGGTGTTATAACGATAAAACAACCCGGCGACACCGCCTTCGATCGTGAAATAATTTCGCTGCATTATCTCACCGTTGAAGCGATCGATAATATAGGCATCGGCAATCGCAACACCGCACAAATCATCTTAAATATCGAAGATGTCAATGATAATGCGCCAATATTTGTGCAACGTCAATATGAAGCGAGATTACTAGAGAATAAGGCTGAATTTGAGACGCCATTGCTGTTGGAGGCGCGTGATATCGATCTTAATGGCACTGAAAATAGTCAGATTACGTATGAAATTGTTGAAGGTCTTTATCGCGATAATTTCAGCATTGATGCGTTATTTGGTTTACTGCAACCCTTACGCTCGTTCGACTATGAAGAACTCGTAGATAATAGACGTCGTGTACGGCCTGGTGTTGCTGATAATGGTATACGTGAGATCGATTTATTGGTACGTGCACGTGATTCGGGTATACCGATGCTATCTACGATTGTGCCAGTGCTTATTTATGTTGAAGATGTTAATGATAATGCGCCCATATTTCAAAAGAATTTCTACTCCAAGACAATAGCTGAAGATTTGACTGGTGGCAGCTCGATACTGCGGGTGGCTGCAATCGATCGTGATGGTTCTGCACCCAATAATGTTGTCGTATATCGCATACAAATGGGTGCAAGTGATAAATTTATAATAAACTCAGAATCTGGTGTAATATCGGTGGCGCATGGCGCTAATCTTGATCCGGATTTAACAGAGCCCAAGCGGCTTGTTTATACGCTCACTGTGGTAAGAAAATATAGCCCAATTTCAATTAAAGTTTTCAGACTAGCTTTTATCTTTTCTCGTATTATGAATATACCATTTGCGTGAATTTTTCTCAAACTTTTTTTTATGAAAAATTTATCCCGAAAGCACTCCTCAAATGTTCCAACGATATGCCCGAAATGTACGGAAAGGACGGTGCGGTAATTTTTAAATCCAAGTTTTCAATAAACTATTAGTATAATGAGTTCTTATCTCAGAGAGGACCTCAGTTGGGTTTTTTACTATTCCGAAAGCAATTCTCAAATGACCCGACGATAAATGGAAGAGATGGTGGGCCGATTTTTTAGTCAAAATTTTCTATGAACTTTTAGTTGAATGAGTTTCTCTTATATCAGAGGACTTCATTTGGTCAGTTTTTTATCCGCTTTTGCACTAGAATGCCCTCACTAGGGTAGGCACCTTGCCGTTGGTGTGAGGGATTAGCCGAACTCCATAGCGCCCGACTATGAGGCGGAGCTGTTCAGAACTGACATCTACGCCGTTTCGTCTCATAGGAGAGCGGCGGGATGTCGGTGACCAAGAACTGCCAACCCCCTAATCCAGGACGTTATGCGGACCGTGCCTATTGGACGATTTGCAGCCAGGGGATAAATTCGGCTGTATTCGAACGGAGCCTTCCCGATACCTGGCCACCTCGGGAAGTATTTATGGCCTTACCACAGTAAGGGTCCCTGCTGTGGCGGACGGTTCTTTCCCCGTATATAATACTGGACCGCTGAGCCCGCCTTGTCGGGCAAGTGGTCGTACGACCAAGATGAACGACACATTACCTGATTGTAATAAGGACGATGTAAAGAGGAGGACTGAGTCGCAATCCAAGGACGACAAATACGAATTAAGCGATGCGTCGGACTCAGGGAGCGAGAGTAGTGCTGATTCAATGAACTCCGTGTTGGAGAAGCACACAAATGAAAACGGAGTAGAAGAGTGGAGAAGGGTACGGAGCAAAGGAAGCAAAAGAGCTCTCTCGCAGTACCGTGCAGCACTAAAAATTGTACAACGATTGGGAGCAGTGGTCGACCCAACAGAAGTGGAGATCGAGCGTTTGGAATGTGCCCATGAAGCGATAGAAGTAGGTCGAAGGCAGTTCAAAAGGTTTGCTGCGAGAAACCCTCGGTTATGCAACCAGTACGAGGAGGAAGAAGCGTAGAATGGCAGAATGAAGAGGCAACGTTCAGCGGAAGGCGACAAGCCTGCTTTCAAGAGGCAGAAAGGACCCAGTCCTAGAGCCGCGAGGCAGGGCAGTCACATGGACAAGACAAGTAGGCCCAAAGCTGTAAGACAGATGGGCTCCAATAGCGAGGTAGCAACTACCTCGAAAGCTGCGAGTCAGATGGAAGTTCCAACTACGGAAGTAGGAGATAAGCCAAAGGGAGATAACGCTAAGACTCCGGCTTTCTCGGAGGCGCTAAAGGGAGTTAACGCTAAGACTACGGCTTTCTGGGAGGTGCCCTTGCGGCTTGCCTCCCTTGCGGGAGGAGATAGCACTAAGACTCCTGCTTTTCCCGGGAAGATGAGTGATATGGCAAAGCAGTCACTGACTGTGGCGCTGGTTGATCGCAGCAGTCCTTTCGGACAAATGACTACTGAAAGGTGGAAATCTGTAGAAAGGGAGCTTATTAGCTTAATGCTTAAGATGATGCGGGAACAACAAAGTAACCCTCTTCCAACCTTTGATTCGGGGGGATGGTATAATGGTGTGAAGATGATAGCGTGCGATAACATCGCGAGCTTGCGGTGGCTGGAGGAAGTGGTTCCAAACCTCCAAAGGCAAGGCACGAACGTGCGGTTTGAGGTGGTGGATAAAGCGCAAATCCCCACGGTACCAAAAGTTAAGGTATAGATACCATGCGTGATGAAGTCGGAGGATACACTGCGACTTCTGCAGAATCAGAATCCGAACATACCGACACATGATTGGAAGGTACTTACTGTATCTCGGCCTACCGAGGATGTTCAGTTCTACATCTTCCAAATAAACAAGCAGGCGGAGGATATTTTGTCCACGCAGCTTGGCAAAATGTCCTTTGGCACTGGCAAAATTTACATGCGACTCAGGAAAGAAGTCCCGAGGATAAAAACCCTAACACGCTAGAGGTGGGCGAAGTCGAAAAGGACCTCAAAAGCCTAAGGGAAAAGACAGGTGGAGGTCCCCGACGTCACCACGAACGTGCTAGAAGAGGACCAACCGCTAAATGGTGTTGTGACTCGCACAGAGGAACAACCGGCACAACAGTCACAAGAGGCTGAAGGGGGCCTCGAATACTCTAAACCAAAAGGGCAAGGGGAGGACGACGACGTTGTGGCGAAGGTGCTGGAGGGGGACAAACAGCCCAATGGTGCTGCGAGTCCTACAGATAAACCTCCAACACAGTAAAGTGACGTCGAGCGAACTCCTCCTAACCCTTGAGGAGGGTTCGTTTGACGTGGCGCTGATCCAGGAGCCGTGGCTCTCATCGGGAGGAAAGGTTTCTGGACTTGGCGCGCGCGGGTTTGGCGTTTAGTACGCGCAAACGGAAGGACGGGTGCGAGCTGTAGTAATGGTAAGGAAACAGCTGCATTCATATATGCTGCCTAATTACACCACTGAGGAGGTTCCACCGATGGAGTGCAAAAGGCTAGAACAGGAGGAAGGGCGCAAAGTGCGGTTGGTCTTAGGCGCAGATGCAAATACGCACCACAATGCGTGGGGAGGAGCGGATACGAACGGGAGAGGCGAATCTCTATTTTGTTACATCCTGCAAACCAATTTGCAAATAGCCAACAGGGGAAATGTCCCTACATACATTGGTCCAACATCCAGCAATGTTCTGGATATTACATTGAGCTCCGAGCGTGATATATCAAGGTATGATTGAATGGTTTTGATAGACCATCCTTCTCCGATCATGCATATATCAGCTTCAGCATCCCCCTAAAGAGGGTAGAGAAGGCAGGAACCTTTAGAAACCCTAGGTAAACGAACTGGACTAAATTCCAGAAACATGTAGAAACAAAACTGGGACAATCCAAAGAGGTTGCTAATGTAGAGGAACTGGAGGAGTCCAATGAATTCCCAACAAGGACGCTTATAACTGCGTATAACAAAGCTTGCCCTCTAAGAAGATTCAGAGGAAAAGCAAAGCCGCCATGGTGGAGCAATGAGCCGAGTCTTCTAAGAAGACAGGTAAAAGAAATGTTTAAGCTCGCAAAGACCGCGGAAAGCGAAGCGTGTCGGGACGAGTACAGGGATCTACTGAGGATCTACAAGCGTAAAATTACCAGGGCGAAGAGAAACTCATGGAAAAGTTTCTGTACTGACAAAGAGTACTCCAGCGAAACAGCACGGTTGAAAAAAGTCCTAGCAAAGGGAGACATAGTCTAGGGACTAATAAAGAAAGAGAACGGGGAATGGTCACGTAATAGTGAGGAATCCCTTGAGGTGCTTCCGATACACATTTCCCATCGGGAGATGGTTTAGAAGAGCCAGCAGACATCACTCACACTTCGATCACGGAGCTAGTAGTGCCGGGCTTGGTGACTGATACCAAGATCGAGTGCGCAGTGAAGACGTTTTCTAAGTTTAAATCGCCGGGCCCAGATGATATATTCCTGGCCATGCTGCAAGTCTCAAGTAGGGCGGTCGTGGAATGGCTTAAAATAATATTCGATGGGTGCATAAGACTGAATCATTTACCGTACTCTTGGAGAACTGCTCGTGTAGCTTTCCTACCAAAGGCGGGGAAGATCGGTCACGTGTATCCCAAAGACTATAGACCCATTATCTTAACATCATTTCTGCTCAAAACCTTTGAGAGGCTGATAGATGTGTACATAAAGTCCAACGTGGATGAAAAGCTGCTCTCCACAACACAGCATGCGTATGCCAAAGGCAAGTCGGTAGACACCGCATTGCATAGGGTGGTAATAAGCATAAAGAAATCCCTGGAATATATGCTCTAGGAGACTTCTTGGACATTGCCGGGGCTTTCAATAATGTTGCAAAAAGTGCGATTATAGATGGTCTTGATTACATTAAAGTACATCCTGCCTTAATCAGATGGATCGGCTGCATGTTAAATTACAGAAAGATGACATCACAATGGGGATTGTACGAGGCCACGAAATCAGTGGACAGGGGCACGCCGCAGGGAGGGGTGCTATCACCTTTGCTGTGGACGCTGGTCATCAACCTAGTGCTCAGGCAATTCGATGGGGGACCGGTAAAACTTACGGCTTACGCAGATGACGTTGCAATTGTCATAAGTGGAAAGTGCCTTCCAACGTTCTTTGATGGATCGGGCGCTTCGGGATATTCATACCTAGGCATCTAATGTCGGGTTGAAAGTCAATGCGGAGAAGACGGATATGGTCTTGTTTACAAAGAGGTACAAGGTCCCTAATTGGACCAGGCCTAAGTTAGGAGGGGTGACCTTACAGGAGAAACCTTGCACAAAATATCTAGGAATCATCCTAGACAGTAAGCTGTCATGGAAGCTCAACGTGGAGGAGAGGGTCAAGAAGGCGTCAACGGCACTCTATGCATGTAAAAAAATGCTGGGGTGTACGTAGTGCCTATCGCCTTCACTTTCTCATTGGGTTTTTACAGCGATTGTAAGCCCTATTCTATACTATGGAGTTCTTGTTTGGTGGAAAGCCACACAAAAAACAACATACCTCAAAAAATTAGAGGGGGTATGCAGACTATCGATGTTTAGCATTGCGGGAGCCCTGAAAACAACCCCGACGGCTGCACTGTATGCCATTCTGCACATTCCACCTCTAGCAAAGAACAAAGCATTAACGACCGCAACCAGGCTCGATGCTTCGGAGCAGCTTGAGCGCCGACCATATGGCCATAGTAGTATAGCGTCATCAATCACAAGACGAACAGACTACCTGATTCCCTATCTGCGCTTCGAGGGAGATCTTAAGGCCACAATAGAGGTGGACGGTTGGCGCAAGGGTGCGCAAATGGCGGACGAGGCGATACATGTGTACACCGATGGTTCCAAAGTAGTGGAAGGAGTAGAGTCTGCGGTATACTGCGCTGATCCGGAAAGAAGCAGATCCTACAGGCTGCCGGATTACTGTAGCGTTTTCCAAGCGGAAATATTAGCCGTAACCAAAGCAGTAGAAACCCTGGAAGAGAATAGCTTAAGCTGCAACCGTGTTAACTTTTATTTTGACAGTCAAGCAGCAATTAAGGCAATAATCTCGCATAGCACAGCATCTAAATGCGTGTTAGAGTGTAAGCAGTCTCTGGAGAGAATCGGGACAGGGAGACGCATACATCTATATTGGGTCCCAGGGCATATGGGAATAGATGGGAATGAAAAAGCGGACGAACTAGCTAAAAAGGGCGCGTCCCTTGAAGCTTGCTCCGTAGACGTCCCAATTAGATTGGGCGAGATTAAGCGAAGGCGAGAGGTGCACATGATCGACCAAGGTGGAAAGGCGTGGGTTCAAGCGCGGGGCTGTAAAGTGTTGAAGATTATGTGTAGGTCTTACAACCTTAGACTAACACAGTTGCTTCTATCATTAAAAAGAGAGGACTGTAGACTCATGACGGGTATTCTGACTGGACACTGCCTTTAAATTAGGCTTGGTCAGTGATAGCAGATGTAGGAAGTGCGGGTTGGAGGAGTAAACGATCGAGCACGTTCTGTGCTCGTGCCCTGCACTTGCCAGGCTAAGACTCCAGATATTAGGAGTGATACAGCTGTCAGATCTAGAAGCAGCAAGTGGCTTAACTCCTAGGAAGCTTCTGGTATTTGCCAAGAGGACGGAGTTATTTTATAACATAGGTCCTGGTTTTTGATAGGGTTTTTCAGTGTGGTCGTTAAAACAAACTTCTGGTAACACTACGGACTCAATCAGTCTATGTGAGGTCCTCATGGACCGGCCAGTTCAACCTAACCTAACCTAACCTTGCACTAGAATGGGACAACAATATAGCAAAATGGGCGCCGTATCCAAAAAGTTTATATAAAAAAACTTTCGTTTCATGCGACTGATCAGAAATATTACAAACACTAGAAAACGAACTTGTTATTCAACAGTTATTAGCATTTTAATACGTGGGATGCGAAACAAAATAATTGACCTTTTGACCACTTGCGAAAAAAAAGTTGACATTGTGACCGTTTCGAAAAAGCAGGATGGACATAATATCAATATTTTTGACATTGTTATCATTGTTAATATTGAGGTCTTAAAGTTTTTATGGCCATGTTTAAATAGGAAATGAGCTTCCTTCCTCTAGGGTAACATGTCTCCAGATCACTGTACTATTACACCGATGCTTCATGATGGCCTGTACAAACACGGCACGTGCCCGGTTTTTGACAGCCTGGCGGAATTCAAGAAGGTGGATCTTTCATTCATACTGGAAATCCTATGGTTATTGAAGAAATTACATATCTTTTTTAAACAAAGTTCCCCAGCCGGCACTCAGCGGGGCATTCACAATGCACAAAAATGTCTCTGAGTAGAACCGTGCGAAGTTCTTATGAAGTTCAATCTAAATTAGCTTAGGGAATTTGAAATACGCTAGACTGAAATTGCATTAAAATATTTGAATTTGGGCTGCTAAAGGAAACAAATAGAGAATGACCGAATAAGGATTTTGAACAGTTAACCGAATTTCGAAACCGAAACCAATTACAATGGCCGAAGTAAAATAAAACTCCGGCATTTGGTCATTCTCTACAAGTAATTTTTTTGTTTTTTATGTACTAATTAAAATAAATCAAAGATTTTAAATACGAACTATATTCACGTTCTACATTCTCACTCAGCTCGCTTTGGATGGCGGCATAGGCAATTCTCAACTCATGAACTCGGGTACTGTTAATATAACTATTAAAGATGTGAATAATAAACCTCCTGCCCTAGGCGAATTGCCCACAATACGCGTCATGGAAAACACGATTGTGGGCACACAAATATATCGCGTACAGGCAACGGATCTTGATGAAACACCAATTATACGATATCGGATAAATCGTAATAATTGTGAGGCGCGTAATGAGGAGGGCGCATTCATTAAACTCGCAGAATTTGATTTTTTAAATGTTTTCGATTTGGATCCAATACAAGGGACGCTGAAGGTGATTATTCGAGTTTATTTAATTAATAAGAACCTAAAAATACTCTTCTTCAATAGTTGCTTAAACTACTGGATCGCGAAAAAGTCGAACATTTAAAGCTGGCCATAACCGCTGAGGACTTGGCTGCTGTGAAAGGAAACCAAGTAGTAGAAGGTAAATTTAATATTGTAACAAATTTTGGGAAATCCTGATAATTATACACCTTTTGATAACGTTCGAATCGCTGAACTGTCGAATAAATAACTCCAATATTCAGTATTGCAAAATGGTCTTTATTTAGACTACTTTGGGAGTAATACTTCACAATCACAATTATACTTCACTAGTAGCGTGTTTAAATCAAACTGATTACAGATTCCTCAGCTTGCGCTGCTTTTATAATCTCCGCTACCTCGTTCGCCCATTTCTCCTAAGGTCTAGACGTTTCACGAACATGCCTTCTAGAACAGTTTTATCTCATGTATATCTGTACTTTATGTTTTTCTTCTAGCCATATGCCTGTGTATGTGTGAGTAACAACTTCTGCTCTTAGCTGCCGGCTACATACATATATGTATGGGAAATAGTCTCTGCTTCAAGCTGCTTGTTATGTGTTATGTTATTCTTCGTTGCCTTGTACATAAGTGTGGCTGCTTGCTGTTTTTGTTGTTGTGATTATTTACGAACAGCATAGTGATGCTAATATTCTCAACAGTATGAATTTGTTTCTGAATGAGTGTATCTGAGAAAGGAGTGTGCGAATTCCATTTGATATAATCCTTAGCTAAAGTTTGGCAAAGTGTTACGGATATGGACAGTCACGTGGCGGATATGAATTTGGTGTATTTCGGTACTACCATGAGCAGATATTAGCCTAACTGCCACGGGAACGATTTTTCACCGTCTTATCACAGGTTTGCCTTAGCTCGGGTATGTACTAAGCCCTGTAGCTCCCTGTTTGACACCTATAAGAACCTCACTCCATAACAACGAGCTTGAATAAAATCCAACGCATTGGGGAAAACAAGCAGAGCGGAAAATACGCCTAGGTACAAATGTATAATTTGGTGTACGTAAATAAGGACTCTTTTTTACTAAACTCGAAGATATATACGATAATTATCCCCGCAATCACATCAAAATCATAGGAAAAGTTTGTTCTCTGCATTGAAACGGCTCCCAACTGGTTGAGGTTGGCTGACTTCGCCGCCGTTCAAAATAGGGCCATGTACAGGCCCAACTTCTAGCATGCACCGAGCTACTTCTCTGTTTCCTGATCGAAGAACCTGAAACCAAATCGATAACGTCATGATTGACAGAATTTTTTTCCTGTGGTTCGTTTGCGCAAGGGTAACCCCAGATAGCCTGCTCTTTTTGGTGGTATGGCAATCGTCAATTTGAAAACCCCCTAAAACAAAAGGAACATATAGTTTTTAATAAAAAAGTCGCATATCGAGGTGCCCAACTTCACACACTTCCAAAACTTTTTTTTGGTTTGGTTAACGAAAAAAAGGGTGGGCTATTATGGGCCAACCTTGTAAACGAACCACATAGTTTTTATTAAAAAATTCGCATTTCGGGGTGTCAACTTTACACAGCCCTCTCAGAGCCATTACAACCCAAACGATTCTTTAGACAATGCGATTCCCTATAGCACATTTCTTTTACCTGATGCTGGAGAAACGAAAAAGTTTGTCTTGCGTTGAAGTATTACGTTGCGTCAACTTCTTTTAAGAATAACTCATTACAAGTAGATCCAATTCTGTAATGATTAATTTCATCTTTTTCTTTAGGCTATCTAAACATAATAATTGAAGATGAAAATGATAACAATCCAAAATTCAAACAACCATTCTATCGTAAAACGATTACTGAAAACAGCATTAACGGCATATTAATAGTCAACATACTCGCTTATGATGTGGACAAAAACAAGACAATAACGTATTCGTTAGAAGGTAATCCAGCTGTAAGAAATCTGGTACACCTCGATCCACAAACTGGTGAAATGGTAGTGGCTAATAAAATCGATCACGAACAATTTCAATGGTTAAACTTAACGGTGCGCGCAACAGATTCTGGTGTGCCACCACGTTCCACGCTTGTCGATGTGTATGTCTCAGTATTGGATGAGAATGACAATAATCCATATTTTATTGGTGGTTCAAAGAACTATACAATAAGTGAGAATGCCGAGATTGGTGCACGTATCGGTACAGTGCAAGCAACCGATGCTGATTCGGGAGATTTTGGAAAAATCACCTTCCTCATGGATCGCATAAGCTCGCAGGTACATATGTGATTTTTTAAATTTATTTATTCATTTATTTTATAAGGGCATTATATTGTAGGGAAAATTTTCAATTGATGCTGATACTGGTGTGCTCTCTGTAGCTGATAGATTAGATCGTGAGACGAAAGATTTTTACATGCTCGTGATTGAAGCATGGGACAATTATCAGTTTGGTTTTTTGGCGGGGGAAAGTCGTAATGCATTCAAGCAAATCTTGTAAGTAAATATTTTGTAGTAGAGTTTGAAAATATTCATATGATTTTGTCACAGTGACTGGTACACCACAGTAAATCACATTGACAGCTGCGTAGAAATCACCGTGACTGGCTGACTGAGACAGCAACAAGATTTTTTATTCACAATCACGCTTTGCAATAATAGTAATCAAAGACCCATTCAGAGATGTTGTTGTTGTTGTTGTTGTTGTTGTAGCAGTTCTTCTCCCCATCCAATAGGTGCGACCGATCACAAATTGTCATCAATATCCTCTAATGGGAGTCCAAGGACACTTGCTGTTTCAACAGGGGTGGACCATAATGTGAGGGGTGTTAGAGGCGTTGGCTCCACAAAACAATTGAAGAGATGGTTGTTGTCATGTGGGGACGCATTGCAAGCATGGCATACATTTAGTATGTCGGGGTTGATTTTGGATAGGTAAGAGTTTAACCTGTTACAGTATCCAGATCGAAGTTGAGCTAGAGTGACTCGCGTTTCCCTGGGGAGTGTGCATTCGTTTTCCGCAAGTTTTGGGTACTGTTCTTTGAGTACTGGATTCACCGGGCAATTCCTGGCATAAAGGTCCGACGCCTGTTTGTGGAGTTCACTGAGGACTTGCTTGTGTTTTTTGCTTCATACGGCTGAGTTGTCAGGTGCCGTATTTCCTCATAATGCTACAACAACAACAACCCATTCAGAGATCTAGTCAGAGTAACAATTAGTTACATTAAAGTGAAACAACAAGCCTTTGATTTGTCCTGCGATGAAATAGCACTTAATTTCGCAATGAAATGCTACATATGCGACTATGCGAACGTCCCTGCCAGCAGTTGCCGTCTACACTGCTAGAAGCCTCATTAAGTTACGAGCGTTGACGTTGACGTTTGTATAGCCGTCTATGATGGGATATCTAGGAGCACAATCACGCATTCATTGATTCAAATGGGTGTGTGACTGCGATTATTGGAAAGCGTGAAGGTGAACAACGATTCAGATTATCCTACATAATATTTTATTAAATTCTGCATCATATTCTTGTTTTTGTGCTGTTAAAGTTATTGTAAATTCGGACAGTTTTTATAATCATTTGTGGTCGTTGTGCATTTTGTTATTGTATATTGTAACGAATTTAGGGAAATTCCGCTTATTTGCAACCTTCTGCTAACGTAAGAATCGCTAAATTGTTGAATAAATAAATCCAATATTCAATAATGCAAAATGGTCTTTATTAGATTACTTTGAGAGTACTTCACAACCAATAGCGTGCTTAAATCAAAACTGATTAGTCATGCCTCAGCTTACGCTGTTTTTATACTCTCGGTTTTCACGCTCACCCATTTCTCCCAAGGTCTAGTAATTTCGTGAACTTCATGCTTGGTTACCAGCCATATATATGTATATTTGTAGTTTATAACCATATGCGTGTGTATATGTGAGTACTACTTCGGCTGATGATTACATGTGTTTAGGAGAGTATCTCTCCGCTGCTTAGTATCAACTTAGTGATGCTAGTATCACTTAGCAAGCTAATATTCGTCACAATATCAATTAAATCACTTGGCAAGCGTACCAGCGAGTCATTCTAGAATCATCTTTTAATTAACATTTTTTAATCAACCAAATGGGTCAAAAAAGACTGGAAGATAAATTTTGGTAAAAAAAAACTTCAAAATGCTCTTCTGTCACCGCAAAGTCACAAAAATTTAAAAAATACCTGACGCGATTTACCTCCGAGAAGATTTAGGCCACGCTTCTCCAATTTGCAACGTGCTTCTTTTAATTGTCTCTAAAATTGGCGAGACGAACGGCAGCTGAAAGGCAGATGAATTTTCATTGGAAATGTTTTCGTGGCAAAAATATACTCGGAGTGGTCGCCAAATCACAGCCGAGGGACAAAGCAAAAAGTATGGAAACTAACTATTTTCTTTGGCAGCATAACAATACTAGACGAGAATGACAATGCACCCGAAGTCTTTATGCCTACGAGCTGTGTCCTCATCACCGAATATCATGAGCTAAATGAAAAAATTGCCACAATACGTGGTAAAGATGCAGATGATTCGAGCACACCAAATGGACGATTAGAGTTTCAAATTACGAAGGGTAATAAAAATGGTACGTTAATCAAACAACTACCGCAAGGTCATGCTGTTAATCTATATATATTTTACTTCACTTCCAGATCTTTTTGAACTACGTCAGCACGACGATTGGACTGCCAATATTTATGCTCGCTCATCTTTGCGCAACAAATTTGGTAATCATACGCTGACCATAAGCACTCGCGATTTGGGTGTGACATCGAATATCGTTACGAAAACTTTAGATATTTGCATATCTGATTTCAATGATCATCCGCCGATTTTTGTCATTCCGTTACATAATACAACTTTACGTATACCCGAGAACACAACTGTAGGTAGTCAATTGCTACAAGTTTTGGCCACAGATGAGGATATTGGCATGAATGCTTTGGTGCACTATCGTTTGAAACCTGATCCGCTGGGCAGTTATAAGATCTTTGAGATTGATAGTGAGACCGGACAATTGTTTCTGAAGGAGCCACTTAACCGTGAGAAGCAAAAATTACATGAGGTTAGTTGGGGTTTTATTGCTTTATTTTATTTTTTAACGGCCCATGTGCATCTGCTTGCAATCGTTATTGGCATACAAAACTCTTTTCCAGTAGATTCCAATCATCATTATATCTTCTTCATTACTCGCGGTAGCCAACGCCTAAAGGCTTCTTTCGAACACTCTGGGAGTCGCTTCATATGATGTTGTCATGGCCCATGCTTCTGTACCATGTAGCAGGAAGGGTTCAATAAGTGACTTGTAGAGCATGATTTTCATTTGCCGAGAGAGTACTTTACTTTTCATTTGTCTACCTAGTACAAAGTAACCTTTGATTGGCAAGAGTGATTCTTCGCTGGATTTCAGAACTGATGTTGTTGTTTCTTGTGTTGATGCTGGTTCCAAAATAAATGAAGTATTTTTATATTGCCAAGGCACTGACAGTTTTTTAACGATTTGCCATATTTTGCCCATACCAGCAGACCGTCACAGGTCCTGAGATATTGCTCACATTTGGACCGCTCATGTTTTCTACCGGTCGCATTATTCCCATATTAGGACTCCTGTGATGACTGAGAATTTGCTCGAGCTCATGGTGTCCGCGACCTTGGAAGTTTATGAATGCCCTTTTTCAGCTTCGCTTACTCTTTCGCAAACTGTCTGTTTTATCTTTTTTAAGTCTGACTTATATGACAACCTGTTGATCTTGCCTGTGAAAACATTAAATTATGAAATAATCCTTTCTTTTTTTACAGATAAGAATCGAAGCATACGATCAAGGGCTTCCTACCTCATTGAGTACCGATCTAGACTTAACTATCTATATAAGAAACGTAAACGTGTACGAACCACAATTTCTAGTGGAAGAGCTAAAAGTAAACTTTACAGGTTTGAAATCAGAATAATAGTTATAATCACCAATCTTTCACTAACTTTCTACTCAAAATTTGTTTAGAACACGCCGATCCGGGCTCGGAACGCATCAAACTACCCGACACAATTGACAAAGACGAAGTTGATGATCTTGATGATCCGCCGAGCTTAGTTTGTTATTTCATAGTGAAAGGTAATGAGTTGGGCTATTTCAAACTCGATCCGGAAACGCATATACTGAGCGTCGTGAAGGAACTAGATCGTGAATTGATCGCTAATTATACGCTCTTTATAAGAGCAACAGAAAACTGCGCACAGGACACTGAGCAGAGTGGTGGTGCTAATCGACGATTTGATAGTTATTACGATAACTCAGGACACTCGAGTATGGGACGGAAGCTTGCTGGGTTTCTACATAGTACACATTCGTCGTTCGATCGCTTTAAAAATTCGCGCAATCTGCGTTCCGTCGTAAAGCAAAACGACACAACGAGTATGCAAGATGCCTACGACGATGAAGTCGAAGATGCCCAGCAAGAAGCTCCAACTAGCGAAGAGTTGCTGTCGTATGATAGTACAGTGGTGCGCGTACTTGTGCGCGTTTTGGATATTAACGACAATCCACCACATTTTCGCACAAAAGTATTCACCGGCGGTATAACGACCAATGCAGATTTTGGCACAAAATTTATGCGTTTAGAAGCTTTCGATCCGGATGAAAATGAAAATGCTAGAATTTCATATTATATGATTAGTGAGATTAGACAAACTTTATCGGAAGGCTTGGAAAATGTAAAAAAGTCTCCATTTATTGTGGATCGTGAAACGGGTGATGTGCAATTAAATTTTGATCCACAAAAAGGAATGAAAGGATATTTTGATTTTATGGTACTTGCAAACGATACCGTGGGCATGAAGGATGTGGCGCATGTTTTCATATATTTGCTGAGGGAAGATCAGAAAGTTAGATTCGTATTCCGGCTGCAGCCGGATGAGTTGCGTCTTAGAATAAATGCATTTCGAGAGTAAGTTCGAGTTAAAATCCAAATCTATTTTTAATCAATTAATTGTGGAAGTCGAACGATACCGTACTCGTAACTGTTTAAAACCGTCTAATTTTTTAAAATCGAAACCACAGCGATTGAGACAGTTTCATTTGCGAAATCGAAGCCACAATCGTTTGAAAGCATTTAGTTTTTCAAAACTGTTACCATTTCAAACCATTCCATAACTGAAAACCGAACCTTAACCCTTAGAAACCGTTTCATATCATCAAACTGAAATTGAAACGTGACAGCTTGAAACAATCGAAACCGTAACCGTTAGCAACCGATTCATATATTAAAACCGAAATCGAAACGTGTCAGTTCTAAACCGATTCATTTTTTAAAGACGTTAGAAACCATTTCATATTATCAAACCGAAATCGAAACGTGATAGCTTGGAGCTATCAAGACGGACACCGTTAGAAACCGTTGCGCGTTTCGTATTTAAAAACTGTAATTGAAACAGTGATGTTTCCAAACATTTTTTTTTTTTTATTAAAAACTGAAATCGAAATCTTCTCCGTTTGAAGCCGTTTTTCAACATTTAAAACCCGAATTGTAGCTGCTGTTTTAATTTCAATCAGGTTAACTTTTTGAAACCGAAACCGCCATAATCATTTACAAAATTGTTACCGTTCTAAACCGCACACACCGTTCTAAGGCACACACTACGGAAACCATAAGAAACTGGGAAGCAAAGCAGTTCAGACAACACTGGATTGAATGCCCAGGGCAAAGAATGTATCATACACATATTTAGCAGACGAGGCTCTGGCGACCTTAAATTCCTCATGAAACTAGGGGGTGTGGGTGAGATTGCCTAAAAGGTTCAATGTAGTCATATTAAATCGTTCCCGAGAATGGTGGGTTAGTGCCTTAATGATCGATTACACTCCCTGAAGGTTTCGCTTCAATAATAACTACAACAGCGTATCAGCCAAACTCATTAATTTATGCAGAGACCACCTGTGAAATACGATATCAACTAATTAAGTTAAATCTATCCGATACACAAATATGTTCCTTTTGTGACCTGGAGGATGAAAAGCCGGTTCCCGTTCTCTGCGAATGCGCCGCTCTGGCAAAGCAGAGACTCTCACATCTAGGTGGCGTGATGCTTAACCCCTTTGTGATACTCAGTAAAAAGCCTGAAGAGGTGATTGAATACAATAAAAGCCTTCTCACACAGTAATGGGCTGAAATACAATAATAATAGTTTTACTTATCCCAAGCTTTTGAAGGCTCTCGGAGTTTCTGTGGTCAGCGGGTAGAATGCAGCATCTGTTGACCTGCCTTTTTCTGTAGGCCGAGATGTAAGAGTAACAGATAAGTCTACCATCGATCCAAATTCCAACGCACGCACCGCACCTGCCAAGTCCGTTAATTTTTGAATAAAATCAGAGGGAAAATTTGATATTTTTTATCTACTTAGGCAATCTTATGAATTTTTCCGAAGTTTGTCCGCTGATTAACAGAATCTCTCTCAACCTAACGTTTGCCGACTGATTAGCGTAATCCTATCTACCTAATAATAAAGAGGACTTTTTAATATACATCCAGCTTTTAAACATATTGTAACGAATTTAGTGAAACTTTGCTTATTTTAAACCTTCTGCAAACTTTCGAATCGCTAAATTGTCGAATAAATAACTCCAATACTCAGTAATGCAAAATGGTCATTATTAGATTACTTTGGGAGTAGTACAATTATACTTCACTTCGCAACTGATAGCGTGCTTAAATCAAACTGAATACTGACTACTCAGCTTGCTCTGCTTTTGCCTTGTCCGCATATTTCTCCAAATGTCTAGACGTTTCTCCTTCTAGAATCTTCTACTTGGTTACCAGCTATATGCGTATTCATTTGTAGTAATGTATTTGTAGCTGATGATTACATGTATCTCTCCGTTGCCTTGTATATATGTTTGTAGATGATGATTGATTTGTTTACGTACATACGAGTGGCTGCTTAGTATCGGCTTAGTGATGGTATCGATTAGTGATACTAATATTCGTCACAATATGCTTACCACATGGCGGTCCTTGCCCAACTCGACCTGGCAAAATTTACCAATGTGCCGCTTTATGTTCAAATAACAGACGAAAAATAATACTTTCCAAAAATTTGAAAAGATAAATTCCGTTATATAATAATTGATCATTTTTAAATGGAATTACCTATAGAATACTCATTATGTCATTTACTTTTCATTTCCCTAGGACACTCAGCAACGTAACCGGTGCTATTGTCAATATAGATGAAATTAAGGTGCACGAAAATAAGGATGGCTCTGTGGATAAAACCAAAACGGACCTTTATATGCATTTAGTTGTGCGCGAGGACAATTCCATTTATGAAGTACCTGAAGTTCTTAAACTTATCGATCAGCATATCGAACATTTAGATGACATCTTCAAAGAGCTGAATGTTTTGGATACACAAGCAGCGGAGGCTGAACTACTCGTAGCCGGGCCACCTAAACCGATGTTTGTTTGGTTGATTTTTACAAATTTATTTATGGCTACTTTGCTGGTGGTAACATTGGCTTTGTGCGCGTCACAGCGAAAAGGTTATAAAAGACAATTACGCGCAGCTAAAGTGAATATCTTCAGTAAGTGGGAATTCCGGCAAATGATCGCTGCGATCTCTTTTGGTTCTATTAAATCTTTTGTCAAATATGTATATCTTTATAGGAAATTCTTCGTTATCGCTGCAAAGCAACACAGAACCAGCTACAAGAGTGCCAAATACGAATAAGCATAGTGTACAAGGCTCAAATCCGATTTGGCTTAAGAGTTATGAAAATGAATGGTTTAGAAATGAAGAAAATTTAAGGTGATTAAATAAATTGTATGCGGTACAAAAATCGTGTACTACAAAACTTTATTTCTTTGTTGTAGTACATAACGTATGCCAATTTTATCAAAATAGTTTTTGTTTTATCGGCCTATTGATAAATGATTCAAGGTTCGATTCGAGCTCAAGGCCAGAACAATAATTTTTTTCTAATAATAATTAGTTTTTTTTTTTTAATTTTCCTATAATTGAAAAATTGTATTTTGTTTTTGGAATAGTAAGTTTTTTTTTAGTTTTTGAAATCAGTACTTCTTGAAAACATTTTGCGTAGTGACACTTTAACTTTGAAATATTTGGTAGTTAGTTTTTCAAAAAACCTCAACTTCGACGAAAAAACGATTCGCTTTAATTTTCAATATCAGTGCTTTTCAAAAGCATATTTTTACGAATATTAGCATCACTAAGCTGTTAGTAGATAAAGGCACAACAACAATAAAGCAAGCTGCCACGCTTGTGTATATGAACAAATCAATCATCAATTACACACATATGTACATACAAGGCAACGAAGAGATACTCACAAACACCTGTAATCATCAGCTGAAGTAGTTACTCACACATACACCCGGATATGGCTATAAGATAAACAGAAACTACAAATATACATGTATATAGATGGTAACCAACCAGGAGATACAAAAGTTCTAGAAGGTGAAACGTCTAGACCTTAGGAGAAATACGCGAACGAAGCAACGGAGAGTATAAAAGCAGCGCAAGCTGATATAGTAATCAGTTTTGATTTGTGAAGTATAATTGTGAAGTACTACTCCCAAAGTAATCTAAATAAAGACCAGTTTGCAATACTGAATATTGGAGTGATTTATTCAACAGTTTAGCGATTCGAACGTTAGCAGAAGGTTTCAAATAAGCGGAATTTCCCTAAATTCCCAAAAACTTCAACAATATGATTTCTATATTTATGCGATAAAAACAAAAATATCGGTACTGCATAACCTCAATTTCGTGGAAGAACCTATTGTTTCTTAATTTTTAAAACCAGAAATTCTCAACAAAATATTTTCAGTAAAATTATCTTTGAAAAATGTATACATTTCAATTTTCAATCTCAGTTACGTTCGAAAAAAAGATTAAGAGCTTTAAGAAGAAAACAAACATAGTTTTAATAATTTTTCAAGGAAAGCAAAACCTTTTTTTTTTTTCAAAACGTTTCCGAAAAAATTTTAAGAGAAAAAATTTACTTTTGAAATAATAATATTACTATTTCAAGGAAAACAAAAATGTCGGTACTACATAACCTCTATTTCGAAAAAATCAGTTCTATTTTTTCAATATCAGTACATTTGGAAAACATATTTGGGGGAAAAAAAAATTATTTTAAAAAATGTTGAACAAGATTAAAACTGCTTTAATAAAAAAAGAACTCGAACTTCTACATAACCCCCATCACGAATTGTTTTCATATATTTCAATTTTTTTTTTTTTTTGCAGTCAAGCTGGTCAAGACTCGTTGGATGATAATTTTCTAGCCATCGGTACAATGGATATACACGAAACGCTAAAGGGCACCGCAAAGCTCTTCAATCACACAAATGACCTCAATCGACATTTTAATGTTTACAATCAAATTGATAAGCTAACAAGTAATGCTCAAATTCTAGCTCGTAAATTAGAGACTACAGAATTATAAAATTATATTTATACTAATATCTATCTATAATAATTTCAAAAGTATAAAGTTTAGCAAGTATTTAAAACTAATTTATTTTTGTAAATAAGTAAAATAAGTTAAAGTAAAATAAGTTAATTTTGTGAATAGAATATAAAAACTTTATCCAAAAAATTCGAAAACTTCAGAAGTTTGAGTCTCATATTTGGAAGAACTTAAATAAAAACTTTGTTTATCCGACCATGGAAGTTGGTATTTTTAAATCGAAGAAATTGTAAGCGAACCATGCTATCGAAAATGCGTCATGCTCTGTTGTCGTTCTTCTAGCAGTGTACGCTAAGGCACAGACTACGGAACGCCCTGAGGCGCTATAAAAGTGTTGACGAAATGACGGGCTCAACGAATATTAGGTTCTATGACCGCGCTAAATAGATTCGTTTCTGGCGCACGCAACAAAACTATTTCCCTCGGCGGGGTTAGATTCAACACATTCCCGGCGCAAGAGAGTTTGGAGCTGGCCCACTGCATGGAGAGCTGCTCTGGGGATGAAAATTTGTGGAAGGGGCGCAACAAGTTAAATGGGGTTACACCGAAATCGCAGCCCTTGGTCGGGAAAAAACCCGAGTCGTTCCGGTACATAGAGCCGGTTACCATGGGAAGCTAAAATTAGCTCGATGCTGCAGTTGCCTCCTCTTGACCGTTGAAAAAGTATCTAAAAACAGAAAATAACTGATAAAATTTGCTTATCACTCTAGTTGCTATTATCTTACTAACATATGTAGGTAAGTATGTACATTAGGGTGGATCGATTTGTATGAACGAAAGTTACCGATTACACGCCACCGATTTTTCGATAGGATTTGGGCTCAGGAAAAGAAGTCCCACTGCGCATACCCAAAAAAATAATTTTCGAGCCTGCGAAATTTCATTTTTTGACTTTTTTTCGACTTTGATTTTTAAGGTTTTTTTCATGACCTAAAAAATTTTCATTTGATTGTAAAATTTTCATGTATACCCTGTCCGACGAGTTTTTGAAAAACAGTTTTTTGAAAAAAAAAAACGTTTTAGTCGGACAGGGTATACATGAAAATTTTTTAGTAGGTCATGAAAAAAACCTTAAAAATCAAAGTCGAAAACAGTCAAAAAACTAAATTTCGCAGGCTCGAAATTTTTTTTTTTTTGGATATGCGTAGTGAAACTTTTCTTGCTGAGCCCAAATCCTATCGAAAAATCGATGCCGCGTAATCGGTTAACTTTCGTACATACAAATCAACCCACCCCAATGTACATATGGGGTATTCCATCCCATTTCAACCAAGTTTTTTCTTCTTTTTCTAGCTTACGAAAGACGTTTTTCAGAATTTTTTCAAATTTTTTCATCCAATTAAAAAAAAGTTATGAATTTAAAAAAAAAAACACCGTTTTTGTTTTCAAAATGCTATAACTTTTTCAAAAATTTACCGTTTGGGATCTTTTTTTTTTAAATTTGTTTTTAAATGTACTTTTCGGAAAAATACAAAAAAAATTTTAAGGTTTTTTTTTTTTTTGTAATTTTTCAGTTTTTCGAGATTTTGAATTTCGCCATTTTTTTCTCATAAAAAACTTCAATCAATTCTGCAATCATCCCCACTAATCCCGGAGTGGGCCGATATTTTTTTTTTATTTAATTAAAAAAAAAACTTTAAAAATTTAGAAAAAAAAAGATTCCAAACGCTCAATTTTTGAAAAAGTTATAGCATTTTGAAAACAAAAACGGTGTTTTTTTAAAAAACTCATAACTTTTTTTGAGTTGGATGAAAAAATTTGAAAAAATTCTGAAAATCGTCTTTCGTAAGCTAGAAAAAGAAGAAAAACTTTCAGCCAATTCTAAAGGGGTCGGGTTCAAAATTGGTCGAAATGGGATATATAAATCAATTAAGAAAACGACTTGTTTTGGTTTTTTTTATTTTTTTTTTCTAACATTTTTTTTATTTCATTTTTTGTTAATAATTTTATTTTAATAATACAAAAATAAATCACAAATGCAGAAACTACGAAAGAAAGTCACTTAAAAAATGTATGCATGTGAGTCTTTGTGTGTATGTGTGCAAATAATATTGTATGTGGCAGAGGTCACAAAACACGTAAATATGTATGTGTATATGTATATCGCAGCATACCTATGTACATAATTTTATATGTTTGCTGTTTTTTTTTTCTTGTTTAGTTGTATATAATTTTTCTTTTTTATCTACCTAATACATTTTATTTATTTATTTTGTGTATTAAATCAATGTTTATATCCCTTCAAATATATGTATGTATGTATCTATGCAGTCATATAATGTATAGACAAATTTTGTTATTATAAGTTATATAAATTAAATTTTAAAAAATATATACATCTTAAAATTTTATTTAACAAAATTTTGTTCGATATTTGCAGTTTCTATTTTATTTTTATTTTTTTGACAGTTTTTCTTCAGTATAATTTAAAGCAAATTTTTTTGTACAATTTTATTTACTACAACAAAATATACTAACGTTCATAAACAAAAGCATGAACTTGATGTGTTTTAAGAAAAATGTACCGTAATTAATTTGTAATACGATATATAAGTTTATTTGTTGTTGTTGTTGTCGGGGAGTGCTGCTTGTGTTCCAAATATTGTCTGTTGGTTTTTACGTTGCTTAAATACGACTGTCGTGCGAACGTTTCACATTGAAAATTGTGCTTGAAAATGTTTTCCTCGAATTGCTATATTACGATATTACATATATTTTTTACATAATTAGATATTATACATAAAATGCACTAGCATATTCATCTGCATATCGCTCATTTACTTCAATAATGTCATAACTCAAAAAACACAATTTTCCAGGAGAGCCATTCAAAGATTTTAACGGCCATATGTTGCGCATATAAAGGCATATTTTCATTTTTATAGCACGTGGTAAATTTTTAACGGATCACAAAGATTTTTTTATACAACCTAGATCATGATATTTGGTACGTTTATATGTTATTAACTCAAAAGTTATGATTTTTGAGTTATGACACTATTGAAGTAAATGAGCGATATGTACGATTATGTGTATTAAAGCGGGTCAAATTTTTTCCATCAGGATTATAGCAAAAACGTAATCTACAGATGATTCTAAGAAAAATTGCTGAAGACACCATAGTTCTAAGTTCGATTTTGAGTCCCCCACTTTTGCAAAATAGATATTTTGCCATATGAATGTAGGGTTTGGCCAAAAAAGCTTCATAGCTTCTGATGAGTTATAGGAAAAATATCATATTGGGCTTACTTTAAAGGGATTTTACATACATTTCCGAATCTGTATTAATATCTATAGGGTTTTTGAATTTTAGTAGAGATATTAGGCTTAAATTATGAGAAATTTGCCTAAAATTAACTTTTAACAAATTTCTTATGGGGAATTTTTTTTCTTTACAGCTGAAATAAGTTCACAACATTTCCAACAACTTTCATTCAGACAGTTTTTCTTTTTTTCCAATTTGTTTTAGTAGAAAAAAAATTTCAAAAAAAAAACCTATATTTTCAAGTAATAAGCAAAAAAACACTATTTTTATAATTTTAATGTAATTTATTTAAAAAATTATTTTTTTACTTAGAATTGACCATTTTAACGTATTTTTCAAAATAATAATCTTTTTGCTCTCCATTCGTGGTTGTTTTTCACGACTTTCTGCTGTAACAGCTTTACTTCACTTTTTTCTATAACACGTTTGGAAACAGATGTTAACAACTGTACATATCTTTCTCCATCCAAACAATTTGAGCCGCTTTGGTGTGTATATATGTATATTAGGGTGAAGTGATACCCTATGGATTTTTTTTTTTCGTAATGGCCTAGCAATGAAAAGTTGTCTTTATAGGAGTTAACCAAAACCAGCAAATATTATTTTCGTAGAATGGCGTTTTGAGGTGCCCCCAGCCCCAAGAAGTTGAGCGAAATAATCGCGATTTTACAAGCTCATTATTTACATATTAATTTTATTTCTTTTATAATATACGTAACTTTAGTAAAATTACATATTATAACTAAAACGACTAAATTTTAATTGGTGTTTTAAAGTTTTTTGTTGATAATAGTATGTTTCTAATCAAGTGTATAATTAAGAGTTTTACAAGCACATAGTTGGCCATGAAAATCAGTAGGCTTTGAAATCAATGTGCATAATAACAACAAGCGAAAGTAAATCAATGACAAAAAAACAAAAAAAAATTTTGTACCTACCGTCTTTTTCAAACATACGATGAGTGAAATAAAAATTTTCAACCTTATTTCTGGGCCCGTATTACATGTTACGATCCGTGATCGAAACTCATTTTTTAAATCACAAAAGCTCTTGAAAGGTGAATCGGATTAATGGCATATTTGTACTAGCGACAAATAGTACTCGTTATATCCATTCTTTATTATAATTTTTAAAATAAGTTTGACAGTTGCATAGTTATTGCTTGAGTGAAAATAGTTTTCAGTCACTGATCATAACACGTAATAGGGACCCTGGTCTAGAAAGTCAACTTTCTGGAGGTCAACCAAAAGCGAGTTCGAAAAAAAATAAATTCACTCCACCCTAATGTATATATATAATAATACTCGAGCGTAAATGAGTGAAGTTGAATATTTAAAAATGAAAATTAAATTAGTGTACGAAAGATGGAAATATTCAATGTATAAGTACGTATATACAGCTGGGATTTTAAGAAATAGCAACGAAAATGATTTGCAAATTATTTCAATTATATTTTCTTACTTTAATTTCGCTAGTTTCAAACAACAATAGAATGATTTGCATAACGAAAACTTTCTAAACCCATTCCGAAAATGTTTTCGAAAAAAAGGTCGAAAAGCCGTTAAAATTCTTAATGAAAGTTTCGAAATTTTTATTTAGAAGCAGGTTTGTAGTCTTAGTCATTTGAGACTAGAAAAGTAAAAAATGTGAAGTCCCTCAAAATTGAACTGGCCGACCCGTGAGGACCTCACATACATAGTGTTGCCAGAAATTTGCTCAACGACCAAACTGAAAAACCTTATAAAAAACCAGGACCTGTGTTATAAAATAGCTTCGTCCTCTCGGCAAATACAAGAAGCTTTCTAGTACCCATGCTACTTGCTGCTTCTATGTATGTAGTTCTGATAGCTATTCCACTCGTTTCCTCGATCGTCTCCTCCCCCAGCCGGCACTTTCTACATCTGCTTTAAGTGCAAAGGCCTATTTAAAAGCATGTTACGCCAGAACGCAGTGTCCCGTCAGCATAGGCATTAGCTTTCAATTTAAGAGTTGACGCGACTGCAGTTTAAGCTATTTTCCTCCAGTGTTTCTTTCTCTTTAGTTAAGGGGTACTACTTTCGTCGGAAAAACAATACAGTGATCTGACAGCTTGTAGGATTTGTTCATTTCCGGATGTGCGCAGTATACCGCAGACCCTACTCCTTCCATTACTTTGGAACCATCGGTATACCCGTGTATCGCGCCCTCTATCCTTTGAGCGCCCTTTCGCCAACCTTACACCTCTACTGTGACTCTAGGAGACCCATCGATGCGCAGGTAAGGAACTACATAGTCTGTCCGTCCAATATTTAATGACGCTATGACTATGACTACTCTCACCGTAGATATTGAGTCTCGTTGTAGTTGTTAACCCTATCTTCTTCGACACCAGGTCTACAGGTAAAACGTTCAGAATGACAAACAGTGCAGCCGTCGGAGTTGTTTTTAGGCCTCCCTTATTTGCTTTTAAAAACCCCAGCATTCTTTGACATGCGGCACCGCTTTCGAGGAATCTGGGCCTTTAAAGTTTACATTTAAATATAGAAATATTCGAATTTCAAAAAAGTTTCGAAAATTTTTACAATTTTTTTTTTTAATTTTAGCTTAAATAAAATGGTTCGAGAGCCCTCTGGAGTTTTTCGAAATGTTTTATAAATGACTTCACTCAGAATTGGCTTATTTTTACCAGTATACAAATTTATTCCAATTTCAAGTTTTGTTCATATGTTTTAAAGGTGTAAAAGTGTCGAAAATTAAAAAAAAATCTAAAAATTTTAAAAAAATATAAAAATTTGAAGAAAATAATTTGAAAATAAAACAAAATTCATTCGAAAAGTAAAAAAATCGAAAATTAAAAAAATCCAAACTTTGATGAAAAAACCGAAATCACAGTTAAGAGACCAATAATCTTTAGTCTCACTAATGGCAACTTCTAAGCGGTTGAAAAACTCATTTGAATTTTAAAATTTTTTAATATAACCCTCCAGGTTCCAACAAATTTCGAACAAATTAAAAAAAAAAGATTTGAAAATTATATATATTTTTTTATGTCAAAAAATTGGAAATACGTTTTAGTAGTCCATTAAATTTTTGTCTAGAATTAGAATTTCGTCGCCGCTTTTTCCTGCACATGACCAAAATTGTTATTATTTTTTTTTTAGGCTAGTTTTTTGGCCAATCAGGTACACCAAAGCAAAAAAGTGCCATCATCAGTGTCGATCGAGGGATTGGTGACTTTGAGAGCTTAATTCAATGAGCTATAACGTTACACTTTCGGTTTTTTGATTTAAAATACAAAAAATAAAAATAAAAAATTTACTTTTCAACTGGATTTCGAGTGGCTCCAAAATGTGATTTGTAGAAAAAAAATATTTGAACTATAAGAAATTAAATAAATAGTTGCAAATGTCTATTCTAGCTAAAAGCTAACATAATAATTGCGGTGGCAATTCTTTTTAAACTCTTCCTTTTTTATTTTTGATATTTTAGGAAATTCATAGCAGCAAAACGATTTTAAATAAATTCGAAAATTTATGCAATTTTGTAGTTCAATCACTTTTAGTCTAAAAAGTACAAGTTAGGGGTTTCGTGTTGAGATTTGACACTTTAATATTTCCTTCCATACGAAGGCGACATAGCTTTATTTTTTGAAGAAAATTTAAAACAAACTTCGAAAAAAAATTTCAAAAATCAATACGACTTTGGAGAGAACTATAACTCGAATTTTATTACAATAAAATTGATTTGGCTACAAATTTGCGTAATAAACAGAATTCAGAAAACTCTAAATAAAAAGTTCGAAAATTGTCTAAAAATTTCTCGAGTTTTCCTATTTTTTCGAAAACGTTTTTGATTTCGATTTGCATAGTTTTAGTTACAAAATTCATAGAGATGTTTCCTAAATTATCAAAAAAAAAATCTAATCAACGAAATCGGAAGAAATGGCCACTGTAATTTTCGCATTCCCTGTTGTATATATATTTCTTTTGTCACCTAGATTGTTCATCAAAAACAAGACATACACACATATGTATATACAATGTACACATACACAAAGTTTAATTTTTTAAGATATTCATACACACAAATTTAAATAACATAAATTTTAAATTTTTCTTTACTTTACGATTTCAGATTTGCTTAAACACTGCGTAGTTGCAGTGTTATAAGTTTTTTTTTTGTTTTTTGTTTTTTATTTAACTAAAGCCATTTATCACTAAATTGTAAATACATTCTGATATAAAATAATCTAAATATTTTACGAATTCACGTACAAAACACACAAGTCGTTAATTTCAATATAATAGTTAATAATAAAACATAAAATATAAGTAAAAAAAAGTTTAAGACAACGCAAAATAAAAACATATATGTATAAAGATTTATCTTAAAAATAGTAGTTATAATGATTTATTTTATAATAATTTATTTAATACAATGCGCGGTTATCAAATTGGTTATCGGTTATAACTACCTACACTTTCAAACATTTTTAACGGAAATTTACCGTTTTTTATTTTTTTTTTAATTCAGTCCACAACACATTTTTGTTTGCAATGCCAAGTATGAAGAGAGCAATACAAAAATCGATTGCAAATTTAATTTTGTGAATTTAGTACAGAACAGATCGAGGTTACACACCTAAAGCGGCATACAGTGGGCCAATTTAGTAATTTTTTTTTTCTAAGTTTCTGATACTCCCCACCATGCGGCATTGCAAAAACAAGACAAAAGTTTTTTTCACCAAAATCGTATATGAACACTTTTGTTTCGTTTTTCAATGTGTCTTAAATTTACGTTTGTGCATACATATTTCATAAACCTACTATTTTTAGTGTAACTTGAAGTTCAACGCACTTTTCAGTTATTAGTCTAAACGTTTTAGATAAAAAGTTCCTTTTAAATTTTTTGTTAAATTGAACAAATGCTAGGGATATGAGGATGAGTTTGAGTAAATGGACTGCCCTTTCAGTACCGCCCTTCCTTGGAATCAAATCGAAAATTCCGAAAATGTTGAGAATTTCACTTAGAATTTCAGAAAGATCTAATCAAATTGTTTAACGAAAAATATATGAACCAATTCCAAAAAAGACTTCGAAAAAATTCAAAAATTTTATAAGTTTTTGAAAAAATTTATGAAAGTTTTGAATATTCTAGAATTATAGAAAAATCCTAGAATATACCCACTGCAGTTAAGCTGTCGTAAGAGGCGACTAAAATATCCAAATGACTCAAGTAGCGCAACCCTTTTAAGAGGCTGCCAGCGCAATTTATAGCTTCTTCAACCCAATTGTCAACCTAACCTACCTGAATCCTGTTTCTTTAGCAGGAGAGGCTCTAGCGACCCAAAGTTCCTCATGGAACTAGGGTGTGGGGGTGGTGTGGCCTAGAAGATTTAATGTAGTCATATTAAATCGTTCCCGAGATGGTCGTGCTTGTACTTTAAAGGGCCTTGTTACCGGAACGTACCGGATCTATATCCGGCAAAGGACCATCAACATCGATAACAATCCCCGAAACCACTGGGAAGTACCATTATCGCTACAACAACAACAACACAAATTGTTTCACGTAAAATATGTAAAGCAGTTTCAAAAAGGGTTTAAGAAAAAGCTCATACATTTTTTACGAAAAATTTGTGAACCGATTTCAATTCAAAACCGTTCTTGAAAAAACTGGAAAATTCAATAAGCTTTTAAATCTGTATGTAAATTTCGTTTTTATATAGAATAAAAAAATGCATTAATTCTCTAACGAAAAATACGTAAACAAATTTCAAAAACTTTTTCGAAATAATTCGGAGTATTTGAAAATATTTACGACAGTTTCGAATTTCGAGTTTTCAGAAACTCTCTGTGTATGCAGTTTTGTAGTTCACAAAATTTTAGTCTAACAAAGTAAAAGAGATAATTTGTCAGAATTTAAATTGTTTGTATTTCCTAAGGTCAAATTCATATATGCAATCTTGTTAAATAATAGTAAAAAAAGACAAGTGAGCTTGTTCAAAATTCTTACATAAAGTTGTGTAAAAAATTTATAAAATTGTATTACATAGTATCACACTTCGAATCAATTTACAAAATAGCACACATTTAATACAAATTATATATTTCCTAGGTAATCCCACACGTTTGCTCATTTAACATGAAATTAAAAATAAAAATTCAGTTGTTCGATAATACTATCATCCCCTTCTTCTCCCCTTACAATTGAATGAAAGTGTTAAGTTTTTTTTTTTTAAATCCACCAATTTTTTTTGTAATGTTTTACATAATTTCATAAGTTACAACATTTACTGTTACGCTTATGACTACTTAATCAAATCAGCTAACTGTTGCTACTGTAATTCATTCAGCACAACGTTTATATATAATTTAATATGTATATTTTTTTGTTTATTTTATTTGTATGCATAATTCCGGGTTATTATTGATATTTTTCATTCATCAGTTGGACCCTTAATTTTTTTTATAACGTATTATGCATGTATACTTGTGTATGTACAACTGCTTTGCACAGTGGGACCACAAAAAATACATTGCAGTTTTCTAAACTCAAAATAAGTATGAAAGCTAGCGTACGAAAGTAGAAATACAAAAGCAAGCGAAAAGTTAAACATTGTTGAGTAGACTCGTGAGTGCTCATAAATTAAATCAGTAAAAGGCGAAGAAGAAGCCGGAATTCTTAGGCGAACTCGAAGGATAAGACGATCTTTAGAAAGGGTTGCGCTCCTTATTAAAAGAAGCATTTTCGGTTGCGCGAATCCTCGGGTTTAGAGTTGGGGAAGGCGAATTTTTTTAGGTATACGAAAATGTCCAGCAATTTATATGTTTTTCGTTTTTGTGTAATAAATAGAAATCCCTGAGGGAGATGCAAAACAGTGTCGAAACCCGTAGGATGAGGAAGTAAACATTTGTTTTATTTTAAAAGAAAGCCGGCCAGAAAGCTCCAAAAAATACTACTATACTGGTGTACGAAAATTTTTAGACAAATTCAGAGAATTTCGGGCATATTTTCAGACTTATTCGAGTTCGGCGCCGATTTTTTTTTAGGTGAATGAGATGGTCTAGATGGTTTCACCATATTCGGTTTACGGTACCCAAGTGCGGTATGAAAAAAGAAATATTTCCGTTTTCGGATCCTTAATCTTGGCATAAATACACGCCTTGGGATATCCGATTCAAACAATACATGGGCGTTAATCGATTTAAATCCGACAAAGCATTGTGAACATAGCTTACGCTTCCCATAACCATCAGGAGAATATATAATGCGTTATTCATTATTATAATAGAAAATTGAGTCATAAATGAGACACATAAATAAAACAGGCGGGTTAGGGGGTCAGAATATTCCCGCGGTAGGTATGCCTGTCGTAAAAAGCGTCTAAAATACCAGATTCAAGGGGCTGTGTAGCACAATCGTTTCAGGTTGCCAGCGCAATATATAGCTTCTCCAAACCCAATTGTCAACCTCCTCCTTATGGAACTTGTGGGTGGGGAGGGAGGGCTGGCCTGAAGGTTTAATGTGGCCATATAAATCGTTCCCGAGATTGTCGGGTTAGCACCTTAATGGTGCTGTGCTACCGGAGCGTACCGGATCTGTATCCGGCAAAGGACCATTACATCGATAACACTCCCAAAGCCTGCGGGGAGTAACCTTATCGCTACAACAACAACAACAACAGGCGAAACATGAAAGCAGCGATATATTAACGATTTGCTTACTTTTATAGAAATATTTTCATATGAAATTTTTTGCAATTAAGAAAAATGTAATTTACTTGTCATAATCCAACTGGGATACAAACAAAATTTATGTGATAAATTTAGCTGTGAAATTTAAACGTCTGCAGTATCAGACGTATGTTTAACATAGAAAAATAACTGGGGTGGCTTTCAGTAATTCGATAGTCGACACTCAATTTGTGTTACGGAAAGCGAAAACGATTATTTTATGCTCGTTCTTGATAGATATCGAATTACGGAAAGCCACCCCTGTATATATGTAAAAGCATAAAGAATTTCTACTTCACAGTCATAAAACAGATCTAAACTAATACATACATATTATATATAAGCTACCTTATTTTTGTATATATAAATTATTATAATTAAAATTAGAATTAAGGATTTTAAATAAAAGCATTCCAACATTTCGTGCATACATAACTTTATGCACTGTCAAGTAAAAATCGCAATTAAACATTATAGCTAAATTTATATACACATACATATCTGTTTATTTAAATAAGTATAAAATAGATCCAAAAAACAATCAATTAAAGACCGATATGCTAAAATATGTATCGAACCTTTGTTCCCAAATTTAAAATAGCTTTCTACATTATTTTCCTGTTTTTTGCTTTTATTTTGATAATTTTTTTTTTATTTTTTGTAATTTTTTTTTTTTTTTTCAGTTTATCTAGGTGTTTATTGTATTGTTTTTTTTTTCTTCTTTTATTTTGTATATGAATTTAAGTTATTTAAATGAATTCTTTTGCATACACACTCGCTCTATACTTATTATTCAATTAGTCTCCATTGAGGCATATGCATTTGCTTAGTTGAATAGCGAGCGACTGCGGTATTACATTTGTTTGTTGTACCCACCAGCATTTACGCTTGTACAAGACCACGTATATCGGTTATATTTGCACCACTGCCACCACCATCACCACCACCTGCACTATTACTACCACTATCAATGAATAATGTTGATGTATCAATGCCAGATGTGGCGTCTGGTGAACGCATAACTGACGATACAATAGCATTGCTATCAGCTAGAATTTCGTCATCGTCGGGAAAGTCTCGTAAGAAATCAATGTCCGTTCCGATTGTCTGTTGAAGACTCTTAAGATGTTTGTCAGCCAATTCAAGCGCACGCTCGACCTCTTCGCGCTCTTCTTGATGCACTGCACATATGAGAAAATTGGAAAACATTTTCATTAGAGATATCTGTACATTAGTGCGGGTCAAATTAATTGTTGAAAAGGCACATCCAGTTTCTGAATCTATGGGTCATACTGAGTAATATTGTACATTGGCCCATAGGTCTGAAATGAACTTCGAGCCTCCCTAATTTTGTTAGAAAATTTTATATCCCAATCCGAATCCGAATTTGACATTTATTTTCATATATTTTATTTGTGAGAGCCGTTTTTCGGATTGAGATATAAACTTTTCTAACAAAATTAAGGAGACTCGAAATTCATTTCAGACCTATGGTCCCATGGACAATATTACTCAGTATGACCCATAGATTCAGAAACTGGATGTGCACCTGAAGTTTTTTGCCCCCATTTTTACCCATACAATTTGACCCGCCCTAGTGTACATACTTACAAAAAATTTGAATATAACAGTGAGCAAAATGTTTTAATTTTTAAAGCGCCTATGCGTCCAAAAAAAAACTGTTGGTTTTTTTTTCGTCCAAAATAGAGCACAGCGAACACATTCTGGAGTGAATTTTTGTTTGCAACGTATGTGTAATACAAAATTTGAATCTTTTGGAAAAAACTCAAAGAAAGGCGGTCATTTGTATTGAACCTTGGAGTTGTTTATATTTGTAAGCTATTTGGGGTATCAAAAAATCTACAGAAATTAAAAGTTTAATTTACAACTAGATATTTAAAATGAAAAATTCGAAACATTACATCTTTTGAACAAACTGCCGTATTAAACTAGGCCAAATTGATTTGGGGGGTGGGGTTACACTGATACTGTAACAGGTTAAACTCTTATCTATCCAGAATCAAGCCAGACATACAAAATGTATGCCCCGCTTGCAATGTGTCCCCACATGACACCAACCATCTCTTTAATTGTAATGTGGAACCAACGCATCTAACACCCCTCTCATTATGGTCCACCCCTGTTGAAACAGCAAGTTTCCTTGGACTCCCGTTAGAGGATATTGATGACAATTTATGATCGGTCGCACCTATTGGATGGGGCGAAGCACAGCTACAACAACAACTAGGCCAAAAGCTTTTATTTCTGACTACTGGACCCTAAGTCTGGCTGCTTTTAAATACGAAAGATTTATTAATTTTTCCAAAAGGAGCTTTTCGGCCGATAAATAAAAAGACAAAAACTGCAATGGACGAGGCAATGGACGCAGTCGAAAATTTTAATTGTGCTAGTTTGTATATATATGTATGTTGTTGAATGAACGTTTTTGTTAATAAATGTTACATGTAAAAAGGAAACATTTTATGTTAAAGAATAAACCAGACTCCCTGATGAAGATGTTATAAAAAACATCGAAACGCGTAGGAGAATAAGAAAAAACAAAAGTTTTTGTCTTTTTATTTATCGGCCGAAAAGCTCCTTTTGGAAAAATTAATAAAAACTATACTCTGGCCCAAAATCACTAATAATGAAAGATTTATATTCTGGTGATTTCATGGGCATCTATCACACTGTGCAACATCGGTTGGAGAAATGTGGCCATGAACAAAAAGGTAATTTCCCCTACCATCGAAGTTAGCCTCCAAATAAAAAGGGTATACTTCTTCTCTGAAATCAGATGAGTTCCTCATTCCTTTGCGTTGGCGAATGAAATATATAAAGAACCACCTTCTGTACTGATATTGTGAATAACATTTATATTTTATCACTATTGAGCGATGAAAGATAGTAAAGACAGGAATATTGATACTTTGTAGAGAATCAGCCATAACTCACTAGCCAGTGAAACCTAACATTTGCTTCTTTTTAGCCTTTTCTTGTCAGACTCGACCGGATCATTTCAAACCCAATTCACGTCGATATGAATGTGTTGGTCCTAGGTGGGTTTATATAATCTTGCCACAGTGCCTTAATAGGTCATCATCAGCGCAACCCAAAGTAAGCAACAGCATATTTTTATCTAACTCGTAACCATTACATCAATCAAATATGCACACATTTCACACAAAAATATTTGCTATACTTTATATAGCATATTTTCGCATATTTTACAATAAATGCAAATTTTACAATTAATACTTATTTATAAGCATATTTTGAATATTGTCTTTCCTCCTTTATTTCTAAAGCTAATATGAGTTTTGGTAATGAAACAGTATGGCCTTTGTGCATTAAGGTAAATATATGGGTTAGAAGGTAGGGTTGGCATTGAAAAAGTTTGCAAGTGTATGAAAAATATGTATATTCAATTATTATTCGCTAAAGTTAACGTTAGTTTTTAGCCTCTTTGCCAAATTGTCATGTACATAGACTCAGCCGATGATTTTTTGCTTTTATATTTGTAATGAAAAACTTTGTATCGGCTTGTGTAATGCGTTCATTTAATCCATTAGAATTTATTCCTATAAATCCAAGAAAATTATCTCGGCCAAGTGGTTGCCCCTTAGTGATGCCTGTTTTATGGCGATTCTATGACTCTTGCTAGGACTTAGGCGACAGGTTCGAAATCGAAAGTAGCCTTGGTCGGTTAAAATGTGGTGATCTGGTCGTCCAGTGTAAACCATCAAAACAAAAGACTAAGCTACGCGGAAATACTTCCTTTCACGTTCTTGAATAGGAAACCAGTTTATCCATAATTGTATACTGTGTTTGTTTACATCAAAAATAGTAAAGCCGAAGTGACATTTAGCGCCAGTTGCACGTGATAGCGATTTCCAGTAGCGTGATTACTTTTGATCCACCCGGTACTTTCGGAATATAAAAGCATATTTACCGCCTTATAAGGAGTTTATTATTATAATTTTTACTAATAGTTTTGGATTTTATAAGCACAGAAAATCAGTTTTTTAAACGGTTTTATTTAGCTTGAGTTGACAGTGCAGCCTGCCCAGCACGGCCGTTGTGAACGAATTTTGTAATTGAAATTTAAGTAACTTCCCGATAAGCTACAAGCTTGCAACTTGGAATATAGTTCAGAACCCGATGACAATGCAATAATAAAAAATCGCCGCTAGGTGGCACATGGATTGAGATATTCACAAAAATCGTATTTGTGGCCCGATTTGGCTCATATTTGGAACACATTATACATGCAAGAATAAAAATCGACCTGTGAAAAAAAATCGCCGCTAGGTGGCGCATGGATCGAGATAGCATAAAAATCGTATTTGTGGTCCGATTTGATTTGGTCCATATTTGGAACACATAATACATACATGAATAGAAAGCGACCTATGATGCCCGATTTGGCTCATATTTGGAATAAATATTGCATACAGTCCGGTAGAAGAGACATCAAAATATTTTGGAGTTGGAGGAGGGACAAGCATACGTGGCGCAGAGTCGAGTAAAGTCTTTGGCAGGATTATGTATTGAGGACTTAGATTGTAACAAATTGTCAGGAAAGAGTCCTTGTAATAATGAGTCACTAAATGAACTAAATAGAATGAGAAAGAATAGGCAATTCATAAAGACTAAAAACTTGAAAATAAAAAAATTTAAAAAAAATGTTTAGGCTAAACGGTTTTATTGAAAACAATACTTACATGAAGTAATAATAATACGAAAAGCTAGAAAATAATTAGGTAGGTCCTAGGTACTAGTCATCACACTCCTTATCAATCTATGGCGTTGATCAGACAATTAAATAAAAGCGTTGGACGCGTCATATTTCTATTGATAGTCATAAGTAAAACCAACTGAACCTTAATCAGGTTATGCTACGCCTAACATTTTTAGAAATTTCACGCGCCCAACGCTTTCATTTAATTGTCTGATCAACGCCATAGATTGATAAGGAGTGTGATGACTAGTACCTAGGACCTACCTAATTATTTTCTAGCTTTTCGTATTATTATTATTTCATGTAAGTATTGTTTTCAATAAAACCGTTTAACTTACAATTTTTTTTTAATTATTTTTTTGTTGCATATTTTGGGTTGCCGTAGTCACCACTAAAATAATTTCCATAACTCTATTCCAATATTCTGTAGGTAAATTTAAGGACACTCAAGCAAAGCTATGCAACAGCTACCTTATTGTGCCTTAGGTCTTTCTGACAAGGGATGAAGGAAAACCGTTCCAATATACATCAAATGTCGACCCGGCCAGAAAATCAACAAAACAAAATGAAAACATTTTCTATTATATACCTGCTGTAAATAACTCATTGAATGCATCCTCAGGTAACGTGCTAAGCACATTCGCCAAATCATGCTCTTCCAATAGGCGCGTATCACCCAATGGTATGTCGTCTAAATAAAGAAACAAAAAAAGTTTAAGTCCACAAAAAAATTCAAATATGATAAATGTCATTAACTGTATTCACCTGCATCATTAGGCCCCACCATCAGCTCAGTCTCACTTAAACCACCCAAGCCAGTATCTTCGGAACTAGCATAGGCTGAACTATTCTCGCAAACACTAAGTAGCTCCTGATGAAATAATTCTTCTGTTGATGATGGCAAAGATGATGACGAACCCAGCGCCGATGTGAAATTTGAATCACAATTTGTGCCAAAATAAGAATTGAGTGATGTAGTAATGCTATTGTTGCTATACGTATTTGAAGTATTGATCTTCGCATTAGTGTTGATGTTGTTGTGCGCATTTCCATTATTTTTACTGTTAACTGCAACAGAGAATTGCGCCACTAATTGGCTTATTTCATGTGGCTTCAAATCTTGAGATATTGCATCTGCGCCTTTCTGCAAAGCATTACCACCATTAGCATTATTGGCATTAATTAAACCAAAACTAAGTGTATGTTTCGGCGGTACAACCGTCGGTGACACCGAGCTACTAACAACTGGCATATTACGTCCACTGAGCGGTGCCAATGCTGGCATTGCAATATGAGCTTGACCACCTTGAATATTCATATTTGACGAAATGTAATGCGGTTGTGAAATAGACGATTGTGAATTACTTGCAATAGATTCAAGTGATGTAGTGCTACTTTTGCGCTGCAACACTGCTGATGTCAATTGTAATGGCGCTACTATTGATGCTGTTGTAACAACTATAGGTGGCGTTGAAGTTGGTGTTAGTGTAGCAACCATCTTTTTGGGACGCTTTATTGTTCGTCCAACTGAGTTGGGCGACTCCGTTGTAGGGGGCGCTTTACGCTTCCGTGTAGCATTTACTTTAATATTTGAAGATTTCTTTGTTTTACTTATAACAGCACAGGCGACATTGCTATTAAAAGGTTGTTGTTTTATCTGTTGCAATTGCGTAAGTAAATCTCCGGAGGCATTACCATAATCCGCTGGAGTTTTATTTAATGTTTTAGCTACAATGGTTGATACTATTTTGTGATTTGTTTGTATGCGCTGTTGTCCATGAACGGCACGATTGTAGGCATCGCGTTTACGCGCATGCTCAACACAAAGTGGCAAATCGTGAATTATATCAAAGACGGGTATACGACACTGGGTATTGTCAGCGAATTTCGCTGTACACGGCAAGAAAATATGTTGCGATATATTGTCAACTATGTGATCTTCACATTGTGTCGCCATTTCGAGGACAGTCTTGGCGCAGCCAGCATAATTACATTTCTTGTGCGCGATTATTCTGTAAAAATTAAAAATTTATTAGTAAAGAATTTTATGAAAAGTATTTGTGCTATTTAAAACCGGCTCTTATTACAACGAGCGCGAGGCGACCGGGTATTAGGAACGGTTCGAGATGTACAACGAAAACTAAAGAAACAAAATTCGAAAGTTCTAAAGGTGTTTAAAAAGCTTCATAGAAATTTCGAACTATTTACTATGCATGTTTAGAAACTGAAGTATGCAGTTTGGAAGTCCAATTTCCAAAACCTTTTTGAAAAAAAAAATCCAAAATTTGAAAAATGTTTATAAAAATTTTGAAATGTTTACTTGTTTTAGCTATGTTAGTATAATCAACTTGATTTCAAAAACTTTTTCGAAAAAAATTAAATACTCTAAATGTTCAAAAATTTTCCGGGAAGTTTCCAAATGTTACTATGCATTAGACTGGGTCGAAAAAAAGTGCAAATGTCCGCCCCTAAATTTAAAGATTATGTTGAGGGTTTCGGAAAAAAAAATTTTTTTTTTGATCCTTCGAAATACAGCCGAAAAGGTTTTTTCGTTGTAACTTTGTTATTTTACGTCCGGTTTGTAAAATTGATATGTCATTTTTTTGGCCTTGAGAAGCTTCACATTTCCGTTTAATGTCGTTTTAAGCTATGAAGTTGTTTTCACATGATAAGGCAGCTAACAAAGTTGTACCCCCCCTAAACTACTTTTTTCCTTACCAAACGAAAGTACTTAAAAATTCAAGAAAATGTTGCTGTCAAACCATATTACTAAAATAATAAACAAAGAAGTTATAGCACTTTCAATATTTATTGCACCTGTTATTTTACCTGAGTCTTGTTGTACTTAGACCTGAAAATCATGATATTTTTGGAGGAAAAATTATTATTAGGGTTTGCATTGAAAAGTTAATAAAGATATATAAAAAATATAAAGATAAAGATATGCCAAATATCATAAATAGGGGAAGTCAAAGTAAATAAGTTTCGTTGTTTCGTATTTATAATAATAAGACTATGCGACAAAATCAACTTTTTTTTCTGGGTATTGGACAAAACCTACTTTTTGTATAGATTGAGGCTTAAATAGACAAAGTACTATCTCCGTTTTTCGAAATTAGCCTCCAAAAAATAGATATCGGTTTTCGAAGTTCGAAATTCTACATTTCGAAATTTAATTTTTTTTTTTGTTAACGCGTTCAGCAAATTAAAAAAGTAAAAATGTGGTCGTGGTCCGCTCTTTTCCCTTATTTGAAGGGCTGAATTCTTTTTTTGAGAAATTTAGTATAACAGCTGTTTCGTTTGGTAAGGAAAAAAGGCTACTTTAGGGGGGTACAACTTTGTTAGCTGACCTAATCATGTGAAAAGAACTTCATAGCTTAAAAGGACATTAAACGGAAATGTGAAGCTTCTCAAGGCCAAATAATGACATATCAATTTTAAAAATCGGACGTCAAATAACCAAGTTACAACGAAAAAACATTTTCGGCTGTATTTCGAAGGATAAAAAAAATTTTTTCTGAAACCCTCTCAACATAATCTTTAAATTTAGGGGCGGACATTTAAAAAATTTTTTTGTATGGGGACCAACCCAGTCTAATATGCATTGATTATGCAGTTTTGGAGTCCAAATGCAAATGCAAATTCAAATTGATTTCAAAGGGTTTTTCGAAAAAAATGAAATACTCGAAATCTTTAAACAATTTTCCAGAAAATTTCGAAATGTTTAATATCCATTTGCAATGCAAACATTTTCAAACAAGTTTTCGAAAAAATCGAAAATTCTAGTATTGCTTAAAAGTCTATTTTAGGATGACTTTGGCATTATTTCGGGATCATTCGGAAACCATTTCGAGACTATTTTCAGATAATTTCGAAATTATTTTGAGCTAATTTCAGAATAGTTTCGTGATCATTTATGGACGCTTTCTTGACCATTTCAAGATCATTTGAGGACTATTTCGGGACTGTTCACTAGGTAATACCGCCTCTATTTAAGTAAAACTTTAAGAGCTTCGGAAATGTTTCGGGATCATTTGGGGACTATCTCTGGAGCATTTCACAATTGTTTTCGGGATGATTTCAGGACCATTTCAGGATCTTTTCGGGACTGTTTCAGTAAAATTTAGGACAATTTCGCGATTATTACGCGATTGTTTAAGCGACTTCGGAATCATTTCGAAATCATTTTGCAATGACCTTATAGGTGATATTGGGACTATTTCAGGGTATTTAGGTATAATTTCGAAATTATTTCAGGGATCGTTTCGGAAGTATTCCTAAATAACTTGGCTTTCAATATAATAAGGGATTTTGGATGTTTCAAGTGAGGGATTATTTGAGAATTATTTAAGGGATAGTTTCAAAATTATTTCACGGATCATTTCGGAACTACTCCTGGATAACTTGGAGATGGTTTTCGATATAATTTAGAGTATTTTCTGAGTTATTTAAAGAATAATAGCCCGACGATTTTCGACGTTTCAAGTAAAGAATTATTTTGGGACTATTTCGATTCTGGGATCATTTCAGAACTATTTGTAGGAAAAGTTAAAATGTAGGAAATCTAAAAAGCAAAAGTCGGGAAAGCGTTTCTAATTAAAATTCTCAACCCGCCCACCTCCTTGAAAACAAATATTAAAAAAAAAAAAACAATTTCCTAAATTTAACACCAACTTACTCATTATCGCCATAACGCTCGTACTTCCGTAGCAAACGGTCCACACACATCAAACGACGTCTCGCCGCCTGCATCGGCAGTTTTTGCAAAGAATGTGTAGCTAGCATTTGTAATGCGTGTCGACGCAAAATCGTTTTTCGTTGCGTAATACGCGTTTCACGTTCGTTAGCTGACGTTGATAATAGCGTTGTTGAACTGTTACCAACACCTTTCTTAGCTGCAGCTGCTGCTGATACATGTGTACCAGCAACACCAATGCCGCCACAGCCGCCTTCAATTAATTGTATTTCGCGGGTAATATAAAGCCAATGTTTTTGTATACAATATGGTAGTACTGTTGAACTTGCTAATAAACTTGTATCTGCTTCCAATTCAGCTGCAGACATCTTTACCACAGCCACAGCATGGGATTTGCGTCCATTTTTGTTGCTGCTTTGACTTTCTTCTGTTCGAGAGGTGGTTGCACAATGTAAAAACATTTCATTATCAGATGCTGAATACAATGGTCCAATTTTGTGACTACGTTTTTTCAAACCGGGTGACATAGTATTGGTGCTTTTTATTGTAGCGGAGCCTGTTGCCGTCACAGACATTTTACGTTTAGCCACATTTTTAGCAAACGTCATCGTATTGACTTTAACGGCTGCTATTACGCGCTGGCTCTGTTGCGTATCTGTTGGCATGTTTTGCTTACTTTTCTCTTGCGCCACACGCATACTTTTAAGACACACTGTTGTGGTGCTTGCGGTTGTGAGTTTAGGTGCAAATTGTGCGGGTGATGGCAGCTTGGCCATGGAAGACATATTATTTTGCTGTTGTTGTTGATTAGGTATGTTATTTGTTGCGGGTAAACTCTGTATGTGGGCAGGTAGTGTGTGTGTAGTAGTTGATGCATTGCTTGCTGTGCCTATATGTGTAAAGACGATATCGCGTAGCACATGCGGTGCTGGATGCAAGCTTGGTTGAGCTTCCGTCAACACATCCGCAGCTTTTTTTGATTTTCCTGCTATAAAAGTTCTTTGATTTTTCGATTTAATATGCGTTAAGCTCTGTTTGACTGATTCAAAAGACGTTGGAGCTAAGCTTGTGACCGCGGTCATATTGGCCTTATTTTCAACAGCAGCAGCTGCATTCCCGAGTGCAGTCAATTTAACGTTACCGCCGAGTTGTGAGTTTAAATTTTCACTTGATTGCGGTTTACGAAATATAACATTTACTGGAATCTCATTTAAATCGGTATCGGAATGTTGTGGTACTGTTACCGCCTGTATTGCCTGCAATGGAGGCGGAGCAGAGGATGTGGCTACGTTTTGTTTATGCATTTGTGGTGGCTGCTGTGGAGGTGGCTGCTGTGGAGGTTGCAGCACTGTGGTCGGTTGTACGACAACAGTTTTGGCACCAACCTCACGTCGTTGTGACTGCGACTGTTGCTGCTGCATCCTCAGCATTGCTGCTGTTTGTTCTTGGTACTTGCCATTTGTGCTGCCATCTAATATTTTCTTTGGCTTTTTCAAACATTCAACTTTCTGTAAATGCTGCGCCAATGTATTGTGATGGAAATTGGAGGGCGGTAATGTTGTAGCTGATGTTGTTATCAGTGGGCTAACCATAGCTGTGACTGCTGTCGGCGATGTAATTTCTGTATTCGCCAATGGTGGTGAAGGCAATGATGCGGGTGATGTCGGTGGGCTTACCACTGAAGCGGCTGTGTCCAGCAGCAATGGTGTTTGCCATAGTGACGGTGTATGTTGCAGTAATAGCGGCGGTGATGACGACGACTGCTTACGTTGCTGTTGCGCTTTAAAAATCTGTTGTTGTTGTTGTTGCTGTTGGCGCGCTGTCGTAGATAGCTGCTGCTGCGGACGCACTATACAAACATTCAAAGCTTTTTTATGCTGCTGGAGCTGTTGTTGTTGCTGCTGAGACTGTGTAATTGTGGATTTCGCAATGGTGCCCATCGCCATAGTTGCGGCCGTTGCTGCTGCTGCTGCTGCGGATCCATTATGTGGACCCGTTGCAACAGCCAGAGTTGCTGGCGCTTGCGTTTTTGTTTGATTGCCATTCAACGGACTTAATGGCAATTTTTGGCTCAATTTGTATTTATTTGCGTTGGCTGCAGCTGTTGTTGTTATTGGACGTTTAGTGTTAGCAACTGTATTGTCAGTTAATGCCGTTGATGTTTGATTTGGTGTTTTTGGTGTTAGTGTTTGCACTTCTATGAATACTCTGCTGCGCGATTTCTACACATACATACATACATAGACATATCGAAATAATATTCAATTACCGTTAAATTGCGTTTCTAGAAAAAACAAAATGGAAGCAATAAGCACCTGAGCGTTAAATAAAGTAGGTGACGTTGTTGGCACTGTTTCTGTGAACACATACGGATCCTGATCTTCAGTTGATACTGACGATGGTGTAATAGATTGTGTTACTTGCTGCTGACATGACATGTCCAAAATGACAAAGTTCCTATTATGTTTTCCTTTTATCCTCCCCAAGACACGCAGTTGATTGAGTTGGGTTCTTCTACGTTTTTATTGTTCCTCTTTGTATTGTAGTGCTTTCTTTGTTAATATATCTAAAAAAAAACCAAACATTTAGTTAATAATTCTCATAACTCAAAAACAACAAATTTCATCTAATCGACCTAAGGTTGGATTGGATAGATACCTATAATCTTATAGTACATGCGCATACAAAATAACTAGCAGGAAAAGTTATATGCAAATTTTAACACCAACTTTCTTTTTTTATTTTCTTTCGTTTTAGAAAAACTTAAATGAATTGCATAACAAAAATTTCGAAAATGTTTTCGAAAAAAATCGAGAAGTATTTAAAATCCTAATGATCACATCAAAAACGAATTCCGTAACGAAAACTATGTATGTATGTATGTAAACCAGTTACGAAAAAAGAGAAAGAATGAAATTTTGAGTATGCAGTATTGTTGTACGATTTCGAAAACGTTTTCGAAACAAATTTGACAGATCGATAAGTTTTTAGAAAGTATGAAAATTTAGAATACCAAACAACTGTATAACAGAAACTATAGAAAGCAATTTTCAAAAATTTTTCGATAATGGCTGAAAGTTCTAGAAGTTTTTTAAAAATCTTAATGAAAATTTCGAAAATTTTGCATAACGGAAACTATGTAAACAACGTGGCTTAATGCTTTTGTAACACTTCAACCATCGTAGTAGTGCGGGTTCAAATCCCACTCCCGGGAGAAAAGGCTTTGAAGAGATTTAAAAGGTATAATCGAAATAGCTGTCGCCTTGTCTGTACTGATGTCTCGTTGTTTAAAATTTTCCCAAATTATTAAAGAAATTATAAAAAATTTTGGAAAAAAATTCTAAAATACGACAAGAGTTTGAAAATCGTCAAGAAACATTTTTGTTTAGACTTTCGATTTTTCGAAATTGTTTCGAAAACGTTTTCAAAATCGGACTAGAATACTACATACTCAAAAAATTCCATAAATCTCTAAATACAAATTCTTCTTCTTTTCTTTAAGATATTGAAATTACTAAGTTGAGAACTTTTAAAAAAAATTTTTTAATTTCGAATTTAAAATTTTTTTTAATTGATCTACATAGTATAGCATGGTATTGTGTAACAATTCCTTAGTTTTCAAAATTTTCATTTTGTAGTGGTTAATAAATTTACCACTATTTTTATTTATTTATTTGTATTTAACAACTCCTAAAATTATGTTAATTTATATTTCACACTGAATGAAAATTTTTGAAAGAAAAATTTGAAAATAAATATTTAAACAACTTGATAAATATTAAAACAATTAAAGTAAAAGAACAAGAACAATACAATAAAAGTACCCTACAATACTCCCCCTTCCGAAAATTAATTGTTCAACAAATTAAACCTAACTTTTTTCTTTTTAATTGTAGGTACATCAGTGTAAATGGTGGTGTTAAATGTTGAAGCCGTTTCAATTGTTGCTGGCTTCAATCTGTCAATATGAATAGTTTTTACTTCATCATTTATTTCTGTTTTAAAATATTTCTTATATTTTTCAATAACCTTGTAAGGTCCTTGATATGGTTGTTGAAGAGATCTTTTATTAATAATTCAGATGGTGTAGCCAAAATATCTTCTTTAAAGATCGATCGTAATCCCAACAGAACAATAGGTAACTCTTCATACGAATTTCCGATTCCATTTTTAGCCATAATTGAAGATTTTAATAGTCTATGGAAACGTTCCACCATACCATTTGCTTGTGGATGATATGAAGACGTTGTAATATGATGACTGCCAAGTAATTTTGTTAATTCTGAGAACAAATTAGACATAAACTGTGTACCTTGATCTGTAGTTATTTCTAATGGAACACCAAAACGGGATACACATATATTGTGACGAATATTAACAACACTAAGGGATACTATCATCTCTAAGCCGATACTAAGCAGTCATTTGTATGTACATTAGGGTGGCCCTTATTTTCCAAAGTGTTCCGATTATCGATCTCACCCCCTAGAAATATGCGAATAGCCTAAAAACTAGAATATAAAAAGTTTTAGATCAATCGAAAAAGGGTTAGAAGTGGCGCAAAGAGCTTGAAGTCCTGAAAAATGACGAATTTTTACAATTTCTTAAATTTGGTCAACCCTACTTCATTTGTTATGGGTGAAAACATAATTTATCGTGTTATAAGTTCTAGAGATATTTGACTTTCAAATAAATCTAAAACAACAAAAATTGGTCAAATAATAATAAAGTTATAAAATAAATTATGCCTTAAACACGGTGTCATTACTTCAAGAATGTGTATATTTGAGTATACGTAAATGATTTTGTTTCAAATTGTTTTATTATAAATTTTTTTGAAAATACATTTTTAAAACATATATGTACATATATCTTGTGAAACTTTAGCTGACAAGTATATAATATGCGGCCACCGTGGTGTGATGGTAGCGTGCTCCGCCTATCCCACCGTATGCCCTGGGTTCGCACCCCGGGCAAAGCAACATCAAAATTTTAGAAATAAGGTTTTTCAATTAGAAGAAAATTTTTCTAAGCGGGGTCGCCCCTCGGCAGTGTTTGGCAAGCGCTCCGGGTGTATTTCTGCCATGAAAAGCTCTTAGTGAAAACTCATCTGCCTTGCAGATGCCGTTCAGAGTCGGCATAAAACATGTAGGTCCCGTCCGGCCAATTTGTAGGGAAAATCAAGAGGAGCACGACGCAAATTGGAAGAGAAGCTCGGCCTTAGATCTCTTCGGAGGTTATCGCGCCTTACATTTATTTACTATTTATTTTATATAATATGACATTATTTCCTAGGATATAATTAATGATGATTTGGTATGTGATTCAAATTGTTTTTTGTAATCAGTTACAACTTGTAAAAAATATTGTTTTTCTTGTTCGTCATTTGTAAGTATTCTATTATATTCTTCCATAAGCTTTACTCCCCGGTCTGCTGTGTCTATTTATAACAGTATCCTTAGCTTTTTTATAGGTTTCTTAACCCCCTCCCCCCCCCCCCCCCCCCCAATATAGTGGATCTACCTCCAGAAATTGAGATGATATCCCAAACCGACCAAAAAAATCAGTTGTATTTCCTGTTACAAAATCGTGTAGTTCTTTTTCTATGAATTTATTGATTTCACTGGGCCTTAAGTGTAACCTCTTTAAATTTTCTGTTTCCTTGTCGGAGTTGTCTATGCTTTTGATTTTTTCCGGAATCTTTTTCTTCACGGTATAAGAGACGTCATCATCGAACAATGCCAATGCAATACGTTCTTCAGACAGGTACCATAGGTGGTTACAAAACTTTTTTATTGCAATGTCAGATATTTTTTTATTAACATTTCTGTATTTATAAATTTCTTTAATAAAAGATAAGTCTTGAAGAGGTGCTATATGAGGATTGGTACAGTAAAACCAAAGCTTAATATATAATTGTATAATAAACGCGCATATACTTGCTATCGAATTCTCTTCATACTCCGTTAGTTTAAACTGATCACGAAATAAATAGATTTTTAAGCAATACAATGCCTTAGACATTCACCGAGCATGATGAGTGGGCTTTGGTACACGAAACTTTATGCCATCACTTGCTCCTAGACATATAGACGTTAATTCCAATAATTCCCTATAGTCATCTCTTACTATTTTCTTTTCAAGTATTCCTTAGTGGGTTTCTGAAAATAGTATCTTTGCTATCGCTTAAAACTAATTTCAATTCATTATTTTGTAGCAAATCTCTAAAACTATTTTTGTCGATGTTTTTACAATTTTCTTGAAGTCGCCGAAATAACTGAACGTCCTTACTAGTATTTACTGGAAAATAACTCTCAGCAGAACTTCATAAATATGATGACGACAAGGTAGATACAAAAGTTTTCGCTCAAGTTTTTTTCTAATAACGTTGCAGCTCCTTTTATAACGCCTGTGTTAAACGATGTCGTATCGAAACAACAGGCCACAATATCATCCTTCAGATCTCATTCAAATAACAGTTCATACAACGTATCAACTATTTCCGAGCCTGTTGCAGCATATAATTTTGGAACTCCAAGTAACTGTTCACCATTCCTGTAAGTAACAACAACTTGAAGTCGTTTCACCTTTTCACGACCTGTTATTTCTGGAAGTGGTTTTCCATCCCAATGCAAAGTGCCGCAATTTATCTATTTAAAAAAAAAAAACCTACTATTCAAAATTTGTTCATTCAAGAGCAGTATAGTTTTAATAAGAAAACGTCAAAGAAATTTTTTGTAGTTGTTGGCAATTTTAAAATATATATTTTCATTTCTTTATATTTGTAAGTATAAAAATACAGAAAAGTAAGAAAATACAGATCTTATTACGGTATGGAAAAGCAGTAAATTTTCGTAGGGTTCAGAAATATGGAAGCCTGAAACACGAAATTGTAAAAATTCGTAATTTTTTGATTGGCCTAAAACTTTGTATATATTCGTTTTTGAGCTATTCGCATATTTTTAGGGGGTGAGATCAAGAATCCAAACATTTTTTTCCCTCCGTACAACGAAGGGCCACCCTAATATACATAATCAAATCAACCATTATGTCTACACATATGTACATACAACCAGCGGAGAGATACGCACAAACAAATGCATATATCTGAGATACTCACAAAAGTATGCAATCATCATTACTCACATATACACGCGCATATGGCTATGCGAGAGGCTAAATACTACAGATACAAACGCGACGCGTATAGCTGGTAAACAAGTAGAAAATTCTACCAGAAGAAACGCCTAGAAGTATGAGAACGAGACAGCAGAGAGTATAAAAGGAGCGAAAGCTGAGTAGGCAGTAATCAGTTTGATTTAAGCACGCTATTGGTTGTGAAGTCAAGTGTTATTGTACTTTCAAAGTAGTCTAATAAAGGCCATCTTTGCACTATTGAATATTGGAGTTATTTATTCAACAGTTTAGCGATTCGAACGTTAGCAGAAGATTTGGAATAAGCGGAATTTCCCTAAATTCGTTACAATTGGTGTCAGAAGAGGAATTGTTGAATAAATTCCGAAGACTTCGAATACAACTTGGACATGGCAAAGTGGAGTGAATTGAAGATCCAGCAACTGAAGAAGGAGTTGGAGAGCCGTGGATTGAATACAACCGGTAATAAGCTCGAACTTCAGGCACGACTACGAGAGGCAATGGAATTAGAAGGAATTAACGTGGAAGAGTATGTCTTTCATCTTGTTGGCGAGGAGACAACAAAAATTGAAGAGAAAAACGAAACATCGCAGACAGTTACGAGCACAGACTTGACCATGATTTTGGCTGCAATATCTGCTCAAACATCGACAGTGTCATCTCAACTGGGAGAACAAAAGACAAATATAACATCTCAACTGGAAGAACCGAAGACATATATGGCATCTCAACTGGAAGAATAGAAGACATATATGACATCCCAGTTGGCTGAGCAGTTGAAAGCACAGGAGGCCCACATTTCCTCGCAGCTGGAGGCACAGGAGTTAAGGGTATCATCGAAGCTGGAGGCCCAGGATACAAAAATTTTACAGTTTGAGGAAAAAATCGAGGGCGAGGTGGATGCTTTGTGAGGACGTATCGAGCAGTTACAACTAAATCGCCCAACAGTTTCAGCGAGTAATCCAAAGGTAAAAGCACCATCCTTTGACGGTTCTGTTCCTTTCCAGGTCTTTAAGCTACAGTTTGAGAAGACCGCAACAGTGAACAACTGGAATGCTGAAGATAAAGTTGCTGCATTGTTCGTGGCTTTAAAAGGACCTACAGCGGAAATCTTACAGACTATTTCAGAGTACGAACGGAACAGTTATGAAGCATTGATGGCCGCTGTCGAGAGACGTTATGGAAGCGAGCATAGGAAACAGATATACCAAATTGAAATGCAAAACCGTTACCAAAAGGCAAATGAGACTTTGCAGGAATTTGCGTCGGATGTTGAAAGATTGGCTCATCTCGCATATGCAGACGCACCAGTGGAATACACCGAGAGGGTAAAAATCCAGAGCTTTAATAATGAAATACGAGACGTTGAAACGAAGCGAGCGACATACGCAAATCAAAGCCAACATTTGCTGAAACAGTATCCCATGCTCTGACTCAGGAAACAGCGTCACTTTTGAGTAAGCCCGCATACAAAGCTCATCGCGTGGAAGTGGAAAGGCCAGACTGGGTAGACACAATTTTGGAAGCATTGAAGGGTACGCAGCAGAAGAATAATGATGCAGTCAAATGCTTTAAGTGTGGAAAGCCAGAGCACATTGCGCGTTATTGCAACACCAACCCTAACAGTTCCAACAATGTGGGTGGTCGTAAACGCAAAGCTGGAGGAGATAAGTAAGAGCAAGTCAGATGTAAAGATCGAAAACTTGCCCCAGCTATTGATTGTCCTGTGACATCTATCTCGCAAATTGGAAGAAAATCGAGCAGTCTTACCGTCAAAGGAAATGTGGATGGCAAAGAACGTGTAATGACTGTAGGTACGGGCGCATCTCATTCCTTGATCCGATCTGATTTGGTCAACAGGAGAGTAAAGCCATTACCTGGAGCAAGGTTGCGTATGGTCACTGGCGAGTATAACCAAGTCCAGCGAGAAGTGATATGTGAAGTCTTAATTGGTAAGGTCACGGTTCTACACAAATTCGTTGTGGCAGAGATCGTTGATGAAGTCATATTGGGAGTGGGCTTCTTAGTTGGCCATGACATCAGGATCGATATGCAGAGAAGGATTATGCGTTATAAGAACCAGGATGTGGATTTAACTTCAGTTTTGAGAACGGGTTCAGCAGTAAGCGAGTGCTGGTGGAGGCGATTGGACAAAGACCACCAAGAGTTGAGCGCACTCAACCTAAGGTTCAATGTGCTAAGTGTTCGGTACTTTTTCATCTTCCCTGTGTGGGTGTTTTGGAGACTGACTTAGACTTTTTAAGAGAGTCTAATAGTGCTTTTTACTGTAAAGCTTGTGCGTGTGAGCGTCGTGGGTCGATTCGATCGCCGCCCGCCTCTCTTAAATCATCATCTAACAAAGCGTCATCGTGTATTGTAAATGACCTGCCCTTGCTGCCTGCTGGTTCACTCAATGAATATAAATAAATGCTTCCACGTAACCTACTCAAAATCTCGTTCAAATCTCAACAGTTCGTTTAGTATCGCTAACAGTACGTTGCAGACTGTTGAAAAAATCAAAGATCTTGGGGTTGTATTTGATACAAAATTTATGTTCGTGAACCATATTGATTGCATCGTTGGCAAGGCCTATGCTATGCTAGGCTTCATTCGGCGTAATAGTTCGGAGTTTTCTGACCCGTATACTTTAAAAGTACTCTACTCCTCATTCGTGCGTTCTCATCTTGAGTATGCTACCATCATTTGGAGACCTTTCCAACAATTCTCAATCAACAGGCTTGAGCGAGTTCAAAAAGTTTTTCTTAAGTATGCTTTACGGTCATTAAGGTTTACATACACTCTTCCTCCATATACTGCTCGTTTACTTCTTTTGAATCTTAAATCCCTGGAAGCCAGGAGATCTATTCTCTCCTTGACTTTCTTGTTTGGCATTATCCACGGAGATGTAGACTGCGCTGACCTTCTTGTGGAAATTAATTTTAATGTTCCAAGGAGGGATCTTCGTAATGTTTGCCCGTTTTATGGTATCAATATTAGAACCAATTATGGAAGGAATGCGCCAATGGCACGTGCCCTGAACGAATTCAATAAGATTTCATCTTCTATTGAGCTTGATTTTTCTATGTGTAGGGACGCTTTTATAAATATTTTAAAGTCAGCTATTTAATTGTTTTTAAATTGTTTGTTATAAGAACTTATTATTTATTGTAAACTATATATTTACATGTATATTTTGTTATCTTTGTGTTAATATTTTTTGTATCTACCATTATTGGCAGTCTGTAAGACCTGTATCTTCATAGACTGAATAAATAAATAAATAAATAAATAAATCAAAGGCAGTAGATCGGGCAAAGGTTGATGGATCGAATGGGCCAAATAAATCGAAATCAAAAGTACCTGCGAGAGAAACACTGGCATTGATAAAACCAAATGGACGCACAAAAACGAAGGAAAGAATTTGCCAGAAAGAATGCGAGGGTAGTTTCAACCAGGGCACACTAGTGTTGTGAAACGTGGAAACGATACTGATTATGCGAAGCCAATCCGTCAAGCGCAAGCTCTACGAAGTAGTTCATTGGCCAAACAACAGAGTGTAAGGGAACGAATCAGGATAATGAGTACTAGGATGAAACACAGGTACGACAAGAACAATAATTCCGGGAGGGAGATTTGGTACTGCTATACAACCCTCACCGGCGGAAAGGTGTTCCATCCAAATTTTGGTGCAGTTGGGGAGGCCCGTACAAAGTTGTGAAGAAGATCACTGATACTATCTACCGCATACAAACCATTGGGAAACCATAAATAGAAGGGTGGTTCATTTGGAGATGCTAGCAGCAGTTAGATCGGGATATTTGTCTGATCGGAACGATCAGACTTAGGTGGAGGGCAGTGTGACGAATATTAGCAACGCTAGGGGATACTATCATCTCTAAGCCGATACTAAGCAGCCATTTGTACGTACATAAGCAAATCAATCATTATGTCTACACATATGTACATACAAGCAGCGGAGAGATACGCACAAACAAATGCATATATCTGAGATACTCACAAAAGTATGCAATCATCATTATTCATATATACACGCGCATATGGTTATGCGAGAGGCTATATACTACAGATACACACGCGACGCGTATAGCTGGTAAACAAGTAGAAAATTCCAGCAGAAGAAACGCCTAGAAGTATGCAAACGAGACAGCAGAGAGTATAAAAGGAACGAAAGCTGAGTAGGCAGTAATCAGTTTGATTTAAGCACGCTATTGGTTGTGAAGGCAAGTGTTATTGTACTTTGAAAGTAGTCTAATAAAGGCCATTTTTGCACTATTGAATATTGGAGTTATTTATTCAACAGTTTAGCGATTCGAACGTTAGCAGAAGATTTGGAATAAGCTAAATTCGTTACAATATTCATTTACAAATTTATTTTCAATCGTAGATGCAGTAATGTCTCTTATCGCGTATGTCTTTGGCCAACGTGTAAACTTATCAATAATTGTTAAAATGTAACGACATCCTTTTGAAATTGGCAGAGGTCCTACAATATCTAAAATAATGTTTTCAAATCTTGTTTTTGGAATTGGAATTTTATTAACTGGAGATTTCGTGTGGCGATAGATTTTTGATTTTTGACAACTTATACATTCTTTTGACCAAATGTTGATTTCTTTTTTCATATTTGGCCAAAAGTATTTCTTTATCAAATGGTGTGTGGCTCTAGTTCCAGGATGTGATATCCCATGTAACATATCAAATATAATTTTGCGTAAATTAATTGGATTTTCTTCTGACACTTCACACCATATATAAAAGTTTAGAAGAAGAATTTTGATTAATTTAAGATTTTGAAATGTTTGCTGCGATATAATTGAATTAAGTTCACTGCCTTGTTGTTCTGCACTTTGCAAAATTTTGAAATTTAGTTCTGTATTTTTAATTGCATCTACTTCGAACGCACGAGATAATGTATCAGCTACAACATTTTCTTGTCCCTTAGGCCCGGTTTTTCAGTTGTTGGTTAAGCTAAGCTTAAACTAAGTTTGCTTAAACTCTAGTAAAATTTGAACTCCAGTCAAACTGCTGAGCAGTTTTTCAGTCACAGTTTAAGGCCGCCTGTGGAGTAGGCTTTTTTGTACGGCAACATTGGTTTTTATCTCGATAATTTTTAGATACGGCAACAGCCGGATTTTGTGTACCCAACAAACGTGAAAAAAAATTCTCCAGCGAAATATATATCTAGTTCCGGAAGTGATATCCAACATCATTATTCAATTATTCTTACACCAGATAGTTCTCGTATTGATGACCAACTTCATTCTGCAATCACTATTCAACCTTTGAAAAATTGTTTAAAATTTAAAGTTTTCGAGTTGATCTCCAACGTCATTAATATTTTCCAATTATTATCCTAATTTCGAGAGATTTTGAGAAATGTACAGTCCTCAAATGACCATGCAAAAATCGCGAGTACTCCATGCATGCATGTATGGAGTACTCACTATGGACCAAGCGAGTGCTTCAAAATTAACCACAATTCATACAAAAAATATGGTCCAATTAACATTGCGACGTCCTAGGACGGGAACATATACTCCAGCTCCGCATTACATCAGAGTAATCCATGGAGTACCCACAGTCCAATAAACATCATGTAGTGATTACAATCGAGCAATGATCGGCTTACAATATGTTCGTGTAGAAACATGAGTTGGTCCATTGCTGCATTACAGAGGAGTATAATTGTAAGTACTCCAGTATGACACAAGTGGACCACATGATCCAACGATTTTTGCAGGGGAATATTCAACACATTTCTCCAGTTGATATCCTACATTGCATATCGAGTTGAGTTGGAGTTGAAAAAAATCTCCAAAGGGGTACCACCAAAACCAACAGCTCTTTATTGTGAGAAATAAAAACCTGGTTGATAGCAGTACGCAGTGTAATTAATCAAAAATAAATTATATAGGTGGCCGCCGTGGTGTGATGGTAGCGTGCTCCGCCTACCACACCGAAGATCCTGGGTTCACACCCCGGGCAAAGCAACATCAAAATTTTAGAAACAAGGTTTTTCAATTAGTAGAAAATTTTTCTAACTGGGGTCCCCCCCTCGGCAGTGTTTGGCAAGCATTCCGAGTTTATTTGTGCCATGAAAAGCTCTCAGTGAAAACTCAGCTGCCTTGCAGATGCCGTTCGGAGTCGGCATAAAACAAGTAGGTCCCGTTCCGCCAATTTGTAGGAAAAATTAAAAGGAGCACGACGCAAATTGGAAGAGAAGCTCGGCTTAAAATCTCTTCGAAGGTTATCGCGTTACATTTATTTATGAGTCCAGTTAGGGAACCACAAGTTGTTAATTAAATTTATTCAACTTACGTAATAGCAATAGTTGCTTTAGAAAAAATTCCCTCTTTTGCTGAGTTCGCTATGGTTCTCGAGTTGAGCCACTGTTTCGAAACAACTCTTCAGATTTTAGAAGTCTGCCTAGTTATCAAAATGAACTCTAATGGGACTCAAGCCCAAATGCTTGCTGGGTATATTCTACGCCAATTCGAACGAACGCAAATAACTGATAGGTTAACTAGAGTTTAGCCCCGGTAGATCGGCCGCTTAAGCTCAGCTTAAACTTCAGTTAAAGTAGACTGAAAAACTGCAGAATAAGTTAAGCGTAGTTTAACTGACACACTGAGTTGTACTTGTACTGAAAAACCGGGCCTTAATGTATCTAATATCATTTGTGAATTTAGCAACGAATTCCATGTCTAGTTTGTCTTGGACTACGTTCTGTTTTTAACTTTAAAGCAAAAACCAATGGTTTGTGATCTGTGGAAACTGTAAGTTGTCGTCCTTCTGAAAGATAGCGTAAATGTTTTATATTCAAGTAAATAGCTAATAATTCCCTGTCAAATGCACCATATTTAATTTCGGATCTAGACAGTTTCTTAGAAAAGAGTGCAAGTGGTTCGGATTTATTATTAAAAATTTGATGTATGACACCACCAATTGCCGTATTAGGTGCATCTACGTTTAAAACTCTCTTTGTTAAAGTGATTTAACAATATCGTAGATGCAAATCTGTATTCAAAAACTCAAATTTTCGAACTCGTTTCGAGAACGAATTTGGATATTTTCATTAAGATATTTGAAATTACGAATATTTTCGAAATTGGCCAACTAGTTTTTGTTATAGAAACAATTAAAGTTTTCGAAATTTCCATTAAATTTTTACAAGGATTGAATCCACATAATTCAGACTACCTGGTCACTACACCCAGGCACCTCTGTACAGCGTCAGTACTTTCATTACAGGTATGAATGTATGTATGTATGTACGCACATACCCACTCAGCATTTAGATGATTAAGTTTTCAATTTCCCCACATATAAATACAATTTGATTACTCTTTCTGAATAAATAATGAGTTATCATACAATTGAACAAACAAAAGAAATAATCAAATATGAATACTTTTGATGATCAAAAACTGAAAATCATTTTTCGATCACTTTTTGGAATCATATTTGAATCAAATGTGTTTACCTTAGGTGATCAAAAATTTATAATAATTTTTAATTAAGCTTTCTGATTCTTTTCTGACTATATTTGTTGACTGAATTATGAGTTTTATACTTGTTAAAATTTTACTTTTCATTGAAAATCTTACTTTTTCACATACACACATTTTTTCAATCATGAAGTTCAGAAAAAATATGTATATATATAAAATTTTTATTATTAAGACATTCTTCAAAACAATGTAGTGCAAATGCTGCTCATGCCCGAAGATTTCCCCAACCATTTCTCCACCTTCGGCTTCCCAGAAAATACATAATAGTTGGACAATACAAAAGTTGGGAGCTATTTGACCAGGTAAGTGAAACTCTCTTGACATATGTACCTGGATATGTCTTCAAAATCCCGTACAGTATCGTATTTTAAGACATTGACGATCATAGCTGATGTTGGATGTTGTAGTCGCAGGTGTATATCGGTTAAGTTTGTTTGCGAGTGACTTGTGGTTCAAATAACTCACTTCCGCATGCTTTCTTCCTTTGATGAAATAAGATTATTATGTAGTATCCTATTTTGAATGAGATATGAAGAATAAATGCATCATAATCGCATTCAAAAATGATTCAAAAATCTCAACCAAAACGATTGAAATATGTTCACGAATATGATCAGAAAATGACTGTGAAAAGCAGTCAAATATTACTCTAAAACAATTAAAGCTCCATTTTACAATGATATCAAATATGAATAAAAAGCGTTTCGAAATATGAATCATAAATGATTATTTAAGAATAATCACATTTTGCTCCCGACGATACGTTAATTTTCGAACAGAAAATGCTTTTAAATTTGGACGTTTTTAATCATCTTGGGGTATGATATTTAAATATTTTTTCATCAAAATTTTCAAAAAATGCTGGCTTTTCAATCAACGAATAAATAAGCTTCCCAATTAACATCAATAAGTATAAAGAAAATGACCATAAGTAGTCATCAGCCACACCGGCTTTATAGCTGTTCTCGTTGGCTCTTTTCATGCGCTTGCAATTGTTTCCTAGATAAATATGGGAGTATTCTTTTAAGATTCATGGAGGTTTAGAAAAAATGTTTCTTAGTACATACATAGGTCAGCGTAAAAAGCCCAGAACCATGAGAAAGGAATAATTGTCTGTTCTTGTCTGTAACATACAGAATCTCATACGCCTCCGGCTTAATAACCCACTGGTCAGAAGATAATTCAGGGGGCCTACTCTGTATTGCGATGCGAAAGAAAAAATACGCGAAATCGCAAAATCGGTACTCTGTATCTTGACATTCGCATGTATATTTTGACTTTCGCATTCACATTTTGCCCATTCGCAATTTTTCTCCCTTTTCGCATTGCCGGCACTCTGTAAATCGAAAGCGAATATCAAACAGCATTCATTTTCGCATTTTTCTTGCTACAAGTAATAGGCATTCGCATTGTTCAAATATGTAAGTATTAATTGATGATTTTATAAATTGATATCTTTATATTCATTTAAAAATATATAGGACAACTCAAAAAATAAAACAAACACAAAAGCAACAATTTGTAATCCTAGTGGACTTAAAATACATAAATAAATAACAATTAAATCGAAACCACTTTTTTATAAAGCATTTCTTTTGGAAGTCATGTCATTTTTTATTTGTTCTCTGATACAACTAGCAATATTTCCCATTCTATGATTTTCCACGTTTTCTGTAACGTTCACTTCTTCCAGTTCAATTTCTGAACTGGGAGGATTTCTTCATTTAAATCAATCCTTTCTTCATTTAAATCGTTCCATAATGCTACAGAATCCTTTTTTTAATTTGTTCAACAAAAATTAATCGTTTGCCGAAATTGTAATCGCCTTGTTTCTTTTGTTCTCTTTCTTTGAGTTTGGTCAGTGATGCATACTCAAGCAAAAAATTTGCGAAAAATAAAAAAGCGACATTGTTAGCGATGCGATAGCGCTACAGAGTTCCAATTACCTTTCGCATCGCAATTTATTTTCGCATCGCACTGCCTTTCGCATCGCAATACAGAGTATGCCCCCTGATAACATGCACCCTTTAATTAATAAGGATGGTGTCGAATTCAATGCTTTACAACGACCCAGATACTCAGGCAAATTCATTATTTGAAACCGATATTTGCTGAGTTGACCGGAATCCGTCTATTCCGACAACATTTCTTCCTAGAAGTTGGAGCATTTCGATATTTTTTCCCCCTCCTACGCGTTTCGACTCATGAGGGAGCCTGATAATTTTATCTTAAAAACAATTCATCTAAAACAAACACAAATACAAAACAGTAAATTAAACTTTGTCTTCTCATTTCTCAGCTGGGAAGATTCATCACATAGTGTGTTTTATCCACAATGATTCATCAAAGCAAATAGTTAAATATAAATTTGGCCCAGAAAGAAAACAAAAATTGTTTTATTTGCAAGGTTGCCACGCTGTTCAAAACCTTGATGCCCCTTTCTTGGCAGTAAGGAAAAGATTAAAAGCAGCACGCAACAAATTGGAAGAGAAGCTCGGCCCCATCTCCTCAGAGTTACATTGATGTTTATTGCGATAAATTATTAATAGTACAGTAAGGTAGTTTATAAAAACTTTCGTTCGTTATAGAATCAAAAACGTAAACAAACGCAACATACATACATACATACGTACAGATTGGAAGTGTAATAAAATAATTAAAAAAAAATTGTAAGTTAAACAGTTTTATTGAAAACAATACTTACATGAAGTAAAAATAATACTAAAAGCTAGAAAATAATTAGGTAGGTCCTAGGTACTAGTCATCACACTCCTCATCATTAAATAAAACGGTTGGACTCGTCAAATTTCTATTGATAGTCATAAGTAAGACCGACTGAACCTTAATCAGCTTATGCTGCATCTCTGTTAAAAAAGAATTGAATTTACATACGTTTAGGTAAAGCTTATTGTACAAACATAGTTTAAAAATATAATTGGCTGATTGTAATCGAACTAGTGCCAAAAGCCTATAGGGCTATTATTTATCATTGCATTCAACGCTAAGGTCGACGTAGATCGGAGGATCACTTTAGGGCGCCGCAATTGCGGTAAGTCTTAAGGTTATAATTATGTTTTTAAAACAAGATCAATATACTACAAACTGTTGTATGATACCAGCGAAGCTCTCTCGAAGCATTTGGAATACTGTAGTTTCTTGTAAAAAGATTAAGCAATTTTATTTGGTATGTTGTCTTTTTTTAAGGAATCCTCTCGGCGGTATGTTCTTAGAAACAGTCCGGAATTGAAACTAAAAGCAATTTTTGAAAAATTCCCAAATCATCCCTAAACAGTCGCAAAATGATAACAAAAATAGTTCCAAAAAAAAAAAACAGTTCCGAAGTGATACCCAAAATAATAACAAAATAAAGTTGAAAAATATTCGAATTATTCGGATATAGTGCCGTTAGTCTTTAGAATGCCCCCTAGCCATCCGAAGAGGTTCTAAAATATCACGAAATTATTCTTGAAAAATGAAGAAAGAAATGAACCCTAAAACAATTCCGAAACGATTCTGAAACAGACACAAATTATACTCAAACAGTCCTAAAATGAATCCGGAAATAGTCCGAAGATCATCCTTGAAGCAGTACCGAAATCGCCCCGCAGTAGTAGTCGTGAAATAAACCTGCTTCGAAATGACCCGAATACAATTGCGAAACGGTCTAAATAGTCCCCGAAATGATTCCGAAAACAATGCCTAAACGGTTACAAAATTATACCGACAAAATTCCGCAAAGTGCGAACGAGACGCGAAACTACCCCAGCACATGATTCCAATTATTTCGTAAAATCTTTAACTCATAAGGTTACCACCGATTAATAATAGTTATTAATTTATTTTTTTTCGAAAACCGCCACGTCATAATCGCCAGGTCATTTCAAGAATTAAAACCAATGGTAACGAGTATTGAAATAATACCGAAAACTGAAATGAACGGAAGTGATAATTCAGGAATGATCTCGATATGGTAACGAAACGATCCCGTAACAACTCTGAAATTATTCTGAATAAATTGCATCCCAATCTGTTCAGCCGCTCTCACGTGAATTTCCAATTGCTATCAAACGTCTGCTGTTCCCTCACACCAACCACGTATCAGTCAAAATATAAGCAACAATAAGTAAACCCTCATCCCATCCCCCTCTATCTCTGGCACGCCTATCAGCTGTGCATATTGTAACGACACGCTACTTATACTGTAAGCTTACTAGGGCGGTAAAGAACCGTTTCAACAGAATAGATACTTAAACTTAAGACACAAAAAAATTTTATGAAGAAACTTATAGTCGTTGACATTGTGAATACCCTCCATGAGTTCTCCCCGGTATGAATTAAGGTAGGAGCGAAGGCACCTTCCTTACCTTCGCTGGACTATCGGAAACCCATGTGCCGAGAAATCTGACTTGCCTAGTCTGCAGTGCTGGGTATTGGTAGAGAAAGTCATGGCCACCTCACCAGCAAATTAATCCCCTTCAATATTAATCTGTCTTATGGACGCCATAGAGGCTAAGCACCTACTCCCAAAGTATTTCTGATTTTATCTAATCAATATAATTCCTTTATCCTGGCTCTCAAGGAAGATCTTTTTATTGTTCTCTGAGACTCTACCGCCCTAGAGCAGTCTATATGCTCTCTATGACATAAACTTCCGCCAGGAACACGGGCCAAAAAGCCAACCCCTGCACGAATATATGACGTTAACCAGCTAGTGAATAACGCTTTCAATCGATTGCTTTTCCGGTATGCATGTTTTTTGAAGACAGATTCGTAGGTGAATTCCATTTGAAAGGTTTCAATGATTTGTTAGCCCATATTATCTTATACTGCATTACGATGTTTGTGACGTCGGTTCCAAAAGGTCAAGCGCGGCTCTCTAGTAAAGTGGCGTTCGTCACATCTGAACCCTAATAATTCTTAAATTTTTGCTAACGATTTTAAACATGCCGAGGAGAGGTAGGTATAGGAAGAAAATAGAGCATTTTATTTCGGTAGGTGTTTTGAAAACGCTTTATATCACCAAGCTATCGAAAGACGGCCTATATCAAAGTTCAAAAAACGTAACATCTTAGAATTTTTCGAAAACGCCCAATTCAAAATATCTATTCAGATCAATTAAAACAAGTTCATAGATAAAGCGTCTTGCAATCAAAATTAGAGAGCGTTTTTAAAAACAATACTCTTAGACTTTTCAAACTTGCCGAGATTAGGCGGTCTTCCACTCAGCCGTCGATTTGTATTAGAATTCTTCTTCTTTTTTTAAGTAAATACATCGGAGCTGCGTACTGAATGAGAAAGTTATGCGGAAAATTTGATATTCCTACAGAACGATAGCATATTCAATATCCGGTATTTCTACTAAACATGGCCTGATTACTTAAATATTCGGAACCGCACATCACTAATCAATGTGCATATTAAGGATGTATGTATGCATGTGTGTATGTGAGTACCCAGCAAAAACTGGCATAAGCGGTTGTAAGCAATAAGGAATACTGGGTTCAATCCTGGTAGAAAAACCTTAGTAAAGTACATCGTGCACCTTATTATAAGGTCTTATTTCAGGCCTATTTACACTACAAATAAGCCTTATCCCTAAGGTAAATAAAAGTAAAAAGTATTTTTAATATTACTTGCCCCGTAACTTCAACGTAGAAACTGAAAATGAATTTTCGATGATAGATTAACAATTTATACTTAAATAATGTTTTTAAATAGATCATTATAAAGATCAATCAAGGAATTTAAAGTCAAATAGTGTCTTTTTACAAGTTCTATGCAAGCCTGATTTTATTTGTTTAATTTGACTTATAATTAGGTTAAAAAATGGCATAATATTCCTTAGACTGGGTTGGTCCCCATACAAATAAAAAAAGTGGCTAATGTCCGCCCCTAAATTTAAAGATTATGTTGAGAGGGTTTCGGAAAATTTTATTTTTATTTTTTTTTTATCCTTCGAAATACAGCCGATAAGGTTTTTTCGTTGTAACTTGGTTATTTGACGTCCGATTTTTAAAATTGATATGTTATTATTTTGGCCTTTAGAAGCTTTACATTTCCGTTTAATGTCCTTTCAAGCTATGAAGTCGTTTTCCCATGATTAGGTCAGCTAACAAAATTTTACCCCCCCTAAGGTATGATTTTTTCCTTACCAAACGAAAGTTTTTAAAAATTCAAGAAAATGTTGCTTTGAAACCATATTACTAAAATAATAAACAAAGAAGTTATAGCACTTTCAATATTTATTGCAACTCTTATTTTACCTGATTTTTATTATACTTAGACCTGAAACTCATGATTTTTTTGGAGGAAAAATTGCAGGGTTTGCATTGAAAAGTTAATAAAGATATGCCAAATATCATAAATAGGGGAAGTCAAAGTAAATGAGTCAAACCTGTTGTTTCGTATTTATAATAATAACGCTATGCGACAAAATCAACTTTTTTTCTGGGTATTGGACAAAACTCACTTTTTTGTATAGATTGAGGCTTAAATAAACAAAGTACTAGCTCCGTTTTTCGAAGTTAGCCTCCAAAAAATAGATATCGGCTTTCGAAGTTCGAAATTCTACATTTCGAAATTTTATTTTTTTGTTAACGCGTTCAGCAAATTGAAAAAGTAAAAATGTGGGCGTGGTCCGCTTTTTTCCCTTATTTGAAGGGCTGAATTCTTTTTTTGAGAAATTTAGTATAACAGCTGTTATACGAGGTGAAAAGTCAGACTCTGACTTCTGAATACAGGCAGACTCTGACTTCTGACTTTTCACCTTTACTTTTTCAATTTGCTGAACGCGTTAACAAAAAAAATAAATAAATAATAAAGCGTTATTATCAGGGCCCGGATTTTGTTGACCTAAAGAACAGCCAAAAATGACTCAAAAAAAGGACATATTGACTTAAAAAATTCTTCAAAATTACGTAAAAAAAAGAAAAAACAAGTAAGGACGGGACTGTCTTCGGCTGTGCCGAAGACTTCATACCTTTCATGAATGGGGCTGAACAATAATCTTATCCCGTTCGTGATCTCCAAATAATAGGATGTATAAGATAGGAAATATATAGTGAACAGATGTACATACCTAAAAGATTTTTAAGATAAATATAAATCGGACGTCAAATAACCAAGTTACAACGAAAAAGCCTTTTCGGCTGTATTTCGGAGGATCAAAAAAAAATTAAAAAAATTTTTTCCGAAACCCTCTCAACATATTCTTCAAATTTAAGGGCGGACATTAGCAACTTTTATTTCGACCCAGTCTACTATTCCTTATACTCCTTGGCTTATTGGTTGTTGTACTCGATTTATTATCTTATTACAACGCCTTATGTAAGCTTTACTCTTAGTGGATTATACGCCTTATATAAGAGGGTATAATATAGCAAGTAGTCCCGTATATTAAAGCCTTGTGTAAGCCTTTTTTTATTTATAGCCTTATCTAATATGGGTTATAAGCCTTATGTTGATGAAATAACTACAGAAAATAAGGACTATCAAAAGGAATACGCCATACAACTAATATTCCTCATAGAATGAAAGTCTGATACCATAAGCCTCATATAAGGGTAAAATTTTTTGCTGGGTATCCTAATAGGAGAATGCATGGCACAAAAAAATAAAAATAATTATATAAAAGTGACCGGCGATATGGTACGAGGAGGTGCGCGCAGAAAGTATTTGTGTAAAATGTAGCGAATACAAAAACAGAAAGAGGAAAACGCCGTGAATACAGAAAATAAAAATAAAAACAGATTAAATTAGATATTAGTAAAGCGAAAAAGTGTATACAAAAACATACGAGCAGAAAAAGAAACAACAAACACTGCAAATATAAATAAATAGGTTGGTAAAGTTGTACATATTTGCATTTGGGCGGCTTTAAAACGCAAACAATACATTTGCACATTCAATTTCAAATTGTACTCAGAGTTTGTAGGCGACAAAACTATTCCTTTTTGTTATTAGAAAAAGGAATTACTTATGTAACTACGCATGGCACTGTTTACATTGCCGTTAGTTACCATTCCAAAAGTTCCACACTTTATTTCTTCCACACAATGGCTTTCGAATTAAGGGCCAATTAAACTTCTTTAACCCTAACGACATAGTCGTAACCATATCCATATCCATAACCATCTCCAATGTGATCGATTAATGGTGCCTTAACCTAAAAATCGTTAAAATTTCATAAAAATTAAGAAAACGCAAAAAATTACAACCACATTCCACAAAAAATAAGTCTCTTAGTCATAACGTATCCAAAAACAATGAATAAAATCTACAAAAAGTTATTAAATTCACCAACTCAAATATTTTTAGGTTATGGATTTGGCGAGAAACCAAAAACCAATTCGTTGGCTATGGTACGGTTATGGCGATAGCGTTATGGTATGGCTCCATTAATCGATTACATTGACTTCCATAAGGTAGGTTCGATCAGCTGTTTTATCCGGCTAGGGTTATATGGCTGTAAGTGACCACTAATGGCCCTTTAGCCAGATGCCAATCCGGTGGACTATGGTGTTTAGCGAAAATAAGGTCTGAGTTTCAGGATTTTCTTTCCACATTAAGTCTTTATTCATGAAATGTCGTTCTAATCTTGCGACCCGTTTACCCTATTTACCTCACGATGGAAATTGGAAGAAAAGCTCGCCCTAGATCTCCTTGTATTTATTATTAATTTTTTACCAAGCGTGTAGTTGTACACAGTGTTTGCATTTGCTACTCCATTGCAGAAATACCAACGAAAACAAGTAAGGAAGGCTAAGTTCGGGTGTAACCGAGCATTACATACTCAGTTGAGAGCTGTGGAGACAAAGTAAGGGAAAATCACCATGTTGTAAAAAGAACCTAGGGTAACCCTGGAATGTGTTTGTATGACATGTGTATCAAATGGAAGGTATTAAAGAGTATTTTAAGAGGAAGTGGGCCATAGTTCTATAGATGGACGCCATTTAGGGATATCGCCATAAAGGTGGACCAGGCCTGACTCTAGAATTTGTTTGTACTATATGGGTACCAAATGAAAGGTGTTAATGAGTATTTTGAAAGGGAGTGGGCCTTAGTTCTATAGGTGGACGCCTTTTCGGAATGTCGTTATAAAAGTGGACCAGGGGTGACTCTAGAATGCGTTTGTACAATATGGGTATCAATTGAAAGGTGTTAATGAGTATTTTAAAAGGGCGTGGGCCTTAGTTCTATAGGTGGACGCCTTTTCGAGATATCGCCATAAAGGTAGACTAGGGGTGACTCTAGAATTTGTTTGTACGATATGGGTATCAAATGAAAGGTGTTAATGAGTATTTTAAAAGGGCGTGGGCCTTTGTTCTATAGGTCAGGCCTGACTCTAGAATTTGTTTGTACTATATGGGTATCAAATGAAAGGTGTTAATGAGTATTTTGAAAGGGAGTGGGCCTTAGTTCTATAGGTGGACGCCTTTTCGGAATATCGTTATAAAAGTGGACCAGGGGTGACTCTAGAATGCGTTTGTACGATATGGGTATCAAATGAAAGGTGTTAATGAGTATTTTAAAACGGAGTGGGCCTTAGTTCTATAGGTGGACGCCTTTTCGAGATATCGCCATAAACGTGGACCAGGGGTGACTCTAGAATTTGTTTGTACTATATGGGTATCAAATGAAAGGTGTTAATGAGTATTTTAAAAGGGCGTGGGCCTTAGTTCTATAGGTGGACGCCTTTTCGAGATATCGCCATAAAGGTGGACCAGGGGTGACTCTAGAATTTGTTTGTACGATATGGGTATCAAATGAAAGGTGTTAATGATTATTTTAAAAGGGCGTGGGCCTTAGTTCTATAGGTGGACGCCTTTTCGAAATATCGCCATAAAGGTGGACCAGGGGTGACTCTAGAATTTGTTTGTACGATATGGGTATCAAATGAAAGGTGTTAATGAGTACTTTAAAAGGGCGTGGGCCATAGTTCTATATGTGGACGCCTTTTCGAGATATCGCCATAAACGTGGACCAGGGGTGACTCTAGAATGTGTTTGTACGATATGGGTATCAAATGAAAGGTATTAATGAGGGTTTTAAAAAGAGTGGCCCTTAGTTGTATATGTGAAGGCGTTTTCGAGATATCGACCAAAATGTGGACCAGGGTGATCCAGACCATCATCTGTCGGGTACCGCTAATTTATTTATATATGTAATACCACGAACAGTATTCCTTCCAAGATTCCAAGGGCTTTTGATTTCGCCCTGCAAAACTTTTTCATTTTTTTCTACTTAATATGGTAGGTGTCACACCCATTTTACCAATTTTTTTCTAAAGTTATATTTTGCGTCAATAGACCAATACAATTACCATGTTTCATCCCTTTTTTCGTATTTGGTATATAATTATGGCATTTTTTTCATTTTTCGTAATTTTCGATATCGAAAAAGTGGGCGTGGTCATAGTCGGATTTCGGCCATTTTTTACACCAATACAAAGTGAGTTCAGATAAGTACGTGAACTGAGTTTAGTAAAGATATATCGATTTTTGCTCAAGTTATCGTGTTAATGGCCGAGCGGAAGGACAGACGGTCGACTGTGTATAAAAACTGGGCGTGGCTTCAACAGATTTCGCCATTTTTCACAGAAAACAGTTAGAATCTAAGCCTCTACCAAATTTCACAAGGATTGGTAAATTTTTGTTCGACTTATGGCATTAAAAGTATCCTAGACAAATTAAATGAAAAAGGGCGGAGCCACTCCCATTTTGAAATTTTCTTTTACTTTTGTATTTTGTTGCACCATATCATTACTGGAGTTGAATGTTGACATAATTTACTTATATACTGCAAAGATATTAACTTATCTTTTAAAATTTGAATTAAAAAAAAAAATTTTTTTAAATTGGGCGTGGTCGTTCTCCGATTTTGCTAATTTTTATTAAGCAGACATATAGTAATAAGAGTAACGTTCCTGCCAAATTTCATCATGATATCTTCAACGACTGCCAAATTACAGCTTGCAAAACTTCTAAATTACCCTCTTTTAAAAGTGGGCGGTGCCACGCTCATTGTCCAAAATTTTACTAGTTTTCTATTCTGCGTCATAAATTCAACTCACCTACCAAGTTTCATCGCTTAATCCATATTTGGTAATGAATTATCGCACTTTTTCGATTTTTCGAAATTTTCGATATCGAAAAAGTGGGCGTGGTTATTGTCCGATATCGTTCATTTTAAATAGCGATCTGAGATGAGTGCCCATCAAGATACCTCAAAATTTACTCAAGTTATCGTGTTAACGGACAGACGGACGGACGGACATGGCTCAATCGAATTTTTTTTCGATACTGATGATTTTGATATATGGAAGTCTGTATCTATCTCGATTCCTTTATACCTGTACAACCAACCGTTATCCAATCAAAGTTAATATACTCTGTGAGCTCTGCTCAACTGAGTATAAATATACTCCTCCGGCTCTGCACAGAGCATAGAGCAGAGCCGTAGCATGAAAAAGTGCTAGCATTTCTTATGCTCTGCTACGTCGTGTTTTAGAGCGGAGCAAATAGCAGAATAAAAACTCCGAATGAAATGATATTTTTAGTGGAGAGGAAGCAAAAAAAATATTTTTAAGCTATTTGCTCTATTAGGCGTTGTTATGCAGAACTTTGTGTTTTCTCTTGCTTTTGTTAATAGCTTAGCAAGCAATCCATCAGCGCTCGTGGCCTTGTTGTGATAAAAACTTCCGTTTGTAGCCGAATATTTTGGTAATATTTGCGGAAGTTATAGTTGGTGGCTAGCTGCTCAAGCCCCTCGCACTAACGTCATTGACAGTTTTCCCATTTTTCAAAATTTTCGATATCGTGGAAATGAAATTTGCAATACCGATCCCATACACTGCTGTTTTAAAACTCTTTGGATATATACATCCCGCTGAAACCTTTCTCTCTGAAATTTCAAGGGCTATCTTAGTGAGCGTGATCAATCCTAAGTAGAACTTGTTGGCAAGAGTGATTCTCTGTTAGATTTATAAAATAAAATTAAGTGGCGTGGCACGCCGATGTTGACGAAAGTTTCACAACAGGTTCACATGATCACTCGGATTTTACGGCATCCAGGCAATATGAATTTAATTTTGCCCAAAATACTTGTCTTTTCGGCAACTCAATTAATGATATTTCTTTTTCTGCAGAAAAGTGGGCGGTACTATAGCTCCTAAAAGGAAAAGGTTATTCGCTATATCTCCGTAACTGTTTGAAGAAAGTGTGAAATCAGCTTAATTCAATTACAAAAACGATGTTGTAAATTGAGGATTTTTTTTCATCGCATACCTCGTACCAGTTTTATTTTAAGCGACTGTATGCAAATACCTTATGAAAGTAAAAGAAGCATTCCACGGAAAATCGTAAATTTTCGCCGATTTTCGAATTGGTCCCCTTATTAATTTTTAATGCCAATATATTTTAAATATATTACACCCCAACATACTAACTAAGAAAAATCTTAAATTAATATCAGCTTTTCACTCCCACTCTCACTCTCTTTTGGTTACAACCGGCAAATCCGTTTATGGCTCAACTCAATTTCAAGAATATCAGATGTTAAATACCTATATGGTTACAGCCGATTTGTTACACCCTTGTCAGCCCGTTTGGTGAAAAAAAAATTTTTTTTTCTGAAACCGTTTAGTGTACTATATACAAACAAAAAAAAAAAACTATGAGTACACGTGTACTACCTATAACAGCTTTAAAGAAGATTTTTCTTTATTGTTTGGTTAGCAAAATACCGCTTTAAGATTTCACTATACAATGAACTAAAACAAAGCAACAACAAATTATTGGTGGCGAAACAACAAAATTGCAGAGCATAATGGCTATGGTGTTCTTCAACTCAGTTTCGCTCTTCTGGCTGACTGAACAACTTAAGTATTTCTTTAACTGATTGTGAGACTGTTTGACAGAAAAAGGTAAAACTTCTGAAACATTTCTTGCGCCTTTGGAACAGAGAGCCGTGACTTGAAAACTATTTGAGCTGTCATTATGAAAGCAAACAAATTTTGCAAATGCATTTTGTTTTTACTACGATTTTGATCTAGGAAGTGGTCTCAATGATCATTCCACTTTCATATACAACCCAATTTTAAACAAAAATTCCTTGCGAGTTTTCCCTTCTCCCATTCCTCGTATTCTAAATAAAAATTCCGTTTGAGTTTTTTCACTTCTCCCTTTCCTGCTATTCTGAACAATGTTCGAAAAAGCGGACACCGATTATGGGAGAAAAGTAGGTATTACGAATGTTAGTAAGAGGGAGATTTCTCTGCCATTTCTTAGGAGTTTTTCACTTGTTAAATTAAAGGGAATGCATCAAAATATGTAAAGTAAATTGGTTCTTTTAAGAAAGAACACGCATTTGTACAAATTTGTGCTAAAATATGTACATTTTACCACAATATTCTTTATATTAAGTCGAAGGGTATATCATAAGCAACAGAAGAGCTCTTAGTATATTTGATGCAGCCATCCAGAAATTGGGCAACGATTTTTGAAGAAGGCTTAAATAGTTTTTGGCATATGACGAAAGACAAATTCAACACGACTTGGCCGCCAGAAAATTGCTTTGCTGAATGGAAGCAGGCAACTCCAGCGGATTTGTGTTATCCCACCGTCTTCTTCTTCTAATGCTTCTGCTGTGTTGGTTTGCTGTGGCACCAATTCATTACTCATTTCAGTAAATATGATATGAAATTCAATACTGTGCATTGTTTATACTTTATTTCTTAATTTCTAACAAATTCGCAACAATAATTAAACTTTTCATTCAATTTTTTAAATGCGCAACGAAATTTCAATTGACAAAATAGCTGACTTCGGAAATTCGAAATTCCTATTTCACAATTATTGTTCGCCCTAGGAGAAAAGAATTTTATGAATTTTTCCGCGGGAAAAAAATACGTGAGAACAAAATTCCGAGGGAATATTTAGAATTGAATTGATAATATTTAGAATTGAACTGATCTCTACCTACCCATGACAATAGCCGTGTTTTTTTTCCCACGCGTATACGTTTACGTTTGCGCGTAAAAAACGCTTATCCTCAGTTAGATAATGCTTAGGAGACCCATCTAGCGGCAGTGGTTAAATAACTAGCTACAGCACAGGGTGTACCTAAAAGCGTAGACACAACCCTCTGATGGCAATAGTGTATAACATATAGCTGAATCAGTTGCGATGAATTGTGGACACGCACCATTTTAAGAGGTGATACATAGAATTAATGTAAAGGTAAAACATAAACACATATTTCAGTTACATCTGAGTATAATGTGTATTGAAATTCAGTAGTACTAATTTTATGCGCAGCAATTTCAGAGGTGTATTTAAAGTTTGACGCTTAAAAAAAATAAATAAATGTAAGGCGCGATAACCTCCGAAGAGATCTAAGGCCGAGCTTCTCTTCCAATTTGCGTCGTGCTCCTCTTGATTTTTCCCTACAAATTGGCCGGACGGGACCTACATGTTTTATGCCGACTCCGAACGGCATCTGCAAGGCAGATGAGTTTTCACTGAGAGCTTTTCATGGCAGAAATACAATCGGAGCGCTTGCCAGACACTGCCGAGGGGCGACCCCGCTTAGAAAAATTTTCTTCTAATTGAAAAATCTTATTTCTAAAATTTTGATGTTGCTTTGCCCGGGAGTTGAACCCAGGGCATACGGTGTGATAGGCGGAGCACGCTACCATCACACCACGGTGGCCGCCATATTGAAATTTAGTAGTACAAATTTTATGCGCAGCAATTTCAGAGGTGTATTTAAAGTTTGACGCTTAGTAGTCCATATAAAGTTTAAGCGTAAACGTCTATAGATCTAAGAAAAACACAGCTAATATCATTTTGCTTGATAATCTTTTATGTGGTATTGGCGCAGCTGCTTCTGTTTGGTACAACACTGTATGTTAGTAATGTTAATGGTCTTCGTTGGTTGTTACCTGTATACGGTTTTGACGGATTTCAGCAGCTGAAACGCAACACTCACACATACATACATATATACATATATAAATGTGGATACAACACAAATATTTTAAGAACCAGAAATTAAATTCCATTGCGGTCACATGTTTTATGTAGGTACATACAGTATTGGAAATAATTCTTAGGATTTTTTTTTTTACCAGAGCTTTTATTCTCATTCATAAGAACTACAAATGGTTTCTATAACTTTTTATACCCAGCGTGTACTTGTACACAAGGGTATTATATTTTTGATTGGATAACGGTAGTACGTAATAACTTAAAAGAATCGAGATAGATATAGACTTTCTCTTATAAAATGAAGTAACGAAGGTTAAGTTCGTGTGTAACCGAACATTACATACTCAGTTGAGAGCTCTGGTGCCAACATAAGGGAAAATAACCATGTAGGAAAATGAAGAGAGGGTAACCCTGGAATGTGTTTGTATGACATGTGTATCAAATGAAAGGTATTAAAGATTATTTTATGAGGGAGTGGGCCATAGTTCTATAGGTGGACGCCATTTAGGGATATCGCCATTAAGGTGGATGAGCGTTGACTCTAGAATTTGTTTGTACGATATGGGTATCAAATGAAAGGGGTTAATGAGCATTTTAAAAGGGAGTGGGCCTTAGTTCTATTGGTGGACGCCTTTTCGAGATATCGCCATAAAGGTGGACCAGGGGAGACTCTAGAATGCGTTTGTACATTATGGGTATGAAACGAAAGGTGTTAATGAGTATTTCAAAAGGGCGTGGGGCTTAGTTCTATAGGTGGACGCCTTTTCGAGATATCGCCATAAAGGTGGACCAGGGGTGACTCTAGAATGCGTTTGTACAATATGGGTATCAAATGAAAGGTGTTAATGAGCATTTTAAAAGGGAGTGGGACTTAGTTCTATAGGTGGACGCCTTTTCGAGATATCGCCATAAAAATGGACCAGGCGTGACTCTAGAATGTGGTACGATATGGGTATCAAATGAAAGGTGTTAATGAGTGTTTTAAAAAGGCGTGGGGCTTAGTTCTATAAGTGGACGCCTTTTCGAGATATCGCCATAAAGGTGGACCAGGGGTGACTCTAGAATGTGTTTGTACGATATGGGTATCACATTAAAGGTATTAATGAGGGTTTTAAAAGGGAGTGGTGGTAGTTGTATAGGTGGTCGCCATTTCGAGATATCGGCATAAAGGTGGACCAGGGGTGACTCTAGAATCTGTTTGTACGATATGGGTATCAAATGAAAGGTGTTAATGCGTATTTTAAAAGGGAGTGATCCTTAGTTCCATAGGTGTACGCCGTTTCGAGATATCGCCATAAAGGTGGACCAGGGGTGACCCTAGAATTCGTTTGGACGATATGGGTATCAAATGAATGGGGTTAATGAGCATTTTAAAAGGGAGTGGGCCTTAGTTCTATAGGTGGACGCCTTTTCGTGATATAGCCATATAGGTGGACCAGGGGTGACTCTAGAATGTATTTGTACAATATGGGTATCAAACGAAAGGTGTTAATGAGTATTTTAAAAGGGCGTGGGCTTTAGTTCTATAGGTGGACGCCTTTTCGAGATATCGCCATAAAGGTGGACCAGGGGTGACTCTAGAATGCGTTTGTACAATATGGGTATCAAACGAAAGGTGTTAATGAGTATTTCAAAAGGGAGTGGGGCTTAGTTCTATAGGTGGACGCCTTTTCGAGATATCGCCATAAAGGTGGACCAGGGGTGACTCTAGAATGCGTTTGTACAATATGGGTATCAAATGAAAGGTGTTAATGAGCATTTTAAAAGGGAGTGGGCCTTAGTTCTATAGGTGGACGCCTTTTCGAGATATCGCCATAAAGGTGGACCAGGGGTGGCTCTAGAATGCGTTTGTACAATATGGGTATGAAACGAAAGGTGTTAATGAGTATTTCAAAAGGGCGTGGGGCTTAGTTCTATAGGTGGACGTCTTTTTGAGATATCGCCATAAAAATGGACCAGGGGTGACTCTAGAATGTGTTTGTACGATATGGGTATCAAATGAAAGGTGTTAATGAGTATTTTAAAAAGGCGTGGGCTTAGTTCTATAGGTGAACGCCTTTTCGAGATATCGCCATAAAGGTGGACCAGGGGTGACTCTAGAATGTGTTTGTACGATATGGGTATCACATTAAAGGTATTAATGAGGGTTTTAAAAGGGAGTGGTGGTAGTTGTATAGGTGGTCGCCTTTTCGATATATCGGCATAAAGGTGAACCAGGGGTGACTCTAGAATCTGTTTGTACGATATGGGTATCAAATGAAAGGTGTTAATGCGTATTTTAAAAGGGAGTGATCCTTAGTTCCTTAGGTGGTCGCCGTTTCGAGATATCGCCATAAAGGTGGACCAGGGGTGACCCTAGAATTCGTTTTGACGATATGGGTATCAAATGAAAGGGGTTAATGAGCATTTTAAAAGGGAGTGGGCCTTAGTTCTATAGGTGGACGCCTTTTCGTAATATAGCCATATAGGTGGACCAGGGGTGACTTTAGAATGCGTTTGTACAATATGGGTATCAAACGAAAGGTGTTAATGAGTATTTTAAAAGGGCGTGGGCTTTAGTTCTATAGGTGGATGCCTTTTCGAGATATCGCCATAAAGGTGGACCAGGGGTGACTCTAGAATGCGTTTGTACAATATGGGTATCAAACAAAATGTGTTAATGAGTATTTTAAAAGGGAGTGGGCCTTAGTTCTATAGTTGGACGCCTTTTAGAGATATCGCCATAAAGGTGGACCAGGGGTGACTCTAGACTTTGTTTGTACGAAAAGGGTATCAAATGAAAGGTGTTAATGAGTCTTTTTAAAAGGGAGTGGGCCTTAGTTCTATATGTGGTCACCTTTTCGCGATATCGCCATAAAGGTGAACTAGGGGTGACTCTAGAATATGTTTGTACGATATGAGTATCAAATTAAAGGTATTAATGAGTATTTTAAAAGGGCGTGGGGCTTAGTTCTATAGGTGGACGCCTTTTCGAGATATCGCCATAAAGGTGGACCAGGGGTGACTCTAGAATGTGTTTGTACGATATGAGTATCAAATTAAAGGTATTAATGAGGCTTTTAAAAGGGAGTGGTGGTAGTTGTATATGTGAAGGCGTTTTCCAGATATCGACCAAAATGTGGACCAGGGTGACCCAGAACATCATCTGTTGGATACCTCTAATTTATTTATATATATAATACCACGAACAGTATTCCTGCCAAGATTTCAAGGGTTTTTTATTTCGCCCTGCAGAACTTTTTCATTTTATTCTACTTAATATGGTAGGTGTCACACCCATTTTACAAAGTTTTTTTCTAAAGTTATATTTTGCGTCAATAAACCAATCCAATTACCATGTTTCATCCCCTTTTTCGTATTTGGTATACAAAGTGAGTTCAGATAAGTACGTGAACTGAGTTTAGTAAAGATATATCGATTTTTGCTCAAGTTATCGTGTTAACGGCCGAGAGGAAGGACAGACGGTCGACATGTGTATAAAAACTGGGCATGGCTTCAACCGATTTCGCCCTTTTTCACAGAAATAAGTTATCGTCCCAGAATATAAGCCCCTAACAAATTTCACAAGGATTGGTAAATGTTTGTTCGACTTATAGCATTAAAAGTATCCTAGACAAACTAAATGAAAAAGGGCGGAGCCACGCCCATTTGAAATTTTCTTTTATTTTTGCATTTTGTTGCACCATATCATTACTGGAGTTGAATGTTGACATAATTTACTTATATACTGTAAAGATATTAAATTTTTTGTTAAAATTTGACTTTAAAAAAATTTTTTTTTAGAAGTGAGCGTGGTCGTTCTCCGATTTTGCTAATTTTTATTAAGCATACATATAGTAATAGGAGTAACGTGCCTACCAAATTTCATCATGATATCTTCAACGACTGCCAAATTACAGCTTGTAAAAGTTTTCAATTTTTTCGAAATTTTCGATATCGAAGAAGTGGGCGTGGTTATTGATATTGTTCATTTTAAATAGCGATCTGAGATGAGTGCTCAGGAACCTACATACCAAATTTCATCAAGATACCTCAAAATTTAATCAAGTTATCGTGTTAACGGACGGACGGACGGACGGACATGGCTCAATCAAATTTTTTTCGATACTGATGATTTTGATATATGGAAGTCTATATCTATCTCGATTCCTTTATACCTGTACAACCAACCGTTATCCAATCAGAGTTAATATACTCTGTGAGCTCTGCTCAACTGAGTATAAAAATATCAGCATGGTTTGAGTGAGACTTGTCCGCCCGGTAACACTATAAATTGAGCGAAAATTTGGACATATGTATTAACGAAATTTAGCATATGTGCTTGCTTATCTATACCCAAAATAGATTGGTATTGAAAATGGGCTCATCTCTAATTCACATGTTTTCTGAAGCGCAAAGTAACAAACACAAAAGTGAATGGAGAAACAGTAACATTGTAAGCAAATCTATGTTGTATAATATAATCTGTTTAAAGCCAAAAACTAATAGAAAGAGGTGAACATAGCATGTACATTAGGGTGGGTCAAATTTATTGTTGAAAAGGCACATCCAGTCTCTGAATCTATGGGCCACACTGAGTTATATTGTGCATGGGACCATAGGTCTGAAGTGAAATTCGAGTCTCCCTAATTTTGTTCGAAAATTTTATATCCCAATCCGAATAGCGGCTCTCACAAATAAAATACATGAAAATAAATGTCAAATTCGGATTCGGATTGGGATATAAAATTTTCTAACAAAATTAGGGAGGCTCGAAATTCATTTCAGACCTATGGTCCCATGGACAATATTACTCAGTATGACCCATAGATCCAGAAACTGGATGTGCACCTGAAATTTTTTCCCCCATTTTTCCCCATACAATTTGGCCCGCCCTAATGTACATCGATAGGCCATGTAGATCCTAAGCGGGTTAAGAGGTTTAAAGAAAGTCTTAACAGAAACCCAAACCCAAAAATGCATTCCCACAGCAATCGAGCTTCTCCCAGAAAGTGCTGGTAACGAAGTGCTCCCAAACGCGTAGCACTTCCCCAAACTTGTGTGAAGTGTTTTGCGGTTACAACAATATAGGGCATGAAGTTTGAGTAAATATCCTTAGCTGCGCCCCTAATAATGCAAGAATCGTTATTCAGGTAGAGATTTTAGCTAATTTTATATAGAAACACTATACCATTAAATCATGGAGTTAATATGAAGAGTATGGCTTTATGAGGGAAGCGAAAGTAACACTGTGACCCTATCCTCGAGGAGTATGAATTACATCCCTGCAAAGATCGTTGGATCATGTGGTCCACTGGAGTACTTACCATTATACTCCACTGTAATGCAGCAATGGACCAACTCATGTTTCTACACGAACACATTGTAAGCCGATCATTGCTCGTTTTTAACGATTGTAATCACTACACGATGTTTATTAGACTGTGGGTACTCCATGGATTACTCAGATGTAATGCGAAGCTGGAGTATATGGTCCAGTCCTAGGACATCGCAATGTTAATTGGACTATATTTTTTGTATGAATTGTGGTTAATTTTGGAGTACTCGGTTGGTCCATAGCGAATACTCCATACATGCATGCATGGAGTACTCGCGATTTTTGAAGGGATAGCGAAGCAGTCCTCGGATGTGGCTCTAATCTATGTTTTTGTTGTAGCGATAAAGACACTCCCAGAAGGTATTGGGGAGTGTTATCGATGTTGATGGTCCTTTACCGAATATAGGTCCGGTACGTTCCGGTAGCAAGCACCATTAAGGTAAACCCCCGACCTTCTCGGAAACGATTTAACATGCCCACATAGGCCAAGGTTTGGATCCCATGTGTGATGAAGTCGGATGATATGTGGCTCCGTTTGTAGCGTCGGAACCTACTGAGGATTAAAAGCATCTCGGAATACGGAGGATGGCCTTCCTCCTAAATATAAACAAGGGGGCGAAGGATATGCAGTACACGTAAACTGTCCTGGGCCATGGCTTTTGTAAAACGTGGAATCCCTACTAGAAAAGTTTCAAAGGGCAGCTCGCAAAGGACGGCCCGTAATGTTCGCAGGTGCGAAAGCGGATCAGAATGCGTGGGGACGTGGCGATATTTACAATATTTGTTTTTATAAGTACTTCAAAATAATTTATAAATAGCCACTAAGAGATTCAAGGGGTTGCCAGCGCACTTTAAAGCTTTCCCAACCCAAAATCCTCAGAGAAGGAGGGGGTAGGATGTCCTGCAAGGATCAACGTGGTCATATAAAATCGTTCTCGACATATTCCGACTACTGCCTTAATGGTGGTAATATCCGGCAAATTAATGAATTTTCCAAAACAGGTAAGAGATATTTTTACTTACTTAATCGGCTCTTAACTGTTTAAACGGTTATGGCCGGCCAACAAGGCGCGCTGTCGTCCTTCTATTCGACTGACTGGCACAATTGGTCTCACAAAATTTATATCATTTTCCACCAGGACCTTCCAGCGGAGGGAGTTTTCACTGAGAAGCTTTTAATTGCAGAATCGTTACCCATCAAACCCATCTTTTCCGCATATTTTCCCTTCGGAGTAAACAGAACTTACGGCGGGAGTGTGTAAGCCGATGATGTCAATGTCGTCAGTATAAGCTAGTAATTGTATGTTCCAGAGCGGTTAAGATCTGCAGCTTGTATAATTTTCTCCAGCATCAAATTAAAGAAATCGCACGGTAGGGAGTCACCCTGTTTGGAACGTCATTTTGCACAGCCGTATAAACTTTGCTGGGAAACTATATAGACAACTTCTTTTCGCCTTCGACAGGCTTCAAAATCAACGAAGAGATGATGTGGGTAAATTCTTTTTCCAAGGACTTTTTCGAAGTTTTATCGCATAGTGAGAATCTGGTCGATTTACCAGGTCTGAAGCCGCACTGATAAGCTCCAATCAACTGATTCACAGTGGGCTTCAATCTTTCGATTCTAAGAAAGTCGAGAAACGTTCGTCCACATGCTTGACCGACAATACTTGCGACGAAGTCTCCAACATTGAAACTGCGCTTATTTGCATGGCTAATCCAGTAAATGTTATAATATTTTATTGCATTTTTTCTCATTTTTTTTTTTCTCCCATTTAGTATGACATGAAACCTTCTAGGTCATACTGCCCTCCCACCCCCCAGATTCATGAGGAAATTGGGGTCACCAGAGGATCGGCTGCTAAAGAAACAGGATTCGCCACGGGTAGGTGAGGTTCACAATTGGGTTGGATAAGCTATAAATTGCGCTGGCACCCCCTTGAAAGAGTTGGTATTTTATTATATATTCTAAGCCCCCTAACCCGCAGAAGGGCCATTAAGGAAATGAACATTCGTAAGCCTTTATACGTTTGCGGAGGTTGCCACCAAAAAGGTTTTTCTCTTTATCCAACGCTTGATCGGTATTTTTAGTTGGGTCTGGGCCCGTATTCCGTTGTACGATCAGTAACTGGAAACCATTTTCACTCAAACGCTAGATATGCGTCTGTCAAACTATTATTATAATGAATTGTGGATCTAGTACTATTTTTGTCGCTAGTTCGCGTACATAAGTTATTAATCCGATCCACCATTTTAGAGCTATTTTGATTTTAAAAAATAGTTTCCATCAAGGATCGTAAAACGTAATACGGGCCCTGATTTTACGTGGTGAGTCCCGAGACCAGCGCACAACTCGCTCAGTGGGGATGAGGCATTTATGATACACTAGCCTAGCTAGGTTGTCGCCTCCTCTCATCAACTTACCAATAAACGGATGTTCAGTGGCTACCCAGAGGATACTTGGCCGCAAGCGAGCGTAGTAATCTTCTTGAACCCCATGCAAAAAAATCACCCTGACCGTTCCCTGGTGAATGTCGATCGGTAGCTCTTGGACTTCTTCACACGACTCCACCCTCCGATATAGGTATATTTTTAGCTAACGAAAATCATGGAATGTGAACAGAAACCGGCAGACCAAATAACACCCCAGCCTAACCTACACAATATAGTTAATATTTTAATTAGAACAAAGTTGCATATCATTATATGAAACATATCGATCGCTAACAGTTATAAAGATGTCGAACTGTTGCGGCGTAATCCTTATGACCTGTTCTTAATTGGGGTGGATTGCAAATTAGAGTTTTTCAAGTACCTAGCTCATTTAGCTGGAATTCAGGCTCTTAAGGAAATATTTAATGTGCTGATCGGATTCACTTGTATTCCGAAAGCATTGAAACAATATACATATGTATGAAATGGAATATCATGACAACCGAAAAGTTGGAACATGGGAGGATTGGAAAAAAGTTATTTCCAACTTCCAATATACGTTGAGCTGTGTTCATCGGAGACTCATATAACACGATAACAAAGATACTAAAAGTTAAAGAATTTATTACCTCAAGCTGGCAGCAAGGGAGGATTGGAAACGCGTCCTTTCCAACCTAGAGTGGAGCACAGACTCTACCCCCTGTTATGCTAGTCAATATGCTGATTGGAATCAAGTGGCATTCCGACAGCATATTCAATAGAATTAAGGAATGAAATGTAATTTCACGCCAACACAATAACAAATTAAAGGAATATATGTATATATACAGCAGAGCGGTTCAAATTTTTTTCCATCAGGAGTATAGCAAAAACCTAATCTACATATGATTCTAAGAAAAATTGCTGAAGACACCATAGCTCTAAGTGCGATTTCGAGTCCACCACTTTTGCAAAATATATATTTTGTCATATGAATGTAGGGTTTGGCCAAACAATTTTCATAGCTTCTATAGAAGAAATAGGAAAAATCTCATATTGGGCTTACTTTCAGAATCTATATTAATGTCTATAGTGTTTTTGAATTTTAGTAGATATATCAGGCTTAAATTCTGAGAAATTTGCCTAAAATGAACTGTTAACTACTATATTATCATTTTTAACAAATTTCTTATGGAAAATTTTTTTTCTTTGCAGCTAAAATAAGTTCAGAACATTTCCAACAACTTTCATTCAGAAAGGTTTTCTTTTTTCGAATTCGTTTTAGTAGAACAAAATTTTCAAAAATTTCAAGTAAGCAAAAAAAACACTATTTTTATAATTTTAATGTAATTTATTTAAAAAATTATTTTTTTACTTAGAATTGACCATTTAACGTATTTTTGAAAATAAAAGTAATGTTATGCTATTATTTTTTAAAATCTTTTCTGCTCTCCATTCGTGGTTGATTTGCACGACTTTCTGCTGTAACAGCCATAACACCTTCATATCTGTTCCAAGTGGTTCGTATGTTGGATCATCACTAATTGTTGGCATTGCTGGTATTGTTGTAGGTGTTTCTTCTACAATGTCATCCATATATTCAGGTATTGTGAATTTTCTATCATTATGTTGGTCCATTATAAATTCTTTTAAATGGTTGGGTATTAAACCACACGAGCATTCTGTTGTTTCTTTGCACACAGAGTATATTAACTTTGATTGGATAACGGTTGGTTGTACAGGTATAAAGGAATCGAGATAGATATAGACTTCCATATATCAAAATCATCAGTCTCGAAAAAAAAATTTGATTGAGCCATGTCCGTCCGTCTGTCCGTTAACACGATAACTTGAGTAAGTATTGAGATATCTTCACCAAATTTAGTACACGAGCTTATCTGGACCCAGAATAGATTGGTATTGAAAATGGGCGAAATTGGATGATAACCACGCTCACTTCTTATATATGTAACATTTTAGAAACACACAAAAAACCTGATTATTTAGTAAATAATACAATGTTGAAATTTGAGGTGTGGACTGAAATTGAGACTCTTGATAAAAATTTGACAATTTTTTTTTTAAATGAGTGTGGCACCGCCCACTTGTGATAAAATCAATTTTACAAATATTATTAATCATAAATCAAAAATCGTTAAACCTATCTTAACAAAATTCGGCAGAGAGGTTGCCTTTACTATAAAGAATACTTGGAAGAAAAATCAACGAAATCGGTAAGGGACCACGCCCTCTTTTATATAAAAGATTTTTTAAAGGGTCGTGGACGAATAAAATAAGCTATATCTTTGCAAAAAAGAGCTTTATATCAACGGTATTTCATTTCCCAAGTGGATTTATAACAGTAAATAGGAAACTCTTCAAATTTTAAAAAATGGGCGTGGCACCGCTACTTTTAATACTAAGCAATTTTCTATTTTTCGGTAGCCATAACTCGAAGCAAAATTTACATATCGTAATGAAATTTTGTACACGTATTTTCCTTATAGCTGAAAATATTTCTACTGAAAATGGACGGATCGGTTAAAGACCCCGCCCACTTTTAAAAATAGTTTTGAATCAATGATATTTCACTTATCAAGTTTTATTGTAAGAGAAAATGGGGAGACATTTTTTTAAAGGGGCGGTGCCACGTGTTATGTAGAAAAGTAATTTATCTGAAATGAAATGTACAATTGAAGCTCACGCTGAGTATATAATGTTCGGTTACACCCGAACTTAGACACCCTTACTTGTTTTAGCTTGCATTTACATTTTCCAGTGAATAATAATGCATTTGTTGATTGTACGAATGCTATAAATTCCTGAACTTTTTTCTGTTTTCAATGCTTTCGTGATATTTTTCAATTAAAACATTTAGTTTTCTTAGAATACTACGTCTATCAATTAGTTGAATATTCAATTTATTCCAAATTGCAACCAATTTATCAATTACATGAGGAGTTAAATTTTTATGCGAAAACATTTTATTTTGAATTTTAGCATGATCACTTACAAAAAAAAATCTTAAAATGTCACGACTAGACGGTAAATTCAGATTATTTAATTCACTTGATAAACCAAATGCAATAATATCGTGTTCAGGTATATGTAATAAAGTGGATTCAGATGATGTTGAGGGATTTCTTTCATCCATTTTAAATTTAAATACAAAAAGCTGTAAAGAAAAAAATTTCCCATAAGAAATTTGTTAAAAATTAAATAAATAAATTTAAGCCTGATATCTCTACTAAAATACAAAAACACTATAGATATTAATACAGATTCTTAAATATACATAAAATACCTTTCAAGTAAGCCCAATATGATATTTTTCCTATAATTCTTTCAGAAGCTTAAAGATTTTTTGGCCAAACCCTACATTCATATGGCAAAATATCGATTTTGCAAAAGTGGGGGACTCGAAATCGGACTTAGAGCTATGGTGTCTTCAGCAATTTTTCTTAGAATCATCTGTAGATTACGTTTCTGCTATACTCATGATAAAAAAATCCATCCATACAATTTTACCCGCTCTAGCATACAGTCATTGTCAATAAAATAGGGACACAAATTAAAATAATGTTAGCAATTTTTGATTAATTTTCGACATTTTTTATTCATTTTAAATGCAAGTTTATAAAAATTAATAAACTACATACATATATTATTTTGAACTCCGCTGCTTTTTCATTGTACTTGAATGCATATGCATGGATTTAACGACTCACAGGCATGAGGGTAAGGGTACGTCTGATTGCTTACATTGTGGACTTGTGGCTAAAATCAACCGGTCACGTTGAATCAATGCGTGAATGTACATACAAAATAAACAAATAAATACAAAACAGATGATAAATAAATGCATTTGCTGTATGTAGCCATCTGAGAGCTGGTATCGAATTGTATGTAGTTATGACTTATTTCTTTGTTGATTAACAATTCTGCAGCGTCTGATGCAGCTTAAGTTTGTAGAATTGAAATGAAGTCGTAGAAATGTGAAATTGATAACAAAGTAAAATGTATTTTCAGAACAAATTTAAAGTCCCTAAAACCAGAAAACAATTTAATTTCCCTTAAACAAAGAGATAGCATCCGAAATTAAGTTTGCTAATTTCTTCTTTTTTTTTTAATTTTTTTATCCTCATTTCATTAAGATTTTTTTAATTCGATTCTTAAATTTTTTTTTTCAAAGGTCAAAACTTTTTTGGTTTTTTTTTGTTTAAGGATTTTGTTTTTTTTTTTTTCTTTTTCAAAGTGTTTTTATTTATTTTTAACGTACGATTTTTTATTATTTTAAATATCTTTTATCTTTTTAAGATTTTTTATTTTTATTCAATTTTTGTATTTTTTCCTAATTTTTTGTCAACAAATTATCAATTTGAATATTTTTTAAAATTCCTTAACGTCTTGAATTATTCTTTGATTTCCTTTCTTATTTCTTTCTTGGTATAACTCAATTTACTCATTCTGTATGGATTGGGCTTAGGGCATAATTATGCTTATCTGAATCAAACGGCTGAGATGGTAGGTGCCGGATCTCATCATAGTGCTTAGGGTGGGTGTGAACACCCTACAAGCTTTGGCAGAACTAACACATCTTCCATTCGATGAGTCATGGCACCCGGTGGGAACTCTACATTCGTGTTAAAAACTCCTCCGCTCCGGATATCAATAACAGCACTAAATTGCGGCATGCCCTTTCCCTTGAGCAAACCTCATAGGCTTCCTGCTCAACATTGTACCTGGTTTTGGTCCGACTTCCGGAATGCAGATGCTGCTTCGAATTGAGTATAGTTTTACACAGGATCGGCGACTTACGAGGTGAAGTGGGATTTCAAATGTCCTACATCGAATTCCCAACGCATTCAATTGTTTCGACTTACAAAACTATCAATGTAATCACTAACTGTACCAACAGCTTCTTAAATCCCTTATACCCGAGTACTGCGGATATATGTACATACATACGTCGCTTTTAGCCGTTATAGCCACTCGGTACCATATGGCGGCCTCGTAAGTAGCAGAGTTCACGTGATACTGTACCAACGGCACGCCTCATCCCTAGCCCCCCTTGATCATGCGGCGCAAATACCTCGTTATTTTAAACATCTTCTCAAACACTGCAAATATGGGACGAAACTCACCCTTTCACCCATAATTATTCCAATATAATTGAGGCGCGCTGCATACCTGATGCTCACACCATTTATACGTGCAACCCTTGAGCGACTCAGCCACAATCTGCTTTTCAGCAGCATCGTCACGGGTTTGTCCACAATTTCCCACTATTTCACAGTTACTCACTGAAATGCTCTATACTGGATTCCTCCAGCACAAAGAGGTGGTCGTCCGTATCCGTGTAGAGTTCGCCGAGTGGCTGGAGTCACCCGAACAGGAAATATGTTATCTTCTTCCATATATATCACAGGTGGATCCTTGCAGACAACCGCAAGCCTTCTCCACCTCCATTTCGTAAAAAACCGCCTTTCCTGCACCCTAGTAATCTACTCAAGTCGCTTAAATAGTACTTTTTGCGGCATCTTGGAAAGCACCGTCAGGAGGCTGCCCCGTTAGGGCCGAGATCGGACTTGCTCTAGTTGGCTAACTTCAGGAGAACAATGATTGAAGCGCTCACTTATTCGTGAGGTAGATAGAGAGATAGATAGGTACGACTGTTGTAGGGCCAAAAAGAAGCGGGTTAGGGGGTCAGAATATTCCCGCGGTAGGTATGCCTGTCGTAAGAGGCGACTAAAGTACCAGATTCAAAAGGCTGTGTAGCGCAACCCTTCAGGCTGCCAGCGCAATATATAGCTTCTCCAAACCCAATTGTCAACCTCACCTATCCGCGGCGAATCCTGTTTCACTAACAGACGAGGCTCTGGCGACCCCAAGCTCCTCATGGAACTTGGCGGTGGGGAGAGAGGGGTGGCCTGAAAGTTTAATGTGGCCACATAAATCGTTCCAGAGATGGTCGGGCTAGCAGCTTAATGGTGCGGGTTACCGGAGCGTACCGGATATGTATCCGGCAAGGGACCAATCACATCGATAACACTCCCCAAAGCCTTCGGGGAACAAGCTTATCGCTACAACAACACTGTTGTGAGGTAATGCACTGCGAACTTTGGTCAATTGTGCCCTCATTCCATTTACAGCATCTCATCTTAGTCAAGCTCCCTGAGGAAATCCAGGATGTGTTCGAGTTTTGAAAGTGTATCTTCTCGCGACGGTATCACATTTACGAAGCATGTCTTGAAGTCCGGTAACAAGCACCATTAACGTACTAGTCCGACTGACGATTTAGTATGACCACATGAAACCTTCAAGACCATACCGCCCCTCCACCCCCTAGATCCATGAGGAACTTGGGAGTCGCCAGAGCCTCGAAACGGGACTCGCGGGGCGAAGGGATCCATTGCCCTCTGGTGTCTTCCGAGCCATCGGTGTGCCGTATTAGAGTGTTTCCGCCGGATCGTTTCTAGTTTGGATGTACCCCAGCTCTATGGTAAAACTTTTATAATCTACACATTTCCTGTTCTTTAACCAATTAATATTCATCAAACATAGCTTCATGTTTTATTATCAACGAATTTACAAATTCATACCACTGTTTTTATTTCCTTCAATTCCTATATTTGTACATCAATAGATATGTACATATGTATGTATATATAAAGTTTAATGTACATAATTATTTTTTCCTTTTTTGTTTTTATATGCGGCGTCGCCCTTTTCTTCTTTGTTTTTATTTGGCCTCTTCAGCAGTGTCTGTGCAGGCAGCTGGGTCATCCAGCCAGTTTCACATCAGCAAATGAATATTTCTTTCTCACTCTTGCGCTTGCATTATTGCGTCTGAATCATGAACTGAGTTTTTATGTATTAGCTTTTCCCCTGGGTCACTAATTATAACCACTGCAAAATTTTTTCACTCGACTATGTTTTTTTAAGCTTAAAACCAGTATTCACCTTGCAACTATTATCTGTAATATAACTTAACAATTACGTCACATATATTAACAATTCAGGTGGAAAAACATTTGTATAATATTAAATCATAACAAATTCCAAGAAACGCGTACCGCACTATGAAAGACTACATAGGAAACGTCAAACTTCTCGATGTATACTGGCCGTGGTTGCCGCCGCAGCAACAAGAAAAGTTGTTATTGTTTGCTGTGTTCTCTGTAGACGCTGGTCACGAAAACCAGGCAGCAGAGGCGAACAGTGTTGCCATTTTTGTGTATTTGGAGCCAGATCTAGCCCCTTTTTTTTTTGCATTTAGCTCCAAAAATTCCGGTTTAGCTCCTAGCTCTTTTTTGGCCCTTTTTAAAATGTTTGCCCCTTTTTGGCTCCAAATCTATTTCGGCAATAGGTATTGTGAAATTTTTAATGTGTTTTATGTGTCGAAGTTTTATTTTATTTGTTTCGGTTGGTATGATGTTGCAACTCGGTACTCAACTGATAACAAAATCTTTAATCGATAAACTGTGTCACGAGGCTGTACATTTGCTTTTCCATCTTGTGCAAGAGCATAGTGTCACCTTCTAAGAGTTTCGACATTTTAACTTCAGATTATAGTAAACATTTGCCTCCCGTACCTTACTTTTATTATACCTTTGAAGAATATATACGAATTAAAGAATAACATAAATGTATAGACGAATTCATTAAAAGAAGGATACGTAATATATGTCGCGACTTCGTAATTAAATTAATAGAGCAATTAAGGCAACGCTTCCCGCAAAATATAGAAACGCTTAGCAAAATAGATTTCTTTTAAATTGAAACACATTGAGAATTGTGAAACCTCAATTGTTTTGATGTTTCACAAATGAAAAAAAAAAAAAAACAAGTATAACACTGATGAAATAACTATGTTAGAAATGCAGTGGAAGAATATCTATCTCCAAGTTTTTGGTTTGAGGTTAAAGAGTTTAAGAATGCGCTAAATGAAAAGATTTTCCAAGAGCTTGTCGATTTTGTGCTTACATTTCTTTTGCTGCCAATAAGTAATGCTGAAGTTGGAAGAACGTTTTCAAACATGAGTTTAATTAAAAGCAAACGCAGAAACAAAATGAATTTAGTTATGCTGAATTCGCTTCTAACAATAAGAAGTGGTCTTAAACGGCTGAATAAATGCTGTCATTACTTTGAAATAAACAACGATCTCTTAAAATTAATGAACACAATAAATATTTATGAATGTAGCGATAATAATAATTCATCTTCTGAGGACGAAATCATAGATTTTGAAGTCTAAGGCCCTTCAAATGGCCCGCCAAATGGCAAAACAAAAGTGAAAAAATAAAACGTATTTTTGTTGTTAAAAAATAAAAAATTAACTATAAAAACAGTATTATTTATGTACCTCTATTGTACCCTTTTTTTTTGGAGTTTACTGTACCTTTTTTATAACTTTGTTTGATTTGAAATAAATGTGAAAACTTACATTGAAAAATATACATGCATATACTTTTAGCTCTTTTTGCAACGGGTTTTGGATTTTCTTGAAGAAATTTAGCTCTTTCTAGCCCTTTTTTTCTAGATTCTAGCCACAAAGAAATTTTTTTTCTGGCAACACTAGAGGCGAAGCAAGAAAATTCCTCTAATTTCTCCTGCATACACGATCATAAATACAAACAGAGAGAGCGAGTGCAAGCCAATGAAACGCATTCCAAAGCATAATTTGAGAGCATACCGTGTTGTATTGGTACAAATTTACAACTTTTATATGAAATAAGGCATTGATCCCGAAATTTTGGTACAAGATTTGCATATGTTGCTGTTTATTGGGCTATGTCCCGCTTTACACCATACAATTCTTGAATTCAACTCTGTTGGCGTTCCCTTTTGTGCTTACTATTCGCCTTTACTTTATCAGAAACGGTCTCTATATGAGACATTGCATAGACGAAAAATCGTGTGAGGCAAGCTTCACAAAATTCTAGTAGGTCACATTCACCACTTACCACAGCAGAATTTGTTAAACTACCACTGTCTGTATCAGGCATGCTTAACGAACGATACGATATCATTTCGTTACGATAATCAACGTTAATAAACGAAACGAAGTGACTTCGTTTCGTTTATTAACGTTAAGATCGTCAAATTAACGTTAATTTGGCGTTCTTAACGTTAATAAACGAAACGAAATGACTTCGTTTCGTTTATTAACGTTGATTATCGTAACGAAATGATATCGTATCGTTCGTTAAGCATGCCTGGTCTGTATTTGTTATTTAATAATTATTTGTACACTTTTTATTCAGCTAAGGTGTTCAGAATTTTAACTTTTACTCACTAAAACTCCAATCAGTGTATTTCTGTGCTTAAATTATGTTAAAAATTGTGTTAAAGTTTTTGGTGTGGTGAAAGTGACCTACTAGAATTTTGTTACGCTCCGCTGCTTTCCACCGAAGTTCGCGCATGCAATATCTTTATATTCAAAAATTTTTGCTTTTATCAATTATTCTCGAAAGCAAGTGTGAAATAAAAAAATTTCATACAAGCAAAGAGAAGAGATAGCAAGAAAAAATTTAAGTCATTTGAAGGGACGGACCATGGCGAAACCATACAAGGTGGCAGCATGGTGACTTACCTACAGCATAAATAAAAGTGTTACATATGTACTTTGTTTTTGTAATCATAATAATTAAAAAAGTACAAATCAGCTGTCACCATGCAGCCACCTTGTATAGTACCGCCATTGGTAGGTAATTCACCATTGGAGAAATGTGGCAAGAAATTCGTTAATTCCAACCCTAGAAATGTTCCAAAAAAAATTCGATTAGTCTAGGATTAATCAGAGATGAGTCGCAAAGGAGTATGCGAGCGATGACAGCTTTGATCACTTTGTTTGAGTTGACTGTCCACATTTGTTTGAGCATGTCCTATGAAGACACTAATTGTACCCTCTTATACCCGAAAGGGATCGATAGGACCAATACCCTTTCGGTTCAATATTTCTTAAAATAGGCTAGGTACATAGATTTCAACCTGACTAATCCCAACTGTGCCCGAAAGGGATTAATCGCACGATTTTTTACAGGATGTTATTTTTTTACGTTTTCAATAAGTTTTTTGTGAAATTTTAAAGAAAACACCGCGTTTTTTGCTAATCTTCAACTAGGTAATGTGGTGAATTACCTACCGCCAGTTTGACAATTACTCTTGCTGTCCGTCGTCGATTATGCGCTATAGATTTACGTCTCTGTTTCGTATATGTTTCTTGTTTTAAAACAGCCAAGTAATTTCTGTTCTGTATTATAGTGGCGTCAGTTCCCTCCAAGACACAAAATTCAGATTCAGCAACGCATCACACCAAGATTTGTTAAAACCTATAGCCAATTTATCAAGAAATTGCGGTGTCGGTTTATAAGGACCTCCTTTCAGCGAGCAATTGACAAACGTGTATGTTTTGTCAAAATATTCTGAGCAAACGTACGGACACTTAAGAAGGCTACATTCCATTGCTTTGCATACTTCGATCCATGTTTCTTCCACCAAAACAATTTTCGGGAGCGCGAAAAACATATTCAGCCCAATTCTAAACGAAAATTCCGTGCGAGTTTTTTCCCTTCTCCCATTCCTCGCATTCTAAATAAAAATTCCTTGAGAGTTTTTCAACTTCTCCCTTTCCTCCTATTCTGACCAATGTTCGAAAAAGAGGAAACCGGTTATGGGAGAAAAGTAGGTATTATGAATGTGAGGGAGAGGGAGATTTCTTTGCCATTTCATAGTTTTTTCACTAGTTAAATTAAAGGGAATGCATCAAAATAGTTAAAGGAAATTGGTTCTTTTAAGAAAGAAAACTTATCTGTACAAATTTGCGCTAAAATATGTATTTACATTCTACCACAATATTCTCACTGTTAATACAACAACAGCAACCACAATATTCTTTATTTTAAGTCGAAAAGTATATCATAAGCAACGGAAGAGCTCTTTGTATATTTGATGCAGCCATCCAGAAATTGCGCAAGGATTTTTTAAGAAGGCTTAATTAGATTTTGGCATATGGCGAAAGGCGAACTCAACTCGACGTGCCCGCCAGAAAATTGATGTGCAGAATGAAAGCAGGTAACTCCGGCGAATTTGTGTTAACCCGCCGTCTTCTTCTTATGCTCCTCTGTTGATGTTGCTGTGGCACCAATTCATTACTCATTTCAGTGTATACCACATGAAATGCAATAATGTGCATTGTTTATACCTTATTTCTTCATTTCAAACAAATTCGCAACAATAATTAAACTTTTTTTATTTTTTAAACAAAATCAGAAATGCGCAACGAAATTTCAATTGACAAAACAGCTGACTTCGAAAGTTCGAAATTCCTATTCCCAAATTTTTCTTCTCCCTAGGAGAAAAGATGTGGAGGAATTTTTCCGCGGGAATAAAAAATCAGCAAAATTCCGCGAGAATATTTAGAATTGGTCTGATTAAAAACCTTCTTTAATAGGCTCATTTTTTGTTTCTTTTTTTTATTTTTTATTTAAAATAACTATGAAAGTAATTTAGTCGTATTCGTTAATATGAAATCCATCAAAATTAGAAAAATTCGTAACATTTTTCAATCTGGTAGCTTGTTTTTTGGTGAAATTGTTATTGCCCCGCAAAAGTCAAGTGGTTAATGTCACACTAACGCCCCGATTCTGAGCGTTACCGGTAAAATAGTACCCAGAACATTATGTAACGGAATATCGTTACCAGTTCTTTTATCCGCGATTCTGGCCCAAGTGGTAACGTTGTCATCACCGAAAAACTCACCAGTGTCTGTGGAGAAATTTGAAAGGTAGTTTTCTTCGCTTGTACGGTTGCCACTTTAGTCCATTTAGATCAAAAATGGTCTTGGTCCGCTGGTCCCTTTTCTTCAATTTTAGTCCTTTTTAGGCAGTAGCCACGATTGGTACGTTTCTTTCTTTTTCACTCAGGTATAAATTCACAATATGCCCAAAAATTCGCCACACTTTCGTTAGCCCCCATATAATTTTGAATTTACTACAATGGAACTCTCACCATAAAAAATTGCTCAGTCCATAAAATGTACCAGAACAATAACAATTCACCTAGGATATAATTTGTGCCAGGCATTAATTAGAAGTGTTGGCAAACACATTGTCGTTAAATGTTGATGAAGTAACCGACTAATCAAAAAAACTCTTGTTTCATAATAATATTAATAACAGCTAGATATTTCGATCGGCTATACAACACTATGTAAAATATATGAAAATAATAATTGCTTCTCGCCTAGCATAGCGAGCACTCTGCCGTGAGCCTAACACTTTCAAAACTTATACAAAGAAATTCTATGCATTACTTCTCGTTTGGCACGTTGATATTTAAATCTTTCTCACCCAGCTCAATGAGTTCAATGAATTCCAGGACTATTGTGGTGTTAAGCCACGCAAGGTAATTGAAAACTAAGTATCTTGGCACTAGAAATATTTTAACTCGAAGACAGAAGGAAGCAAATGCAAAAGAGATTTGATTTCGGAAGAAATGTTTTGTATAAAATTATTCCCGTAGGTGCTAGCAGAACCCCTGAGGCCTGAGATCAAAACTCACACTTACTGAATCTAGGATCTGATGTGAAGTTGAAACGTTAAGGGAAAAAGTAAGCATCTATAAAAATAGCACTAACAAAATTGCTTAGTTTCATTTATGATTTACTGAGTTTTCCACATACATAGTTCGGCAACACCAGAACGCAAATTTTGAACCGTTTCTTAGTAAAACCCAATTGCACTATACATTTTATTTCATTGCAATCACCAACATAATGCTAGTACCAAGAGCTTTGTGACCAAAACTAGGTTCACAACGTTTGGTTGGTGAAAGACAAAGACTTGTCCTATGTCAAAATATAGTACCATTTTTGGTTGCATGCACATATATTTGTTCAGCTTGAATTAAAGGAAAGTCTTCACTATATTTTGTAAAATTGTATATGAAACTAATAAAATAAAACAAAAATTTGGTCCTTTTTTTCGATGAATTTTGGTCGCAAATGAAAACATGGTGTGGTAACCGTGTTCACTTTACCGAAAATGTCTCACTTGTAGATACGAGGTTAACAAATAAACGGGACGATGTGTATATGCATGATACGTTTCTACATAGGTATATTGTAGTTTATTCTGTGAAAGTACATAATGTAAACAAATATGCATAGCAAGAGGCAAAACTTTTTTACTATTGCCTTTACTTATTTGCGCTTACAATATTTTATTTTACAGTTTTGCCTTTTTCTAAACAACAGCTGTTGTGCGGTTATTTCGAAGTAACCACCTACTTTTGTGGGTAAAAAATTATCCGGCTACTTTAGCGGGTAGAATATCAAAAGGGTGTAAAAGTTACCACATGATTTCGTTACCGTGGTGAAGAATGTTGTTACCACACTAGAATCGGGGGGTAAAGGAACTACCTCCATTTTTTGTATCATGTTTGTACCGGCATCAAATATGATGTAAACATCAACTGCGCAAAACAAAAAAACGTTCGAAAGTCGAAAAGCATATGCGAAAATTACGCATTGAAATTCGAAACCAATAATAGTTGGGTATAATCAAAATGTTTTCAGATATCCCTAATATATACATATATGACTAATTAAATCATATTAAGCCCAGTTAAATTGAATGAAGATTTTGTCTATATTGTATGTATAAGTAAGTTAAGTGAAAGTGAAAAATTATTTATTTATTTGGATTACACAACCAAACAATTTTTTAGGCGTAGTAGACATTTTTACCATGATGTTCTTAACTTTTAGTGAAAAAAGGTTTGAATAATATGCCCAAATAATCCAAATAAATTTTGGTATAAAAATATGTATATTCTTTTTCACATATCGCCCTGGATGTAAAATTAAAAAAAAACAATTCAGCAAATACATTTGTTCATATTTATCAACAAGAGAAACCTGGCGGAAAGTGTAAAATTAATCACCAAAACATTGGTTTATACTATCTTCGCCACCGCCCAGCTAACACAAAAGAAAAATGTGAAAAGTAAACCAATCTTTATCGCAAAAATTGTTCCCACTTATATTTCAAACTTTCTCCACTCAATGCAAAAGTAAGGTATCTCTCTTAAACCAAAAAGTAATTCTCACAAAACAATTTAACTTCTGCCTAAATGCATTGTATGTAAATCAAATAGCTGATTTCATTTGTTAAAAATAACGTTCCCCAATCGCGGCGCAGTAAACGAAAATCTCCCACATGGGCCAATGTATTTCAGCTATGTGAATGTGGCGGTTGTGGTCTGTGGATATTATGTACATACCGTGCCGATTTCCGCAAGTTCGAATCCCAGGTAGGGCAACATCAAAAACACTTCGAAATATATTGTGATTGGTCCGAAATATTTCTGCATAGAACAGATTCTTCGTGTCATTAAAAAATTTTAAGTACTTTGGCTAATAATGTTCGTACGACAAAAACCTTACCATGATTATATATGAGGAAATACCTTAGGACTTTAGCTGTCTAGACCCTTATATCAATTGAAAGGTAATTAAACAGGCTTCAATTCTTTACTATCAGTCAATTGTGTTAATAAGGCAGTTATGAAAAAAATCTAAAAAATTTAATTAAAATGTTATTTCTTTTTTCCAAATTTCTCAAAGCTAACCCAATGATGGATAAAACGTTGTTATGGTTTAACTAGTATATAACTAGATTTCCTATATAACTTTTCCCTGTGACAAGTAATTATGAATAAAGTTAAGAGATGCGTACTTTTTTTCATAGAAAAAATTGCACCTCTAAAGTGTAATCTCTAATTGGAAGCACAAAAAAAATCTAGTTCCTAAGGGACGGAATATGTGTAAACGAGTAGATTATCTATTGATGATTTATTGTGGATTATGGCATGTGTAAACTTCGTCACAGTTTTCCCTCCGATAGTCGGTAATTATGAAAAAATGTTGAGATGCCGATTTTTTTTTTTTTTTTTTTCATAGACAAAGAACCACCCCTAGGATGTCATTTCTAAGCATGGCGGAACTATACAAGGTGGCAGAACGAGGCAGCTGATTTGTACTTTTTTATTTGATTTGATACATCAACTTCCGGCGCAGTACGATTTTGGCATTAGTCCATCGAATTTACAAAACCAACTTTTATTTATGTTTGTAGGTATGTCACTATGCTGCTCCCGTCATGTCTCTAAAGCCGGGTTTTTCAGTGCGAGTTTAAACTCCAGTTAAAGTTGACTTAGAGTTTAACCCTGCCACTCCGGCCGCTTCAGCTGAGATGAGCAGCAAAATTTTATGTTATCGAACAAAGTAGCAAGTCAACTTTAACTAGAGTTTAAACTCGCACTGAAAAACCAGGCATAAGTGGAAGCACGATAAAAAAAGAGAAACCTGAGCATTTGACAGCTAATAATTGGTTACATGAAACCCACATACCAAGTTTGAATAAGATGTCTCAAAGCTTGACCAGGTAATCAATTTGGGGCTTCTTGATGCAAGATCCAGCCCAAACGAAAATAGACTTACTCTTCAGCAATAATGAGCAAGTTAAAACTGAACATGTAAGTGGATATAAAATTTCCGATCATGAAACAATTCATTTCAAAGTACCAACAGCTAAATATTGCAAAATGAGAAAAGTTGCTACTGTCACCAACTGGGAGTACTATAGCGCAGAAAATCTTTTAAATCTGCTGCGAACGTGCGACTTTAGCTCTGTGTCTCATGTAGGCATAGAACGTAGAACTGAGATCCTGAACAATATTTTAACTGAAGCTATGCAAGCATTGACGTATGAGAAGAGGATCAAAATACAACTGAGGAATAAGTGGTATGACCGTGAGCTAAAGGAACTGCACAAAAGAAAATTTGAATTCTATAATACTGCTAGAAATACTGGCAACTGGGTGGATTATAATGGCATAAAAAAAATATATAAAAAAACTGTTATGTATAAAAAGAAGAAATATATGGAAGATAAAGTGCTCGATAGTGCAGGAGACATGAAGCGGATGTGGAAGTCTTTAAAACATCTTGCTGAGCTCACCGATGACAGAAAGGTCGTTAGCAAAATAGTAATTAACGGTGAATGCCTCGAGAAGGAATACGATATAGCCAATGCCCTAAATACATTTTTTGTACAGAGCATAGCTGAAATTAATGATAGCATTGAAATAATTCCAATTGCGGCAGAAACAAGTGTAAATAATGCAATTGAAACTTTTCAATTCACCGACGTAGAGTTAGATGATATAATGAACATTACTAAATCTTTTAGAAACAAATATGGTGGAAAAAAGCTTTTGTCGGAGGGGGTATTTAAAGATGCCATGATTTACATTGCTCACTTCTACAAAGATATAATAAATGAATCAATAAACAGTAGCATTGTTCCAAATTGCTGGAAAGTATCAACTATAGTACCTGCGGAAAAAGTCAAAAATACAGTAAGGCCAGAGGAACTGCGCCCAATTAATACGCTACCCGCAGATGAAAAAATTATGGAAACGGTGGTTAAAAATCAATTAGTGGCATATCTAGATAAATACCAAATTATTATACCTGAACAATCTGGGTTTAGGAAAAGCCATTCTTGCGAAACCGCACTGAATATGGTTATTGCGGAATGGAAAGAGGATATAACTGATAAGAAAGTTGTGATCTCAGTCTTTTTAGACTTAAAACGTGCTTTTGAAACTGTGGATAGAGAGGAACTGCTGAATGTTATGTTTAATAATGGGATAAGAGGAAAATCCTTGGAATGGTTCAGAAGCTATTTGAGTAATAGAAAACAGAAGACGATAATTGGAAGTGCAGTTTCACCGGTTGCTGATGTACATATTGGGCTACCGCAAGGTTCAGTATTGGCACCGCTATTGTTTACAATATATATTAACGATATTAAAGAATGCTTGAAATATTGCAATATTCGACTATTTGCGGATGATGCATTGATAACCATTAGTGAAAGAAGTGCGGGCTTTGCGGTATCGAAAATGCAAGAAGACTTAGACTCCCTTTACAAATGGCTATGCCATAGAAAGTTGAAAGTGAACGTGGATAAAACCAAAAGTATGATATTTTGCAAAAATCAAAGCATTATGGGTGCCAATAACCTTAGCAATATTACTCTGAAGATAAGAAATGTTGAAATTCAGCAAGTAGACAAGATCAAATACCTAGGAGTCTGGATCGACAAAAACCTTAGATTTGGAGAACACATAAGTTATTTAGTAAACAAAATTGCAAAAAAAATTGGTTTTATGTACAGAACTTGTAAATATATTAGTCAACGACACAAATTATTAGTGTATCGATCAATTATTGAACCGCACTTTATCTATTGTCCAACAATCCTGCTATTAGCAAATGACACACAAATAAAAAAACTGCAGATACAACAAAACAAGGCAATGCGATTAATTTTAAAATGTTCGCTTAGAACACCAAAAACTACAATGCTAAATATGTTAACCTGGCTCAGTGTAAAACAGTCGATATATTATTTCACATTGAAATTTATACATCATATGAAATTAGGAATAACACCGAATTATCTCAACGGGAGAATACATTTTAATCATGAAATACATAACTATGGAACTAGAAGCAGCGGAAATATAAGACTGCCTAGAGTAAGAACGGAGTTCGCGAAGAAGACTTTAGAATATATAGGTTATAAAATGTACAATGAATTACCAAATGCGATAAAAGACTGTGAAAATATTAATAAGTTTAAAGCAAAATTATTTTTATACTGTAAGTCATTAAGCATGTAATGTATACAATTTATTTATATATATATATATTTTTTTTTTTTTACCTTGAACTAGGTCTTAAAGACCGTAAATAAATAAATTATTATTATTATTATATTGTGCACTGATCACAAATGTGTGAAGTTGGGCCTTAAACTAAATTCGTTCAATTTATTTTATATTATATACGCACCACGGTTGCCACTTTTGGTTCATTCGGACCAAAAATGGTCCCTTCCAACCTCATTTGCTCCAGTGGTCCCTTTTTTTAATTTTGGCCCTTTTTAGGCAGTAGCCACGATTTTGGTACTTTTCTTCCTTTTTCACTGAGGTTAAAATTCATAACTCTGCCCACAACAATTGGCACACTTTCATTAACACACATATAATTTTCAATTTACTTATGTATATGGAAATCTTACCACAAAAATTGCTCAGTCAATAAAATGTAGCAGACCAATGACATTTCATGGGAGATATTTTAGGCGAGACATTAATAAGAAAAGTGATGGATCTAAGGGCAAACACATTACACGAACTTATCAGAAAAAATTCTTGTTCTAGTATCCAGATATTTCGATCGGTTATCAAACACTGATAGATTTTTCTCACTAGTTGAGCTAAGAAAATTTTTCTCAAATGCACGTGTGCCTCTAAGAAATTTGGCAGGGCTTTTCACTGATGGAGCCATTACGATGGCCGTCGAGTTAAAATTTGAATTGAAAACTAAGTACAATATTGAAACTAATTGGTTTTATGTTTGGTAACACTTTCAAAACTTTTTAAATAGAAATCCTAAGTAAAAATTGCAGGAGTATTGTGATTTTAAGGCACGCCGAATACTTGAAAACGAAGTAGCTTGGCATAAGAAATATTTTAACTGTAAGAAAGGAAGGAATACTTGTTGAAAACGGTAACTTTATAAATGAATAACGAATCGCGATTGAAAAAATTTACTTTTATATTCAGATTTTGAATCAAATGTAAAAAAGATTTGATTTCGAAGTGTTTTGTGTTTTATTCTCGTAAGTACAGAACCCCATAAACTTCAATAACAACGCTGTTAACTAATTTCTAGTACCTACTTAAATGTACCCATGTTCCGTTATTGCACAGTTGAAACTTTTAAGACGTTTGATTTTTAATCTGAAGCCTGGGTCTAGATTCAGTAAATGTGTGTTTTTCAAATATCACACTTACTAAATCTAGGCTTTGGTATGAAATTTCAACGTTCAGGGAAAAAGTAAGCAACATTTATAATTTACTGAGTTTGCTCATAGCTCGGCTACACCAAAACGCAAATTTTTGAGCCTTTTCTTACTAAAACTTAACTGCGCTTTACATTTTATTTCTTTCCAACATAATGCTGGAACTAAAAGCTTTGTCAGCAAAACTACGTTCAAAACGTAGTTAGTGAAGCCATAGACATCCTAGAAATTTTAAAATATAATACCTAAAAGTAGTGTTTTTGCTTGTGCAGTTTGAATTAAGTCTCCTATTCGCTAAGCTTATTAAAATTTTGTATAGGAAACCATGAAAACATCCTGAAATTTTTTATTTAACAACGTCTACGACACTTTTATGAATTGTTTGTACCACAATCAAATAAAACAAAAATTTGGTCCTTTTTTCTGAGATTTGGTCCTTTTTTTCGATGAATATTGGTCCCAAATTAAAACAAGGTGTGGCAACCGTGATACGCACATTCTGAAAGCATTCATCATCCACATACATATACGATTCATTTTCGCGCTCTCTAAACTCAACCAAGCATTGCCATTTAAATTGCTAAACAAAATTCTCAAAGCGCTGTTAATTTTTTTTATTGCGGAATCCATCTCACCTTCGAACATAAAACAGTTCCTTTGGAATTGGTTTTAATAGCGGAAAATCATGGAGGTTTTTACTATTTATTTATTCCTCATGGATCTTTCCCTCACACACCCATCTGTGTGACATTTTTTTCTTTCTGGCAACACTTTCAAATTCATTCCTTTTGCCGATTTGCTTTGCTCACTCGATACACACGCCATTCACAAATTATCAAACTCCCCTCATATCTCATAATTATGCAAAGCAAACGGTACAAGAATGTAGTATTGCCGTTTCGCGCCATAAGCAGTAAGAATGAGTCCATTTTCGATCAATTTCGAGGGGTCTTTCGGTATATTCGATTTTTTATTACTTTGGTCCGGTGTTTCAGTGCGAGTTTGGCAATTCTATACGACAACATGACACACTTAATACACGTAAAAAAATATCGGTGTCAAAAGACGCGTTTTGTTCCCAGGATCGCGAAACGGAAAACAAAAAATTTGAGTTGTTCAAAAGATATCAGAAAAATAACGCCGGGTCCCTCCGAAACCGGGGGTTCATAATATTTTTGAGCAGAACACCTTTTTGCGTTGGCAGCCTTCGGTCGCGGTTATAAAAAATTACCCTGGCCGACCCACCAATGGGGGGAATCAATATTAAATCCGTGCAAAGTCCCTTCGTAATTAAACTTTTTTTCGGTTTGAAACTACATAATAGCAACCACATGCAAAGTTTCAATTTCTTTTGCAAATATCTCTTAACAGAAGCGAAATTATTTCCCGTTTTCGGATTAGCGATCCTGGGTTCTAAACGAGTCTTTTGACACCCCTCCCAGACGTGTATTAAGAGTGTCATTCTGTCGTATAGAATTACCGCAAGTTTTACTCCAATTAAAGTTACGAGTTAGACCCTGCTACTTCGGTTTTTATGTTATCGAACAAAGTGGTAATGTTTAACTCCAGGGGTTGGATTTTATATAAGGTGCCACGATTTTCAAACTTTTGCTGATTTGTAGGGGTAGAGGGGCTCCTAAAAATCACAAAATTATCATCCGCAACTCTAGGAAACTCTTAGTTTATGAAATATAAGCTTTTTAATTTCCAAATTTAGTAAAATTTCAACTTAAGTCCTGCACTTAAAATTCGGGTCGCACATGTCGATAGTGGTATCAAAAGACGCGTATTTGCGTCAATATTCAGAATCCGAAAGCAGAAACTACATTTTTTATCTCGTTTAAAAGTTATTCGCGGAAAACCCGTCGGTACTATTCTGAATCTTGACGCAAACACGCGTCTTTTGATACCACTATCGACATGTGCGACCCGAATTTTAAGTGCAGGACTTAAGTTGAAATTTTACTAAATTTGGAAATTAAAAAGCTTATATTTCATAAACTAAGAGTTTCCTAGAGTTGCGGATGATAATTTTGTGATTTTTAGGACCCCCGCCACCCCTCGAAAAAAAGAAAATTTGGAAAGTCGTGGCACCTTATTCTAAATATTCCCCCAGAAATTGTACAAGTCTAGAACAGTCGAGTCCAGGTATAACCATTTAGTTGAATAATTATTCACACGTATTGTTTAGTTGTTCTTCAACAAGCAGAGTACCAACATCGATTGTTGGGGTCGCTTGTTTGCGTACGACTATGCTATTTATGCGCGAAGTTTCGTAATCTTGCACATAAATAAACAAAATTCTTGCATACGATGTTGCCTCCCTCCATTGTTTACTATATAGTTTGGCAGCTTAAGTAGAGGTTATGTTGCGAATAGAGTGGAAGGCAGTGGACTAGGCAGTCGAATGTCATATAATGAAGGAATGGTGTTCGGAGTTTTTTCAAAGTTAAAAAAAAAAAATGATAAAAGCTTTAATATAAATAAAACTATTGTTTTAATAACAACAAAAACGCCATATATATTCTGTATACATAAATTTATAAGGATTATATCACTTTAAAATTTGAATTAAATAATCTAAAGTTTTTTTTTGAAACAGAGTCGAGAACTGTGCGTGTGAATGCGCGAATTTTCACCGATCAGCTGTTAGTTGCGCTACTTGGTAAAATTTACAATGCCTCCCTCGTTGCTCCATCGCGCTCTCACTAATACAGCCACAATTTCAATTTTGGTTATCCCTGGCATAGTCTGACTGCTAATACGCGTCCAAAAATATCGGGAGGAGTCAAAAGACGCCTACTAACTTGTCCAGAGATATTTGCACTTAAGTTGGCAATTTTCATGTGGTTGTTGGAATGTTGTGCACTGAAAAAAATTGTGTGTACAAAGGTTTCGGAGGGACCCCGGGTCATCTTTTAAACGAATTCGAAATTTTTTTTCCTCCTTCGGACTATTAATACTGATGTCAAGACGCGTCGTTTGCACATCTCTTGAAATTTTTGGCAGTGTATTAGCAGTCGACCCCTGTTCTAGAACCAAAGTCTAGAGCAGCGTTGGACTGCTAATACGCGTCCAAAAATATCGGGAAGGATGTCAAAAGACTTAACTATGGCAACAATAATCAAGAGGCAGGAAAGTATATGTTTAACTCTTTCAAGAGGTATTTACTAGAAAAATTTGCTAAACTGAAAGCTTAAAAAAATTGTCAATTTGCCTTACTCCTTTTCAGGCATTCTATTTTCATCAGGCGGGAACTCTGAGTGGGTAATTAAATACAAAAGAAATGTACAACACATATATGGCATGACTTGTATTTGGTTTCGCTCTTCATGGGAACAGAAATGAACTTCGGCAAACTGCGCCAGCAGCAATTGACCTGGGAATTTTTTTGTATTTTTTTCTTTCTCGTATTCACTTTGAACTTCATACAGTAGAATTTTATATTTTCATATTGGTACAAACGATTACAGCAAACCATAATTTTGCTATATAATTTTGTTGAGTATTACTTAAGGGATCACCTTTTAGTATTTGTAATTATTAGAAAATGTTGTAATGCAATTTTCGGTCGACAAATTTTTGCTATACGAACAGCAGTTGAGAGATGACAACACGCAACTAAAATGGCGGACGTTTCTCCATTCGGTGTTCATCCGTTTTCGTTTGTATTCAACATCGGCTTAATTTTAGTTGATTTGTACATGGCTGTGGATGCCAATTGCGGGCTGAGCAAATTCTCCGCATGTTAAGTATTGAGAGAGATAGAATTCCTGACCATCGCCGCGGTAAGAGCTGCTTACAACAGTGATGGCAACTGATACATATGTAGTAAGGAATCGCGTTCCTGGAATCCCGAATACGGGATCGGGACTTCCAAGCAATTTTTTTTTAACCCGAAATCCAGGGATTTTCTCGGGACCCAATATTGCTAGTTTGAAAAGCTTTAATTGAATATTTTATTGTTAAACTACTCATATGTTTAAGCGTTAAATAATTATTTTTGAACCAAAACTCAAAACTAATTCCGCAAAATCCCGAGATTCCGGAAATCCTGAAATCCCAGGATTACCAAATATTTTGAAGACTCCATGCCTTAATTTGTAAAAATTTTCGAATCCGTCGCGTTGAAGTGTTTTTAATCCAATGTACCACTGAATCGATCAGGAAAATATTAGTCAAAATATACTGTTTAAGTTGCTGCGTTTCATATGGGTTCTATGTCAAAAATGTTGGACATAACTCTAACCAAATATATATCCCTGCAAAAATCGCGAGTACTCCATATATGCATGCCAAACGAGTGCTTGAAAATTAACCACAATTCATAAAAAAAATATGGTCCAATTAACATTGCGATGTCCTAGGACTGGACCATATACTCCAGCTTAGTATTACATCAGTAATCCATGGAGTTATCCAGTATGACACAAGTAGACCACATGATCCAACGATTTTTACAGGGATCTATCCATAGCGGAATGATACAAGGTGGCAGCATGGTGACATACCTACAAACATAAATAAAAATTCCATGTACTTTGTTTTTGTAAATTCGATGGACAAATGTCAAAATCATACTGCACCGGAAGTTGATGTATCAAATCAAATAAAAAAAGTTTATAATCAGCTGTTCCATGCTGCCACCTTGTATCGTTGCGCCATGGATCTATCCTCTTTGCGTTTTTGCCTATTTGATCAACATTTTCGCTCCTTGCAGCACCGCTCAGTGTTGCTGCCGCTAGATGTAAATAGGTATTTACACACAAAAAGGTTTGTTACTAATTATTGGCAACTTCTCTTTTGGAGTTGCGTATCATATTTACACACGCAGACCAAGGCGAATTCAGTAGAGGTGGTGTTATCCCAACAGCTGATTGTTTCTTCTTGATAATTTTCCATACAAAGCCTTGTACAACAATATGTCAGTTAATCGAAATCAATGAAAATTTTCTTTTGACTTGACATTGTTCTGCACGGCGATTTGGTTGAATTCGCTTTGCACCACCTGGTATGGATTCCCCTTGCACGGCGACTCTTTCTGAGTAAAATTCAAGGCGAATCTATACCAGGTGGTGGCAAAGCGAATTCAATCAATTCGCCGTGCAGAAGAATATCAAATCAAAAGAAAATTTTCGTAGATTTCGATCAACTGGCATATTGTTGTACAAGGCTTTGTATGGAAAAGTATCAAGAAGTCTTAATAAAAGTCTTATAATTTTGTATGGAAGTGTTATTTTAAAATGCTTTTTATACCTTTAAAATTTTTATATGAGCGTTTTGTTTTTTTAGGTTCGGTTTTCCAGTGTTTAGTCTAAATTGTCCAAAAAACTGATCAATAGCGCTCGTCACTAACTTCGTTTACAACATTTGGCGGTTAATTAGCTTAACAATAATTTTATCAATTGTGCTTTTAACAAATTTTTTTTCAACAACTATCCACAGCGGTAAATTATCTTAACAATAATTTTAGCTTGTTTTTCACTAAATTTTTTCAACTCCAAAACTCGATAAAATAAACCCAGCTATTATTCGCAATTTATCGTGGTCTTTGTTTATGTGCATAAGCTGTCGAGAAAGTTGGTAAAATTTATTTACTGACTTAATTACCCGACTTATTATTATTTCAAGTTTAATTTGTTTTTTTTTTTTAGAAAATGGCATTTGGGTTTGTGGTTTACAGTTTGTCGCGGAACTAATGTTGTCCGATCCCGTGATTTACCACGCCAACAGGAATCAGTTTTGGTGATTCTATACTACAGAATGACACTGCTAATACGCGTCCAAAAATATCGAGAGAGGTGTCAAAAGACGCATATTGACCTCGACAACAATAATCCGAAGGCGGTAAATAAAAATTTTTGGTTTGTCAAGAGATATTTTCGAGAGAAATTGAAAATTTCCATGTGGTTGTTGTAATTTTGATGATTTTGTTGTACCCACTAGAAAAACTGTGGTAAAAGTGTTTTGCGCGGATATTGATTTGATCTCCAAACCGGTGTTGGACCTACCCAGGGAAATTTTTTATAAGGGCGGACGAAGGACGCCAATGCAGAAAGGTGTTCTGGGTAAAAATACTATTGGTCCCACCCCGGTTTCGGAGCGCTCCGGGCCATTTTGCGGTTTTTTGGAAATATCTTTTGACAGACATAAAATTCAAAACGCGTCTTTTGCCACCTCTCCCGATATTTTTGGACGAGTTTTAGCAGTTGTACCCTAAAGTAAAGGTTTCGGACACTCTGGGGTCATTTTCCGGTTTTTCGTTAATATTTTTTGAACGAGCTAAAAATTTTTTTCCGCCTTCGGATTATTGTTGTCGAGGTCAATACGCGTCTTTTGACACCGCTCTCGATATTTTTGGACACGTATTAGCAGTATCATGCTGTCATATAGAATTACCTCAGTTTTATATTTTTCCCTGCGGATTGTTTTGCGAATAATTAACTCTGCGTAATTTTTTGGGAAATCTACTGCTTCGCATCTTAAGTAACTTGCTCATTGTATTGGTTCATAGCATAGAAGCGATTTGTTCCTGTGATGAGAGGTATGTTTGAGTCTGTGATTGGTAACGGGAAATAAATACTGTCACAGGCAATCAGTCACGAATATTCCTTGTAAGCTGTCGCTGAAGTGTACTGTGATATTTCAGTAGCTGTGAGAAAATCACAGGTACACGGATATTTGCCAACTCTACGCGGAACGCAGCTGTCAATAATACAAGAGTGCTGGACCTTCTTGGTGGACCCCATACGGAAAAAGAAAATAATGCAATTAAATTTTAAAATAACATAAATAATATCAAAAATATACTTAGCTTTGCTTAATACTGCATAACATTTGCGGCGCGAACAAATTATTACTTTTTCTTTTCCAATTCCTCGGAGACCTTTTCGTAAATGTAGACATTTCACTAGCAGACAAATACTTAAAAGCTAACTTCGAGATACCGCAGATAAATACTTAACAATTGTTGTTAAAGCCAGGTTATTAAATCACTCATTCGACAATGCAACCAATAATTGCCAACGGTAACAATCACCATTTTAGAAGCGGCAAAAGTTTGGGTAATTCTATACGACAGCACGACACCTTAGTACCCGTCCAAAAATATCGGGACGGGTGTCAAAAGATGTGTTTCAGTCCCAGGATTGCGAATCCGAAAGTATTGGACGCGTATTAAGAGAGTAATGATGTATAGAATTACCAAAATTAGTGACTAATACCACAGCTGTCAGTAGTTCACACTTGGTGTTACGCATTGTTAAGCTGTCATAGCGACTACTTAGAATGTGCTCCACACTTTACATCGGCGAATATACGTCCTTCAATAGCTATAGACGTCGCTGTTGTTCGTTAAGTATTCAATCAAAGTTCAGCACCTTAAACAGGTATGCATTTTTTTAGTATCAAAAGTTTTAAATTATTAAATTAATTTCATTTTATTAATTTTGCTTCTTTATATTAATGTCAATATAATAAATTCATGCATATTTTTAAATGTTGTCAATTTCGCATTTATGGTTTCCCTTTTAAACTAAAAAACCTACAGAGACTAGAAACAATTGGTTTGTAAAGCTTCTATTTTAAACGGCCTATTCGCAAACCATACATACTCCACTTTACCATCGCCATTGCCAATGTAAAAGCAGCAGCAGAAGCAAATTAGTAGTCTTGGGATGTTCTTCTTCAAGGCAGGTTTTATTATTAGGAAAATGGCGATAGGACTCAAATCATTAAGAATTGTAGCGGACAAATCGAGTGTGTTTGATAGAGTGAAAAAATAAATACCGAAAAGCTAACAAGAGAAAGTGAATAAAAAGTGTTTAAATAGTAATTTGGATAGTAAATAAATATGGAAAACCCTATCAAAAAAGGTAAAATTTTATGTGTCAAACAAACTGGCAAAGCCACTCCTGCACTTAAACGATAAAATACAACTATTTGTGTTTTTTTCCTATTTTACTTTCTGCGTTTGTCGATTTGGGTCTACCGAGCATTGTCGCTTTGTCGTTGTGCTTCTGACAGTGTTGGCGTGTGGTCATATGTACAGAGATATTTATTTATGGCATAATGTAAGTGTTTATGATGAGCCAAAACTATCACATAATGCAGGTGTTCTCAAACTAGAAAGATTTCTTTACTTATACACAAAAGTTTTGTTGCTGGTTATGGGCAACTACTCATTTGGAGTTGCGTACGGTAAAATTCTAGAAAAGGGGTCGACTGCTGATACGCGCCCAAAAATATCGAGAGAGGTGTCAAAAGACGAGGATTGACTTCGACAACAATAATCCGAAAGCGAGAAGGAAAAAATGTTTCCCTGTCCGAAGATATGGTAATAGTCTAGTTGAGGGGTCGACTGCTAATACGCTACCAAAAATATCGAGAGAGGTGTCTTGACATCAGTATTAATAATCCGAAGGCGGAAAATAAAAATATTAACTTGTTCAAAAGATATTAACGAAAAACCGAAAAAAGACCCGCGGGTACCTCCGAAACCGGGGGGTGGGATCCATAGTATTTTTGCGGGTAATAGTCTAGTTGAGGGGTCGACTGCTACCGCCACGATGATGCACAATTTTTTTTGGGGGTACTAACACAACAACAACCACATGAAAATCGCCAACTTCAACTGCAAATATCTCTGGATATAGATAAAATTTTTATTTTCCGCCATCGGATTATTGTTCTCGAGATTAATACGTGTCTTTTGACACCTCTCTCGATATTTTTGGTAGCGTATTAGCAGTCGACCCCTCAACTAGACTATTACCGAAGATATTTGCAGTTGAATTTGGGGTAATTCTTTATTTTAGCTCACAACTGCTAAATCTCGTCCCAAAATATGGGGGGAGGTGTCAAAAGACGCGTTATAAACCCAGGATCACAAATCCGAAAGCGGAAATTGGTAATTTTATTTTTTTTTTTATTAATTTTGATGATTGTGTAGTACCCACAAGAAAAACTGGGTAAAAGTGGGAACAAGTACAGAATACATACATTTGTCAAAAAAAAAAAAAAAAAAAAACGGACTTTATAGAGATTTTTATGCTGATTCCAACGATATATTTCTTTTTTGGTGCAATTGAAAGGTTTGGGGGTAATTCCATGTCAAAAGGCGAAATTATGAATTTTTCAAATCAAAATATCTCCGAATCTAGTGGATGGATTTCAGAAATTAAAAAATCGAAAAATAACAAAAGTACCTTTTATCTGATGTATATATATCTTTATTTTTTCTAGTCTTTATTTACCAAAAATTTGAAAAAGCTTTTTGCATTCGTGAACGAGCTGATATTACCTTATAACTCTTATGTTTATTGTTATGTTAGCCGATCCAACACCGACTGCGCCATGCACAAGTAATTCTGCGTAGAACACCTTTCTGCATAGACGGCCTTCGGCCGCGCTTATAAAAAATAACGAATTACTGTGCATGGCGCAGCCGGTGTTGGATCGGCTAACATAACAATAAACATAAGAGTTATAAGGTAATATGAGCTCGTTCACGGATGCAAAATTTTAAATGGTTTACCTTTGACGTATATTTTAGCAATAAAAAATTAGCAATGTTATACATTATGTATTTTTGCAATTAATTAATACAATGCATAAACCCATACATACATAAATAACATCATATATATACCTACATCGATAAAAATAATTGAACTCATATGACACCTTTGTTTTTCGCCCCTAAATAATCAAGTTATACCTTCTAATATAAAGATATATATACCAAATTAAAGGTAATGAAGTTATCTTCAACACGATAATATTAAAGTATTTTGCCAATAACACATTTTTTTGACTTATTATTCGATTTTTTGATAAGTTAGCAATCATTTTCCCATAAAAACATAATTTTATTATAGAAATGTTTTATATATCAAACAAAACCTTTTTTTTATTACCTATCTAAAGACATTACAATTTTCAAGATTGACTCAATAGTTTCAAAGATAGTTTGTTTAAAAAAAATGTAAAATTTACCTTTTGACGTGGAATTACCCTATAGTTATTATTTGTACCAAAAAAAAATTATACGGTTAAACTCACCATAAACACCACTACCGATACTCATATAAATTTTTTTAATTTCACAAATGTATGTATTCTGCACTTAAGCCTAAAAGTGTTTTGCGCGGATATAGTTTTGGTCTCCAACGTTTTTACAACAGTTTTGGAAAAAAAATATTTTTTGGGTTTTGGAGAGTGTTTTGGTCGAAAAATTTACCCTTTCGCCATTTTTTTTTTGCAGGCTCGAAAATAATTTTTTTGGGTATGCGTAGTGGAACTTTTTCCGGGCCCAAATCCTATCGAAAAATGGATGGCGCGATATCGGTTGACTTTCGTCCATACAAATGGACCCAGGTTAATATGCACAAATCACACAATACAAGATTGCGCATTGCGCATGTAAACATCAGATCAGCTGTTTTTTATGGGTAATTTTTACGTAATTTTCCTTTAGCTCTTGTTTATTTCTCTCTTTCATTCGCTCAAGCAGTCAAGTGTGACCATGGTTCAACTATATGTGGTTGGCTCATCTGTAAAGCAACAAAATATGTCTGTTCAAATTGTCAAAATCTGTGTATTGGTGTTGGTGCGAATGGTATGGAATGGAAACATAAAACTTAGCAGTTTTTGTATGTGTAAGTAAAATGTTGCCAATGTGTTGGTTTCATTTTGAGTTTGCCATCTCCTTTTGACAATCCCTTCGACCATGCAATGACATAAATAAAATCAGCTGATGAGATGAGCCAACCTGTATAACTGAACCATGAGAGTGACGTAGATGCGCAGAACGAAGCAATTTTGAACCAGGCATGCTTAACCAACGAACCGATATCATTTCGTTACGAATTAACGAAATGATTTTGTTTCGTTTTCTGCCATATCAAAACGAAATCAAATCGTTTATGTTGATTATTATTTCAAACTGCTGGCAAAGCTGATTGATGGCGGAGTCATTAAGGTGAAAGCATTAGCCAAGCTGATTGCAAATTTCTCATGAATTTTGACAGTACCAACATATCTCAGAGTATTTTTGACATTACCACCAACGAATTACACAAACAAAGTACATGGAGTTTGTGTGTATGTCCGCTCGCTGTTACCACCTTACGGCTTCACCATGGCTATAGCATTGCCAGCACAATTCAAACATAAAGTATCACGTTTTTGTTAACGTTTTTAACGTTAACGAAAGCTTTTCGTTTCGGTTAAAAACGAGATACAATTTATCTTGATAATTTTTTTATCGATAATATTTCGAAGTGTTTCAACGGAAACGGTGGAAATTTTTTGATAAACGATTAGCTTAACGTTAAGGTGCATCCCTGTTTTGGACTGTGACGTAGATACGCAGAACGAAGCAATTTTGAACTGTGACGTAGATGCGCATAACGAAGCAATTTTGAACTCGTGAATGCGCAATCTGGGTAGGTGATTTGTGATTAACAACAATTGCGTATTCACGAGTTCAAAATTGCTTCGTTCTGCGCATCTATATACGTCACAGTTGACTGCTGAAAACAAGAGCTAAAGGAAAATGACGTATGAACTGCCCATAAAAAACAGGTGATGTAATGTTTACATGCACAATATTCTTGTGTGATTTGTGGTGGTTAATCATATATATAATACTTCTACATCAATACCTTCCTATATTCCTAAGGTGCAAATTTTCTGTCAATCATTATTTGCTGAAACTGTGCAAATGTACATTGTGAATGATAACTAAGTGTGATATCTTCTGCATAGACGTCAAAATTCCAAAGTGATTGGATCACCTGATTTGTATTTGACTATCGCTGTCTCATTCTGTATCCCTTTCTATCACCCGCTGAAGATAGGCGCCGCCATATTGAACACCCTGTCAAAACGCTAAAATGTAGCCATATTGAACATCCTGTCAGGCATTTGAGAGATAAGATATCACACTTAGTTATCATTCACAATGCAAATGTATGTCCTGCGCATGCGCGGGCTTTGTTAGGGTTAGTGAATTGTAGTAGCGTGTGTAAAAAAAGTATTAAAGGGGTCACAACGGGGCACTATCCTCTACCCAACTTCTGCATAATAATTGTTATAAAATCTCAGTTTAGTCGATTAAACAATGAAAAGGCCAACAAATACAATACAAGGTTTGATGTATTTATTATTTAAACATGGGCTGCAGCCATACAAAGTACATTATTTACACAAATAGTAAAAAAAAACAAAGCGAAGAATTCATATTTTTGAAATGAAAAAATTTCAAATATACAAGTATAAAAATATACTTATACATACATCCCAACAAGCATTTCTTTAAACGTTTTTAAAAATAACTTAAAAGTGAATTAGCTTGAACAAACGATATATAAACGTTTTTAAAATTTTACTTATTTTGAGTTTTTTAATTAGGTAAATTTTTGATGAAGTAAACAAATTATGAGTACTGGGCTGGCTGCTATTGGTGTTGAAATAATATCAATTTTGTAAATCCAAATAATATCCAAATAAAAACTTATCACTACCTTATACAGCTGTGTCCGGTGATTATTGCTAAATAACTTTTCGATGGCTATGTGATCGTCCATGATACTATTTATATAATAATTGTGTATGATAGTTTTGCATTTCCAATTGGGCATGCCTTGAGAACTTATCTTAAAGCTTTCTCTGACACTATACAAATATTACATACGTCCACAGATGGTGCGACAAACGGACTTTTGTTGTTTTGGGCTGAAAGTAAAGGCATTTCTTCACCTATCAATTGCCCTTGAGATGTGGAACATTTTAGTTTCTTTTGTACCTTCCAAGCAACATAGCCAGCAATATAACGAACAACATTGTCCACATATACAGACAAGGCCAACATCGTATTAACATAAACATTTGCTAACTTTTGAGAACGAAATAGCCTAATTACAATATTGATAGAAGCAAGACGGCTTGTTGAAATATACATATATATTTAAGCTCCTTTTTTACAAAAATTTAACGACAGCCTTGAGATTTTGTCTCCTTCGCTCGTTGTATATCTGTACTGTAATGTTTGACAGGCTGCACAGTTCAGTAGTAGTGATATAGAAGTATTACATATATGTGGTTAATACGCATATCTATATAAAACAGCTGATGGAAACAGCCCAGTGGACATTAATGGAATTGATCAATGGTGCGTGCCATAGCCATAACCATATCATAGCAAACCGGTTAGTTTTTTGTTTTTGCCATATGCATAACCTATATATATTTGATGTGGTAAATTTACTAACTTTTTAAACGTTGTATTTTTTGTTTTGGACACATTTTCACTAAGTGACTTATTAATTGTGCAACTTGTTATTAATTTTTTGCATTTTCTTCTTTCTTATGCAATTATCACATTTTTAGATTAAGGCACCAATAACCGATGCCAATAGATATGGTTAAGTAAAAATATGATTATATCGTAGGCATTATGACTATGTCAACTTTGTCAGGGTCACTTTTATATAAGGCTTATAACCCTTAACAAATCGGACTTACATAAGGCGTTATAAATAGACAATACATTGAGTACAATAACCTGAGGTTTATAAACCAGGGCCCATCTGACGTTTTACGATCCGTGATCGAATCTCATTATACCTAGCTGTACTTGTACACAGGGTATTATAACTTTGATTGGATAACGGTTGGTTGTACAGATATAAAGGAATCGAGATAGATATACACTTCCATATATCAAAATCATCAGTATCGAAAAAAAGATTGATTGAGTCATGTCCGTCCGTCTGTCCGTTAACACGATAACTTGAGTAAGTAGTGAGATATCATAACCAAATTTGGTACACGAGCTTATCTGGACCCAGAATAGATTGGTATTGGAAATGAGCGAAATCGGATGATAACCACGCCCACTTTTTATATATATAACATTTCGGAAAACACAAAAAACCTGATTATTTAGTAAATCATACACCTAGAATGTTGAAATTTGACGTGTGGACTGATATTGAAACTCTTGATAAAAGTTTTTTAAATGGGCGTGGCACCGACCACTTCTGATAAAATCAATTTTACAAATATTAATCATAAATCAAAAATCGTTAAACCTATCGTAACAAAATTCGACAGGGAGGTTGCTTTGAAGAAAAATTAACGAAATCGGTTAAGGTCCACGCCCACTTTTACATAAAAGATTTTTAAAAGGGTCGTGGACGAATAAAATAAGCATTTCTCAAGTGGATTTATAACATGAAATAGGAAAAACTTCAAATTTTAAAAATGGGCGCCCCTTATGACCAAGCAATTTTCTGTTTCGGGAGCCATAACACGAAGAAAAATTAACGGATCGTAATAAAATTGGGTACACATTTTTAGTAAAAGTGGATTTTATATAACTGACTTTAAAAAGGGTCGTAGGCAAAAATAATAAGTTAAATCTTAGCGAAAAATAGTTTTGTACCAGTCGCATATTTATTGTTCTGTTCTATCTTTATTTTAAAATAAACAGTAGGGAAATCCCCCTTATCTGAAGGAACACTACCCGCTCAAGCCCATTGGTGTTAGCCTCTGTATGTTTTTTGCTTCTTTTAAACGAAAATTAGTTCAGGATAGAACCATATGTATATGTATTATTACGCAGCCTTGTAACACTATTAAGCACACAAAACAAACAAGAACAGCATTTCAAGTGTACAGCTGGGTATGTAATGTTCGGTTTCACCCGAACTTAGACTTCCTTACTTGTTAAATTTAACGAAACTATTAATATATATTCTGTGGACTTATTGTGGTTGATAACCAGAGTTATCAACGAGAATGATCTCAGCAAGAATTGTAAGGTAGAATCACTCCTGCCGAAACCTTTGGACTGATTGGAAATTACGTTAAATCCTTACTAGACGAAGAGAGGGATATGTACAGAACTGCTCAACCCCTATATACTTAAAGCGCTTTTGTTTTTGTTTTGCCCCGAAGAATAGGCACATATACAAATTCACACTTTGAATATAAAAAAATCTTCATAGCACTCCCATATGTCCTCACATATAAATTCGATTCATATGAAAGCCCCTGAATTTCATATGAAAGTGCAAAGAAAAAGCACTTCCATATGAAGCCAAGTCACTTCGGTATGATATTCAAATTTACATTAACAAATTGACAACAAATTTTTCAAAAATATTCTAGAACTGAGAAAAACTTTAATTCAGAATTTATTCATTAACGAAAATAAAATGTTTCTTTTTAATTTAAAAAAGTTTCAGTGACATAATTTTGTATGTATTCGCATTGCGATTCGCACTTCAATATAAAAATGTTTGAACAGCCCCATGATTCAATCACAAGAGATTTGCTCGACAGACAAATTTTTTGCCAATTGCAGCCATTTTGCTCCCAAATCGAATTGACATTCGTTAACTGTGTTGTTTCTTTGCGATTTTTCGAATATTAGTAGTAGAAATAGGAAGCAATCAGCTTACAAATACTCGATAAGTACTGAACTGCATAATTCCTTAGAACATTTATTTTAATTTTATGATGAATTTATTAACTATGCCATGATCTATTAGTGTGGCTGAACATAGGTTTTATAAAAAGTACGGACGGAATCGTGTACTTTCGTTAACCTATGAACATACGAAATCTAAACCACTTCAAAATTCATCGTTCAACGTCAAAAAGTCGACTAGTAAGTCGATTCACGTTAAAATGACTTTAGTAAATAATGAAGATGCCATAACGAAATGTACTCATTGAGCATGTTAACTTATTCATTCCGTATGTTCGGAACATTCGTCTCCATTTAAGAATTTGGGGAATCGATTTATATTTTGAATATTGTGTATATTAGGACCTTGTGAGAAAGTATAAAACGAACATGTTTCGAATATTCCAAAATAACGGTTTATCCGGAACACTTTCATGAATACTTAACGTAAAGGAGCTTTCCGAAATTTCAGAATAAAAAGGTGAATACTCCCTGTGTAGCAGGACCCCATAAAATCTGAACTCTTCTGTCAAAGTCAAGACCGGAATATAAAGTTCTAAGACAATAAGCCATTTTCTTTTATTTTTTTTTTGTCAGACCATGTCCTATCTCAAAATATTTTTCAAAAACTTCCCATTTCGTGATTTGTCACAAAAACGCCCCATATTAGAATTAGATTGAAGAACGCCTCAGAATGCTATTCATTAACTCCCTCTTATGTCAAAATCCATTGAACTTATGCTCATATAGGGAGTTTTAGAAACAAACTTTTATATAGTGTATTTCTGAATAAAATTCTAAACCAACAAAGCTCTTTATCAATTCACGAAATATTTAGTGGAGATTTATTTATTTCCTCCAAAACCTGTTGGCATTGACAAATTTATTATCACAACTAATATACTACTAAAGGTACTTTTCTACTACAATTTTCGCTAAAGGGGATTGAATTATTACCCGTTTTCCTTACTTCGTAAAAGCAACCCGTCCAGATTTTTCAATTTGGGAGTGTCAAAGCTCTGCCGTCATTGAAGAACAAACCTCCAGTAATTGAATCATGGAACAGCCCTGGATATGTAGGTATATGTATGTGTTTTGGAATATTCCAAGGAGCGTGCTCTATTTTCCCTTTTAAAAAAGAAAGCCCGTGGGGGTTATTTCCTTTTCTCGAGTAGTGTTATTTCCCTTTTGAAAATAAAAAAATAACCCCAAAATAACCTAATTTATTAAAAAAACGCCGTAGGTGAAAATGTTCTGTTGCTTTTTGTGAAATAAATACAGGAGTACAATAAAGTTATACTGTTAACAACATCTGTGTTCGCGGAAAGTAGACTAATAAATTATTTAATTATACAACTATACCTAAATGTAAACAAATTAAAATCGTCGCTATTTCCTTTTTTCGACTAGCGTTATTTCCCGTTTAAAAATTGAAAATGCCTGTAGACTAACTAAATTTATTAAAAAACAAGTAAGAAAGGCTAAGTTCGGGTGTAACCGAACATTACATACTCAGCTGAGAGCTTTGGAGACAAAATAAGGGAAAATAACCATGTAGGAAAATGAGCCTAGGGTAACCCTGGAATGTGTTTGTATGACATGGGTATCAAATGGAAGGCATTAAAGAGCATTTTAAAAGCGAGTGAGCCATAGTTCTATAGGTGTACGCTTTTTCGATAAATCGCCATAAAGGTGGACCAGGGGTGACTCTAGAATGTGTTTGTACGATATGGGTATCAACTGAAAGGTGTTAATGAGTATTTTAAAAGGGAGTAGCCCTAAGTTGTATATGTGAAGGCGTTTTCGAGATATCGACCAAAATGTGAACCAGGGTGACCCATAACATCATCTGTCGGGTACAGCTAATTTATTTATATATGTAATACCACGAAGAGTATCCCTGCCATGATTCCAACGGCTTTTGATTTCGCCCTGCAGAACTTTTTCCTTTTCTTCTACTTAATGTGGTAGGTGTCACACCAATTTTACAAAGTTTTTTCTAAAATTATATTTTGCGTCGAAAAACCAATCCAATCACCATTTTTCATCCCTTTTTCGTATTTTGTATAGAATTATGGCTTTTTTTTTTTCATTTTTCGAAATTTTTGATATCGATAAAGTGGGCGTGGTCATAGTCGGATTTCGCCCATTTTTATTACCAAGATAAAATGAGTTCAGATAAGTATGTGAACTAAGTTTAGTAAAGATATATCGATGTTTGTTCAAGTATCGTGTTAACGGCCGAGCGGAAGGACAGACGTTCGACTGTGTATCAAAACTGGGCGTGGCTTCAACCGATTTCTCTCATTTTCACAGAAAACAGTTATCGTCATAGAAGCTATGCCGTTACCAAATTTCACAAGGATTGGTAAATTTTTGTTCGACTAATGGCATTAAAAGTATTCTAGACAAATTAAATGAAGAAGGGCGGAGTCACGCCCATTTTGAAATTTTCTTTTATTTTTGTATTTTGTTGCACCATATCATTACTGGAGATGAATGTTGACATAATTTATTTATATACTGTAAAGATATTGTAACGAATTTACTTGCAAATCCTCTTATTTGCAATCCTCCGCTAAGTTCGAATCACTAAACTGTTGAATAAATAACTCCAATTTGTAATAATGCAAAATGGCCTTTATTAAAGTACTTCACAATAACACTCGTCCCGATCAGACAAATCTCTCGATCTAAACGCTGCTACCATCGCCAAATGTACCACTCTTCTACTCCGTGGTTTCTCAATGCTTTGTATGCGGTAGATGGTATCACTGATCTTCTTCACAACCTTGTACGGGCCTTCCCAACTGCACCGAAATTTGGATGGAACACCTGTCCGCCGGTGAGGGTTGTATAACAGTACCAAATCTCCCGCCAAGAAACCTTTCGAATTATTGTTCTCATGGTACCTGTGTTTCATCGTACCACTCAATACCCTGGTTCGTTCCTTCACACTCTGTTGTTTGACCAATGAACTACTTCGTAGAGCTTCCGCTTGACGGATTGGCTTCGCATAATCAGTATCGTTCCCACATTTCACAACAGTAGTGCGCTCTGGCTTGAAACTACCCTCGCATTCTTTCTCGGAAATTCGTTGCTTCGTTTTTCTGCGTCGTTTAGGTTTTTTCAATGCCGGTGTTTCTCTCGCAGGTACTTTTGATTTTGATTTATTTGGCCCATTCGATCTATCAACCTTTGCCTTTGACTTTCGTGGTCTTTGTCGAGTCTTTTCCACCAGTACCCGATTACTGCTGAACCCTTTTTCCAAACTAAAGTTAAGTGGTATGTCCAGGTTCTTATAGCGCATAATTTTCCTCCGCATATCGATCCTGACGTCATGGTCAACCAAGAAGTCCACTCCCAATATGACTTCATGAACGATCTCCGCCACAACGAATTTGTGTAGAACCATGACTTTTCCAATTAATACCACTTCGCCTTGGACTTCATTATACTCGCCTGTGACCGTACGCAACCTTGCCTCAGGTAATGACTTTACTCTCCTGTAGACCAAATCAGATCGAATCAAGGAATGAGATGCCCCCGTATCTACAGTCAGTACACGCTCTTTACCATCCACATTGCCTCTGATGGTAAGACTGCTTGATTTCCTTCCAATCTGCGACACAGATATCACAGGACATTCAATAGCCGGGGCAAGTTTTCGTTCTTTACATCCGACACGCTCTTGCTCATTTCCGCCAGCTTTGCGTTTACGGCCACCCACATTGTTGGAACTATTAGGACCAAGATCGCAATGACGTGCAATGTGACCTGGGTTGCCGCACTTGAAACATTTAATAACTCCGGAATTTAATAACTCCGGAATTTAATAACTCTGGTATATCTGTCTCCTATGCTCAGTTCCGTATCGTCTCTCTAGAGCAGCCATCAATGCTTCATAATTGTTCCGCTCTCCTTCGGGAATCGTCTGTAGGATTTCCGCTGCTGGTCCCTTCAATGCCACGAACAGTGCAGCAACTTTATCTTCCGCATTCCAGTTGTTCACTGCTGCGGTCTTCTCAAACTGTAGCTTGAAGACCTGGAAAGGAACAGAACCGTCAAAAGATGGAGTTTTTACCTTCGTATTACTCGCTGAAGCAGCCGGCCGATTAAGTTGCAATTCCTGTATACGACCTCTCAAAGCATCCACCTCTGCCTCGAATTTTTCTTCAAACTGCGTTATTTTCTCGTCCATACGCGCTTCGAGTTTTGATGATATACGCGCCTCTTGCTCTTTCAGTTGTGTTTCCATCTTAGATGTAATCTGTGTTGACATTTCTGAAATACGTGTCTCATGTGATTCCAGCTGGGATGCCATATATGTTTTCTGCTCTTCCAGTTGAGATGACATTTTCGACGACATTTCTGATATACGCGTTTCTTGTGCTTCCATCTTCGATGTAATCTGTGTCGACATTTCTGAAATACGTGCCTCCTGTGCTTCCATCTTGGATATTATACGGTTCTCCTGCGATTCTAGTTGAGAAGCCACTGTCGATGTTTGAGCAGATATTGCAGCCAAAATCATGTTCAAGTCTGTGCTCGTAACTGTCTGCGTAACTGTCTCTTCCATTTTTGTTGTTTCCTCGCCATAAAGATGAAAGTCATACTCTTCCACGTCAATTCCTTCTAATTCCATTTCCTCTCGTAGTCGTGCCTGCAGTTCGAGTTTAATGCCGGTTGTATTCAATCCACGGCTCTCCAACTCCTTCTTCAGTTGCTGGATCCTCAATTCACTGAACTTTGCCATGTCCTTGTTGTCCTCTGGAATTTATTCAACAATTCCTCTTCTGACACCAATTGTAACGAATTTACTTGCAAATCCTCTTATTTGCAATCCTCTGCTAAGTTCGAATCACTAAACTGTTGAATAAATAACTCCAATTTGTAATAATGCAAAATGGCCTTTATTAAAGTACTTCACAATAACACTCAAACTGTGCAACGAATAGTCTGCTTAATAACCACACTGATTGATAGCTCAATCAAACTACTATTCAAAATAATACTGCTATTGCTCGCTAGATATCGTCTTAATCGCAACTGCTTGACAACTCAAATCAAACTGAATCACTTCTTACTCGCCTGCCCCGCTTTTATAGTTTACGCTGCATACTTCTAGGCTCTTCGATTTACAGAACTTACTAGTTAGTTTCGGCTACAAAATCGCCAGCCACAACTACGTGCACAAATTATTGCTCTCTCTTGTGACAACTCAGATAAGATATATGCATGTGTTTGTGCATTGCCGCTCCACTGCTCGTATACGTACATATGTGTAGACGCAATTATTTATTCGTTTATGTAGATACATAATGATTGAATTATTGATGTGAATGTTTGTAGTTTACAGTCTCTCGAGTACACATAGGCGTATAAGTAAATGCATCTGTGTGTGACATCTCTCTGGGCTGCCTTATATATGTGTATACTTGATTTGATTATTGACGTAAATACTGCTTGGCATGGCCTTAGCATCGCCATAGTGATGGTATAGCTTAGTGATGCTAATATCCGTGACAATATTAAATTTTTTGTTAAACCTTGACTTTTAAATTTTTTTTTTTAAGTGGGCGTGTTCGTCATCCGATTTTGCAAATTTTTATTTAGCACACATATAGTAATAGGAGTAACGTTCCTGCCAAATTTCATCATGATATTCTCTATCTTTTAAAAGTGGGCGGTGCCACGCCCATTGTCCAAAATTTTACAAAATTTCTATTCTGCGTCATAAGGTCAACCCACCTACCAAGTTTCATCGCTTTATTCGTATTTGGTAATGAAAAAAATGCATCAGTCAAACAGTCAAGGTTTAAAAGTATTACGATTACTTTCAAGTGTGACTGTAAAACGTTTCATCGAAACCCATTTAAGTGCCGCAAAGTCAACAAGGCTCAACGAAATAATGGATAACACCTAACGTCAGTCAGTTGAGGTCAGTTTACTTTGAGCGCATCAATTGAATTTTCTGCTCACCACAGTTTAAGTGGCCAAATAGAATATTTATTTTTGTACGATGCTAAAATTGATGTAAACTCGCACTGGTCCTGTGTAGTGATAGAACGATATGAGTACTGAGTAAGTAGTATCGATACTTTTCTAAAAAATACTCGAGTATTTCCTACTCGATACAGTTTTCGAAGTACTGAGTAAAGTATCGATACTTTACCTCGATACTTTTCCCAGATACTTTACCCAGTGCCGATGGTCTACATATTTAGGATTAACAAAGTTCAGTCCATTAACACCACAACTCCAGCATAAAATGAGATGTTCGACGAGGCGGTAAAAGCTCCGCACTCAATTTAAACAGACCTTTTGATAATGGTGGTAAAAGGATTATGCGTGATTATCGTCCAGAATCACTAGCTCCAACAAAATAATGAAAAGCTGCTAACTCCACAAATTTTCAATACATGAAATAGAACTTTTTTGTTCTTCTATGAAACTTTAGTGGATGGAGTTAGCAGCTTTTACAACATCCTTAACGATATATTGGTGTTGAAAATGGTCGAAATTAGATTATATCCATGCCCACTTTGGGAAATGGAAAAAGGAACAATGCTTTATCAAAAACTGATGATGTGGGGAAATTGACGAATAAAAAAAGACCATTATTGTCCAGAATCACTAGCCCCAACAAAATAATGAAAAGCTGCTAACTCCACAAAATTTCAATACATGAAATAGAGCTTTTTCGTTCTTCTATGAAACTTTAGTGGATGGAGTAAGCAGCTTTTACAGCATCGTTGACGATATTGTGACGGATTTAGCATCACTAAGCTGATACTAAATAAATAATCTCGCAACAATACAAAATTTGAAGCAGCCACTCGTGTGTACGTAAACAAATCAATCATCATTTACACACATACATACAAGGCAATGAAGAGATACTCACAAACACATGTAATCATCAGCCATAGTACTCACGCATACACCCGCATATGGCTATAAGATAGAAATTACCAAGCAGGAGATACAGCACATCTAGAAGGCGAAACGTCTAGACTTTAGTAGAAATATGCGAATGAAGCAACGGAGAGTATAAAAGCAGCGCAAGCTGAGTAGTCAGTAGTCAGTTTGATTTAAACACGCAATTAGTTGTGAAGTATAAGTGTTATTGTGAAGTAGTCTCAAAGTAGTCTAAAAAAGACCATTTTGCATTATTGAATATTGGAGTTATTTATTCAACAATTTAGCGATTCGAACGTTTCCAGAAGGTTTCAAATAAGCGGAATTTCCCTAAATTCGTTACAATATATTGGTATTGAAAATGGTCGAAATCAGATTATAACCACATCCAGTTTGGGAAATGGAAAAGAGAAAAATGCTTTAACAAATACTGATGAAGTGGGGGAACTTGACAAATAAGAAAAAATCTATGAGGTACAATATACATAAGTTTATATTACAATTTTGTAAAATGGGAGTGGCGCCGCTCTCATTAAGCAGAAGAAAATTTAAAAGTTTTGCAATCCGTAAATCAAAATCAATTGATATCTTTTAGCAATTTGACGGAAATGTGGTCCTTGATATTATATATAGATCCGATCAAAAGTGGATAAGGACCACGCCTATTTCCAAGAAAGGGGCTTACAGTCTTAATCTTAATGAAATTTCCAATATATATATATATATATATATATATTTGGTACGTACGTGACAATACTTCCAGTAGAGATATGGTAGTTCAAAGTAAAATCGTAATCGTAATCGTCGATGGCTGAATGGTTATAGCAGCGGTGCCTAAACGTTGCCGATGAAGGAATTTAGCAGTTCCCGAAATGGATCTATACAACGAGCTTTGGCAGTTGTCTAAATTTTTTCCTTCTTCTATTCTAATTTAAAAATTTTTTCAATTAGGAAAAAATTTATCATAACAATAATAATGATAAAAAATTATTGTTAGGTCTTGAGCTCGATTCGAACCCGCGATCTTAAAATCAGTAGGCCGATATAACAACAAAAATTGTTAAAATCGTTTAGTGCCATGATATATCATTTGAAAAAAAAATTTTTTTCACTTTTGATAACACTTCCGAAGTACTCACTTGGATCGATTATACTCGATAATTTTTACTATGTATGAGTACTAGCATCGATACTTTGATCCGAGCATTTTATATGAGCAACGGTATCGATACTTTTTTTAAAAGTTCTATCACTAGTCCTGTGTATCCCTTTTTGCATTGGCGTTAAGTGCCACTGTGATATGCTGAAAAAAACAGTTTCTGTAATGACTTTCGTAAAAAGGTATTTATCCACAACTTCAGTCTAGAAATCCAGCGAAGAATCACTCTTAGCAACAAATGCTACTTTGGACTGGGTAGGTAATTGAAAAGCAAAGTTCTCTCTTAGCAAACGAAGATCATCTCTATAAATCACTTATCGTACCCGTCCTGCTATATGGTGCAGAAGCATGGACCATGACAAAAGCAAATCAGGCGGCGTTTAAACGCAAATTAAAAAAAGCATAGGAAGTTTCCATACACAAATTGAACAAATCGCACACTAACTACAAAAGAGTCACAACTTTAAAAATGTAAATGTTCAGGAGAGAAGAAAAACGGTTTATGTGAAAACGTCTGTAAGTTACTGAAATCCAGTTTTACAAAGAAGGAGACCTTCATTATAAAATGAATTGATGATATTTTGTTGTAATTATTTGTTTACGGACAAAATATATAGCATTTTGGAATTATGACTATGACAATTGAGGGGACGTGTGGAATAATGGTATAAGTCGAGTTACACCGTTTTTCACAATAAAACAAGCAAATTTACTTACTCTTTACGTATAAAAACCAGGCATGCTTAACCAACGAACCGATATCATTTCGTTACGATAATTAACGTTAATAAACGAAACAAAGTCATTTCGTTTCGTTTATTAACGTTAAAAACGTCAAATTAACGAAATGATTTCGTTTCGTTTTCTGCCATATCAAAACGGAATCAAATCGTTTATGTTCATTATTAATTTCAAACTATGCTGGCAAAGCTGATTGATGGCGGAGTCATTAAAGGTGAAAGCAATAGCCAAGCTGATTGCAACTTTTCTCATGAATTTTGACAGTACGAACATTTCTCAGAGTGTTTTTGACATTACCACCAACGAATTACACAAACAAATTATATGGAGTTTGTGTGTGTATGTGCGCTCGTTGTTACCACCTTACGGCTTCACCATGGCTATAGCATTGCCAGCACAATTCAAACATAAAGTATCACGTTTTTGTTAACGTTTTTAACGTTAACGAAAGCTTTTCGTTTCGGATAAACACGAGATACAATTTATCTTGATAATTTCTTTATCGATAATATTTCGAAGTGTTTCAACGGAAACGGTGGAAATTTTTTGATAAACGATTAGCTTAACGTTAAGGTGCATCCCTGATAAAAACACACAATTTTAATTAATACACAACAAAGTTAAAACTTTTTTGCAACAAGATAGTCAAAATTTAAAATAATACGCTTTATGCGTAAAAAAACAGTTCACTTGTTCTTAAGCACATTGACACAACTAAAAATAGTACTCATTAGTTGATACAGCACAAGCGATACAATCAACACCAAAACAGGCATAACGGTAATTTTCCAGTTAAAGAAGAAAATAATGACAACGAAATTTAAGGAGCAGTTAGAGATGTGTACTGTGAATTGGTTTACGGAAAAACCCCGATTTTGAAAAATTTTACGTTATGACTCTTTTGTAGTTAGTGTGCGAAATGTTATCTTATTTCCACCACCTCACATAACATAAATTTCTCCCCTGAGGGCCAATTCATGTTCAGTGAAGTGTTAAAATGAAAAACAATTTTCATACATTTGAAAACATTTTTTATCCGGATTTTTTCAGAAAATGCTAAAAATTGTAAACCTTAATATAGTAAACAATGATCCTGAAAAAGTTTTTGGGCTTCCCCAGAACATATTTTAGGAATTCTTATATCGAGTTTTCTTTGTTTAGGGGTACGTACAGGTTGTGGTAAATTTAGAGAGTCGTTATAACGGCCAATAGGCAAAATCATATGGATATACGATTTATTCGATATATGAACCTTTTTAAAATCGTTGGCAGCATTGAAAACAAAAACCTTTTCTCTCTGTTCTTACCTTGCCAAGCACTGGAATGAAGGAGATACCCCGATAAAATCGCCGGTCAGACCTCATATTATTGAGGGAACTATCCCTCCCAAATGCTTTTACTATAAAGAGCCTACATGTCTTTAACATGACAATGGGAAGTTCAAATCTGCTTTTTAAACCTATTTTGGCTGTCAATATTACCTATCTTTTACACTGTTTTACTATTTTTAGATGCCATGCTTCATGACAGCCAAGTTAATCCCGCGAACTTCGGAAGTACGGAGGGAACTCCCCTTACTTCGAATTCAGCTTCACCCAACAAAAAAATCTCTCAACAGCAGCAGCAACAACAACCACAAAAAACCAAACGTAAACACCGTCGTGGCAAACCAAAGGCCAAGAATGCAAATAAACCATACAAGAAATCGAATTGGAAGTTTCAGGTACCACGACCAAACTTCAATGGCGGTGGTGGTGGTGGGGGAGGAGGTGGCAGTGGTGGTGGTATGAATAATAGGAATGGAGCAAGACCCAAAATACTTCGTTCACGCTCACTGGTACCATACAATACGAATAAGTTTCTCATGGAGGAGCATTTGGCAGAAGTGCCCAGTTCACTATTGACACCCTCGGGACGTACACGCGACTCCAGTTTTTCTGTCGATTCGGAAGATAATTACTTTTTCTCGTTGCCCGAAGATGAGGAAGAGTTTCTTACGAAGGAATTTGCCAATGTCTATGAGAAGGCGCGAGTTGAACGTTTAGAAAATTTAACTAAAGAGCAATTAATTGAGGAATGCTTGCAAATTGAAGATCGCTATTCATCAGATCAAGGAAGACAGCAACAATTAAATGTGCAGCGTATTAGCGCGGAGTTTATGTCGAAAATACGCATTTTGGAAGAAAAAGTTCGTGAACTATCGCGTGAGAATTATAGTAAGAGCAAACTCAAAAATTTTTTTAAATTTTAGCTCAGAAAATAGTTCTGTGGAAAGAAATTTTAAACTTACAGGTTTACACTATGCAAATCATATTTTCCGGTGCATGACGCGGTTTCCTTGGTGTTGTTGCACAGCAAAATTTTGATTGGATAGACCGTGCAGCGCTTGCATGGTATGCAGTGACATGTATTGTTTTTTTTTTGTGTAAACTAGTACGTTCAAAATTACTATGCGCAGAACTTTGCACAACTGTTTTGGGTATAAAAGGGTCATGCAGTGATCTCATGACATTAAAATTTTTTAACTGTATTGTTTTTTTTTTCTAGATTTACGATGCCAATTAATGCGTTCAGCAGCTGTGGCTGTCGCCTCAGCAGCAGCTGCATCTCCTCCCTCTGCTGCCCCACCTACAGGTGCTGCTTGCGAACCCACACCAATGGACTCTTCTAGCGTGGATAGTGAAAGTGATAGCTCTAGCTCATCCTCGTCCTCATCGTCATCTAATCACAGTGGAGCCTTGGGTGATAGTCAACAACGTAACAATAATCCACATCAACGACGTCAACGTCGCAGCTGTTCATCACCTAGTTCGCTAAGCGATTATGAAGCGTTTAATGACATCGCACAAATGGGCAGCGGTAACGAAGAAGAAGTAGATGCAGTGCTGACAGGTGACATGAATGAAAAATCTTCAGAGAGTGCAGCTGATTTAGCCACAGATGCCACTACTGATGAAATTCGTCAATCTTATGAATTAGACTGCTCGTATGTACAGTTGCCAGCGCCAACGAGTGGCGTTAATGACAGCTGCATTGCTGACGTTGCGGTAATGGATGATGAGGAGTTTCCTTCCTTTTCACCTATTTTAGATGGTGCGGGAAGCACAGCAAATGAACATGAAACAACTTCAGATAATATAAAGCTGCGAAAAAATTAGAGTGGCAAATCAAATCGCAACTAAAAAAAAGTATATTTTTTTTTTTTTTGAAAAATTATGTTTTCAAATGGGTTAATGCCAATTTCACACAGAGGCTTAATGAAATAATTAGTCAAGTTGTCTACATTAAATCCCTAATCGAACTCAATCTTCCATACAAAATACAAATTCTTAATTATCTCATTATTGCTTTATTGGATGCCTAATCGACTGAAAAATCCAGTCGGTTTTGCTTGGTGCTTCGAATTTTATTGTCAACGTAACAAATGACAATCAAAAATAAATTATTTTCAATAATTTACGAAAAATAGAAAATCACGAAAAAATTCAAAACAAGGCGAATTCAGTACCAGGTGTTGTTATCCCAACAACTGATTGCTTCTTCTTGATTATTTTCCATACAACGCCTTGTACAGCAATATGTCAGTTAATCGGAATCAATGAAAATTTTCTTTTGATGTGACATTCGTCTGCACGGCGAATTGGTTGAATTCGCTTTGCCACCACGTGGGATGGATTCGCCTTGATTCAAAATTTAATTTTCGCTGCATTTTCTGCAAAAGATAATATGGCTTTTTCGAAAATAGGCACATACATATGTATTTAGTTAGGTTTTGATTGTACTTATAGTTAAGGAGGAAACGGCTGCTTTCGATTTTAACTATTTACTGTAAAAACGAAATATTTTTTTGGGCTGCTGACAGATGTTCGCTTGATGAAGTAAAATATTCTGTATGAAAAGGGAAACTTAAATATTTCATTAAATAAAATTGTGATTCGATTAAGTTTCTGTGTGAAAACGGTATAAAACTGTTTTCAAATTTACATTATAGTACTATTCGTAAAGAGAGAGCTGTCAAATTCAATCACACTTTGATTATAACTTGTTTGAAAAACGCACATCAAAAAATTGGGCAATTCTCAAGACTGTCATATTCATGTAAAATTTAAAGATTTTAGTTATTTCAATATACAATTTTATCAAATAATAGCACATACGGCGAATAGGATACCTTTTGAATTGCCTAAATAATTTAAAAATGTATGTAAGTAATGCATAATTTCGAAATTTGGTATGAATGCCCCACCCTAAGGATAATGTTTATAGTTGTGAACACGAAAATAGTAGTAAAAATTATTAATTCACTTTTATTTATTTTTGTAAGTTTTATATCAAATCTTATTAAATGGCATAACGAAAACCATGATAACACACGAGGTACATACATATAACGTTCTCTCTTCTGGTCACCCATAATCTTTTTAAGCTTTTGCGCAATTTTAAATTTAAAAACCAATCTCCGAACTAAATAAAATTAAAAAAAATAAATGTAAGGCGCGATAACCTCCGAAGAGATCTAAGGCCGAGCTTCTCTTCTAATTTGCGTCGTGCTCCTCTTGCTTTTCCCTACAAATTGGCCGGACGGGACCTACATGTTTTATGCCGACTTCGAACGGCATCTGCAAGGCAGATGAGTTTTCACTGAGAGCTTTTCATGGCAGAAATACACCCGGAGCGCTTGCCAAACACTGCCGAGGGGCGACCCCGCTTAGAAAAATTTTCTTCTAATTAAAAAACCTTATTTCTAAAATTTTGATGTTGCTTTGCCCGGGGTGTTAACTCAGGGCATACGGTGTGGCAGGCGGAGCACGCTACCATCACACCACGGTGGCCGCATCTCCGAACCAAAGAAACTAAAAAAATAAACAAAGTAAAATATTCAAATTTAATATAAATATGCACATTGTGTGCAATTGAGAAATTTGACACTTTTTTCATTGCGAAAAAACGTCAATAATGTCAGAAACAGTTATACGTTGTACGTGTTTTTATCATGACGAAAACTATGAAAACTAATTTCAAAAGCGTTGTAGAAAATTTTCGAAATTTCCTGAAACTTAAGAAATTTCTTTAAAGAAGTATGTGTCTTTCTTCTTATCGATTCGCAATGGCTTTAAAATATCCAATTATCTTCTTATTGATTGAATTCGCAATGGCTTTACATTAGTTTAATGTAGTTGATGGTCCGATGAGCAGGAGCCAGTAAGGTTAACTAACAAACTTTAAATATTTTTGAAAAAACTTTTATTAATAAAATTGAAAGTTAGAAAATTATAAATAAAAAATTTTCATTTTGAAAGCTTAAAAGTTTTCATTCACAAAAGTTTACAAGATTCAAATTATTTAAAAAATTTAAAGTATGAAATTCAAAGTATATTTTATTACAAGTAATAAACACCATACCGCAAAATTAAAAAATAAAATAACTGCAAAAATGTGTTAATAACTTTTTCCGTTCTTTTTACCGTTTCCACCATCTCGATAGCCGTGTTTTTTTTCACACGCGTATACGTTTACGTTTGCTATTAGATAATGCTTAGGAACCCACATATTTCAGATACATCTGAGTATAATGCGTTTTGAAATTTATTAGTACTAATTTTATGCGCAGCAATTTCAGAGGTGTATTTAAAATTTGACGCTTAGCAGTCCATATAAAGTTTAAGCGTAAACGTCTATAGATGTAAAAAAAAAACACAGCTAATATGTCAGTTAATCGAAATCAAAGAAAATTGTCTTTTGATTTGACATTCTTCTGTACAGCGAATTGACTGACTTCGCTTTGCCATCACCTTGTATAGATTCGCCTTAGTTGCGTTGTAAACATGTTTCAGTTAGTTTTAGTGATAGAAATTTCGTTTTATGAACGTAAAGTTGAGCTAACTACCAAATCTAAAAATGTTCTTAAATTTTAAGGAAAACTACTTCTTAAATTATTTTTTAAACTTGACCACAATATCAAGAGGAAAATTTGCTTTCATAACAAACGCTTCAAATCCTCAGAGAACTGCCAGGCAGTCGAATAAACACGTTGAGTCAAGGCGAATCTATACCGGTGGGGGCAAAGCGAATTTAACCAATTCGCAGTGCAGAAGAATGTAAAGTGAAAAGAAAATTTCATTGATTTCGATTAACTAACATATTGCAAAATGGTGAAAACGGGCCTAAGAGAAGTTCTTAATCTGAGTTCTGAACTAGGAAATTTTCTTACAATTTTCTGAAAAAGAGGTTTCCACTACCCAATTGGTTTATTAATATAATTTTATATTTTTTTATATTTATGTTTTTAGTTCTATATAAGTTAAGATTTTTAACAATACATTTTCTAACAATGCCGTTGAAAATTTAAAACTAAAATAAACCAAAAAGTGTGCAAAACTTGATAACTGATCCCACTCCTACTTCTTTTAAAAAGCAAGATTATAAAATGAAATTTTTAATTCAGAAAATTGCCATTCAAATTCCATACTTTCATTTGAAATTCAGAAAATTACAATTAGGGTTTAGAGTCTCATTTTATATCATGTTTTCCACAAATACAAACTCCGTGTTTGCTATTTCATATGACTGGTAAAACATGTCTGAGCGTCAATAATCCAAAGCGAAAACCAAAAGTTTACTTTTTGCCAAGAGATATTTAGCACAAAGGACTTTGAGAAAACGGAGTTTGGGTTCGGCGGAAACGTAGTATAAAATGGAAACTCTGCCAAGAGATATTCTTGAAGCTTAAACTTTGTCAGACTCATGACGCAATAAAACCAGACAGCTGAAGTCAGTAGTACAACACAAAGGTTTTACCGCTCTCATAATCCGGTCATGAATTTGAAAGTAGCAGGGAGACAAAAATTGTTGGTACTACGGAATAATGAAAGAAATAGGGAAACTGAATGGGCTGGTTAAGGTAAAACAGATAATGCAAAGGGTAGAGGAAATATGAGAGGAAGATGGTTAGACAAAGAAGAGGCAGGTGAATAGATGGATAAAGTCAGAGCAATGTCTGTCGGGTTTAATTATACTGCTGAGAGTATTTCATGTTTGTTTAGACGTTTCCAGAGCTGTTTAAAATAAAGTTTTAATAAGCCAACATTTTTTTTTGCCGTCAGGTAAATTTATAAGCTCTGATTTGTGGAAGCATCGTTGTAAAATCTCTGCCGCTATATATTTTTACACCATCCTCCTCTTTCTGTTCAACGCTTGGTTTATATAGATAAATGTTGGGTTCTGGGACCGTGTACCGTCAATCCCGGGTTTTCGTACAATAAGCCTCCCTGATACTCAATGACTTCGTTTCGTTTATTAACGTTGATTATCGTAACGAAATGATATCCGTTCGTTGGTTAAGCATGCCTGCTGATACTTATCCTCAACTTCATGATATTAGCTGTGTTCTTTTTACATCTGTAGACGTTTACGCTTAAACTTTATATGGACTGCTAAGCGTCAAACTTTAAATACACCTCTGAAATTGCTGCGCATAAAATTTGTACTACTAAATTTCAATATGGCGGCCACCGTGGTGTGATGGTAGCGTGCTCCGCCTATCACACCGTATGCCCTGGGTTCAACTCCCGGGCAAAGCAACATCAAAATTTTAGAAATAAGATTTTTCAATTAGAAGAAAATTTTTCTAAGCGGGGTCGCCGCTCGGCAGTGTCTGGCAAGCGCTCCGATTGTATTTCTGCCATGAAAAGCTCTCAGTGAAAACTCATCTGCCTTGCAGATGCCGTTCGGAGTCGGCATAAAACATGTAGGTCCCGTCCGGCCAATTTGTAGGGAAAAATCAAGAGGAGCACGACGCAAATTGGAAGAGAAGCTCGGCCTTAGATCTCTTCGGAGGTTATCGCGCCTTACATTTATTTTTTTTTTAAATTTCAATACGCATTATACTCAGATGTAATTGAAATATGTGTCTATGTCTCACCTCTACACCAATTCTATGTATCACCTCTTAAAATGGTGCGTGTCCACAATTCATCGCAACTTGATTCAGCTATATGTTATACATTATGGCCAACAGAGGTTTGTATCTCCGATTATAGGTACACCCTGTGCTGTGGCTTGTTATTTAACCACTGCGCTAGATAGGTCTCCTAAGCATTATCTAAGCGCAGATAAGCGTTCTTTTTTACGTGCAAATGTAACCCCTTCCTCTTTAAAAAAAACACGGCTAATATTTCAGAAAGGTATTAATAGCTGTGTTTTTTTTTACATCTATAGACGTTTGCGCTTAAACTTTATATGGACTGCTAAGCGTCAAACTTTAAATACTACTCTGTAATTGCTGCGCATAAAATTAGTACTAGTAAATTACAATACGCATTATACTCAGATGTAACTGCAATATGTGTCTATGTTTCACCTCAACACTAATTCTATGTATCACCTCTAAAATAGATATGGATACACATCATATCCACCATTCATCGCAACCGATTCAGCTATTATACATTAAAGCACCGACACATAAGCACTTTTTCATATAGATGAGTTTAACACAAGCTTATGCATTATGAGTAGATTGCGCGCCTTTTTATGGAGAACGGTAGAATGAGCGACACTGGCGCTGAAAAGTAGCCATCTCCCAAATTTTGTTACAAGCAAAGCATAAGAAGAAGAATGTGACATTTGTTTTGGTTAAGGGTGTTGACACACTTTGCAAGTGAAATTATTTTTCCCACTGGTTGGTAAATTTTCTAACATTTTTCGCAGGTAAAAACTGTAATATAACAAAATATGTTAGCAAGTATCTTTGTTGTAAGGGGATAATGTTTATACCAGTGCTTCGCGAAATTTTGTATGTGAATGAGTAAGGCGTAATAAACTTCAATTGCCACGTCTGAAGTTCCTTCATATTTACAAACGCAACATCTTGGTTGATTGTGGCAATGTTATTGGAATGCATAAGCTTGTGTTAAACGCATCTATATGAAAAATGTCATTGTGGCACCACCTTTATGGCCACCAGAGGTTTGTGTCTCCTATACACCCTCTTCTGTAGCTAGTTATATAACAACTGCCGCTAGATGGGTATCCTAAGCATTATCTAAGCGAGGATAAGAATTTTTTTACGGGCAAACGTAAACGTATACGAGTGTGAAAAAAAAAAAAAACACGGCTAATGTAGTATTTTTTCATGATCCTGAAAAAATTAATGTTGCATAAAACTCAAGAAGCAACACTTAAATTTGTGAGGGCGAGTATTGTCTAATGCGACTAAATTTTGTAATCTTGACTTCACCTGTATGGTTTATTGCATCATGGTCAGACTGAAATGAATTTCAGTTCAAAATTGTACGCTCAAAATGTTTCCCCAGGACATAAACTTTTATGAAGATTTTTCGAAGTTTTTTTCTTAAGTTAACGAAAATAAAAAAGAAGAAAATAACTGATTGCAATGTTTAATAGCAGATGTCTGTACATCACAACAACATCTCTGCATTTTTAGTTCTAAAAAATGCATTTATCATTTTAAACTACATCTATATGGTAAGTTAAAGTTGTTAATATTTTTTCAATATTATTAAAAAACAAAAGTAATAAGGAAATTATATCCACTAGTTACAATTTTTGTAAACACATAGCAAATAGAGTTGTGAAAGATTGCAATCATTTTAACAATCCGTTACTTCCCTTATATTGGAATCGTGCAGGAGCACTCTCGTGTTAATAAATTTCTTATCAAAAAGGGCAAATCAAACTTTACATGTCAAAAAAATAGCAATAAATTTTGATTGCAACCAAATATTTTCACAGCACTGATCTTTTTCGTTTAACTGAGTTATTGTTTTTCGCCTAACCATTTGCAGCATTGCTAGAACAATTTTGGTAGTTACAAAAAAACTTCAAAAACGATAAATTAAAACAGAAAAAAAAACAGTATATAGCAAACTTGTGATATTTTCATGTGTAACTTTTAACAAAAAAAAATTTTTTTGAAAAATCAAACATTTTGGCACATAAAAATTGTAAAAAGAGAGCTGTGCAAAAAAAAAAAAAATATATATATATGGGGTATTCCATCCCATTTCGACCAATATTGTAACCCGACCCCTTTAGAATTGGCTGAAAGTTTTTCTTCTTTTTCTAGCTTACGAAAGAAGTTTTTCAGAATTTTTTCAAATTTTTTCATCCAACTCAAAAAAAGTTATGAATAAAAAAAAACCGTGTTTTTTTCAAAATGCTATAACTTTTTCAAAAATTGACCGTTTGGTTTTTTTTTTAATTTGTTTTTGAATATACTTTTCGGAAAAAATACAAAAAAATTTTTAATGTTTTTTTTTTGAATTTTTTCAGTTTTTCGAGATTTTTCGAATTTCGACATTTTTTTTTCTCATAAAAAACTTCAATCAATTCTGCAATCATCCCCACTAATCCCGGAGTGGGTCGATAATTTTAAAAATTTTTTGTATTTTTTCCAAAAAGTACATTTAAAAACAAATTTAAAAAAAAAGATCCCAAACGGTCAATTTTGGAAAAAGTTATAGCATTTTGAAAAAAACACCGTTTTTTTTTTTAAATTCATAACTTTTTTTTTGAGTTGGATGAAAAAATTCTGAAAAACGTCTTTCGTAAGCTAGAAAAAGAAGAAAAACTTTCAGCCAATTCTAAAGCGGTCGGGTTCAAAATTGGTCGAAATGGGATGGAATACCCCATATATCTTTGAACATTTTCACAACACTTTAAATTATTGTTTAATTGTCTATTTACCTAAATTATTTAACATTTCTTTAATAAGCGTAAATTCATAACGATATTTATTAAGACACCACCCTTTTTTAAAGCAAACAAATTTTATTTGTTAACGTACCTACACTTGATATCCATAATTTTGTATATGCGTTCTATTAAAACATGAATGTACATATGTACATGCGTATGTATGTATAACTGTATATTTATTATATGCGTACATAATATAATTATTATATACGTACATTTGTACTAAATAAAAGAATGTTATTGTTTAATTAAGAAATTAGTATATACATATTTGCATAAGTACATACATATATATAGTTTGTAGAAGCATAGATGATTGTATTTTGAAAATGGAATAAAATTAATTATTTGAAATACCTAAAAAAATGTATCTATAATTATTTAATAGTCCTTGGGGCTCGATTTCGATTTAACATCCCCACAAAGTTAAAAGGCAACGAACAAAAAAAAGTTATTAATTTAAAAATTTACGAGATTATGTGCTTATATCGCACGATTTATTGTAAACTGATTTAATTCAAAATTTTGATTTTTCTGGATTTCATGACAGCTGTTTTTTTACATCTATAGACGTTTACGCTTAAACTTTATATGGACTTCTAAGCGTCAAACTTTATCGACTCTTCTGAAATTGTCGCGCATAAAATTAGTACTACTAAATTTCAATACGCATTATACCCAGATTCAACTGAAATATGTGTCTGTGTTTCACCCCTACACTAATTCTATATATCACCTCCTAAAATGGTGCGTGTCCACAATTCATTGCAACTGATTCAGCTATATGTTATACACTATGGCCATCAGAGGGTTGTGTCTCCGCTTTTCGGTACACCCTGTTCTGTAGCTGGTTATTTAACCACTGCCGCTAGATGGGTCTCCTAAGCATTATCTAAGCGATGATAAGCATTTTTTTACGCGCAAACGTAAACGTATACGGGTGTAAAAAAAAAACACGGCTAATGTAACCAACTGACAAGATTATGCCGACATTTATGAAAAAATAAATAAATTTGCGTCGTGCGCCTTTTAATTTTTCCTACAAATTAGGGGGGACCGACCTACTTGTTTTATGCCGACTCCGAACGGCATCTGCAAGACAGATTAGTTTTCATGGCAGAAATACAATCGGAGTGCTTTCCAAACAATACCGAGGGGCGACCCTGCTTAGAAAAATTGTCTTCTAATTGAAAAGACTTGTTTCTCAAATATTAATGTTGGTTTTCCCCGGGCGTGAAACCAGGATCTTCGGTGTGGATGGCGGAGCACAGTACCGTCACAACACGGCGGCCGCTATTTCAAATTACTAGATTTCCCATATTAATGTTTCCCTCTGATAATCGGTAATTATAAAAAAAAAAAATTAAGATAGCCATCATATTTCTCTTTGCTCTCTTCTAATCTATTCCTTCTCTGTCTTTTTCTCCACCTACAACATCACAAAATCATTAATTATGTTGTTAGCCAAATTCAGTGTAAATCATTCACTTAATTATTTTTATAATGTTGGTCTCCGATAATGAGTCCCCGAGTTCCAAAGACTGTCGATCTACTTTGTTGCGCATAGTCAGCAAAAAATCCAACGGGCTGAAAGTTATTCATATCAATGCGCAAAGCCTTTATAAAAAGCTTGACGAGTTGAGGTTTCTGTCAGAAGGCTCCGATATTGATGTCATATGTGTTTCAGAAACATGGTTTTCTTCGTTTCATAGAAATGATATGGTGAAGATAAATGTATACCAACTTTTCAGAGTTGATAGAAGTGGTCATGGTGGTGGTGTTGCGATATATGTAAAAAGTAGTATGTCCTGTAAATTGTGTTGTTGTTCTAGTCCAGGTGATCCTGTGGAATATGTGTTTGTTCATATGTTTTCTGATAATAATAGTAGGCTTCTTATCGGCTGTGCATATAGACCGAATCGACTAGTAGATTTTTCCGCGTTTATTGAATTTCTTCAATCGTTACTATTAGACTATGACAATATTATCATCGCTGGAGATTTTAATAGTAACCTACTGGCGGATGCCACTTTAAAACAAAGCATGGAATCTCTGGAACTTTTTCCCACAAACTGTGCTATACAAACGCATTTCACAAATACTAACTCTTCTCTATTAGATTTATTTTTTGTCAATGATCTTCATAAAATGATTCACTACATGCAACTATCCGCCTCCTGCTTCTCAAAACACAACCTGTTATTCCTAAACTAAAACTTCTAAACATCATGCAGGCCAAGTTCGTTCGCGTATCTCGATTACAGAAGTATAGATTATTATTCTCTTGCTGAGTCCGTTGAGTCGGTTGAATGGAGCTTGATTCGTACGTTAACATCGGTTGATGACCAGACAAAGTTTCTGCAGGATAATATAAATAAGTTATTCGATGATCACGTTCCACTAAAAATAAAAACACCTAAATACAAGAATAGCTCTTGGTTCAATGCTACATTAAAACACCTTATCCACCTTCGTAACCAAGCCTACTCACGGTGGAAAAGGTACAAAACAGTCGAAGCGCATAGCTGCTTTAAAACAGCTCGGCTTACTGCAAACAAAGCCATAAGGCTGGCCAAGGCAAATTATTTTAAGTATAAGTTTAGTTCTGCTTTGAATACAAAAGAAAAGTGGAACAAAATCAAACAAATAGGAATTGGTAAGCCCAAAAGTGACCTGTCTCATCCCCCTGATGTCGACATCAACGAAATAAATAATACTTTTGTAAGACTACCAAACTCAGCCGACAATGTGTGTATTGATAACTACTCCGTGCGTGTTAATGTTGACACTACCCCTTTCGAGTTTGTTTGTGTCGATAATTGTGATGTTGTCCAAGCCATACTTTCTGTGAAGTCTAACGCAATGGGGCTTGATGGTATATGTTCAAAGTTTTTAAAAGTCATTCTTCCCAAAATCCTTCCCCACATTACTTACTTGGTTAACTCAATTTTGACGACCGGTGTCTTCCCAATATACTGGAAAGCTGCAAAAGTTATTCCAATCCGTAAACAAAATAATGAGTATCGACCCATAGCCATACTCCCTTTCCTCTCCAAGGTCGTTGAACGTATTCTACATGGGCAAATCGTATCATATGTACATGAATACAAGCTCCTGTCAGACAGTCAGTCCGGTTTCAGGCCAAAGCGAAGCTGTACAACGGCACTATTATCTGTGACAGAAGAAATTCGTGAGCGAGTGGATGAAAGTTACATTGCCTTCTTAACACTTCTTGACCACTCCAAAGCTTTCGATTCTGTAGACCACACTCTGCTCTGTAGGAAGCTGGAAAACCTATTTAACTTCTCTGGTCATGCAGTTGCCCTTATAAGATCATATCTTGGCGATAGGACTCAAGCAGGATGTATAGATGGTGAAAAGTCTGACTTCCTTCATGTCTTAAGAGGCGTCCCTCAAGGCTCTATCCTGGGTCCTCTGTTATTTGTTCTGTACATCAATGACTTACCCGATGTCCTTAAGTATTGTAATGTTCATATCTACGCTGATGATGTGCAGTTGTTTACGTGTTGTCCTCGTGATCAAACTAGCTTGTGCATAAGTAACTTAAACCACGATTTGAATCAAATATTTTCATGGGCTGCTATGAATGGCTTATGTATAAACCCGAATAAGTCAAAATGTATTGTTATTCATAGAAGGTCTTTTCCCACTAATGATTTAGAGAATGTAGTGTTCGACAATTCTGTTATAGAATACGTAGATACGGCGAAAAACTTAGGTGTAATTTTTAACAAAACATTGACATGGAAAGACCATATTTTTAGAACGGTTGGGAAAGTGTATGGAATGCTTCGTACACTATAGTTAACACAGTATTTCACGCCTTTGCACATAAGACTACTTCTGGCTAAAGCGTACTGTTTACAACAACATTGCTAGATATGTTTATGGGTTGAAAAGATTTGACCTCGTATCTCAACATGCTGAAAGGTTGCTAAACATTTCTTTCGAAAATCTTTTAAAAGTCAAAACACTGTCCTTCCTCCATAAATTGATACACATGAAGGAACCTGACTATCTATATCGTAAGCTTATTTTTCTGCAATCATCAAGATCGGTGCTTCTTCTTAAGCACAACAGATACCGCTCGCTAACCTCTGAGCGCTAATTCTTTGTTACTGCAATACGTCTTTGGAACTCGCTACCTACAAGTCTTCGACTCTTAAGTAATGCTCTGCACTTCAGAAAAGAGCTAACATCATTTTTTAACGACTCTTAAACTGGATCTCAAATTGTTGTTGTTAAAATGTTCATTTCTAAGTCCTTTTCCTTTCTCTGTGTCTTCTTTCTTTATTTGTTAAATACTATTCAATCTATAACCAGCCAAAGGTTATCATCACTACTGCTGTCTTTTAATATTTATTAACTACTTTTCTTTAGTTTTAAGATTTACATTTACATACATAAATATTTCACTATTGTCCGTTATATTTAATTTAATTTGATTAATCTAATTTATTATTATAAATGTTCAATTTTTATAGCTCATGCTATTCATGACTAGCACTGTTAAATAATTTGTCAAAATTGTTGTGCTAGGAACAAATTTTCAAATAAATACATACATACATACATACATAAGATAACCAACATAGACATTGCCCCCACCACCTATTTTATAGTGAAATGGACGGTTAGAACACGTTTAAATATGCCCTAAGATCTAGTTTACATACATATAACGAGATTATCTCCATTTTCGCACTTAACACCTAGTCGTTTATTATATAACTAGATTTCCCATATAAATTTTTCCTTTCGATAATCGGTAATTATTATAAACAAAATTTTCATATAATAAAATTTGTTCCACCTCTTGAGTGTAATCTCTAACTGGAAGCATAAAAGAGAAACGTGAAAATTTTACAGAAAATTATTTAGTTCCTAGGGATGGAACAAATATAAACACGTACATTATAGGTAATCTACGTAATTATATTTATATTTTTATTTGTTTATATTTTTTATTTGATCCATCCCTAGGAACTAGATAGTCAAATTTTCACGTTCCCTATGAATTTTGTGCTTCCAGTTAGAGATTACACTCTAGAGGTGGAACTTTTACTATGACAAAAAATCTCCAGTTCAGTTCGGTATACCAATCCCGAATCCCAAACATCCCGAGCCATTTTGCCATCCCGAAATCCCGGAATTACGGGGTTTCCTCGGTTGTGATATAACAAATTTAAATATCCATATTTAGTTTATTTTTTTGCAATTTAAATTTCAAACCACAAGAAATTCTCTTTTTCTGGTAGAGTACAGACTGCTTTAGATGTTACAAATTTTAATGATCCAATTTTAAGGGAAACAGACATTTTTCTAACAAATGGTTTCTGTTAAACTACTCATATTTGTATACGTTGCATCTTGACAAAAACAACTAAAAGGTTTAACCGGTTCTGACATTACTGATGTTTTCGCGCAATTAAAAGAACATCAAATTTGCTTAATTGTACACATACATATTTACGATTCAAGGTTCGATTCGAGCTCAAGGCCAGAACAATAATTTTTTTCTAATGATAATTATTGTTATATTCTAATTTTTCTAAATTTTAAAAATTGTATTTTGTTTTTGGAATAGTAAGTAGAAACATTTTCAGACAACCTGCCATAGCTGCGCAGATAGATCAATTTCGAAGGGTGCTAAGCTTTCATCGTCAGTACGCTTTAGGCACGCAGCGCTAACTATTTAGCTATACAGCGGTGGTTTGTTTGACTGACAAATTTGCTACTTCTGTTCCTTCTAACCAGCTATATTTATTCAGTGTTGCGTAATCTGTTGCAAATCACTGATAATGCTGGATTTATTTTCAAAAACAAAATAAAATTTTTCAAATTTAGAAAAATTTAAAAATAACAATAATTATCATTAGAAAAAAATTATTGTTCTGGCCTTGAGGTCGAATCGAACCTTGAATCATTTATCAATAGGCCGATAAAAACAAAAACAATTGTTCATACATATTGTTACGAATGTTGGCGGCACTAAGGGGTACTGCCATCTCTAGGCCGATGCTAAGCAGTGACGTAAATGCACATCAATAATTCAATCATTCACCCCTATTCTGCATTTCGATTACGTTCCCGTTCTACGCTCCGCTTTAATCGAAGTTTGGTATTCTGCATTACGACGGAATCGTAAAGAGAAGAGGAAGAGCAAATGGTTTTTCGAAATCAGCTGTTAGTACGGAATGTGTGAACATTGGAACAAAATAAATTAAAGAAAATTTGTAAAAAACACTGAAAAACGTTTATATTTTATTACCCACGCCATTTTGTACAAAAAAAGCAATAGAATATATTGACGCAGTGTTATATTTTTTTGAGTGAAGTGCTTTCATAATTGTAAGTGTGTTTTTGTCGTTCTTTTGGCCAATTCCCTGCCGTGGCCACCAAGTTTTGTTAAAACGGATTCCTGCACGAATATAGTTCATATTTTCTGAATTTTAAGGATGCTAATTTCATTGCACTGGCCTAAAATACTTTATAAAGGTTTATTTATTCTTTCCGCAAGGATTGTTTACGTTTTCGCTTCACCTTCCTCTACGCCGGCAGCTTGCTTTAGCATATAACTGGGCCCAACGAACAGACACAAATTATAGTTGTCTATTATAATGGAATCAATAGCCGCGACATTATTTATTGAGTTGAAAAGCAACGCATACGAAAATTGCCAGGCGAGAATGGAAAGGCAAATATTGCGAGATTTGTGTAATCCATTTGAGATGAGTGGCGAAATGCAATAAATTGAACTTAAAAGTGGTAAAGTTTAATGACTTATTTTCTTATTTAGGTTCAAAAAAAACTTTCGACTTAACAAGGATGCTTTCAGGTATGTGTTAGATACTTTTGCGGGGCAAATACGTCCAAGGACTTCGACATCGACATGTTGTTTTTGACCTGGAAACATATAAAAACAATCATCATCAAGCCTTCTACGTTTCTTGACAAGTTTTACTTACATTTTTGTTAAAATTTTGTTATAAATTAATAAAAAAATAAAAAGAAAATATTTTTCCGCCAACTAATTTGCAACTTAGAAAAACGGAACTACGATCGAAACGCAGAATACAAAAAATCGAACGATTCGAAGTTGGATCGAAAGAGATTGGAACACAGAATACCAAAATTGCCAAATCGAAAAAATTCCAATCCAAGTCGAAATGCAGAATAGGGCTGATTATGTCTACACATACGCGTGCACGCGGCGGAGAAGCAACGCACAAGCACATGCAGATATCTTATCTGAAATGCTCCTAGAGGTATGCAATTGTGATTGTGGAAGTGTCGCTCACACATACAAGCGCATGGGGTATGAGAGAATCTATAAAAATTATACATCTGTAGTTGTAGCTGAGAAATTTATAACTAACTAAGTAAATTCTGGAAGCGCCTAGAAGATGCCACGAGGAAATCACAGAGTATAAAAGCACCAGCGGTAGAGGCGCTATAAGCAGTTTCAGTTAAGCATGCTATCTGTCGGGCAATAGATCAGTTTCATTTGAGCTATCAATCAGTTTGGTTATTAAGCAAGCTAGTTGCAAAGTATAAGTGTTATTGTGAAGTACTTTAATAAAGGCTATTTTTCCATTATTCAATTTTGGAGTTATTTATTCAACAGTTTAGTGATTTGAACCTTGGTAGAGGATTGCAAATAAGAGGATTTGCAAGTAAATTCGTTAAAATATTCACGTTTTTTCTCAAACTAAAACAAATTTGAATATCTTTTTATTTGTTTTTTTTTTCCTTTTGTTCGGAGGTAGGTTTTTAAATTTTATTATGGGCAAAAACTAAAAAAAAGTCATGGCCAACCAGAAGAGACTTCTAAGTATTTTCATCATGAATTACATATTTATTTTTGGTGCTATTTTAAAAAACCAAATTAATTTTTATATATATGTATTGGAGATAATAAAAATATAATTTGGATAACACGCATTGAATCAATTGAAATAGTACCTGGCTCATTTAAGGACTTTTTTTTAAGTCACTTGCCATTTTAATGCTACTGGAGTAGTATCTTCTATATTCAAAAAAAAAAAAAATTCAAAGGTAACAGTCCCTGGGTGGTCTTGGGAAATCCCGGCATACCGCAATTGTCGTTTTCGAATCCCGGTATTACAAAAGATCTTCGGGAATCGATTAGTAATTAATCAACGACTGATCAACAGCTGTGTATGCTAAAAGCGCCCAATCTACCAGAAGCTTCATTTGACAGGTTTTAAGCGGTTAAATTGATAATTGTGAATATATTGTAGAACAAGTCGCAAAAATCTACCGTGAATCGAAAACTAGCCAAACAGCAGACTTATTTTCTCTATTTTCTTGGACTTGACTTGCCAGCTTTGCCCATGTTGATAAATAACTCTAGTCAACTTTAACTGCAGTTTAAACTCGCACTAAAACACCGAACGAAAACCGATAAACGTTGACGCGAGCTCCCTGCTTTAGATATCCATCTCTAGAGTGGTTGAGAGAAAAGAAAACGTCAGAAGTAAAAGCGTTCTGCATTATCGTTTACGGAAAATTTTTGCGAAAAATAAAATTAGTTACTTGAGAAGCTATTAAAAAATCATTATGGATAGATTAGCACGTAGAAATGCGCCAGCGGAGGATTTATCGAACGTCGAGTTCGAGACAAGTGAAGATGTAGAAGTGGTGCCAACGTTCAATGCTATGAACCTCAAAGAGGAGCTGCTGCGTGGTATTTATGCTTATGGTAAGCAACATGAAGAAAGTGGAATTATTTAAACAAATATTAACAATAATTAATTATTTAGGTTTTGAAAAACCATCTGCCATACAGCAACGTAGTATTAAACCTATTGTAAAAGGACGTGATGTTATTGCACAAGCACAATCTGGTACAGGCAAAACAGCAACATTTTCCATATCAATTTTACAAAGTTTGGATACATCTTTGCGTGAAACACAAGTACTTTGCCTATCACCAACACGTGAATTGGCTGTTCAAATACAAAAGGTCATACTCGCATTGGGTGATTTCATGAATGTACAATGTCATGTATGCATTGGTGGCACCAATTTGGGTGAGGATATACGAAAGTTAGATTATGGACAGCATATTGTTAGTGGTACACCAGGACGTGTATTTGATATGATTAAGAGGCGTGTTTTGCGGACGAGAGCAATTAAAATGTTAGTACTCGATGAAGCAGATGAAATGTTGAACAAAGGTTTTAAGGAACAAATTTACGATGTATATCGTTATTTACCCCAGCAACACAAGTTGTGCTCATATCTGCAACACTGCCACATGAAATACTTGAGATGACATCAAAGTTCATGACAGATCCGATACGTATTCTTGTTAAACGGTAAGCAAACATTTTAGCTTATGTGTGCATTTAAAATTTTATTTACACTTTTTCTTAGTGATGAATTGACACTCGAAGGCATTAAACAATTCTTCGTAGCAGTTGAACGTGAAGAATGGAAATTTGATACACTTTGTGATCTCTATGATACACTAACAATTACACAGGCTGTCATCTTTTGCAATACTAAACGTAAAGTTGATTGGTTGACCGAAAAAATGCGTGAAGCAAATTTTACTGTTAGTTCAATGCATGGTGATATGCCACAAAAGGAACGTGATGAGATAATGAAAGAATTTCGTGCTGGACAATCGCGTGTTCTTATTACGACAGATGTTTGGGCGCGTGGTATTGATGTGCAACAAGTTTCATTGGTCATTAATTATGATTTACCAAATAATCGTGAATTGTATATTCATCGTATAGGACGTTCGGGTCGTTTTGGACGTAAAGGTGTTGCTATTAATTTTGTAAAATCCGATGATATTCGTATTCTGCGCGATATTGAACAATATTATTCCACACAAATTGACGAAATGCCAATGAATGTAGCGGATTTGATTTAAATTTGATGGGGAAAATTCAATTTAACTTAGTTTAAGCTTGATTTACGAAAATCCATGTAATTTATGTTACATATTTAAAACAATTCCCATATACCAGAAAAATGTTAACATTTAAAATGATATCCATGGATAAATCTACACTCTTATGTGTGTATATGCACTTAATTCTTTCAAATAAAAAGGTCTAACTAAATTCTGAAGCTGAAATGTGTTACTTATAACAAACCGAAAAGGAAGCCGAACCTAAACAGGACCAAAACTGAGTCCTTAACGGAATCCAATTCTGGACTGCAACGGAATGCGGAATCTTGGCCAGGCCGGGATCCAGTACAAAAGCGCACCTAACCCGAAAAGGGGAACCGCATCCCAGACCGAAACGGGAATCTAATCCGGAATCGTATTCAGAGCCGGGCTTGGATCAACACTACCATTGAAATCAGACCAAAATAAGAACCGAAAACGGGTACTCAAGGGGTTGATAAGCGCAATACAAATATTTATAGCTTCAAAGCTTCCGCAACCAAATTGTGAACCTCACCTACGCGAGGGGAATTCTGTTACAAATATTAATGTATCATACACATATTTAGCAAGGCGAGGCTATGGCTACCCCAAGTTCCTCATGAAACTAGGGGGTGGGGGAGGGGGCGTTATGGCCTAGAAGGTTTAATGTGGTCTTTGTTACCGGATCTGTATCCGGCAAAGGACCATCAACATTGATAACGCTCCCCAAAACCTTCGGGGAGCGTCTTTATCGTTAATACAACAACAGCGGCCGAAAAAATTGAAAAGGAGACGAACTGCAATCGAAATTTAAACCGAAGAAAATGTTGCTACTGCATGGCACAAGAAACCGTTACCGTTTTTCGAGCTATCGAGCTTCAAAAACACCTGTGGTGTTTTTGCTGTGTTCGTAGACTGCCTGAGATACAGAAACAGGAAATTGCGACCACGATGCGAATTTAAAAAAAAATCAAAGAGCGTTGTAGACTGGTTGCTTAGCAGAATGAGCCTAAGTCTACTTATAACACTTCGTAGTTATCTATTTCTACGAGAGGATTGAATGTGTCCCCACATGACACCAACCATCTCTTTAATTGTAATATGGAACCAACGCCTCTAACACCCCTTTACTTATGGTCCACCCCTGTTGAAACAGCAAGTTTCCTTGGACTCCCATTAGAGGATATTGATGACAATTTGTGATCGGTCGCGGCTGTTAGGTGGGGCGAAGCACTGCTACAACAACAACAACAGAGGATTGATTCTTTGTAATATATCAGAGATAATGCTTTCTTGAAAGGCTTTGAAATCCACACATCCGAAGGTTTGGGGATCACAAATATCGCTCCTACAGCAGACGGTGCCAGATTGATATTTCACAAAAAAATGGAAATATCTGTAACCCTATTTTAAAACTTACGAGGATGTTTTCGCGGTAGCAACAATCTGGGGTCTTAACGAACGCCTTTCAATGACAATAGCTCATAAATGGTGATTCGCATTAATGAAATATTTGAACCAGTAAGTATGCGTACTCATAACATCTATAATTTATTACCATTTTTATAATTGGGTTATCATATTAATCTCTCAATTGCAATCTGTTTTCGATAGGGCCACTGGATTCGTATCCGAATAAGTACTGAGCGAGAAAGCACTCACACTAAATTCGTATAAGGTATTTAATCAGAACGCACCCCACTAAAGGCTACTATTTATATTTCGTATTTATTTATATCATTTTTCATTTCTTGTCTAATTAAAAAATACATTATCCTTTGGTCGAGAAAAAATTTCAAAAAATTGTACTTATCAAACCCGAAGATTTTAAGCTTTGTGTGTATCATAAGTTTAATATACATATATATTTTGAATAGGGTAATGATGATGCTAATAAATCACTATAATTATGTCTATGTTAACACCTTCGGCGTAGTTGGCAAATGAACAAAGCTACTGGAAGGCTGTGTTTGTGTCAACGCATTGCTCGTGCTGATTGCAATATTGTTTTCCTTTTTCTCTTTTGATTTAAGAAGCGTACCCAAAACAATACCAAGAAACAGAATTAAACCAACTTTATGATTTGAAAAAAATTTCTTCGCACAGTCTGTAGGATTGTTAATGTTGAGTGAATATATCTGGAATGAACAAAGAAAAATAACTGAAGTTTCGAACGGGGATAATATTTACAAACAAAAGCTTTACCTGCTGCGCCAAAAGCGCTCCTACCACACCAACTGCTGTATAATATGCTATTGTCTGATCAGTTGCCAATCCAGCCAAAGTTAAACCAGTTAGCATAGATGCTGCAAAGCCTGATAACCATATTTTCGTATTATCACCAAAGCGTAAGGCCGTCGACTTAACACCAATTTGTATATCATCTAATTTATCTTGATGTGCATAAATAGTGTCATAAACAATAGTCCAACAAATGCCAGACATGTATAGAGGTAAGCAAGCTGTCCAACTGACAGCGCCTTGTGTCGCACACCAACCCAATAGGGCACCCCAATTAAACGCCATACCCAGTACCAGCTGAGGCCAATAAGTAATACGTTTCATAAGCGGATACGTTATAACCAAGCTTAAGGAACTTGCACCTAATACTATCGATTGCCAATTCAATTGCAGCAACACTAACAAGCCCAAACTTAGCTGAGCTGAAAGAAAAACAATAGCGTCAAATTGTGTAACTTCACCAGAAGCTAGAGGGCGATTGCGTGTACGCTCAACTTTTGCATCAATATCCTTATCCCAGAGATCATTTATTGTACAACCAGCACCGCGCATTATTATTGCGCCAGTAGCAAAGAGACCCAACATTCTCCAATCAGGCCAACAGCCAGCATTGGCACTGAGCGCTATACTCCAGGCACATGGCCAAAATAGTAAGTAGGTACCTGTATAGAAAGCGTTTAATAAAGCTAAGCCTCGCTATACATATATCTATGGTATACCAACCTATAGGTCGATCTAAGCGCATTAAGCGCCAGTATGGCGAAAAAGCTTCTTTTATATTTTGTCTTATCACTACTGATTTACTTCGCCTGCTGTCCTCTGTTACATCTGCTGCTGTTCTATTATCCAACTCTTTGCTTTTACTACTCGTATAGCGCCGGTATGGAGTGTGAAAAATATGTGAATTTTTTGAACTCAAGTCGTTGCTTCGAAAATGTTCATTAAGTTGAGAGTTAATTTTTGTTGAATACCTAAAATTCTTATGAAGCATATGAAAATCTCTGCCACAAGCACAAGCGCTTCGTCCAAGTAAATCTACTCGTGGCGCTACGAAAGCGACTTTGGGTAAACTCGCGCCCCTAGTGCTTGGCAGATAAAGAATATTACGTACCAATAACATTTTGGTATCTTAAGGCGGGTACTAGAAATGTAAAATGTGTGCTAATTAGTTTAAGCTGGTGGCTTTTATGAGACGGTATCATACCTTGTGGTGGGTGAATGGCAAGATTTGTTTATAAAAAGCAGCTGCTTGGTTAGCAGGTGCGCTCTCTGCACGTTCTCTGCTTTATCTGTTGGTTGTTGGTGTCCTTTAGCGTAAGCTAGCAACTTAATTCTATTGGCATGCAAGTGGAAATATATGAAGTTTTCTCCGGTGGTGAACTGCTGGGTTTAACTGTTTCCTTCACAGCATAGAACTTTGGAATTTGAACTTTTAACAATAAATTTAATTGCTCGTCGGACGGTTCGTGTTGATCCGATATCGTGAATTATAACTTCGTTTTTTCTTTAATAGAAAAAAGCCAGTTTTGTTGCAATTAACCACATTTCTGAAAAGAGTTCTAAGCAGATAACAAAAACACATGTTTTTGACACTTAATAAGGGTTGTTAAATGAAGAGCTGCCAAGAGTTTGTGGTATTTCTGTTTTGAGAATGTACCATGGTTCCATGGTTCAACTATATACAGGTTGGCTCATCTGTAAAGCTGGAGTCATTGGTGCCGTATGTCGTATCGCTGTAGTCGTATCCCTACCGTAATCAGCTGTTTATCGTTACGACGGAAACCAAAAACCAATTGGTTGGCTACGATAAGGTTACGACCTTAGCGGCACCAATAATCGATTGCATTGATTCTCATAAAGCGCCAAATACACGACACGAACATTTCCTCGAACATTCCGCAATCTTGTTCGCAGCTTTGGCCATACACCATACGAACTTTTGGCCGAACGTTAGTTCTCTTTCAGACAGTGATGAATACGGACAACAATTGTGCTGCAGCAATATTGCTCGCTGTGGCAATAATCTTTGCTTTTTACTTGCCACAATGATGGCTAAGATTTATACATTTCAATAAATTCACTCAGAAATTTTTTATTGTCCATTTTACTTTTACGCGCACGTCTGTTCCGTTCAGAAATTGCTACGATTATGAGCTATTTCGCCATACACGCACGAACAGTTCGCGCAAATGTTCGGCAAAAATTAAAATATTTTGATTTTGGCGAACTGGCAAACACCACCATACACGGCAGAAAAGGTCGCAGAAACATGACATAACGGGAATGTTCGCGGAAATGTTCGTGTCGTGTATTTGGCGCTTAAGGTTGGTCGAATCAGCTGTTAAAAGGTTACCGATACGGTACCGATAAAGCACCAATGTCTCCAGCTTAAAGGAACAAAATATGTCTGTTCAAATTGTCAAAATCTATGTATTGGTGTTGGTGCGAATTGTATGGAATGGAAACATAAAACTTAGCAGTTTTTGTATGTGTAAGTAAAATGTTGCCAATGTGTTGGCTTCATTTTTAGTTTGCCATCTCCTTTTGACAATCCCTTCCACCATGCAATGACATAAATAAAATCAGCTGATGAGATGAGCCAACCTGTACATAATTGAACCATGGAATGTACCAAGCAGTAGCTAATTAATGGTTTGCCTGGCGATGGATGTGGTGAATGATGAAAATGTTTTTGTTAGTGATGCGGCGAACCGGATATTAGCTGTTTTTTTACATGTATACACATATGCACTTAAACTTTATATGGACTGCTAAGTCTGTAACTTTGGTAATTCTATACGATAGCATGACACTACGTGCGGGAGGGGTGCCAAAAGACGCATTTGGGTCCCAGGATCTCGAATCCGAAAGCGGAAATTAAAAATTTTATTTTTGTCAAAAGATATTTCTAAAAAACCGAAAAATGGCCCTGGAGCGCTCCGAAACCGGGGGTGCGATCCATAGTATTTTTGCGCAGAACACCTTTCTGCAATGGCGCTTATAAAAATTTGATGACCAAGAGGCGTGTGTCTCCGCTTTTGAGAAAAGCCTATTTTGTAGCGAATTATTTACCACTGCCGCAAGTCTTCAGCAATTGCCGCTAGATGGGTCTCCTAAACATAATCTAAGTGGTGATAACCGTTTTTTCACCCGCGAATACAGTTGTATGTGCATGTAAAAAAGGCGTCATTATTCGGTTTTGATAAATTAAACTAAGTAATTTTATGTTGTATGTTTGCAGTGCAGAGGATTTAAAATTACGCAAAAGGACGAAGTTATTTTGTATAATGAGCCTTTTCAGTTTCGTCGTTGCGCAACATTGTGGTCCTCACGGACCGGACAATTCATCTGAAACACTTCTCTGCATTCTCCTGATAGAAAATATGTGTCATTAGGATCCTCAAGGGACTGTTCACAACTACAAGTCTCTTTCCTCAATTTGTTTGCTCCACCATGGCGGCTTTTGCAAAGTCCCGTTCTACCTCGCCAGCTTCTATCGCCTTATGATTTTAGTCCTTAGGGCGCAGATATGTTCTCAAACGCTTGCGTATATGCAACAAGTACTGCATACCCGCAAGCCGAGATATACGAAGTAGCTTCCAATCCTGTGCCGGTATATTCGCGCTAAGACGCTGCAGAATCAGCAGTGCAGTCCTCGATTTAACCACACATGGAAATCATTTCTTGGGATTTGGTATCGTGGGAATCTGTGCTTTCCATTCGAGTAATTAGCTCTAGAGTTTGGGTATGCTTCACTGTATAATTCATCCACTCGAAGACGGCCAGAGTCACACCGTTATCTTCATTTTTCCTCTCCGATAAATGCAGTGTCTTGATGCTACCTTCCTATTGCCAATATTGATAATACGACCCACTTCGTATGTCCTCTCTGTTTTGGAAATATCATCACTATTTTCTTTCTCCTTCTGACTTGCAGCATTTGATATAGTTCCTTCTACGTTATTTAGTTCTCTCCTGGGACTAAGAACTTTCTGTCTCTTAAAAGCGGGATCATCGCTTTAATCCCATTGCTCGTTCTCCTCATATCTATTGCAGTATCGAGGGTTCATGCAGACAGGCTCTTGATGCTATTTCCTTATGGCTTATTCCTTACCCAATTCGTCTGTCCTCTCTGTTGTTGGAATATCAAAATTTTTTCTTCTGGTTCTCGCTTAGAGATAGTTTCTTCCTCGCTATTTAGCCCTCTCTCTTCCAAACGGTTGGCCACAATTGTCAAGCGTTGGGCAATTCCATTGCTGTGTTAAGGACATCATTACTCTCCATGCTGTCCGGTTTCGGCAGGGTTCCGTTGAAATATAGCCGGTACCCTCCTATGAGGCTGAACGGTTTAGATACTAGCCCCTAAACCGGGCAGCCTTATAGTCTCAATATAACTCCGAGAAGTTTAAGATCGAGTATCCTCAATTATTAACGTGATTGCCACCTACCCACAAGGATGAATTATTATTGTTGATAAGCTTTTACCGGCACAAATATACTCGGAGGATTGTCTGAAGAATGTTGCTGTACCGATACCCCTACCCGTCTCTTGAGCTGCTACGGATATGTTTGCATGTAATTGGTTGCTATTATTAAAACAACTTGCTTATTTATTCTAATGAATAACTAACTTTTTGAAAAAGTCTTCGGATGAATTGATAGTGCGTTTCATAATTTTTCAGAATCGTCTGTCTTACTTACATTGGGGCGTATTAATAAAAACTGACCAGTTTCTATCGCATACAATTTCAGACATTTCGAAATTTTAGAAATATTGAGCAAAATCTATCGCTTATTTTTTTTTGTAAATTGTTTAAATAAATTTATTGCTTTTTAAATATTCCCAGCTTTCCCAATCGCCCACCTGCATTGAACTAACCGCTTATTTTTATACTCAGCGTGCTTTGCACACAGAGTATATTAACTTTGATTGGATAACGGTTGGTTGTACAGGTATAAAGGAATCGAGATAGATATAGAATTCCATATATCAAAATCATTAGGAACGAAAAAAAATTTGATTGAGCCATGTCCGTCCCTCTGTCCGTTAACACGATAATTTGGGTAAATTTTGAGGTATCTTGATGAAATTTGGTATGTAGGTTTCTGGGCACTCATCTCCGATCGCTATTTAAAATGAACGAAATCGGACTACAACCACGCCCATTTTTTCGATATCGAAAATTTCGAAAAACCAAAAAAATTCTATAATTCATTACCAAAGACGGATAAAGTGATGAAACTTGGTAGGTGGGTTGACCTTGTGACGGAGAATAGAAAATTAATAAAACAATGGGCGTGGCACCGCCCACTTTTAAAAGAAGGTAATTTAAAAGTTTTGCAAGCTGTAATTTGGCATTCGTTGAAGATATCATGATCAAATTTGGCAGGAACTTTACTACTATTACTATGTATGTGCTAAAGAAAAATTAGCAAAATCGGACGAAGAACACGCCCATCTTTAAAAAAAAAATTTTTTTTAAGTCTAATTTTAACAAAACATAACATAACATAAGTAAATTATGTCAACATTCAACTCCAGTAATGATATGGTGCAACAGAATACAAAAATGAAAGAAAATTTCAAAATGGGCGTGGCTCCGCCCTTTTTCATTTAATTTGTCTAGAATACTTTTAATGCCATAAGTCGAACAAAAATTTACCAATCCTTGTGAAATTTGGTAGTGGTATAGATTTTATGACGATAACTGTTTTCTGTAAAAATGGGCGAAATCGGTTGAAGCCACGCCCAGTTTTTATACACAGTCGACCGTCTGTCCTTCCGCTCGGCCGCTAACTCGATAACTTGAGCGAAAATCGATATATCTCACTTTATCTTGGTATATAAAATGGCCGAAATCCTACTATGACCACGCCCACTTTTTCGATACCGAAAATTACGAAAAATGAAAAAATGGCATAGTTCTATGCCAAATATGAAAACACTCTGTAAAATGGTTGTGACACCTACCATATTAAGTGGAAGAGAATGAAAAAGTATTGCAGGGCGAAATCAAAAGCCCTTGGAATCTCGGCAGGAATACTGTTCGTGGTATTGCATATATAAATAAATTAGCGGTACCCGATAGATGATGTTCTGGGTCACCCTGGTCCATATTTTGGTCGATATCTCGAAAACGCCTTCACATATACAACTAAGGGCCACTCCCTTTAAAAACCCTCATTAATACCTTCAATTTGATACCCATATCGTACAAACACATTATAGTCACCCCTGGTCCACCTTTATGGCGATATCTCGAAAAGGCGTCCACCTATAGAACTAAGGCCCACTCCTTTTAAAAATACTCATTAATACCTTTCATTTGATACCCATATCGTTCAAACAAATTCTAGAGTCACCCCTGGTCCACCTTTATGTTGATATCTCGAAAAGGCGTCTACGTATAGAACTAAGGCCCACTCCTTTTTAAAATACTCATTAACACCATTTATTTGATTCCCATATCGTGCAAACACATTCTAGAGTCACCCCTGGTCTAGGTCACCCTGGTCGATATCTGAAAAAGGCGTACACCTATAGAACTAAGGCCCACTTCTTTCTGAAATACTCATTAATACTTTTCATTTGATACCCATATCGTACAAACACATTCTAGAGTCACCCCTGGTCCACCTTTATGTCGATATCTCGAAAAGGCGTCCACCTATAGAACTGAGGCCCACTCCCTTTTAAAATACTCATTAACACCTTTCATTTGATACCCATATCGTACAAACACATTATAGTGTCACCCCTGGTCCACCTTTATGGCGATATCTCGAAAAGGCGTCCACCTATAGAACTCAGGCCCACTCCGTTTTAAAATACTCATTAACACCTTTCATTTGATACCGATATCGTACAAACACATTCTAGTGTCACCCCTGGTCCACCTTTATGGCGATATCTCGAAAAGGCGTCCACCTATAGAACTAAGGCCCACTCCGTTTTAAAATACTCATTAACACCTTTCATTTGATACCCATATCGTACAAACACATTCTAGAGTCACCCCTGGTCCTCCTTTATGGCGATGTCTCGAAAAGGCGTCCACCTATAGAACTGAGGCCCACTTCCTTTTAAAATACTCATTAACACCTTTCATTTGATACCCATATCGTACAAACACATTCTAGTGTCACCCCTGGTCCACCTTTATGGCGATATCTCGAAAAGGTGTCCACCTATAGAACTGAGGCCCACTCCCTTTTAAAATACTCATTAACACCTTTCATTTGATACCCATATCGTACAAACACATTCTAGTGTCACCCCTGGTCCACCTTTATGGCGATATCTCGAAAAGGCGTCCACCTATAGAACTAAGGCCCACTCCGTTTTAAAATACTCATTAACACCTTTCATTTGATACCCATATCGTACAAACACATTCCAGGGTTACCCTAGGTTCATTTTCCTACATGGTGATTTTCCCTTATTTTGTCTCAAAAGCTCTCAGTTGAGTATGTAATGTTCTGTTACCCCCGAACTTAGCCTTCCTTACTTGGATTAAATTTTTAGAGTTTTCTTAATTACTTTTAATGCTTACATATTAATGCACTGGCATTGGCATATCTTTCTTATCGTAAAATGACTTTTTGTGCAATAATTTTCAAAACTTTTTATCAAACATTAAACTCAACGGCGCACATACACATACGCACAAGTACAGTGGAACCTGTTTAAGTTGCACTCCAGTACTGAATGATATAGTGAACTTTCGTTTCGAATCGTTTGCGTATTAGTATTCCGTAAAACGATCGCTGCAACAGACGGAAGCAGCTGCTAAAAAAAAAATGGTATTTTACTTTTTTTTATTTATTCAAATGGATATGTCAAAATGGCAAAAAAGTGTTTCCAGAGTTTTAAAATTTAGCAAAAGACATGAAAGTTTTTGAAAAACTCATAAATCCTCATAAATTTTTAAATAGGTTACATATGGCACGCTAAAATTTGACAAAGACTTTCGACTTCTGCTTGACATAAGGGCCGAACGAAAACTATAGAGAATATCATTGTTAGACAAAATTGTCAAGAGATGAATCGTTCGCCTGAACTTTCGTAGCAATACAGAATGATGTCCTTAATTTAAGTTTTGCATATTAGATAAGACCCAACCGAGGTCTACTCAGGTGAGTCTCAATATTAAAATTATTTCTATGGAACATTTCGTAGACTTTGAAGGGTTAATAGAAGTTATATAACAGAAGTTTCAAAAGTTGAACGTGTGATGAATGCAACGCTGTCGGATCATCAGCTAACCTTTAGGACCACGAACAATTATTATCGAAGAATTACGTGGGTTTAGTAATAAAATTGAAGAGATTAATACCACAACAGCAAAATGTATTGTTCAGTTGCGATATCGATGCAAATATTGTTGCGGAAAATGCAACATCAAGATATTTTAGAAAACTTGTAATTAAATGGGGTCGCCCGTCGCGGCAATGGTTTGGCAAACATTCCGAGTGTATTTCTGCCAACATAAGCTTGCCTGCAAAAATTTATCTGCCTTGCAAATGCCGTTAGGAGTTGGCAGAAATATGTTGGAAAAATTAAAAAGGAGCACGATGCAAATTGAAAGACCACTGCTATTTAAATCTTCTTGGAGGTACATCGCGCCAAATATAAATTTTTTAATTTTTGGTCTTAACCCTCCGATTAGCGGTGAATAAATTCAATACATCTTAGCGTTGTCGTCTGGACAGACGAAATTTGACACTTTGAACTTTATCCACAAATATTTAAACATTGAAGAAATCTCGTCGCACACTGTGATTACCCAGAAATAAATTTGACTTTTTATTGATAAATTTTGAAATGAATACGAACAGGCCCGACGAGAGGGGAGGGGGAATGGGGGATTCCTCCGGATCAGGCGTTTCTGAGAGGGCCCGCGATTTAGAGGTACTAAGACATTTTTTTAATTCAGGAATCTTTAGTTGTTCCATGTGCAATTTTTAAGCCGAATTTCAAAAGCAACGAATATCTGCCTTTCGTTATAATATAGTAATGTGAAAAATAATTAGAAAAGTCCTTTTCCTTAAAATTTAAGAATAAATATTTCATTTGGCAGCTGGCTCAAAACCATTCATGTTCCGCATCCGATTCGACTATTGATAATGATTTTTTGCCAGTGAGGAGACAATAAAAACATCAAACAAAAATGTATCTTTACATGAACCCGAAATCCAAAAGTTTCGTGGTGACATGAAAGTTCATCTTCAAAAAGTCTTCCAACAAACCACCAATTCTGTATCAAAGTCCAGATTATTTAAACGACTTGGACATCGGTACCGTGAATAATGCGTTTTTGCGATCTGAAGAAGTCAACGAAATAATTCGTCGAGGTCATCAAAAGTGTCCTGTTATTTTTCTACGTGATCGTCGTGACAAGGCATTTCGTACCTCGTTGTTAAACAGAATCTTGCCAAATGGAGAGAAAGTGGAGCGTGGCTGGTTGGTGTGGAATGCCAATAGCAATGCTCTTTATTGTCTACCATGTCGTCTGTTAAGCACCAATACTTTAAATCGACCTAAAATCCTGGCGGATATTCGAAATTGAAGGCGGGAAGAAGCTATACTATAAACTGCCAGTACACGAAAATACTCAAGATCACATTAAATGTTATATTCAATGGCGATCTTTATAAAATCTAATTCAAAAGGAGGCTACAATTGATACACTTATCAATGAACAGCTAATCACTGAAACTCAAAAGTGGAAAGAAATTTTATATAGAATTTTGGACACTATTTTATTTTTGGGTGAAAGAGGCGTAGCACTCAGAGGCCAAAGTATGTACATATATTGGTGAACGAAATAATGGAAATTTTGTAAGCATCTTAGAACTCATAAGCCATTATGATCCGATACTTAGAGATAATTTGGGGAAAGTTAGGATTTCACAACAGCCGCACAAACTTTTACAAGTTCACTATCTTTCCCCAGACATTTAGAACGAGTTTATAGAAATTTGTGCAAAACACGTGAGGGAAACTATAATTAGATCAACGCAAGAAAGCCAAGTATATTGCTGTTATCGTTGATGCTTGATGCTAGTTACGTTGAACAGACTAGTTCATTTTGCGCTACCTCCATTTCAATTCGAAAGCAACGAATTTTACAACTCAAGAACGGTTTTTGGCTTTCGTGGATTGTAACCAAAGAACTAGTCAGGAAATCGTTGATTTAATTTGCCATACTCTAGGTAAACATGAAATCCCATTAAAAGATTACTCGCATTGTGCAGCCCACAGTCTGAATTTATGTGGTGTTGATGCTGCAGAATGTTGTACGGCTGCAATTACTTTCTTCGGAGTTGTACAAAAATGTTTTACTATTTTCAGCAGCAGTCCACAACAATGGGACATCCTCAAAAAAAAAAAAAAATGTACCGAGCTCTCTTCACAGTCTTTCAGACACTAGATGGTCGGCTATAATTGAGGCAATCAGACCATTCGCAAACCATGTTCCAGGATTAACACAAGCACTAAACGCATTACTTAAGCTAAATTTGACTGCACAAGCATACGGAGATATTACCGGCACTCTCAAGTACATCAACAAGTTCGAATGTATCTTTCTGTCCTCAATTTGGTTCAAAATACTGACTACCATTAATGAAAGAAGCGTCGTACTCCAAGCTAGAGACGCCACCATAGATGTTGAGGTCCGATATCTGGTTCCCCCCATAAATTCAGAAAACAAAAATTCGGAAACACATTTTTTCAGAAAACATTAGTCAGAACCCTTTTTAGAAAGCCAAAACTCAGAAGTCAAAATTCAGAAACAAAAATTCAGAAATCAATATTCAGAAGGCAAATTTCAGAAGTCAAAATTCAGAAAGTAATCAGACAGCAAAATTTAACGTTTTTTTGCTGGCTGATTACAATGGTTCAATTATATGGTTGGCTCATCTCATCAGCTGATTTTATTTATTTCATTGCATGGTCGATGGGATTGTCAAAAGGAGATTGCAAACTCAAAATGAAACCAACACATTGGCAACATTTTCTGACACATAAAAAACTGCTAAGTTTTATGTTTCCATTCCATATCATTCGCACTAACACCAATACACAGATTTTGACAATTTGAACAGACATATTTTGTTATTGTACAGATGAGCCAACCATATAGTTGAACCATGCTGATTACTTTCTGAATTTTGACTTCTGAAATTTTTTTCAGCCTGGAACACAGCAACGTCGAAAGAAGGCGTTATATCCAATCGAATTATGGAATATGTATAATATCACCAAATTGGGTGAAGTCCGTACAAATAATTCTATCGAAAGGTGGCACAACGTCATTCGAAGTGCGTTTGGGGCACACGCTAACATATTTAATTTCATAAATAAAATAAAAAACGAACATGCAATAACAGAAACAAAACTGCAGAAATTTTCAGCTGGAGGCGAGCCATATCGGAAACGCAGGATAAAATATAAGGACTTCGTTTTTTTATATTGTAAAATCATTTGAAAAAGACAAGCGCGAAAAGATTTAATTAATTACATGCTTGCTATTGCACACAATTTAAAATTTTAAATTTTACTACTTTTTCTTTATACACAATTCCTTCCAAACAAATGAACGTTTCCGAATTTTGAGAAAAATTTAATGTTTTTTATGTCGTCTGATTACTTTCTGAATTTTGACTTCTGAATTTTCCCTTCTGAAATTTGACTTCAGAATTTTCACTTCTGAAATTTGACTTCTGAAATTTGACTTCTGAGATTTGACTTCTGAGTTTTGACCTCTGAATTTTGTCTTTCTGAAAGAAGGGTTATGACTAATGGTGTCTGAAAAAATGTGTTTCTGAATTTTTGTTTTCTGAATTTATGGGGGGCACCCCGACATCTAGATGCCTTATTAGCTGATTTGAAGTTGATCAGGAACCAATTTTAAACGAATGCAAAACAGTTGCTATCCAACTGAACATCTCGCCAAAGTTTCCGGACATTCGAAAGAGAAAACCCAAAAGACGTTTCGAAGATAATTGAGATGAGATAATTACGGATGATCCAGAGTCTTATTTTAAAAACAATACATTCTTGGTGATCGTCGATTCGGTAATCACTGGCATTACTGAGGGACTTGCAGCTATGTGAAATTTGAAGGAGACGTTTTCCTTTTTGTGGCAATTTGAAGACATGGATGAAACTACGGTTCGGGCGAGTGCAGCAAAATTTGTCGCAAAATACAAGTCGGACGTTTCTCAAAGCTAAGAATGCGAAATAATTCACTAGAGACACATTTACCAAGCAAATTTTGATAAAGGTCTGTCACCATTGGAATTGCTAAATGCCATATATGTTCAAAATCTGTATACAATTTTACGCAACATTGGTGTTGCTTTACGTATCTTTTGCACTATACCTGTCACTGCAGCTAGTGCAGAACGTTCTTTCAGCGTCCTTGCAAGAATCAAAAACTTTCATAGATCGTGTTAATCTCAAGAGCGAGTTTCAGGACTTGCCACACTTTGTGTTGAATCCGTTTTGGCAAGACAGTTAAATTTTGATATTATTATAAAAAATTTTGCAGCGAAAAAAGCAAGAAAAGTCACTCTTTGATGTCCGAAATTAATATATTGAATAATTAAAATTTATAATCATCATTGCATTTATCAGAAATGTACTAATATGTTGCCAAATAACTAGAAAAGATTATTTGAAACAATATGTGGCTGTTAAAAGAGAATTCAATTTCAACGTTACAATAAAACAGTATAAATAGTAAATATTCTGTGTTAATTTTATTTTCAGCCTTAGTCCAAAAATCATTTAGTTGATGTGGCAAACATTTTTTTTATGTAATCCATCAATAATGTTTCATGAATGAGACGTCATTAATTCAAATTAATCAAATGTATTAGTGGATTTTTTATAGGGGGCCCGTAAGTTGTTTAGTCCCGGGCCCGGATTTTTTCTCTACGGCCTTGAATACGAACTATGAAGTCTTATAGGCTTAAAATTATATTCCTCCAGCCAGAAGACAACGCTAAAATGTGACATAATCAACTTTGGTACAAAAAAAAAGATAAAATAAAAAAAAAAAAATATCGATTTCCGAATTATTATAAAGACCGCCTCTAAACTTAAAATGTGATCGGGTGGGTAGGAGTAAAGTTATTCACGAAAATAAAGCCTTCTCGTCAGGCCAGACGCCACAATCTATCGGAGGGTTAACAAATCTCTAAAGAATTCCACTACTGATCTCAGTTGAGCTTGCGAATAAAAAGTGATAAGCTGTGATTTTTTTACATGTATATACATATGCACTTAAACTTTATATGGACTGCTAAGTGTGTAAATTTACCTAAACTTATGAAATTGTTGCGCAGAAAATTAGTATTGCTAAAATTTAGTATGCATTATACTCATTTGTAACTGATGTGTGTCTATCCATTTTATCTCTACACTATTCTCCCTTTCTATGACGAAAAAGTGTATGAGTCCACGATTCATCGCAACCGATCCAGCTATACATTATACGCTGTGACCTACGTGTCTCCGCTATTCAGTATAACCCGTTTTGTAGTGAGTTATTTACCAATGTCGCGAGTCTTCAATAATTGGTTCTCCTAAATATTATCTAAGTGATGATAAGCGGTTTTTTTACTCGCAAATGTAGATGTATATACGGGTAAAAAACGCAACTGTTAACTCGACTCGAAAGAGTTGATCGAATGAATTTCATTCGATGAAGACCAGCGTCATTGTGAATTTAGATAAATATATGCCGTCTTTCAGTGAGTTTTACAGCTCCGGCTTACGTCCAATTCTCACGGTAATGCTCTGGATCATTGAGAGACTTGAGAAGCAGATGTCGTAAAATTTTCGCACACGTGAAATGTGATGGGCAGATGTCGCCGCTGTTTTTCATTTAATTCATACGGCGAAAGGCTAAGCATCTACATCTATTTTTTGAAAAAGTAGGTTTATTAAAGGCAGTGTTGCCAAACTAAAAAGAAGTAATTAACAAATTATCTGGCTCACAAATTGAACCAGACTTCTATCTGGATTTATCTGGTTCAAATCGTTGTTGTTGCATTTACATGCAAAATTATTTATCTGGCTCAGGATTTTGCCACCGGATGATAGCTATAATCGTTCACGAAACCACATTAGGGCTGACTACATTCACGACGGCGGTGTAGCCACGATGCCTTTTAAATTGATTTAGATTTCGTACATTCATAGGTTTACGAAAGTGCACGATTTCTTGGTGCCCTCACTTTTCATAAAATTACCTATGTTTAGCTTCACTAATAGATCATGGCATGGTTAATAAATTCATCATAAAAAAATTTATCAAAAAAATTTTTTTCTAAGTACTTATCGGGTCTTTGTAAACTAATTGCTTCCTATTTCTGCTACTAATATTTCTCGACAAATAGTAAATAACAACACAGTTAACGGATGTCAACTCGATTTGGGAGCAAAATGGCTGCAATTGTCAAAAAATTTATTGAATCATGGTCTAGTCCTAAATATGACTTTAGAATGAACATATGTTAATACAAACTCAATTTGTGGTTTATTAGACTATAAATTTTTGGGCCTAGAGCTTAGATATAACTACAACACTACATTTTAAGGCCTAAGATGAAATAATAACAATAAATAAACAAATGCGAAATTTTCGAATTCAGATAAATAATGCACTATTAGAATTATCTTCGATAAAGGCATATCCTAGTTAAAACCTTACCGAATTAAGTTGAGAAAGGACACTTGTGGAACTAATTCCGCGATATAGTTTCGAGTTGTCTGACATAGCCGGGAGTGCAGATAAAGTAATCTTTCCCTCAGCCGTCGACTTAGAAACTCAATCGAATCCATTGATTGCAAAACATAAACAGGTGGACACATTTTTTAGATTTTACTGTAATTTAAATCACAATATCACCACAATCCGATCGCCTTATCAACCAAACTCATTCTATAAGCGCGCTCTCATATCCAGTTCAGTGGAGCACCAACAATTTGTCTTTGATTTATCTCTTATCTATAGGCGCTAATAATTTGCTCTCATCGTACTCGTTAGGTTTCTTTTTATTGCAGAAACACTTTTAAAATAGTCGAAATTGATTCGGTTGATAACCAGTGCAGGTTTCACTCTCGCTCAGCGCATACCGATTAAACTCACATTCATAACACTCAGTGAATGAGTAGCGATCAGTTGTAACCGCGTAACACAGTGACAACGTGAATAACAAAAAAAAAAAAAAAAAAAAATATTAAAAATATAGTAATAAATAAATAAAACGGTGTTTCACATGTGTTATTAAGTATTTTAATAGTTTAAATTTTTTTAACATTTTATCTAAAAATTTTTACCGCAATATTTGCACGTTATCAATAGAATATTTCAATTATTTTGATTTGAATTAAACCTAAAAAATGGATATGAATCATACGGACGATGAAGCTACTTGCCCTATGATTATGGTGGTAAGTTAGTTTATTAATCTAAATTATTTGATACGGGTGTAGATCTACATATACATTAGGGTGGGTCGATTTGTATGGACGAAAGTTAATTTGGGCACAGGAAAAAAAAAGTTCCACTACGCATACCCAAATAAATAATTTTCGAGCCTACGAAATTTATTTTTTACTTTTTTCGACTTTGATTTTTAAGGTTTTTTTCATGACCTACTAATTTTTTATTTATTTATTTAATTCATTCTGTCTAAAAGTACATGCTTTCTTACAGACTAGTTAAAAATAGAAAACAATTCAAGCTTAAACTTATATAAAAGCTATTATTAAAATTAAGAACATTACTGAATCGATTTGCTAGATGTATAGTCCTAGTTATAGGTTCATTCATAGCATAATTCGTTTTATGAGTTATTTCGATGAATAATCTATTATGACGAAGATCACGCCGTGGAATATATGGAATGAACAAATTAGATAAATCGGAGCAATTTATGCTCAAGTTTATTTCATTATAGGCAAGCATTAGTGAAATACAAGTTCTGAAGACCAAGCAATTTGCGGCTGCTGGTATACGATGGGAGACCGTCTGGCCAGTGAAGCATCCGTAAAGCAATTTTCGTAAAAACTTTTTGAACTCTTTCAATTTTATAGGAGTTAGATTCATAAAAAGGATTCCATATTATTAAACAATATTCAAGGCGACTTCTGACCAAGGAGATATAAAGTGCCTTTAACGTCATAGGGTCCTTAAAGTCACTGGTGTTTCGTCTAATGAACCCAACCATTGCAAAGGCCATTGCAACAATGAAGTCAATATGACTAGAAAAAGAGAGTTTGGAGTTAAAAATGACTCCCAAATCTTTAATCTCTTGACAACGATTAAGAGATTTAGCATTTAGTTTGTAGTTCAAATATGTCGCAGTTGTCTTTTTGGAATAAGACTCAACGCAGCATTTGTTTGTATTTAAAAATAAACTATTGTCTGCGCACCAACCGGCAAAAGAGTCCAGATCAGATTGCAAGTTAGTGCAGTCAGAGCTATTACGGATCGTCAGAAATAGTTGTCATCGTCCGCAAACATCAAACACTTTGCGAATTTGAATTGCTGGGGCAAATAATTTATGAAAATTAAGAATAATAGAGGGCCACAATGGGTACCCTGCGGAATATCTGACCAGGCGTTTATATACAGAGATGACTTGTCGGCTCCAATTGCCACATAGAGCTTTCTCTTCGATAGAAAACTCGTGAAGAATTTCAACAAGTTTCCATTGATTCCATACTTGGCTAACTTGCGTACTACGATAGTATGATCAACCTTGTCTAATTCATATGTATACCCGTATGTCCGTATTTATTATTTTTTTTTTCAAAAAACTGTTATCGCCAACGTTTTTAGCGGACATTTTTGGGTCGGACAGGGTGTACATGAAAATTTTACAATCAAATGGAAATTTTTTTGGTAGGTCATGAAAAAAACCTTAAAAATCAAAGTCGAAAGAAAGTAAAAAAAAACTGAAATTTCGCAAGCTCGAAAAATATTTTTTTGGGTATGCGTAGTGGAACTTTTTCCTGAGCCCAAATCCTATCGAAAAATCGATGGCGCGATATCGGTTAATAAATCGACCCAATCTAATGTACATACTTGCTTGCATGAGTAAAAGGTGTGCCAATTAGATATCTACATTTGTGAAAATCATACTAAAATTTCTGACCGCACAAATGATCCAGGTAACTATGGAAATTTTATGCGAGACGCCAAGAAGTAAAAGAGGTTACTTAGAAGAAAGAGAAGTGAGACCAATCGGCGTGGGTGCGAGGAGCGTTAAATATTATTAAAAATAAAAATTGACGCGATTTACCTTCGAGAAGATTTATACCGAGCTTCTCTTCCAATTTGCGTCGTGCTCCCTTTTAATTTCTCCTACAAATGAGGGGGGGGGGGGGCGGGTACTTTCTTACTTAATTAACGCTTAGCCGTTTAAACGGTTATGGCCGTCCAAAAAGGCGCGTCAGTCACTCCTTCGCTCTGCTAACTGGCGCTAATTGGTCGCAACAAGGAATTTAAATCGTTTTCCAATTTCAAAGTGGGGGCCGCCCCTTTCTCTGCTTCGATAGGTGGACTCCGATAAAAAAATACTTTCTTAGCCGGAGCGTCATCTTTCATTCGCATAACATAGCCTAGCCAACGTAACCGTTGCGTTTCAATTTGCTGGAGTATGTTGATGTCTGCGTAAAGCTCTTCTTCGGAAGTTGGGGTCGGCGATGCGTAGAGGTCCATAAATATTTCGAAAAACTTTTATCTCCAACACTCCAAGAGCGACTTCTTATGATGTTTTCATGGTCCATACTTCTGCATCATATAGCAGGACGGGTACGACAAGTGATTTATAGAGCGTGATTTTCGTTTGCCATTAATTTCAATCAATTGCTTACTTAGTCCAAAGTAACATTTATTGGCAAGAGTGATTCTTCGCTGGATTTCAGAGCTGATGTTATTGTTTGTGTTAATGCTGATTCCCAAAGATATGGCTGCTAAAGGTAGTGTGATTGCCGAGGCGCAAATACGTTGACTCTTTGCTCTATGATAGCAGGTAATTGTTTTTGTCCTCATTCACCATCAAGCCCATCTTTTTCGCTTCTTTTTCGAGATTGGAGTAAGCATCTCGTTTAGTTTCGAACGGCTCGGAGAGGTCTTTACCAATTCTGACTGAGCTGATGGGTTGCTGAACGTCATTTTGCACAGCCGTTTAAGTTTTGCGGAAAAACCGAATTCACATATAGCGGCATATAGGCAGCTTCTCTTCATGCTGTCGAAGGCGGCTTTAAAATGGACGTGATATGTGTCAATTCTTATTTCGCAAATTTTTTCCAAGAGTTGGCGCATTCTGAAAATCTGGTCGATGGTCAAACCAGGTCTGAAGCCGCACTGATAAGGTCCAATAACCGATTCACGGTGGGCTTCAGTCTTTTGCACAATACACTTGACAGGACTTTATATGCGATATTAAGAAGGCTGATGCCGAGATAGTTGGCGCAGTTTGCAGGATGCTCTTTCTTGTGGACTGGGCAAAGAACTCACTAGTGGTAGCGTTCACACACTCTTCTTGTTGCGCTTGCTTTAAACGTAGCCCTGTAGGCAGCGTCTTTTATTTCATCGTACCAGTTGTTTTCCTGTGGTCGCCGGTAACCAATTTTTTCTTCGGCGGCAGAACGGAGTGCTTTGGAGATATGGCCCATTGCTCCTGAGTTCCGTCGGGTTGACTCGTGCTCTCAGAAAGTCGGGACGGGACCTACACACATGTTTTATGCCGACTTCGAACGGCAGCTGCATGGCAGATGAATTTTCACTGAGAAGCTTTTCATGGCCGAAATACACTTGGAGTTTGTATCAAACCAACGCAAATGCTGATTGAAACACGCGGCGGCTTGATGTTAGCAATGCCCGAAAATTCTGCTAGAATTAATTAAAATTTAGGCAGGGTTTTTCCGCGTCATTTGAAATCAAGTAGCTCGATTTCTTAAATCTGAGGCTGGAGAAGGTAATTCTAAATCTTAGTGCCAAAATCTATTACAAGAGGGAAAATTTCTGGTCTTATTCGGGTTTGGATAAACAGGCAAAAAATGAGTTTCGCGTTGAACGAGGACAAGACGAAGTACTTACTTAGCAAGCACGTCACGTTTTAACAACGAAAAGAATTTCAGCCTATAATTCATGTAAAAAATCACTCTGGCCAACAAGTCCAACTTTAAACTGAAAAGAGAATTAAAAAGTAAAGTTGATTACCGCAAACCAATCTATTAGTTTCTCATCAATTCTGCCTTGGTGGAGGGCTAGGAACCATGGACAGTGACCTTGGGCGCGAGTGTTATGATTATGGTACGTTAGGCTGGTAACTAGGTTAGGTTAGGTTAGAGTGGCCACCGGTGCGAGTACCAGTGCACTTAGGCCCAAAAGGTCTCATTGTGATATCACGTGGATCTCTCCTCTACTCAAACCAACAGGTCGATTCAGCATATGTCAGGCAGTTTTTAGGTTCCAACTAAGCCAGATCACAAAGATCGTCAAAGAAGGGATATCCCAGAGATCCTTCCTCTTGCGCTAAAGCGTAGGACAGTCGCACAGAAAATGCCTGACTGTTTCTATCTCCTCTTCGTCTTTGCAGCTTCTGCTGTAATCATTATAAGGAGTACCCAGCCGTTGTGCCTGCTTGCCGATTTCTATGTGGCCGGTTATAAATCCAACCACAAGAGATATGCCCCCCTTCCAAGAAGAAGGAGACTTTTTGTGCATCTCGCGCTCTATTTAGGCCACACGAGCTTAGTATGGTAGCAGGATTCGAGATTGCTCCATCTCACACCCGCTTCCCTAAGGAAACTTCCTTTCAAATTGAGCTTGCATGTAGCGAGCGGCATGCTCAATCTCTTCCAGGACGACGAAAGCGGAACGGATGTGCCCCCTCTTGCAAGTTCGTCAGCCATCTCATTGTCCGGCATTTTCGAGTGTCCAGGCACCCATACCAGACTGAAGGAAGTTTGCTCAGCGATCTCGTTAAGAGATTTGCGGCATTTCTCTACTGTCCTGGACTTACATGTGACCGATCCAAGCGCTTTTAGTGCAGCCTGGCTGTCAGAGTAAATACAAATTTTATTATAGCCGTGAACAGTATTCCTCAGGTGATGAACGGCCTCATTTATAGCAGCCACCTTCGCCTGAAAGACGCTGCAATGATCGGGTAGGCTAAAGGATAGATTTCATCCTAGTTAAGGTGCAAAGACCCCGCTGCCCACCTTTCTATCTAGGCTTGTCCCTAATATTACTATGGACTTGTAAACGGAATATTTTGCGGCTAGTGGCCCACCTCATAATCGTACATGAATTTCAATCTCTGACACCACACTTACTCTTTCCGACAACGCACTCACTTGTGGCTTGGTTTTATTTCGACAGTTAATCATAGCAGGTGAATCTGCGAACAAAGAGCCACAAAGAGCTTTTGTTAAACGCTTGCAAGTCTTGAAAACAATTTGGTTACAACAACTCTGCAGATTGTGTCATCCTCCAATGAGCAATTAATTGATTGTGCATTTAATTCATTATAATTTTATACCACGTTGCGTTTGAAATAGATTTAAATGAAGTCAATTTGAAAAAAAAAAAAATATTATGTATGTAATTCAATTTGTGAGATACTTTTTTGATATATTTAGCCGTTTTTACCATCTTCGGTTAATTCTTTTGGCCCTTTCTCTGATAGAAATTGTTCGATGATCTGTCATATAAAGCGCTAGTAGGCGTTAACTGGAGATGATGAAAACGGCTCTTAAGACCCAGGCAAAGTTGACAGTGATAATGGCTTAAGGCCAAATTAAACTTCCTTAACCCTAACGCCACAGTCGTAACCATACCCATATCCATATCCATCTCCAATGTGATTGATTAAAGGTGCCTTAACCTAAAAATCGTGAAAATTTCATAAAAATGAAGAAAGCGCAAAAAATTACAAACATATTCCACAAAAAATAAGTCTCTTAGTCAAAACGTATCCAAAACAATAATAAAATATACAAAAAGTTAAAAAATTCACCAACCCAAATATTTTTAGGTTATGGATATGGCGAAAAACCAAAAACCAATTGGTTGGCCATGATATGGTTATGACGTTAGCGTTATGGTATGGCGCCATTAATCGATTACATTGATTTCCATAAGGTAGGTTCGATCAGCTGTTTTATCTGGTTATAATTTACCATTAATTAGCCCTTTAGGCTCGTAGCAAACCTGCCATATTCATATCCATATAAAACAGCTGATCCAACCAACCTTATGGAAATCAAAGTTATTGATCAATGGTGTCATACTTTAAAACCTTAAGGGCCAATTAATGGTGCCTTTTAACCATAAAACCGTAACCAGATAAAACAGCCGATCGAACCTACCTTATGGAAATCAAGGTAATCGATTAATGGTGCGATACCATAACGCTAACGCCATAACCATATCATAGCCAACCAATTGGTTTTTAGTTTCTCGCCATATTCATAACCTAAAAATATTTGAGTTGGTGAATTTAATAATTTTTTTATATTTTATTCATTGTTTTGACTAAGAGACTTATTTTTTGTGAAATATGTTTGTAATTTTTAATCGATCATATTGGAGATGGTTATGGATATGGGTATGGTTACGACTATGGCGTTAGGGTTAAGGAAGTTTAATTAGCCCTTTAGCTATACACATACCATAGCCAACCAATTGGTTTGGCGTTTTTCGCCATACCATAATATGTATTTAAGTTGGTGAATTTATTAACTTTTTGAAAAGTAATACTTTGTTTTGGGTACAATTTGGCTGCGTGACTTAATTTTTTTTGCAATTCGTTAGTAATTTTTTGCATTTTCTTCTTTGTAACATTTTTTAGGCGATGTCACCAATAACCGATGCCAATAGATAGGGTTTAGTGAAAATATGGGTATGACTAAGGTTTAATGACTATGGCAACTTTGCCATGCCCTTTATATGGTTATGGCCCATTGATTTCCATAAAGTTGGTTGGATCAGCTGTTTTGTATGGATATGGATATGGCAAGATTGTCAGGCTTTTTGAACAGGAAACAAGAGTGTCATATTCCTTAAGGGTAAATAAAAACTTTCAGTTCCACTATGCCAGTTCCACTTAAGTGACATAATGGGAAGGCTGTCTATGAGTTCTTTATTTTTCTGTTTGCTTATTTGTTAAATTTATCTCTTATGATAGAAAGCGATAAAGCATTGTCATATGCATCAGAAAAGGAATTTCGGCATAAGTAAGCGAGTATTTTTATGCATCTTATAATTTTTTTAAATCATACAAAGCGGTCTACCGTGAAATTTTCTTTTACTTTATAGCTTATTTTGTATAAAATATTATTTACTGTACCTACTAACATTCCAACCTAATATAAACGCACGCAAGTCATTTTCTGTCAAAAATGTCTCATGCACATACAACTTGTATGAGAGCAACCCAAATTCAATTTGCTGCGTGAAAACCTAACTCGATTTCCAATTTTTGTTCTGCGTGACGTTTGCAAACATGCTTTACATTGTCGCAACGCATGCTTATTTTGGTTAGGGCAAAAAACGCCGGTTGTTTGCGTGCGCTAAAAAAACGCAGTGCGGTTTTATTAGGTTGGCATGTAATGCTGACCGATATGCTGTATAATATAGTGACTAGTTGTTTATAAGCCACTCAAATTACATATCGAAACTATTATCACTTAAGCGAAAAAAAGCAAAATTTCTACTTATCTCTCAAAGCTTAGTCTACTGCTGATATAATATAGCAAGTGTATACATTAAACGGTCAAAAGAGCAGTTGCAAAATATCGCCCCCAAATTTGTAGCAAATGTCCCTTTGGGCTCCTAAAGTCATTTTGCTTAACACAGTTTTCACTGCTAAACGTATTGTAACGAATTTACTGCAATTCCGCTTATTTCAAATCTTATACTAAGGTTGAAATCACTAAACTGTTGAATAAATAACTCCAATATTCGATAATGCAAAATGGTCTTTATTAGACTACTTTCAAAATAATATTTCTATTGCTCGACAGATATCGTGCTTAATCAAAACTGATTCCCGCGTCTCTACTGTTGTCGCCTTTTATACTGTCTGGTTTCCTCGTTGCATACTTATAGGCTTTTCCATTCCAGAACTTACGAGTTAGTTATCAGCTACAATATCACCAGCCCCATCTACGTTTATAGCTTCTCATATGCGCGTGAGTAATACTTGCACAAATTATTGCCCTCTCTTGTGAGCACCTCAGATAAGATATATGCATGTGTTTGTGCTTTGCTTCTCCGCTGCGTGTACGTACATACGTGTAGACATAATGATTGAATTATTGATGTGCATCAAGTCACTGCTTAGCATCGGCTTAGATATGATAGTATCCCTTAGTGCTGCTAATATTCGTTACAGTATTTTAGTCCTCAAAGTATGCCTCTTATTTCACTATACTATGAAAAAAGATAACTTATATCGAAAAAAATAAAAATATAAAAAATACCACGCCGAGATGCTCTCTTCATAATCGACTATTCAAATAATCGAATATAAGAAGTTGTTTGCATTCGATTAGGGACAGATCCGACTCTTCCAATATTTAATTTCTAATTTTTAAGGTGTTCGTAAAGACGATGTGGAGATATTGTTCGCGATCTACAGCTCACACATTTGGCACCTTCCTTTTTTGGCATCCTCGATATATGAAAAGAAATTCCATACCCAGCTACGTTTTCAGAAACAAATTTTTCAGCAAACAATTAACTTTATTTTAATTTTTATGAAAAACAATTGCATATGTTAAATTTTTTATTTTATTTTTAAATGAAATTTAGTCGTTGAAATCGAATTCCACTTAGTCGATTTTTAAATCAATCAAAACTTGCTGCTCGATTAATCGAATAATCGATTGTAAACAACAGCACTTCTCTCAATAAAAAACTAAAACCACACACTCTAATGTTCATATTTACTAGAAACCAGTAAGGAAGTCTAAGTTCGGGTGAACCCGAACATTACATTCCCAGCTGTACAGTTGAAATGCTGTTGTTGTTTGTTTTGTGTGCTTAAGAGTGTTACAAGGCTGCGTAATAATACATACATATACATATGGTTCTATTCTGAACTAACTTCTCTTCGAGTTATGGTTCCCGATACATAGAAAATTGCTAACTCATAAAAGGGGCGCTACCACGCCCATTTTTTTTAAATTTGAAGTTTTTCCTATTTATTGTTATAAATCCACTTGGGAAATGAAATACCATTGATGTAAAGCTTTTTTTTTGCAAAGATATAGCTTATTGTATTCGTCCACGACCCTTTAAAAAATCTTTTATATAAAAGTGGGTGTCGTCCTTAACCGATTTCGTAAATTTTTCTTCAAAGCATTCTTTTTAGTAAAGGCAACCTCTCTGCCGAATTTTGTTACGATAGGTTTAACGATTTTTGATTTATGATTAATTTGTAAAATTGATGTTATCACAAGTGGGCGGTGCCACGCCCATTTAAATTTTTTTTTTTTAAGTTTTTATCAAGAGTCTCAATATCAGTCCACACGTCAAATTTCAACATTCTACGTGTATTATTTACTAAATAATAAGGTTTTTTTGTTTTTCAAAATGTTATATATATAAAAAGTGGGCGTGGTTATCATCCGATTTCGCTCATTTTAAATACCAATGTATTCGGGGCCCAGATAAGCTCGTGCACCAAATTTGGTGAAGATATCTCAATATTTACTCAAGTTAGCGTGTTAACGGACAGACGGACGGACGGAGATGGCTAAATCAAATTTTTTTCGATACTGATGATTTTGATATATGGAAGTCTATATCTATCTCGATCTCTCCATACCTGTACAACCAACCGTTATCCAACCAAAGTTATAATACCCTGTCAAGCAGCAATTAAGGCAATGATCTCGCATAGCACAGTATCTAAATGCGTGTTAGAGTGTAAGCAGTCTCTGGAGAGAATCGGGACAGGGAGAAGCATACATCTATATTGGGTCCCAGGGCATATGGGAATAGATGGGAATGAAAAAGCGGACGAAGTGGCTAAAAAGGGTGCATCCCTTGAAGCTTGCTCCGTAGAGCTCCCAATTAGACTGGGCGAGATTAAGCGAAGGCGAGAGGTGCACATGGTCGACCAAGCGGGAAAGGCGTGGGTTCAAGCGCGGGGCTGTAAAGTGTCGAAAATTATGTGTAGGTCTTACAACCTTAGACTAACAAAGTTACTTCTATCATTAAAAAGAGACGACTGTAGACTCATAACGGATATTCTGACTGGACACTACCTTCTGGCGTCACATGCCTTTAAATTAAGCTTGGTCACTGATAGCAGATGCAGGAAATGCGGGTTGGAGGAGGAAATGATCCAGTACGTTCTGTGCTCGTGCCCTGCACTTGCCAGGCTAAGACTCCAGCTATTAGGAGTGATAAAGCCGTCAGATCTAGAAGTAGCAAGTGGCTTAAGTCCCAGGAAGCTTCTAGTATTTGCCAGAGGACGGACTTATTTTATAACATAGGTCCTGGTTTTTGATAGGGTTTTTCAGTTTGGTCGTTAAAACAAACTTCTGGTAACACTACGGACTCAATCAGTCTATGTGAGGTCCTCATGGACCGGCCAGTTCAACCCAACCTAACCTAACCATGTGTACAAGTAAAGCTGGGTGTAAAAATGGATAAGTCGCCGGTTACAACAAAGTTGGAAAAAGCCATCGCTTGCCAGAGAGAGTGAAGTTTGAGATTGTGAATATATATTTGCATGATAGTGAAAGCACAAAAAAACAAGTAAGGAAGGCTAAGTTCGGGTGTAACCGAACATTACATACTCAGTTGAGAGCTGTGGAGACAAAGTAAGGGAAAATCATCATGTTGTAAAAAGAACCTAGGGTAACCCTGGAATGTGTTTGTATGACATGTGTATCAAATGGAAGGTATTAAAGAGTATTTTAAGAGGAAGCGGGCCATAGTTCTATAGATGGACGCCATTTAGGGATATCGCCATAAAGGTGGACCAGGCCTGACTCTAGAATTTGTTTGTACGATATGGGTATCAAATGAAATGTGTTAATGATAATTTTAAAAGGGAGTGGGCCTAAGTTCTATATGTGGACGCCTTTTCGAGATATCGCCATAAAGGTGGACCAGGGGTGACTATAGAATTTGTTTGTACTATATGGGTATCAAATGAAAGGTGTTAATGAGTATTTTAAAAGGAAGTGGGCCTTAGTTCTATAGGTGGACGCCTTTTCGGAATATCGTTATAAAAGTGGACCAGGGTTGACTCTAGAATGCGTTTGTACAATATGGGTATCAAACGAAAGGTGTTAATTAGTGTTTTAAAAGGGAGTGGGCCTTAGTTCTATGGGTGGACGCCTTTTCGGGATATCGCCATAAAGGTGGATCAGGAGTGACTCTAGAATGCGTTTGTACAATATGGGTATCAAATTTTATAAGGGCGTGGGCCTTAGTTCTATAGGTGGACGCCTTTTCGAGATATCGCCATAAAGGTATTGTATTGTATTGTATTGTATGGTATAGTCTTTATTTTCTCGTAAATATTTACAATTTCTAGAGTATTACAATATGAAATAAAAATACAAATAAGAAAATAGATAATGACATTAGATGCTCATTCAAAGAGCAGAGGTAATGCCATTTCATTCGTTTAGTATTATAAATGCTTATGGGGCGCATAATATTAACAAATTATAACTAATTGCTTACAATTGAAAAGATATAAATATGTATAAGGAAAACAAAAAATTTAAAAATTAGAGATGTCAAGGTACTTTCATTGAATGGAAAAAGAAAAAAGAAAAAAAAAAACACCTCGATGCTAATGGACACATGTACTAATATTATAGGTCTCAAAAGAGTTTCAATGCCCTCATGATTGAAACCAAGTAGCCACTGTTTCACTTCCCTCAGAAACGCTGCTAGCCTTCTAATGAGTCGTATCTCAGCAGGTAGTTTGTTATATAGATTACGTGATACGATGGTGTAGAAGTTACGAAAAAGTGTGGTGCGAAAGCTAGGAACTTTTGTTTGAGATAACGTCTTATTTCTCAGATTGTAAAGGTTGTATATTGGGCTTTGCGTATACCCGCTCCTTATAAAAAAAAATTTTAAAACTAAAAATAGTATAAGTGCCGCACAGGAAGAATATTTAATTTTTTGAATAGCTCCATAGAGTGTGTTAAACGACCAGCTTTACATATTCTTCGGATTAGATACTTCTGTAGGATTAAAAGCGGATGGATCTTACTAGCGTAGGCACCACCCCAACAACTGACTCCGTATTGTAATTTTGAATGGATTAGTCCATGATACACCAATAACAATATTCTATTGGAACACAGTTTTCTTAAGTTATAGAAAGAACAAAGAGCAGATAACATATAAGATTTCATTGCAGAAATATGTGATGACCAACTTAGATTTTGATCGATTATAACACCCAAATATTTCAAATTAGAGGCGACTTCGATCTCAAAACATTTACCGTCACAACTTATTTTCTCATGTTGTTGTTGTTGTTGTAGCGATAAGGTTGCTCCCCGAAGGCTTTGGGGAGTGTTATCGATGTGATGGTCCTTTGCCGGATACAAATCCGATACGCTCCGGTACCATAGCACCATTAAGGTGCTAGCCCGACCATCTCGGGAACGATTTATGTGGCCACGTTAAACCTTCAGGCCATTTCCTCCCTCCCTACCCCCAAGTTCCATGAGGAGCTTGGGGTCGCCAGAGCCTCGTCTGTTAGTGAAACAGGATTCGCCACGGATAGGTGAGGTTGACAATTGGGTTTGGAGAAGCAATACATATATTGCGCTGGCAACCTGAAAGGTTGCGCTACACAGCCCCTTGAATCTGGTATTTTAGTCGCCTCTTACGACAGGCATACCTACCGCGGGTATATTCTGATCCCCTAACCCGCTGGGGTCTTATTTTCTCATCAAAACTGACAGTTTTGTTATTTTGAGTACAAGCAGTTGAACACAAACGATGCCGCATACATATAGAACTGTGAAAGACAACCTCGTTTTTAGGTATTTCCTTCCCGCAAAGGTTGAAATACATCAACTTCGTTTTCCTGCTTACCACGAGCTTATGCCTTGCGAACCAAGATCTTAAAAGGTAAACATCGTGATTAATATCAGCAAAAAGATTAAATTCATTTTTCGATCCATATGCAATGGCAATGTCATCAGCAAAAGCTGTTACTTTACCAATAAAAGGCAAAGAGAATATTGAATTAATGTATATTAAAAATAAGATTGGTCCAAGAACCGAACCCTGTGGAACCCCTAGGGTTATAGGCCTGGGTTCACTTAGATTATTTTCAACTTTAACTCTCTGAACTCTATTCTTTAGATATGACGTAAACCAATTAATAATGTTACCACGAAAACCTGCGTAGCTAAGCTTGCTTATTAGAATACTATGATCAACCATATCAAATGCCTTTGTTATGTCTACAAAGAGGCTCGCACAACATTTTTTATCATCAATTGACTTATAAATAAAGGAAGAAAAATCTAGAAGAGCATCTTCAGTAGAAAGCCCGGAAATAAACCCAAATTGCTTAGGGCTAAAAAATTTAACTTTGATTAAATACGACAGCACCCTATTTTTTACTGCTTTCTCAAAAATTTTTGAAATTGAAGATAAAAGAGATATGGGCCTGTAGTTATTTTTGTCATTTTTATTCCCCTTTTTAAAGAGTGGTATAACCGTAGCGCATTTTAAGTGAGCAGGAAAAACTCCGGAGGCTATACTTAAATTAAATAAATGTTTTAAAATATCAACAATGTTAAATGCTATGCTCTTTAACATTCGATTTGATAAGTTGTCATTACCACATGAATTAGAGTTACTAAGAGATTTAATTATATTAATAATTTCTGCGCCTGTAATGGCATCCAAGAAATAATTGTTACTCGGCGGAAGGAATTCGGTATGTATTGGGTTTGTGTAGCAGGTGCAGGGCTTAGGATTACTGCTTAAATCGGAGGCTTTTCCTGCGTTGACGAAGAAATCATTGAGTTCGTTTGCAACTTCCCGAGGCTCTGACACATCTACACCATTCACGTTTAATACGAGCGAGTCGCACTTTCTTTTTGAATTACGGTTTGTTATTCTTTTTACAGCATCCCATTCTTTTTTGGAGTTACCCTGCGCTATGAAAAAAAGGTTTTGAAAATATTTATCGCGCCTTGTACGTATTTCTTTGTTTACCCTTTTAGTCAACAGACGCGACCGATTTCTTAGCTTAGTATTCGCCGGATGCCTGTTGCTTTTTTTCCGTAATGTGTTTTTCAGCCTGATCTTTTTTAATAGAGTTTGAGTGATCCAAGGTTTAAGAGTTAAAGTTGATCTTTTAGGAAAAATAGAGATACTTGAGTAGTTTATGTGCATCGTAAGTGTTTCCATAAAAAAATTATATGCTTTGTCTACATTTGGCTCATTTAAAACTGTTTCCCATTTTTCAAAGCGAAGTGATTCATTTAAAACATAAAAATTAATTTTCGCAATAGTTGATAATATATCGCAATTGGTAATTCGCCTATTTGCATTTAAATTAGTAAGTTGAATTCCGGTCATACAATGGTCCGAAATTCCAAAGTCAAGGTTTATACCAGCATGCATATTATCTTCAATATTACTAAATCTACCATAAACATGGTCTATATAGGTCCCTGATTCTGGCCTAGTAACCTCATGAATGAAGGAAAATAAACCATGTTCTGCGAGGAGCGCAAGATAGTTGTCTAACATAGAATTGGTGCTCATTAAATCAAAATTAAAATCGCCTAATATAACAATATTTGATGCTTTTTCTCTACTTAAAAAAAGAGAGAATTCCTCATGGAACAATTTAAAAGATAATGAGTGAAATCTATACAGACATACAAAAGTGAAAGGTACATTGCATATTGGCAATGAAATTTTTATTACATCAGCGCTTGATAGACTAAAGCAAGTAACTTCACACTCGTAAAAATCACGTATAAAACTCCAACACCACCAGCATTATACGAGTCATTTGTATTTGCAAAAAATTTATAACCAGGAATACTATAGTCATTTATTTCATAAGAAAAAATCCAAATTTCTGAGACAAATATAATATCGGGAAGATTAACAAAGGATTCGAGGTTGCAAACTAAGGAATCGAAATTCTGCCTGAGACTTCTTACATTTTGATGCAAAACTGTAAAGGTATTGTCTTTGGATGTTAATATATTAGAGTCATTGAAGACATTAATGACTGGGCTGTTATTCGTAAGAACAGATCTTATATTCATAATTTCGAATTAAAAATAAAACAACTATTGTAATAATAAAACTTAATTAAGATTGATAACAGAAAGATCATCAAACGTTCTTATGATAACAGCTCTATCATTATCGTTTTTTTTTCATTAAAAGTTTTGAATTATTTATCCATAGATATTTAAATTTCCGTTCCTTTTTTACCTTACTAGCAGCTATAAACAGAGCTCTGTAGTAATTTGTGAAGCTGTTGTTTATGTAAATGTTCTTTTTGCTAGCATCAGAAAATATCGACGTATTAAGCTTATTCCTGGCTGTTCGTTTGGCTTTCATAATTTTTTTCTTGCTTTCCATAGACTTAAGCTTAACGCAAACAATGCCACTACTTTTATTAGCATTAGTATGTTTCACGCTAATTTTTTCAATGTCATCATCCATTACCTGCACATTTAATGCAACGCTGAACATTTTTTTTACGCATTTTTTTTGCATTGTCTTTGTTTACATTTGGCACACCTACAACGTCAATGGAATTCTCTAATTGTACTTGTTCTTTCCAGTTTAATCTACTCTCCAGCCATGGTTCAATTATGTACAGGTTGGCTCATCTCATCAGCTGATTTTATTTATGTCTTTGCATGGTCGAAGGGATTGTCAAAAGGAGATGGCAAACTCAAAATGAAACCAACACATTGGCAACATTTTACTTACACATACAAAAACTGCTAAGTTTTATGTTTCCATTCCATACCATTCGCACCAACACCAATACACAGATTTTGACAATTTGAACAGACATATTTTGTTGCTTTACAGATGAGCCAACGAGATTCCAAGGGCTTTTGATTTCGCCCTGCAAAACTTTATCATTTTCTTCTACTTAATATGGTAGGTGTCACACCCATTTTACAAAGTTTTTTTCTAAAGTTATATTTTGCGTCAATACCCCAATCCAATTACCATGTTTCATCCCTTTTTTCGTATTTGGTATATAATTATGGAATTTTTTTCATTTTTCGTAATTTTCGATATCGAAAAAGTGGGCGTGGTCATAGTCGGATTTCGGCCATTTTTTTTTTACAAAATTACATATATTCGATGTGAGTTCTGTATGCCTGAATTGAAACGTGATAGGATTTTTTGAGCAAGTCTTCCAGGGCTTAAGAAAAGTTTACAGGCCTAAATTTATGGTGTTGAAAGGGAAATAAAACCCGCGGGAAATAACGTCGGCGGGCGTTATTGCCTTTTTCTGATGGACGTTATTTCCCTTCCTCGCTGTAACAACTCCTTTCAAGTGAAATAGAATTGCAATAAATGTTTTTTAATTAATTATTAAACACGACAATCCTCATGCTCATGTATGGAAATGTAAATTTTTTGTATTTTCACTACCATGGAAGTAAATATATTTACTAGAATAGCCAGTAGACTTTGTTCTGCCAGACAACTAGCTTGCTTACATCTTAAAATTCCCTTCTTAACTATGCATCCCATTCTTTTCTTTTTATACTCAGTTGAGCAGAGCTCACAGAGTATATTAACTTTGATTGGATAACGGTTGGTTGTACAGGTATAAAGGAATCGAGATAGATATAGACTTCCATATATAAAAATCATCAGGATCGAAAAAAAATTTGATTGAGCCATGCCCGTCCGTCCGTCCGTCCGTCTGTCCGTTAACACGATAACTTGAGTCAATTTTGAGGTATCTTGATAAAATTTGGTATGTAGATTCCTGGGCACTCATCTCAGATCGCTATTTAAGATGAACGATATCGGACTATAACCACGCCCACTTTTTCGATATCGAAAATTTCGAAAAACCGAAAAAATGCGATAATTCATTGCCAAAGGCGGGTAAAGCGATGAAAATTGGTAGATGGGTTGACGTTATGACGCAGAATAGAAAACTAGTTAGATTTTGGACAAGGGGCGTGGCACCGCCCACTTTTACAAGAAGGTAATTTAAAAGTTTTGCAAGCTGTAATTTGGCAGTCGTTGAAGATATCATGATGAAATTTTGCACGAACGTTACTACTATTACTATATATGTGCTAAATAAAATTTAGAAAATCGGATGAAGAACACGCCCACTTTTTAAAAACAAATTTTTTTAAAGTCAAATTTTAACAAAAAATTTAATATCTTTACTGCATATAAGTAAATTAAGTCAAAATTCAACTCCAGTAATGATATGATGCAACAAAATACAAAAATAAAAGAAAATTTCAAAATGGGCGTGGCTCCGCCCATTTTCATTTAGTTTGTCTAGAATACTTTTAATGCCATAAGTCGAACAAAAATTTACCAATCCTTCTTAAATTTGGTAGGGGCATAGATTCTATGACGGTAACTGTTTTCTGTGAAAATGGGCGAAATCGGTGGAAGCCACGCCCAGTTTTTATACACAGTCCACCGTCTGTCCTTCCGCTCGGCCGTTAACACGATAACTTGAGCAAAAACCGATATATCTTTATTAAACTGAGTCCACGTACTTACCTGAACTCACTTTATCTCGGTATAAAAATTGGCCGAAATCCGACTATAACCACGCCCACTTTATCGATATTGAAAATTACGAAAAATGAAAAAATGCTATAATTCTATACCAAATACGAAAAAAGGGATGAAACATGGTAATTGGATTGGTTTATTGACGCAAAATATAACTTTAGAAAAAAATTTGTAAAATGGGTGTGACACCTACCATATTAAGTAGAAGACAATGAAAAAGTTCTACAAGGCGAAATCAACAGCCCTTGGAATCTTGGCAGGAATACTGTCCGTGGTATTGCATATATAAATAAATTAGCAGTACCCAACAGATGATTTTCTGGATCACCCTGGTCCACATTTTGGTCGATATCGCGAAAACGCCTTCACATATACATCTAAGGGCCACTCGCTTTTAAAACCCTCATTAATACCTTTAATTTGATATCCATATCGTACAAACACATTCTAGAGTCACCCCTGGCCCACCCTAATGGCGATATCTCGAAAAGGCGTCCACATATAGACCTAATGCCCACTCCCTCTTAAAATGCTCAGTAACAACTTTCGTTTGATACCCATATCGTATAAACATTCTAGAGTCACCCTTGGTCCACCTTTATGGCGATATCTAGAAAAGGCGTCCACCTATAGAACTAAGGATTACTCTCTTTTAAAATACTCATTACTACCATTCATTTGATACCCATATCGTACAAACACAATCTAGAGTCACCCCTGGCCCACCCTAATGGCGATATCTCGAAAAGGCGTCCACCTATAGACCTAATGCCCACTCCCTCTTAAAATGCTCAGTAACACCTTTCGTTTGATACCCATATCGTACACACATTCTAGAGTCACCCCTGGCCCACCCTAATGGCGATATCTCGAAAAGGAGTCCACCTATAGACCTAATGCCCACTCCCTCTTAAAATGCTCGGTAACACCTTTCGTTTGATACCCATATCGTACAAACACATTCTAGATTCACCCCTAGCCCACCCTAATGGCGATATCTCGAAAAGGCGTCCACCTATAGACCTAATGCCCACTCCCTCTCAAACACCTTTCATTTGATACCCATATCGTACAAACATTCTAGAGTCACCCTTGGTCCACCTTTATGGCGACATCTCGAAAAGGCGTCCACCTATAGAACTAAGGCTTACTCCCTCTTAAAATGCTCAGTAACACCTTTCATTTGATACCCATATCGTACAAACACATTCTAGAGTCACCCCTGGCCCACCCTAATGGCGATATTTCGAAAAGGCGTCCACCTATAGACCTAATGCCCACTCCCTCTTAAAATGCTCAGTAACACCTTTCATTTGATTCCCAAATCGTACAAACACATTCTAGAGTCACCCCTGGTCCACCTTTATGGCGATATCTCGAAACGGCGTCCACCTATGGAACTAAGGATCACTCCCTTTTAAAATACTCATTAACGCCTTTCATTTGATACTCATATCGTACAAACAAATTCTAGAGTCAGCCTTGGTCCACCTTTATGGCGATATCCCTAAATGGCGTCCATCCATAGAACTATGGCCTACTCTCTCTTAAAATACTATTTAATACCTTCCATTTGATACACATGTCATACAACAACATTCCAGGTTAGCCCTAGGTTCATTTTCCTACATGGTGATTTTCCTTATTTTGTTTCCATAGCTCTCAACTGAGTATGTAATGTTCGGTTACACCCGAACTTAGCCTTCCTTACTTGTTCTTATTATTCTTGTCAATACCATTTATTTCCTTCCCACACGCAAACCTATTTCCATTCCCAGTTGCATTCCCACACCCACTCCAACTCCCACTCCTACTTTCACTCCCACTCACACACCCTTGCTCACACTTTTTGCCACTAACAATCACACTGCCACTGCGCCCTCGTCCGGAAAGAAAAGTTTCTAAAATAACAAGTAAGGAAGGTTAAGTTCGGGTGTAACCGAACATTACATACTCAGTTGAGAGCTATGGTGAAAACATAAGGGAAAATAACCATGTAGGAAAATGATCGGAGGGAAACCCTGGAATGTGTTTGTATGGCATGTGTATCAAATGAAAGGTATTAAAGAGTATTTTATGAGGGAGTGGGCCATAGTTCTATAGGTGGACGCCATTTAGGGATATCGCCATAAAGGTGGATCAGGGTTGACTCTAGAATTTGTCTGTACGATATGGGTATCAAATGAAAGGTGTTAATGAGTATTTTAAAAGGGAGTGATCCTTAGTTCCATAGGTGGACGCCTTTTCGATATATCGGCATAAAGGTGGACCAGGGGTGACTCTAGAATGCGTTTGTATGTTTGTACGATATGGGTATCAAATGTAAGGTGTTAATGAGTATTTTAAAAGGGCGTGGGGCTTAGTTCTATAGCTGGACGCCTTTTCGATATATCGGCATAAAGGTGGACCAGGGGTGACTCTAGAACCTGTTTGTACGATATTAGTATCAAATTAAAGGTATTAATGAGAGTTTTAAAAGGGAGTGGAGGTAGTTGTATAGGTGGCCGCCTTTTCGAGATATCGCCATAAAGGTGGACCAGGGGTGTCTCTAGAATACGTTTGTACGATATGGGTATCAAATGAAAGGTGTTAATGAGTATTTTAAAAATGAGTGGGCCTTAGTTCTATATGTGGACGCCTTTTCGAGGTATCGCCATAAACGTGGACCAGGGGTGACTCTAGAATGTGTTTGTACGATATGGGTATCAAATTAAAGGTGTTAATGAGGGTTTTAAAAGGGAGTGGCCTTAGTTGTATATGTGAAGGCGTTTTCCAGATATCGACCAAAATGTGGACTAGCGTGACCCAGAACATCGTCTGTTGGATACCGCTAATTTATTTATATATGTAATACCTGCCAAGATTTCAAGGGTTTTTTATTTCGCCCTGCAGAACTTTTTCATTTTCTTCTACTTAATATGTTAGGTGTCACAACCATTTTACAGAGTTTTTTCTAAAGTTATATTTCGCGTCAATAAACCAATCCAATTACCATGTTTCATCATTTTTTTCGTATGTGGTATAGAATTATGGCATTTTTTTCATTTTTCGTAATTTTCGATATCGAAAAAGTGGGCGTGGTCATAGCCGGGTTTCGTTCATTTTTTATACCAAGATAAAATGAGTTCAGATAAGTACGTGAACTAAGTTCAGTAAAGATATGTCGATCTTTGCTCAAGTTATCGTGTTAACGGCCATGCGGAAGGGAGACGGACGACTGTGTATAAAAACTGGGCGTGGCTTCAACCGATTTCGTCCATTTTCACAGAAAACAGTTAGCGTCATAAAATCTATGCCCCTACCAAATTTCAAAAGGATTGGTCAATTTTTGTTCGACTTATAGCATTAAAAGTATCCTAGACAAATTAAATGAAAAAGGGCGGAGCCACTCCCATTTTGAAACTTTCTTTAATTTTTGTATTTGGTTGCAACATATCATTACTGGAGTTGAATTTTGACATAATTTACTTATATATTACTTAGATATTAAATTTTTTGTTAAAATTTTATTAAAAAAAATTTTTTTTTTAAAAAGTGGGCGTGGTCCTTCTCCGATTTTGCTAATTTTTATTAAGCGTACATATAGTAATAGGAGTAACGTTCCTACCAAATTTCGTCATGATATCTTCAACGACTGCCAAATTACAGCTTGTAAAAGTTTTAAATTACCTTCTTTTAAAAGTGGGCGGTGCCACGCCCATTGTCCAAAATTTTACTAATTTTCTATTCTGCGTCATAAGTTCAACTCACCTACCAAGTTTCATCGCTTTATCTGTCTTTGGTAATGAATTATTGCACTTTTTCGGTTTTTCAAAATTTTCGATATCAAAAAAGTGGGCGTGGTTATAGTCCGATATCGTTCATTTTAAATAGCGATCTGATATGAGTTCTCAGGAACCTACATACTAAATTTCATCAAGATACCTCAAAATTTACTCAAGTTATCGTGTTAACGGACGGACGGACGGACGGACATGGCTCAATCAAATTTTTTTTCGATCCTGATCATTTTGATATATGGAAGTCTATATCTATCTCGATTCCTTTATACCTGTACAACCAACCGTTATCCAATCAAACTTAATATACTCTGTGAGCTCTGCTCAACTGAGTATAATAAACTAGCAAAGGAGGTACCCCTAAACAAAATTTCAAACCAATCGCACCATAAATAAGATTTTTTGGAAGAGGTCGGTTCAGTGCCGTAGCTACCAAGGGGCAACCGGGGCAATGCCTTGGGGCCCCAGCCTACAGGGACCCGGTCGAGTAAAAGAAATAATGAAATTAAAACCTTCGATTTCTGTTCAATTAAATATTGTTATCTAAAATTACGTAGAAAAATTTGCACGGACGAAAAACAACATTTTACTAAAATTAGTACAGATTCTTTAAATTTGTTTCAAAGAAAAAATGTATTAATTAATTTCCAGTCGATGAGTTGACATTTTTTTCAAAGCTCGCGGCAACACTGGTTGGTACTCGCATCAAACTTGCGCGTGCGCATAATGGCACAGCAAAACAACATTATTGTCAAAATCTCCGTATCGTATTGCAATGAATAAATATTAATAAGAAAATGCTTGGCGCGGTATCCTTCCACCCATATCGAGCTTCTTTTTGAATTTGCGTCGTGCTCCTGTTTAGTTTATCCTACAAACAGATGAATTTTCACTGAGAAGTTTTTCATAGCAGAAATACACAGATACAATTTTGATAAAGGGGCCCCAATTATTGTTCTGCCCCGGGGCCCCTGCGACTCACGATACGGACCTGGGTCGGTTCCTGGTCTACTTCCCGGAGATTTGCTCAAATAATAAGCTAGGTAGCCTATATCAAATTTCGAGGAAATCGCACCATGCATAATTTTTTATTTGCAATAGGTCGGTCCTTGGTTCAGTTACCGGAGATAAAACAGACAAATTCGTAGTTATAAATCATCCTCAAATCCCCACGAACACACACGAAATTTCATCAAAATCGGTTCAGTCGTTTAGGTAGAGTTCAGTCACAAACACACATACAAAACATATATATTTATTAAGATAGGTCGGCCCCTAGTCCAATTCCCAGAGTGAAAAGTTTCTCAGATATTATCTGGTTCAAAGAGGTACCCAAGTACTGAATTTCAAGCCAATCCTACGATAAATTAAATTTTTTGGAATAGGTCGGATCTTGGTCCACTTCCCGGAAAGAAAAGTTTAATAATGAGCTAGTTATAGAATTAGCCCTGTACCAAATTTTAGGCGAATCGCACCATAAAAACGATTTTTTTGAATAGATCGGTCCGTGGTCCACTTCCCGAACCAAATCGTGAATCTAAAGCATCCTCAAACCCCCTTGAACACACACACACAATTTAATCGAAATTGGTCTAGTCGCTTAGGATAAGCTCAGTCACAAACACACGTACAGAAGACATACATATATTGTTTTTCTTTTTGTTGCAAGAGACGACTTATAAATTTATTGTAGTAAATATAAACATTAGACTGGCTGGGGCCCCATCGCCACTTACGATCACGATCGAAAATCATTTTCACTCAAATGAAAGATATGTGACAGTAAAACTCTTTAGGAAAATAATTATAAATTACTGATCTGCGAGTGGTTCAGATATTTCACTTGTCCGATTCACAATGTTTGCTCCTGGTCTTAGTCTTATATTGAGAGGAGAGCTCTTTTTTACAATCGATTATTCGACTAATCGAGTAGCAACGTTACAAGCAGGTCATACATTGGGCATGTCGGGGTTAGGTTAGGTTAGGTTGAACTGGCCGGTCCATGAGGACCTCACATAGACTGATTGAGTCCGTAGTGTTACCAGAAGTTTGTTTTAACGACCAAACTGAAAAACCCTATCAAAAACCAGGACCTATGTTATAAAATAACTCCGTCCTCTTGGCAAATACTAGAAGCTTCCTAGGACTTAAGTCACTTGCTGCTTCTAGATCTGAAAGCTGTATCACTCCTAATAGCTGAAGTCTTAGCCTGACAAGTGCAGGGCACGAGCACAGAACGTGATCGATCGTTTCCTCCTCCAACCCGCACTTCCTACATCTGCTATCACTGACCAAGCCTAATTTAAAGGCATGTGACGCCAGAAGGCAGTGTCCGGTCAGAATACCCGTCATGAGTATACAGTCCTCTCTTTTTAATAATAGAAGCAACTTTGTTAGTGTAAGGTTGTAAAACCTACACATAATCTTCGACACTTTACAGCCCCGCCCTTGAATCCAGCCTTTCCCGCTTGGTCGATCATGTGCACCTCTCGCCTTCGCTTAATCTCGCCCAGTCTAATTGTGACGTCTACGGAGCAAGCTTCAAGGGATGCGCCCTTTTTAGCTAGTTCGTCCGCTTTTTCATTCCCATATATTCCCATATGCCCTGGGACCCAATATAGATGTATGCTTCTCCCTGTCCCGATTCTCTCCAGAAACTGCTTACACTCTAACACGCATTTAGATGCTGTGCTATGCCAGATTATTGCCTTAATTGCTGCTTGACTGTCAATATAAAAGTTAACACGGTTGCAGCTTCAGCTATTCTCTTCCAGGGTTTCTACTGCTTTGGTTACGGCTAATATTACCGCTTGGAAAACGCTACAGTAATCCGGCAGCCTGTAAGATCTGCTTATTTCCGGATCAGCACAGTATACCGCAGACTTTACTCTTTCCACTACTTTGGAACCATCTGTGTACACATGTATCGCCTCGTCCGCCATTTGCGCACCCTTGCGACAACCGTCCACCTCGAATTGCCTGAGCAGTTGGTTGATGACCAGCGTCCCCAGCAGAGGTGATAGCACCCCTCCCTGCGGCGTGCCCCTGCCCTATGATTTCGTGGCCTCGTACAATCCCCATTGTGATGTAATCTTTCTGCAATTTAACATGCAGCCGATCCATCTGATTAAGGCAGGATGTACTTTAATGTAATTAAGACCATCCATAATCGCCCATTTTGCAACATTACTGAAAGCCCCGGCAAAAAAAGTCTTTGGGATACACGTGAACGATCTTCCCCGCTTTTGGTAGAAAAGCTACACGAGCAGTTCTCCAAGAGTGCGGTACATGATTCAGTCTTATGCACCCATCGAATATTATTTTAAGCCATTCCACGACCGCCCTACTTGAGACTTGTAGCATGGCCGGGAATATACCATATGGGCCCGGCGATTTAAACTTAGAAAACGTCTTCACTGCCCACTCGATCTTGGTATCGGTCACCAAGCCCGGCACTACTAGCTCCGTGATCGAAGTGTGAGTGATGTCTGCTGGCTCTTCTAAACCATCTCCCGATGGGAAATGTGTATCGAGAAGCACCTCAAGGGATTCCTCACTATTACGTGACCATTCCCCGTTCTCTTTCTTTATTAGTCCCTGGACTATGTCTCCCTTTGTTAGGACTTTTTTCAACCGTGCTGTTTCGCTGGAGCACTCTTTGTCCGTACAGAAACTTTTCCATGAGTTTCTCTTCGCCCTGGTAATTTTACGCTTGTAGATCCTCAGTAGATCCCTGTACTCGTCCCGACACGCTTCGCTTTCCGCGGTCTTTGCGAGCTTAAACATTTCTTTTACCTGTCTTCTTAGAAGACTCAGCTCATTGCTCCACCATGGCGGCTTTGCTTTTCCTCTGAATCTTCTTAGAGGGCAAGCTTTGTTATACGCAGTTATAAGCGTCCTTGTTGAGAATTCATTGGACTCCTCCAGTTCCTCTACATTAGCAACCTCTTTGGATTGTCCCAGTTTTGTTTCTACATGTTTCTGGAATTTAGTCCAGTTCGTTGACCTAGGGTTTCTAAAGGTTCCTGCCTTCTCTACCCTCTTTAGGGGGATGCTGAAGCTGATATACGCATGATCGGAGAAGGATGGTCTATCAAAACCATTCAATCATACCTTGATATATCACGCTCGGAGCTCAATGTAATATCCAGAACATTGCTGGATGTAGGACCAATGTATGTAGGGACATTTCCCCCGTTGGCTATCTGCAAATTGGTTTGTAGGATGTAACAAAATAGAGATTCGCCTCTCTCGTTCGTATCTGCTCCTCCCCACGCATTGTGGTGCGCATTTGCATCTGCGCCTATGACCAACCGCCCTTTGCGCCCTTCCTCCTGTACTAGCATTTTGCCCTCCATCGGTGGAACCTCCGCAGCATGGGCCATGTATCCGGACGCCAGGATAAATGCCTGCTTATTCTTTTGCTCAACGGTCACCGCTACGAGATCCTTATTAAATTAGGCAGCATATATGAATGCAGCTGTTTCCTTACCATTAGTACAGCTTGCACCCGTCCTTCCGTTTGCGCGTAGTAAACGCCAAACCCGCGCGCGCTAAGTCCAGAAACCTTTCCTCCCGATGAGAGTCACGGCTCCTGGATCAGCACCACGTCAAACGAACCCTCCTCAAGGGTTAGGAGGAGTTCGCTCGACGCCACTTTACTGTGTTGGAGGTTTATCTGTAGGACTCGCAGCACCATTGGGCGGTTTGTTCCCCTCCAGCACCTTCGTCTTGACGTCGTCGTCCTTCCCTTGCCCTTTTGGTTTAGAGTATTCGAGGCCCCCTTCAGCCTCTCGTGACTGTTGTGCAGGGTGTTCCTCTGTGCGAGTCACAGCACCATTTAGCGGCTGGTCCTCTTCTAGCACGTTCGTGGTGACGTCGGGGACCTCCACCTGTCTTTTTTCCCTTAGGCTTTTGAGGTCCTTTTCGACTTCGCCCACCTCTAGCTTGTTAGGGGTTTTATCCTCGGGACTTCTTTTCCTGAGTCGCATTTAATTTTGCCAGTGCCAAAGGACATTTTGCCAAGCTGCGTGTACAAAATATCCTCCGCCTGCTTGTTTATTTGGAAGATGTAGAACTGACCATCCTCGGTAGGCCGAGATACAGTAAGTACCTTCCAATCCTGTGTCGGTATGTTCGGATTCTGATTCTGCTGAAGTCGCAGTGTATCCTCCGACTTCATCACGCATGGTATCCATACCTTAACTTTTGGTACCGTGGGGATTTGCGCTTTATCCACCACCTCAAACAGTGCGTTCGTGCCTTGCCTTTGGAGGTTTGGAACCACTTCCCCCAGCCACCGCAAGCTCGCGATGTTGTCGCATGCTATAATCTTCACACCATTATACCATCCCCCCGAATCAAAGGTTGGAAGGGGCTTACTTGGTTGTTCCCGCATCATCTTAAGCATTAAGCTAATAAGCTCCCTTTCCACAGATCTCCACCTTTCAGTAGTCATTTGTCCGAAAGGACTGCTACGATCAACCAGCGTCACAGTTAGTGTCTGCTTTGCCACATCACTCATCTTCTCGGGAAAAGCAGGAGTCTTAGTGTTATCTCCCTTTGGCACCTCCGAGAAAGCCGGATTCTTAGCGTTAACTCCCTTTATCGCCTCCGAGAAAGCCGGAGTCTTAGCGTTATCTTCCTTTGGCTCCTACTTCCGTAGTTGGAACTTCCCTCTGACTCGCAGCTTTCGAGGTAGTTGCTACCTCGCTATTGGAGCCCATCTGTCCTCCAGCTTTGGGTCTACTTGTCTTGTCTATGCGACTGCCCTGCCTCGCGGCTCTAGGACTGGGTCATTTCTGCCTCTTGAAAGCAGGCTTGTCGCCTTCCGCCGAACGTTGCCTCTTCATTCTGCCATTCGACGCTTCTTCCTCCTCGTACCGGTTGCAGAACCGAGGGTTTCTCGCAGCAAACCTTTTGAGCTGCCTTCGACCTACTTCTACCGCTTCATGGGTCCATTCCAATCTCTCGATCTCCACTTCTGTTGGGTCGACCACTGCTCCCAAGTGTTGTACAATTCTTAGTGCTGCACGGTACTGCGAGAGAGCTCTTTTACTTCCTCTGCTCCGTACCCTTCTCCACTCTTCTCCTCCGTTTTAATTTGTGTGCTTCTCCAACACGGAGTTCATTGAATCAGCACTACTCTCGCTCCCCGAGTCCGACGCACCGCTTGTCGTCCTTGGATTGCGATTCAGTCTTCCTCTTTACATCATCCTTATTACCATCAGGTAATGAGTCCTTCATCTTGGTCGTACGACCACCTGCCCAACGAGGCGGGCTCAGCGGTCCAGTATTATATACGGGGAAAGAACCGTCCGCCACATAAATACTTCCCGAGGTGGCCCGGTATCGGGAAAGCTCCGTTCGAATACAGCCGAATTTATCCCCTGGCTGCAAATCGTCCAATAGGTACGGCCCGCATAACACCCTGGATTAGGGGGTTGGCAGTTCTTGGTCACCGACATCCCGCCGCTCTCCTATGAGGCGAAACGGCGTAGATGTCAGTCCTAAGCAGCTCCGCCTCATAGCCGGGCTCTATGGAGTTCGGCTAAGCCCTCACACCAACGACAAGGTGCCTACCCTAGTGAGGGGTTGATTATGGATAAGTAAAAATTTAACCATTTGGGCCCACTTGCCGAAAGGCAAGTTATTTTTTAACGCTGAGTTAATTTAAAAATATTGTCAATAATGTATGAATTCAACCCAGGTTCACTCTGTGTTAAATATATATCTCGCCGTTCTGCCAGTGGGCTTTGAAGTATTCAGATCGAAGTTGAGCTAGACTGACGCGCGTCTCCCTGGGGAGAAGACATCCCGTGGAAGTCCTGAGCGCGGTATTTTAAAAGGCCTGTAGTTGAAAATAAAATTTTTCACAGACTACAAAATCTCAATAATGCTGAATTGATTGGGATCAGATGTTCCGCACATATTATACACAATTCGGCCCATTATGGATTGGAGCAGTTTGTTCTATTTGATATCAATTGTATTGTGTGCAAATTGTACGAATACTTCTCTATTTACACTGTTCGAACAACGGAATTGAAATCCTTTTGCGAATTCGTTGAGACAGTTTATAAAAATCTGCTCAATCATTGTAAAACGCGCTGGTTAAGCCTTTTCCCTACAGTCGAGAGGACTTTGAAAATGTTTGAGGCCTTGAAATCTTATTTTTTATCTTAAAACAAACCAGCTGCAACGATGGAGCATTTTTTTAATAATGACCTCAACGAAAGTTATCTATTATTTGTCCATTCATTTATGGCTTTGTTCCATTCAAAAATCGCTTCTATTGAAAAAAATACAATAACATTTTAGATATAATTTCAGTTTACGATGATCTCCTATCAAAAGTGGATGAACGACAAAAATCGAATTTTATTCCATTAGCTGTAAGGACGAATTTGGCACAATTAAGAAAAGATGGAAAGAAAAGATGGAAAAGGAAATTAAGAAAAAAGGAAGAACCGCAAGTGCTCAAAATTGGTAAATTTTTCTATTCGATACCATGTCACAATGCGAACTGCGAAAGAATTTTCTCTTAATGAGCTCGCAATGGACAAAGAAAGAAATCGTTTGACTCTTGAAAATGTTTAATTTTTCAGATTTTACATGTCTCGAATTCCAAAAAATTTTAACTCTTCCTGAGAATACTGAACTTTTGAAAAAAATTAGCAATTCCCAGAAATATGTCGGGAAGTGCTGACAGAGCACGAGATTCTTGAAATTAGAAGTAAGAAAGAAGAATGTATAAATAATTATCTCTAATAAACATGTTTGTGCGAATCGTTACATTATTTACAATATTCCCCTACCCTTTATAAACTTTTTTGAAGTTGCCTGGGTGCAATTTGCCCGTCTTCGTCTGCGGTTAGAAGGTTAAACTTGGTCAAACTTTTTAATATTGAAATTTGATTACCTTTTTTGTTGGAAGTGTCTCCGATTCATATCTCGGGCATCTGGTAACCCTATTTTAGGTATATACTCAGTTATAAAATACAACAACTGTAAGATAAAGATTAGATTAAAATAATTAAAATAATATAGATAGTTATGTTACAGACTCAGAGTTCTTTAAAACATTTTTGTTATTCGTAGTTTTCATTTAAAATCGGTGCAGGTGCATAGTGATCCCTAGACCGCATGTGCCTCTGTTATTAATATAAATTTGACATTGCAATTTTCTGCTTATATTCATAAATTAATATGTAAAATAATTTAGTAGCTGAGATAAGATACGTGTGACATCATTAACATAGATTAGAGTTACGGTGACCATCCGTACAATTGTTTTTGAGGAGCACAAATACACTGTATAAACTTTTTTCCGAAACCGCATTGTACTCAAACCAGAAGAATATCGAGGGAAAGTACTTAGTTTTCATGGGGAAAGTACTTACGTATCGTGGCTTACTCACTAAAAAGCTCAGTAAACTTATCCTTTACGTACATATTAGCCGTGTTTTTTGACACACATATACGTTTACGTTTGCGCGTAAAAAAACCGCGTATCCTCGCTTAGATAACACAGGCCGACACAATTTAACCAACATTCAGACCCAGAAACCGGACTATATATTTCCGAAGGTTCGAAGCTCTGGTTTTCGAGATATCCTAGCATAAAAGTGGAAAAACTCCGTTTTTGTCCATATTTGAGGTTATGTAGCCTTGCAGATGTTTTCTTTCACCAAAATTAAAGAATGACATCTTTAAATACAAGTTTTCTTCTTTTAAATGGCGTTGAGTTTGCTCAAATATAATTTTTTTCGCTGAGATATCGCGTTTTGAAATTTTCATGTTTCTAAATTTTCCTACACCTCAAAATCGATTGAGATAACATAGACATGATATAGTCGATTACTAATTTTCTTGAATTGAGTATTATTTTTCTTAAAATTTTGTCTCACAGCATAAGTGTGCTAACTCACCACACCTCTACACTACCTAACCTCGGGTACCGAGTCACACACAGCCCTAACCCCTAGAAACCCCGCTATCATAGCGCAAGCAGGCTAACCCACTTAAACCTGGGGACAGCGTTTACTCGCATTATTTTCTTAAAATAAGTCTTATTTATCTAGATGTCTCACACCAAAAGTGGGCTAACCAACTTCACTGTTCACCCATCAACTACCGTATCCCCTAACCCATAGAAACCGCCCCTACCACACCACAAGAAACATGAAAATTTCAAAATGCGATATCTCAGCGAAAAAATGATATTAGAGCAAACTCAATGCCATTTGAAGGAAGAGGACTTCTATTTAAAGATGACATCCTTAAATTTTGGTGAGAGAATACATCTGCAAGGCTACATAACCTCAAATATGGGCAAAAACGGTGTTTTTGCACTTTTAGGTTAGGATATCTCGAAAACCAAAGTTGATAGAGCAATTTTGAGGCCAGATTTTGATTCATCACATAAAAATCCTTCGAAAATATATAGTCCGGTTTCTAGGTCTGAGATGCTGTCGGCCTGGGTAATGCTTAGGAGACCCATCTAGCGGCAACTAGCTACAGAACATGTTGTACCGAAAAGCGCAGACACAAACCTCTGGTGGCCATAGTGTATAACATATAGCTGAATCGGTTGCGATGAATAGTGGACACACCATTTGTAGAGGTGATACATGGAATTAGTGTAGAGGTGAAACATAGGCACATATTTCAGTTGCATGTGAGTATAATGAGTATTGAAATTTCGGAGTACTAATAATAAAGTTTACCGCTTACCAGTCCATATAAAGTTTAAGCGTAAACGTAGATAGATGTAAAAAAACACAGCTATTATAAAGAAAATCTGACTGTAAGGATAACAATATTTGGAAGTCTAATAAGGATTTTAATTTACTTACAAGAAAAAATTCCGTGATGCCAATGTCTTAATTCGGAGCCTTAATTCATTTCTACACACTCCATTTACTGTAGAATCATGAAACAAAGAGCTAAAGATTTGGCAATCAAGCGTTATCCGCCTAATGAATAACCGTGTTTTTTTACACGCGTATACGTTTACGTTTGCGCGTAAAAAACGCTTATCCTCGCTTAGATAATGCTTAGCAGACCCATCTAGCTACAGGACAGGGTGTACCGAAAAGCGGAGACACAACCCTCTGTTGTATGTCTGTGCATAAAATATAGCTGAATCAGTTGCGATGATTTGTGGATACACACCATTTATAGAGGTGAAACATAGAATTAGTGTTGAGGTGAAACATAGACACATATTTCAGTTACGTCTGAGTATAATGCGTATTAAAAATTAGTAGTACTAATTTTATGCACAACAATTTCAGAGGTGTATTTAAAGTTTGACGCTTAGCAGTCCATATAAAGTTTAAGCGTAAACGTATACGCGTGTAAAAAAAACACGGCTAATGTGAAATAAATCAGCTGATATTTATAGGAGCGTTCCAATGTACTATCCAGCACTGGATCACGATCAAATCTCACTGAAACGATACGGATCAGTTCTATAAGAGTTGCCGCACATAACGTGTACATGTACTATTATTCACAAAATTTTTTCCTACAAACTTACAACCTGTATGCCATAAAACGATGTATTTCCATATAAAAATATATGAAGGTTAAAAAATAACGAATACTAACACCTAACAAGCGGGACCGGCATTCAAAATACGTCCAAATATGCAGGGAGAGGTATCAAAAGAAGCTTTTATAAATATTGTAGTAGTTTTGTGCCAAAAAGTGTGCTTATCTGAAACGGATGGTACCTATTTTAGTGAGTGTTAAAAAAAGAAATTATAATTGAAAAAAGTTGTACATTAGGGTGTGTCGATTTGTATGGACGAAAGTTAACCGATATCGCGCCATCAATTTTTCGATAGGATTTGGGATCAGGAAAAAAAATCCAATACGCATACCCAAAAAAATAATTTTAGAGCCTGCGAAATTTAATTTTTTTGACTTTTTTCGACTTTGATTTTTAAGGTTTTTTTCATGACCTACTAAAAAAAATTTCATAAAAATATTTTTTTTTTTTTTTCAACAAACTGTTATCGACAAAGTTTTTAGCTGATATTTTTGGGCGGACAGTTTTACAATCACATGAAAATTTTTTTAGTAGGTCATGAAAAAAACCTTAAAAATCAAAGTCAAAAAAATGAAATTTCGCAGGTTCGAGAATAATTTTTTTGGGTATGTGTAGTGGAACTTTTTTCCTGAGCCCAAATCCTATCGAAAAATTGATGGCGCGATATCGGTTAATAAATCGACCCACTATATTGTACATATATACTAACATATACACATACATACATATGTACCTAGGTATGATATTATGGTTCCCTTTAAATATTTTGGTAATTCTTTGCTTTAGCTAACAACTGCTAAAACTAGCGCAAAAATGTCGGGAGAGGTGTAAAAAGATGCGCTTTGGACCCAGGACCACGAATCCGAAAGCGCAAATTGAAAATTTTATTTCTTTGGTTGTTGTAATTTTGATGATTTTGAGCCACACTTTAGATTTCATTAGAACAATTTAGATTTTGCGCGTGTGTATAGCTTTGATCTCCAAACTGGTTTATGACTCACCCAGGCTAATTTTTTATAATCGGGGCCGGAGACCGCCAATGCAGAAAAATGTTCTCCGCAAAAATACTATGGCTACCACTCCCGGTTTACGAGCGCTCCGTGACCATTTTTCGGTTTTTTGGAAATATCTTTTGACAGAAATAAAATTTTTAATTTCCGCTTTCGGGCTCGTCGTCCAAAACGAGTGTTATATTTTTGGACGGGTTTTGGCAGTTGTGAGCTAAAATAAAGAATTACCAAATCAAAAGCCCTTGGAATCTCGGCAGGAATACTGTTCGTGGTATTGCATATATAAATAAATTAGCGGTACCCGATAGATGATGTTCTGGGTCACCCTGGTCCATATTTTGGTCGATATCTCGAAAACGCCTTCACATATACAACTAAGGGCCACTCCCTTTAAAAACCCTCATTAATACCTTCAATTTGATACCCATATCGTACAAACACATTATAGTCACCCCTGCTCCACCTTTATGGCGATATCTCGAAAAGGCGTCCACCTATAGAACTAAGGCCCACTCCTTTTAAAAATACTCATTAATACCTTTCATTTGATACCCATATCGTTCAAACAAATTCTAGAGTCACCCCTGGTCCACCTTTATGTTGATATCTCGAAAAGGCGTCTACGTATAGAACTAAGGCCCACTCCTTTTTAAAATACTCATTAACACCATTTATTTGATTCCCATATCGTGCAAACACATTCTAGAGTCACCCCTGGTCTAGGTCACCCTGGTCGATATCTGAAAAAGGCGTACACCTATAGAACTAAGGCCCACTTCTTTCTGAAATACTCATTAATACTTTTCATTTGATACCCATATCGTACAAACACATTCTAGAGTCACCCCTGGTCCACCTTTATGTCGATATCTCGAAAAGGCGTCCACCTATAGAACTGAGGCCCACTCCCTTTTAAAATACTCATTAACACCTTTCATTTGATACCCATATCGTACAAACACATTATAGTGTCACCCCTGGTCCACCTTTATGGCGATATCTCGAAAAGGCGTCCACCTATAGAACTCAGGCCCACTCCGTTTTAAAATACTCATTAACACCTTTCATTTGATACCCATATCGTACAAACACATTCTAGTGTCACCCCTGGTCCACCTTTATGGCGATATCTCGAAAAGGCGTCCACCTATAGAACTAAGGCCCACTCCGTTTTAAAATACTCATTAACACCTTTCATTTGATACCCATATCGTACAAACACATTCTAGAGTCACCCCTGGTCCTCCTTTATGGCGATGTCTCGAAAAGGCGTCCACCTATAGAACTGAGGCCCACTTCCTTTTAAAATACTCATTAACACCTTTCATTTGATACCCATATCGTACAAACACATTCTAGTGTCACCCCTGGTCCACCTTTATGGCGATATCTCGAAAAGGTGTCCACCTATAGAACTGAGGCCCACTCCCTTTTAAAATACTCATTAACACCTTTCATTTGATACCCATATCGTACAAACACATTCTAGTGTCACCCCTGGTCCACCTTTATGGCGATATCTCGAAAAGGCGTCCACCTATAGAACTAAGGCCCACTCCGTTTTAAAATACTCATTAACACCTTTCATTTGATACCCATATCGTACAAACACATTCTAGTGTCACCCCTGGTCCACCTTTATGGCGATATCTCGAAAAGGCGTCCACCTATAGAACTAAGGCCCACTCCGTTTTAAAATACTCATTAACACCTTTCATTTGATACCCATATCGTACAAACACATTCCAGGGTTACCCTAGGTTCATTTTCCTACATGGTGATTTTCCCTTATTTTGTCTCAAAAGCTCTCAGTTGAGTATGTAATGTTCTGTTACCCCCGAACTTAGCCTTCCTTACTTGGATTAAATTTTTAGAGTTTTCTTAATTACTTTTAATGCTTACATATTAATGCACTGGCATTGGCATATCTTTCTTATCGTAAAATGACTTTTTGTGCAATAATTTTCAAAACTTTTTATCAAACATTAAACTCAACGGCGCACATACACATACGCACAAGTACAGTGGAACCTGTTTAAGTTGCACTCCAGTACTGAATGATATAGTGAACTTTCGTTTCGAATCGTTTGCGTATTAGTATTCCGTAAAACGATCGCTGCAACAGACGGAAGCAGCTGCTAAAAAAAAAAATGGTATTTTACTTTTTTTTATTTATTCAAATGGATATGTCAAAATGGCAAAAAAGTGTTTCCAGAGTTTTAAAATTTAGCAAAAGACATGAAAGTTTTTGAAAAACTCATAAATCCTCATAAATTTTTAAATAGGTTACATATGGCACGCTAAAATTTGACAAAGACTTTCGACTTCTGCTTGACATAAGGGCCGAACGAAAACTATAGAGAATATCATTGTTAGACAAAATTGTCAAGAGATGAATCGTTCGCCTGAACTTTCGTAGCAATACAGAATGATGTCCTTAATTTAAGTTTTGCATATTAGATAAGACCCAACCGAGGTCTACTCAGGTGAGTCTCAATATTAAAATTATTTCTATGGAACATTTCGTAGACTTTGAAGGGTTAATAGAAGTTATATAACAGAAGTTTCAAAAGTTGAACGTGTGATGAATGCAACGCTGTCGGATCATCAGCTAACCTTTAGAACCACGAACAATTATTATCGAAGAATTACGTGGGTTTAGTAATAAAATTGAAGAGATTAATACCACAACAGCAAAATGTATTGTTCAGTTGCGATATCGATGCAAATATTGTTGCGGAAAATGCAACATCAAGATATTTTAGAAAACTTGTAATTAAATGGGGTCGCCCGTCGCGGCAATGGTTTGGCAAACATTCCGAGTGTATTTCTGCCAACATAAGCTTGCCTGCAAAAATTTATCTGCCTTGCAAATGCCGTTAGGAGTTGGCAGAAATATGTTGGAAAAATTAAAAAGGAGCACGATGCAAATTGAAAGACCACTGCTATTTAAATCTTCTTGGAGGTACATCGCTCCAAATATAAATTTTTTAATTTTTGGTCTTAACCCTCCGATTAGCGGTGAATAAATTCAATACATCTTAGCGTTGTCGTCTGGACAGACGAAATTTGACACTTTGAACTTTATCCACAAATATTTAAACATTGAAGAAATCTCGTCGCACACTGTGATTACCCAGAAATAAATTTGACTTTTTATTGATAAATTTTGAAATGAATACGAACAGGCCCGACGAGAGGGGAGGGGGAATGGGGGATTCCTCCGGATCAGGCGTTTCTGAGAGGGCCCGCGATTTAGAGGTACTAAGACATTTTTTTAATTCAGGAATCTTTAGTTGTTCCATGTGCAATTTTTAAGCCGAATTTCAAAAGCAACGAATATCTGCCTTTCGTTATAATATAGTAATGTGAAAAATAATTAGAAAAGTCCTTTTCCTTAAAATTTAAGAATAAATATTTCATTTGGCAGCTGGCTCAAAACCATTCATGTTCCGCATCCGATTCGACTATTGATAATGATTTTTTGCCAGTGAGGAGACAATAAAAACATCAAACAAAAATGTATCTTTACATGAACCCGAAATCCAAAAGTTTCGTGGTGACATGAAAGTTCATCTTCAAAAAGTCTTCCAACAAACCACCAATTCTGTATCAAAGTCCAGATTATTTAAACGACTTGGACATCGGTACCGTGAATAATGCGTTTTTGCGATCTGAAGAAGTCAACGAAATAATTCGTCGAGGTCATCAAAAGTGTCCTGTTATTTTTCTACGTGATCGTCGTGACAAGGCATTTCGTACCTCGTTGTTAAACAGAATCTTGCCAAATGGAGAGAAAGTGGAGCGTGGCTGGTTGGTGTGGAATGCCAATAGCAATGCTCTTTATTGTTTACCATGTCGTCTGTTAAGCACCAATACTTTAAATCGACCTAAAATCCTGGCGGATATTCGAAATTGAAGGCGGGAAGAAGCTATACTATAAACTGCCAGTACACGAAAATACTCAAGATCACATTAAATGTTATATTCAATGGCGATCTTTATAAAATCTAATTCAAAAGGAGGCTACAATTGATACACTTATCAATGAACAGCTAATCACTGAAACTCAAAAGTGGAAAGAAATTTTATATAGAATTTTGGACACTATTTTATTTTTGGGTGAAAGAGGCGTAGCACTCAGAGGCCAAAGTATGTACATATATTGGTGAACGAAATAATGGAAATTTTGTAAGCATCTTAGAACTCATAAGCCATTATGATCCGATACTTAGAGATAATTTGGGGAAAGTTAGGATTTCACAACAGCCGCACAAACTTTTACAAGTTCACTATCTTTCCCCAGACATTTAGAACGAGTTTATAGAAATTTGTGCAAAACACGTGAGGGAAACTATAATTAGATCAACGCAAGAAAGCCAAGTATATTGCTGTTATCGTTGATGCTTGATGCTAGTTACGTTGAACAGACTAGTTCATTTTGCGCTACCTCCATTTCAATTCGAAAGCAACGAATTTTACAACTCAAGAACGGTTTTTGGCTTTCGTGGATTGTAACCAAAGAACTAGTCAGGAAATCGTTGATTTAATTTGCCATACTCTAGGTAAACATGAAATCCCATTAAAAGATTACTCGCATTGTGCAGCCCACAGTCTGAATTTATGTGGTGTTGATGCTGCAGAATGTTGTACGGCTGCAATTACTTTCTTCGGAGTTGTACAAAAATGTTTTACTATTTTCAGCAGCAGTCCACAACAATGGGACATCCTCAAAAAAAAAAAAAATGTACCGAGCTCTCTTCACAGTCTTTCAGACACTAGATGGTCGGCTATAATTGAGGCAATCAGACCATTCGCAAACCATGTTCCAGGATTAACACAAGCACTAAACGCATTACTTAAGCTAAATTTGACTGCACAAGCATACGGAGATATTACCGGCACTCTCAAGTACATCAACAAGTTCGAATGTATCTTTCTGTCCTCAATTTGGTTCAAAATACTGACTACCATTAATGAAAGAAGCGTCGTACTCCAAGCTAGAGACGCCACCATAGATGTTGAGGTCCGATATCTGGTTCCCCCCATAAATTCAGAAAACAAAAATTCGGAAACACATTTTTTCAGAAAACATTAGTCAGAACCCTTTTTAGAAAGCCAAAACTCAGAAGTCAAAATTCAGAAACAAAAATTCAGAAATCAATATTCAGAAGGCAAATTTCAGAAGTCAAAATTCAGAAAGTAATCAGACAGCAAAATTTAACGTTTTTTTGCTGGCTGATTACAATGGTTCAATTATATGGTTGGCTCATCTCATCAGCTGATTTTATTTATTTCATTGCATGGTCGATGGGATTGTCAAAAGGAGATTGCAAACTCAAAATGAAACCAACACATTGGCAACATTTTCTGACACATAAAAAACTGCTAAGTTTTATGTTTCCATTCCATATCATTCGCACTAACACCAATACACAGATTTTGACAATTTGAACAGACATATTTTGTTATTGTACAGATGAGCCAACCATATAGTTGAACCATGCTGATTACTTTCTGAATTTTGACTTCTGAAATTTTTTTCAGCCTGGAACACAGCAACGTCGAAAGAAGGCGTTATATCCAATCGAATTATGGAATATGTATAATATCACCAAATTGGGTGAAGTCCGTACAAATAATTCTATCGAAAGGTGGCACAACGTCATTCGAAGTGCGTTTGGGGCACACGCTAACATATTTAATTTCATAAATAAAATAAAAAACGAACATGCAATAACAGAAACAAAACTGCAGAAATTTTCAGCTGGAGGCGAGCCATATCGGAAACGCAGGATAAAATATAAGGACTTCGTTTTTTTATATTGTAAAATCATTTGAAAAAGACAAGCGCGAAAAGATTTAATTAATTACATGCTTGCTATTGCACACAATTTAAAATTTTAAATTTTACTACTTTTTCTTTATACACAATTCCTTCCAAACAAATGAACGTTTCCGAATTTTGAGAAAAATTTAATGTTTTTTATGTCGTCTGATTACTTTCTGAATTTTGACTTCTGAATTTTCCCTTCTGAAATTTGACTTCAGAATTTTCACTTCTGAAATTTGACTTCTGAAATTTGACTTCTGAGATTTGACTTCTGAGTTTTGACCTCTGAATTTTGTCTTTCTGAAAGAAGGGTTATGACTAATGGTGTCTGAAAAAATGTGTTTCTGAATTTTTGTTTTCTGAATTTATGGGGGGCACCCCGACATCTAGATGCCTTATTAGCTGATTTGAAGTTGATCAGGAACCAATTTTAAACGAATGCAAAACAGTTGCTATCCAACTGAACATCTCGCCAAAGTTTCCGGACATTCGAAAGAGAAAACCCAAAAGACGTTTCGAAGATAATTGAGATGAGATAATTACGGATGATCCAGAGTCTTATTTTAAAAACAATACATTCTTGGTGATCGTCGATTCGGTAATCACTGGCATTACTGAGGGACTTGCAGCTATGTGAAATTTGAAGGAGACGTTTTCCTTTTTGTGGCAATTTGAAGACATGGATGAAACTACGGTTCGGGCGAGTGCAGCAAAATTTGTCGCAAAATACAAGTCGGACGTTTCTCAAAGCTAATAATGCGAAATAATTCACTAGAGACACATTTACCAAGCAAATTTTGATAAAGGTCTGTCACCATTGGAATTGCTAAATGCCATATATGTTCAAAATCTGTATACAATTTTACGCAACATTGGTGTTGCTTTACGTATCTTTTGCACTATACCTGTCACTGCAGCTAGTGCAGAACGTTCTTTCAGCGTCCTTGCAAGAATCAAAAACTTTCATAGATCGTGTTAATCTCAAGAGCGAGTTTCAGGACTTGCCACACTTTGTGTTGAATCCGTTTTGGCAAGACAGTTAAATTTTGATATTATTATAAAAAATTTTGCAGCGAAAAAAGCAAGAAAAGTCACTCTTTGAAGTCCGAAATTAATATATTGAATAATTAAAATTTATAATCATCATTGCATTTATCAGAAATGTACTAATATGTTGCCAAATAACTAGAAAAGATTATTTGAAACAATATGTGGCTGTTAAAAGAGAATTCAATTTCAACGTTACAATAAAACAGTATAAATAGTAAATATTCTGTGTTAATTTTATTTTCAGCCTTAGTCCAAAAATCATTTAGTTGATGTGGCAAACATTTTTTTTATGTAATCCATCAATAATGTTTCATGAATGAGACGTCATTAATTCAAATTAATCAAATGTATTAGTGGATTTTTTATAGGGGGCCCGTAAGTTGTTTAGTCCCGGGCCCGGATTTTTTCTCTACGGCCTTGAATACGAACTATGAAGTCTTATAGGCTTAAAATTATATTCCTCCAGCCAGAAGACAACGCTAAAATGTGACATAATCAACTTTGGTACAAAAAAAAAGATAAAATAAAAAAAAAAAAATATCGATTTCCGAATTATTATAAAGACCGCCTCTAAACTTAAAATGTGATCGGGTGGGTAGGAGTAAAGTTATTCACGAAAATAAAGCCTTCTCGTCAGGCCAGACGCCACAATCTATCGGAGGGTTAACAAATCTCTAAAGAATTCCACTACTGATCTCAGTTGAGCTTGCGAATAAAAAGTGATAAGCTGTGATTTTTTTACATGTATATACATATGCACTTAAACTTTATATGGACTGCTAAGTGTGTAAATTTACCTAAACTTATGAAATTGTTGCGCAGAAAATTAGTATTGCTAAAATTTAGTATGCATTATACTCATTTGTAACTGATGTGTGTCTATCCATTTTATCTCTACACTATTCTCCCTTTATATGACGAAAAAGTGTATGAGTCCACGATTCATCGCAACCGATCCAGCTATACATTATACGCTGTGACCTACGTGTCTCCGCTATTCAGTATAACCCGTTTTGTAGTGAGTTATTTACCAATGTCGCGAGTCTTCAATAATTGGTTCTCCTAAATATTATCTAAGTGATGATAAGCGGTTTTTTTACTCGCAAATGTAGATGTATATACGGGTAAAAAACGCAACTGTTAACTCGACTCGAAAGAGTTGATCGAATGAATTTCATTCGATGAAGACCAGCGTCATTGTGAATTTAGATAAATATATGCCGTCTTTCAGTGAGTTTTACAGCTCCGGCTTACGTCCAATTCTCACGGTAATGCTCTGGATCATTGAGAGACTTGAGAAGCAGATGTCGTAAAATTTTCGCACACGTGAAATGTGATGGGCAGATGTCGCCGCTGTTTTTCATTTAATTCATACGGCGAAAGGCTAAGCAGCTACATCTATTTTTTGAAAAAGTAGGTTTATTAAAGGCAGTGTTGCCAAACTAAAAAGAAGTAATTAACAAATTATCTGGCTCACAAATTGAACCAGACTTCTATCTGGATTTATCTGGTTCAAATCGTTGTTGTTGCATTTACATGCAAAATTATTTATCTGGCTCAGGATTTTGCCACCGGATGATAGCTATAATCGTTCACGAAACCACATTAGGGCTGACTACATTCACGACGGCGGTGTAGCCACGATGCCTTTTAAATTGATTTAGATTTCGTACATTCATAGGTTTACGAAAGTGCACGATTTCTTGGTGCCCTCACTTTTCATAAAATTACCTATGTTTAGCTTCACTAATAGATCATGGCATGGTTAATAAATTCATCATAAAAAAATTTATCAAAAAAATTTTTTTCTAAGTACTTATCGGGTCTTTGTAAACTAATTGCTTCCTATTTCTGCTACTAATATTTCTCGACAAATAGTAAATAACAACACAGTTAACGGATGTCAACCCGATTTGGGAGCAAAATGGCTGCAATTGTCAAAAAATTTATTGAATCATGGTCTAGTCCTAAATATGACTTTAGAATGAACATATGTTAATACAAACTCAATTTGTGGTTTATTAGACTATAAATTTTTGGGCCTAGAGCTTAGATATAACTACAACACTACATTTTAAGGCCTAAGATGAAATAATAACAATAAATAAACAAATGCGAAATTTTCGAATTCAGATAAATAATGCACTATTAGAATTATCTTCGATAAAGGCATATCCTAGTTAAAACCTTACCGAATTAAGTTGAGAAAGGACACTTGTGGAACTAATTCCGCGATATAGTTTCGAGTTGTCTGACATAGCCGGGAGTGCAGATAAAGTAATCTTTCCCTCAGCCGTCGACTTAGAAACTCAATCGAATCCATTGATTGCAAAACATAAACAGGTGGACACATTTTTTAGATTTTACTGTAATTTAAATCACAATATCACCACAATCCGATCGCCTTATCAACCAAACTCATTCTATAAGCGCGCTCTCATATCCAGTTCAGTGGAGCACCAACAATTTGTCTTTGATTTATCTCTTATCTATAGGCGCTAATAATTTGCTCTCATCGTACTCGTTAGGTTTCTTTTTATTGCAGAAACACTTTTAAAATAGTCGAAATTGATTCGGTTGATAACCAGTGCAGGTTTCACTCTCGCTCAGCGCATACCGATTAAACTCACATTCCTAACACTCAGTGAATGAGTAGCGATCAGTTGTAACCGCGTAACACAGTGACAACGTGAATAACAAAAAAAAAAAAAAAAAAAAATATTAAAAATATAGTAATAAATAAATAAAACGGTGTTTCACATGTGTTATTAAGTATTTTAATAGTTTAAATTTTTTTAACATTTTATCTAAAAATTTTTACCGCAATATTTGCACGTTATCAATAGAATATTTCAATTATTTTGATTTGAATTAAACCTAAAAAATGGATATGAATCATACGGACGATGAAGCTACTTGCCCTATGATTATGGTGGTAAGTTAGTTTATTAATCTAAATTATTTGATACGGGTGTAGATCTACATATACATTAGGGTGGGTCGATTTGTATGGACGAAAGTTAATTTGGGCACAGGAAAAAAAAAGTTCCACTACGCATACCCAAATAAATAATTTTCGAGCCTACGAAATTTATTTTTTACTTTTTTCGACTTTGATTTTTAAGGTTTTTTTCATGACCTACTAATTTTTTATTTATTTATTTAATTCATTCTGTCTAAAAGTACATGCTTTCTTACAGACTAGTTAAAAATAGAAAACAATTCAAGCTTAAACTTATATAAAAGCTATTATTAAAATTAAGAACATTACTGAATCGATTTGCTAGATGTATAGTCCTAGTTATAGGTTCATTCATAGCATAATTCGTTTTATGAGTTATTTCGATGAATAATCTATTATGACGAAGATCACGCCGTGGAATATATGGAATGAACAAATTAGATAAATCGGAGCAATTTATGCTCAAGTTTATTTCATTATAGGCAAGCATTAGTGAAATACAAGTTCTGAAGACCAAGCAATTTGCGGCTGCTGGTATACGATGGGAGACCGTCTGGCCAGTGAAGCATCCGTAAAGCAATTTTCGTAAAAACTTTTTGAACTCTTTCAATTTTATAGGAGTTAGATTCATAAAAAGGATTCCATATTATTAAACAATATTCAAGGCGACTTCTGACCAAGGAGATATAAAGTGCCTTTAACGTCATAGGGTCCTTAAAGTCACTGGTGTTTCGTCTAATGAACCCAACCATTGCAAAGGCCATTGCAACAATGAAGTCAATATGACTAGAAAAAGAGAGTTTGGAGTTAAAAATGACTCCCAAATCTTTAATCTCTTGACAACGATTAAGAGATTTAGCATTTAGTTTGTAGTTCAAATATGTCGCAGTTGTCTTTTTGGAATAAGACTCAACGCAGCATTTGTTTGTATTTAAAAATAAACTATTGTCTGCGCACCAACCGGCAAAAGAGTCCAGATCAGATTGCAAGTTAGTGCAGTCAGAGCTATTACGGATCGTCAGAAATAGTTGTCATCGTCCGCAAACATCAAACACTTTGCGAATTTGAATTGCTGGGGCAAATAATTTATGAAAATTAAGAATAATAGAGGGCCACAATGGGTACCCTGCGGAATATCTGACCAGGCGTTTATATACAGAGATGACTTGTCGGCTCCAATTGCCACATAGAGCTTTCTCTTCGATAGAAAACTCGTGAAGAATTTCAACAAGTTTCCATTGATTCCATACTTGGCTAACTTGCGTACTACGATAGTATGATCAACCTTGTCGAATTCATATGTATACCCGTATGTCCGTATTTATTATTTTTTTTTTCAAAAAACTGTTATCGCCAACGTTTTTAGCGGACATTTTTGGGTCGGACAGGGTGTACATGAAAATTTTACAATCAAATGGAAATTTTTTTGGTAGGTCATGAAAAAAACCTTAAAAATCAAAGTCGAAAGAAAGTAAAAAAAAACTGAAATTTCGCAAGCTCGAAAAATATTTTTTTGGGTATGCGTAGTGGAACTTTTTCCTGAGCCCAAATCCTATCGAAAAATCGATGGCGCGATATCGGTTAATAAATCGACCCAATCTAATGTACATACTTGCTTGCATGAGTAAAAGGTGTGCCAATTAGATATCTACATTTGTGAAAATCATACTAAAATTTCTGACCGCACAAATGATCCAGGTAACTATGGAAATTTTATGCGAGACGCCAAGAAGTAAAAGAGGTTACTTAGAAGAAAGAGAAGTGAGACCAATCGGCGTGGGTGCGAGGAGCGTTAAATATTATTAAAAATAAAAATTGACGCGATTTACCTTCGAGAAGATTTATACCGAGCTTCTCTTCCAATTTGCGTCGTGCTCCCTTTTAATTTCTCCTACAAATGAGGGGGGGGGGGGGGGGGGCGGGTACTTTCTTACTTAATTAACGCTTAGCCGTTTAAACGGTTATGGCCGTCCAAAAAGGCGCGTCAGTCACTCCTTCGCTCTGCTAACTGGCGCTAATTGGTCGCAACAAGGAATTTAAATCGTTTTCCAATTTCAAAGTGGGGGCCGCCCCTTTCTCTGCTTCGATAGGTGGACTCCGATAAAAAAATACTTTCTTAGCCGGAGCGTCATCTTTCATTCGCATAACATAGCCTAGCCAACGTAACCGTTGCGTTTCAATTTGCTGGAGTATGTTGATGTCTGCGTAAAGCTCTTCTTCGGAAGTTGGGGTCGGCGATGCGTAGAGGTCCATAAATATTTCGAAAAACTTTTATCTCCAACACTCCAAGAGCGACTTCTTATGATGTTTTCATGGTCCATACTTCTGCATCATATAGCAGGACGGGTACGACAAGTGATTTATAGAGCGTGATTTTCGTTTGCCATTAATTTCAATCAATTGCTTACTTAGTCCAAAGTAACATTTATTGGCAAGAGTGATTCTTCGCTGGATTTCAGAGCTGATGTTATTGTTTGTGTTAATGCTGATTCCCAAAGATATGGCTGCTAAAGGTAGTGTGATTGCCGAGGCGCAAATACGTTGACTCTTTGCTCTATGATAGCAGGTAATTGTTTTTGTCCTCATTCACCATCAAGCCCATCTTTTTCGCTTCTTTTTCGAGATTGGAGTAAGCATCTCGTTTAGTTTCGAACGGCTCGGAGAGGTCTTTACCAATTCTGACTGAGCTGATGGGTTGCTGAACGTCATTTTGCACAGCCGTTTAAGTTTTGCGGAAAAACCGAATTCACATATAGCGGCATATAGGCAGCTTCTCTTCATGCTGTCGAAGGCGGCTTTAAAATGGACGTGATATGTGTCAATTCTTATTTCGCAAATTTTTTCCAAGAGTTGGCGCATTCTGAAAATCTGGTCGATGGTCAAACCAGGTCTGAAGCCGCACTGATAAGGTCCAATAACCGATTCACGGTGGGCTTCAGTCTTTTGCACAATACACTTGACAGGACTTTATATGCGATATTAAGAAGGCTGATGCCGAGATAGTTGGCGCAGTTTGCAGGATGCTCTTTCTTGTGGACTGGGCAAAGAACTCACTAGTGGTAGCGTTCACACACTCTTCTTGTTGCGCTTGCTTTAAACGTAGCCCTGTAGGCAGCGTCTTTTATTTCATCGTACCAGTTGTTTTCCTGTGGTCGCCGGTAACCAATTTTTTCTTCGGCGGCAGAACGGAGTGCTTTGGAGATATGGCCCATTGCTCCTGAGTTCCGTCGGGTTGACTCGTGCTCTCAGAAAGTCGGGACGGGACCTACACACATGTTTTATGCCGACTTCGAACGGCAGCTGCATGGCAGATGAATTTTCACTGAGAAGCTTTTCATGGCCGAAATACACTTGGAGTTTGTATCAAACCAACGCAAATGCTGATTGAAACACGCGGCGGCTTGATGTTAGCAATGCCCGAAAATTCTGCTAGAATTAATTAAAATTTAGGCAGGGTTTTTCCGCGTCATTTGAAATCAAGTAGCTCGATTTCTTAAATCTGAGGCTGGAGAAGGTAATTCTAAATCTTAGTGCCAAAATCTATTACAAGAGGGAAAATTTCTGGTCTTATTCGGGTTTGGATAAACAGGCAAAAAATGAGTTTCGCGTTGAACGAGGACAAGACGAAGTACTTACTTAGCAAGCACGTCACGTTTTAACAACGAAAAGAATTTCAGCCTATAATTCATGTAAAAAATCACTCTGGCCAACAAGTCCAACTTTAAACTGAAAAGAGAATTAAAAAGTAAAGTTGATTACCGCAAACCAATCTATTAGTTTCTCATCAATTCTGCCTTGGTGGAGGGCTAGGAACCATGGACAGTGACCTTGGGCGCGAGTGTTATGATTATGGTACGTTAGGCTGGTAACTAGGTTAGGTTAGGTTAGAGTGGCCACCGGTGCGAGTACCAGTGCACTTAGGCCCAAAAGGTCTCATTGTGATATCACGTGGATCTCTCCTCTACTCAAACCAACAGGTCGATTCAGCATATGTCAGGCAGTTTTTAGGTTCCAACTAAGCCAGATCACAAAGATCGTCAAAGAAGGGATATCCCAGAGATCCTTCCTCTTGCGCTAAAGCGTAGGACAGTCGCACAGAAAATGCCTGACTGTTTCTATCTCCTCTTCGTCTTTGCAGCTTCTGCTGTAATCATTATAAGGAGTACCCAGCCGTTGTGCCTGCTTGCCGATTTCTATGTGGCCGGTTATAAATCCAACCACAAGAGATATGCCCCCCTTCCAAGAAGAAGGAGACTTTTTGTGCATCTCGCGCTCTATTTAGGCCACACGAGCTTAGTATGGTAGCAGGATTCGAGATTGCTCCATCTCACACCCGCTTCCCTAAGGAAACTTCCTTTCAAATTGAGCTTGCATGTAGCGAGCGGCATGCTCAATCTCTTCCAGGACGACGAAAGCGGAACGGATGTGCCCCCTCTTGCAAGTTCGTCAGCCATCTCATTGTCCGGCATTTTCGAGTGTCCAGGCACCCATACCAGACTGAAGGAAGTTTGCTCAGCGATCTCGTTAAGAGATTTGCGGCATTTCTCTACTGTCCTGGACTTACATGTGACCGATCCAAGCGCTTTTAGTGCAGCCTGGCTGTCAGAGTAAATACAAATTTTATTATAGCCGTGAACAGTATTCCTCAGGTGATGAACGGCCTCATTTATAGCAGCCACCTTCGCCTGAAAGACGCTGCAATGATCGGGTAGGCTAAAGGATAGATTTCATCCTAGTTAAGGTGCAAAGACCCCGCTGCCCACCTTTCTATCTAGGCTTGTCCCTAATATTACTATGGACTTGTAAACGGAATATTTTGCGGCTAGTGGCCCACCTCATAATCGTACATGAATTTCAATCTCTGACACCACACTTACTCTTTCCGACAACGCACTCACTTGTGGCTTGGTTTTATTTCGACAGTTAATCATAGCAGGTGAATCTGCGAACAAAGAGCCACAAAGAGCTTTTGTTAAACGCTTGCAAGTCTTGAAAACAATTTGGTTACAACAACTCTGCAGATTGTGTCATCCTCCAATGAGCAATTAATTGATTGTGCATTTAATTCATTATAATTTTATACCACGTTGCGTTTGAAATAGATTTAAATGAAGTCAATTTGAAAAAAAAAAAAATATTATGTATGTAATTCAATTTGTGAGATACTTTTTTGATATATTTAGCCGTTTTTACCATCTTCGGTTAATTCTTTTGGCCCTTTCTCTGATAGAAATTGTTCGATGATCTGTCATATAAAGCGCTAGTAGGCGTTAACTGGAGATGATGAAAACGGCTCTTAAGACCCAGGCAAAGTTGACAGTGATAATGGCTTAAGGCCAAATTAAACTTCCTTAACCCTAACGCCACAGTCGTAACCATACCCATATCCATATCCATCTCCAATGTGATTGATTAAAGGTGCCTTAACCTAAAAATCGTGAAAATTTCATAAAAATGAAGAAAGCGCAAAAAATTACAAACATATTCCACAAAAAATAAGTCTCTTAGTCAAAACGTATCCAAAACAATAATAAAATATACAAAAAGTTAAAAAATTCACCAACCCAAATATTTTTAGGTTATGGATATGGCGAAAAACCAAAAACCAATTGGTTGGCCATGATATGGTTATGACGTTAGCGTTATGGTATGGCGCCATTAATCGATTACATTGATTTCCATAAGGTAGGTTCGATCAGCTGTTTTATCTGGTTATAATTTACCATTAATTAGCCCTTTAGGCTCGTAGCAAACCTGCCATATTCATATCCATATAAAACAGCTGATCCAACCAACCTTATGGAAATCAAAGTTATTGATCAATGGTGTCATACTTTAAAACCTTAAGGGCCAATTAATGGTGCCTTTTAACCATAAAACCGTAACCAGATAAAACAGCCGATCGAACCTACCTTATGGAAATCAAGGTAATCGATTAATGGTGCGATACCATAACGCTAACGCCATAACCATATCATAGCCAACCAATTGGTTTTTAGTTTCTCGCCATATTCATAACCTAAAAATATTTGAGTTGGTGAATTTAATAATTTTTTTATATTTTATTCATTGTTTTGACTAAGAGACTTATTTTTTGTGAAATATGTTTGTAATTTTTAATCGATCATATTGGAGATGGTTATGGATATGGGTATGGTTACGACTATGGCGTTAGGGTTAAGGAAGTTTAATTAGCCCTTTAGCTATACACATACCATAGCCAACCAATTGGTTTGGCGTTTTTCGCCATACCATAATATGTATTTAAGTTGGTGAATTTATTAACTTTTTGAAAAGTAATACTTTGTTTTGGGTACAATTTGGCTGCGTGACTTAATTTTTTTTGCAATTCGTTAGTAATTTTTTGCATTTTCTTCTTTGTAACATTTTTTAGGCGATGTCACCAATAACCGATGCCAATAGATAGGGTTTAGTGAAAATATGGGTATGACTAAGGTTTAATGACTATGGCAACTTTGCCATGCCCTTTATATGGTTATGGCCCATTGATTTCCATAAAGTTGGTTGGATCAGCTGTTTTGTATGGATATGGATATGGCAAGATTGTCAGGCTTTTTGAACAGGAAACAAGAGTGTCATATTCCTTAAGGGTAAATAAAAACTTTCAGTTCCACTATGCCAGTTCCACTTAAGTGACATAATGGGAAGGCTGTCTATGAGTTCTTTATTTTTCTGTTTGCTTATTTGTTAAATTTATCTCTTATGATAGAAAGCGATAAAGCATTGTCATATGCATCAGAAAAGGAATTTCGGCATAAGTAAGCGAGTATTTTTATGCATCTTATAATTTTTTTAAATCATACAAAGCGGTCTACCGTGAAATTTTCTTTTACTTTATAGCTTATTTTGTATAAAATATTATTTACTGTACCCACTAACATTCCAACCTAATATAAACGCACGCAAGTCATTTTCTGTCAAAAATGTCTCATGCACATACAACTTGTATGAGAGCAACCCAAATTCAATTTGCTGCGTGAAAACCTAACTCGATTTCCAATTTTTGTTCTGCGTGACGTTTGCAAACATGCTTTACATTGTCGCAACGCATGCTTATTTTGGTTAGGGCAAAAAACGCCGGTTGTTTGCGTGCGCTAAAAAAACGCAGTGCGGTTTTATTAGGTTGGCATGTAATGCTGACCGATATGCTGTATAATATAGTGACTAGTTGTTTATAAGCCACTCAAATTACATATCGAAACTATTATCACTTAAGCGAAAAAAAGCAAAATTTCTACTTATCTCTCAAAGCTTAGTCTACTGCTGATATAATATAGCAAGTGTATACATTAAACGGTCAAAAGAGCAGTTGCAAAATATCGCCCCCAAATTTGTAGCAAATGTCCCTTTGGGCTCCTAAAGTCATTTTGCTTAACACAGTTTTCACTGCTAAACGTATTGTAACGAATTTACTGCAATTCCGCTTATTTCAAATCTTATACTAAGGTTGAAATCACTAAACTGTTGAATAAATAACTCCAATATTCGATAATGCAAAATGGTCTTTATTAGACTACTTTCAAAATAATATTTCTATTGCTCGACAGATATCGTGCTTAATCAAAACTGATTCCCGCGTCTCTACTGTTGTCGCCTTTTATACTGTCTGGTTTCCTCGTTGCATACTTATAGGCTTTTCCATTCCAGAACTTACGAGTTAGTTATCAGCTACAATATCACCAGCCCCATCTACGTTTATAGCTTCTCATATGCGCGTGAGTAATACTTGCACAAATTATTGCCCTCTCTTGTGAGCACCTCAGATAAGATATATGCATGTGTTTGTGCTTTGCTTCTCCGCTGCGTGTACGTACATACGTGTAGACATAATGATTGAATTATTGATGTGCATCAAGTCACTGCTTAGCATCGGCTTAGATATGATAGTATCCCTTAGTGCTGCTAATATTCGTTACAGTATTTTAGTCCTCAAAGTATGCCTCTTATTTCACTATACTATGAAAAAAGATAACTTATATCGAAAAAAATAAAAATATAAAAAATACCACGCCGAGATGCTCTCTTCATAATCGACTATTCAAATAATCGAATATAAGAAGTTGTTTGCATTCGATTAGGGACAGATCCGACTCTTCCAATATTTAATTTCTAATTTTTAAGGTGTTCGTAAAGACGATGTGGAGATATTGTTCGCGATCTACAGCTCACACATTTGGCACCTTCCTTTTTTGGCATCCTCGATATATGAAAAGAAATTCCATACCCAGCTACGTTTTCAGAAACAAATTTTTCAGCAAACAATTAACTTTATTTTAATTTTTATGAAAAACAATTGCATATGTTAAATTTTTTATTTTATTTTTAAATGAAATTTAGTCGTTGAAATCGAATTCCACTTAGTCGATTTTTAAATCAATCAAAACTTGCTGCTCGATTAATCGAATAATCGATTGTAAACAACAGCACTTCTCTCAATAAAAAACTAAAACCACACACTCTAATGTTCATATTTACTAGAAACCAGTAAGGAAGTCTAAGTTCGGGTGAACCCGAACATTACATTCCCAGCTGTACAGTTGAAATGCTGTTGTTGTTTGTTTTGTGTGCTTAAGAGTGTTACAAGGCTGCGTAATAATACATACATATACATATGGTTCTATTCTGAACTAACTTCTCTTCGAGTTATGGTTCCCGATACATAGAAAATTGCTAACTCATAAAAGGGGCGCTACCACGCCCATTTTTTTTAAATTTGAAGTTTTTCCTATTTATTGTTATAAATCCACTTGGGAAATGAAATACCATTGATGTAAAGCTTTTTTTTTGCAAAGATATAGCTTATTGTATTCGTCCACGACCCTTTAAAAAATCTTTTATATAAAAGTGGGTGTCGTCCTTAACCGATTTCGTAAATTTTTCTTCAAAGCATTCTTTTTAGTAAAGGCAACCTCTCTGCCGAATTTTGTTACGATAGGTTTAACGATTTTTGATTTATGATTAATTTGTAAAATTGATGTTATCACAAGTGGGCGGTGCGCCCATTTAAATTTTTTTTTTTTAAGTTTTTATCAAGAGTCTCAATATCAGTCCACACGTCAAATTTCAACATTCTACGTGTATTATTTACTAAATAATAAGGTTTTTTTGTTTTTCAAAATGTTATATATATAAAAAGTGGGCGTGGTTATCATCCGATTTCGCTCATTTTAAATACCAATGTATTCGGGGCCCAGATAAGCTCGTGCACCAAATTTGGTGAAGATATCTCAATATTTACTCAAGTTAGCGTGTTAACGGACAGACGGACGGACGGAGATGGCTAAATCAAATTTTTTTCGATACTGATGATTTTGATATATGGAAGTCTATATCTATCTCGATCTCTCCATACCTGTACAACCAACCGTTATCCAACCAAAGTTATAATACCCTGTCAAGCAGCAATTAAGGCAATGATCTCGCATAGCACAGTATCTAAATGCGTGTTAGAGTGTAAGCAGTCTCTGGAGAGAATCGGGACAGGGAGAAGCATACATCTATATTGGGTCCCAGGGCATATGGGAATAGATGGGAATGAAAAAGCGGACGAAGTGGCTAAAAAGGGTGCATCCCTTGAAGCTTGCTCCGTAGAGCTCCCAATTAGACTGGGCGAGATTAAGCGAAGGCGAGAGGTGCACATGGTCGACCAAGCGGGAAAGGCGTGGGTTCAAGCGCGGGGCTGTAAAGTGTCGAAAATTATGTGTAGGTCTTACAACCTTAGACTAACAAAGTTACTTCTATCATTAAAAAGAGACGACTGTAGACTCATAACGGATATTCTGACTGGACACTACCTTCTGGCGTCACATGCCTTTAAATTAAGCTTGGTCACTGATAGCAGATGCAGGAAATGCGGGTTGGAGGAGGAAATGATCCAGTACGTTCTGTGCTCGTGCCCTGCACTTGCCAGGCTAAGACTCCAGCTATTAGGAGTGATAAAGCCGTCAGATCTAGAAGTAGCAAGTGGCTTAAGTCCCAGGAAGCTTCTAGTATTTGCCAGAGGACGGACTTATTTTATAACATAGGTCCTGGTTTTTGATAGGGTTTTTCAGTTTGGTCGTTAAAACAAACTTCTGGTAACACTACGGACTCAATCAGTCTATGTGAGGTCCTCATGGACCGGCCAGTTCAACCCAACCTAACCTAACCATGTGTACAAGTAAAGCTGGGTGTAAAAATGGATAAGTCGCCGGTTACAACAAAGTTGGAAAAAGCCATCGCTTGCCAGAGAGAGTGAAGTTTGAGATTGTGAATATATATTTGCATGATAGTGAAAGCACAAAAAAACAAGTAAGGAAGGCTAAGTTCGGGTGTAACCGAACATTACATACTCAGTTGAGAGCTGTGGAGACAAAGTAAGGGAAAATCATCATGTTGTAAAAAGAACCTAGGGTAACCCTGGAATGTGTTTGTATGACATGTGTATCAAATGGAAGGTATTAAAGAGTATTTTAAGAGGAAGCGGGCCATAGTTCTATAGATGGACGCCATTTAGGGATATCGCCATAAAGGTGGACCAGGCCTGACTCTAGAATTTGTTTGTACGATATGGGTATCAAATGAAATGTGTTAATGATAATTTTAAAAGGGAGTGGGCCTAAGTTCTATATGTGGACGCCTTTTCGAGATATCGCCATAAAGGTGGACCAGGGGTGACTATAGAATTTGTTTGTACTATATGGGTATCAAATGAAAGGTGTTAATGAGTATTTTAAAAGGGAGTGGGCCTTAGTTCTATAGGTGGACGCCTTTTCGGAATATCGTTATAAAAGTGGACCAGGGTTGACTCTAGAATGCGTTTGTACAATATGGGTATCAAACGAAAGGTGTTAATTAGTGTTTTAAAAGGGAGTGGGCCTTAGTTCTATGGGTGGACGCCTTTTCGGGATATCGCCATAAAGGTGGATCAGGAGTGACTCTAGAATGCGTTTGTACAATATGGGTATCAAATTTTATAAGGGCGTGGGCCTTAGTTCTATAGGTGGACGCCTTTTCGAGATATCGCCATAAAGGTATTGTATTGTATTGTATTGTATGGTATAGTCTTTATTTTCTCGTAAATATTTACAATTTCTAGAGTATTACAATATGAAATAAAAATACAAATAAGAAAATAGATAATGACATTAGATGCTCATTCAAAGAGCAGAGGTAATGCCATTTCATTCGTTTAGTATTATAAATGCTTATGGGGCGCATAATATTAACAAATTATAACTAATTGCTTACAATTGAAAAGATATAAATATGTATAAGGAAAACAAAAAATTTAAAAATTAGAGATGTCAAGGTACTTTCATTGAATGGAAAAAGAAAAAAGAAAAAAAAAAACACCTCGATGCTAATGGACACATGTACTAATATTATAGGTCTCAAAAGAGTTTCAATGCCCTCATGATTGAAACCAAGTAGCCACTGTTTCACTTCCCTCAGAAACGCTGCTAGCCTTCTAATGAGTCGTATCTCAGCAGGTAGTTTGTTATATAGATTACGTGATACGATGGTGTAGAAGTTACGAAAAAGTGTGGTGCGAAAGCTAGGAACTTTTGTTTGAGATAACGTCTTATTTCTCAGATTGTAAAGGTTGTATATTGGGCTTTGCGTATACCCGCTCCTTATAAAAAAAAATTTTAAAACTAAAAATAGTATAAGTGCCGCACAGGAAGAATATTTAATTTTTTGAATAGCTCCATAGAGTGTGTTAAACGACCAGCTTTACATATTCTTCGGATTAGATACTTCTGTAGGATTAAAAGCGGATGGATCTTACTAGCGTAGGTACCACCCCAACAACTGACTCCGTATTGTAATTTTGAATGGATTAGTCCATGATACACCAATAACAATATTCTATTGGAACACAGTTTTCTTAAGTTATAGAAAGAACAAAGAGCAGATAACATATAAGATTTCATTGCAGAAATATGTGATGACCAACTTAGATTTTGATCGATTATAACACCCAAATATTTGAAATTAGAGGCGACTTCGATCTCAAAACATTTACCGTCACAACTTATTTTCTCATGTTGTTGTTGTTGTTGTAGCGATAAGGTTGCTCCCCGAAGGCTTTGGGGAGTGTTATCGATGTGATGGTCCTTTGCCGGATACAAATCCGATACGCTCCGGTACCATAGCACCATTAAGGTGCTAGCCCGACCATCTCGGGAACGATTTATGTGGCCACGTTAAACCTTCAGGCCATTTCCTCCCTCCCTACCCCCAAGTTCCATGAGGAGCTTGGGGTCGCCAGAGCCTCGTCTGTTAGTGAAACAGGATTCGCCACGGATAGGTGAGGTTGACAATTGGGTTTGGAGAAGCAATACATATATTGCGCTGGCAACCTGAAAGGTTGCGCTACACAGCCCCTTGAATCTGGTATTTTAGTCGCCTCTTACGACAGGCATACCTACCGCGAGTATATTCTGATCCCCTAACCCGCTGGGGTCTTATTTTCTCATCAAAACTGACAGTTTTGTTATTTTGAGTACAAGCAGTTGAACACAAACGATGCCGCATACATATAGAACTGTGAAAGACAACCTCGTTTTTAGGTATTTCCTTCCCGCAAAGGTTGAAATACATCAACTTCGTTTTCCTGCTTACCACGAGCTTATGCCTTGCGAACCAAGATCTTAAAAGGTAAACATCGTGATTAATATCAGCAAAAAGATTAAATTCATTTTTCGATCCATATGCAATGGCAATGTCATCAGCAAAAGCTGTTACTTTACCAATAAAAGGCAAAGAGAATATTGAATTAATGTATATTAAAAATAAGATTGGTCCAAGAACCGAACCCTGTGGAACCCCTAGGGTTATAGGCCTGGGTTCACTTAGATTATTTTCAACTTTAACTCTCTGAACTCTATTCTTTAGATATGACGTAAACCAATTAATAATGTTACCACGAAAACCTGCGTAGCTAAGCTTGCTTATTAGAATACTATGATCAACCATATCAAATGCCTTTGTTATGTCTACAAAGAGGCTCGCACAACATTTTTTATCATCAATTGACTTATAAATAAAGGAAGAAAAATCTAGAAGAGCATCTTCAGTAGAAAGCCCGGAAATAAACCCAAATTGCTTAGGGCTAAAAAATTTAACTTTGATTAAATACGACAGCACCCTATTTTTTACTGCTTTCTCAAAAATTTTTGAAATTGAAGATAAAAGAGATATGGGCCTGTAGTTATTTTTGTCATTTTTATTCCCCTTTTTAAAGAGTGGTATAACCGTAGCGCATTTTAAGTGAGCAGGAAAAACTCCGGAGGCTATACTTAAATTAAATAAATGTTTTAAAATATCAACAATGTTAAATGCTATGCTCTTTAACATTCGATTTGATAAGTTGTCATTACCACATGAATTAGAGTTACTAAGAGATTTAATTATATTAATAATTTCTGCGCCTGTAATGGCATCCAAGAAATAATTGTTACTCGGCGGAAGGAATTCGGTATGTATTGGGTTTGTGTAGCAGGTGCAGGGCTTAGGATTACTGCTTAAATCGGAGGCTTTTCCTGCGTTGACGAAGAAATCATTGAGTTCGTTTGCAACTTCCCGAGGCTCTGACACATCTACACCATTCACGTTTAATACGAGCGAGTCGCACTTTCTTTTTGAATTACGGTTTGTTATTCTTTTTACAGCATCCCATTCTTTTTTGGAGTTACCCTGCGCTATGAAAAAAAGGTTTTGAAAATATTTATCGCGCCTTGTACGTATTTCTTTGTTTACCCTTTTAGTCAACAGACGCGACCGATTTCTTAGCTTAGTATTCGCCGGATGCCTGTTGCTTTTTTTCCGTAATGTGTTTTTCAGCCTGATCTTTTTTAATAGAGTTTGAGTGATCCAAGGTTTAAGAGTTAAAGTTGATCTTTTAGGAAAAATAGAGATACTTGAGTAGTTTATGTGCATCGTAAGTGTTTCCATAAAAAAATTATATGCTTTGTCTACATTTGGCTCATTTAAAACTGTTTCCCATTTTTCAAAGCGAAGTGATTCATTTAAAACATAAAAATTAATTTTCGTAATAGTTGATAATATATCGCAATTGGTAATTCGCCTATTTGCATTTAAATTAGTAAGTTGAATTCCGGTCATACAATGGTCCGAAATTCCAAAGTCAAGGTTTATACCAGCATGCATATTATCTTCAATATTACTAAATCTACCATAAACATGGTCTATATAGGTCCCTGATTCTGGCCTAGTAACCTCATGAATGAAGGAAAATAAACCATGTTCTGCGAGGAGCGCAAGATAGTTGTCTAACATAGAATTGGTGCTCATTAAATCAAAATTAAAATCGCCTAATATAACAATATTTGATGCTTTTTCTCTACTTAAAAAAAGAGAGAATTCCTCATGGAACAATTTAAAAGATAATGAGTGAAATCTATACAGACATACAAAAGTGAAAGGTACATTGCATATTGGCAATGAAATTTTTATTACATCAGCGCTTGATAGACTAAAGCAAGTAACTTCACACTCGTAAAAATCACGTATAAAACTCCAACACCACCAGCATTATACGAGTCATTTGTATTTGCAAAAAATTTATAACCAGGAATACTATAGTCATTTATTTCATAAGAAAAAATCCAAATTTCTGAGACAAATATAATATCGGGAAGATTAACAAAGGATTCGAGGTTGCAAACTAAGGAATCGAAATTCTGCCTGAGACTTCTTACATTTTGATGCAAAACTGTAAAGGTATTGTCTTTGGATGTTAATATATTAGAGTCATTGAAGACATTAATGACTGGGCTGTTATTCGTAAGAACAGATCTTATATTCATAATTTCGAATTAAAAATAAAACAACTATTGTAATAATAAAACTTAATTAAGATTGATAACAGAAAGATCATCAAACGTTCTTATGATAACAGCTCTATCATTATCGTTTTTTTTTCATTAAAAGTTTTGAATTATTTATCCATAGATATTTAAATTTCCGTTCCTTTTTTACCTTACTAGCAGCTATAAACAGAGCTCTGTAGTAATTTGTGAAGCTGTTGTTTATGTAAATGTTCTTTTTGCTAGCATCAGAAAATATCGACGTATTAAGCTTATTCCTGGCTGTTCGTTTGGCTTTCATAATTTTTTTCTTGCTTTCCATAGACTTAAGCTTAACGCAAACAATGCCACTACTTTTATTAGCATTAGTATGTTTCACGCTAATTTTTTCAATGTCATCATCCATTACCTGCACATTTAATGCAACGCTGAACATTTTTTTTACGCATTTTTTTTGCATTGTCTTTGTTTACATTTGGCACACCTACAACGTCAATGGAATTCTCTAATTGTACTTGTTCTTTCCAGTTTAATCTACTCTCCAGCCATGGTTCAATTATGTACAGGTTGGCTCATCTCATCAGCTGATTTTATTTATGTCTTTGCATGGTCGAAGGGATTGTCAAAAGGAGATGGCAAACTCAAAATGAAACCAACACATTGGCAACATTTTACTTACACATACAAAAACTGCTAAGTTTTATGTTTCCATTCCATACCATTCGCACCAACACCAATACACAGATTTTGACAATTTGAACAGACATATTTTGTTGCTTTACAGATGAGCCAACCTGTATATAGTTGAACCATGTCTCCAGCTTATCAACTCTTTTTCTCAACTCTGCATTTTCTTCTTTGAGGTTTTGTATCGTATTTAGGCAATCAATTTTGATTTGCTTCAGGTCAAGTATCTCTTTGTACAAGAGTTGAAGAGTTATTTTTCCGTCATTTCCATCATCGCCTGCTGCTGCCTGCTCCGCTGTTTTTTTTCATGTTGGTGTGGTGCATTCGTAACGAGTACTTGTTGGCTTGCAGTCTGAGTTAAGCTCCCATTACTGATACTTAGCATAGACTTGACTTGACTTGGCGTAAACTTGGCAACTTAGCCACGATTATACTCCACTTGGCGCATACAACCTGGCATCATAATCAGCGTTGAAATTTATTTTTAAATAAATGTCAATTTGTATGACCAAATGTCAAAATGAAATGGAAACAAACAAATGGCATCTCAAAATGTAAACGTCACTTAGAACTTACATAGAAAATCAAAATTCAACAGACTTCTAAGTCAAGTTAAGTTTTGAGTAATCAGTAACATGCAATGTTAATTTAACAGAACTGTAAGTGACAGTTCGCAAGCCAAGTCAAGTCTATGCTAAGTATCAGTAATGGAGCCTTTAGTGTTGTTGTTGGCTGCAATGATTTTCTTCGCATAGCCGTGCATCTGTCACAACGATATTTTTTGTTGCTAGACTTGAAAAATTCAATGTCGGCTTGATATTTACACATTTGCCGTGAAAATAGTTCAAACAGTCAGAACAATCAATTTTGTTTGCATTATTCCGTTCCACTCTTTCCTTGCATATCAAGCAAAACATTTTGAAAAACTTAAACGACTCAAAAATGACTAAAAATTTAATAAAATTCAATTAATAAGTGAGCGCCCCACGATCACTTGCTTTCACTTTTCTCTTTTTGGGTGGACCAGGGGTGACTAGAATTTGTTTGTACGATATGGGTATCAAATGAAAGGTGTTAATGAGTATTTTAAAAGGGCGTGGGCCTTAGTTCTATAGGTGGACGCCTTTTCAAGATTTTGCCATAAAGGTGGACCAGGGGTGACTCTAGAATGCGTTTGTACAATATGGGTATCAAATGAAAGGTGTTAATGAGTATTTTAAAAAGGAGTGGGCCTTAGTTCTATATGTGGACGCCTTTTCGAGATATCGCCATAAACGTGGACCAGAGGTGACTCTAGAATGTGCTTGTACGATATGGGTATCAAATTAAAGGTATTAATGAGGATTTTAAAAGGGAGTGGCCCTTAGTCGTATATGTGAAGGCGTTTTCGAGATATGGACCAAAATGTGGACCAGGGTGATCCAGAACATCATCTGTCGGGTACCGCTAATTTATTTATATATGTAATACCACGAACAGTATTCCTTCCGAGATTCCAAGGGCTTTTGATTTCGCCCTGCAAAACTTTTTCATTTTCTTCTACTTAATATGGTAGGTGTCACACCCATTTTACAAAGTTTTTTTCTAAAGTTATATTTTGCGTCAATACCCCAATCCAATTACCATGTTTCATCCCTTTTTTCGTATTTGGTATATAATTATGGAATTTTTTTCATTTTTCGTAATTTTCGATATCGAAAAAGTGGGCGTGGTCATAGTCGGATTTCGGCCATTTTTTTTTTACAAAATTACATATATTCGATGTGAGTTCTGTATGCCTGAATTGAAACGTGATAGGATTTTTTGAGCAAGTCTTCCAGGGCTTAAGAAAAGTTTACAGGCCTAAATTTATGGTGTTGAAAGGGAAATAAAACCCGCGGGAAATAACGTCGGCGGGCGTTATTGCCTTTTTCTGATGGACGTTATTTCCCTTCCTCGCTGTAACAACTCCTTTCAAGTGAAATAGAATTGCAATAAATGTTTTTTAATTAATTATTAAACACGACAATCCTCATGCTCATGTATGGAAATGTAAATTTTTTGTATTTTCACTACCATGGAAGTAAATATATTTACTAGAATAGCCAGTAGACTTTGTTCTGCCAGACAACTAGCTTGCTTACATCTTAAAATTCCCTTCTTAACTATGCATCCCATTCTTTTCTTTTTATACTCAGTTGAGCAGAGCTCACAGAGTATATTAACTTTGATTGGATAACGGTTGGTTGTACAGGTATAAAGGAATCGAGATAGATATAGACTTCCATATATAAAAATCATCAGGATCGAAAAAAAATTTGATTGAGCCATGCCCGTCCGTCCGTCCGTCCGTCTGTCCGTTAACACGATAACTTGAGTCAATTTTGAGGTATCTTGATAAAATTTGGTGTGTAGATTCCTGGGCACTCATCTCAGATCGCTATTTAAGATGAACGATATCGGACTATAACCACGCCCACTTTTTCGATATCGAAAATTTCGAAAAACCGAAAAAATGCGATAATTCATTGCCAAAGGCGGGTAAAGCGATGAAAATTGGTAGATGGGTTGACGTTATGACGCAGAATAGAAAACTAGTTAGATTTTGGACAAGGGGCGTGGCACCGCCCACTTTTACAAGAAGGTAATTTAAAAGTTTTGCAAGCTGTAATTTGGCAGTCGTTGAAGATATCATGATGAAATTTTGCACGAACGTTACTACTATTACTATATATGTGCTAAATAAAATTTAGAAAATCGGATGAAGAACACGCCCACTTTTTAAAAACAAATTTTTTTAAAGTCAAATTTTAACAAAAAATTTAATATCTTTACTGCATATAAGTAAATTAAGTCAAAATTCAACTCCAGTAATGATATGATGCAACAAAATACAAAAATAAAAGAAAATTTCAAAATGGGCGTGGCTCCGCCCATTTTCATTTAGTTTGTCTAGAATACTTTTAATGCCATAAGTCGAACAAAAATTTACCAATCCTTCTTAAATTTGGTAGGGGCATAGATTCTATGACGGTAACTGTTTTCTGTGAAAATGGGCGAAATCGGTGGAAGCCACGCCCAGTTTTTATACACAGTCCACCGTCTGTCCTTCCGCTCGGCCGTTAACACGATAACTTGAGCAAAAACCGATATATCTTTATTAAACTGAGTCCACGTACTTACCTGAACTCACTTTATCTCGGTATAAAAATCGGCCGAAATCCGACTATAACCACGCCCACTTTATCGATATTGAAAATTACGAAAAATGAAAAAATGCTATAATTCTATACCAAATACGAAAAAAGGGATGAAACATGGTAATTGGATTGGTTTATTGACGCAAAATATAACTTTAGAAAAAAATTTGTAAAATGGGTGTGACACCTACCATATTAAGTAGAAGACAATGAAAAAGTTCTACAAGGCGAAATCAACAGCCCTTGGAATCTTGGCAGGAATACTGTCCGTGGTATTGCATATATAAATAAATTAGCAGTACCCAACAGATGATTTTCTGGATCACCCTGGTCCACATTTTGGTCGATATCGCGAAAACGCCTTCACATATACATCTAAGGGCCACTCGCTTTTAAAACCCTCATTAATACCTTTAATTTGATATCCATATCGTACAAACACATTCTAGAGTCACCCCTGGCCCACCCTAATGGCGATATCTCGAAAAGGCGTCCACATATAGACCTAATGCCCACTCCCTCTTAAAATGCTCAGTAACAACTTTCGTTTGATACCCATATCGTATAAACATTCTAGAGTCACCCTTGGTCCACCTTTATGGCGATATCTAGAAAAGGCGTCCACCTATAGAACTAAGGATTACTCTCTTTTAAAATACTCATTACTACCATTCATTTGATACCCATATCGTACAAACACAATCTAGAGTCACCCCTGGCCCACCCTAATGGCGATATCTCGAAAAGGCGTCCACCTATAGACCTAATGCCCACTCCCTCTTAAAATGCTCAGTAACACCTTTCGTTTGATACCCATATCGTACACACATTCTAGAGTCACCCCTGGCCCACCCTAATGGCGATATCTCGAAAAGGAGTCCACCTATAGACCTAATGCCCACTCCCTCTTAAAATGCTCGGTAACACCTTTCGTTTGATACCCATATCGTACAAACACATTCTAGATTCACCCCTAGCCCACCCTAATGGCGATATCTCGAAAAGGCGTCCACCTATAGACCTAATGCCCACTCCCTCTCAAACACCTTTCATTTGATACCCATATCGTACAAACATTCTAGAGTCACCCTTGGTCCACCTTTATGGCGACATCTCGAAAAGGCGTCCACCTATAGAACTAAGGCTTACTCCCTCTTAAAATGCTCAGTAACACCTTTCATTTGATACCCATATCGTACAAACACATTCTAGAGTCACCCCTGGCCCACCCTAATGGCGATATTTCGAAAAGGCGTCCACCTATAGACCTAATGCCCACTCCCTCTTAAAATGCTCAGTAACACCTTTCATTTGATTCCCAAATCGTACAAACACATTCTAGAGTCACCCCTGGTCCACCTTTATGGCGATATCTCGAAACGGCGTCCACCTATGGAACTAAGGATCACTCCCTTTTAAAATACTCATTAACGCCTTTCATTTGATACTCATATCGTACAAACAAATTCTAGAGTCAGCCTTGGTCCACCTTTATGGCGATATCCCTAAATGGCGTCCATCCATAGAACTATGGCCTACTCTCTCTTAAAATACTATTTAATACCTTCCATTTGATACACATGTCATACAACAACATTCCAGGTTAGCCCTAGGTTCATTTTCCTACATGGTGATTTTCCTTATTTTGTTTCCATAGCTCTCAACTGAGTATGTAATGTTCGGTTACACCCGAACTTAGCCTTCCTTACTTGTTCTTATTATTCTTGTCAATACCATTTATTTCCTTCCCACACGCAAACCTATTTCCATTCCCAGTTGCATTCCCACACCCACTCCAACTCCCACTCCTACTTTCACTCCCACTCACACACCCTTGCTCACACTTTTTGCCACTAACAATCACACTGCCACTGCGCCCTCGTCCGGAAAGAAAAGTTTCTAAAATAACAAGTAAGGAAGGTTAAGTTCGGGTGTAACCGAACATTACATACTCAGTTGAGAGCTATGGTGAAAACATAAGGGAAAATAACCATGTAGGAAAATGATCGGAGGGAAACCCTGGAATGTGTTTGTATGGCATGTGTATCAAATGAAAGGTATTAAAGAGTATTTTATGAGGGAGTGGGCCATAGTTCTATAGGTGGACGCCATTTAGGGATATCGCCATAAAGGTGGATCAGGGTTGACTCTAGAATTTGTCTGTACGATATGGGTATCAAATGAAAGGTGTTAATGAGTATTTTAAAAGGGAGTGATCCTTAGTTCCATAGGTGGACGCCTTTTCGATATATCGGCATAAAGGTGGACCAGGGGTGACTCTAGAATGCGTTTGTATGTTTGTACGATATGGGTATCAAATGTAAGGTGTTAATGAGTATTTTAAAAGGGCGTGGGGCTTAGTTCTATAGCTGGACGCCTTTTCGATATATCGGCATAAAGGTGGACCAGGGGTGACTCTAGAACCTGTTTGTACGATATTAGTATCAAATTAAAGGTATTAATGAGAGTTTTAAAAGGGAGTGGAGGTAGTTGTATAGGTGGCCGCCTTTTCGAGATATCGCCATAAAGGTGGACCAGGGGTGTCTCTAGAATACGTTTGTACGATATGGGTATCAAATGAAAGGTGTTAATGAGTATTTTAAAAATGAGTGGGCCTTAGTTCTATATGTGGACGCCTTTTCGAGGTATCGCCATAAACGTGGACCAGGGGTGACTCTAGAATGTGTTTGTATGATATGGGTATCAAATTAAAGGTGTTAATGAGGGTTTTAAAAGGGAGTGGCCTTAGTTGTATATGTGAAGGCGTTTTCCAGATATCGACCAAAATGTGGACTAGCGTGACCCAGAACATCGTCTGTTGGATACCGCTAATTTATTTATATATGTAATACCTGCCAAGATTTCAAGGGTTTTTTATTTCGCCCTGCAGAACTTTTTCATTTTCTTCTACTTAATATGTTAGGTGTCACAACCATTTTACAGAGTTTTTTCTAAAGTTATATTTCGCGTCAATAAACCAATCCAATTACCATGTTTCATCACTTTTTTCGTATGTGGTATAGAATTATGGCATTTTTTTCATTTTTCGTAATTTTCGATATCGAAAAAGTGGGCGTGGTCATAGCCGGGTTTCGTTCATTTTTTATACCAAGATAAAATGAGTTCAGATAAGTACGTGAACTAAGTTCAGTAAAGATATGTCGATCTTTGCTCAAGTTATCGTGTTAACGGCCATGCGGAAGGGAGACGGACGACTGTGTATAAAAACTGGGCGTGGCTTCAACCGATTTCGTCCATTTTCACAGAAAACAGTTAGCGTCATAAAATCTATGCCCCTACCAAATTTCAAAAGGATTGGTCAATTTTTGTTCGACTTATAGCATTAAAAGTATCCTAGACAAATTAAATGAAAAAGGGCGGAGCCACTCCCATTTTGAAACTTTCTTTAATTTTTGTATTTGGTTGCAACATATCATTACTGGAGTTGAATTTTGACATAATTTACTTATATATTACTTAGATATTAAATTTTTTGTTAAAATTTTATTAAAAAAAATTTTTTTTTTAAAAAGTGGGCGTGGTCCTTCTCCGATTTTGCTAATTTTTATTAAGCGTACATATAGTAATAGGAGTAACGTTCCTACCAAATTTCGTCATGATATCTTCAACGACTGCCAAATTACAGCTTGTAAAAGTTTTAAATTACCTTCTTTTAAAAGTGGGCGGTGCCACGCCCATTGTCCAAAATTTTACTAATTTTCTATTCTGCGTCATAAGTTCAACTCACCTACCAAGTTTCATCGCTTTATCTGTCTTTGGTAATGAATTATTGCACTTTTTCGGTTTTTCAAAATTTTCGATATCAAAAAAGTGGGCGTGGTTATAGTCCGATATCGTTCATTTTAAATAGCGATCTGATATGAGTTCTCAGGAACCTACATACTAAATTTCATCAAGATACCTCAAAATTTACTCAAGTTATCGTGTTAACGGACGGACGGACGGACGGACATGGCTCAATCAAATTTTTTTTCGATCCTGATCATTTTGATATATGGAAGTCTATATCTATCTCGATTCCTTTATACCTGTACAACCAACCGTTATCCAATCAAACTTAATATACTCTGTGAGCTCTGCTCAACTGAGTATAATAAACTAGCAAAGGAGGTACCCCTAAACAAAATTTCAAACCAATCGCACCATAAATATGCGAAGAGGTCACCTCTGGTGCACTTCAAGTAAGAAAAAGTTTTTGAAATATTAACTTGGTCAAAAAGGTACTGCTGTACGAAATTTCAAGCAAATCGCACCATAAATAAGATTTTTTGGAAGAGGTCGGTTCAGTGCCGTAGCTACCAAGGGGCAACCGGGGCAATGCCTTGGGGCCCCAGCCTACAGGGACCCGGTCGAGTAAAAGAAATAATGAAATTAAAACCTTCGATTTCTGTTCAATTAAATATTGTTATCTAAAATTACGTAGAAAAATTTGCACGGACGAAAAACAACATTTTACTAAAATTAGTACAGATTCTTTAAATTTGTTTCAAAGAAAAAATGTATTAATTAATTTCCAGTCGATGAGTTGACATTTTTTTCAAAGCTCGCGGCAACACTGGTTGGTACTCGCATCAAACTTGCGCGTGCGCATAATGGCACAGCAAAACAACATTATTGTCAAAATCTCCGTATCGTATTGCAATGAATAAATATTAATAAGAAAATGCTTGGCGCGGTATCCTTCCACCCATATCGAGCTTCTTTTTGAATTTGCGTCGTGCTCCTGTTTAGTTTATCCTACAAACAGATGAATTTTCACTGAGAAGTTTTTCATAGCAGAAATACACAGATACAATTTTGATAAAGGGGCCCCAATTATTGTTCTGCCCCGGGGCCCCTGCGACTCACGATACGGACCTGGGTCGGTTCCTGGTCTACTTCCCGGAGATTTGCTAAAATAATAAGCTAGGTAGCCTATATCAAATTTCGAGGAAATCGCACCATGCATAATTTTTTATTTGCAATAGGTCGGTCCTTGGTTCAGTTACCGGAGATAAAACAGACAAATTCGTAGTTATAAATCATCCTCAAATCCCCACGAACACACACGAAATTTCATCAAAATCGGTTCAGTCGTTTAGGTAGAGTTCAGTCACAAACACACATACAAAACATATATATTTATTAAGATAGGTCGGCCCCTAGTCCAATTCCCAGAGTGAAAAGTTTCTCAGATATTATCTGGTTCAAAGAGGTACCCAAGTACTGAATTTCAAGCCAATCCTACGATAAATTAAATTTTTTGGAATAGGTCGGATCTTGGTCCACTTCCCGGAAAGAAAAGTTTAATAATGAGCTAGTTATAGAATTAGCCCTGTACCAAATTTTAGGCGAATCGCACCATAAAAACGATTTTTTTGAATAGATCGGTCCGTGGTCCACTTCCCGAACCAAATCGTGAATCTAAAGCATCCTCAAACCCCCTTGAACACACACACACAATTTAATCGAAATTGGTCTAGTCGCTTAGGATAAGCTCAGTCACAAACACACGTACAGAAGACATACATATATTGTTTTTCTTTTTGTTGCAAGAGACGACTTATAAATTTATTGTAGTAAATATAAACATTAGACTGGCTGGGGCCCCATCGCCACTTACGATCACGATCGAAAATCATTTTCACTCAAATGAAAGATATGTGACAGTAAAACACTTTAGGAAAATAATTATAAATTACTGATCTGCGAGTGGTTCAGATATTTCACTAGTCCGATTCACAATGTTTGCTCCTGGTCTTAGTCTTATATTGAGAGGAGAGCTCTTTTTTACAATCGATTATTCGACTAATCGAGTAGCAACGTTACAAGCAGGTCATACATTGGGCATGTCGGGGTTAGGTTAGGTTAGGTTGAACTGGCCGGTCCATGAGGACCTCACATAGACTGATTGAGTCCGTAGTGTTACCAGAAGTTTGTTTTAACGACCAAACTGAAAAACCCTATCAAAAACCAGGACCTATGTTATAAAATAACTCCGTCCTCTTGGCAAATACTAGAAGCTTCCTAGGACTTAAGTCACTTGCTGCTTCTAGATCTGAAAGCTGTATCACTCCTAATAGCTGAAGTCTTAGCCTGGCAAGTGCAGGGCACGAGCACAGAACGTGATCGATCGTTTCCTCCTCCAACCCGCACTTCCTACATCTGCTATCACTGACCAAGCCTAATTTAAAGGCATGTGACGCCAGAAGGCAGTGTCCGGTCAGAATACCCGTCATGAGTATACAGTCCTCTCTTTTTAATAATAGAAGCAACTTTGTTAGTGTAAGGTTGTAAAACCTACACATAATCTTCGACACTTTACAGCCCCGCCCTTGAATCCAGCCTTTCCCGCTTGGTCGATCATGTGCACCTCTCGCCTTCGCTTAATCTCGCCCAGTCTAATTGTGACGTCTACGGAGCAAGCTTCAAGGGATGCGCCCTTTTTAGCTAGTTCGTCCGCTTTTTCATTCCCATATATTCCCATATGCCCTGGGACCCAATATAGATGTATGCTTCTCCCTGTCCCGATTCTCTCCAGAAACTGCTTACACTCTAACACGCATTTAGATGCTGTGCTATGCCAGATTATTGCCTTAATTGCTGCTTGACTGTCAATATAAAAGTTAACACGGTTGCAGCTTCAGCTATTCTCTTCCAGGGTTTCTACTGCTTTGGTTACGGCTAATATTACCGCTTGGAAAACGCTACAGTAATCCGGCAGCCTGTAAGATCTGCTTATTTCCGGATCAGCACAGTATACCGCAGACTTTACTCTTTCCACTACTTTGGAACCATCTGTGTACACATGTATCGCCTCGTCCGCCATTTGCGCACCCTTGCGACAACCGTCCACCTCGAATTGCCTGAGCAGTTGGTTGATGACCAGCGTCCCCAGCAGAGGTGATAGCACCCCTCCCTGCGGCGTGCCCCTGCCCTATGATTTCGTGGCCTCGTACAATCCCCATTGTGATGTAATCTTTCTGCAATTTAACATGCAGCCGATCCATCTGATTAAGGCAGGATGTACTTTAATGTAATTAAGACCATCCATAATCGCCCATTTTGCAACATTACTGAAAGCCCCGGCAAAAAAAGTCTTTGGGATACACGTGAACGATCTTCCCCGCTTTTGGTAGAAAAGCTACACGAGCAGTTCTCCAAGAGTGCGGTACATGATTCAGTCTTATGCACCCATCGAATATTATTTTAAGCCATTCCACGACCGCCCTACTTGAGACTTGTAGCATGGCCGGGAATATACCATATGGGCCCGGCGATTTAAACTTAGAAAACGTCTTCACTGCCCACTCGATCTTGGTATCGGTCACCAAGCCCGGCACTACTAGCTCCGTGATCGAAGTGTGAGTGATGTCTGCTGGCTCTTCTAAACCATCTCCCGATGGGAAATGTGTATCGAGAAGCACCTCAAGGGATTCCTCACTATTACGTGACCATTCCCCGTTCTCTTTCTTTATTAGTCCCTGGACTATGTCTCCCTTTGCTAGGACTTTTTTCAACCGTGCTGTTTCGCTGGAGCACTCTTTGTCCGTACAGAAACTTTTCCATGAGTTTCTCTTCGCCCTGGTAATTTTACGTTTGTAGATCCTCAGTAGATCCCTGTACTCGTCCCGACACGCTTCGCTTTCCGCGGTCTTTGCGAGCTTAAACATTTCTTTTACGTGTCTTCTTAGAAGACTCAGCTCATTGCTCCACCATGGCGGCTTTGCTTTTCCTCTGAATCTTCTTAGAGGGCAAGCTTTGTTATACGCAGTTATAAGCGTCCTTGTTGAGAATTCATTGGACTCCTCCAGTTCCTCTACATTAGCAACCTCTTTGGATTGTCCCAGTTTTGTTTCTACATGTTTCTGGAATTTAGTCCAGTTCGTTGACCTAGGGTTTCTAAAGGTTCCTGCCTTCTCTACCCTCTTTAGGGGGATGCTGAAGCTGATATACGCATGATCGGAGAAGGATGGTCTATCAAAACCATTCAATCATACCTTGATATATCACGCTCGGAGCTCAATGTAATATCCAGAACATTGCTGGATGTAGGACCAATGTATGTAGGGACATTTCCCCCGTTGGCTATCTGCAAATTGGTTTGTAGGATGTAACAAAATAGAGATTCGCCTCTCTCGTTCGTATCTGCTCCTCCCCACGCATTGTGGTGCGCATTTGCATCTGCGCCTATGACCAACCGCCCTTTGCGCCCTTCCTCCTGTACTAGCATTTTGCCCTCCATCGGTGGAACCTCCGCAGCATGGGCCATGTATCCGGACGCCAGGATAAATGCCTGCTTATTCTTTTGCTCAACGGTCACCGCTACGAGATCCTTATTAAATTAGGCAGCATATATGAATGCAGCTGTTTCCTTACCATTAGTACAGCTTGCACCCGTCCTTCCGTTTGCGCGTAGTAAACGCCAAACCCGCGAGCGCTAAGTCCAGAAACCTTTCCTCCCGATGAGAGTCACGGCTCCTGGATCAGCACCACGTCAAACGAACCCTCCTCAAGGATTAGGAGGAGTTCGCTCGACGCCACTTTACTGTGTTGGAGGTTTATCTGTAGGACTCGCAGCACCATTGGGCGGTTTGTTCCCCTCCAGCACCTTCGTCTTGACGTCGTCGTCCTTCCCTTGCCCTTTTGGTTTAGAGTATTCGAGGCCCCCTTCAGCCTCTCGTGACTGTTGTGCAGGGTGTTCCTCTGTGCGAGTCACAGCACCATTTAGCGGCTGGTCCTCTTCTAGCACGTTCGTGGTGACGTCGGGGACCTCCACCTGTCTTTTTTCCCTTAGGCTTTTGAGGTCCTTTTCGACTTCGCCCACCTCTAGCTTGTTAGGGGTTTTATCCTCGGGACTTCTTTTCCTGAGTCGCATTTAATTTTGCCAGTGCCAAAGGACATTTTGCCAAGCTGCGTGTACAAAATATCCTCCGCCTGCTTGTTTATTTGGAAGATGTAGAACTGACCATCCTCGGTAGGCCGAGATACAGTAAGTACCTTCCAATCCTGTGTCGGTATGTTCGGATTCTGATTCTGCTGAAGTCGCAGTGTATCCTCCGACTTCATCACGCATGGTATCCATACCTTAACTTTTGGTACCGTGGGGATTTGCGCTTTATCCACCACCTCAAACAGTGCGTTCGTGCCTTGCCTTTGGAGGTTTGGAACCACTTCCCCCAGCCACCGCAAGCTCGCGATGTTGTCGCATGCTATAATCTTCACACCATTATACCATCCCCCCGAATCAAAGGTTGGAAGGGGCTTACTTGGTTGTTCCCGCATCATCTTAAGCATTAAGCTAATAAGCTCCCTTTCCACAGATCTCCACCTTTCAGTAGTCATTTGTCCGAAAGGACTGCTACGATCAACCAGCGTCACAGTTAGTGTCTGCTTTGCCACATCACTCATCTTCTCGGGAAAAGCAGGAGTCTTAGTGTTATCTCCCTTTGGCACCTCCGAGAAAGCCGGATTCTTAGCGTTAACTCCCTTTATCGCCTCCGAGAAAGCCGGAGTCTTAGCGTTATCTTCCTTTGGCTCCTACTTCCGTAGTTGGAACTTCCCTCTGACTCGCAGCTTTCGAGGTAGTTGCTACCTCGCTATTGGAGCCCATCTGTCCTCCAGCTTTGGGTCTACTTGTCTTGTCTATGCGACTGCCCTGCCTCGCGGCTCTAGGACTGGGTCATTTCTGCCTCTTGAAAGCAGGCTTGTCGCCTTCCGCCGAACGTTGCCTCTTCATTCTGCCATTCGACGCTTCTTCCTCCTCGTACCGGTTGCAGAACCGAGGGTTTCTCGCAGCAAACCTTTTGAGCTGCCTTCGACCTACTTCTACCGCTTCATGGGTCCATTCCAATCTCTCGATCTCCACTTCTGTTGGGTCGACCACTGCTCCCAAGTGTTGTACAATTCTTAGTGCTGCACGGTACTGCGAGAGAGCTCTTTTACTTCCTCTGCTCCGTACCCTTCTCCACTCTTCTCCTCCGTTTTAATTTGTGTGCTTCTCCAACACGGAGTTCATTGAATCAGCACTACTCTCGCTCCCCGAGTCCGACGCACCGCTTGTCGTCCTTGGATTGCGATTCAGTCTTCCTCTTTACATCATCCTTATTACCATCAGGTAATGAGTCCTTCATCTTGGTCGTACGACCACCTGCCCAACGAGGCGGGCTCAGCGGTCCAGTATTATATACGGGGAAAGAACCGTCCGCCACATAAATACTTCCCGAGGTGGCCCGGTATCGGGAAGGCTCCGTTCGAATACAGCCGAATTTATCCCCTGGCTGCAAATCGTCCAATAGGTACGGCCCGCATAACACCCTGGATTAGGGGGTTGGCAGTTCTTGGTCACCGACATCCCGCCGCTCTCCTATGAGGCGAAACGGCGTAGATGTCAGTCCTAAGCAGCTCCGCCTCATAGCCGGGCTCTATGGAGTTCGGCTAAGCCCTCACACCAACGACAAGGTGCCTACCCTAGTGAGGGGTTGATTATGGATAAGTAAAAATTTAACCATTTGGGCCCACTTGCCGAAAGGCAAGTTATTTTTTAACGCTGAGTTAATTTAAAAATATTGTCAATAATGTATGAATTCAACCCAGGTTCACTCTGTGTTAAATATATATCTCGCCGTTCTGCCAGTGGGCTTTGAAGTATTCAGATCGAAGTTGAGCTAGACTGACGCGCGTCTCCCTGGGGAGAAGACATCCCGTGGAAGTCCTGAGCGCGGTATTTTAAAAGGCCTGTAGTTGAAAATAAAATTTTTCACAGACTACAAAATCTCAATAATGCTGAAATGATTGGGATCAGATGTTCCGCACATATTATACACAATTCGGCCCATTATGGATTGGAGCAGTTTGTTCTATTTGATATCAATTGTATTGTGTGCAAATTGTACGAATACTTCTCTATTTACACTGTTCGAACAACGGAATTGAAATCCTTTTGCGAATTCGTTGAGACAGTTTATAAAAATCTGCTCAATCATTGTAAAACGCGCTGGTTAAGCCTTTTCCCTACAGTCGAGAGGACTTTGAAAATGTTTGAGGCCTTGAAATCTTATTTTTTATCTTAAAACAAACCAGCTGCAACGATGGAGCATTTTTTTAATAATGACCTCAACGAAAGTTATCTATTATTTGTCCATTCATTTATGGCTTTGTTCCATTCAAAAATCGCTTCTATTGAAAAAAATACAATAACATTTTAGATATAATTTCAGTTTACGATGATCTCCTATCAAAAGTGGATGAACGACAAAAATCGAATTTTATTCCATTAGCTGTAAGGACGAATTTGGCACAATTAAGAAAAGATGGAAAGAAAAGATGGAAAAGGAAATTAAGAAAAAAGGAAGAACCGCAAGTGCTCAAAATTGGTAAATTTTTCTATTCGATACCATGTCACAATGCGAACTGCGAAAGAATTTTCTCTTAATGAGCTCGCAATGGACAAAGAAAGAAATCGTTTGACTCTTGAAAATGTTTAATTTTTCAGATTTTACATGTCTCGAATTCCAAAAAATTTTAACTCTTCCTGAGAATACTGAACTTTTGAAAAAAATTAGCAATTCCCAGAAATATGTCGGGAAGTGCTGACAGAGCACGAGATTCTTGAAATTAGAAGTAAGAAAGAAGAATGTATAAATAATTATCTCTAATAAACATGTTTGTGCGAATCGTTACATTATTTACAATATTCCCCTACCCTTTATAAACTTTTTTGAAGTTGCCTGGGTGCAATTTGCCCGTCTTCGTCTGCGGTTAGAAGGTTAAACTTGGTCAAACTTTTTACTATTGAAATTTGATTACCTTTTTTGTTGGAAGTGTCTCCGATTCATATCTCGGGCATCTGGTAACCCTATTTTAGGTATATACTCAGTTATAAAATACAACAACTGTAAGATAAAGATTAGATTAAAATAATTAAAATAATATAGATAGTTATGTTACAGACTCAGAGTTCTTTAAAACATTTTTGTTATTCGTAGTTTTCATTTAAAATCGGTGCAGGTGCATAGTGATCCCTAGACCGCATGTGCCTCTGTTATTAATATAAATTTGACATTGCAATTTTCTGCTTATATTCATAAATTAATATGTAAAATAATTTAGTAGCTGAGATAAGATACGTGTGACATCATTAACATAGATTAGAGTTACGGTGACCATCCGTACAATTGTTTTTGAGGAGCACAAATACACTGTATAAACTTTTTTCCGAAACCGCATTGTACTCAAACCAGAAGAATATCGAGGGAAAGTACTTAGTTTTCATGGGGAAAGTACTTACGTATCGTGGCTTACTCACTAAAAAGCTCAGTAAACTTATCCTTTACGTACATATTAGCCGTGTTTTTTGACACACATATACGTTTACGTTTGCGCGTAAAAAAACCGCGTATCCTCGCTTAGATAACACAGGCCGACACAATTTAACCAACATTCAGACCCAGAAACCGGACTATATATTTCCGAAGGTTCGAAGCTCTGGTTTTCGAGATATCCTAGCATAAAAGTGGAAAAACTCCGTTTTTGTCCATATTTGAGGTTATGTAGCCTTGCAGATGTTTTCTTTCACCAAAATTAAAGAATGACATCTTTAAATACAAGTTTTCTTCTTTTAAATGGCGTTGAGTTTGCTCAAATATAATTTTTTTCGCTGAGATATCGCGTTTTGAAATTTTCATGTTTCTAAATTTTCCTACACCTCAAAATCGATTGAGATAACATAGACATGATATAGTCGATTACTAATTTTCTTGAATTGAGTATTATTTTTCTTAAAATTTTGTCTCACAGCATAAGTGTGCTAACTCACCACACCTCTACACTACCTAACCTCGGGTACCGAGTCACACACAGCCCAACCCCTAGAAACCCCGCTATCATAGCGCAAGCAGGCTAACCCACTTAAACCTGGGGACAGCGTTTACTCGCATTATTTTCTTAAAATAAGTCTTATTTATCTAGATGTCTCACACCAAAAGTGGGCTAACCAACTTCACTGTTCACCCATCAACTACCGTATCCCCTAACCCATAGAAACCGCCCCTACCACACCACAAGAAACATGAAAATTTCAAAATGCGATATCTCAGCGAAAAAATGATATTAGAGCAAACTCAATGCCATTTGAAGGAAGAGGACTTCTATTTAAAGATGACATCCTTAAATTTTGGTGAGAGAATACATCTGCAAGGCTACATAACCTCAAATATGGGCAAAAACGGTGTTTTTGCACTTTTAGGTTAGGATATCTCGAAAACCAAAGTTGATAGAGCAATTTTGAGGCCAGATTTTGATTCATCACATAAAAATCCTTCGAAAATATATAGTCCGGTTTCTAGGTCTGAGATGCTGTCGGCCTGGGTAATGCTTAGGAGACCCATCTAGCGGCAACTAGCTACAGAACATGTTGTACCGAAAAGCGCAGACACAAACCTCTGGTGGCCATAGTGTATAACATATAGCTGAATCGGTTGCGATGAATAGTGGACACACCATTTGTAGAGGTGATACATGGAATTAGTGTAGAGGTGAAACATAGGCACATATTTCAGTTGCATGTGAGTATAATGAGTATTGAAATTTCGGAGTACTAATAATAAAGTTTACCGCTTACCAGTCCATATAAAGTTTAAGCGTAAACGTAGATAGATGTAAAAAAACACAGCTATTATAAAGAAAATCTGACTGTAAGGATAACAATATTTGGAAGTCTAATAAGGATTTTAATTTACTTACAAGAAAAAATTCCGTGATGCCAATGTCTTAATTCGGAGCCTTAATTCATTTCTACACACTCCATTTACTGTAGAATCATGAAACAAAGAGCTAAAGATTTGGCAATCAAGCGTTATCCGCCTAATGAATAACCGTGTTTTTTTACACGCGTATACGTTTACGTTTGCGCGTAAAAAACGCTTATCCTCGCTTAGATAATGCTTAGCAGACCCATCTAGCTACAGGACAGGGTGTACCGAAAAGCGGAGACACAACCCTCTGTTGTATGTCTGTGCATAAAATATAGCTGAATCAGTTGCGATGATTTGTGGATACACACCATTTATAGAGGTGAAACATAGAATTAGTGTTGAGGTGAAACATAGACACATATTTCAGTTACGTCTGAGTATAATGCGTATTAAAAATTAGTAGTACTAATTTTATGCACAACAATTTCAGAGGTGTATTTAAAGTTTGACGCTTAGCAGTCCATATAAAGTTTAAGCGTAAACGTATACGCGTGTAAAAAAAACACGGCTAATGTGAAATAAATCAGCTGATATTTATAGGAGCGTTCCAATGTACTATCCAGCACTGGATCACGATCAAATCTCACTGAAACGATACGGATCAGTTCTATAAGAGTTGCCGCACATAACGTGTACATGTACTATTATTCACAAAATTTTTTCCTACAAACTTACAACCTGTATGCCATAAAACGATGTATTTCCATATAAAAATATATGAAGGTTAAAAAATAACGAATACTAACACCTAACAAGCGGGACCGGCATTCAAAATACGTCCAAATATGCAGGGAGAGGTATCAAAAGAAGCTTTTATAAATATTGTAGTAGTTTTGTGCCAAAAAGTGTGCTTATCTGAAACGGATGGTACCTATTTTAGTGAGTGTTAAAAAAAGAAATTATAATTGAAAAAAGTTGTACATTAGGGTGTGTCGATTTGTATGGACGAAAGTTAACCGATATCGCGCCATCAATTTTTCGATAGGATTTGGGATCAGGAAAAAAAATCCAATACGCATACCCAAAAAAATAATTTTAGAGCCTGCGAAATTTAATTTTTTTGACTTTTTTCGACTTTGATTTTTAAGGTTTTTTTCATGACCTACTAAAAAAAATTTCATAAAAATATTTTTTTTTTTTTTCAACAAACTGTTATCGACAAAGTTTTTAGCTGATATTTTTGGGCGGACAGTTTTACAATCACATGAAAATTTTTTTAGTAGGTCATGAAAAAAACCTTAAAAATCAAAGTCAAAAAAATGAAATTTCGCAGGTTCGAGAATAATTTTTTTGGGTATGTGTAGTGGAACTTTTTTCCTGAGCCCAAATCCTATCGAAAAATTGATGGCGCGATATCGGTTAATAAATCGACCCACTATATTGTACATATATACTAACATATACACATACATACATATGTACCTAGGTATGATATTATGGTTCCCTTTAAATATTTTGGTAATTCTTTGCTTTAGCTAACAACTGCTAAAACTAGCGCAAAAATGTCGGGAGAGGTGTAAAAAGATGCGCTTTGGACCCAGGACCACGAATCCGAAAGCGCAAATTGAAAATTTTATTTCTTTGGTTGTTGTAATTTTGATGATTTTGAGCCACACTTTAGATTTCATTAGAACAATTTAGATTTTGCGCGTGTGTATAGCTTTGATCTCCAAACTGGTTTATGACTCACCCAGGCTAATTTTTTATAATCGGGGCCGGAGACCGCCAATGCAGAAAAATGTTCTCCGCAAAAATACTATGGCTACCACTCCCGGTTTACGAGCGCTCCGTGACCATTTTTCGGTTTTTTGGAAATATCTTTTGACAGAAATAAAATTTTTAATTTCCGCTTTCGGGCTCGTCGTCCAAAACGAGTGTTATATTTTTGGACGGGTTTTGGCAGTTGTGAGCTAAAATAAAGAATTACCATTTTGGTAATATTTTTTAAAAAATTTAACATATATAACTTAAAATTTATTTTATTTGACATATTTTTAGTTTCATGGCGGTCATTGTGAGCGTATTCTTTGGAAAAGTTGGACCACCAATACATACAACGGATTCATCTTTTCTTGTTTAGTACTAATAATCATGGGCTTTCTCTATGAAGCTTTAAAATTTTTGCGTCAACATATGATCAAACAGGCAACACGTAAAGCAGAAGATCGGATAAACTTGGAATTGGAATTTATGAAAAAAAATGATGATAGTATTTCGGCATCAATGTCTTGTAGCTCGAAAATAGCGTTGACCAATATCGGAATGACATCGAAAATAACTCGCCAATATATTGCAGGAAAAACGCATATTATTAGTACATTGTTATTTTTTTTACAAATTGTTATTTCCTATTTACTAATGCTTGTTATTATGAATTTAAATTATTGGTTATTTTTGTCAGCTATAATAGGACTGGGTTTGGGTTATTTCATATTCGGTTTGAATCAGCTTGGTGCTTTTGACAGTGATTGTTGTCATTAGCAGGTATTTACTGTAGCCACAGTACGAGGGCGTGCAGCTAGCTTCTGTAGTAGGGGGTTGATCGATTTTTAGATTTTGTGATTGATTTTGACGTTGTTAATACCATAAATAATTTCGTGATTACAAGTTTTAACTTTTGCGAATTAATTTAATTAACTTAGTTTAGCTCCTTAAATACATATATGAAAACAATTTTAAAACGAATCTCTCCTACGATGTTTTAACTAGGGCTACCAACCCTTCGGTTTCGCCCGGAGACTACGGGTTTTGGATGACTTCCCCGTCTCTCGGTTTCCGGATAATAAATTTGACCGGATTACAAAGGAAACTAAATACGCTTTTGAAATGAGCCTCACCTAATACTAAAGTATAAGAAGGTTTTGAAAAATCGTTTAGTCTTATATTCACAACAAATTGAGACGTATCTTTCTCTTACACTTGACCATTAACAAAATCCAGGTTTGACATTTCTTAAAGTTGGCAGCCCGTGTTATAACATTAACATTCAACTTGAATAAATTAATCGAATAAAAATAAATCGAATAATACAGAAAATATTTTCGATAAGAAATCGAATCACATGGTTGTATTTTTATTTAGTAGGATACGCTAATAAACAAATGTTGGTACTAATTTTTATTGTGTTATCATTGCTTTCACGTTGTTGGTGTGTCCCCGTACGAGTTTGGACTAGTCAGAGAAAAACACATTCTACTAAGAACCCAACCAGGTCTCAAAAAGTATTTTTGTGTTTCTAAATTTTTTTTTGTTACACACTTATAGTAAACTGATATTTCTTCAGTCTGGTTAAAAGGGGCGTAATATTTCTTTTGTCAAAAATAAAAGGTTCGATCTGAAAGATCCACAATAGTTAAACTTGGCGTTCTCATCAGGGACGTAAAGGTAAAGAGAACCGCCAACAGAACGAATAGTGGGAAACGGTAAACCATCAAATCGCGGGTAGCTAATTTACCACCGGGGAAATGTGGCATGAAATTCGTCAATGCCAACGGTGGAAAAATTTTATTTCCATATAATAACCACAATTTGACCATTTTTTAACGTTTTCAATAACTTTTTTGTGAAATTTTAACGAAAACACCACGTTCTACTTCCGTCCGAAAACACCGTCTACTTTTTTAAAACCGGTTACTTTTTTAAAACCGGTTACTTTTTTAAAACCGTTTACTTTTTAAAAACCGGTTACTTTTTTAAAACCGATTACTTATTACCGGTCAATTTTTTAAAACTGGTTAATTTTTTAAAACTGGTTATTTTTTAAAACTGGTTACTTTTTTAAAACTGGTTACTTTTTTAAAACTGGTTACTTTTTTAAAACTGGTTACTTTTTTAAAACTGGTTACTTTTTTAAAACTGGTTACTTTTTTAAAACTGGTTACTTTTTTAAAACTGGTTACTTTTTTAAAACCGGTTACTTTTTTAAAACTGGTTACTTTTTTAAAACCGGTTACTTTTTTAAAACCGGTTACTTTTTTAAAACCGGTTACTTTTTTAAAACTGGTTACTTTTTTAAAACCGGTAAATTTTTTAAAACTGGTTACTTTTTTAAAACTGGTTAATTTTTTAAAACTGGTCAACTTTTTAAAACTGGTTACTTTTTTAAAACTGGTTACTTTTTTAAAACAGGTTACTTTTTTAAAACTTGTTACTTTTTTAAAACTGGTTACTTTTTTAAAACTGGTTACCTTTTTAAGAATGGTTACTTTTTTAAAACCGGTAAATTTTTTAAAACTGGTTACTTTTTTAAAACTGGTTACTTTTTTAAAATTGGTTACTTTTTTAAAACTGGTTACTTTTTTAAAACTGGTTACTTTTTTAAGACTGGTTACTTTTTTAAAACTGGTTACTTTTTTAAAACTGGTTATTTTTTTAAAACTGGTTACTTTTTTAAAACTGGTTACTTTTTTAAAACTGGTTACTTTTTTAAAACTGGTAACTTTTTTAAAACTGGTTACTTTTTTAAAACTTGTTACTTTTTTAAAACCGGTTACTTTTTTAAAACTGGTTACTTTTTTAAAACCGGTTACTTTTTTAAAACCGGTTACTTTTTTAAAACCGGTTACTTTTTTAAAACTGGTTTCTTTTTTAAAACCGGTAAATTTTTTAAAACTGGTTACTTTTTTAAAACTGGTTAATTTTTTAAATCTGGTTACTTTTTTAAAACTGGTTACTTTTTTAAAACTGGTTACCTTTTTAAAAGTGTTTACTTTTTTAAAACTGGTTACCTTTTTAAAAGTGTTTACTTTTTCAAAAATGGTTACTTTTTTAAAACTGGTTACTTTTTTAAAACTGGTTACTTTTTTAAAACTGGTTACTTTTTTAAAACTGGTTACTTTTTTAAAACTGGTTACTTTTTTAAAACTGTTACTTTTTTAAAACTGGTTACTTTTTTAAAACTGGTTACTTTTTTAAAACTGGTTACTTTTTTAAAACTGTTACTTTTTTAAAACTGGTTACTTTTTTAAAACTGGTTACTTTTTTAAAACTGGTTACTTTTTTAAAACTGGTAACTTTTTTTATGAAATAACCTATTTCTTTTTTGTAGTTTGTAACTTTTTGAAAACATTAACCCAAACAAAAATACATTATAAGTTTTATGTTATGTGTAATTTTTAGGCAATCTAATCTTTCGTAAGTTTTATTTTTGACAATTCTTAACGTTTTTGTTTAAATTATATCTACATTGCACCATATGCGTAATTTTGGGGGAAAACTTGAAATGCGACGCATTTCCTCATACAAGTCGCATTTCCGCAATGACTCATTTACCGCATTTGCAAATGTGATCCACACTTTTGACATTTTCTTACTTAAAGAAACCCCGCAAGAGAATATTGTTTAAACGACGTATCATAATCTGGGTACTGTACCAGAGTTATAAATACCAGTTTCCACTCTTTTTTTTTGGCCAAACCGACGTTTTTTAAACGGTTTTATTTAGCATGATTTGACAGGCCGGCCGGAACGAATTTTGTAATTAAAATTTAAGTAACTTCCCGATAAGCTACAAACGTGAAACTTGGAATATATTTCAGAACCCGATGACAATGCCATGGTAAGAAAAAAAAAACTCCGATAGCTGGTGCATGGATCTAAATATTTAAAAAAATCGTATTTGTGGTCCGATTTGGCTCATATTTGGAACAACTATTTCATACAGTCCGGTAGAAGTGACATCAGAATACTTTGGAGTTCGAGGATGGACAGCATACGTTTCGCCGAGTCGAGGAAAGTCTTTGGAAGGATTGTGAATTGAGGACTTAGATTGTAACAAATTGTTAGGAAAGAGTCCTTGGAATAATGAGTCACTAAATGAACTAAATAGAATGAGAAATAATAGGGAATTAAATAAAGACTAAAAACTGAGAAAAAAAATTATTAAAAAAAACTTTTTAAGTTAAACGGTTTTATTGAAAACAATACTTACATTAAGTAATAATAATACTAAAAGCTAGAAAATAATTAGGTAGGTCCTAGGTCATCACTAGTCATCACACTCCTCATCAATCACGTTGGGCGCGTGAAATTTCTAAAAATGTGAGGCGTAGCATAAGCTGATTAAGGTTCAGTTGGTCTTACTTATGACTATCAATACAAAATTGACGCGTCCAACGCTTTTATTTAATTTTCTGATCAACGTCCTATATTGATGAGGAATGTGATGACTAGTACCTAGGACCTACCTAATTATTTTCTAGCTTTTAGAATTACTATTACTTAATGTAAGTATTGTTTTCAATAAAACCGTTTAACTTAAAATTTTTTTTAAATTATTTTATTTAGAAATACGTCAGTGCGTTTTGTTGTGGTGGATTGGTGTGCTCGCAGTCGAGTTTTGCAGGGAAGGTTAGGCGAAATGCGAATGAGGGCAATATAAACGCTTTCAAATGAATCATTCGGAAGTACGCATTTGAGGCCAGTGGAAATTTAGTGTTAACCAAATAAATTTGATTTTTAGATAACAAGCTGAAACAACAAAAGCCACTTTTATCAAATACATGCATGTAAAGACATGTGTGTGCATAAACAAATAATGAAAAAATAAAACAACTAACCAGTCTGCGAACACATATACTAATGTTATATAGAGCAAACAATGTTTTATGAATTATTGTTAGAGAGAAACAATGGTAAAAGGTTAGAATGCTAAAGGCACGAATAAAAAAAAAATAATAATAACCTTGCCTTTTAAAAGCCAATGTCGCCAATGAAGGCCGAGGCACAATCAACTTTTTCATATAGATGCGTCATTATATAAGACAAATATTTGCTACGATATGTATTTTGTGCCTTATTCATTTGTTAAACTGCAGTTTTTAATTGTGAAAAATGTTAGAAAAATACCAATGAGTGTGAAAAATAATTTCATTTGCAAAGTGTGAAAGCATCCTTAGCCAAAGCACATGTTGAATTCTTCTTTTTATACTTTGCTTACAACACAAGTTGGAAGTTGACTACTTTTCCATATCAGATGGCGCCAGTGTCGCTCAATCTACCGTTCTCCATAAAAATACGTGCAATCTATTAATCATGCATAAGATTGCGTTAAACGCACGTATACGAAAAATGGCTTATATGACGTGGCTTTAAAGATATGCTCTAAAATCATACATATAAAATTATATATATTTGTTAGATATTTGTGAATCTGGCAACGATATTTACGTGTTTTGTTTACAGTTTACTGTTTATTTTTTTTTTTATTTTATGGTGTTTCAGGGGCCAAATTCGCTAAATATTTATCAGGAAGTAGAATTAAGGTTTTTGTAAAAAACAGTGAGTAAATTCAATTGAGAGTATGGACGATTTAGCATTGCTTGACGTTTAAATAACACAATTTTGTATTGCCTTTCCTGCAATTTTTAAGGAATGAATTTTTAAACTTAACTGTAATGTACTCTTTCGCCAAAACACGACCGAGGTGCGATTTTAAAAACTTATTCTTAAGCCTTTTAATGATTGGTGTGACTCTCACCACTTGGGATTTTTAGTATGGTATGAAAGTGCTCCATCTCCACTTAGGGAATCATAAATAAATAAATGTAAGGCGCGATCACCTCCGAAGAGATCTAAGGCCGAGCTTCTCTTCCAATTTGCGTCGTGCTCCTCTTGATTTTCCCTACAAATTGGCCGGACGGGACCTACATGTTTTATGCCGACTCCGAACGGCATCTGCAAGGCAGATGAGTTTTCACTGAGAACTTTTCATGTCAGAAATACACTGGAGCGCTTGCCAAACACTGTCGAGGGGCGACCCCGCTTAGAAAAATTTTCTTCTAATTGAAAACCCTTATTTCTAAAATTTTGATATTACTTTGCCCGGGGTGCGAACCAAGGGCATACGATGTGATAGGCGGAGCACGCTACCATCACACCACGGTGGCCGCCAAGGGAATTATAGTTTTGTTTAATGAAAACATTAATTTTTCCTTTCCACACAGGGCCACTTGTTCTATTAACCAACATCCGGCAGCCGGATCAAATAACAATACGCATTTTACTAAAAATACTTAAAATCAATACCAATCAATTTTTCCTTAACTTTAAAGAAAAGCCACATAACTTTTGCTGTAAAATGTTGCAAAAATAAAGTTTGGAATTTGTTAGCGTAAAAATACCACAATTAATCCAAAGAAAGAATAATAGGAAAAGGCCTATTCCGAAACGGCAGTACCGTCCCAAAATGAGCTGCATTCCCAAAATAGTCAGGAGAGCAATCCCTAAGCGGTGGCGAAATTTTCCTATATGGTCCTGATAGAATTGATTCCCAAAACCATTTCGTAAATATCGTGAAACGATCAAAAATTGCTTAGATTTCGATATATATGATCTATATTTGAAGGCTGTGTTGTAGTGGTATCATGCTCGCCTACTACAACGAAGGTCCTAGGCGTAACTTTTTAAAAAAAGTTTCGTGGAGGTGGTAGCAAATACTACTGGTCTAAGCCAAATAGCCTCAAGGGTTCACCGATTTAAAAAGATATGCTCTTCAGTGTGGTGCCGAAGGGGGAGGGGTTCACTGCCCACATCTTCAAAATTGTTGAGACTCTCTTAATATGCCCCATGACAAAATATCTTTGGCCAAGCTGCCTATACTTCAATTTTAAACACACTACCAGTACACGACGGCTGCCGCCACGTTTACAAATAATCAAAAAATTACTCTTGTCTGTATCCAAATACGATGATAATAAATTTGCATTTTTAAAAATTATGCGTTATCTAAATTTTATTATTTTCTTTTCTAATCTTAATTTCAGTTCCACGGAGGGCATTGCGAACGTATAATATGGCGCAGTTGGGTCGCCAGAACTGTTTTGGAGTTTGTTTTATCCTGTCTCGCTTGGTTCTGCATTGCCTTCAGTTACGAAGCCTTGAAATTTTTACGCCAACATCTGCATAAACGTTCAGTACTAAAGACAACAGAGCGCATAACTTTGGAAATAGAAGTGAGACGTAATGGTGCTCATCCTCCTGGCTGTACAAACGCATCACCACTTCCATTGCCAGAGATCGAAGTCAAATCACATGTGACACGTATTTTTGCATCAGATCACATAACGCAATCGCTACTGAATGTGGTGCAAGTCGCCATATCATATTTGCTGATGTTGGTTTTTATGACTTACAACTATTGGTTGTGTCTGTCTGTGGTTCTTGGTTTGGGTTTGGGCTACTTTTGTTTTGGTTGGATTGCACAGAACCATAATACGATTGCTGGCAACGATTGTTGCACATAAGGCTGGGTGTAAATATTTTTGTAATAATTTAATGCTACGTAATATTTTAAATCAAGCCATTTTGTTAGTTCAAGTGATTTTTTAAAAGTATTTTTGTTTAAAATTTGATAAATTAAAACACATTTTTTTATAATAAACACGTTGTCCGGTGTAGTACTGGTGAACCGCCAGGGTTTTCAAGCAGTTGGGAGTCGTAGTGACCTTATCGGTTCGCGAGAATGTGTATGATGCATGGACCAGTCAGGTTGTGGGCAGCAACTCGAAGGCAGTTCAACAAAATAAGCTTTATCGTATGTGACCATCGACACAGCGATAATCCAGCTGAGGGGACCCCAGACAGTAAAAGGAAGATGAAGCTCTCTGAAAGCACGGAGTTCCAGTTGGAGTTATATCACATTGAGTATATATTAGAGCTTATTAGTGGACATATCGCATTATTTTGGCGGTCCGAAAGCCATTGCTTCCAAATCAATACTTAGTAGGTGCCTTTTCGGTTTTCCATATATACTTTGACGGAAGCTACCAGTATCGTTCTAACTAGCTCAACAGCGCTATATATATGATTGAAAAGCCGTTGGTTTCTAATCTACACTAGCTTTGAACGCCATTTAATGATGGTTACAATTCAGCAGGAATGCGCCAAGAACCGCGATGAGCGCTCTTTACGTTACAAATTAGTGTAGCAGCAGGAACTCAAAGCCCCGCACTTATTACATGTGGCAGCATGCCGGGAACTGGATTCCAAGGACTGCGAAGTTCGCCGACTATATCTTCGAAAGCCTGCCGCTGGATTTCAGAGTGAGCTGCATATTCATGTTTGGGATGTAATCCCGAGGCTGACGACATTGCAAGATATATTGAAAACCTCTTAATTGGTGTACGGATCCAGATATTTTAAAATTCGTACGAAATACTGAAACTGCGTACGATTTTTTAGTGGTTTCCAGATGACCTAAATGCTTGAAATTGGAAACGTTGTTTAGATGCCGATGAGAAAGCAGTACGTATTGCAAAAAATTCCCTTATGTTTTCGCACGAATCGCGATATATAGAAATTTTAACAATTATAACTTGCTTACTACGAAATTTCCAATGTATATGGACTTTACGTAAGCTCTAATACCTCATCGATCAATTCCTCAGCCCATTATCGCTCACTTAATGATAAAGAAGTACTGTTTTTTACAAACTTTTTTCGACAGTTTCGGCCATCAATGATACGAACTAAACTTTAGTCACTTCTCGATAGAGCATTTTTATGGTTTGTTAAAATCGGAAAAGAATTAAAATAATTCAATTCACGATTAATTGCATATGAGGTGACAAAGTTATGCATTTTTATGAAAATGCACCAGATCAAGAGCGCTCTTAGTAAATAACCAAAGCAAATAACTTAGCAACCATCTCTCTTATGTCCCCAAAACACCATGTACATAATGAGGCGAGAATACTCCCCATTAGGGAGAGAAATGCTAACCAAACAGTTCCTGTTGAATACCCAGAAACCTGGGCATCCCAACAGACATCTTATTGATGAGCCAACACCGCCCAGGGGCTTAAGGAGTCATCTCCGTAAGCATTATGAGGAAATACGGCACCTTAAAACACAGCCGTATGAAGCCAAAAAACACAAGCAGGTCCTCAGTGAACTCCACAAACAGACGTCGGACCTTTATGCCAGGAATTGCCCGGTGAATCCTGTACTCAAAGAACAATACCCAAAACTTGCAGAAGGGGAACGCACACTCTCTAGGGAAACGCGAGTCACTCTAGCTCAACTTCGATCTGCATACTGTAACAGGTAAAACACTTACCTATCCAGAATCAACCCCGACATACAAAACATATGTCCTGCTTGTAACGTGTCCCCACATGACACCGACCATCTCTTTAACTGTATTGTGGAACCAACGCCTCTAACACCCATCTCATTATGGTCCACCCCTGTTAAAACAGCAAGTTTGCTTGGACTCCCGTTAGGGGATATTAATCATCATCCGGTGGCAAAATCCTGAGCCAGATAAATAATTTTGCATGTAAATGCAACAACAACGATTTGAGCCAGATAAATCCAGATAGAAGTCTGGTTCAACCCTGCAAAAATGCTCTCGTCATTGCACGTCGTTTGACTAGTCATTTTACGGGCATAGGTTATATTCATAGTCACATTTGCATGGGCGTGATTAGGTTTTGTGACGAAATTTTTTGTAGGGAACTTGTGAGCCAGATAATTTGTTAATTACTTCTTTTTAGTTTGGCAACGCTGCCTTTAATGAACCTAATTTTTCAAAAATAGATGTCGCTGACACAAATTGGTGCGCAGTGATAGAAAATAGAAGATCTTATGCATTTACATACACACACATATATTTATACATTTCCCCTTATAAACTCGTAAAAACTTCCATTGCGACCATTGGTAATCTAACCGAAAAGGTTCTTACAGGGTATATCAGCTGTTCGAAATGGTGCTATGCGGATTGCATTCCAAAAGCAAAGGATATCATAGGGGCGCACTGTTTTGAAAATTATGTCAAAAAGCTGCAACTAAATTTAAAACCTATTTGATTTTAACTATGACTATGCGCCAGGGAGTTTGTTTTTTGTTTGTCATTTGCAAACTGGTGTAGCATTTGCTACGTCATGGCAAAAACACAACAACAGAAACCGTAGTTTATTTTTTCTATATTGAATAGTAATCCATCAACTGTCAAAACAAAGCAAAAAATGGAAAGACAAATTAAAAATAATTTTATTCGAAAAGTGCAAAAATGTGAATGTGAACACGATTGTCTAGTATTTTCGAGAACCCTGCAAACATTTGCCGTCTTTCAGTGAGTTTTACAGCTCCAGCTCACGCTCAATTCTCACGGGAATGCTCTGGATCATTGAGAGACTTGAGAAGCAGATGTCATGAAATTTTCGCACACGTGAAATGTGATAGGCAGATGTCGCCGCTGTTTTTCATTTAACTCATACGGCGAAAGGCTAAGCAGCGACATCAATTTTTGAAAAAGTAGGTATATTAAAGGCCGCGTTGCCAACCTAAAAAGAAGTAATTAACAAATTATCTGGCTCACAAATTGAACCAGACTTCTATCTGGATTTATCTGGCTCAAATCGTTTTTGGTGCATTTACATGCAAAATTAATTATCTGGCTCAGGATTTTGCCACCGGATGATAGTTATTGATTCCTACAGGCTTAAGGGTTCGGTCAAACGTGTTTCGTACGACAAACGTCCGTATGTACAGCACACGTCGGTGGGTAAATGCCGCATCAGTCCTACGTTTTGCTATATATCGCCAGGGAATTTAAGAATGTTATCACCCGCTGTCGATAAAAATACTTCTTTTGAAGGAGTAGTAGCATCTAGGAATTCAGCTCTCACGGACCGCGCAATTTTCCGCGTTTAGCATCGGGCTCGAAAGCGCGCTACGGAGCTATTTGCAACTCTCACGCTAATCGGCTAGGGAACCATTTTCTCGTTTGGTGAGTAGTATGTGCTCCATGTGCATACACAACATCAAAAACCGTAGTTTATTTTTTCTATATTGAATAGCAAATCATCAACTGTCAAAACAAAGCAAAAAATGGAAAGACAAATTTAAAAATAATTTTGTTCGTAAAGTGCAAAAATGTGAATGTGAACACGGTTGTCTAGTATTTTCGAGAAATAACAAAAAAGTGATCGATACCATAAAGAGATCGATTCAGGCAGCACGATCTTCATACTCACTTATTTGACGCTTAGCCATTTAAACGGGTTTGGTCCTCCAAAACATCACAGTCAGTCCTACGTTTTGCTATCTAACGCCAGGGAATCTGAGAATGTTATCACCCGCTGTTGATAAAAATACCTCTTTTGAAGGAGTAACCGCTAGGACTTCAGCTCTCACGGACCGCGCAATTTTCCGCGTTTAGCATCGGGTTCAAAAGCGCGCTACGTGTGCTATTTGCTACTCTTACGCTAATAGGCTAGGGTACCATTTTCTCGTTTGGTGAGTAGTATGTGCTTCAGGTGCCTACTGACCATATCCCATCTGTCACTTACGCATATCATATTATTGATGATATTGCACAGGGATAAAACGCTAAGACTTCCTTCTATCCTCATTCGCTTTTGAGCGAGGTCTTCGCATTCGCCGAAGGTGTTGAGTACGTCGCCAATGTTTCCGAATTAATAAGCAGTGAACGCATTCAGATATTTGCGGAAGTAACAGTTTCCGGTTAAGAAGCTATTCGCTTCAACCGTGAGTTCAGTTTGGAAATTAATTCCCAGCTCCAATTTGATGTAGTTGTGCTGCGCACAATCCATAGTCGGATTGCTTGTCGTGCCTATATGACAACAACATCTCTACTTACTTCTGCTCCGTTTTCATACATTCCTTTGCTTTTCCCAGCGAGAAAATATGTATAATGGTTCCCGGAGCAGGCATTTATGAGCCGAACTTCAAGAAATCGATACCAATGACATTGGAGTAGCATTTTTCAGGCGGTAATCCACGTCCAGACTACCTAGCCAAGCAGGCTGCTATACAAACATTCAATGATCTAGAGCCCTTCTGTACCACCAAAGAAACCATAGAGGAATCATAAGTAGCTGGGGGACAAAGCAGTTTAGACAACACTGGATTGAATGCCCAAGGCAAAGACAAACCAAAATGTTAATACTAATCTATAAGCTTTTGTGAGCTGGAGGATGAGACGCCGAGACTCTTCTATCTAGGTGGCGTGACTCTTAATGATATGGAGTAAAAATCCTGAAGGGGTACTTAAATAGATCAAGCATAATAGATCTAAGTAAAGGTCGCAATGCATCGAGGCTTAGTAATAATAATAATAATGTGATTCCCGCAACAACCAGGACAGATTCTGTGGAAATCGTACAATCTCCATTTTTGCTTAAGTCTGTGATCTATCATCCCTCCATTTACACTGGGCATGATCTAGTTTAGCTTAAGCTGCCGCATGCCTAAATGATAGAATATAAACCGTCCGCGAAAGCGACGAGAAGGGTTAATTCTAACATAATGTAGGAGGCACCCCCACCTTGATATTTTCAACTTTGTTTGACCTCCAATCTTTTGTACGTTATATACCGGTCTCTCAAGCAGACTTTTAAGTGCATTATTGCCTCAATCATGTCAGCCCAACTGGCTAAATTAAAAGCACTTTTTACGCCCAACGTGACCAGTAAGAATATTAGTCTGCCCCATACGCTATTGCTGCAGTCAAGCGTTGTATTATAGGGTTTCCCATAATTTTTCCTGCAGTTTCGTTGGCGGAAAAACGGACAAGTTTTCGGGTCTTCCTTGCCCTTTAAAATAATAACTGCCCGCCATCTGGTGGAGAAAATTCTCGCTCCGAGAAATTTGTTGTGCAAATGCAACAAAAACTTTCGGGACTTATTTGCAGCTAGCCTAATTACATATGTGAGTTTTTTGATATTTCACGGAGCTTTCCTTCACTGTACGGTATTCAAAGCTCTGTATCGTGGACTTTTTCTACTTTGCGGTCTATATGGGTAACGTGGCAATCCTCTCTAGATGGTTGCGGTTGAGGGGAAATATTACTTATACTTACCGTTAAAACAATAAATGAACTTTCCCGATGGTTGACTTTTCTCAATAAAATTGTTAATATACTTGTGGTACCAATAAAAATAGAGATTTATTTTTATAATTCATTTAAAACTCCTCTTACCTAGCAATAAATATTAGATTATAATATTAAGATTTATGTATACATTTCCGTTGACTTAACCAACAAACAACCAATATTGCAAAATGTTTTTTTTATACATCACTGGTATTCAATTAAAATAGTAGACTTGAAATTAAAAATATTAAACTTATGTGATATTCGTGCTTGCGTTATTTACGTAGGCCCCAAACTTATTGCAATAAAAGCACTTATAACGTATTTTTTTCTGAAAATAATGCCACCCTGTTGATTCTTCTTCCCTCTTTCTTGAGTTTGTGGTTACTTTCACAAAATATTTTCTACTGAAAATGGATTTCATTAGTTCTAAGAGTGCAACATGAGGGTAAAATTGTTTCCAGAAAAGAAAATGCCATTAGTTTAAAACAAATCGAGACCAAACCAAAAAGGAGTAGAAGAAGATTACGAAATGCGAAATTAAGTTCTAGGCATTTTTCAGAAGTTTATATCAAAATATATATTGTGAATTTTGGAAAGAGAATAAATCAATTAATTAATACAATCCCTTAAAATACCTCGCAAATAAATTTCGCAAAAACTACAAACTGACATCTTTTATTATTTCTATCCTCTTTGATCAAACTAAGAACATGTTTTGCTCGTAACACATTTTTAGCCACCACTATAGTAGTAATTACTATTATTTAAGTAATTACTTAGGGTAAAAATTGAAACTGTGAGGTTTTGGTCTATTGAAATCTTAAGCTGAGTATCCACATCAAAATAAAAAAGCCATACAAAAAAGTGAGGAAGGCTAAGCTCGGGTGTAACCGAACATTACATACTCAGCTACCAAATTACAGCATGCAAAACTTTTAAATTACCTTCTTTTAAAAGTGGGCGGCGCCACGCCCATTGTTAAAAAATTTACAAATTTTATATTCTGCGTCATAAGGTCAAACCACCTACCAAGTTTCATCGCTTTATCCGTCTTTGGTTATGAATTATCGCACTTTTTCGGTTTTACGAAATTTTCGATATCGTAATGTGGGCGTGGTTATAGTCCGATTTCGTTCATTTTAAATAGATGAGTGCCCACGAACTTACATACCAAATTTCATTAAGATATCGTGTTTACGGACAGACGGACGGACGGACATGGGTAAATGAATTTCTTTTTTCGCCCATATAATTTTGATATATAGAAGTCTATATCTATCTCGATTAGTTTATGCCGTTACGAGGTACCGTTATGCGAACATAATTAATATACTCTGTGAGCTCTGCTCAGCTGAGTATAAAAAGCTCAAGGAAAAATGCATTTGTCAAGTAGTATTCACCAGTGTTGCGACTTCCAAAAATATGGTGGAAAATCTCCAAAAAGTGTGGCAGAACTTTTGAAAGAGCCCAATGATTTCCTTTGTATGATATTCAATATAAAAAATATATTCCGGAGACTTACTTAATTTGCGCTTAACCGTTTAAACGGTTATGGCCGTCCAACAAAGCGCGCCACTCGCTTCTTCGCTCCGCCAACCGGCGCCAATTGGTCACACCAAGGGAGTTTAAATCGTTTTCCACCTGGTCCTTCCAACGGAGTGGGGGCCTCCCTCTACCTCTGCTTCCATAGGCGGGTTCCGATAGAAACACTTTCTTGGCCGTAGCATCATCTTTCATTCGCATAACATGGCGTAGCCAGCGCACCCGCTGCGTTTTAATTCGCTGGACTATTTATTATAGTTAACGATTCGCAAATAAAGCAATGGCAAATGTGGCTAAAAAAGTTAGTGAATTGCACTACTGGTTTCGTCAATTAATATATGTGTGACCTTAAGAACACATTCGGTTAAATACCAGGCACAATAGTGTTTGTATATAGATACATATGAGTTTTTTGCATGGAATTTGCACATTTATTTGAGCACAAGTGTGCTTTTTCTCTTGTTCTGTGTATTCTCTTTGAGCAAGTACTCAATTTGAATATATTGATTTTATAAAATTTTCTTTTGAGCGTTTGCTTATGAAGTGGATTTATAGCTATATAGTTTAGTTCATAGTACAGGTTTACAAGTATGATATGTATGAGAAGGAAACAATTCCTTTCTCTTTCTAACACACGGCAGTTTGACATTTCGGTCAGTGTCAAACTAGCGTGGAACCCAGTGGAACCTGCGTGGAACATGCGTTTGACACTGAACGAAGTATCAAAATTACCGGGATTGCTGTCGTGGAGAGCGACGCAGGGAAACAAAAAAAGGAGCGGAATATCAAATATGGGTCCTACAGAAAATTATACAAAAGCCTTGAATTGGAGTGTCTGAGGATGCGTAGTTATTCCAGCATTAAGAATACAAATACGGGTGCTAAGTTTTTCTATCCGTTCAAAAGTTCTCCGCGAAAAACAGTTTGAAACCGAGGTCGACTGAAATAACTCGTCCAAAAAAGTGGAAAGAGAAATGAAAAAACGCGTTTTGTCCTGTTATCAATAGTCCAAAGGCGAAAAAGTATTCGAATTATTGGAAGCGAGGCAAAAACGCCTCTATTAATAACTCCCCCGACGGTTTTGGTCGTGTTTGAGCAATCATCCCCTGTAATAAAGTATCACAATTTGTTAATTAAAATTGTCCAAAACATATGGATTTTAAAGAGAGATATAATTAAGTGCTCGTTTGAAAGTAAATAAGGATATTTCTTTGTATTTTTACAATAAAAATTTTACGCAGTTTTCGTTAGCAGCTACTACACTTTTCTTGGACCTAAGAAGTACAACACTGCCAAATAGCATCCACAAAAAAAAACGAACAAGAACAAGCATTTTATCAGGTGAGCGTGGCTGTGTATGTGCGTGCTTCTACATATCCTACTTGTAGACTTTTACAATGGTTTAGTTTACAGGTAGTTGATGCGTTAATTAAGATTGAGGCCGAAATAAAGTAAATCTAAGTAGTATAATAGATTTTAACTAGATTAAAGGTAAAAAGGCACTATATGGTTTCAATATTAGATTTATCAAATAAAATTAGAATATATTTGTGAGCTAATGTTTATAATTACTGCGCTCGACGCATAATTATTAAAACAAAAAAATTTAAAATGTTTTTTTTTTCGAAATAACTAAACCAAGCAATTTCAATATTGATTTTTACTTTGAATAATAATTTCAGCTAATTTCATTGTTAATTTTTTAATTTTGGTATTTTTTTTTAATGTCATATATAATTTATGTGTATATTATATTAAAAATATAATTTTAGCAATTTATTTATTGGACATTTTAAAAATTCAGCTTAGATAGTAAAACAATGACAAAATTACTTGTTTTTTTCTATTATATTTGGTAAAAATTAAGTTCAATGTTTTAGCGTTTTTCGTTCTAATTTTTAAGCATAACTTTACCCTAATAATATTTTTTTTAAATTAGTTTGCACATTTTAAAATATTATTAAGTATTATGATAAGTATTTTAAGTTTAATAAGTACATAATTAAACTAAATGAAATATTTTATTTCTCTATGATATTACCAAGAATATATAATAGTTAAGATCCGTTAAATTCAAGTACTAGTATTACAGTACCGTACTGAGACTTGGTTAGTAAAGTATTACCACTGTAGTACTTGTATTTGCACTATTTGTTTAAATACATATTTGTTTTATTAAAAAGCATTGACTAATTGATATGTAGTTCATTCTTTTAAATATTAAAATTCAGATTAAGTCAACCAGTACAAACAAATGTTCCTGAGTTTTTGAAAAAAAAAAATCAGTTTTATTTTGTATATAGATTAAACTAATACCATAATTACACCGGTCTCAAATACGTATTTCCAAATGAGTAAATGAGTAAACTGAAAGCGTTTACAGTGGCCTCATTCGCATTTCGCCCAACCTTCCCTGCAAAACTCGACTGCCAGGACACCTTTTCATCGCAAGAAAGTGCGAATATACAAATGTAAATATGCCAAGCAGTTTCTGATAGAATTATCAATTTGGCTTTAAAAAATTAGCGCAAAGTGTAATTTATAAATCTGGTACTAAGGTTATGATACGTCGTTTAACCATTATGTTCTTGCACAGTTTCTTTTTGTAAGGAAATGTCAAAAGCGTGTGTATGAAGTATTATTGGACCGCATTGGCAGATCTATGGCTCAGTTATATGGTTGGCTCATCTCATCAGCTGATTTTATTTGTTTTATTTTACTGGCATAGCGATTGTCAAAAGGAGATGGCAAACGCAAAATGTAACCAACACATTGACAATTATTTACTACAGCGCTGGTAAATTTTTTGTTAAAAAATAGTTTTACATCACTTTAAAGTTATTTCTTATTATATATATATTTAGAAATGCATCTAATTAGGCGCATTATTGGGCGCATTATTTTCCCATAACAGACCAGAATTGCAAAGTTTTATGATTTCTCTCCATTCCATTCGTCTAACACCAACACGCAGATTTTGGCAATCTGAACAAAAAAAAGTATGCTGTTGCTATATAGATCAGCCTACCATATAGTTGCACTACGTGCAGATCAAATGCGATGAAATGTGATCAAATGAGACATTTCGGAAATGCTATTCGCATGACGAAATGCATCGTTGGAATTTATCACCCAAACGAGGTTTTCCAATGGTACATGAACCAGATACAGAGAGAGATTTAAAGATATGGTTCACATTCAGCCCAATTCTAAACGAAAATTCCGTGCGAGTTTTCTCCCTTCTCCCATTCCTCGTATTCTAAATAAAAATTCCTTGTGAGTTTTTTCACTTCTCCCTTTCCTCCTATTCTGAACAATGTTCGAAAAAGCGGAAACCGGTTATGGGAGAAAAGTAGGTATTATGAATGTGAGGGAGAGGGAGATTTCTCTGCCATTTCATAGGAGTTTTTTCACTTGTTAAATTAAAGGGAATGCATCAAAATAGTTAAAGGAAATTGGTTATTTTAAAAAAGAACACTTATTTGTACAAATTTGTGCTAAAAGATGTATTTATATTCTACCACAATATTCTCACTTCTAATACAACAACAACTACAACCACAATAATCTTTATTTTAAGTTGAAAAGTATATCATAAGCAACGGTAGAGCTCTTGGTATACAAATTTGATGCAGCCATCCAGAAATTGCGCAAGGATTTTTTAATAAGGCTTAAATATATTTTGGCATATGATGAAGGACGAATTCAACTCAACTTGGCCGCCAGAAAATTGCTTTGTTGAATGAAAGCAGGCAACTCCGGCAGATTTGTGTTATGCGGCCGTCTTCCGCTTATGTTCCGCTGTTGATGTTGCTGTGGCACCAATTCATTACTCATTTCAGTGAATAACACATGAAATGCAATAAAAACTGTGCAATGTTTATATTTTATTTCTTAATTTCCAGCAAATTTGCAACAATAATTAAACTTTTCAATTTTTTAAACAAAATAAGAAATGTGCAACGAAATTTCAATTGACAAAACAGCTGACTTCGAAAATTCGAAATTCCTATTCCCCAATTATTGTTCTCCCTAGGAGAACAGAATTGGAGGAATTTTTCCGCGGGAATAAAAAAATCCGCGAGAACGAAATTCCGCGAGAATATTTAGAATTGGTCTGATTGTTGTTGCATTTACATGTTAAATCTCTATCCGTATCTGGTTCATGTAACATTGGAACACGAGGAAATTCAGGTATTTAGCTTGCCAGTAATCTAGTGATGTATCGCGAACGGTAACATCCCGTTCCACATGAACCTGCAGAGCAAATCAGTAAATATTTTATAATAATATGTCTTGCCTTCAGTATGAATTTACAATCCATGTAAATAGCTGTGTTTTTTTTTACATCTATAGACGTTTACGCTTAAACTTTATATGGACTGCTAAGCGTCAAACTTTATCTACTCTTCTGAAATTGCCGCGTATAGAATTAGTACCATGTACTAAATTTAAATACGCATTATATTCAGATTCAACTGAAATACATATGTGTCTATGTTTTTACACTAATTCTTTGTACATATTACCTCTTAAAATGGTGCGTGTCCATAATTCATGGCAACTGATTCAGCTATATGTTATATACTATGGCCATCGGAGGGTTGTGTCTCCGCTTTTTGGTACACCCTGTGCTGTAGCTAGTTATTTAACCACTGCCCCTGGATGGGTCTCCTAAGCATTATCTAAGCGAGGATAAGCGTTTTTTTACGCGCAAAAGTATACGTATACGCGTGTCCAAAAACACGACCATAAAATAAATGGTATTTCAAAAATTAGTTAAAACTTTGCATACATGTTCCTGCAGGGTTGGTTTATTAATGTTTTTATTGCACTTATGTTTTGAGGGCAAGTATGTGCTGCTGCAGGCAATGTAGTTTTATTTGAAAGCATACTTTTAGGCACACAATTTGGTAAATTCTGTATATGTGACCCGGTCTATGAAAAGGTGGCTTATGACTCAAACAAATTTGTCCACTTTTTTCTGGTTTCGATAGTTTTTGAGACGCTCTTTCACGTGGTGAAAACTAGAAAGTCCGAACTTGCTTAGAAGTGTACTAAAAATGTAGAGAAAGAAGAGCACAACTGATAGACGATGAAGCCTTTGGTTCCTTCGATGCCACTTTGGTGGCTGGTGAAGTATCCTCAATTTTTTTTGATAGCATTTTTTTCGATGGCAATGGAGCCAAAATATCGGTCAGAAACTGGTTTGTGTTTTGCTTTTGGGCATGACTGTTCATAATGCAAAAGAAAAACTACTAAGAAACTGAAGAAATGCATTGTTTATCTTTAACATCTGTTTCTCGAAATTTCTTTTTTGAGTCATAAGCCACCTTTTGATAGACAGGGTCACACACATCAAACTAAACAACGAGAAGCCTGTTGATTAAATAAAATCAATTTTTTTGAATCTTGTTGTGGAGTGTTCGAGAGAAAAGTTCTTCGAAAGATTTATGGACCTCTACGCGTTGGCGATGGCGAGTACCGAAGAAGATTTAACGATGAGCTGTACGAGCTTTACGCAGACTTCAACATAATCCAGAAGCGGCTGCGCTGACTAGGCCATGTTATGCGAATGAAAGATCACGCTCCGGTTAAGAAAGTGTTTCTATCGGAACCCGCAGGAAGAGGGCATCCTAGGCAGGCTTACCAATGTCAGATTATCTCGCCGACATATGTTATAATATGAGATTTCGCTCAAGAGTAACCTGAAGGTGAAAGGGGTGTGCAGAATGGAGGCAACCTCTACGGCGTTTTCTCTGAGTGGTCTGTCGGCCTGACTCGTTTAGAATCTTTATAGTACTGGGTATAGAGAGGGTTTGTTGTCTCCTGTGGAAAACTCAATGAAAGGGGACTAGGAGCTTTTAATTAACGATACTGCATTCGCTCCTCGTCTCATACTATAAATTTGAGATAGTACAGTAAGTTCTATTTCGTGAAGAATAGTAGCATAGTCTTGCTCAAACTCAACCTAAGGCCAAATTTCTAAGTTGTTTCCTAATAAGAGTCTCGGACTTCACAATCACTGCAGTTGGTCCACAGCAGGTTCATTGTAATGACAGTCTCAATTATACTCCGACGATAGCCCAGACGACTATCATTTATTGCTATGCCCGGGGACCCAGCAAATGGAGACATTGAGATGCCTCATTGATGCCAACAATGGTCTATACCTAAGTGAGGTATCAGATTGCAGCAAGTTGGATTTTAATGCATTTCAAGAAGAGGTGGCTGTCAACCAAAATCGTTAAATTAGTTTCTATGCTGTCGGAACTGGAGGCTATGCTGCCTTGGAAAAAATTGTAAGAGTTAAGAAGTCGACCAGCCCCAGTCTAAGAAGGAAGGATGAGATCCAGCTTCATGTTGATCACTTCGCCGCTGTCCTTCTGAGTGTAGATGCTATAGGCATAGCTTTGACTTTATTCATATCGTCTTTTTAATTAATGAATGTAGGCAGAGTGAATTGTTTCTGCGGAAATGAGCTCTGCGCCATTTTGCACTACTTGATGTAGCGCTCTCTGTGGATTTTTCTCGTCAAAATATTGGCAAGCTCAATTCCCCTTCTTTCCGGATTTGTCACAAAAAACGCCTTGGGAAATATTCCAGTGCAGTAAATACGTCTTTTCGTTCCTTAACTAAAAATGTCTGGCCCTTCAGCGGCATAACGAGGAGAATACCATCTACCGCGAGAAAGCTATACGGAGAGTTTATTCCTCATGTGCCATTTCTGTCGGCCGAAAAGTATAACAATGCTAAGTTTGAGTGAGTGCAATAACGTCCTTTAATGGAATTATTTTCAAAAACATTGTTCCTAAGCGACCTCGAAGAGAAAACGTCTAACCTAAGGACACACCTAGCGGCAGCAACAATACCGTGTAGTCTAGTGCCGCTACGAGTGTCCTTAGCTGTAGTTTGAGATATGGCGTTTTTGGACATTTTATCGGGGTTGCAACGTCGATGAGAGTACCGAGGCATCAATTTCCTTTAGCTCATATATACTTGGCATGTTTACTTATGAAACTTAATATTTGTATTTGTATACTAATATACAACCGGAGAAGTTTCTGCTCTTACGCTCTACGACTACGCCGTCGCTTTTCTATAATCTACCGCAGTTCTCATAATCCCGTCGCGCCAGCCGCCATCATACCACCATGATGATGGTGATGATGCATACCCGTATTTTGGAAATACATATAATAATTATAAGGCTGTTGTGATGCTGCTGCTGCCGCCACTGCCACTTGAGTCGCTGCCGCCGCGCTGTTCGCCATACCATTACAATCGTCGCTGCCGATTAACTGTTGTGCACCGCCACCCACACCCACACCCACACCGCCACCTACTGGCGATGGCGACATCGGCAATGTGGACGGTAATGCACCCATTGTATTTCCCATTTGGCAGCTAGCACGTAACGCAACCGCTTGATGATGTGCCAAAATGTCGCTTACGGAATGCGATGATGGCCAACAATGCGCTGCTGCGGCGGCAGCTGCCGCTGTACGTAATTGATGTGTGGTTTGATGAGGTGAGTGCTGCGGTGGTGATGGACTACTTTTCATGCTATATGCCGCGCTATATGGCTGATATATGGAATTGTAGAGATGCGGATGAGCATGCACTGCAGCAGCAGCGGCGGCATGTTGATGATGTGCTGCTGTGGCGACTGCCGTAACTCCCGTGCTGTGTGGTGAGGCATGATGATGCGCATGTACATGCGCGTGCGTATGATGATGATGTGGCGAAGAATTGTTGCTGTTCGAAGTTACTACAGTGCTAGCGCCATGATGTGGATGATGCCCAATGGTGCCGAGTTTGTTGCGTAAGATGCGTGAAATTGAACTGACGCTAGGCACATTTGTCTTATCACAGATACCTTCGGTAAGTAGACGATCGCGTATTTCCCAAGCAAATATACCTGGATCACGTTGTTTCAATTCGCGTATATAGTTCACGACTTTGGGCGTTGTGACGCGTGGTTTTGAACCGCCTATGGCACCTGGTAGTATGGAACCCGTTTCATGATAACGCGCCAATATTTTTGAGACGCATCCATGACTAACGCGTAGTTGGCGCGATATGTCGCATGGCCGTATGCCAAGGCGTGCTAGTTCGACTATGCGCATGCGAGTTGCATTTGGCAGTGGCCGACCGTTCACGAATACGCCACCCAACTGATTGACTTCGCCATACTGAGGGCACTGATTTTCTGAAAGTACAAGAGAAGAGGTAAAAAAAAAATTTGATTAGTATTTTACAAATAGGCAAAGGCAAAATATCAATGCAAAAATGTATGAGCATTAGGGTGGGTAATTTTCTATTGCATCATCGTTCCCAGCAGATTGGGGTTCTGCCAAAAAGCTTTTCAATATAGCGGGATTTGGACCCAAACAGCCAAAATGGGGTTGGTAAAATAACTCCTACAAATCATGTTGTTGTTGTAACAATGAATTCATCGCCACATTTTAATAATTGTCATCAAAGTCCTCTAAGGCAAATCTAAGGAAACTGACAAATCTAGAAGTTTCGCTATAACAGGCCTTAGTTCCACATTACAGTTAAAGATAAGCTTGTCTCACGCGGAGACATACCGAAGATCGAAGTTGTGCAAGCTGCCCTGAACAAAGTTTTGGCCTGGGAAATGTGCTTTCTTCTGCGATTGTTACATTTGGTTTCAATAACGGGTTTACTCGAAGTGAAATACTTCTGAATGGGCTATTTTCGGAACTTTAAGCTGATCTTTAAACAAAACAATAGCTTAGAAATGAAACGGAGAGTAATTCTTGTTTAGTCGACCATCATACCTGCCCTGATGTATGGCTCGGAATGATGGACGGTGTCGAGAGAAGATGAGATAGCTCGTGAAGTGTTCGAGAAAAAAGTTATCTGGAATATGTATGGTCCTCTCTGTGATGCCGACGGCTTTCCTGGCTAGGTCATGTTATGCAAATGGACGAAGACGCTCCGAAAGTATTTCAGTCGACACCGCAGCCTGGGAGCCTTATACCTGATGTCATAGTGCTTGTGGTGAGAACTTTGGGGATTTTAGTACGACACCATATTTTGACGAAAATTGCGGAGGCATGTGTGTTCCAGCAAAGGCAATGATCGAGCGTCATACCCAGACGTTTTGGGGTTTCGATAGTCGTCAGCGTTATGCCATTAATGTGATTGCCCAACTCTTGTGTCGTCTGAGATGTTAGGGTAGGGAAAACACACGTGGACAAAAAAGGTGTAGATAAAGGGAGAAACTGTTTACTTTTTCGCGTAGCCCATCGTTAGAATGCACTGTTTCGTTGCCATCATTCTGTAGTCGCATGCTTAAGAAACTATGGGACCGCCTTCTGTTGGAGATATGAGTCTGGATATGTAAGTATTAGGCAGAAGTGTGAATGGGACAACATCTTAAGTTAGCGGTTCACCTCTTTAAAAAGTTGTAGGGTGAGATGATTCATTTATGTCTTGGAGTAGGATGTCAAAGGCTTTTGACAGGTGAAGCGCAACGAACATTGTCCAGTTATCTGATGTTTTTTTGAGTCTGGAGTTGATGGCATTTAGAGCGATGGCAATGCTATACATTTTACAAAGGCTGTGTACGTTCTACGTGGGGGCAGCTAGAAACCACAAATCTTTTTTTTAATAAATTGCAGAGCGACTTGTTATTGAGCTTAGCCCAGTAATTGAATGCTTTTCTGTAAGACGCAACCAGTCGTTACGTTCGCGTATGCGTTCAACACTTTCCCGGAGTAAGACAATGAGGAGTAGTCCCGCTGAAAGAAGCTGCTCCGTGGAAGCTACCCACCCTAGTACATGTATGTATATTAAGAAAATGAAATATGCTTCAGGAAGTAGTAAAAGTGAGTATTTCAAATGTATTTAACGGCCATTCACTAGTATTGTAATAATTTTTATTTTTTATTTTTTATTTCTTTTTTCTCTGCTTAAATTTTTTTTGTAGTTCATGTTGTTGTTCATTAGAAAAATATGCATTTAAGAATATTTGCACTATTTTACATTCGAGGGATAAACGTAATTAGTTCGTCCAAGTAGGCAATGCGCTAATGCAGGGCGGCAGGCAGTTTAGATTTTCTTTTTTCTTTTCTGTGTCGGCTTAGTTCCGAGAATTGCGGATGTATGTAAATTGGTCGATAATAGATTGACTTTGCCGTGGAGGCACGCGTTTCTATAGCTGAAGCATGTTTTGTTTGCATATTGAAAGTGCTATTAGCCCCCTTAACCCATCTGCGTATGTTTGTATGAATATGCACCGCTTTAGTTTGTGGCCAGCAAACAGATGTTCAGAATTATTTTTATTTTGTTTTGCATTAGAAATTTTATTTTCTTAATTTTTGCCAACTACATTCCTAGCCAATTGTGCACTTTTCTGTGTAGATTTAACGACTCCGAGGGCTACCAAAAATATTTAAGAGCTGGGTATTGTATAAGGGAAGAAATAGACTGGCTCGATTTTTATTGAGTTTTTCGGCTGAAGATATCGCGGCTACAGCGATACCTCCCTTTATATATCTTCAATGCGTATTTTTTTTATTTTATGATCAATGCGAAACTGCCCCCACTTCCGCTTTCACCGTTTTTCCTGTGGCCGTCATATGCATCGCAAGTTAGGACACTCCTTCTGGCGGTTAGCTTCGTTTCTTGTAATACAGCCTTACGGATGTTGTGCCTACTCATAAAGCCATTCTAATTGCATGACTTTGAAGATCAACGGGATAGAAGTCTTCACGTTGGAGTTCAGGGACGTAATAATACCTCTTTTTAGTATTGTGACGAATATTAGCATCACTAAGCTGATATTATCATCACTAAGCTGATACTAAGCAGCCACTCGTATGTACGTAAACAAATCAATCATCATTTACACGCATACATACAAGGCAACGAAGAGGTACTCACAAACACATGAAATCATCAGCCGAAGTAGTACTCATGCACACACCCGCATATGGCTATAAGATAAACATAAACTACAAATATACATGTATATAGCAATGGATACAATTGTTCTGGAACACAGTTTCGCGAAATGACTAGACCTCAGGAGAAATGAACGAGAAAACTGAGAGTATAAAAGCAGCCCAAGCTGAGGAATCAGATTCCGTTTGATTTAAACACGCTATCAGTTGCGAAGTATAATTGTGAAGTATAATTTTTCTACTCCCAAAGTAGTCTAATAAAGACCATTTTGCAATAAAGAATATTGGAGTTATTTATTCGACAGTTCAGCAATACGAACGTTAGCAGAAAATTGCAAAAAAGCGGAATTTCTCTAAATTTGTTACAGTATAATAAATACATCCGTACTACAGTTGCAAAACCCAGAACATTTAAGAAAGCGGCATCGTTCAAAGCAAGCCATCTACCGTGCACGTGGTGTGTGCGACAGCTCTAGCTGGTCTGGGCTATGGCGAGGAAAAAAAGAAGGAACCCGAGGGCAGGGCCTAGTGCTCCACATGTGAATGAAAGGTATCGATGTGAGACTTGGTTCCAGTATCGCTCTAAAAATATAGGGCTACTAATAGTAATAAACGGTGGCTGCTGTGGCGTGGTGGTAGCATGTCCGCCTATCATACCCAAAGTTCCATGTTTAAGGCTAGGAAAAATCATAATCCAAATACTTCTGCAAAAAGTTTTCTAAGCGGGGTCGCTCCGCGCCAGTAGTTTGGTGTGTTTCCGCAATTAAAAGCTTCTCAACCCAAATTTAGCTGGGTTTGCAGCTACCATTCAGAGTCGGCATACCATACCACCAATTTGCAAAAAAAATTAAAAAGTCGCACGATGCGATTTGGAAGAAAAGCTCGGCTCGGGTCTCCTCGGAGTTATATCGCGCCTTGTACTTTTTTATTTTATTTATTTATTAATATCATTATGGAAGGAAAAAGGCACACACTCAAAATATCGACACTCATTTTAAAAGCCCGACATTTTCTAGATCGAACTAGCGGGCTTAAATTCCATTAAATGCAAATCTATTAAAAGCCAGACGAGCACATAGGGCATGATGGATATGGGTCTTACATTTTTTGGTGAGAATTGTGGGCTGTGTTCATTTACCACCTCAAACGAATAGTCTGTCGCGCCTTCCATTAAGAGCTACATATAACCAATAAAGCCTATCCTTTATTTTGAAAAAGGTTCACTGTAGCTGAGGATAATAAATTTTGCGAATATTTTATTGCCTTATACTAACTCGCGGGAAAAGAGAAATATCGATACCAGAACCCGAAGAAGAAGCCTAAGTATTGCAATCATACTTGCTTAAACCCAATAATAGAGATCGTCGATCTGCCCTTCCTGAGGCACTGGCGTGTTTTCTGTATCTCTGTTGTGCCTTCGCCAGGATCAGATTTGTAATTCGGGTCATTGTAACTGGTTCTTCTTTTATTGTCCTACGGTCCTCTATGCTGAATAAGAAGGGATTATTACCGGAACTTGGCTAAGTTGGCATAGGATGAGGATGGGCCCAATCCGCTGGCAGGGCCAGACGGATAATTATATCGATTCGACAATGCCGAAACCAGTTTGCCTCGAAACCAAATTTGACACGATTCCCTTGGTGTTACCGATGAGCGCCAGTTTCCCCCACGAAGAAAAGACTGGACGCAAATTAAATAAGGAAGTAAGTCTCCCACAAAAGAAATATAAGCTCACTTCGGGGAAAAGATTATGTATCAAACAAATAGGTTAGGTTTGGTGGAAGCTGTCTTATTGGGACACTGTAATGGTGTGTAGTACCATATGTTTTGGTAACACATGTTTTAACGTGGATGCTGGCGTGCCAAGGATAAATTCCCCAATAAAGCAGATGTCAGGCAAATGCTAGGCATTTAACACACCTGGACCTTACCAGGGTGTTAAGGCTTACCGCATGGACTTTTATTAGGCAGTGCCGCCTTAACCATGAAAAGATGACAACAAATGACCAGAAAGGCACACAATACTTTATAGTTTCCGTAACCCAACTCTCAACCTCACCTAACTGAGGCGAATCCTGTAACAAATATGTATGAATCATACACATATTTAGCAGGCGAGGCTCTGGCGACCCCAAGTTCGTCATGAAACTAAGTAGACTGGGCGGGATGGCCTATCGCTACAAGAACAGCAATCTCGATATCTCACCAGAAATGGTGTGAGCCCGTGTTATACCATTGCGAGTGGCCAAAATACTAAAACCTCACTTCAATCCTCCCTCCTAGTTCGCCTCATATTGATTATCTTCCTCAAGGCGGAAGTCAATTTACGGTAGTCTAACCTTCAAGAAACGTAGGCAATGTTAGAAGTAAGACGGACAAGCTGATTACTTTTGAAACGTGGATAAGAGAAATGATGTGACCACAGTTTTCAGTTGCTATTGCTTTGACCTGATATAATAATAGTGTTACCGAGGTTTATTGCACTACAGGTTGAGATGTCTTTATCATAGGGGCTTAGGATATACCCGCGGCAGGTATGCCTGTCGTAAGAGGCGACTAAAATACCCAAATAATTCAAAGCGTTATGTAGCGCAACATTTTCAAGAGGTTACCAGAGCAATATCTACTTCTTTAACAGCCGAGGCTTTGATGACAGCAAGTTCCTCATAGAACAAAGGGGGTGGGAGGTGGGATGGCCTGAAAGGTTCAATGTCGTCGTAATACATCGTTCCCGATATGATCGGGCTTGTATCTTAATGGGGCTTGTTATCGGAACGTACCGGATCTATATCCGGCAGAGGACCATCAACATCGATAGCACTTCCTAAACCTTTGGGGAGTGTCTTTATCGCTACAACAGCAACAACATGTCCTGTGCTGTTACTTCAAATGTACATATTAATATGGGATGACGACAAATGCATGTGTGGGTTCGCTTAAGACATTCGAAAGATGCACTAATCAACTTCGACCAAATTTTTTAAAGAGATAAATATTTTGCAATATTTAAACAAATGTGTCACATATTTAGTATAATGTTACTCATAATTGCATCATAGAACAGACGGGGTAAAGTTATTAAAAGAAATATTTACTTAATGGAAGCGATTGGTTAACTGGCTTAGATGGTTTAGTCGTTTAAACGTGCAACAACGGCGACATTCATTCACATCGTATTTATTTGTTCTTGTTATTGAACCAATTGCGTCTGCAGGTGCCAGACAAACTGATTGACTTTACACAATTGGATGTACAATAAAAAATGTTGCTCACAATCGACTCATGTATGGGTCACTCTGTACACACACATCCCAGCAGTAACTTGAACTAGGTTGTCACATATGCCCAAAGTAATATTTTTTATTATGAAAAAGAGTCGAAACCTCGAAATCATATTGATGGTAGATTAAGTATTGCAATAAAACCTCCTCACTATGAGCACATAGTATTGCAGCACCGGAATGTTGGTCGGAAATGTCTTTCATCAACTCAATAATGAAGTAGAACCGGGGTCTGTTTCACAAAAATACAAGCCCTATAATACAATTGTTTTGTTCCGATACATTTCTCTTGCCAGAAGAACTTCATTTGTATTAGCTTCATAGTGAAAACTCATCTGCCTTCCAGTTGACGGTCGGAGTAGGCGTAAAATATGTAGGTCCCGTCCGTCCAATTTGTAGGAAAAATTAAAATGTGCAGGACGCAAATTGAAAGAGAAGCCCGGCCTAAATCTATTCGGTGGTATACCGCGCCTTGTATTTGATTATTTATTTATAGACAAGTTATCGATTTGTTATCGAAGTGTTATACATGCGTTATCTATAGCGCTTTTTTAGCGACGAGTAATCGAAAATTTATAGATTTAATATCCAAAAATTATCAATTATTTATCGGCAGTTTATCGAAAAGTTATCAAAAAGTTATTAATTTGAGTTCGAAAGTTATCGATTTCTCGTTAAAAAGGTTATTGATTTGTTACAAAACCGTTATTCATTTACAATCGATTAGTTATAGGAAAGTCATCAATATGTTATCACAAAACTATCGAAAAGTTATCGATTTGTTATAAGTTATCGAAAAGTTATTGATTTATCAGCGGAGTGTTACCGATTTCGTTTGTTATGAAACAGATGCCGATAAAAAATATAAAATCGATGCCACCCGTCCGTTAACAAGCCGGTAAGAAACCAAAAAGAATCCGTATTTCGGTGTTAACTGCCGATAACAAACCGATAGCTCAACAATTATAATACGCTATCGATAATAAGCCAATAAAAAAAATAAATGCGATGCGCGATAGCCTCCGAAGAAATTTTAGGCCCTCGTGCTCCTTTAAATTTTTCCTACGAACTGGCATGACGGGACCTACATGTTTTATGCCGACTTCCAACGCCATCTGCAAGACAGATGAGTTTTCGCTGAGAAGCTTTTCATGGCAGAAATACACTCTGAGTGTTTGCCAAATCACTGCCGAGGGGCGACCCTGCTTAGAAAAACCGTTTTCTAATTGAAAAAAACAAAAATTGGTCCCTGGATTCAACCCAGGATGTTCGGTATGGTAGGCGGAGCACGCTGCCACTACACCACGGCGGCCGCCGAGAAGTGGTCGGTATCGGTTGCTACAAAAAAAAAGCCGATGATGCTCTTCTCAGAAAGCTACTTCTGTTGTGGTAGAACTTCAACCCCTGGCCTAGCTCTCTAGTTAAGTTAAAAATATTAGTTTTCTAGACTTGCTACTCTCGTATATTTTTATTCTTTTATGAATACTAACTAGTTTGCAACTAATCCCGTCATGTACATCGTGGGCCCATATTTTTTTAAAGCTCCTACATTATTTTTATAACATAACAAAAACTCATGCGACTCGGACTTCATGTGTTTCTTTAGCATATCAAAATCTCTGGTGTCCAGACGCACACTTGTTGCACTGTAAATACTATTGTGGTATAAAGCTACTCATATTGAGAATGAGTTGGCAAACAATTAAAGTTGTGGTACTTTGCTGGGGTCTCAAGTTACAATGAATATAGAAGCAAGCCTAAAGAATAAAATAAAACTTAGGTAAGGAGTGAATATAAATACAACGGTACATGTATACTAGGGTGTGTTTTAATATTACAATTTCGTTGTAAAAAGCAAAGCCCGCTAGAAATGTTTTTAAGTTCATAAAAAGTGCTCTGCGTACATATTTTGAAGCTAATGGGCAAATTATGTATAACGCAACGAGTTATTATTTCTCGTGTGAACCAAAATTCCTAGCATAAAAGAGCATTCATTCACTTCAATGAGTGACAGTAAACCTCTATGCATTTATGAAAATTTTGGTATTATATACATAGTGGTGACTGGGAATGTGAGTGACTGCGACACAAAGTGTCACGGCTTCATACATCATCTGGCTGTTAATTACTAAAAAGGTTAATCCGAAACCGCTACCAGAATTGGCGTAACGGGATCGGTCCTAATTTCAAAAGTCGCACAAAAACTCATCGTTGCGGCGTTCGGCTCAAAATGCTAAATTGGCAGTGATTTGATTTGAGACTAGGGCCGAGACACGAACTCCTAGGTCAATTCTGGTTGCGCATCATAGGAATACATGTGTCGCATTACCACATCCGATTTTTTTTGTGTAGTGGCGTATTTAAAGGCTTATGCAAAAATTTTATTTGCCAGACATTTGACCGAAAACTCGTTTATTATTTTGTTCATAAATACATATTAATATTTCTTTGAACAAAATAATTATTATTTCAAAAACTAATTTTTTTAATTCTTAGATTTTTTCAAACGCGGGAGAGTCAATTACGATGATTCTACCCAACATCTTCCGTGCAACTGCAGCACGAAAGATTTAAAAGTATATTAGGGCATGCTGAACTCCCATTGGTGAAACTAAGAATTTCGGCCACGTTTGCTAAGTTGACTTGTCGATCACCTTCACAGGACTTGACGAAAGGTGACCAGCGGAGTTCTGAACTCCCAAGGGCTAACTACATCCGCTATAGTTGTACCCATCCGTCCTAAGAGATCCACGTGACAGCTTTCCAAGATAATGCTGCACCACGCGATACAGATGATCCCGTTCTCGGAATATTTCGACACACTAGCAAGGGAGATTAGCATACCTCGCACGGTTGCACCACTTTCAAAGTGGGTCATATATCTAAAGAGAGAAGACTTAAGGCTCATAATGGGCAAACTAACTGGATACTGCCTTGTGACATCACATGCTTACAAGTTAGGCCTCGTCAGTAACAACAGATGTAGGATGTGCGAGCTGCAGGAAGAAATGATTGAGAACGTTGTTCGTGTCCTGCGCTCGCCAGATCAAGGCACCAGCTATGAGGAGCGACAGAGTTGGCGGATCTCGAGGTAGCAATTTAGCTAGACCTCAGAAAACTTGTAGTATTTGCCAAGGGGACGGAGTTAATCTATAACATAAGTCCTGGCACCTAATTGGCGTGCTGGTCGTCAAACAAATTCTGGTAAAACTATGTGAGTAACGGACAATTCAATCTTACCCAACCTCGCTATCTCAGTAGATGTTAAATTTTCTAACCGCAGTAGCACAGGATAGCATCCTATCCACATCATCCGCTCCTGACAGAAAACCTTTCCGTCCAACACCCATGCGTGAACTAGATAACTTGAGATAAGTCTCTTTCCCAGAAGGTGCTGTTCTAAGAGCGCCGCTGATACCAATCCTCGTAGTGCTCTAAAAAGCATGCTCGGATTGACTACCATCTCATAAGGTCGGTGTAACTACCTACCTCTTGTCTGGTTTGTTAGGCGGTCCACATGACTTAGCCATCTAGTAACCAGGTCCAAAGAATAAAACATTGCGCAGGCTGTCCAAAAATGTACCTTTGACCAGGATTGGCGGGCCATCTGCGTAGGCAACCACTCGCCAGCCAGCCGGAAGCTAGCTTACTTAATTTCAAAGAAATAAAGCACACCCTAATGTATAAATACAAAACCTACATATATAGCAGCATAAAACATATTCACAGGGCTTTTGTGTTTAGTATAGCATATTCACACCTACAACAAATCCATAGATACGTACATATATACTTACAGATGTAGGTACGAGTGTGTATGACCATTTGAAAGTTCTGACTTTAGTTGTAATTCTATTGATTGTTACGTTTATGAGTTTGCGAACGATTATATTTGCATTTTTATGCATTTCGTGTTTTGTGCTACTGTAATCGTTAATATTGTAATGATCACAATAGTTTGCTATGAACCGTGACTAATGTGAAAATAACAAAACCATAAGCTACTACACTAAGGCTATTCAACGTCTAGTATTCGCACAAATTGTATCTGGATCTAGATATATGTATGTAAGTATGTGCGTCAGTCAATATAAATACATATCTTACGTGTTCCAGCCAAAGTCAAGACTAAAAGATGAAAAAGAAAAACACGAAGTCGATTTGTTGGTATCCCATCAGATGCTGGTGGCTTTCCGGGTTTCATGAAGGGCCACACTAAAGCTGAGTACTTGAGTACTTGCACGTTGCGGTCGCCGTGAGACATGTGATCGCTCTCACTGTTTGGCAGGTTTATCCCATTCTATCTAAGGAACTTAAAAGGTTGCCACCTTTTGGAGCTCATATTTAAATTAAATGGGATATATCAATAAAGGTAAGTTTAAGTTGGCTGATCACTGCAGTGTATTCCAAGCGGAAGTTGCTGCTAAGGCCTTGAGTTCAACTACAGTCCGATCGAGGGTGGTCTGGGAGTGCCTGACCTCGCGTGCGATTGCATCGAACTATTTTATAATTAAGATTATTTGGGTCCCGGGCCATAGGCCATAGTGATATCGCGGGCAACCGTAAAACGGATGTCTTAGCCCGCATCGGTACAACTGCACCGGATGAAGATGACTGTAGGGATTTCGAGAATCCTCCGGCCACCTGTGGTTTGCTCCTACATATCAGGGTCTCGAGTCAGCTCAGCAAACGTTGGGCGGACACCACATCTTGCAGGCTAGCATGATTTTTCTGGCCGGAAGTGGATGGCAGGAGATTTGCCGAAATAATTGTGTTCAATTTTTAAGGCTCACCTATCAATGGTCATTGGGGTTTTGGCAGGGTATCCATGAGGTACGTCTCCATATACTCCATCTTGCTGTATCACTTTATGCTTGATTACCCAGCTTTTGCCAGAAGTAGGCGAGAGTACTTCGGTCGCGACTCATTTGCATCTCCCGATGATTTATCAAAGATTGAGATCAGTATCATTCGGAATTTTATTGTTGCTACCCAACGATTCTGTAAGTAGCTATAGCTACGTCACCGGTATTTTATTGTATGTGGTATCACAACGGACCTTCATGTTGTCCAAGTGAGCTTCCCCTATCAGGGCAGCTACCACCTAACCAAACCTATCAATAAAGCTATCAAATGAAAGGTAAGTATATTACGCTGTGTAGGGTCGTACCTAGGCTTGTACCTCGTATTTGTATATCCGCTACTATCTCAAAATAGGCTTGATATTTGGATGACATATTTTATATAGCGAAACGCTTTATTATTAAAAAAATAAAAAAATAAAAAAATAAATGTAAGGCGCGATAACCTCCGAAGAGATCTAAGGCCGAGCTTCTCTTCCAATTTGCGTCGTGCTCCTCTTGATTTTCCCTACAAATTGGCCGGACGGGACCTACATGTTTTATGCCGACTCCGAACGGCATCTGCAAGGCAGATGAGTTTTCACTGAGAGCTTTTCATGGCAGAAATACACCCGGAGCGCTTGCCAAACACTGCCGAGGGGCGACCCCGCTTAGAAAAATTTTCTTCTAATTGCAAAACCTTATTTCTAAAATTTTGATGTTGCTTTGCCCGGGAGTTGAACCCAGGGCATACGGTGTGATAGGCGGAGCACGCTACCATCACACCACGGTGGCCGCCACCACTTGAACCACTTATTTGAATTTAAAAAATCTATGGTTTTTGTTAATAAGGATAGCAACTAAAATGCATTTCAAAAGGTTTGGAGATAAAATTGTTTCTGATTAGGGCTGCCACCTTATTAAACAGTTTTATTAAGCTTCACTCTGTGTAGCGTTTTTTACGAGAAAAAACTCCGCTAGGTGGCGCAAGGATCGATATATTTCAAAAAATCGTATTTTTCGTCCAATTTGGCTCATATTTGGAACAAATAATAGAATGAAAAATAATAGGCAATATAATTATAATATAATTAAAATTTTTTTAGTTAAACGGTTTTAGTGAAAACAATACTTACATGAAGTAATAATAATACTAAAAGCTAGAAAATAATTAGGCAGGCCCTAGGTACTGGTCATCACACTCCCCATCAATCTAGGGCATTAATCAGAAAAATAAATAAATGCGTTAGGCGCGTGACATTTCTTAAAACGTGCGCGTAGCATAACATGATTAAGGTTCAGTTGGGCTTACTTTTATATATATGAAAATGTCATTTGTAAAGATGTGAGCGGTTGACTTTCAATAGAAATTTGACGCGGCCCATGCTTTTATTTAATTGTCTGATCAACTCCCTAAATTGATGTGGAGTGTGATGACTAGTACCTAGGATCTACCTAATTATCTAACTTTTAGTATTATTATTACTTAATGTAAGTATTGTTATCAACAAAACCATTTAATTAAAATTTTTTTTTATATTTTTTTTTATAATATTCTAGCAGACCCGTCAGACGTTGATCTGCCCTAAATTTAGTTTATCTGCATACATTTTAATAAGCTTTTTTCCGTCTAACTCTGCCCTCCCACCTCTTCACTTTTTCTTAATCCTTTTATTCACTCCTTCCTCCTCTGTTTCGCTTCATCTATCTCTATCTTCGTCTTACTCTATCTCTTTCTCAGTCTCCTTCTCCTTCCATCTTTTCTCTTCTCTCACGTTCTTCTTCATCCCTTACTGCCAGTTCCAGAGGGTGGTATGTATTTTGTTCCAGTCCCATTCCGAGTCCCAGTCCCACTCCGAGTCTCAATCCCAGTCCTAGTCCTAATCCCAGTCCCACTCCGTCTCTGGTCTACTTTTTAGACAAAAGGATCGTAAATACTAATATAGGCAAATTTATATACCAAATTTCAGGCATATCGAATAGGACGTATGTAAATAGGATATGTGGGTATTATTAATTCATGTCTTAATTTCGGCTTCGCATGCATATTTATCAGTTTTGCCAGGTTGATGCGACTAAATCGAATATCACAATGAAAATTACTTTAAAGCTCTCAGCAACAGCTTTCATTTGATATCCATATTACACACACAATCTAGGGGTATCCCGGTCCACGTTTTGGCCTATATCTCGAGACCTTAGTGACAAGTAGGTATGAAAATTACCATGTACACATTGTATAAACACATTCTAGGGGTACCCTGGTCCACGTTTTGGCATATATCTCGACACCCTAGTCACTCAGGGTACGAAAAATACCCCATATCAAAGTTCTCATAAATAGCTTTGATACCCATATTATACAAATATATCCCAGGATTACACAGGTCCACGTTTTGATCTCAAGACCCTAGCCAGAACGGGATAAAAAGTATCCTATATTCGTCTCCTGGTTCTAAGCTACCTCTCCACCACTTTTCAACCAAATCGGTTCATCCGTTATTGAGTTATAAATAGTGTAACTAACACCACTTTCTTTTATATATACATCACATTAGAAACTTCAAAAATAATAGTATTCCTCCACTATTTAATGGATGTTATTATATATAAAAACCTTCCTCTTCAATCGTTTTATCTATTAAAAAAAACCGCATCAAAATCCTTTGCGTAGTCTGAAAGGTTTAAGCAATCAAAGGGACATAGGGACAGAAAAAGCGACTTTGTTTTATACTATGTAGTGTTTTATGAAAGCAGATCCGGAAGGCGTAGTGCTGACCTAACATTGGGTTAGCTGCATGATTCTTAAGAAGTCTATGCTTCTTAACCCTCTTTCTCCGCTTTCCCTTTCCTCTTATCCGCTTATCCCTTTCCCTCTCTGTTTGTGGGTCTCTAATAATCTCCGTATGTTTCTCTTCTTTCCTCTCTCTCTCTCTGTATCCATCTCTCTCCCTTTCTCTCTCTCCTTCTCCTTGTCCCGGTCCCTCTATCTCTTCCCTTTCTGAATCTCTTTCTTCCCTCATTTTACGTTTGTCTCGTTTCCTCTATAAAAATTTTTTCTTCCTTTAAAAATGTATTTGAAATACTAATGTCGGCGATTTACAAAACATCCTAGTCCACTACCCAGAAAAATAGTGTCTTAGGTACCTCATAACCTAGGAAAGACCCTGTCAATGTATGCAGCGATATAGTGATCCCACTCGATATAGGGACCTCAATTCGTGGGGCTTTCTAAAACACTGTTAGCATGCCATCCGCCTATCGAACTTGGGCGATTTGGTTGTCTGTTTTTTTTATCGGATTATGGCCATGTAGCTTGATGAATTTTTTTATATCTATACCTGGCGCTGGACATGAATCTCCTTCAGGCAGCCGAAGTTGAATAGCCTTAATCCATTAATAAATGTGTCGAATTGCTGTTTATATTTGTTTGAAAAAAACATTTTTTTACCCACGCATAGTTCCCTTGGAAATACTGAAACTTTTGTGCGTGCAGCTGCATAAATATCTAGAACAAAGCATATAGATCTTGTCCACACATCTGATTTTTATAGTATTTAGAAGACGCATGAAAAGAACAACTCAAAAGCATAACTCCCTTTACTTACTCTATTAAAAGTTACTAAATCATTTGTTGCGACTACTGTTTAAATACATTATAAGCAACCGTTAAACATAAATGACAATTGTTATATATGCGCGCTTTACATGTTGCCCTACTACCTTGAATGAATAAACAAAACCCAAACAGTGACAATATACATACATATCAGTAAATATGCAGACGCATAGTAGAGATGTGGGCGGTAAAAATGTTTAATCCCGATATATGAAGCACGATGGACAGAGCAGGACAGAAGGACCTAGCGACGTCGACTACAGTGACAGTAGCGCAAGTAGGAGGGAGTTTAAATACAGGGACGGTTCTAGATCCTATAGTTAGAAAATACACTTTGCTTCGGTTCGTATTATGGTCATCTGCAGTAGCAGGTTCCAGCATAAAAAGGAACATCAAACTACTAAAATTACGGACTTTTACCTGCCTCAGTCAGCCACACAAATCGATCAGTAAAACCACCCTCCGTTCTGAATGAGCACACAGCACATACACATAAGTAAATATACACAAGCATCAAATTTGACAATACCTGCTCATATAACCTATGAACTATAAATACAGGACAAACGACAACAACAGATCAGAACGAAAATCGACACTGATGATGGCACAACGCCGAAACCGGTTTGGCTGGAAACCAAATTTGACAAGGGATGACGGAAATCGTTCCAATATACAACATCAAGCTACTTTGATGTCTACTGGTTGAAAAAGGCGGTACCAAATCTAGAACCTCGTGCTTGGCGGAAAGCATAGCACCAATGTCCTGGTGGTGCTCACTGACAGCAATTCTCGACCTGTCATTGTAACTGAGTAGTAGGAGCACATTTCTCACCACTATGTACTGCGTCTGAAAAGACAATAAGTTTCCAGCGATCAGGCAAAAACTACTGGTATCGAAATGCCAGCACGAGGGGTAAGGCAGTGTTGAAAAAAAGGTTTCAAAATCGGAGAAGATTCTTGCAGGATTTGTAACTGGCGTACAGAGCATGGCGATATCCCATTCTCTGATGAAGTAAGAACTGAGTAAGAACCAGTGTTAAAAGTAGGAAACTGCCAGGGAAGGATGGACTTTCCAGCAAACCGCGTTCATTACCCCAGAATCAGCCTATTCAATATCGCATATAAGCCTCTTTCTAGCAACTGAAGCCCAAAGGCAACGAACTTACTGGACCTTTAAAGTGCGGCCTCAGACCAGGAAAATCTACAATTGACTACGTCTTCATGATACGCCAAATCTTGAAGAAGACTCACGAGACGGGAATCGACAGGTAAAATCTTTTTTCGACTTCAAAAAAGCATTTGACAGGGGCAAAAAGAGTTGCTTGTATTTAGCTATGTATTTCTGAATATGAGTTTCATGTTGAGCTTATGCCCAATGATTTTGAGCAACACCAGCAGCTTGGTAAGGAATGGGGATGACGTCTCCTAGCTATTCGGAACTGAATGAAGTTTTAAACAGGACGAATTTCTATACTTCGACTTCTTTATCTGGGCAATGCAAGTAAAGCAGCAGATATAAACCCCGGTTGCACAATCTATTCTAAGAGCGTAGGTAGTAGTGATGGGATTGATATATAATTGTGTTTCGATTATACCTTCTCTCTTCAAAGCCTTTTCTCCCGGGAGTGGGATGTGAACCCGCACTGCTACGATGGTTGAAGTGTTACAAACGCATTCAGCCACGTCATGCCTTAGTTGTTGTAAACCTTTTACGCTTATGAGATCTGCAGGTTTTGAACCTTGGTTTTTCACTCAAAATATATTGTGCTAGTTAAAGTTTACTGCATTAGCTTCATATACTGACTGTTGAGTGGAATACTACTGACCCTATTTCAGAGCCTTTATTTTTCAAACACATCTAATGTGAGCATAAATTCAGAAAGCCTTTAAAACCATTTCGCTTCCATATCCTATCCATACAAGACAGAACTTACGGCGCGTTTGTTGGCCTTTTTCCCCATTCTCCCGTGTCACTGATCAAGTTCCATTGAACGAGCCTAAAAATATTCCCCATAATTTGGTATTAAGAACAAATAGTCTATATGTACTAAATTGTATATAACAAGAATACTTAGAGACAAATTACAAAGTGTGCAGAGGGCATTCAAATGGCTGAGTCGATTGAGGCACCAGCCATAACATCAGTATGAATGCATTTCATTTTGAGCACCCGAAAAGCTAGCTGATGAAGATGTGAAACTTAGAACATATCTTAGGAACCATCGCAGTGTGCAAATTTTGTAGTTTTTCTCTTATATCAATAATTCTCCTACACGTTTCGATGCTTTTCATACTTCTCAATAAAAGAGTGAAATTTATTAAAAAAAAAAGAAAAAAACATACAAATTAAAACAAACATAAAATAAAATCTTATTAATAATTGGCATCCAATGAAAAAAAAAAATAGTCTCCCTGTCGATGATTATGTATTAAGGCTTGAAAACGAGCGTAGGCGTCCTTTTCCAGAGGAAAAAATTGAAGATGTGAAATTTGAAGTAAATACCGTGCGGCGTTAGGTCGCGTGTTTTCTCATACCTAGCAACATACTGATATATGTACATTAGACTGGATCGATTTATTAACCGATATCGCGCCATCGATTTTTCGATAGGATTTGGGCTCAGGAAAAAAAGTTACACTACGCATACCCAAAAAAAATAATTTTGGAGCCTGCGAAATTTCATTTTTTTTGAGTTTTCTTCGACTTTGATTTTTAGGTTTTTTTCATGACCTACTAAAAAAATTTTAACTTGATTGTAAAATTTTTTTCATGTATACCCTGTCCGACCAAAATGGTGGCGATAACAGTTTTTTGAAAAAAAAAAACTATATATGAATATACAAATTAGGGTGGGTAAAATGTATTGTTGAAAAGGCACGTCCAGTTTCTGAATCTATGGGTTACACTGAGTAATATTGTCCATGGGACCATAGGTCTGAAATGAATTTCTAGCCTCCCTAATTTTGTTAGAAAATTTTATATCCCAATCTCACAAATAAAATACATGAAAATAAATGTCAAATTCGGATTCGGATTGGGATATAAAGTTTTCTAATATTAGGGAGGCTCGAAATTCATGTCATTCCTATGGTCCCATGGACAATATTACTCAGTATGCCCATAGATTCAGAAACTGGATGTGCACCTGAAGTCCCCCCCCCCCCCCCCATTTTTCTCCATACAATTTGACCCGCCCTAATACTAATATATAAAATATAAATAATATATGAAAATATTTTTTTTTCCGAAAAACTGTTATCGATAATGTTTTTAGCGGACATTTTTAGGGGGGACAGGGTACACATATGAAATTTTTTTTGTAGGTCATGAAAAAAACCTTAAAAATGAAAGTCGAAAAAAGTCAAAAAATTAAATTTCGCAGACTCGAAAATTATATTTTTGGGTATGCGTAGTGGAACTTTTTTTCCTGAGCCCAAATCCTATCGAAAAATCGATGGCGTGATATCGGTTAACTTTCGTCCATACAAATCGACCCACCCTAATGTACATACCTTCGTATATTATCACAATTTAACAAAATAAATAAATGTCAAGACGTTAATATTTGCAAAAAATAACCCATTTGTATAAACACACACTTGCTAAAACAATAGAATATATTTTCTATATAAGCATTGGCCTTCTCAACTGCGATGTTTTAAGTACTTAAACTTAGCAGAGTTTGCTTGAGCGCCTCATACGAAAACATCAATTTGTTAAGTAAAGTTTCTTATACGAAAACTGTGCGCATAATGCAAAAATTTTATAAAATTAAATTGCTATTGATTTGCATAAGTGCAGTAATTGTAAATTGTGAAGAAGCTAATGAAGATCAAATTTTTCCGCTCTCATATATAAAGGCCATCAGCGATGGAAAATTGCAAAGAAATGTGATAACTTAGAGTTCTTAAACTTTGACAATTTGTTTAATTAATGTTGTGTTTTATTTTTCGGTTGAACTGACAGACACGCAACTTGTGGGATTATCTGTTGGGTGAGTTTCATGAGTACTTTGATTACGACGATGGGGACCACTCGGCAGAGGATGAAAAATACTGTGAGAAAAATATTATTTAAATTTTCCTTTACTCATCTTTAATGTTTTGTTTAGTGATATGCCGAAATTGTACCGTTGTTATTAGTCCATCGGCTAATCAGACGGTTCAATCAGCAAAGCGAAATGGTGCTACATCTAATATCGAAAATGCAGCAGGTTTGTATGAAGTGTTAACATATTTAGACCTGGTTTTTCAGTACGAGTTGGCAAAGTTGACTAGCGTTAAACCCTGCCACCTTGGCCGCTTAAGCTGAGATGAGCAGCACAATTTTATGTTTTCGAACAAAGTGGCAAGGTTAAACTACAGTCAACTTTAACCGGCATTTAACTGACATTAATAAAAAAATTGTTTCCATAAATAGTTAGCACAACAAAAAAAAATTCACAAAACTCACGAAAAAAGCTATAAAAGTGAGGAAAAATGGAGGTAATTTCTCTCCACATAAATATTTTTCTCAATGGAACAAGTAGTGATTTTGAAAATTAAAATTAAAGTAGTTTTTCTTATAAAGAAATCATATGGCTAATTCACAAGAGTGTCGTTTTCATGCAAAATGTTAAGATTTTAGTTGTTTCCATGGTTTCCAATATAAAATTTGACTGAAGCATAGCACAAACGGCGAATAGGATGCCTTGTCAAAGGCCTAATAACGAAATAATAGTGGTGAAGTCGTTACCATAACCTCACTTCTTTAGCAGCTCTTATGCAAAATTTGTTCTGTATTCCGTTAGGGAACACAATGTAATATAGCATTTACATTTCGCAATAAACTCAAATTTGCGAAGTATTTTCGTGTTTACCAGTACTGTTTAACTCCAAAATGGCACAAAAACTCCATTTTATGGCCGAATGTAAATGCCATATAACATTAATCTTTTTATTTGAAAAATTTCGGTAGCGACTTATAAAGTGTAATACATTTCTAAACGTAGATTAGAATCTACTACGATAGTGGTATAATTCATAGGCAGTTATATATGATAGACAACTCTCCAAAATATGCACGCCGATCTAGTCAGAATTAGGGGAAACGACAACGGAATGTGAGCACTTGAAAGTTCATTTCATCATATAAGAAAATTATCTTAACAACACACAACCAAATGTTTACTAAAAAACATTTAAATATTAGAGGTATTCTCTCTGTCTAGAATCCATAGAAAACGTAGAAATACATTTTGTGAAAAATTTTAAATTTTACATAAAAACAATTGTTAAACATTTTCTACGGTTTCTACATTTCCTATACCCATGTATATTTGAATGGTAAATTTATAATTTTGACAAACTTTTAGCAAAGTGAAACTAAAAAAAAATCAAGAACTTTTTTGCGTGGCAGATTCTAAAGATTCTGCATTGCAGAAAATGTGCTTTTTATATTACACCCCGTTCTCTGTGTGTGTTAAATTTAGCCTAAAAACGGATACTAGACTGAGAGAATTGCCCTATTGAAAAAATTAAAAAGTGCAAATTCGGTGTAATAGTGTCAATGGATCGAACGTCAATTGACTTAAGTTCGCTTTGGGACTATTTTACGCCGGCCGCGAAAAAAGGAGATGGAAGAAATAAGACTGTGAATTGAGCTGCCATTGTTAGACAGTTAAAATCTCGCGTTGAGTCGGCTAAATTTATTTATTTTTTTTGTTTGCCTTAATAAATTAAATAAAAAGCGCAGCAGGCAGGAATTTGGAATAATAAATTGCGCGATTTTAAACTCCTAATTTTCATTTCATGTTATGATATTTACTACATAGCATTCATTTCCAAAATAAACAAAATATTAAAAAAAACCGTTTTTTTTTTTAATTTGGAAATCAACACGAAAAAATATCTTAATATCATACCATAACATGAAATGGAAATTTGGATTTAAAAATCGTTCCATTTTGTATTTCAAATTTTCGTCTGCGCGCTTTTTTTTATCTTAATAATTAATTCTATTAAATCTTATCTAATAGACAAATAATATATGGAATCACAATTTTTGCGACTTTTATTCCAAAGTTCGGTAATGGATAAGAAGTTCTGACATTAGCTCGCTTTTGTAATGAGAATTCAAACAACAACTTTAAACATGATTTCATTTTTTGCAATGCCCGCTATATTATAATTAACAGGCCGTCAAGCCTTGTCGATTCGACAGCACCATTTGTTGTTTCTATACACAAGAAACAGCTGATTACAATGTGCAATTTTTTATTTCCGGTTTCACATCACTGCATACGGCTTTATGTTAAGTTTTTGAGTTCATGCGCTAACTTTTCGAAAACTATTTCATTCTCTGTTCGAAGCTTTTTTCTCTTATTATCTTTTTGCACGAAATTGGCACAGTTTTTAAACAAAATATATTTTTTTTTACAATTGGTTTTGACAATTTCTGTGTTTTTTTTTTGACAGTTTTTTATACTTAGAATCCTAACTATTTTATAAATCGTTGTTCTGGGGGACAGTGGTAGAGGGTTCCACTGCCCACTTTTCTAACACATTCCAAAAGTATCTTAAAGCAACTCGATTTATGTGACCCGTTTATTGAATAATATTGGTCAAAGTCAATATGCTTAGAGTTCCAACGATGAAAAATAATTGAATTAAAACTGTTGCCAGGGGCATAAGATAACCCCTTAAAAAACTTTCGCGATTTTCTGAAAAAAAGTATTACTTCATCACATGTGTTTAAAATTATGTCACCAAAAACCTCGATCTATTGTACTGATAGAGCGATAGAAACCTTAACTGTGGAGCTCAGCAACTTTCGAACTTTATATTTGATATACTAATAATGGATCCACTTGTATTATATAGATTTTTTTAAAGAATTTCTCTGTATTTTATTTAGGTAACCCTCCTGCCGACATTTCAAATGCTGCAATAAAACCTGAAAAATATGCTGACAATCCCGTGGTTTCTCCAATGGTGCCACCAGATTTTTAAACCTTTAAACAGTATATATTCTTTTTTAGAAAAACTGATACAAACTAGTGCTTAAGAACTTTACAAAGAATTTATTATTATTTAGTTATTTTTTTTATGTGCACATATACATACAAAAAAAATCATATATATTATTTCTAATTGTTGTTTTTATGTACGGGTCCCTTTTTCGCTCCTATTTGGAATCCAAATCTATAAATAAAGTTTTAGTTGTATATATGGAGATTCGCGCTATTAGCGAGCTTTGGGCAATTTTGGCCGTAGTGCTTTTGTTTAGCTATATTTTATTAAAATAATTTGCTAAAAATAAACGATTGTGAGCACACAAAGAAATCTATTTGTACTATGGCACTATTGCGAATATTTGCACTGCATTACCGGTAGTTGCTCTCATACGCCAGATCGCAGCACAGCTGATTTCTGTTGATATTTGATAAGATACTGTTAGATTGGTTGCGCAAGATGCGCATGGGTACGGCTCGTAAAAACAAAATATCGTTTAGGTATAAATATATGTATGTATCAAATTCAACTACTATAAACTGAATGTGTCCATAGTGTTGCCGGAATTAGTTTGAGGATCAAACGGTGAAACTCCAACCAGGTACCAGAATGTATGTCTGTTATAAATTAACATCGCTCTCTTGCTGCCTCGAGGTCTGGCAACTCTGCCGGCCTTAGTAGCTGAAACCTTGACCTCGCGACCGCAGGACTGGAGCTCAGAACGTGCTCAATCGTTTTTCCTGCAGCATGTACTTTCTAAAATTACTTTTACTGACAAGGTCCAATTTATAAGCATGTGACGCCAAATGCAGTGTTTAGTTAGTACGCCTATCATGAGCATTGAGCCTTCTTTCTTAAGAAATATGAAAAACTTTGTAAGGCCCGGCATTTTCAGTACAAGTTCAACTCAGTTTGTCAGTTAAACTATGCTTAAACTTATTCTGCAGTTTTTCAGTCTACTTTCACTGAAGTTTAAGCTTAGCTTAAGCGGCCAATCTGGCAGGGTTAACCTCTAGTTAACCTTCAAAAAATGATATTACTTTAGTTGAGAAAATTTAATTCCCAGCTGGTGGTTCTCTAACAAGACTCGAGTGTATTTTCACGAAAATAGAATAAAATATACATAATTTATTTTTGATTAATTACGCTTCATTACTGCTATCAACCAGGTGTTATCTCACAACAGCTGTTTGTTTTGGTGGTACCGCCTTGGAGATTTTTTTCAACTCTACCCTAACTCGATATCCAATGTAGGATATCAATTGGAGGAATGTGTTGAATATTGATTTGAGAACTGTACATTTCTCAAAATCTCTCAAAGATTGAATAATAGTTTGATAATGATAATAACGTTGAAGATCAACACGAGAACTCATTGAAAACTATAGTTTAACTGGAGTTTAAATTTGACTAGAGTTTAAGCAAACTTAGTTTAAGCTTAGCTTAACCAACTACTGAAAAACCGGGCCTAAGTCTTTTATTGCAGGATTTACACATTTTGTGCTTAGTGAATCATGTGAGTTGCACATCATCCTTTATTCTCCCAAGGGAATCGGAATATCTAGTGCAGGGTGCTGCTTTGCCAGCTCATCGGCCTTTTCGATACTATCCCTTCATTGCCAAGAACTCAGTATAAACGTACGATCCGGCCTGAAAGCAGTATCTCCTACACTTGTTTGCACTAGAGGACACTACTTGATGAAGTGCTTATGGAGACTATGCCTTATTGGACGTCTGACTATGAATATCTATATATTGACACGACTGTTGCTTAAACAGGCTTCATCCAGAATTCCAGCTGTTTCTTCATGGATACAGTTTCCACATGAAAGCACTCCAGTGACCTGTAGTATATACTTATTGCTGGATCGACATAGTAAACAACAGGCCCAATCCCTTCCGTTTATTTGGAACCATCGGCATACACGTGTGAAATAGGCATTTCCGCATAGGCATTTCCGCACCCTTGCGCCAGCCCTCACACACTATCTCTTTCGAAGCTCAGGAACGTGCCAATGTAGTATGTTTGCCGTATATTACTTACATGACGGCTTACTGCCTTACGGCCTACACAAAAGCTGGTTAAGGTGTAAAGCCTTGTTGAAGTTTTTAACGCCATATTAGATCTCCAGGCGGGATGTGCTCCCATTAAAGTTCATGGCATATTATTTATTGATAATCTGCATACCCGCTATAGATTTTAAGTATATGTACGTAATTTTTTTTGTGTGGCTGCCCACCAAGTAAGGACCGCATAGTAAAGTATGAGTTTTATAATTGTCGTCAATACCAATTAGAGAGTGTGGGCGATAGCTACCACGTGCATGCCATTATCCTCTTTCTGCATAAGTACAGTACCTTGCCCTCTCTTCCACATGGAGTTTCCACGACAATTCACTATTTATGTAATCTAATTTCTAAATATTTTGTGCTGTACTTTCTTGTAGGGTTAGTCGTTACAGCTTAGGCCTACTCATATCCGGGAGTTTATATTTCGTAGTAAACAAGAATACATCGATTTTTTCCGCTCTATTCATACGGAATCATCAGAGAGCTGATTGTTGGCAGCTGACTGTAACGCCATTTGCATACGACTATCGTTTGACTGGCCCCGCGTCGAACCGCCAAACCAGTTGGTTGATGACCATAGATTTTGTGGCCTGTGTCAAGTGAAATGGCGTATCTGAATGGCTTTGGAATCGGCCGACCATCTGAAGATACCAAGAAAAACGTAAGGTCACGAACATTAGTTAAGTGGAAAGAAAGGTGGGAAGAATTGAGGAAAGGGCGCAGGAAAGAGGAGGATCCTTTCTGTCCACGATGTCCCACCGAATTGGAAAACGCAGAACACGTAATGTTTCATTGCCCTCGTTTTCACGACGAAAGACTCTCTGTACACAGAGTTTTCGGAGAGGTGCCTTCCATTAGGAATTTAGTTCCCGTACTGTGCAGAAACATACAATGTTGAACTGCGGTGAGTAAAGTGGCGTTTCTAGTATTGACGCGATTGATGCATGCTGAAAGGGAGCGCAGCGGAATGCGAATGAGAAGAAGTGGCGGATAAATCGACTTTCGCAAACCCCACCCACCTGACGTTATGCCTCACGGGGGGTTCCATGGGGTGTACGTACATGAAAAGGATTAGCCTGGTTTCATTGGGGCACTTGAGGGCAGTACGCTGCCTCTACGTCCAGGAAAAAAAGATAAGCATAGATGGAGTGGAAAAGAAGTGAGGAAAAAAATAGAGGGAGAAGGAAAAAAGTTATATGAGTAGTAAATAAAAGTATAAGGAAAAGGGGAGGGAGAGCAAGAGGTAAAAACTTCTTAAAACTTATGCAGAAAGTTCAAGGTTAGGGCGGAAGTACATTAATAAACAAACAGTTATTAGGAAATTTTCTTTTGAAAAAGAATAGCTAAATAAGCCTGTACTAAAAACATTTCGCTTGAATATCAACAATTTGTTATTTTGGTAAAGTAGAAGCTGTTTGTTCAAGTGGTTTAAAATTCTTATTATTATTTCTAAAACATTAGATCGGTAATTAAGCTCCTATTATGTGTAAATTTATATGGAAATGTTATTTCACAATGCTTTATAAACCTTTTGTTGTTCTAATCTAGACTTTTAGCAGGCACTTTTATCTGGAAATTTCTGCAATTTTTCCTCAAGCTATAATGGCGGCCGCCGTGGTGTAGTGGTAGCGTGCTCCGCCTACCACACCAAAGATCCTGGGCTCAAGCCCCAGGCAAAGCAACAACAAAAAATTTTTAAAAATCGTTTTTGTGTTAAAACTCGTCTGCCTTGCAGATGCCTTTCGGAGTCGGCGTAGAAAGTGTAGGAGTAACCTTATTATGGTAGTTGGTCTTATATATGACTATCAATAGAAATTTGACGGGTCCAAGGCTCTTATTTAATTGTGTGATCAACGCCCTAGATTGATGATGAGTGTGATGACAAGTACCTAGGACCTACCTAATTATTTTCTAGCTTTTAGTAATATTATTATTTCATGGAAGTATTGTTTTCAATAAAACCGTTTAACCGTTAAACATTTTGTTTAACTTATTTAATTTTCTAGTTTTTAGTCTTTATTTAATTGCCTATTATTTCTCATTCTATTTAGTTCATTTACGGACTCATTATTACAAGGACTCTTTCCTGACAATTTGTTACAATCTAAGTTCTCAATACAAAGACTTTACTCGACTTTGCGCCAAGTATGCTTGTCCCTTCTCTAACTCCAAATTATTTTGATGTCACTTCTACCGGACTGTTTGTAATATTTCTTCTAAGTATGAGCCAAAGCGGACATCATAGGTCGCTTTCTATTCATGTATGTATTGTGACGAATATTAGCAACACTAAGGGATACTATCATCTCTAAGCCGATACAAAGCAGTTACTTGTATGTGCATAAACAAATCAATCATTATGTATACGCATATGTACATACAAACAGCGGAGAGATACTCACAAAAGTATGCAATCATGAGCAAAGTAGTTCTCACATATACAAACACATATGGCTATGCGAGATACTATAAACTACAAATTCACATGTATATATGAATCTGGTAACTAAGTAGTAAATTGTTGAAGAAGAAACGCATAGAAGTATGCGAACGAGACAGCAGAGAGTATAAAAGGAGCGAAAGCTGAGTAAGCAGCAATCAGTTCGATTTAAGCACGCTATCAGTTGCGAAGTGACGTTTAATTGCGAAGTACTTTCAAAGTAATCTAATAAAGACCATTTTGTAATACAGAATATTGTAGTGTTTTATACAACAGTTTAGCGATACGAACGAAAGCAGAAGGTTGCAAATAGGCGGAATTTCACTAAATTCGTAACTCTATAATGTGTTCCAAATATGGACCAAATCGTACCACAAATACGATTTTTTTTAATATCTGGTTCTTGGCGCCACCTAGGGGTGATTTTTTTCATAGGTCGCCTTCTATTCTTGTATGTATTATGTGTTCCAAATATGAGCCAAATCGGACCACAAATACGATTTGTGTGAATATCTCGATCCTTGCGCCACCTAGCGACCATTTTTTCTTATTATTGTATTGTCATCGGGTTCTGAACTATATTCCAAGTTTCAAACTTGTAGCTTATCGGGAAGTTACTTAAATTTTAATTACAAAATTCGCAGCCTGTCAAGTCAACCTAAATAAAACCGTTTAATAAAAGTAAATAAAATCTTTTAAAAATAGGTATGTACTTTGTGTGAGGATGCAAAGTTTCACGTTTTTTGTGGTCTGTATGTAAAAACTATAACTACGAATCACGCATTTCAACAATATATGACGTAGACGTAAGTATTTCATGCAATTTGAAGCTTCTAGCCGTAAAAAGGGGCAGAATAACAGTTTATATGGGGTATATAATATATATCACACAACAATATATGCTATATACGTAAGTAATTGGTGAAATTTGAAGTTTCTAGATCTTAAAATGGGCCAGTAATTACGAAAAGTTTCTTATCTGAACAATCGGTTGTGGGGGATATATACTATATATACGACCGATCTCATCCATATTTTCAGACAACAATATGTGCAATATAACAAAGCATATGGTGCAGCTTTAAGCTTCAATCTGATAAATTGAGGAAGATATTACAAAAATCCTCGTTTTCTGAAAAATCGGTTGTATGGAGGATATATGCTATAGTGGTCCGATCCGCCCGGTTCCGACAAATATCTAATCGGGCACCTAAATACACCCGTTCACCAAATTTTATCAAGATATCTCAAAAATTGAAGGACTAGTTTGCATACAAACAGACAGGCGGACATGGCTAAATCAACTCAGCTCTTCATCCTGATTATTTCGGTATACTTAATGGTGGGTCTATCTATTTTCCTTTACAGACTTACAATTCTGAGATTCGTGCCAAAGTTAATACACCATTTCATTTTCATGAAAGTTATAATTAATAGGAGCACGACGCAAGTTGGAAGAGAAGCACGGCCCTAAATCTCTTCGGAGGTTAATTTTTAATAATGGGCCGAATGGATACAAAAATAATAAGCTTTGCTTTGCATAGCTTTCAAATTCTTGAAATCTAGAAGAAAAGGCTTTTGTTTATTTTTTATTGACACAACCCAATCTATATATAAAAAGAAGTGTACATTTTGATTGTCACACCATAACTCGAGAACGGCACGACAGATTGCCATGAAATTTTTAGGAAAGATACAGGAAGGAGAGATGATGGTTATTTGATTTTGAAATCCAAAATCGGTTTAGCCATATATATATAAAAATCACATTCTTTGTGTGTGTGTGTTCGCTATGGAAACGTATTTCCCACACATCAATCATCACCAAATTTTGGTTATGGGTTCCTTCGATCAACGGGAAGGTTTTAGGCTAAACATAATTTCGATATATAAAAGGGGCGTGGCACCTCCCATTCAAATGGAATCTTTGGTAATGCATTACTTTGAAGGTATACATGCCAGAACATTGAAATTCAGTAAAGAGTTATTTGAGGTCAATCCTTAACACCACCAAGAAAATATGGAATTGGGAAAAAGAGGGCGTGGCACCTCCCATACAAATGGAATATATTATACTGCATATATCTTAATGTCGTAATGGTAGGATAATTAAAATTGGTAAAGAGCTATGTGACGTTAAGTCCTAAAACCTCCAGTAAAATGTGGAATGGGGAAAAACTATGGCTGCCGTACAAACTTAAGTTATTTTAACACCAAAAGTTTGACTGCATTGTTGAGTTTAGATGTTATGCCTTTTGGACGTTTAGTAATCTGCCGCTGTTAAAGAAAATTGTTTAGCTTTAGTCTATCTACATCTTTTATAAAAATCAAATTCTGTGTGTGTGTTCCCTATGAAAACGTGTTTGCTATACTTCGACCAACACCAAATTTTGGTTTGAGGTTCCTTTGATCAAGACGAAAGTTTTTCATATTTCAGAATTAAGAATTTTAAATTTAAATGTTGTGTTAAATGTGTGTCATGTTAACAAAATCAATGATCGCTTTCAAAATCAATTTCCTGGTGAAGTGACGAAATATAAATCGATCGACACAGTTACAGATGAAGATAAAATTGTGAATTATCCAAATGAATTTCTATACTCCTTAGAACCAAAAGGAAAGCCTGCGCATATATCAACTTTGAAAATTGGCTCACCAGTCATGCTTCTTCGGAATGTAATCAGAGCAACAATCATCAGCGGTAAAAGCAATACAATAATATAAAATAAGATACAAGAATAAAATGTTTTAACAGAAAATTTCACCAAATATGCGTACAAAATGCAATTCAATTTACAGAACAATAAATTAAATTATCAACAAACAAAACAGAAAAAATAACGCAACATCCATTCGATCTCGGGCGTTACAACGTGCGCCTGGTAAGGCTAGTAATGTATAAATAGCGCCAAAACAACTAATCTTGCCTTACTTAATACTTAGCAGCAGCGGAAAATGCTACAAACTAGTTACAATGAATTTATTCAGTAATTTCGCGATCTTATTTCTCGTCGTTATCTGCCCTCTGACCTGTGCACAAGCTTGGGAAATACAGCAAATCCCTTATTTGGTATCTGTTTATAATAAAATGGGGTTTACTGGGCCAGAATAGCATTGCGCTGGTGCATTGATCTCTATGGAAATGGTGGTTACTTCTGGGTGTTGCGTGTATAAATTAAACGAGGAGGAGATCACCGTTGCAGCTGGGTCAATCAATTTATATAAAGTAAAACATGTTCGCAAAGTGAAGAAAATATTTATGCCGTTGTCATATAGTTTCAAAACAGGAAATATGGATATAGCAGTGCTTGAAGTGAATAAACCCTTTGACCAGGGTCCTAAAATTCAGGAAATACCACTATGCACTGCTCAATTAACAACGGCCACAACAATCCTAGTTACAGGATGGGCTCCTAAACCAAAACGTACAAAATATAAACGGCGTAATCGTAAAACCTATAAGAATGGGAAAAAAGTATATCGAGAAACCATCTATACAATACCACAGGGCGAATGTGCGGCTCGTTTCAAGAGGGAAAACATCACTGTAGAACAATCAATGATTTGTTCTGACGGTCGTGAAATTTGGCCGAATTTTGAGGGTTCTGGAGCACTGTGCACTTTGAATCGACAACTTTGTGCAATGGACGTAACTAAGAAGAAATATGAGGAAGTTACGCGTCTATATACTGATTTAAGTAATACAGATGTTCGAAGCTTTGTACAATCCACGATAAATGGTACGTGTTGTTCTAAATCTATTGTAGGCAATTATTTAACAAAAATTTCTTGCTAGAACAGACACGGGAAACTCGCAAAAATCAGAGTGCCGATATATTGTTGTTAAAATTTTTTTGTTTTTATTTTTCGATAAGGGAATATTAATAAATACATTTTTTTCTTGACACAATTATTCTGCTACAATCAATCCTTTAATTGTCAACTAAAAACTAGTTGTGAGCAAATTGTTATAGTAATATAGAGTCACCCTGATCTCGGGTAGCGGGTAATCTATGATACAAAATTGGACGGTGCTTGATGACCACTCTTTTTCGGATCATAGATTTGTCAGCTTCGACCTCGGCGGGGTGGCGCTCGAAACTGTCTGGCATAGGAAGCTTAAAAATGCCAACTGGCTTATCTACAGTGAGGAGCTTCAAAAGAGGCTCTCGGGATTTAGTGTACACATACCCCAGAACTCTGCAGAGCTGGATAATATGGTTCACTCGTTCACGAAGGGTGGCTCTTGATAAGGCCTGTCCTAGGTAGAAATCTAGGGGTATGACCAAACCACCATATTGGAACAGGGACCTAGATAATCTACGGTAGGCATGTCGAAAAGCATTCAATCTTGCTAAACCCTCCAGGGAGGCTGAAAAATAGGATGCATACAAGATGATCTTAGGGGACTATAAGAAACTGCTAAAAGTCGTCGAAGAGGACCTCCTGGCCGAAGTTTTGTAGCGAAATGTAGACTGTGTCTGAGGCATCTAGGCTCAGAAACGTGCTCCTGGTGCTCCAAAATATGTCCCGGGATGCCTGCGAGGATCTGATGGGACATGGACGGATTCGGCAAAGAGCACCCTTTGCCTGCTCCTGACTACGCACTTTCCGGGCGCTTGTGATGAAGTAATGAACTGGAGGGAGACTCACACTGATGGGCCGTATGAGGGGAAGTTCATTGCTATGGGTAAACTTAAATGGGCTCTAACGTCGATCAAGCCCTTCAAAGCACCAGAGCCGAATGGGTTGGCTCCGGTACAACTCCAGCAAACAATTGTGCTGAGTTCTTTGTGGTTGTATAACATTTTCAAAGGAGTTTGTGCTCTTAACCATGTTCCACGGGGTTGGAAAGATTCAAGGGTCACCTTTATACCAAAAGCTGGAAGGACGTGTCACGTGACCCCTAAAGACTTCAGACCGATTTGTCTGACATCTTTCCAGCTGAAGACACACGAGAGGTTATTGGACTCTACACTAAGGGAGTCCTTGGAGGGGAAGTTATCGACATCCCAGCATGCGTATATGGAAGGGAAGTCCACGGAGACGGCATTGCATGCAGTTGTCTCCCAGATCGAGAAAGCCTTGATGCACTAATCGGCTTGGGGGCCGATCCGGGGCTAGTGAAACTTGTTCAGCAGTTACTGTTGCGAAGAAAGGTTCATGCTAACCTGGCAGGCTCTACGGTGGTCAAACACATACGGAGAGGCACCCCACAGGGTGGGGTACTTTCTCCATTTCTATGGGTTGCCACACTTAATGAGCTCTTGGTTCTTCCTGAGAAGGACGGTTGCGGCTAGGTAATCGCATATACTGATGACCTTGTGCTGTTAATTAGCGGGAAATTTCCACAGACACTATGCGATATAATGCAAACAAAGCTGAGACTGGTGGAGAACTGGACCAGGAGTAAACGTCTATCGGCCAATTCAGCCAAAACTGAACTGGTTTTGTTCACCAGGAAATATAAGATACCTGCGTTGCAGCTGCCGGTGCTAGCGAGTATGACCTTGCCGCTGAGGGACTCTGCCAAATACCTAAGAGTAATTTTGGATAGGAAACTATCCTGGAGGGAAAACGCTCAGGAGCGTGTGAAAAAAGCAACGGTGGCACTGCACAGCTGGAGGGGAGCTATTGCGCGAAGATGGGGATTATCACCGGATATTACCCTGTGGCTCTACACCGCTGTGGTTATACCAATTCTTTTATACGGGGTAGTGGTCTGGTGGACAAGCTTAGATACTAAATCAAACCTATGGGTATTCCAGAAAGTACAAAGAAGTGCTCTAATCTGCGGGGGGTGCTGTGCGCACCACGCCTGCGGAGGCGCTGGACACTATTTTTAATGTGTTGCCAATAGATTTAGTGGCCAAGCAATGTGCGGCCTTTTCTGCTCTGTGGCAGGCGGTCTATTTGCACCTCAACTAGGGTGGAATATATCATTTAGCCAACCCGATCATTGCAGCGTCTTTCAAGCGGAGGTGGCTGCTGTAAAGGAGGCCGTTGATCACATGGGGAAGGCTGATCACGGCTATAACAAAATTTGTATTTACTCTGACAGCCAGGCTGCACTAAAAGCACTTGGATCGGTCACATGTAAATCCAGGACAACGGAGAGGTGCCGCAAATCTATTAACGAGATCACTGAGCAAATTTCCCTTAGTCTGGTGTGGGTGCCTGGACACTCGGATATACCGGGCAATGAGATGGCTGAACCTGCAAGAGGGGGCACATCCGTTCTGCTTTCGTCGTCCTGGAAGGGATTGAGCATGCCGCTCGCAACCTGTAAGCTCATTTTGAAAGGGATGTTCCTTAGGGAAGCGGGTGTGAGATGGAGCAATCTTGAATCCTGCTACCACTATAAGCTCGTGTGGCCTGAATGGGACGCGAGATGCACAAAAAGTCTCCTTCTTCTTGGTATGGGAGGGGGCATATCTCTGGTGGTTGGACTTATAACCGGCCACATAGCAATCGGGAGGCACGCACAACGACTGGCTGCTCCCTATAATGGTTTCTGCAAGAGCAACAAAGATGAAGAGGAGATAGAAACAGTCAAACATTTTCTGTGCGATTGTCCTGCGCTTTGGCACAAGAGGAAGAAGTCTCTGGGATCTCCCTTCTTTGACGATCTTTGTGATCTGGCTAAGTTGGAGCCTAAAAACTGCCTGACATTTGCTGAATCGACCTGTTGGTTTGAGTAGAGGAGAGATCCACGTGATATCACAATGGGACCTTTTTGGGCCTAAGTGCACTGGTGCTCGTACCGGTGGCCACTCTAACCTAACCTAATCTAGAGTATTAAATATATGGCTGTTGAGTGAAATATCACCGTATCTCGACTGAAACGCCCCACGTGCTCATGTCAAAGCATTTTGAATTTTTGCCGAGATAGGCCTTTTCGAAACGGTAGCACATAGCAGTCGAATTGGTGACATATTTCTTTTTTTGTATCATTTATAAATATTGCTGATTTCGATTTAATAAATGTTTTGGTTATATGCAATGAAAGTGTGTCGAATGCAAATGCCTTAGGTGGAGAGACAAGTTTTTAATCACAACCAGGGTTCAGAAAAACTCCTCCATAACAAATTCAGTTTTTATCATTTTTGCTGAGCTCAACAAAAGTTATGATCAGGACTGTTCAAAAATTTTGTATATTGAAGTGCAAATCACAATACATATACAAAATTATATAAACACCAGACATCGAAAATATCTATTAACAATTTAAAAGGTTTTGAAAATATTCAGATATTCGTGGAAAACTAAAATTCAAATTTTTTTTTTGTCTCAGAAAAAGCCTTACAGTTTGAAAATTTCGTTCTTTCTCTGATTATTGTTTTGAAAAACTTGAACAACTCAAACGAAAATAATATTATAGGCAATTTTTCTGAGAAAAACATTTGAAGCGTATATAAGCTGGGTAAATATCATATAGTGCAAATACACTATGGGCAGGAATAGGGTTGCAGCAAACATTGCCATTGTTGTTGTTGTTGTTGTATTAACGATAAAGGCACTCCCCGAAGGCTTTGGGGACTGTTATCGATGTTGATAGTCCTTTGCCGGATATAGATCCGGCACGTTCCGGTAACAAAGCACCATTAATGTACTAGGCCGACCATCTCGGGAACGATTTATATGACCACATTAAAATTTCTAGACCATAAAAATGTGGTTGGAAAAAAATGTGTGTCAATTAAAATTGATGCCGCTACTCGGCTTGACCGCTCAATATTAGGAATTAACCTACAATATATTGAAATTCAAAATCCGAAATTAGTAGTAGTTGTAAAAACTCTCGGAATGAGATCATTGTCACACCCACACACTGCGGACAAAGTAAAAAGGACGGTATTGGAAACTCTTGAGGAATATGATATTGAGCTGGATCAAATTTAAAGGTATTGTATACATCAGGGCGCTAAAAAAAATTTGCTAATATATGCCTCTCTGTTGACCAGGAGCTCATAAACGCTCACCAAAGCTCGAAACTCAGTACCTTTTTGGATGAGATGGCTCAAAATATAGTAGCTGTAGTTCCTCATCATGAAGTTTCCGAACTTACTAATATAAAAATAAATAAATGTAAGGCGCGATAACCTCCGAAGAGATCTAAGGCCGAGCTTCTCTTCCAATTTGCGTCGTGCTCCTCTTGATTTTTCCTACAAATTGGCCGGATGGGACCTACATGATTTTATGCCGACTCCGAACGGCATCTGCAAGGCAGATGAGTTTTCACTGAGAGTTTTTCATGGCAGAAATACACCCGGAGCGCTTGCCAAACACTGCCGAGGGGCGACCCCGCTTAGAAAAATTTTCTTCTAATTGAAAAACCTTATTTCTAAAAATTTTGATGTTGCTTTGCCCGGGGTTTGAACCCAGGGCATCCGGTGTGGTAGGCGGGGCACGCTACCATCACACCACGGACTAATATGTTTGCTGAAATTGACAATTTTGAAAGCGTTCATACACGCTTGGCGGTATATGAAGACATTTTTACTTATTATCAAAATATTCGCTTTATATTTCCTGATCTGTTTGAATTAGCCTTAGTCATTCTTGGTGTCCCTGATACGCAAGTATCAGTAGAAAGATCATTTTAATCTTTGAATTTCATTTTGGATGGAAGGAGGTACAACTTAAGCGATGAAACGCTTGAAAAACTATTACTTGTAAAGCTTAACTCATAAGCTCTTGTTCACTTTATTATGTTCAAAAATAAAATAAAATAATATTTGTTAACAATTATTTTAAATCTCTGATAAACACTGCAACTTTTTTGAACTGAAGAAAAAAAATATTAAATTAAAATCTTTAAAAATTTTAATGGCCCCCTTAAGGAATAAATTTTGAATTAAAACTTTTCTCAGCTCTACAATATTTTTGGAAAATTTGTTGTTGCTAATTTTTTAGTGTTAATTTGAACATAATACCAAAGAGCCTTGGCTTCATATAGAAGTGCTTTTCCTTTGCAGCTTTGAAATTTAGGCATTTTGTGAGGACATATGCGAGTGCTATGAATTTTTTTCCAGTAATTATAAACACAAAGAAACCCCTGGAATGTAAGAGCTATGCCTTAGGTGTCTTTTTGGATAAACTGGTGATCCTGAATGGTCTTAGCTACATCAAAGTACATCCAGCCAGCTACATACATACTTATTTCTGGTGCTCCAGGGGTTTGTTCATTGACCATCCTAATGCAATGCAGCATTGACTAACTTGACTTTAAGCATGTTGTGTTGAAGAGAATAATGTTCCTCATGGGCTGACAAGTAAATTTTCTAATTGTTGAAAAATTCTTAAATTTTAGTATACAATTTTTTGTATAGCTAAATTTGACAAATTAATTTGGTTTGTTTCTCTGAACGTTTTCTATACTACGCTTCAATTAATGCCATTATAAGATCTCCTAATTGGTATATGCAAAATTTATATAGTCATATGCGTTTAAGTATTCACTAACAGAGTTCGCCCTCCCTTTAAACAACAACACATTCAATTAAATGGCGCTAAAAGTGAAGATCCCTCAAAGTATGAAATATTAATTGAAAACATCTTAACAGCATCTTTGGTGGTTTCACTATTCAAAAGAGTTTTCTACACTTCAAAGAAGGGTGCTACAATGAGAAATTTAAGTCACTAACGCATTACAAAATAAAAGTGATTTCTGAGAAAGTCACAAAACATACTTATGTTATCCAAGTCCATATATATTTCATATAAGTTTATGTAAACGAATGAGTTTTTATAAAGAAGTTATAACATTCTCAGGTCAAATGAAACTTTTTTCAAATTAAATGAAAATTTTCTCAAAATCGAGTTTTTTTTTTTAAATCAAGTTAAAGTTTTTTGAATAAAATAATACTTTTTTAAAATCAAATTAAAGTTTTTAAAAATGGAATGAAACTTTTTTCAAGTCAAATGAAACTTTTTAAAGTCAAACGAAACTTTTTTTAAAATCAAATGAAACTTTTTAAAACAAATGAAACTTTTTTCAAATGAAATCAAACATTTATAAGGTCAAATGAAACTTTTTTAAAATTAAATGAAATTTTTTTAAATCAAATGAAACTTTTATGAAGTCAAATGAAACTTTGTTTAAATCAAATAAAACGTTTTTCAAGTGAAAATAAACTTTTCAAGTCAAATGAAACTTTTTAAAACAAATGAAACTTTTTCAACCAAATGAAACTTTTTTCAAATGAAATGAAACTTTTTTAGAATCAAATGAAAATTTTTTTAAATCAAATGAAACTTTTATGAAGTCAAATGAAAATTTGCTTAAATCAAATAAAACTTTTTTCCAGCAAAAAGAAACTTTTCAAGTCAAATGATACTTTTTTTTTCTCGGACGTTGTGGCAGCGCACTGCCCTCAAGTGGCCCGATGAAACCAGGCTAATCCTGTTTTTGTTTTTTTTTAATTCATACATACTTTTTTTTTTTGTTTTATCCTAACTCTTATTTATGTGTTATTTATAATTTTTTTGTTACCGAGTCTTTGAGAGGCAGTGGCTTCCTAAGCGCCGAGATCTAAAACCGCTCAGCTACAGAGAAACTCATCAGATGAGAAATATAGATTCACAAAATACAATAAATTAAAAGTATAAATATAATTTTTTAATTATTAAGAGAAGATAGGACCGTCTTTTTTATGGCAAAGAGCGAGCCCGAAACATCAATTATCTCGAGTGAGAGTTATAATCTTCACACAAACATAGAAAAGGTTCGTGTAGTTGGAAATTGCTTCTGCATTGTTTAAGAATTATAGGTTTATAATGCCTTGAAACTCGGCATGGAACATTCAAGTTTACTTCGTTCAAAAGAAATGGGCTTGAAATCGATCTATTTAAAAGTGTAGCTATAAATAGTGCACCTAGCATTTCTCTACGACTTGCAAGGGTAGGAAGATTTATTAGTTTTAATCGATTAGTGTAAGGAGGAAGATTATACGGAGAGTCCCATTGAAGATTTCTCAAGGCGAAAAGTAAAAACTGTTTTTGAATTGATTCTAGTCTATCCACATGAACTTGATAACGCGGATTCCAAATTATCGATCCATATTCTAAAAAGGGTTTTGTAACGTAAGGATCACTAAACTTGTTTGCCCATCTTTTCACAAATGCTAAAACTCCTCTCGCTTTATTGACTGTGGCATTAATATGAGGGTTGAAACTAAGTTTGCAATTCATTGTAACTCCCAAGGCGACAAAAACATCAACGCTTTCCAGAGTTTAGCCATTAATTGTGTAGGAAGCTGGCTATATGTTCCCACGTGAAAAACACATGGATTTACATTTTTCTATGTTGAGAGGCATAAAATTCGCATTACACCAAGTAACTAAACGATTTAAATCCGCCTGGAGTACAGAACGTTCTTCAACCGACGCGTATGACTTAAACAGTTTTACGTCGTCGGCATACATAAAAATTTTAGAATATTTTATAGTTGTGGAAACATCGTTTATAAAATTCAAAAACAGAATAGGACCTGGATGGCTGCGCTGAGGCACACCGGAGGGAACATCAATGACATTCGAACAAATGTTTTTACAAATGACTCTTTGAGTTCTACCGCAAAGATAGGAGGAGATCCAGCGAGTTAGGCTAGGTTGAAAACCAAGCAATTCGAGTTTATAAACAAGTAATGAGTGGCGTACTTTGTCGAAGGCTTTGCTGAAATCAGTGTATATAACGTCGGTATGATGATTGTTTCTAAACCCATTAAAGACGTGAGTTGTAAATTCAAGCAAATTGTGGGATAAGAAAAGATTCCTTCCAAACCGTCGCGAAAATGCCGTTTTTTAAAGAGAGGTTAAACAGATCAGTGGCGGCCTCCGTGGTGTGATGGTAGCGTGCTCCGCCTATCACACCGTATGCCCTGGGTTCAACTCCCGGGCAAAGCAACATCAAAATTTTAGAAATAAGATTTTTCAATTAGAAGAAAATTTTTCTAAGCGGGGTCGCCCCTCGGCAGTGTCTGGCAAGCGCTCCGATTGTATTTCTGCCATGAAAAGCTCTCAGTGAAAACTCATCTGCCTTGCAGATAGATGCCGTTCGGAGTCGGCATAAAACATGTAGGTCCCGTCCGGCCAATTTGTAGGGAAAAATCAAGAGGAGCACGACGCAAATTGGAAAAGAAGCTCGGCCTTAGATCTCTTTGGAGGTTATCGCGCCTTACATTTATTTTTTTTTAAGCGGCTGGTAAATGTATTCCGCACATTTTTTAAGAAAAAATGGTGGGATCAAATCGGGACCGTATTTGAAGGATTCTTTTACGGTCTTTAGATGTAGCAGAACATCATCAGGCAACAAATGTGGGGCATATATTGAGTTACTAGAATGGAGCTCATACGGAGGTGATAAATCAACCACAGCAGAGTAATTAGAGTGAAAGAATTGAGCGAAGTAAATGGAACTTTTTTAAAATCAAATGAAACTTTTTTCAAATGAAATGGAACTTCTTTAAAATCAAATAAAAATTTTTTTAAATCAAATGATACTTTTATGAAGTCAAATGAAAATTTGCTTTAATCGAATAAAACTTTTCTCAAGCGAAAAGAAACTTTTCAAGTCAAATGATACTTTTTTCAAATTAAGTGGACCTTTTTAAAATCAAATCAAACTTTTTGTAAGTGAAATTAAACCTTTTACATATCAAATAAAATTTTTTTAAGTCAAATGAAAAAAGTTTCAAATGAAACTTTTTTGAAATCAAATGAAACCTTTTTTCAAATGAAATGAAACTTTTATAAAGTCAAATGAAACTTTTTTAAATCAAATGGAAATTATTTTAAATAAAATGAAACTTTTTCAAATGAAATGAAACTTTTATAAGGTCAAATGAAACTTTTTTCAAATAAAGTGAAACTTTTTTGAAATCAATGAAAACTTTTTTCAAGTCAAATAAAACCTTTTATAGTTTGCAAAGCGTTTCATAGCTACATTATAGTCATTGCTAATATGTATATTTATGAATATCATCTTTTTTAATATTGCTATTTACCAACTTTTTCTTAAAAGCGACAGCATATTTGATTTGCTGTTTTGAATTTAGTACTGGAATTCGCTATATAACGATTTTTGTTGTTGTTGTAGCAATAAGAACACTCCCCGAAGGTTTTGGGGAGTGTTAACGATGTTGATGGTCCCGACCATCTCGCCCTCCCACCTCCTAGATCCATGAGGAACTTGTGGTCGCCAAATCCTCAGCTGCTAAAGAAACAGGATCCCCCACGGGTAGGTGAGGTTGACATTTGGGTTAGAGAAGCTATAAATTGCGCTGGCAACCCCATGAAAGGGTTGCGCTACACAACCCCTTGAATAAATTTTGTATTTTAGTCGCCTCTTACGACATACATACCTGACGCGGGTATATTCAAAGCCTCCTAGCACGCTGGAAGCTATATAATGATTCGATAAATATAATGATTTCTACCGTCAATAGCAATTTTATATCGATACTCGTTAAGCTAAATAATAGAGAAGTATTTGAATTCTTTAACAACATTAGCTGTTATGCCATTTTTCTTCCATTTACACTAAATAAATTTGTCACCACGTTAGCGGTGTCGAAACTGAGTTAGCGACAGCCGTTATCGCAACTGAAAAATATGAAATATCTCAGGATTTACTTAAAATAAAAATAAAATAAAAAAATTTAAGCACTTCGTTTATATAAATGGATAAAAATCAGCGAAAATTGTCTGCTTATATAAAGACATATTCTTGCTAAACTTTGATTTTTAAATTTTGACATAGAAATTGCAAAAATATTTATGGGAAGTAAAAATATAAAAATGGAGCGCACATTACTTGGATCGGAAAGTTGGTAGGAAAGGAGTCAAGGAAAGTCAATCAATTGCGTTCCACCTTTATATTTTTACTTCTCATAAATATTTTTGCAATTTCATGTCAAAATTTAAAAATCAAAGTTTAGCAAGAATATGTCTTTACATAAGAAGAAATTGTTCGCTGATTTTTGTCCATTTATATAAAGGTAGCGCTCAAAGTTCTTTTATTTTATTTTTATTTTTTCCTTTTCTTATATTTTGTCGGTGTCTTAACCTATCTGTTAAGTTTTACGCTTGTAGCTCAATGAGAACTTACATAAAAATCATTCCCAAAATTCCCTCCGTTCCGTTTGATTTTTCTAAATATCTCTGTCCGTGCGCCCCTAGCGAAACTTTTTGTATTGTGTCATCGACCTCTAAATTAAGCTCTAAATTTTTATACTCTAGCTCATCGAGAAGTTACTTAAAACCCGGTTTCAAATTTCCAAATTATTATCTAATTTTTTCGATCCGTGCGCCACCTAACCGAATTTTTTTCTCCTCTTGTTCCTTTGTCACGGTGTCTTAACCTGGTTCTGAGGTTTCATGTTTGTAGCTCAATGAGAAGTTACTTTAAAATCGATCTCAAAACACCAAACTACCAAATTCTTATCTAAATATTTCGATCCGTGCGCCACCTAACGGAATTTTTTTCCTTTTCTTAAATTTTTTCGGTGTTTTTTCCTATCTGCGAAGTTTTCCAGTTGTAGCTCAATGAGCACTTGCATAAAAATCAATCCCAAAATTCCCTCCGTTTCGTACGTTTTTTCTAAATATCTTATCCCCTACGAATATTTTTGTATCGTGTCATCGGCTGTCCTCGACCTCTGTATTAAGTTGAAATTTCAAGTCTCTAGCTCATCGAAAAGTTAAAAGCTGGTTTGAAAATTTTCAAATTCTTATCTAAATATTTCGATCCGTGCGCCACCCAACGTATTTTGTTTTCCTTTTGTTGCATTGTCACGGTGTTCTAACCTATGTGTAAAGTTTCACGTTTGTAGCTCAATGAGAAATTACTTAAAAATCGATTGCAAGATTTGTATGAAAAGCGGACACACATTCAACCCACCTAATAGAAAGGAAGTAAAATGGTCTACTTGAGAACTCGCTGTATCAGAATTGTTTAATAGACGCTCTATTTCACTTCAAAATGTATAGAGTTTAATTGAAGTAGAGTGTTTTTCAAATATTTCGTTTTTGTGTGGGCATCGATATATGAAACTACAACAGAACACTTTTTTATAGCAAAATAGTTGTTAGATGTAAAAGCACGGTTCCAAACCTATATCTCGAAAGCCAAAATATAGTTTCATTTGATTTGAAAAAAGTTTCATTTGATCTGAAAATGCTATGTTAAAATACCTATGTATAAAATCAAATTTTCTTTTTTCTTTTTAACATTAAATTTAAGTTCCCTAATATGCGTAAGTGATCGTAGGGTATTCTCATTGTCCACATTAATCAAAATATGTGTAAAATTTGTTAGCATGCAAAAAATACAAATGTGTTACACATTTAAGTGACATTGTACAAAAAGCATAGTGACAACAAATAGTAACAAAAAAAAAAAGCAGGTTGACATTCTGTTTGACATTTGTAATCTTTCGATCGTTAATTATTTTCGAATTGTGAGTGGAGCAGATGAGTATGCCACCGCAAAGGGGAAGCTTTAAAAAAACAAATAAACAAAACCGCACAAGATTGGGTACACAGTTTTGACTCTTTTGTAAAGGAGTGCGCCGGCGTCTCCATTCAAAAATCACAAGATTTTCGTGAAGTGGTATGCTTGTAAAGGCAAATATTTTTTTTTATTTTTGAACACTTGTAGCAATGTACACTTGCACGAGAATATGAAATAGGGTGTTTAGCAAAAATAAATGTTTTTCGTTTCCGAAAACATGTATTGTTGGCCAGATAAATTAATGCCATATTTTGCATTTGTAAAGTTTTGAGAAATCGCAGCTAAAGTTTAGAATTAAACTTCTCAAAAATTGTATTTTAACGAATTGTGGGGATTCCTCTTATTTGCAACCTTCTGCTAACATTCGAATCGCTAAATTGTCGAATAAATCACTCCAATATACAATAATGCAAAATGGTCTTTATTAGACTACTTTGAGAGTACTTCACAATAACTCTTACTTCACAACTAATTGCGTGTTTAAATCAAACTACTTAGTCATGCCTCAGCTTGCGCTGCTTTTATACTCTCGGTTTCCTCGTTCATCCATTTCTCATAAGGTCTAGTAATTTCGTCAACTTCATGCTTGGTTACCAGCCATATGCATGTATATTTGTAGTTTGTAGCCATATGCGTGTGTATATGTGAGCACCACTTTGGCCGATGACTACATGCGCTTGTGAGTATCTCTCCGTCGCCTTGTATGTATGTGCGTTAATGTTGATTGATTTGTTTACGTACACAAGAGTGGCGGCTTGCTTTATTGTTGTTGTGCCTTCATTTAACAACCGCTTAGTGTTGTTAGTATCACTTAGTAATGCTAATATTCGTCACAGTATTTTAGATTTTTACCGGAAAACAGTAGTTGTATCGAAACGCGACTCAGAAGAGAAGATTATATCAACGCCATCGCCGTTTTTAGCGCTTGCATATTCAGCTGGCAAATGATTCCAGCTGAGGTGATATGATATTTTTTAAGATTAAAATCTCAAAACGCTATAAAAGAATGACGGATTATGGTGCATTGCATATATTTTATCCATAGTTGTAGATGGTGGTTTAAAAAGACAAGTTTTTACGTCACTATAAATGATGTAATAGCTTACAAAAAAATTTAATCCGGACGGCTTCAAAAACCTGGTCACCCTTTAACAAACAACCCTGAGTAGGCCCAACACCGACTACGCGATCCATATGGTACTGTGAAAGCGAAGAAATCCGGCCTTTTTAACAAAATCATGTAAATATAATAACCACATAACTTTCCACAAATATCTTTTGCCAGAAGTCAAATCTGATACCGAGGTCAACACCCATTTTTTAATGCCTGACCCAACATTTTTGGACGTGTTTGCAGTTAATACCTGTTATAAATTATTTATTTGGAAAGAAGTACCGTTATAAGTAAGAATTTATTCTTTTGGACCGATATTTAATAGGCATCTACTGCTTGCAAGTACAGGTATCGATACTTTCATGGTATCGTTTCGTTCCTAATTGGCGCTTGAATAAAAAAACCCATACAAAAATTTCGATAACACATTTTTGTTAACGTAGCAATGCTTTTTCAGATTTTGACAAGTTGTACATTTGTCAACTTAAGCCCTCAGCAGATATAATCCGTTTCCTTCATGACGTACCTGTTTCTTTTGACAGCACGCGCTTGGTGTAATAGAAGACACATAACAGCTGACGTAAATATTTATATATAGCAATAAATTGTGGATTTTATCACCACAATAGTATTAATTTTTCCAGTAATATCATTGCTTAATTTTGCACAAAAATTTTTCACCAACGCATACTATAAATAGCAAAAAATGCACTGCAATATATGCAACAGGGTAGATGTACTTTAATAGTAGAAAATTGGCAAAGTATGACGGATGCTAGAACTGATCAGTCGCCTATCTTAAAATATACAAATTCAACTCTGCTGTCAGTTTCTTCCTTGAAAGCCACGTATGTAACGTATTGTATCTGCTTAAAGCTGTAGTCATTAGTGCCGTTTGTCGTATCGCTGTAGTCGTATCCCTAACGTTATCAGTTGTTTATCGTTACGATGGTAAACCAAAAACCAATTGGTTGGCTACGATACAGTTACGACCTTAGCGGCACCAATAATCGATTGAATTGATTCTCATAAGGTTGGTCGAATCAGCTGTTATAAGGTTACCGATACGGTTACCGATAAAGCACTTCAGCTTAAGCCATAAAACAGTTTATGTCAAATACATGAAAGTGGAATTACCTTGTTTTCTTGTATCACATTCATCCATTCATTATAAGCAAATTTAAGTTTCTCACATTTCGTTTCCAAATTTCGTTATTGTTTACTATTTTATCCTTTAACAATATTGAATAGTTCACATTTAACATTGACCTATGTAAGCGAGTTACTGTACTCCATACTTATGAATTTCCAGCGGCAGAAGTGACACAATTCATACGACTGTATTTGTCGACATCGTAAAGGATACTGAATATAGTGGCCTTCTATGTCACATACGACAAAATTTTACTGATATTATGTGTTTCGTAAAGGTTTGTGGTATGTGTTGAACTAATTGGCTCATACGACAATATATTACGGATTATCATGAATTCTCGAATGTTAAAAATGCTTGCTACATACGACAAAATTTTACTCAGTATCTCGGAAACTTAAAGATATATCAAGCATGTAAGGCGATCTAATTTTGGGCAAAACTGGACATTTTATACCCAGCTATAAATGTATTTCCACCAATATATAATTCTGCGAAATTGCAAAGTGATACCACCGGCTTCTGATATACGGCTTGCAAATATTTTAAATTTTCTTCCCTTTAATATGGGCGCCAATATCAAAAATTTTGCTACATTTCAAAAATTTTATCACTATACCAGTGCATTATCCCATTTTTTCCATTTATCGAAAGTGTTTGTATAGAAAAAGTAGGAGTGTTTATCCGACTTCGAACATTTTCAACACAAACATATTGTAACGAATTGAGGGAAATTGTGCTTATTTGAAACTTTCTGCTAACGTTCGAATCGCTAAACTGTTGAATAAATCACTCCAATATTTAGTATTGCAAACTGGTCTTTATTTAGATTACATTGGGAGTAGTACTTCACAACCAATAGCGTGCTTAAATCAAAACTAATTACTGATTCCTCAGCTTGCGCTGCTTTTATACTCTATGTTGCCTCCTCTTCATGTTTTTCCAAAGGTCTAGACGTTTCACCTTCTAGAATCTCCTACTTGATACATATATATTTGTAGTTTATGCGTTTCTCATAGTCAGATGCGTGTGTATGTGTGAGCAACTACTTCGGCTGATGACCACATGTGTGTGTGAGAGATCTCGTTGTTTGCCTCTTACATAATTGTTGCTAGCTTTAATGTGTACATGTATATACGAGTGGCTGCTTCGTGTTTTTATTGTTGCGTGATTATTTACTAACAGCCTAGTGATGTTAACATAAGCCACAATATTTTCAGTTCAGAGAAGCCCGTCTACTTAACTTATTTAGGCCCACTTGCAGAATGACAAGTTAACTTTTAAACTCACAAGCTCATATATTTTTGAAAAACTTTTTAAATTACCTCTGAGCTAAAAAAATTAACTTGCCTTAAGATATCTAAATTGCTATACAACTTATCGTGTCAATCAAAACCTTTTGTAATGCTGATAATTTTGAAATAAGAAAGTCTATATCTATCTCATTTTTTGTATGCCATTACGTACAACCGTTATCCAATCAAATTTATATTACTCTTGTGCGCATGTACACGCTGGGTATAAAAATTATCGAAAAATGTACTAAAATTTATTTTGTACACTCTTAACCGACCACCCTATTTAAAAATATACAAATTTTACTTTCTTCAAAACATGTGAAATATGCACGGCATGCACTCGTGTGATCTGCAAAAGCAATAATTTGTAAAATTTGTACAAAACATTCTTCTTTACAATTCATAGCAAAAGTATCTGTTCGTATTTGACTTCGTGCTAAATGTCAATAAATTAGTCTTTATATGTTTCCGTCTTGATTTAGATTCTTTAATATTATTTTGATCTCTTTCGAATTGTAGGATCAAGCATGCTTAATTTTAGTCTTTGATTAATCCCTCATAAATTAGGGATCCAATAATCTACAGGAAGTACATACTTTCCTCCGATTTCTATAGCTCTCCTCTGCCACTCTTTATGACACAGACTGGTACATCTCCCAGATATATATGCTCACGTAGGTAGGGAGGGGTGGCGCCTAACTCTAACTTTGTGTGCGAGAGCTGTTCGCATATAACTGGCGCCCGAGCAGATATACATTTCAGTTAAAGCGTTCACAAAAATGGGCATAATCTCCAACCACTCTGGAGCAAACGCAACTTCACATAGAAGGTTTTGAAATGTTCTCTTCTAAATAGGATAAACCAACGTTGCTTTGTTGGTTGGTTGCTGTGCTGCCCGGCCGGAAGAATCGTGCCCAAGTATCGCTATACCCTGTGCTTTTTTTACTCAAACCATTTGGCAGGCTGGCCGCCGTGGGGTGGTGGCAGCGTGCTCCGTTTTAGAAATAAGTTTTTTTCAATTAGGGGTCGCCTCTCGGCAGTGATATGGAAAACACTTCGAGTATATTTCTTCCATGAAAAGCTTCCCAATGAAAACTCATCTGCCTTGCAGATGCCGTTTGTAGTCGGCATAAAACATGTGTTATCAATTTAAACACTGAAACAAAACACTGACTATAGTATGGGAACTAATATTCTTCAGGGCTGGACACTAGCATAGGAAATGTGTAACAGTTTTCTTACATGCCTCGTGTCAAAAGCAACTAGACCGATCGTCGAAAAGGATGCCTATGCTTTTCACGTGAAGGTCGAACGTGCAGGGTCTTGTTATTCTGATGGTAGTCTGGCCAAGTTAGTTTGGTGATCATACAGGTGTTCGTAGAGTACCAGATTCGTAAGAATAAGTCTCTTTATAGATCGATGAACCCTGATGTGAACGATGCACCGACCTTTGCTAGTTCGTTCGCTGTTTCATTGACTGCAATATTCCTGTGACTCAAGTAAGTGTGATGGCCGTCAAGTTTGCTGCTTCGCTGTCAGTGTAGAGTGAGGTGACCTCCTTCTTGCAAACCAAGTCGACTGACCAAAACGTTCTCGAGGAAAGGTTCCCCTTAAAATTGCTATCAAAGTTCAGTGTGTGGCGAAAGAAACTCTGTTCTGTGATCCACATCGGCATGGAAATATAAATATTACGTTCTGTTACTAAAGTGTTTTTTGCTTGGGTTGAGGTTGAGGCCACTCGATGTGGCCCAAGTATGTAGCCTGCTAATCGCACCTTGTACGATTTCGCTTAACGTTGAGGGGAAAGACCCCGAGACTGCGATAACAATGTCGAACGCATAAGCTACTACCTGCACCCATCCTTATCGAACTCGAGTAGTGTCCCATTCAGTGCATTCATTCAAAGTAATGGGGAGAGAGCCCTACCCTGGCATGTTCGCCTTCGGTCCGTAAATTTGGTTGTTAACTTCGGCATTATGGACGGCTTTGGCAATAGCGCTAGTTTTATATTTCTAAAAGCGCTGTCTATGCTTAGGACGGTTGGTAGGCTATAGTTTTTGTGGTGAAGTGATCTTTCTACAGAGCCAATCAGCTCATCCGGAGGGGCACTAGGACACCTAGCTTTTGAAGCATAGCGGGTGTAACGCTATCGAGGTCAGACGGTTTATATGAGGTAAAGCTGTTGTAGCAAATATTATCTTATCCCTGTCTACTTCAAGTCCAGTAAACCCTCTGGGGGCTGAGAGCGCATGCAGGAAGATTTTCTTTTACTGATCGCATCCTGGGAAGTGCGCATTTATGAGGGTGTTCAGTGAGTCTTTTGCCGAGTACTTTTTAGGAAAGGAAAATCACATAAGGCCGAAGCAATAATGAGCCTAGAGAGGTTCACTATAATTTAAAAATTATTAGGGATGACTTAAAACAAATTACAATTTATCGTAACAAGGTTAAAGAGCACTTAGAAGAGAGCTCACGTCTAATAGTTGTGTCCGGCCTAACCTGGCGCTAGAAATCTTAGGTAAAGTCTTCAGTTCTAACTACTGTGAACCTATTTATTTAGACCTACTGCTGATACTTTTTCAAATTCGCAACGAGCCTACAATGCAGCGCATAAAAACCGCAACTCAAAGTTAGTTTGAAGATATGAATTGATTCAGTTTTTTATATTTGCTGCCAAGAAAAAGGCACAAGAGAAATATACTCAAATTACAAATTAAATATGTAGGCCATAAGCCATTTGTAAAAGATTTGTTAATTTTGTTTGAACAAAACATGTTAGACATCCGCAAGGAGCCCAATCGACATGAATATGAAATGCAAATAAAAGCAAGTAAGCTATTAAAGTGCAAAACCGCATATGCAGCAATTTTAATATCAAATAAAAGAGACCAAAAATATTTCGTTCAAGGTTAGGTTGAACTGGCCGGTCAATAAAGTCCTCACATAGGCTGAATGTGTCCAGAGTCTTTCATTCAAGGCAATTAGTGAACATATTTCCTTAAGCAGCGATTTTTTGGAGTACTACAAACATAAATCTTAGTTTAAATGAGCATACACGATAGATGCCCTTAGAAGGAGACTTTGCAAATGTTTTTCACTTACGCGTTTTTGCAGTAGTGTTATATGCGGTTTTGAACTTTCACCCAGGTAATGTCGATGTATGCATTTGTACAAATTTCTTTGCTCGCATCGACTGCATCCGCTTTTCAAATTTGTTTAGGTGCGTGCATTTTACTGCATCTGTTTGGGTGAATGTTTGTACGAATATGGGCTTCTGTTTAATGGCAAATCCATCAGATAAATATTTGCAAAAAGGTTCAAAACTAAAACAATAGTTTGCTACCGATAATTAAGAAATTTTTGAGCACCAATAAGAATGTGGATTAGAGATGTGCATTGCGTTGTTGATATTCAATACCGATCACGCCCATATCATAAGCGATACAAAATTTGATGGTCCTGAAGTAGCATAGATTCCTACGCGCAGATGCTGTCTTGCTTTCGATAGTAAGAAGTTTTCTTCGTTTGCCTTATTAATGGGATAACGACGGTAACCACTTTAAGTTTTTAAAAGGAACAGTAGTCATTAAAAAATTCACGAAAAGTTGTGTAGTAAAATACGATTGCAGCAATCTTTTCAATATTATTTTTATACAAAAACTTTTTTAGACGACTTGTTCTGTGAAACGATGAAGTAAAAAAAAAAATACATGCATTTGAATAAATTTTTGTTTGAAATTTGTTTTTTTATTTCAACACTTCATAGAACGAGAATTGTCCCACATGTGATATATAATAAAAAGACTTCGTTTTTTAAACCTCACCCATGTATTTCAATCTCTTTCGGCGATCGTCTTCAGGGGCTACATCAATAAGGCAAAGATTTGTCCGAACTATATTAAAATATGTTGTAAAGGTTTAAGAGGTTTAATAAATAACAATAACATATTTAGTTCGAATGTGACAACAGTTTACTACTGTAAATCGGTTAGCTATATTCGAGTAGTCGAAAGCTTTAGACAAATCGACTAACCGCTAAAAAAAATTCATAGGAAATCCCCCATTACAACTGCGGGACACCTAAACACGGAATCTCACGGAACTTTGAAGTGTCCATTGTGGACAGAACCTACTGGGAAACAGTGAATCCTTATAATGACCCTGACTCAGAAGTCTGGTTCACGGATGGATCGAAATTCGATGACGGAAGAACGGGAGCTGGCATATATTTGCCGAACTTCAAGAAATCGATACCAATGGGATGCATTTCAGGCAGAAATCCATAGAATAGAAGTAGTGGTAGAGAATATCTAATGAGAGGCTCATACTCGAAGAGCATCTACATTATGTCGGACAGTCAGGCGGCCCTGCGTGTTTTGCAATACTACACAGTTACATCTAAGCTAGTGGATGACTGCATTAAAATCCTTAATGACCTGGGAGGCGAAAACAAGGTTTTGTTAGGATGGGTTCCCGAACATCAGGGACATGAAGGCAATGAGCATGCAGATTACCTAGAAAAGCAGGGTGCTACAGCAGCATTCTATGGTTGTGGACTCAAAAAAGGACACACCAGGGAAATAATAAGTAACTGGGAAACAAAACAATTCAAACGTCACTGAATTAACTGTCCAGGGCAAAGACAGGCCAAACTGTTTATTCTTCCGGCAACGAAAGTATCAGCCAAATTCAGTGATCTAAGCAGGGAGGACCTACAAACTATCATGGGACACTGTGGTCTACAATATCAGCTAAGTAAGTTAAATCTATCTGATATTGAAATTTGTCATTTCTATGAGCTGGAGGATGAAACACCGGTTGACATTCTCTGCGAATGCGTCGCTCTGGCAAGGCAGAGACTCTCCCATCCGGTGATTGGTGGTGTGACTCTTAATTCATATGTGATATGAAGTAAAAAGCCTCAAGAGGTACTTAGATACAAAAGCTTCCTCATACAAAATTAGGCTAAAACGTCATGCAGAATAGATCTACACAAAGGTCGCAGTGCTTCCAGACCTAATAATAATAACAATAATAATAACCGCCCACTTTCGATTATTCTGTTAACCGTTCATTTTCGGTTAATCGAATATATGTAATAAGATTTATTACATTTAGAAAATAAGTTTACATTAAAATCAAATTATATCGTAATCCTGTTTTAACATCTGTTATATATTGCAACAGCAAAAGGAGTTCAGAGCAAGTTCGAGGCTATCGTATTCCAGAAACTACGCACAGAATAATTTGATGAACACATATAATCGCAGGATCAAGTATTGTAAAAGACTTAGCGAGGTGACAAGGCGTTCCCTTAATTTCGGTACAGGGGCATCACAACATATACGAACATGAGATGGCTGATGAAAACTAACGAATGCCAAAAATTTAAAAACAAGTTTTTTTCAAATAGATACAAGTTTTTCAAAGCGGATTCGCCCTCGGTATTGTTTGCCAAACACTCCGAGTGTATTATGTATAGTCCCCGTCCCGCCCCAACAATTTGTAGGAAAAATTGAGAAGAAGCACGACGCAAATTGGAAGAGAAGCTCGACTTAAATTCCATTCGGTGGTATATCGGGACTTAAAAATTTGATTTATCATTCCACATTTCAACTTGAATTCACCGACGATCACTGGGTTCAAGGACGATAGTGCTCACACTCTTCATTTTAAAATTAGTGCCTACAGAGGGTTCAGTTGGTCCCGAGACTGTATCTACACCCATCACCAAGGCGGATAATAAATTTGCAGCTCTTGGCTAGAGCATGAAGATTGATTTTTAAGCCAAATTTGTTTAGAACAATGGTAAAATATTTATATACATTCATGTATATATATGTATATCTTCATATCTATCAAAATATTTTCGTCTTACATAAGGCTTACTTATTTAAATATAATGCTTATTATACTGAGTCGGTCCCCATAGAAAAAAAGTTATAAAATTCCCTCAAAATTATGCCAGATGTAGGAATTTTATATAGGGGTAAGAAAATATTGTTTCGTTAAACTATCTTCGATACACGCAGTTGGCATAACGGTAGCCACCTTAAATCTTGCAAACAACTTTTCTCTCGAATAATCTAGGCCTCATCCAATTTTCTCTCGACAACGTCTATGATTCCGAGCCGTTGATAATTTTATCATTGCGATTTAGATCTGCTGCTAACGATTCGTGTTGCCATAAACTTTGTTTGATTTCGATTGGCTAAGAGAGGTGTTCTTATTATTCCCCGAAGGTTTGAGGATATTAATCCGGTACGTCGGACTTTCTAGGTCTGTGCATTTTAGTCACCCCTTACGACAAGCATGCATACCAGTGGAATATACTAATCTCCTTAACTCATGCTAGGGGAGGTACTTCCTAATCCTCACGAAGGTCAATTTCAGACAGAGCAGCATACAGGCAACTTCCTCACTCGCCGTCAAAAATAGCTTTGAAACTAAAAAGGAGTGATCAGTGCCAATTCTCTTATCGTGGATCTACTTCAGTAGTAGATTTGCATATATTTGAGCCCACAAAATAGTGATCGCAATCAATTAAGCTTTCGGGAAGTATTTTCGCTGTGAAAACAACAACACTACTATATGACGAACTGACACAAAGTCATTAAAATTTCGCCCTTTGGTGATGTTACGTCGTTGTGGCAGAAAATTACGCCTTGATGGGAATAGAACCAAACATTTAAAGCTAAAAATGACAGTACCTGGTGGCGGATTCTTTTTATCACAACCAACACCGTGGCTGCGTTTTGTACTTCAGTCTGTATAGCCACTAATGTACGCGTCGCAATGCTTTTTCCTTACCGTCCTTCACTCGAAGACATTTGTCTGCACGAAGACATCAACCAACCGGGCAGTGATTCCTTCAAAAGAGAGTTCGAAAGAAAAAGTTCGAAAATTCTCATTATATGACCTCAAATCATAGTTCTGATAACGTTTCCATGGCGGTCGCCGTGGTGTGGTGGTGGCGTGCTCCACCTACCACATCGAAGATTTTGGTTCGAGTTAACAACATCAATTGCAACAATTTAGAAACAGGTTTTTATATTATGGTCACCATAAAAAATATAACTTCTCTGAGGTTTCTTACCTAGCTTTTTCCTTGGTAGGAGTTTTTTTTAAGTGACGGGTCCCAAACTCAGCGCACAAATCGGGTGCGTCATTAATAGATAGATAGCTGCAAATTTATATAGGGAGCCACTTGTGACCACACTTCATAGTGAACCGGCGTTGCAAAGCGCAGTGAGCTCTTAAGTGAAGAAGGCCAAAGTGCTACCTCTGCCGATGTATTTTATAATATTGTAACGAATTTTGGGAAATTCCACTCCAAACCTTCTGCTAACGTTCGAATCGCTAAACTGTTGAATAAATTAATCCAATGTTCAGTATTGCAATATGGGCTTCATTTAGTCTACTTGGGAGTAGTACAATTATACTGCAATATCACGTATTTCACAACAGCTTGCCCTACTTTTATACTCTCCGTTGCTTCGTTTCGCATATTTCTGCAAAGGTCTAGACGTTTCACCTTCTAGAACTCTTGTATCTCCTGCTTGGTAATTAGTTATATGAGTACATGCATATCTGTAGTTTATAGCCATATGCGTGTGTATGTGTGAGTAACTACTTCGGCTGATGGCCACATCTGTGTGTGTGAGATAGCTCTTCTACATAAGTGTTGCTAGCTTTAATGTGTACATGTACATAAGAGTGGCTGCTTCATGTTTTTGTTGTTGTGTGATAATTTACTAACAGCTTAGTGATGCTAATATTCGTCACAATATCTTATAAGTACTTACAACACGATTTGGGGGGTATACGCTATACATACATGCACAAACACATGCATAGGTGCGTATAAAAAACATTTTACTCCCTAATCCTAGCTAAGACAATCTCCACAAGAAATTTGCCGACAATCACTTCGAACAAACATGCCTACCAACCACTTAAGCCTTTTAATACGTACTTATGTACGTGCATTGTATACCTTCATATATATACCTACTTATTTTACCTTTATTATTATTTTCTTTTTATGCTATGGCGGGTATCTGTAATGCCTAAGTACTTATTTATTCCCTACTTCTGTGCTCGCATTCTCCTTTTACAGGCTACAGCCTACGTAAGACTTCTGTGTTGGTGAGCAAACAATCTCGACATCATTCCGCTAGTCAGTTAAACATTTCAAATGTAAACAAACGCGGCTACTTAAAGTAAATACAAACCCGCCTTCTTGACTCTATGCACCCGGTTGCACGTTGGCTTGCAGTTGTGGCTCAAAGTGATTTCCATACACTACAAATAGTTTTCGGTTGCGACCACCAGCAATTCTCGACGATTTTTTTCTATTAGTGATCAGTACATAAAACAAAAATAAAAACAAAAACATAGACATATAGACAAAGTGTAAGTCAGCAGCAGTTGTTGTTTGTGGCTGCATGCACCGTCGGTGGCATATTTGCACCTTCGAAAGAATCAAACAAAACGGTGCTTCAATTTACTAAATATGTACAGCAAATAAAAATATCTTGAAATGTTATTGTAAGAGTTCTCGCAGACTGCATAATTGCCTAACTTATGAGACAGACTATCCTGTGCTAATGCCAATGTATGTAGGTGTGAAAGAGACAAATTTAACAATTTGCCAATTATTTTGTAGTGCAGTGTGTAGCGCACACAATATATTTACATATATAATAAAGGCACGAGATATCGAAACCGCGGACCCCGCCTCTTTCTGTTTTCTCATGACGGCCCTGCAAGCGTTTCACGGACCATGCTTTGAGCATTGTGAATGATAACTAAGCGTGATATCTTCTGCATAGACGTCAAAATTCCAAAGTGATTGGATCACCTGATTTGTATTTGACTATCGCTGTCTCATTCTGTATCTCTTTCTATCACCCGCTGAAGATAGCCGCCGCCATATTGAACACCCTGTCAAACGCCTAAAAGTTACCATATTGAATATCCTGTCAGGCATTTGACAGATAAGATATCATACTTAGTTATCATTCACAATGGCTTTGAGAGCATATATCTGAAATGTCCGAACTCTTGCATGAGAAGGTAAAGTTGTCTGGCTGGTTGATATTCTCGTGAACACAACACCGCAAGAAATGCGAAGGAGAGGCGGGTCTTGCGACGTGTTCCGAGAGACTATACGAAAGGAAGCACAATTCGGAGCTACGGTGTCGATTTTGTGGTAGGAAAAGTGGACTCTCTACCAAGTACTGTCATTCACGGCTGTATACGAGCGTCCTGCAGCGCTACGCATCAAATTTTTTTTGCGTCTACGCATCAATAGATGATGCAGCCGACGTGTATAAGAACTCTTTTTATTAGTAACTGCAAAACAAATACGATCACCGCCTCAGCTATGACATCAACATCATGCTTGTCAATTTTTACGTCAGGGTGGTCAAGGAAGTGATATTTGATCCTTAAGATCGAAAATTCAACTTTCACGATATAACGTTTTCCAACGGGTTGAGGTTCGCTGATTTCAACGCAGCTCGAAATATGATTATCGTGGCAGTACCAAGTTGCAAAAAAAAAAAAAACAAAGCCTGACTACTGACTTGTCTCTGAAGAGTACGAAACCAAATCGACCACGTCGAGGAAGGCAATGCAACAGGGTATTGGGTTGAACTGATAGGTCCGTAAGGAGCTCAGATAGACTGACTGAGTTCATAGTATTAACAGAAGTTTGTTTAATGACCAAACTGAAAAAACCCTTTCTCTTGACAGAAGCTTTCTAGGATCTATGCCACTTGCTGTTCCTAGATCCGAAGTTGTATCACTCTACCGCTTAAAGCAATAATAATAACATTCATGGCTCGTTATTGTGCTTCTAAAAATAGCAAAATGCAGAACCTGTTCACAAAGAACGTAGACAACAACAAATGCATAACTTTCGTGTTTACAAGCATACACATTATGTTGACACAGAAGTATAAATATATGCAAAAGTGAAGGAAATTAGGGTTAAGCGGCATTTCGGTATGATATGGGTTTGGTCGAGAGTGTTTGTCAACAAAACGATTATAAGAGGACTGCGGTTTTATATCCCACTAGGTACCATGAGTAAAGGCTTTGAAGAGATTTACAAGGTATAATCGAAACCGCTGTCCGCTGTCGGCTTGTCCGTCCTGACATCTCGTTGTTTAAATTTTTTTCCAAAATATTCAACAAAATCAAAACCAAAAAGTTTAAACAATCCAAAATTATACAAAGTTTACACTTACTGCTGAAAACCCATTTGGGGGCTACACATCCTTAAACCGGCCCTGGGTGTACCTATTCGAGATTATGTGTATATTTTATGTATACAACATACTCGAAAAGTATTATTTATCTGCGATCATTAGCTAGCAATGAGGACCATTGCGTGCGCTTGTTTACATCGCCATTTTCATCAATTTGCTTACTCTGAGAACCAAATTTTGCGTACCTAAGTACATATGTGCATTAGGCTGGATCGGCCCACACAAAAAATAAAAAAGTTGCTAAAAATCGCCCCTTAATTTGAAGCTTTTATTGAGAGGGCTTGGGAAAAAAATTTTATTTTTGACCTTTCCAATAACCAAATAACCAAAATTGCATTTTTGTAAATGAAAACTTGTTATATGATACGAGCCGCAAGAAATATAAAAGTCTCATATCAAATATCAACAGAAATCAGCTGTTCTATCAATCAAACATCTATAAACTTACATGCTCTTGCGCTGCCATCTGGCGAATGTTAGCAACTGCCGGTAATGCAGTGCGAGTTCTAATCAACTTTTCACAATAGTGTCATAGTACAAAGAGATTTATTCGTGTGCTCGCAATCGTTTATTTTTAATAAAATATAGCTAAACAAAAGCATTACGACTAATAATGTGCAAAGCTCGCTAATAACACGAATCCCCATCTTTACAACCAAAACCTTATTTATAGATTTTGATTTCAAATAAGAGCGATAAAGGGACCTGTACATAAAAACAGCAATTAGAAATAATATATAACGAGCCGGATCCGTGCGCATCTTGCGCAACAAATATAAAAGTTTCATATCAAATATCAACAGAAATCAGCTGTTCTATCAATGAAACATCTATAAATTACATGCGATTGCGCTACCATCTGGCGAATGCTAGCAACTGCTGGTAATGCAGTGGTAGTTCAAATCAAATATTAACAACAGTGTCTAGTACAAATAGATTTCTTTGTGTGCTCACAATCGTTTATTTTTAACAAATTATTTTAATAAAATATAGCTAAACAAAAGCACTACGACTAATAAAGCCCAAAGCCCGCCAATAGCACGAATCCCCATCTTTACAACCAAAACTTTATTTATAGATTTGGATTCCAAATAAGAGCGAAAAAGGGACCTGTACATAAAAACCTCAATTAGAAATAATATATAAGGTATTGGTACTGAGAAGTTCTATTATTCTCTCTATTGTTCTTTTAAGAGAGATGAAAAGGAAATAAGAAGGAAATATGGAGCTTCTCAAGAATGCATCAGGTTCCTATATTAATAATGACATATCAATTTTGAAGATTGGATATCAATTGGCCTATTTATCAATTACTGCGTTATTTACAACTGTCAAAAAAAAAGATCCGAAACCCTCCCAACATAAGCTTAAAATTTGGGGATGGTATTTTGCAACTTTTTTGACCAAGTCTGATGTATACATTTATTTTTTAATATTTTATAAAACTCATGTAAGTTAGGTGAACAATATTTTGTGGATTCATTGAGTAACACCTGCGGTATAATGAAATCTATACTTCCAAAATCTAAATATTTTAGAAGAGGAATTAATATGCAATGCTTAATCACTACAACTATACATACATATGAATGTCTAGATTTATATAGATACTGAGGCTAATAAATTGTTTAATGGAATATTTATTTGAAAGACTGGCGTTATCACTATTAATTTGTTAAATTCAATTGTGCATTAAATGAGAGAATTAACAAATTTGACATTTGAACTTTGTGAAATCGTAACCGTGAAATAAAACATTAGAAATATATTTTTATAGTTATATGTGTGCTAAAAAATATAATACTAGCGTACCTGGCAGACTTAGTCTTGTTCGAAATTTGCTTTCAACATTTAAGAGGCGAGCTTCACTTCCTATTTTATATTAACATTAGTAACGTAGCGGTTGATCGTAACGGCATAAACGAATCGAAATAAGTATGTACTTCCATGGATCATAATGCTCAGGATGAAAAAAGAATTGATTTATCCATATCCGTCCGTTTGTCTGTGTATACGATAACTTAAGTAAATATCATATATATTATTTTAATTGCTGTTTTTATGTACGGGTTCCTTTTTCGCTTAAAAATAAAGTTTTGGTTGTATATATGGAGATTCGCGCTATTAGCGAGCTTTGGGTAATTTCGGTCGTAGTGCTTTTGTTTAGCTATATTTTATTAAAATAATTTGCTAAAAATAAACGATTGTGAGCACACAAATAAGTCTATTTGTACTTTGGTACTGTTGTGAATATTTGATTAGAACTAACACTGCATTACCAGCAGTTGCTAACATTCGCCAGCGCAAACGCATGTAAGTTTATCACAAATCACCAACCCAGATTACGCATTCACGAGTTCAAAATTGCTTCGTTCTGCGCATTTGCGTCACAGCTGACCCTTTGTCGAATGAAAAAAAGAGCGAGAAAAAAAGAGCTAAAGGAAAAGGGTCAATTCATACGTCATAAAAAACAGCTGATCTAATGTTTACATGCGCGTTGATGTTTGATTGATAGAACACCTAATTTCTGTTAATATTTGATATGATACTTTTATATTTCTTGCGCAAGGTACGCACGGTGCCCAGCTCGTATATATTATTTCTAATTACTGTTTTTATGCACGGGTCCTTTTTCGCTCTTATTTGGAATCCAAATCTATAAATAAAATTTTCGTTGTAAAGATGGAGATTCGGGCTATTAGCGAGCTTTGGACAATTTTGGTCGTAGTGCTTTTGTTTAGCTATATTTTATTAAAATAATTTGCTAAAAATAAACGATTGTGAGCACACAAAGAGATCTATTTGTACTATGGGACTGTTGTGAATATTTGCACTGCATTACCGGCAGTGACTTCCATACGTTAGATGGCAGCGCAAGCTGTATGTTGACAGAACAGTTGATTCCTGTTGATATTTGATAAGATACTTTAAAATGCTTGCGCAAGATGCGCACGGGTCAGGCTCGTTATTCATAAATCAAAAACCGTTAAACCTATCATAGCAAAATTAGACAGAGAGGTTGCCTTTCCTATAAAGAATGCTTCGAAGAAAAATTAAAATCGGTCAAGGACCGCGCACAGTTTTATATAAAATATTTTTCAATGTGTATCGGATGAATAAAATAAGCTACATCTTTGCCAAAAACAAGCTTTATGTCAATGGCATTTCTTCTCCCAAGTAGTATTATTACACGAAATATGAAAAAATTCAAATAATAGAAAATGGGCGTGGCACCGCCCCTCTTATAACTAAGAAAAACTCGAAGAAACATTAACATGTCGTAATAAAAAAAAAGTGGGAGTACATACTTTCCTTTTGCAGGAAATATTTCTAGTAAAAATGGACGGAATCAGTTAAAGACTACGCCCACTTTTATATAAAAGATGTTTGAAAGGGATGTAGACTAGAAGAATAAGCTATATCTTAGGTAAAAAAATTTGTATTAATGAAATTTCACTTACCAAGTTTCTTTGTAAGAGGAAAATGGGAGGCATTTTTTTTTTTTAATGGGCGGTGTCACGCCACTATTCCGATCAAGCATTACACAACATTTTTAGAGCCTCAAAAAAATATGTCCCTCGTAACAAAATTCGAAAAAGTAATTTATCTGGAATGAGTTTTACAATTGAAACTCACGCTGAGTATATAATGTACGGTTACACCCGTACTTAGAAACCCTTATTTGTTTTTCCTATCTTTCGCCATGGCTTATTCCATTTATCTACCTACCAATCCCACGCCCACGTACACTTACCACCCTACTCTCTTTCGCACTTCCATTCCCATTCCCCTTCCTCTACCTGTCCCATCCCAATTTCCTCATATATGGAATAACTATACCAAATATTGAATATCGGCTTCAAATAATATCGAAGATAATGCGAATTTCAATTTTTCTTAGTACAGGGCGTGGCATCCACTTTTCCAAAACTCGATATAGACACGCAGGGAAAAAACATTGTAAAATCAATGAAAACGTGCTTAAATCAACCAAAAGCGCATTTAAAAGTGATGTAAATGTGCAAATTTTTATTTTAAAAATGTGCATTATAACATTCTAAAATCAAGTAAAAACATATTTGATTAAAAAATTTTCCATTGTTATTTTAAACACTGTACACTTTTGATTCAAAAGCCTTCATTTTTAATTTAACAATTTTAATTTTTGATTCAAGCATACCTTTTGTTGATTTAAATAACATACGTGTTTGAAATAAAAATTTTCATATTTAATTCAAATATGATTGATTTGAAATTAAATACGTACATTGTTGAAATAAAAATGCGTTTTTTTTTGTTTTAATAATGAAACATTTTATTTTTTTATTCACCACTATTTATATATTCACCTTTTTTAGGCTGTATAAACATTGTTAGGGCTTTTGTTATAATATAAGCTATAGCATACAAATTAACTAAATTTGTGAATAAAGTTAAACTTAGTAATAATAAACCTTTTAACACATATAGGATAGCATATAACATATATATTATTATTTTGATGCAAAAATGAATTAATTTTAAACAATTCAAGATTATTGCAGAACATAAATAATAATTGATTTTATAATAAATTCCTTTATAATGTATTTCGGTTAAAAGTATTACATATTCTGTATAAATTCCTTAAAAAAAGTGTTGCAAAAAACCCAAGAATTTTCGCGTTCCTGGGGATATTTTAGAAAAAGAGTTTGAAATATTTTGAAACAGATATCTAAGCACTCAAGAAAGGATTGAAATTTATACAATGTTTTATCAAAGTATATAAAAAATTTACTTATATTACCCTCATCTATTCCCTCGACAATTATGAAAGGCTGTATTGTCATTCCTGCAGAGTAGTACATACTTATCAATTCATTAATTTTTCTTTCGCAATCGTTGATTGAAGTTAATCTCAAAACAAAGCTTTCTTGCGAGTCTGCTATTGTAGCTTTTTTCCCTAGATTTCCGCAGGAACTTTGAAACCTTGACGAAGGACGAAGAACTCCACTTAGCAGCATAGCTGGGGAATAATGATTAGAAATCCTAATGATTAGTAATCGGATTAGAAACTTCTATTTTGCAGAATAATTGATTAATTAGGATTAGTTGACTATACTAATCGATTACTTATTGATTAGATTAGTACTAATCACCAACCAACAATGGAAATTCAGCACTCAATGGTAATATCTACACATATTTTTTTTTTTTGAAATGCAATTAAAATTCATTTCTCACAGATGATCAAAAAGTGCAATCACCTTTGGAAAAAGTGCAAATGGCCAAAATCCTCCGAAATCATTCAGAACATTTTAGGTTCAGCTCTGTTGTACCAGTAGTAACTAGGTGGAACTCACTATATGATGCAATCCTGAAGTTACTACAGTACAACGAGCTTTCCGATGAGCTGCATCTGTCTCCTTTTACATAAGGTGATTTTCAATATTTGGAGTCGTACAAGCTGCTAATGACGCCTATTTCCCAAACTTTGGACTTTCTTCAAGGTGAAGCCAATGTGAAATGTGGTTGTATTATTCCTGCGTTACTTTCTTTGAGTAATAAACTGCCTCAGTTGGACTATGAAAGCTCTTTTTATGATTTCAATGATGAAGGTAATTTCATCTATATTACATGATTTTTCAAACTAAATATTATTTTGGTTCCAGAACATGATGAGGAGGCGTTAATTCCCAGAACACCAATTTCACCAAACGAGTCAAACAGTTTCAAATAAGTGGTTAGCAATCAGCTATATGGTGCACTGAAGGAAGCGTGTCTAGCGTTCAATACCCCGCTTACGTCATCAGTGCCCGTCGTAAGGCTGTTTCCATTTGCTGGAATAGTCAATACCCCGGATACTGCGGAATTCATTGTCTGAATTTTCTTTTGAAAAGTTGGTAGTAATGAAGTCGAATATAAACTTCTTGTGATACATTTGTAATATAAATCAGCATACATTTAAAGCGTCGAGAATCTCATGTTTTTTTTTTCAGAACGTGCCTTTAATTTTTATACTACAATTAGTATGAGAAAAAGTGGAGATAGACCCACCAATAAGTGTACCGAAATGACCAAGGTTATGAGCCGAAGACAATCCCGCCCTTACTTGTTTAATAAGGTTTATGTTTACAGTGAAATTTTGAATAAAAGTTCTTTTAAGTTTGTTACTTTATGAATCAAACGCAAAAAACAACAAAAATACTTCAAAATAGTTGATCTAATCGAATCTAATCAAAACTAATCGACAAATCTAATCGAATTTTTTTTTGATTAGTTTTGATTAGATATGCCAATCGTCGCTAATCGCCATTAGATTTTTGATTAGTTCTAATCTAATCAAATAGTAATCTAAAATATTAAAGAATCAAAAAAAACTAATGATTGGATTATTTTATTTTTCTAATCGTAATGATTTCTAATTCTAATCGAAGTTCCCCAGCTCTGCTTAGCAGCAATGTCAGAATGTAGTCTTGCGTATCTTTAAAGATTTAATGAAAATAGATTGATTTAGTAGTTTTCTGTTGTTGGTTTGTTAGCCTTCATTTTTATTTACCTTTGTTCGTTGAAGCTTTGGCAATAGAAAAGAGCTGTTTGCAGGAATCGTTGTGGAGATTAATTTCATAAAATCGTTGAATTTCATTGGTAAACATCTCCCGTTTCGAATACAAACAATCTTCCTTGTCAGGGTACATGATCTTAAAATCAAGTTTTATCTGTAATGTGTAAATGTATTTTTAGAATCTGTGCACCAAATATGTAATGTCAATGTTACCAATTCAGGAGCCCGCGAATCAGAATACTTGGGCCACGGTTGGAGAAAATCAATTTTGGTAATTTTCTTTATGTAATTCTGTTGCAAGTTGAATGATTTTTGCCATTTATCTTTGATTTTATTTATCTTTGACAAAATATTAAATATTATTATTAGAATTGGCAGCAGACAACAATAATGAACTCAACCAACTGCTTCTTCTTGCACATGTTAACTATGAGCATGTTTAAAATAAAAATGTTTATGTTTGAAGCAAAGTTTTCATTTTTGATTTAAGTCTGGAAAGTTGTAAGCTCAAGACATTTTTAAAATAAATACGAGCATATTGAAATTGAAAAACATTTTGAACATTTTAAAATGCAAAATGCATTTTTATTTTAAAAATTCCATTTTTAATTTAAAGATGTTTTGCTTTGTTTTGAAAATTTTCATTTTTAAATCGAAAATGGCCTCGTTTAAAACGTGCATGGGAAGAATAAAAATTTTATTTTTGATTTTAAAATGCGAAGATTGGCATGCATAGTTTTTGTTGCACAATTTATAACATATTTCTTTCTAAAACTACTGAAATTAACTAAAAGTAGAAAATACAAGATCAATACATTTTGTTGCTTTATTCATGTTCACAGCTGTACATATATGTATTATTATGTATTTATATAAGAAATATATATTTTTATCAGTTTGTTTTAGTTGCTAAAAGAATTTGTTTGTAAAAATGTGTATTTTTTAATTGGTTCTAGTCAGTTTGCGATTGTTAATTGCCTCTATAATCAGATTTGTGCGCATCACTGAATCTTCAATTATGTCAGCTCTATACTTTATTACGAATATGCTTAGCGAAAATTGTCGCAAAATAATACCGTATACGTCAGTCATTCACGCACAAACACACACATTTGTATTAGGCATACGCCTCCAACTAATTAAATGACTTAAAATAGGTGCATAAGTACTTTGGTAAATATAAATAAATTATATAATATATGTATAAATAGAAATGTAACATTTTATGCAAGGAGACAAAGATGCAAAGTACATTGCATATTTATAACCCAATCATATTAAGATGGTTTAGAGTCTTATACAATTCCTTTATTATACTCAGCTGAGCAGAGCTCACAGAGTATATTAATTTTGTTTGCATAACGGTACCCCGTAACGACATAAACTAATCGAGATAGATATAGACTTATATATATCAACATGATTTGGGCGAAAAAAGAAATTCATTTCGCCATGTCCGTCCGTCCGCCCGTCTGTCCGTCCGTTAACACGATAACTTGAGTAAATTTTGAGGTAATTTGATGAAATTTGTTATGTACGTGGGCACTCATTCCAGGTCGCTATATAAATGAACGGAAGCGGACTACAAACGCGCCCACTTTTTCGATATCGAAAATTTCGAAAAACCGAAAAAATGCGATAACTCATTGCCAAAGATGGATGAAGAGATAAAACTTTGTAGGTTTGTTGACCCTATGACGCAGAATAGAAAATTAGTAAATTAGCTGGCGTGGCACCGCCCACTTTTAAAAGAAGGTAATTTAGAAGTTTTGCAAGCTGTAATTTGGCAGTCGTTGAAGATATCATGATGTAATTTGGCAGGAACGTTACTCCTATTACAATATCTATTTTCAAAATAAAAACAAATAAAAACGGGAGTGTCTTCGGCTGTGCAAAAATGGGCAAAAATTAGAGTTTATATGGGGTATATAATATATATACCACCGATCTCTATGATTTTTTTAGACAACAATATATGCTATACACGTAAGCATTTGGTGAAATTTGAACATATCTAAACGATTTTTAAGATAAATATAAAATGAAAAATAGGTAGGTAATCTGTGTGAGGATGCAAAGCTTCACGTTTTTTGTGGTCTGCATGTAAAAACTATGACTACGAATCACGTCTTTCAAAAATATATGACGTAAACGTAACTATTTGATGAAATTTGATGAATTTTGAAGCTTCTAGCCGTAAAAAAGGGGCAAAAATGACAGTTTATATGAAGTATATAATATATATACCACCGATCTCTATGATTTTTTCAGACAACAATATATGCTATATACGTAAGCATTTTGTGAAATTTGAAGCTTCTAGCTGTTAAAACGGGGCAGAAATTGCGCAAAGTTTCTTATCTGAACAATCGGTTGTATGAGATATATACTATGTATACCACCGATCTCAATGATTTTTTCAGACATCAATATATGCTATACACGTAAGCATTTGGTGAAATTTGAAGCTTATAGCTGTTAAAATGAGGCCGAAATCGCAAAAAAAAATATATATGCTATATATATATACTATATATACCATCATATATATATTATATATATCACCGATCTCTATGATTTTTTGAGACAACAATACATACTATATACGTAAGCAATCGGTGAAATTTGAAGCTTATAGCTGTTAAAATGGGGTAGAAATTGCGAAAAGTTTCTTATCTGAACAATCGGTTGTATGAGATATATACTATATATACCACCGATCTTTATGATTTTTTCAGACAACAATATATGCTATATACGTAAGCATTCGTTGAAATTTGAAGCCTCTAGCTCTTAAAATAGGGCAGTAATTACGAAAAGTTCCTTATCTGAACAATCGGTTGTGGGGGATATATACTATATATACGACCGATCTCATCCATTTTTTCAGGCAACAATACGTGCAATATACGAAAGTATATGGTGAAGGTTGAAGCTTCAATCTGTTAAATTGGGTAAGATATTACAAAAATCCTTTTTTTCTGAAAAATCGGTTGTATGGAGGATATATGCTATAGTGGTCCGATCCGGTCGGTTCCGACAAATGTCTAATCGGACACCCAAATACACCCGCTCACCAAATTTTATCAAGATATCTCAAAAATTGAGGGACTAGTTTGCATACAAACAGACAGACGGACAGACGGACATGGCTAAATCAACTCAGCTCTTCAACCTGATTATTTCGGTATACTTAATGGTGGGTCTATCTATTTTCCTTTAAGGACTTACAATTTTCGGTTTCGTGACGAAATTAATATACCATTTCATTTTCATGAAAGGTATAATAAGCAAAATCGGATAACGGACACACCCACTTTTTACAGTATATATGTAAATTATATCAACATTCAACTTCAGTAATGATATTGTGCAAAGAAATACAAAAATAAAATAAAATTTCAAAATGGCCATGGTTCCGCCCTTTTTCTTTTAATTTGTCTAGAATACTTTTAATGCCATAAGTCGAAAAAAATTTACCAATCCTTGTGAAATTTGGTAGGGTCATAGACTCTATGACGATTGTTGGGCGAAATCGGTTGAAGCCACGCCCAGTTTTTATACACAGTCAACGGTCTGTCCTTCCGCTCGGCCGTTAACACGATAACTTGAGCCAAAATCGATATATCTTTACTAAACTTAGTTCACGCACTTATCTGAGCTCACTTTATTTTGGTATTAACAATGGGAGAAATCTGACTATGACCACGCCCACTTTTTCGATATCGAAAATTTCGAAAAATTAAAAACATGCCATAACTCTATACCAAATATGAAAAAGCGGATGAAACATGGTGATTGGATTGGTTTTTTGACGCCAAATATAACTTTAGAAAAAAACTTTGTAAAATGGGTGTGACACCTACCATATTAAGTAGAAGTAAATGAAAAAGTTCTGCAGGGCGAAATCAAGGGCTTTGAATCTTGGCAGGAATACCGTTCGTGGTATTACATATATAAATAAATTAGCGGTACCCGACAGTTGATTATCTGGGTCACCCTGGTCCACATTTTAGTCGATATCGCGAAAATACCTTCACATATACAGCTAACCACTCCCTTTAAACCCCTGATTAATACCTGCATTTGCCAGAAAAGAATCTTTTTAGGACGGTCATACTCTGTTCAGTGTGTCTCGTGCAAGGGATGGTTGCATCGGACAGGTTGTTCTGGGCTTGATCCCAAAACCCGACGTCCACGTAACTTTTATAAATCTTTTGTGGCTCCTTGCTGCTCACGCCCAAGGGCGTCCCGTAGTCTACGCCTAAGCGTATCCCCACTACCTTCCAGCAGCTTCGCTGCTTAGCAAGCCACAACAAGTACCCACTGCTGCTCGCGCCCCACGGCGCCAACAACTCAAACAGCTGATACCACTCATAACTACTACCTTCGTAGTAGAGCTGGTAGCAATGCTGAGCATCAGCCCCTGCCCCCGTCTTCTTCTCCCCCACTCTTTTCTGGCAGCAATCGTGCAGGTCAGGGAAACAGACTCTTAGTCCCTGCCTCCGTTTGCACCGTCTTCCAGCACAGAATATATAGGTTTGCGACATCCGCTCAATGCAGCTCCTGCCTTGGGAGGTGCCACTTTCCTAGATGTTCTGGTCTCCGCGACGGCAACCCCCCGACGGGTTTCATCGCGCCATGTTGCCAGGTCGCAAACCCAAATCATCCGGGTACCACAATGCTTGCCCAAGGGCGCCCAGTCCCAAGGCCACAACAGCAATTGCGTCCTGGCCTTCCACAACCTAGGCGTAGTCACCCCTCACTTACCCCTAGAGTGTCGGCGTCACCCCTCATGCACTTCAGAATTTTGCAGTTCAACTGTAATGGACTAACTGGGAAGATTACGGAGATAGTCGATTTCATGAAGCGGCACAACATCCGCATTGCTGCGATTCAAGAGACTAAACTCACAGGAAAGACCGCGAGAGCGGAAATGGAGGCGGCCTCGCGTTTATTATACACCACTCTGTGCAATATCATATATTTGATCCTGGCATCGACCGCAGTGACAATGCCTTAGAACGTCAAGGCCTATCTGTCCGGTCAGGCGATGCAAATCTAGAAATCATCAACATCTACATCCCTCCTGTCACCTGTTGCCCCAGTGGATACCGCCGTAATATTGAGGCCTTACTCACTGGCAACAATCGCATTATCTTAGGCGATTTCAATGCCCATCACGACCTATGGCATTCCAACTTGCGGGCGGACAGTAGGGGTGAGATGTTGGCGGATCAAATAGACGAAACGACGTTCTGCACAATAAACGGAGACGCCCCCACACGTATGGTAGGAAGCTGTCATAGCTCGCCAGATATCTCAATCGTGAGCGCAGAACTCGTAAACTGCGTCAACTGGCAGCCGATGGTAATATTGGCATCCGACCACCTGCCCATACTTATTTCGTTCGAGCGTACCGCCGACTTCATCGTCACCGAAAAACGCACTTTCATAAACTTCAAAAAAGGAAAGTGGGAAGAATATAAATCTGCAACAGACAGCAGCTTTGCTGCCCTCCCTATCCCGACTGATGCCCGCCAAGGGGAGCGTGCCTTCCGTAAGGTCATTGAATCCGCCTCGGCACATTGCATTCCCGCCGGGAGAATTCCCAAAATCCGGCCCCACTTCTCGGCGGAGGCCGCGAGCTTAGCGAGGGAACGCGACCTTATAAGACAGCTTGATCCAGGCGACCCCCAAATAAGGGATATAAACCAACGCATCAGATTGCTTGTGGACGAACACAAGCGGGCGAAATGGGAAGAGCACCTAAGAGGTTGTAACCTCTCTACCGGTGTAGGTAAACTTTGGTCCACCGTAAAGTCCCTATCGAATCCGACTAAGCACAAAGACAAAGTTTCCATCGCCTTTGGCGATAAGGTGCTGTCGGATGCGAAAAAATGCGCGAGCGCTTTCTGCCGACAATATATAATGCATCCTACGGTCGACAAAGATAGACGGAGAGCCAATAGACACGCACATAAACACAAACTCAGCGCGTCACCAATTACCATCACCGCTAGAGAGGTTGAGGATGCCATTGGTCGCGCTAAACCATCCAAAGCAGTGGGCCCAGACGGCATAGCCATGCCGATGCTTAAAAACCTAGGGAAAGAGGGTTTCAAATATTTAGCGCATGTCTTCAACCTGTCTCTTTCCACCTTTGTCATACCCGAGAAATGGAAAATGGCCAAGGTGGTCCCGCTACTAAAGCCTGGGAAACCAGCTAACGTAGGTGAGTCATATCGTCCGATATCTCTCCTATCGCCAGTGGCAAAGACGCTTGAAGCCATTTTGCTCCCTTATTTCCAAGCACATTTGCAGCTAGCCCCTCATCAGCATGGCTTCAGAAAACTCCATAGCACTACCTCTGCGCTAAATGTCATTAGCACCCAGATAAATTGCGGTTTGAATCAATATCCCCACAATAGAACAGTACTCGTAGCGTTAGACCTATCAAAAGCTTTTGATACGGTCAACCATGGCTCGTTACTGCAAGACCTGGAAGGGTCCACCCTTCCCCCATGTCTTAAAATGTGGACCGCAAATTATCTGGGTGGTCGGCAGGCATCGGTGCAATTCAGAAACTAAACATCAAAACAAAGGAGAATTAAAAAAGGGGTGCCACAGGGTGGTGTCCTATCCCCGCTTTTGTTTAATTTCTACATATCTAAGCTACCTTCACCACCGGAAGGAGTCACAATCGTTTCCTACGCCGATGACTGCACAATAATGGCCACAGGCCCAGGCCCAAAGATCGATGAGCTATGCAATAAAATAAACGGCTATCTCCCTGATCTCTCCAGTTTTTTCGCTTCGCGAAACCTGGCATTGTCACCGACTAAATCTTCCGCGACCTTATTTACAACATGGACGCCCCAAATGTCGACCATATTGAACATCCACGTCGATGGCACTACGCTACCGACTGTCCTATACCCCAAAATCTTGGGTGTGACGTTTGATCAGGATCTACATTTTGGTGCGCACGCAACCGCAATTGTTCCAAGAATTCAGAGCCGTAATAAAATCCTCAAATCCCTTGCTGGCAGTACCTGGGGAAAAGATAAAGAAACGCTCTTGACCACATACAAAGCAATTAGCCAGCCGATTACGTGCTATGCGTCACCCATATGGTCGCCAAGCCTAAAAACCACCCACTGGAAGAAACTACAGGCCTGCCAAAATACTGCACTCAGAATCGCCACGGGCTGTCTTCTTATGTCCCCAGAACACCATCTGCATAATGAGGCGAGAATACTCCCCATCAGGGAGAGAAATGAGATGCTGACCAAACAGTTTCTGTTGAATACCCAGAAACCTGGGCATCCCAATAGACATCTGATTGACGAACTAGCACCGCCTAGGGGCCTAAGGAGTCATCTCCGTAGGCATTTTGAGGAAATACGGCACCTGAGAACCCAGCCGTATGAAGCGGAAAAACACAAGCAGGTCCTTGGTGAACTCCATAGACAGGCGTCGTACCTTTATGTCGGGAATTGCCCGGTGAATCCAGTACTTGAAGAAAAATATCCAGAACTCGCAGAAGAGGAACGCATACTCCCCAGGGAAACGCGTGTCACTCTTGCTCAACTTCGTTCTGGATACTGTAACAGGTTAAACTCTTACCTATCCAGAATCAACCCCGACATACAAAATGTATGCCCTGCTTGCAATGTGTCCCCACATGACCCCAACCATCTCTTTAATTGTAATGTGGAACCAACGCCTCTAACACCCCTTTCCTTATGGTCCACCCCTGTTGAAACGGCAAGTTTCCTTGGACTCCCGTTAGAGGATATTGATGACAATTTGTGATCGGTCGCGGCTATTAGGTGGGGCGAGCATTGCTACAACAACAACAACAACCTTTAAAACACATTCCAGGGTTACCCTAGGTTCATTATCCTACATGGTGATTTTGACAAAGGATGAAGAAAAATCGTTCCAAAAAACGTTACCTCTGGTCTACAATTTGGTCGATATTTCCCAAACGTATGTGATATGGAATTAAAAACCACTTATAAACCATCTACGAAACCCTACCAAACCAACGCAGCTAAGCTCTCAGCTGAGTATGTAATGTTCGGGTACACCCGAACTTAGCCTTCCTTACTTGTTTTTCTATGCAGTTTAATATATGTATGTACAGTTGCGGTCAAAATATTAGTAGGGCTTATGGCTCATTTCATTTAAGTGACCAAATTTTTAAACCCACCTGTACTTGTACACAGTGTATTATAACTTTGATTGGATAACGGGTGGTTGTACAGGTATAAAGGAATCGATATAGATATAGACTTCGATATATCAAAAACATCAGTATCGGAAAAAAATTTGTCCGTCCGTCCGGCTGGCTCTCCGTCCGTTAACACGATAATTTGAGGAAATATTGAGATGTCTGCACCAAATTCGGTAAACGCGCTTAACTGAACACAGAATAGATTGGTATTGAAAATGAGCGAAATCCGACGCCCACTTTTTCGATATCGAATGGTTATAAAATTGAAAAAAAGTGTTAATTCAAACAAGTAAAGGTGTCTAAGTTCTGGTGTAACCGAACATTATATACTCAGCGTGAGCTTCATTTGCACAATTCATTTCAGATAAATTACTTCTCTACATAACACGTGGCACCGCCCGTTTAAAAAAATATCTCCTCATTTCCTCTTACAATAAAACTTGATAAGTGAAATATCATTGATTCAAAACTATTTTTTGCCAAGTTATAGCTTATTATTCTAATCTACGATCCTTTTAAACTTGTTTTATATCTAAGTTGCCGTGGTCTTTAACCCATCTCGTTCATTTTTAAACGGTTTTATTTAGCTTGAGTTGACAGGCAGGCTGCATGCACGGCCGTTGTGAACGAATTTTGTAATTGAAATTTAAGTAACTTCCCGATAAGCTACAATCTTGAAACTTGGAATATAGTTCAGAACCCGATGACAATACAATAATAAGAAAAAAATCGCCGTTAGCTGGCGCAAGGATCGAGATATTCGCAAAATTCGCATTTGTGGTCCGATTTGGCTCATATTTGAAACACATAATACATTCAAGAATAGAAATCGACCTGTAAAAGATCGCCGCTAGGTGGCGCATGGATCGAGATATTCACAAAAATCGTATTTGTGGCCCGATTTGGCTCATATTTGGAACACATAATACAAGCAAGAATAGAAATCGACCTGTGAAAAAAATCACCGCTAGGTGGCGCATGGATCGAGATATTCACAAAAATCGTATTTGTGGTCCGATTTGGCTCATATTTGGAACACATAATACATGCAAGAATAGAAATCGACCTGTGAAAAAAAATCGCCGCTGGGTGGCGCATTGGTCGGGATATTCACAAAAACGGTATTTGTGGTCCGATATTTGGCTCAGGCTTGGAACACATAACACATACAAGAATAGAAAGCGACCTATCAAAAAAAATCGCCGCTAGGTGGCGCAAGGATCGAGATATTCACAAAAATCGTATTTGTGGTCCGATTTGATTTGGTCCATATTTGGAACACATAATAAATAAATGAATAGAAAGCGACCTATGATGCCCGATTTGGCACATATTTGGAACAAATATTGCATACCATCCGGTAGAAGAGACATCAAAATATTTTGGAGTTGGAGGAGGGACAAGCATAGTTGGCGCAGAGTCGAGTAAAGTATTTGGAAGGATTATGTATTGAGGACTTAGATTGTAACAAATTGTTAGGAAAGAGTCCTTGTAATTATGAGTCACTAAATGAACTAAATAGAATGAGAAATAATAGGCAATTAAATAAAGACTATAAACTTGAAAATAAAATAATTAAAACAAATTTTTTAAGTTAAACGGTTTTATTGAAAACAATAGTTACATGAAGTAATAATAATACGAAAAGCTAGAAAATAATTAGGTAGGTCCTAGGTACTAGTCATCACACTCCTTATCAATCTATGGCGTTGATCAGACAATTAAATAAAACGTTGGACGCGTCATATTTCTATTGATAGTCATAAGTAAAACCAACTGAACCTTAATCAGGTTATGCTACGCCTAACATTTTTAAAACTTTCACGCGCCCAACGCTTTTATAAAATTTTCTGATCAACGCCCTAGATTAATGAGGAGTGTGATGACTAGTACCTAGGACCTACCTAATTATTTTCTAGCTTTTCGTATTATTATTACTTCATGTAACTATTGTTTTCAATAAAACCGTTTAACTTAAAATTTTTTTTTTAATTATTTCATTTCTAGAAATATTTCCTGCTATAAGGAAAATATGTGCACCCAATTTTGTTACGATATGTTAATTTTCCTTCGAGTTATGGCTCCAGAAATATACTTAGTCATAAAAGGGACGATGCCACACCCATTATCTTAAATTTGAAGTTTTTCCTATTTATTGTTATAACTCCACTTAGGAAATGGAATACCATTGATTCAAAGCATTCCTTATAGTAAAGGCAACCTCTCTGCCGAATTTTGTTACGAGAGGTTTAACGATTTTTGATTTATGATTAATAATATTTGTAAAATAAATTTTATCACAAGTGGACGCTGCCACGCCCATTTAAAACTTTTTTAAAATTTATATAAATAGTCTCAATATCAGTCCACACGTCAAATTTCAACATAATAGGTGTATTATTTACTAAATAATCAGGTTTTTTGTGTTTTCCAAAGTTTTTTTATATATCATTTTCAACACCAATCTATTATGGGTCCAGATAAGCTCCTGTACCAAATTTGGTGAAGATATCTCAATATTTACTCTTGTTAACGAACAGACGGACATGGCTCAATCTAATTTTTTTCGATACTGATGATTTTGATATATGGAAGTCTATATCTATCTTGATTCCTTTATACCTGTACAACCAACCGTTATCCAAACAAAGTTAATATACTCTGCCTGCAAAGCACGCTGAGTATAATAATGTCAAAATTTTAATTACAGTTTGTTACTCTACTAAGTTTTTGACCGCGCAAAATCCGCTGCAGTTTTTCTAAATACTTGTTGATTTAATGAAAATAAGATAAAGGTTGATATTGTCTTACGATTTGATTTGCTGGATGTTTGGGCTATAAGAGTAAAACCAAATTTTTTTATAGAACCAATTACAGATACTTTTTTAATCCATTATTTTTTAAGAATGCCCACTACTAAGATTTTGACCGCAGCTGTATGAACATCCGTATATTTATTCGTTTTTGATTGTAAACTAATTCGTATTGCGAGCTTTTGGCTGCAAGCGTTTTTTCCCGCAACATACTTATTTGGTGGATACATGTCTAGTTTCCCTGCTGTCCGACGTAAATTCTTATCGCTTGCGGCATTTAAACACAAAGAGGATTTTCCAAGAACGAATTGGTCATTTATTAAAAAAATGCATTTGTGAAGATAGTATAACAGCATTAGGAAGGATCGTTAGTTTTTTGTGCACCAACTAGCGTTGCCAAATGTCCCGTATTGGCCGGGACATCCCGTATTTTGCACAAATTTTAAAGTGTCCCGCCGGGAAATGCTATGTCCCGGCATTTTCACAATAGCCGTGTTTTTTTTTACACGCGTATACGTTTCGTTTGCGCGTGAAAAAAGATGCCTATCCTCGCTTAGATAATGCTTAGGAGACCCATCTAGCGGCAGTGGTTAAACAACTAGCTACAGCTACAGGGTGTACCGAAAAGCGGAGACACAACCCTCTGTTGTTTTTCTGTGTATAACATATAGCTGAATCAGTTGTGATAGATAGTGGACGCGCATAAAATACATTGAATTAGTGCAGAGGGTGAAACATGGACACATATTTCAGTTACATCTGAGTATAATGCGTATTGAAATTTAGTAGTACTAATTTTATGCGTATTAATTTCAGAGGTGTATTTAAAGTGTGTCGCTTAGCAGTCCATATAAAGCTTAAGCGTAGACGTATATAGACGTGAAAAAACACAGCTAATATCAAAAATAATAAACTATAAACTGTTACGAAACATGGTCATATTTGCGGCTTCGATTGTATTCAGCTCACTAGTATTGCATGCAACTCTGTAAAGAAGAAAAATTCATCCCTACCCTGCAAAAATAGCACACGACACGATCACATTAATAGGAACGAAACAGAAAAGTTGGTCAAAAATCTACTCTCGCCCATGCAAATGTGACTATGGATATGACTACTACAATGACCGTAAATTACTAGTCAGAGTTTTTGCAGGGAACTGTGGTTCTGAATATTGTCAATGTTTGACATTTCGCACACCTAAACATTCATTTTGCAAGGCAAGTGTTGTGTTTTGAAATAACGTTTGGAAAATGAATCCATAGAATATTGAATTCGCATTAAACACAGTAAACGTATTAATTGTTAGCATAAAAATATTTGTTTTAAATAAATGGGTTTAAAAAGTTTAATGCTATCTAAAAATTATTTCGCCGAATGAGCAACCCATACAAAGATATAGGTGTTTCTTATTTTTCAATTGTCCCGGGAAATTTTAAAAAATCCCGGGAATTTGGCTCAAATTTGAGGTTTGTCCCGAGAACCCGAAATAAAAATCTGACAACCCTAACACCAACATTCATTGTCTGGCTCTAGCTAATAGTCGAATATCAATGCAATAAACAATTTTCAAATCACACTACGTGGAAAAAACTTTGATTAGAGGTACTACAACTAATATCATCGAACCTACTGTCCCATTGTCCGCTTACTATATGTAGTTGTGGAAATTTTATCATACTGTAACGAATTCTGGGAATTCCTGATAATTATACACCTTCTGCTAACTTTTCTCAAATCGGGTTTCCAGTCAAAATAATTGGAAAAACGCCTTTATTATTTTATAGTCGACGTTTCGACCGTTTATTGTTGTCTTCTTAAGGGCCTAGTTACAATTTTAATTCTCTGCTAATGTTCGAATCGCTGAACTGTGGAATAAATAATTCCAATATTCATATTACAAAATGATCTGTATTACACTACTTTGGGAGTAGTACTTTACAACTATACTTCACTAATAGCGTGTTCAAATCAAACTGATTACTGATTCCTCAGCTTGCGCTGCTTTTATACTCTCGGTTACCCTGCTCGCCCATTTCTCCTAAGGTCTATACGTTTCACCTTCTATAACAGTTGTATCTCATGCTTGGTTATTTAGCTATATACATGTATTTCTATATGCGTGCATATGAGTGAGTAAAAACTTCTGCTCTTAGCTGCTGCTTATGTGTATGGAATATTCTTCGTTGCCTTTTACATAAGTGTGGCTGCTTGCTTTAATATGTACATGTACATAAGTGTGGCTGCTTGCTGTTTTTTGTTGTTGTGATTATTTACTAACAGCATAGTGATGCTAATATCCGCCACAATATATTGAACGTTTTACTCTAAACAGACAACATTTTAGGAGCGGTCCAACTAAGATATTTCGTACACACATTATATACATATATATGCAGATACAAACAAGTTTATAGAATATGTAGGTTAAGCTTTGGCGGGACCGCACTACGAGCACCATATTAGAAGTATGCTGATATGCCTGAAATTATTAGTTTTCAACCTAGCATCTCTTTCTCATAGTTGAAAGCTCTCAACGCAGGTAAAAGCATACGTGATTAATTTTTTAATTGAAAGTATATTATTGAATATGCTGTCGAAATGGATGCGATGCCGAGCAATATTGAATCACATTTAATTGTTTAATAATGTTGTCGGAAAGACGTGATTTCTAACTGCAGTTGTACAATTCTCGCACATCTATAAGGGCTGTACTGCGTGGGAGGCTGGAATGGACGTCCTTCTAAGCCACCCGCTCGAGTTATTGTCTTCAATTATTCAAGGCAACAAGTATAGGATTTTTTATTAGGAGGATTGATTCAGAGGTATCATATCGACTGCTGAGTGGAATATCACCCTATCTCGGCTGCCATTTCGAAAACGCGCTATCTCAGAAAACATTTGAATAATGCCCTATTACAGAACGTGTTTCAAAAACGCCCTATCTGTGCTTAAATTCAATACATTTTCACATAAGCTGGGGTGTTTATGCACAAAATTCTAAGATAGGGAGTTTTTGCAACAAATTCTGAAATGGGGCATTACTCAAACGTTTTCTTAGATAGAGCGTTTTCGAAACGGCAGCCAAGACAGAGTAATATTTCACTCAGCGGTGCAAATAATGTGTGCTATGTTTGTTGAGATCGTGACGTAAACAACGGAAAGGTTGGTGCTTTTTAAAATTTTATTAACATGTGGTTAAGAAAAATGAAAGAAAATGTCTAGACGGCCTGAAGGGGACATTAAACATAATCCCACTAAGCAAAACTAGGCTGTTCACCAAAGCATTTCGCTGTGATTCTGTAAAGTAGGTAAGTCTGAAAGTTTCAGACGACTAGAGGAGGGAGGAAGGATCTGTCCTGGATCCCATAGTACACACCTCTAAGCAAAAATCAGGAAGTTTTGTTTTTGAACATACTCCAACTTCTCACAATGATCCTGATGCGTGTTCCATAAAACTGAAACATATTCTAAAATAAGTCTCAATAACGAGATAAAAAGGGTTCTGGTTATTTATGGGTCATTGAAATCTTTATAATTTTGTTTCTATTCATTTTTATATTTTTGGGAAATCGTAAAATTTTCGTTTTTTATAGAGCTCTATTTTGAAATGGAGCTTAGTGAACTGCTATTTAAGTTATTTTCGTCTTGTGGCATATTTGGTCATCACTAATATGCGCATATATACAATTATTTTCTCAACCAAGATCCTCAAAATAATGATTGGAGTAAAAGATACTTTAGCATAGACACCGACTCAAGGCTCTATTCATAATTTTACTACTAACCCTAGCGCACATCAGGGATCGTTAGCAGTCATTTTGGAATTTTTTTCTTTCCTTGATACAAATATAATTCAGAACAGAGATGGGCCGGTATTTGCAAACTTCAGCCCACATAATCAACAGTATTGGGAGTTGCTTATAATCAAGTCCGTTTAAAAATATATAAATCTATAGCTATGGTTTCTTTGATCATCGACGCTGGGAACGTTGAAGATATTTTATTCGCGCATACCAACAAATTTCTTTCTAAAATTGCTTTGGGTCCGGTCCTTTCGTATTAGGCTTAAACTAATTTTGCTCAAACGCAACTATACTTAAACTACAGAGCAGGGATGCACCTTAACGTTAAGCTAATCGTTTATCAAAAAATTTCCACCGTTTCCGTTGAAACACTTCGAAATATTATCGATAAAGAAATTATCAAGATAAATTGTATCTCGTTTTTATCTGAAACGAAAAGCTTTCGTTAACGTTAAAAACGTTAACAAAAACGTGATAGTTCATGTTTGAATTGTGCTGGCAATGCTAAAGCCATGGTGAAGCCGTAAGGTGGTAACAGCGAGCGGACATATACACAAACTCCATGTAACTTGTTTGTGTAATTCGTTGGTGGTAATGTCAAAAATACTCTGAGAAATGTTCGTACTGTCAAAATTCATGAGAAAAGTTGCAATCAGCTTGGCTAATGATTTCACCTTTAACGACTCCGCCACCAATCAGCTTTGCCAGCATAGTTTGAAATTAATAATCAACATAAACGATTTGATTTCGTTTTGATATGGCAGAAAACGAAACAAAATCATTTCGTTAATTTGACGTTCTTAACGTTAATAAACGAAACGAAATGACTTTGTTTCGTTTATTAACGTTAATTATCGCAACGAAATGATATCAGTTCGTTGGTTAAGCATGCCTGCTACAAAGCAGTTCTTCAGTAACAATCTAAGTGCTGTTTCACCAAATTCAGTCACTTATCTATAAGTGATCGACATTTTCTTTTTAAACGGTTTTATTTAGGTTGACTCGACAGGCTGCACGGCCGGCCGTTGCGAACAAATTTTGAAATTAAAATTTAAGTAACTTCCCGATAAGCTACAAGCTTGAAACTTGGAATATAGTTCAGAACCCGATGACAATGCAATAATAAGAAGAAAAAATCGCCGCTAGGTGGCGCAAGGATAGAGATATTCACAAAAATCATATTTGTGGTCCGATTTGGCTCCTTTTGGAATACATAATACATCCATGAATAGAAAGCGACCTATGATGTCCGATTTGGCTCATATTTGGAACAAATATTACATACAGTCCGGTAGAAGTGACATCAAAATATTTTGGAGTTGGAAGAGGGACAAGCATACGTGGCGCAGAGCCGAGTAAAGTCTTTGGAAGGATTATGTATTGAGGACTTAGATTGTAACAAATTGTCAGGAAAGAGTCCTTGTAATAATGAGTCACTAAATGAACTAAATAGAATGGGAAATAATAATCAATTAAATAAAGACTAACAACTTGAAAATAAAACAATTAAACAAAAAAAATTTTAAGTAAAACGGTTTTATTGAAAACAATACTTAGATGAAGTAATAATAATACTAAAAGCTAGAAAATAATTAGGTAAATCCTAGGTACTAGTCATCACACTCCTCATCAATCTAGGGCGTTGATCAGGCAATTAAATAAAAGCGTTAGACGCGTCAAATTTCTATTGATGGTCATAAGTAAGACCAACTGAACCTTAACAAGGCTATGACCCTGCAAAAATCGTTGGCTGGAGCTTCGCGTCTTGTTAAGTACAAGGAAAAAATGTAAACAAAAGTCGGCTGTCAGCGATTTGCTCTTAAAAATATTCCCGATATTAACGGTATTAATGAGGGTTGTAAAAGGGAGCGGCCCTAAGTTGTATATGTGAAGGCGTTTTCGAGATATCGACCAAAATGTGGACCAGGGTAACCCAGAACATCATCTGTCGGGTACCACTAATTTATTTATATATGTAATACCACGAACAGTATTCCAGTCATGATTCCAAAGGCTTTTTATTTCGCTCTGCAGAACTTTTTCATTGTCTTCTACTTAATATGGTAGGTGTCACACCCGTTTTACAAAGTTTTTTCTAAAGTTATATTTTGCGTCAATAAACCAATCCAACTATGTACCATGTTTCATCCCTTTCTTCATATTTGGTATAAAATGATGGCATTTTTAAATTTTTCGCAATTTTCGATATCAAAAAAGTGGGCGTGGTCATATTCGGATTTCGCCCATTTTTTATACCAATACAAAGTGAATTCAGATAAGTACGTGAACTAAGTTTAGCAAAGATAAATCGATTTTTGTTAAGGGCCGAGGGGAAGGACAGACGGTCGACTGTGTATAAAAACTGGGCGTGGCTTCAACCGATTTCGCCCATTTTCACAGAAAACAGTTTCGTCATAGAATCTATGCCCCTACCAAATTTCACAAGGATTGGTAAATTTTTGTTCGACTTATGGCATTAAAAGTATTCTAGACAAATTAAATGAAAAAGGGCGGAGCCACGCCCATTTTGAAATTTTCTTTTATTTTAGTATTTTATTGCACTATATCATTACTGGAGTCGAATGTTGACATAATTTAGTTATACAATGTAAAAATATTAAATTTTCTGTTAAAATTTGACTTAAATGACTTTTTTAAAGTTATATTCTTTTTAAATTATCTTCTTTTAAAAGTGGGCGTATCCACGCCCATTGTCCAAAATTTTGTTAATTTTCCATTCTGCGTCGTAAGGCCAACCAACCTACCAAGTTTTATCGATTTATCCGTCTTTGGTAATGAATTATCACACTTTTTCTGTTTCTCGAAATTTTCGATATCGAAAAAGTGGGTGTGGTTATAGTCCGATTTCGTTCATTTTAAATAGCGATCTGAGATGAGTTCCCAGGAAGCTACGTACCAAATTTCATTAGGATATCTAAAAATTTACTCAAGTTATCGTGTTTACGGACGGGCGGACGGACGGACATGGCTAAATGAATTTCTTTTTTCGCCCAGATCATTTTGATATATAGAAGTCTATATCTATCTCGATTAGTATATGCCGTTACGGATTACCGTTATGCGAACAAAATTAATATGCTCTGTGAGCTTTGCTCAGCTGAGTATAAAAAACAAAGTGATCATATAAGTAAAAAGTATAAAATAAAATATTTTGTGTATAAATAAATTACCTAATTTATCATTATGATCATCATACCAATCATACCGATCTTCAGAGCAAATAATAATATTTTATATAAATGTAAAAATAGTGTAGCTATTGAATGTGTTTAATTTAGAATTTTGGAATCAAAACAAACAAGAGCGCTAACAGCTTATATGTTAACTAGACTTTAATCCAGCAGATCGGCCGCTTAAGCTTAGTTTGAGCTTTGGATTAATTTTGACTCAAAAGTGCATAATAAGTGTAATGCTAGTTTAACTGAAAAGCTCAGTTGCACTTGCCAAAAAAAAAAAAAAAAAACTGGTCTTAAGACAGGGCATATGCCCTTGTGAACCTAGCAAATACTTCAAAGATTTTTTGGGCTGGGCGAGAAGATGTTGAATAGGCAGACTACCTAACCAGCAGGGTGCTACAGCAGCATTCTATAGTCCAGCGCTTGTCTGTAACCTCACATAAGCACACACATGGAAACCTTAAGTAACTGGGACAACACTGGATTGACTGCCCAGAGCAAAGGCAGACCACATTGTTTATACTCCCAGCAAAGAGAGTATCAGTATTAATTAATTTAAGCAACGAACTCTCATTGGGTACTATAAGAGGCACTTTAGTCTACGATATCACCTAAGTAAATAACATCTATCCGACACACAAGTCTTTCGCTTTTGTGAGCTGGAGAGTGAACGAACCGCCGGTTCACATTCGCTGCGAATGCGTTGCTCTGGCAAGCAGAAACTCCCCCCTCTAGGTGGTGTGACTCTTAACCCCCTCGTAATTTGAAGTAAAAAGCCCGAAGATGTACTTAAATACAATAAAGGCCTCCACATACAGCAACAGGCTGGAAGGTCAAGCACAATAGATCTAAGCAAAGGTTACAGTGCATCGAGGCCTAATAAAAATAATAATAATAATTCCCCGGCATCAGGGACATGAAGGTAATGAACAGTCAGACTACCTAGGCAAGCAGGGTGCAATAGCAGCATTTCGAGTAAAAAGCCTGAAGGAGTACTTACTCTACATTCAGTAATAGGCTGAAAGGTCAAGCACAATAGATCTAAAAGGTCACGTTCTCATGATCGTTTTCTGTTCATCTATTTACGTTGTTGTTGCTGTTGTATTAACGATAAAGACACTCCCCCAAGGCTTTGGGGAGTGTTATCGATTCTTTAACAGATATAGATCCGGTACATTCCGGTAACAAGGCACCATTAAGGTACTAGCGCGACCATCTCGGAAACGATTTATATGACCACATTAAAACTTCTAGGCCATGAGGAACTTGGGGTCCCCAGAACCTCGCCTGCTAAATATGTGTACAAGTTTGATACATTCATATTTGTAATAGGATTCCCCTCGCGTAGGTGAGGTTGACAATTGGGTTGCGGAAGCTTTGAAGCTATAAAGCTTTGTATTCCGCTTATCAACCTATTTGCGTTATTTCGATCCAGCTCTAAAACTAAAAAAAAAAAATATATATATATATACATATAAAGAAAAACTATAAAATCGATAAATTGATTACAAAAATCATAATCCTTACGGTCCCTGGTACTTACTCGTAATCAAGTGAGTAAATTTGTATACGTATAATATAATCGAATGATCATTTTGTGGTCCGCAATTTAGTTAAAACAATGGCAGCTTTTGTCTTCGACAATTTTCCCAGAATTTATAGTTCATAATTTCATTTTTAATTAGGCTTTTAATGGTGAATATTTAAAATTTGTGTTCATATGTATTAAATATTTTAGTTTTTAGCAATGTTTGTAAGATATTTTCTTTCGAAAAAATGTATTAAGTAGATGAATGAATGTTTAAATGCGGTTGTTTTGAGATCCACGAGATTTCGTACATCAAAAAGCACACTCAGAGAAAAAATCGTTCTAAAACGAACGAAACAAGTTCAAAATTAAGAACATTCGTCGACAAAAGTCTGCTAAGTACGTTTTTTCTTAACTCGTGACCGATGGGCTTGTCTCAAGAACAGTTTTTCCAAGTACACCGTTCGTATTTTATGACCAGTTTCGTATCGATGTGTGAACCTTCTGTGCTCATTTCAAGCACTACTTGGGCTTGATTTAAGATTTTTCGTTCTCACGCTTCGAGAAAGTTTTGTGGTCGTTTTAATAATTTTCGGTCTCAATTCAAGAACGGTTTGTGCTTGATCATTGGTGGGAGGAAGCTAATTTTTTATATGTTACCCCATTATTTATTTATTTTTTATTAATAAATAATTTTTTTGTTATTAATAAAAAAATATTAATAACAAAAAAACTATTATTAAAAGGCAAAAGGTTCGAAAAAACGCATATTATGCATTTTTTCATATATTTCTCTTATCGAGAAATTTTTATTATTTGATGATGCAATCTGAATATATATTTAAAACATTTCATAACAAGTTTGAGAATTACGTGTACATATGTGAATGGAACTAAACGAAAAATAAGAGTTAAAAAAATAGAATACAAAAAAATGTTTTAAAAAACTTTAGAGTTTGACGGTGATCGAACTCACGCCACACGATCGCAACCGCAACATCATAACCGCTGGGCCACTACAACTGCTTGGTAGCTTGTGCCAAATGTTGTACTTAACATTGTAGTGCACACGAATTGTACCGTTTCTTTTTTCTTGAACTTAATTTAAGAACATTGTTCTTAATTTAAGAACATCGTTCTCATTAATAGAACATTCGTTCATATTTCATGACCAGCCGTTCTCTTTTCAAGAACATGGTTCTCAGTTCAAGAACAAGGTTATTGTTTTAAGAACAGGTCGTTCGTTTTTCAAGAACAAAAAAGTAAGAACATGAAAAGCTTGAATTGAGTCCGGTGGTGCTGGATTTTAGAACGGCGTTTTTCTCTGAGTGCAGACGATAGTTTTATAGTCATTTAATAAATTCATTATAATTGAAGGACGGAATAAATTGTTTATTTGTACTAATTTAATTAAGCTACCTATTTTAAGAATAGGGGGGTTCGCTTTGTGTTGCAAGGAAAAAGGATTGCATGGATTGTTTGTATCCTACGACCAAATATGCAGGACTACGAGAACATCGCATTGTGAAGTTGTAGCAACCATCAGTAAGAAGCGTCAAAAAATTTGCACATAAAATAACAAAATACGTCAAAAAAATATCAAAAAACATTTGACCAATCTTTTCGTCATGGCGGAACTATACAAGGTGGCAGCACGGTGAAAGTTGATTTGTACTTTTTTAATATACATGGAACTTTTATTTATGCTTGTAGGTATGTCACCGTGCTGCCACCTTGTATGGTTCCGCCATGCTTTTCGTGAGCGGAATGAGAAGAATACCGTTGAAGCAGGGTTGATTTTTATATCCAACAATTCGATGCACGAAAATATATGCACTTAGGTTCAAGCATACTATAAATTGCGCGGATTACATATAATGTTGTTGTTGTGACTTTACAATCCGTGCAATCCATGCGTTCCGTGCAATCAGTGCACAGTTTGCAAAACAAAACGAGTCCCCTTAATATTTATTTTTGATGGGAATTTTCGGAGAATAAGAAAGAATTTATAATTACATTTACAGATAATAAATGTACATAATTCAGGTTTTCAAACGGAGTTTCCCGAAAGTGTACAATGTCATTTAGAATTAAGTGATAATGAATGTGGCGCGTTTATAAATAATTCATGCCCATTGCAGAGAGAAAACGATTTTTGAGAAAGGTTATGTGATTAGAAAAACTAGAATTGATATGCTGGGAAAGCGATCGATTCAAGGTATTCGAATCATGAGTTATAAAATCAGGCTATTTTACTCACATACATACATATTTACTATTTAAAAACGAATAGGCTATAGAATTGCTTTAGCACAAGACCCGGGTTTCTGATCAGAATTCTCTAATTCAAGTTTAAAAGACGAAACTGGGAGGAGCTCGAAAAGATTTCAACACTTGGGGTCTAGGTTACAAGTTATTATTATTTTTAGGCCTCGCTGCATTGCGACATTTATATAGATCCATTTCGCTTAACCTGTCAGCCTATTACTGTATGTGGTGGCTTTGAATGTATTTCAATTCCTCTTCAGGTTTTTACTCCATATCACGAAGGAATGAAGAGTGACGCCACCTGAATGTAATATCCTCATACTTGCCAGAGCGACGCATTCGCAGAGCATGTGAGCCGGCGTTTTATCCTCCTGCTCACAGAAGCGATATATTAGTGTATGGGATAGATTTAATTTACATAGGTGATATCCTAGACTGTAGTCTCCCGTATAGTACGCAGTGAGAGTTCGTAGTTCCTCCCTGCTGAGATTAATGAGCTTGGTTGATACTCTCACTGCATTCAATCCAGTGCTGTCTGAGATGCTTTGTTTCCCAGTTACCTATTGTTTCCCTAGGATGTGCCTTTGTGAGTTCACAAACGGGCTCTGGACCATATAATGCTGCCGAGGCACCCTATTGGCTAGGTAATCTGCCTGTTTATTTCCCGCATGTCCTTCATGGACAGACTCCCATTCTAACAAAACCTTGTTTTTGGCTCAGAGATCATTTATCACTCCAACGCATTCATCCAGCTTCTAGCTTAGAAGTAATTGTGTAAGACTGCAAAAAACATAAGGCCGCCTGCCTCATTGAAATACTGAGGAAACTGCTCGAGGGTAAGCCTCTTCGTAGACATTCTCTACTGCAAACTTCTATTTCATGGATTTCTGCCTAGAAATAGTGGGGCAGCATTTCTTGAAATTGGCCCATAGATGCAAGCTCTCGTTTTTCCGCTATCAAATTTTGATCCATCGTAAATCAGCCCTCTGAGTCAGGGTGGGCATATAGAATCCCTGTTTCCCAAAGAGCTTCGTCAACAACGGACACAAATATTCTGAGCGTAGGGGTCATTGTATCACGTAGTTGCACTTCGGGATTACCTATGAACTTTCTTATTACCTTGTTGTGGCCTGCAATGTTTCCGCTCTTTAGCTGAGATATATTTTGAAGTCTTAGTGCAGCAAGTCTTGCATCTCTCTCTATTATAATAGAGAACGGAGGTATTCTCAGTAAGGCACCAAGTGCCTTAGCAAGCGACGCTCTCATCGCACCCGTTTTGCCAATACAAGCTAGTCGAAGCAGTTTGCTTAGTTTTGTTGTTGCTTTTCTTTGCGTGGTCTTCGGCCTCCAAACTAAGGAAGCGTAGGTGACTATCTTCTTCATATCAGTAGATATTTAGTGTCCAATATACGATTTTGGGAGGTTGTCGCCATGTTTTGTCATAGCGTTCGCGGTGCAGTCGAAAAAAGCTCTTGTTGATTTTTTAAGGTAGCATTTAGATGAGCATTCTACGCGAAGGTTATCCGCCTCCGTTTACTTTTCTGACTTAAAAAAAAATTGAGGGTGCAGCACTCGATCAGTCGACGATAGATGTCCCAATCCGTTCCGGAGAAATCAAAAAGAGAAAGGAGTTGCATATGATTCATCAAGCAGGAAAGACGTGGACAGAAGCGCTGGGCTGCAAAATTTAGATTGACAATTTTGCTTATATCTCTAAAGAGAGAAGCATACTTATAAGTTAGGCCTCGTCAGTTACAGCTGATGTGGGAAGTGCAAGCTGCAGGAAGAAACGGTTGAGCACGTTCTGCGTTCGTGCCCTTGCGCTCGCCAGGGCTGTAGTTACTAGCAGCGGCAGAGTTGCCAGATCTCGAGTGAGATGTTAAGCTAGGTCCTAGAAAACTTTTAGCATTCGCCAAGAGGAGGGAGTTATTTTATAACATACTTAAGTTCTGGTACCTAGTTGAGGTCTTTAATGTTTGGTCGTCAAACAAATTCTGTTAACACTATGAACACATTCAGTCTATGTGAGGCCTTCATTGACGGGCCCATTCAACTTAACCTAGGCAAACTGTGTTCTACACAGAGGGAGTTCGTTTAGGTTGTCATCCCTAATATGCTGATACAAAATTTTCTAAATACCCTTTAGGAGAAATGAACTGTGGCTAATTGTATGGGAAACCATTCATGAAAGGTAGGTATACAGTTATCGGAATTGTCGAGCATTCCGTCGGAAAATTTACAAAAATACTCCTCACTAAATGGAATCATTTAAGAAAAACACTGATTATTCCATACAACAACATACAAAATACTCACATACAAACATGCGTAACGGTTATCGAAAAAGTTCGTGCTCTTTTAATTAACACGTTCCACACCATAATTTTAATGTAGCATATAATTAAATTCCTAATAATTCAATCCAATTAGAATGACTCATTCAGTTCAGATCGTACGAATATTTATGGCAAAAGCAAATGTTAAAAAAAAAATAAATAAAAAGTGAAAGAAGAATAACAGGTGCACATACCTGCATAAGCTGAGTAAAAATTTTTTTCGAGTCTTTTTTTTTCAATGACCGCCAATAAAATTTGTGTATAAAACTGGGCGCCATATTTTGGCAAACATACAAACAAATAAAAACAACATACACACATTTTTATCTATGCATATTATTGGCGCTGATCCATTCTAAGTATGCAACATGTAAATGAGTGTTAAAATTTTTTGGCTTTGCCTAAGATGTGCTTACCTCAATATTTTTAGTTTTTCTGGGATCGACAAACACAAATTGAATTATAAATTTGGCATGAAATGGCGTTTTCACCGGCAGTGTCTGCCGGATTTTTTTTTTTTTTTGTGGCCATGTTTTAAATGAAATTTTCCCCATGAAAAGAAATGCACGAAGCGCAAAGGAAGTCATTGGTATGCAGTAGGTATGTTACAAGAACCTCGATTCCGATTCCGACTTTTGACCATTACGGTTTGCAAGTGGAGTTAGACCAAAAGTCAATATTCATTTTCTGTGGGCTAGCACAAAAAAAAAAAAAAACAGAAAGACTTTAATAAACGTATTTGAACTATACATCAATTATTAGAGATCGCCAAAAACAGTTCCCAAAACAAATATTTTCAATACAATTTTTAAATAGCTGTTAAATACTGCTGGTTTCGCTTTCTCGCAGAGAATGACTGTTTTGTAAGCAAAAAAAAAGTAAGTGATCAGCGAACGAAAAAACGATATCCAAAAAAATATAGGAAAACTAGCAGACCCGGCCGACGTTGTTATTCCTTAACTTTGGTCTATCTGCATAGCTTCTAAAATTGTTTACCTCTTACTTTTCCTTTTTCCTTATCCTTTTATCACTCCCCCTCTGCCTTTATCTTTCTCTGCGTCTCTTTCTCCCTCTCTGTATTTTCCCTCCCTTCTTTTCCGCTCCATCTATCCTTATCTATCTATATTTGTCTAACTTTGTCTCTTCCTCCCTTCCTCTTTTCTGTATTTTTATTTATGCTTCTCCATCCCTTATTCTAAGTCCCAGTTCCAGTCTCAGTCCCAGTCCAAGTCCCAGTGCCAGTGCCAGAACTAGTGCCAATCCCAGTCCTACTACTATTCCTAGTCGCTGGTCCATTTAATCTAGTCAAAGGGCTACCTATATACCAAATTTCAGGCAAATCGAAACGTGAATTGTAGTTCGAAAAGATCGGTCCCTTGTAAACTTCCCGGAAAGAAACTTCACAGGAACACGCTTCACGCTGCTGTGAAGCTATCCTACAAATTTGAATAAAATCGGCATAGTTTTATCGGAGTCCATACAAGAAGTTGCATACAAACATACAACCTTCTTTATATATATAGATCAGGAAAGGAAAAGAAAAGAAAGAAAAGAAAAGAAAAGAAAATAAAAGAAAAGAAAAGAAAAGAAAAGGAGAGGAAAAACGAATGGAAAGGACAACGGTTTTCGCCGAGTTATTGGATTGTTTTCAACGTACAACGGCATGTTTGTTATCGAAGGATTATAAATTTGTTATAGATCAGCTACCGGTTTGCTGTCTAAAAGTTTTCGATTCTTTATCGAAAAAATATCGATTTTCCATCGAATAATAAGTCAAATATTTTCCTACAAGTCCATTTTTTCGACAACAAATCGAAATTTTTCAACAGGAACAATATCTTTTCGTATGAGTTTTTAAGCGGGGATTACCCTTATTGCTTTAAATGTATGAAAACATTTATATGAAACAATTTTTAATTTATAATTTATTTAATAATTTGGGAAAAATTTAAACAACGTGACATCAGGACGGATAAGGCGACAGCTGTTTCGATTATACCTCGTAAATCTCTTCAAAGCCTTTTCTCCCGGGAGTGGGATTTGAACCCGCACTTCCACGATGGTTGAAGTGTTACAAACGCATTCAGCCACTTCATGCCTTAGTTGTTGTAAAGCTGATCTCAATTTCCTTCTTTGCATATTTTCTTTATTCATAGTCCATACTTTGTATGGCATCATATGGTAAAGTTATGCGTTGGTAAGGCGGTTTTTCAAAGAAACTTATTTTTTCGTTTGATAACAGATCGGTAACTTTTTTATATTAAATCGATAGCTAATCGATAACAAGTCCATATTTTGTCGATAACACATCGATAATATTTTTATAAAAAGTTGACATTGTTTCGACAACAATTCAATACTTCTGCTGTGATAAACCGATAACGCGTCGATAATTCAGCGACACTATACCAACATCTCTTCGGGAATAGTAATAATCGGTAAAAAAACATAACTCGTCGATAACAAACCAATAGTATGCTGATAGCAGTCCAATAATAAAAACAGTCCGATAATTTTTTGTATTCACAAATGATTTTTTTCGAACCCTGCTAAATGATTTCAAAATAGTAACAATATGACCCCAAGTAGACGTTAACATAATAACGTTATTATTTCGAATTAGCTCCGGAAGGATCCCAACATGATTCTATAAAACAATGTCAAATTTGTTTCGAAATAGTCCCGAAATAAAATGCAAATAAACCTGATGTTCCCTAATAGATTTCGTCTCGAAATAGTACCTACAATAACCCGAACTGATCTGAAAATAGTCTCGGAATTATCCCAACACGGGATCGCGGGAAAGGCGGCCGCGGCAAGGTCGTTGGTCAGGCTTCGTGATATGGGATATAGACTTTCTGACCAGTTTCGACTTTATCCCGGACAGAACGGACTACTGTATGCTGATAACTGCTCCCTATACAACCTTCACCCCAGTTATTCCAGAGAGAGGGGATTGGGGAAGAGGAATTATCTGGGATATGGGACCGGTTAACTTGTTCACGGATGGGTCAAAGCTGGATGGAAAGGTTGGGGGGGGGGGGGGGGGGGTCTTTTGTCAAGAGCTAAATTTAAGCCGCAAGTTTAAGTTGGCTGATCACTGCAGCGTATTCCAAGCGGAAATTGCTGCGATTAAGGATGCGGTGGATGGAATGCTATCCACTGCTACTACGGTTAGGGAATTTAACATCTACTCTGATAGCCAAGCGGCTATCAAGGCCTTGAGCTCAACTACAGTGCGATGGAGGGTGGTCTGGGAGTACCTGACCTCGCTTGCGATTGCATCGAATTATTTTACAATTAAGATTATCTGGGTCCCGGGCCATAGTGATATCCCGGGTAACTGTCAAGCGGATCTCTTAGCCCGCATCGGTACAACTGAACCGGATGAAGATGGCTGTAGGGATTTCGGGATCCCGCTGGCCACCTGTGGATTGCTCCTCCATAGCTGGGCCTCGAATCAGCTCAGCAAACGTTGGGCGGATACCACGTCTTGCAGGGTAGCAAGATCTTTCTGGCCAAAAGTGGATGGCAGGAGGTCTGCTGAAATAATTGGGTTCACTAAGGCTCACCTATCAATGGTCATTGGGTTTTTGACAGGGCACTGTCCCATGGGTATCCATGCGGTACGTCTCAATATACTGGAAACTCCATCCCGCTGCAGCTGTATGGAGGATGATTAGGTGGAATCACCAAATCACTTTATGCTTGATTGTCCAGCTTTTGCCAGAACTAGGCGAAAGTACTTCGGTCGCGACTCACTTGGATCTCCCGAGGATATATCCAAAGTTGAGATCGGTATCATTCGGAGCTTTATCGTTGCTACCCAACGATTATCTAAGTAGCTAGATCTAAGTCACCGTTATTTTTGGTGTATGTGGTATCACAACGGACCTTCGTGTTGTCCAAGTGAGCTATCCTTATCAGGGCAGCTACCACCTAACCTATCCTATCCTATCCCAACATTACTGCAAAAACATTTCTAGATGATCCCAAAACTATCTCCAAACAGTACAGAAATGATTTAAATTGGCTCTGGAAATAATCTCTACTTGAGTCGAAAAATATACGATCAGAACGTAGTATATTTATTTTTCTTTTGTTTAAATTTTGACGAACAACAATTTGCTATCGCTCCATAACAAAGAGCATATCGTGTAGCTTTTATTCCGTTATTTTCTCCGCTCTAAACCACCACCTAGCTCGCAGCAGAGCCTAAAATGATGCTATCACTTTTTTATGCTATGGGTCTGTTCTATTAATATAATTTATAATGCGACATAATCTTCGAATTTGACTAGCTAAATTTCTTTTGTACGGTGCTTCAACTCCAATTCCGATTCAAAAAATTCAATTTTGAAAAACGCATTTCCAAATCCGGTTCGGATAAACTCAACTTCGTAACAACCCTAGTATGCACAAATGAGTACATTTACCTACACATTTTTGTTTTGTACAAATAGTCACTATATTTAATTAATTATTAAAGCACACTAAATTAAAAAAAAAAAGTGTGACATTTCATGTTGCATTCGAAAGATATAAATATGGAGCGCTCTGCAAGGCTAGAGACGTCTGTCATTTTGTGAGAAGAGGCGGACATTTTCTGTTTGTTAAATATGTAGTGTATGTATAGGAGGATGCATTTTTATCAGTGGCGAATGTAGAATTCCACAATTTGTAGCGAAAATGAAATTGCAGCACGCTTGAAATTATAAGAGAAGCTCGGCCCTATTCTCTTTGGAGGTATACCGCGCCAAAATATTATATAAGATTTCACTTATGGCGGGTTTCAGTTTGGGGTTTACTGTAAAATAACCACAAGACATTTTCAAAGGATAAGGATAAAGAAAATTTAGTCATTGCAAAGTTCTCCATTGTCATCTGGCCTTTTACGAAAAAAAAAAACACTTCAAATATCAAGTTTTATTACAAAAACGAGCACACTGTTGTTCTGTCCTAACTTCGATTATCTGCATAACTTTCAAGAAGTTTTTCGCTCTTACTTGCCTTAGAAGTCTTCTTAGACATTGCTGGGGCTTTCAACAATGTCTCTAAACGGGCGGTCATGGATGATCTTAACTACATTGAAGTACATCCAGTCATAACCAGACGCGTCGGCTGCATGTATGAAGCCACGAAATCAGTGAGCAGGTGCACGACGCGGTTCGCAGTAGTAGTAGAACCTCAGCTAGCGCCTTTATTGCTCTTTAAAAGATGGTGCTGGGTAAACTCAATTCATAAATTAAGCGTGTCGGAAAATCAGGCCGACAGATCTGGCTTAAACTAAAATAACAATGGGCACGATGTCATTACTAACTGCCTGGTGACGCAACCTTGGTAGGAAAGTATAACTAAATATGTCAGGTAGACTGGGTCGATTTATTAACCGATATCGCGCTATCGATTTTTCGATAGGATTGGGGATCAGGAAAAAAAGTTCCACTACGCATACCCAAAAAAAAACAATTTTCGAGCCTGCGAAATTTAATTTTTTTGACTTTTTTCCCACTTTGATTTTTAAAGTTTTTTTCATGACCTACTAAAAAAAGTTTCATTTGATTGACAACGCTTTTAGCGGACATTTTTGGGTCGGACACGGTATACATATCAAAATTTTGTTAGAAGGTCATGAAAAAAACCTTAAAAATCAAGGTCGGAAAAAAGTCAAAAAAATTTAATTTCACAGGCTCGACATTTTTTGTTTTTGGGTATGCGTAGTGGAACTTTTTTTCCTGAGCCCAAATCCCATCGAAAAATCGATGGCGCGATATCGGTTAATTTTCGTCCATACAAATCGACCCACCCTAATATGAGGTCAGAGTCGACACTTGATGTGAAAATATAAAGACTAAATAGGCGAAATAAATGCGACTGCACCGCTTTAGTGGTCAATTTCTGGGTAATCACAAAATCGTAGTCCGCCCTGACCAAATACAAAGCCAACCACTTGAGGGGAAAGTATAGGATCTATGTAGAACCAAGGCGAGGGACTTTTTACACTGTAGCTCATAATTACCTTTCAGCAATATCTCCAAGCTGCTTAGTTGAGTTTTCTTGTACAGATCATCAACTTAGCGCATATTTCATACTTGGATTGTGCAAACTTCGAAAAGTACTAAATACTTAAATCGATCTTTATCGCTAATTTATTGAGGAGGTGGTACTATCTCCCAAATAAGTACTAGTAGTTGTTATTTGCAATTAACTAAATCGAAGGTTGATGTATTGTGGGTCCGTCTTCTTCTTAGTATAAGATCTTTTGGAATCGGATTTTACAAATCCGCTTTATGGGAATCGAAACCGAAATTCGAAGAAGGGTACAAGAGATATGTCTCTAAATAAAAATATCGAGAATAATGGCACTTTCTTATGGTAAAAAAATTATCGAAACTATAAAATTTACGAGAACGTAGAGAACACCCTAATGTACCTACATCTTTTGATGCGCCTATCAAAAAAATAAAAAGTTCAAATTCAAATGTTATCAATGTCATTGCACTTATGAATGCGTCGATGAACATGGACATATACAAACTGCAATATTCACACACTTGTTTATTAGGACTCTTACACACATACATATACATATGTATGTATAGTTTATATTTGAATGCAACCCAATTAGCTAACGTACAAGGACAACATCGAAGCTATGTAGATCTGGCGAAGACTTACTTACTTACTTAATTGGCGCTTAACCGTTTAAACGGTTATGGCCGTCCAACAAGGCGCCCCAGTCGCTGCTTTTCTCTGCCAACCGGCGCCAATTGGTCACACCAAGGGAGTTTTAATCGTTTTACACCTGGTCCTTCCAAAGGAGTGGGGCCGCACTCTACCTCTGCTTCCACAGGCGGGTTCCGATAGAAACACTTTCTTGGACGCATAACATGGCCTAGCCAGCGCAGCCGTTGCATTTATAATTCGCTGAACTATTTTGGTGTCTGCGTATAGCTCGTACAGCTCATCGTTAAATCTTCTTCGGTACTCGCCATCGCCAACGCGTAGAGGTCCATAAATCATTCGAAGAACTTTTCCCTCGAACACTCCCAGAGCCGCTTCATCTACTATTGTCATGGACCATGCTTTTGCACCATATAACAGGATGGGTACGATAAGTGACTTGTAGAGTATGGTTTTCGTTTGCCGAGAGAGGACTTTACTTTTCAATTGCCTACCTAGTCCAAAGTAGCATTTATTGGCAAGAGTGATTTTTCCCTGGATTTCAGAGCTGATGTTGTTGCTAGTTTTGATGCTGGTTCCCAAAGAAACGAAGTCTTTTACTATTTCCAAATTATGGCTGCCAATAGTGGCGTGGTGGCCACGGAGCAAATGCGCTGAATTTTTGCTCGATGACAGCAGGTACTACATTTTGTCCTCATTCACCATCAAACCCATTTTTTTTTTTTCATTTACTTTTCCGGTTTGGAGTAAGCAGAACTTACGGCGAGGTTTGAGGCCGATGACATCAATTTCATCAGCATACGCCAGTAATTGCACGCTTTTATAGAATATTATTCCAGAGCGGTTATGTTCTGCAGCTAGTATAATTTTGTCCAGCATCAAATGAAAGAAATCGCACAATAGGGGGTCACCCTGTCTAAAACCTCATTTAGTTTCGAGAGGCTCGGAGAGGTCCTTCCCATTTCTGACTGAGCTGATGGTGTTGCTCAACGTCATTTTGCACAGCCGTATAAGTTTTGCGGGGAAACCAAATTCAGACATAGCGGCATATAGGCAGCTCCTTTTCGTGCTGTCGAAGGCGTCTTTAAAATCGACGAAGAGATGATGTGTGTAGATTCTTTTTTCGCGGGTTTTTCCAAGATTTGGATAATTGTGAAAACCTGGTTGATGGTAGATTTACCAGGTCTGAAGCCGCACTGATAAGGTCCAATCAGTCGATTCATGGTGGGCTTCAATCTTTCGCAAAATACACTTGACAGGACCTTATATGCGATATTAAGAAGGCTGATTACGCGATAGTTGGTGCAGTTTGCAGTATCCCCCTTCTTGTGGACTGGGCAAAGAACACTTAGATTCCAATCGTCGGGCATGCACTCGTCCTCGCCGTCGTATTTGAATAGCTCCGCAGGCAATCCATCAGCGCCCGCGGCCTTGTTGTTTTTCAATATGGTTATTGCTATTCTGACTTCGTCATAATCAGGTGGGGGACATTTATTCCATCATCAGCGATTGCGGGATCGGGTTCGTCATCTCTTTGCGGTAAATCGTTGTCTCAGTGTTCCTTCCATAATCTAAGTACTCTCTGCACATCAATTACAAAGTCGCCGTTTTCGTTCGCCTTCTGGTATAAGGCGAAGGCCTTGCATGAGATAGCGATTCCATTCGAGAGAAAGGTTCTTAGAAAGAAACAAGTAAGGAAGGCTAAGTTCGGGTGTAACCGAACATTACATACTCAGTTGAGAGCTATGGAGACAAAATAAGGGAAAATCACCATGTAGGAAAATGAACCTAGTGTAACCCTGGAATGTGTTTGTATGACATTTGTATAAAATGGAAGGTATTAAAGAGTATTTTAAGAGGGAGTGGGTAATAGTTCTATAGGTGAACGCCATTTAGGAATATCGCCATAAAAGTGGACCAGGGCTGACCCTAGAATTTGTTTGTACGATATGGGTATCAAATGAAAGGTTTTAATGAGTATTTTAAAAGGGAGTGGGCCTTAGTTCTATAGGTGGACGCCTTTTCGAGACATCGCCATAAAGGTTGACCAGGGGTGACTCTATAATATGTTTGTACGATATGGGTATCAAATTAAAGGTATTAATGAGGGTTTGTATATGTGAGGCGTTTTCGAGATATCGACCAAAATGTGGACGAGGGTGACCCAGAACATCATCGGTCGGGTACCGCTAATTTATTTATATATATAATACCACGAACGGTATTCCTGCCAAGATTCAAAGCCCTTGATTTCGCCCTGCAGAACTTTTTCATTTACTTCTACTTAATATGGTAGGTGTCACACCCATTTTATAAAGTTTTTTCCTAAAGTTATATTTTGCGTCAATAAACCAATCCAATTACCATAATTCATCCCTTTTTTCGTATTTGGTATAGAATTATGGCATTTTTTCGTTTTTCGTAATTTTCGATATCGAAAAAGTGGGCGTGGTCATAGTCCGATTTCGGCAATTTTTTATACCAATACAAAGTGAGTTCAGATAAGTACGTGAACTGAGTTTAGTAAAGATATATCGATTTTTGCTCAAGTTATCGTATTAACGGCCGAGCGGAAGGACAGACGGACGACTGTGTAAAAAAACTGGGCGTGGCTTCAACCGATTTCGCCCTTTTTCAAAGAAAACATTTATCGTCCTAGAGTCTAAGCCCCTATCAAATTTTACAAGGATTGGTAAATTTTTGTGCGACTTATGGCATTAAAAGTATCCTAGACAAATTAAATGAAAAAGGGCGGAGCCACGCCCATTTTGAAATTTTCTTTTATTTTTGTATTTTATTGCACAATATCATTACTGGGGTCGAATGTTGACATAATTTACTTATATACTGTAAAGATATTGAATTTTTTGTTAAAATTTGACTTAAAAAAATTTTTTTTTTAAAGTGGGCGTGGTCGTTCTCCGATTTTGTTATTTTTATTAAACATACATATAGTAACAGGGGTAACGTTCCTGCCAAATTTCATCATGATATCTTCAACGCCTGCCAAATTACAGCTTGCAAAACTTTTAAATTACCTTCTTTTAAAAGTGGGCGGTGCCACGCCCATTTTCTAAAATTTTACTAATTTTCTATTCTGCGTCATAAAGTCAACAGACCTACCAAGTTTCATCGCCTTGTCTGTCTTTGGCAATGAATTATCGCATTTTTTCTGTTTTTCGAAATTTTCGATATCGAAAAAGTGGGCGTGATTATAGTCCGATATCGTTCATTTTAAATAGCGATCTGATATGAGCGCCCAGGAACCTACATACCAAATTTAATCAAGATACCTCAAAATTTACTCAAGTTATCGTGTTAACGGACAGACGGACGGACATGGCTCAATAAAATTTTTTTTCGATACTGATGATTTTGATATATGGAAGTCTATATCTATCTCGATTCCTTTGTACCTGTACAACCAACCGTTATCCAATCAAAGTTAATATACTCTGTGAGCTCTGCTCAACTGAGTATAAAAATGGACGTACGCCTATGGTGATGGTACGAATTTCGGCCAGACTTATGTAGACTTAGCGGGCAAAGCAAATTCATCGATTGCGCTGCCTAGGTAAATTAAGCGCTAGAAAGAATATGCTCCGGCCCAGAAGACGTTTGTAACGAACTTCTCCGGTGGCAATACAGGATGAGGGATTGTCCGCGCTATATTGGGGGGCTTTGCTGTCTTGGCATTAGTTATCACAGGGATGGCTGAGAAGCTATGATGAACTCGAAAAATCAAGAATTATGTTTGTAATTTATTTTCGACTTTTATTAAATAAACTTTTTTATAAAATATTTCATTTTATTTTCTACTGGGTTAAGTTAGGAATTATTATTATTTGCGCGATGGTAGTGTCCTCAAGCAATTATTTCTTTTCGCATTTTTCATCAGTTTGTTATTAATTCTGTCGTTAAATCGGCGTCTCATGCTTTCTGAACGCATTTAAAAGTTCATTTACTTTTGAACAATGCCTGAAGTTCCTTGATGCTGATAATGTCTTACGGGTCATGATAACAATTTTATAAATAAATCGGAAATATTGAACTGAACTGACAACGTAAACAGTAAATACACATTAAGTTAGATCGATTTTGCAAATACATAATAAATAAATTTTAAAATACTGTGGCGAATATTAAGAGCCCATTACTTATACTTAGCATAGACTTGACTTGACTTGACTTGGCGTAAACATGGCAACTTAGCTACGATTATACCAAACTTAGCGCATACAATCTGGCATCATAAATGTCAATTTGTATGACAAAATGTCAAAATGAAATGGAAACAAACAAATGGCATCTCAAAATGTAAACGTCACTTAGAACTTACATAGAAAATCAAAATTCAACTGACTACTAAGTCAAGTTAAATGTTGTTAAGTTTTGAGTAATCAGTAACATGCAATGTTTATTTAACAGAACTGTAAGTGACAGTTCTCAAGTCAAGTCAAGTCTATGCTAAGTATCAATAATGGGCCCTTTAGTAACACTAAGTGATACTCACATCACTAATCTGATACTAAGTAAATAAAGCCACAACAACAATAAAGCAAGCTGGCACACTTGTATGTACGTAAACAAATTAATCATCATGTACACACATACATACAAGCAGCAGAGAGAGATACTCACAAACGCATGCCATCATCAGCTACTACTTCGCTCACATATACCTACACACGCATATGGTTACACACTACAAATACATGCGGTAGAGGATTCTAGAAGAAGAAACGTCTAGACATTTGGGCAGAGAGTATAAAAGCAGCAGAAGCTGAGTAATCAGTAATCAGTTTGATTTAAGCACGCTATTGGTTGCGAAGTATAAGTGTATTGTGAAGTACTTTCAAAGCAGTCTAATAAAGACCATTTTGCATTATTGAATATTGGAGTTATTTATTCAACAATTTAGCGATACGAACGTTAGTAGAAGGTGTAAAATAAGCGGCATTTCTCTAAATTCGTTACAATTGGTGGCAGAAGAGGAATTGTTGAATAAATTCCGAGAATTGGGAATACAACTTGGACATGGCAAAGTTGAGTGAATTGACGATCCAGCAACTGAAGGAGGATTCCTACTACTGGCAATAAATCCCAGCTACAAAGACGACTATGTGTAGCTATGGTATTTGAAAGAATCAATGCTGACGAGTATGTCAACAAAAAATAAACAAACAAAAATGGAAGAAAAAAACGAAACACCGCAGACAGTGACGAGCACAATATCAGCACAAACATCGACAATGGCATCTCAGCTGGAGTCACAGGAGGAACGCATTTCATAAATGGCGTCGCAAATGTCATCTCAACTGGAAACACAAGAGGCACGTATAGCTGGAATGTCGACACAATGTTCGGAAAAGGTATCATCGCAGCTCTTTGCGAAACTGGAAGAGCAGGATGCAAAAATTTTACAACTCGAGGACAAAATTGATGCCGAGATAAAGCGTTGAAAGGTCTTATGCAACAGTTACAACTAAAGGCGCCCAGCTGTTCCAGCGAGCAATCCGATGGTAAAAACTCCATCTTTTGACGGCTCTGTTCGTTTCCAGGTATTCAAGCTTCAATTTGAGAAGACGGCAGCAGTGAACAACTGGAATGCTGAAGATAAAGTTGCTGCACTGTTCGTGACATTGAAAGGTCCTGCAGCTGAAATCTTACAGACGATTCCAGAGTGCGAACGGAACAGTTATGAAGCATTGATGGCCGCTGTCGAGAGACGTAATGGAAGCGAGCATAGAAAACAGATATACCAAATTGAGTTGCAAAACCGTTACCAAAAAGCGAATGAGACTTTGCAAGGGTTTCCGTCGGATGTTGAAAGATTCGCTCATCTCGCAAATGTAGACGCACCCGTGGAATACACCCAGAAGGTTAAAATTCAGAGTTTTATAAATGGAATACGATATGTCGAAACCTGATTCGTTATTACTCAGCTTGTGCTGCTTTTATACTCTCTGTTGCCTCGTCCGCATATTTTTCTAAAGGTCTAGACGTTTCACCTTCTAGAACTCGTGTACCTCCTGCTTTATAATTTAGTTATATGCGTGTGTATGCGTGAGTAAGAACTTCGGATTATGATTACATGTGTGTGTGTGTGAGATATCTCTTCACTTCGAGCTGCTGGTTATGTGTGTGCATGTACTTCTCGTCGCCTTCCATGTATGTGTGTAAATGATGATTGATGTGTTCATGTACACAAGTGTAGCTTGCTTTATTGTTTTTGTTGTTGTGTCTTTATTTACCAACAGCTTAGTGATGTCAACATTCGCCACAATATTGTTAACAAGATACGCCTCGCATAGGTGAGGTTGCCAAATATGCGCTGCACAACCTCTTGAAGAATAAGGAGCACGCGTCTAGTTAAGCCAGTCAAGATTGAAATCCAAAATGCATTAAAAGTATTCTTAGAAGGAGTGAGGCACTAACTAACACCCACAGAACACTGTTTGTTATGCTTATCCTTCAACCGGTAAACCTGTATGGTAAACTTCGGTAATTTTCTTTGTAGGTAGCCTCCAGCCCAGTCCTTTATTGACGTCAGATTAGAACTAGGTGTAATGGTCTGGGAATCATCCCAAAAATTTGCGTCAAGTTGGCTGTGCTGTTACGTTTTTACTCTGGACCCACAAGCCGCGACTATTATCAGGCATGGGTCAAAACTATATAGCGTGTATGGCAGTGGTTCTACTTGGGAAGATCTACGACACTCCCTATTTCAGGTTAAACCAACAGCCGCAGCTGAGCACCTTATTTGCACATACCTGATTGGAACATCTTAATAAGCATCTAAACGACGGTTTAGCTCCACCAAGCCCTTCTGACTTACGGCGCTATGTAAGAGGGCTGAAATGGCTCTACTTTCCCATCAAAAGGAGACAGGACTCTATAGCTTATATCAGCGATATAACATAATGCCAGCTGACCTCAGTCTTTGTCTCTGCTTTGCTTAAGGGCAATGTCCATAATTATACCTAACATTAGCCCGATATTCCCATCAAAGCAACGTTGTGTAGAGTTTTAAATTTAAAATACCAATATAAATTATAAGAAATTTTTCTCAAGTTGGTATTATTTTGGCCAGAAAACTGTCCAGGAAGCCTAATATGAAGTATAGGGCTAGAAAGGCCTTGGTTAAAGTGTGCTGCTAAGGAGCTAGCGGCTGAAGTTAGAAGGTCTCGTCAAGATTTGCGCAATGAGTCAGTCGTTGATCATACTTCATTCCGTAGGCTATGGGCTTTCTCATATCGAGCATTCCAGAATTCTTACCAACTTCGACATTATCCCAATGAGGATTTGAATATTTTATTTAATAATTTGGGAAAAATTCAAACAACGTGACATCAGGACGGACAAGGCGACAGCTATTTCGATTATACCTTGTAAATCTCTTCAAAAGCCATTTCTCCCGGGAGTGGGATTTGAACACGCACTCCTACGATGGTTGAAGTGTTACAAACGCATTCAGCCACGTCATGCCTTAGTTGTTGTAAACTGTATCCCAATTACCTTCCTTGCATATTTTATTATTTTTGCACAGTACATACTTTGTATGTAATCATGTGTTAAAGTTAGTAATATTGTTTGCCGATAACTTCCCCATGTGCAAGTCTTACCTTAATCATTCCCTCGAGAGAAGACAGGGAAAAGGAACTTAGCGGGAGAAGTGGACTAGTTAACTGGTTTACGTGTGGGTCTGGTTAAGACGAGAGGGTTGGTGGGGTTTCTTTGTGAGGTGCTAGATGTAACCCTCAAGTCTAAGTTATCCGATCAATTGGGCGCATATTGTCACTATTAAGGGAGGAGAAGGCGCTCGAGCTAGCTTTGCAAACATCTTGCGAGTTAATGAGGTCCCTCTGTTCGAAAACGGATGGCAGGTGGTCCGTCGCAGCTATTTTGCTCACCAAGGCTCATACATATATCAATGATAACTGGGGTTTTGATGTATCACTGGCCAATGGTAGTTTATGTGGTACATCTGCTGCTGCTGTATGGAGGATGATGAGATTGATTCAACAATCCATTTCATGCGTCAAGCTTTTGTTAGAATAAAGCGAAAGTATTGCGGTCTAAGCTCATTTGAATCTCCGAAGGATTCCTCCTGCGGTCATACCTCACTTGAATATTGGGAGGATTTCTCTTACGGTCTCGTCTTTAATCTCCGGAGGATTTTCTGGGGCCAATGCTCTAGGGATCTCCATGAGGTAATTGTTGTTATAGTAGGTACCTTCCGGCCCCGAATTTCTGCTATTCTACGTTTCGAAATCAAAGCAACCGCTATCTACAATTTGCTACAGCTAATATCGATAAAAATCATTCAATTTATCGTTAGACAATTTAAAAAAAAAAAACTTATTTAAAAAAACAATCCAATAACAAGTAAGGAAGGCTAAGTTCGGGTGTAACCGAACATTACATACTCAGTTGAGAGCTATGGAGACAAAATAAGGGAAAATCACCATGTAGGAAAATAAACCTAGGGAAACCCTGGAATGTGTTTGTATGACATGTCTATCAAATGAAAGGCACTAAAGACTATTTTATGAGGGAGTGGGCCATAGTTCTATAGGTGGACGCCATTTATGGATATCGCCATAAAGGTGGATCAGGGTTGACTCTAGAATTTGTTTGTACGATATAGGTATCAAATTAAAGGTATTAATGAGGGTTTTAAAAGGGAGTGGTGGTAGTTGTATAGGTGGTCGCCTTTTCGAGATAGCGGCATAAAGGTGGACCAGGGGTGACTCTAGAATGCGTTTGTACAATTTGGGTATCAAACGAAAGGTATTAATGAGTATTTTAAAGGGATTGGACCTTAGTTCTATAGTTGGTCGCCTTTTCGAAATATCACCATAAAGGTGGACCAGGGGTGACTCTAGAATATGTTTGTACGATATGGGTATCAAATTAAAAGTATTAATGAGGGTTTTAAAAGGGAGTGGTGGTAGTTGTATATGTGAAGGCCTTTTCGAGATATCGACCAAAATGTGGACCAGGGTCACCCAGAACCAGGCATGCTTAACGAACGAAACGATATCATTTCGTTACGATAATCAACGTTAATAAACGAAACGAAGTCATTTCGTTTCGTTTATTAACGTTAAGAACGACAAATTAACGTTAATTTGACGATCTTAACGTTAATAAACGAAACGAAGTGACTTCGTTTCGTTTATTAGCGTTGATTATCGTAACGAAATGATATCGTTTCGTTCGTTAAGCATGCCTGCCCAGAACTTCACCTGTCGGGTACCGCTAATTTATTTATATATGTAATACCACGAACGGTATTCCTGCCAAGATTCAAAGCCCTTGATTTCGCCCTGCAGAACTTTTTCATTTACTTCTACTTAATATGGTAGGTGTCACACCCATTTTACAAAGTTTTTTCATAAAGTTATATTTTGCGTCAATAAACCAATCCAATTACCATAATTCATTCCTTTTTTCGTATTTGGTATAGAATTATGGCATTTTTTCGTTTTTCGTAATTTTCGATATCGAAAAAGTGGGCGTGGTCATAGTCCGATTTCGGCCATTTTTTATACCAATACAAAGTGAGTTCAGATAAGTACGTGAACTGAGTTTAGTAAAGATATATCGATTTTTGCTCAAGTAATCGTGTTAACGGCCGAGCGGAAGGACAGACGGCCGACTTGTATAAAAACTGGGCGTGGCTTCAACCGATTTCGCCCTTTTTCACAGAAATAAGTTATCGTCCCAGAATCTAAGCCCCTATCAAATTTCACAAGGATTGGTAAATTTTTGTTCGACTTATGGCATTAAAAGTATCCTAGACTAATTAAATGAAAAAGGGCGGAGCCACGCCCATTTTGAGATTTTCTTTTATTTTTGCATTTTGTTTCACCATATCATTACTGGAGTTGAAGTTGACATAATTTACATATATACTGTAAAGATATTAAACTTTTTGTTAAAATTTGACTTAAAAAAAAAAATTTTTTTAAAAGTGGGCGTGGTCGTTCTCCGATTTTGCTAAGTTTTATTAAGCATACATATAGTAATAGGAGTAACGCTCCTGCCAAATTTCATCATGATATCTTCAACGACTGCCAAATTACAGCTTGTAAAACTTTTAAATTACCTTCTTTTAAAAGTGGGCGGTGCCACGCCCATTGTCCAAAATTTTACTAATTTTCTATTCTGCGTCATAAGCTCAATTCACCTACCTAGTTTCATCGCTTTATTCGTCTTTGGTAATGAATTATCGCACTTTTTCGGTTTTTCGAAATTTTCGATATCGAAAAAGTGGGCGTGGTTATAGTCCGATATTGTTCATTTTAAATAGCGATCTGAGATGAGTGCTTAGGAACCTACATACCAAATACATATCATGATACCTCAAAACTTAATCAAGTTGTCGTGTTAACGGACGGACGGACGGACGGACATGGCTCAATCAAATTTTTTTCGATCCTGATGATTTTGATATATGGAAGTCTATATCTATCTCGATTCTTTTATACCTGTACAACCAACCGTTATCCAATCAAAGTTAATATACTCTGTGAGCTCTGCTCAACTGAGTATAAAAAAACATAGTTCTAGCGAATAGATTTCTTCGGCGTCAACATCTTTGTCTGTCAACAGAAATTAATGGCTTCATAAATCACGCCAACCACTAGCCAACATCGCCGCTACAACAACAATGTTAATATAACCACTTCAAATACGCACAATGCGTTACAACAAACCGCAAAATGTGTATATATGGATGTATGCGTGTATGTGTTTGCATTGTCGGCTCAGAAAAAGGGGGGAACGTAGGGGGTTTTGCGGTAACATCAATTAAACGTACTAAGAATTTGAGGCACTCACTTGGGGCCACCACTCAGTCCGCGTGGTGTGTTGGATATCAAACGAATGGGCATACAAACAAAAAATCGCCGACCACACCAATGTGACAATAGAATTTTCGAAGATATTCGACCAATCACATTCAATGCAGCGTAAAGCTAAAATGAACAACCAAAGGAGGAGCACCAGTGTAGCGTGCAAAACAACAACAACAATAGCAATTAAACAAAAAAATCGTTACCGTACATTGTAATAGAAGATTTAGCATATAGTTGAACAATAATGTTGACAGCTAAGCATAAATTGTTGACATGCTTGTATGAATTTTACATACACACAGGGACGGATTAACAGTACCTAAGTGTTAGAGGGGCGCGCACGGAATAGGAGCCTCACGAAGAAAGAAGTTCGATTCCGCAGTCCTTAGATCAGGTTGTGCCTGAACTCATTTCAAATGGAAGTTCCTTTCATTGCAACCGAGTTCAGGCGCACCGTGACATACAATTATAGATATCACATGATGAAAAATGCTCTCTATAACCGCTGGAAAAAAACAAAAAAAAGTTCAAATGGCGGAATCAAAAAAAAAATTGTTTAGATATAAATTTGTTATCGAAAAAAATTATTGATTTGTTATTGAAGTTATTGATTTGCTATATTTCCGGTAACAAATCGATATCTTTTCTATAACAACTCGATATATTTTCAACAAGAAATCAATCATTTTGTTGATAACAAATCGAAAACTTCTCGATAACAAATCGATATTTTGCCTAAAACACATCGATAACTTTTCAACAAAAATCGATATTTCATCGATAACATTTTTATAACACATCGACATTTTTTTTGAAAATAAATCGATAATTTCTCAATAATAAACCGATAGCACGTTGATAATTCACCGCTAATAATATACCGACATATCTTCAAGAACAATTGTTGTCGAGAAAAACCCTATAACTCATCGATAACAAACCAATAATATGCCGATAACAATCAAATAATAAAAACAACGCGATAGTTTTTGCTATTGTTTAAATGAAATTTTCTTAGCCCTGCTAATGATTCCAAAATAGTCCCAAAATGTCCCGAAACAATCGCTAATAGAATCCCGTAATTATCTCGCAATGGCTCCGAAATGATCCCAAGATGAATCTACAACGATCTCAAAGCAGTATCGACATATTCCCGAAAAGATCCCAAAATAAACGTGATAATAGTCCCGAAATGTTCCTCATCATATTCCCACATTGATCTCGAGTTAGTTAGGAATTATTCCAACATTACTATAAAAAAGTCTCGAAATGTTCTTAAAATATAAAACGGGTTGTGCTGAAAAGCGGAGACACGCACCTCTGTTGAGTGTAGAACCTATGGCTGAATCGGTTGCGATAAATAGTGAAGGAACACCTTTTTGGTCATAGAAATGGAAAATAGTGTAGATATAAAATGGAGGGCACACTTTCGCAACTAAGTATAATGCATGCTGAAATTTAGCAGTACTCATTTTCTGTTCAACAATTTCATAAGTTTAGATAAATTTACACACTTAGCAGTCCCCATAAAGTTTAAGTGCATATGTATGTATATACATGTAAAAAAAAACACAGCTAATAATGTTACCGGCTAAGTGTGGGCCACAAAAAAATACATCACCCTATAGTCCAAACATGACCAATCCTACCCTGAATATATTCATACACACAAGCAAGAAAAATACTTACTCTACTATATCGAAACGATTAGACGCTTCAATATTCATTGCCCAAGACATGTGTGGAACAGATGATCGCCAATTGTCCCCACAGCTTATCTACTCCTTTTTCCACATACTTAGTTCCGGTCTCTCATTCCCCAAGCAACAATTGAACTCCACCCCATTTCGATCTGGTAGTCAAAGTTCAAATATTGATTACTAACCCTAAATCACAGATACGTACGACCCCTTGCAGATGTTTTTGAAACTAAAATTACTAGTTGACGTATGCCTCCTCATAAATTACTTTCACTACTCAATACGCTAAGTACATATTAGCCGATCATGCTTATGTTATTTGAATCGCGTGCCATTTGAAAATTCGAACTATATACTTGTACCAGACATACTCGAATTATATATTTTGCCTATTAGAATCTCGTTAAATTTATGTTAATGAGCATGTTGCAACAAACTTGAGAACATTAAGTATGTATTATGCAGTAAAGAGTCGAGTATCAGTGAGTGTGATTGACGATCCCACAAGTCAAGTAATTTGCCTTGCACTTGTCATAGTCAATGTCTGTGCGGCATATCCCAACGGGAATACCGTTGCTTGGATTGTCTGTCGCATGATATGTTGGTCTCTTACACACAAACAGACGAGTTTGTGTCTCCATGGTGGTGCATGAAGATTGATGCGGATGTTGCTGTTGGTAGTGATTACAATGCTTTAGACTTGAGCGTCGTTGAGTGAAATAAGCGCTTGCATAGATATATGAGTTTTGGACTATAGCTGTGATTTTTTCTGTGCAGTTTTTGTGTGGTAGCAAATTTCAGTTTCAAAAATCAATTATAATTGCATTAGACTTAAATGTGCAGTTATTGCTTTTTAAGCAAATTTCCACATACAAAAATTTAACACAAGTTCATATAAATAACACTATACTGCAAAATAACTTATTTTTGGGTGTTGGAGTAAAACAATTTAAAACAATTGGACCGTGTCAGGGTTATGTGTTTCGGCATTTTGTATTTGTGCTATACACCCATATGTAAGCATCTAAAAAATTACAACAAACCTCTTATCTGAACAATCGGTTTTATGGGATATATATTATATATATGACCGATCCTGATGATTTTTCAGACAATAATGCATGCTATATACGTGCGCATTCTGTGAAATTTTCAGCATCTATCTGTTGAAATGAGGAGGAAATTACGAAACTCTCTTATCCTAAAAATCGGTTGTATGTAAGAAATATGCTATATTGGTCGGATATGGTCGGAACTAATCAATGATGAATCGGACACCCATATATCCGCTCACCAAATATCATAGCAACTGCCCACTTTTATATAAAAGATTTTTAAAAGGGTCGTAGACGAAAATAATAAGTATTTCCTAGCGAAAAAGAGCTTTGTGTCAATAGAATTTTACTTTTTAAATTGAATTATAACACTAAATTGGAAAACACTAAAATTTTTGAAAATGGGTATGGCACCGCCCCTAGCAATTTTTTATGTTTCGGGAGCCACAACTCGAAGACAAATTAACATATCGTAATAAAATTGGTTACACATATTTTCCTTATAGCAGAATATTGTAATTTCTAGTATAAATGGACGGGATCGGTTAAAGCCCACGGCAACTTAGATATAAAACAAATTTAAAAGGGTCGTAAACTAGAATAATAAGCTATAACTTAGCAAAAAAAAAGTTTTTAATCAATGATATTTCACTTATCAAGTTGTATTGTAAGAGGAAATCTGAGAGACATATTTTTTAACGGGCGGTGCCACGTGTTATGTAGAAAAGTAATTTATCTGAAATCAAATGTATAATTAAAGCTCACGCTGAGTATATAATGTTCGGTTACACCCGAACTTAGACACCTTTACTTGTTTTTTAACCATATTTATTTATTTGTAGGGATGAAAACTCAATTTTTATTTTCCTATCGATGCCGTCTTAAGCTCATTAAGTTTAAAGAATATGTTAAAGATAAGACGTTTAAATCGGTAGCAAATTAACGCCCCATTAACACTTAATGCAAGATTTTAATTATGTCAATCCACTTAGTTTCGAGCAGTGTTGTTGCTCAAAATTTAGTGCATTGCCCCCAACTATGGTTTTGTGACAGTAGAATACGATAGAACTAATTAGCAGTTTGAAAACAGATAGAACTAATTAAGTATAGCCTTTGTAGTTTTCTCTATTTTTTCCTTGATTTTAAATAAATAAATAAATACAGTTATTGTACACATATCACATGATCGTTCTCAAATTAAGATACCAACTCTGTTGTGCAAATACTTACAGTGATGGAAGAAAAATAGGGATATATTTTAATGCAAAATCAATTATATCAGCAGAACTAATAATTAATAATCACTAATATTATACTTCACCGTAGTGTGATGGTACCTTGCTCCGCCTACCACACCGAATGCCCTGGGTTCACACCCCGGGCAAAGCAACATCAACATTTTAGAAATAAGGTTTTTCAATTAGAAGAAAACTTTTCTAAGAGGGGTCTCCCCCCGGCAGTGTTTGGCAAGCACTTTGAGTGTATTTCTGCCATGAAAAACTCTCGGTGAAAACTCATCTACCTCGCAGATGCCTTTCGGAGTCGCCATAAAACAAGTAGGTCCCGTCCCGCTAATTTGTAGGAAAAATTAAAAAGGAGCACGACGCATATTGGAAGAGAAGCTCGGTCTAACATCTCTTCGGATTAATCGCGCCTTACATTTACTTAATTTTTTTTTTTATATTATACCCCCTTACGCCTCACACATAGGCGGCCTATAGGAAGCCGCGGTAAAAATCTTCAAGACGCATTGTACCAAAGTAGTAGGAAGTCAAAGGTTTACGTTCGTAGAATTCACAACACTCCTCGCGGTGCTTAATTCTCGCCCTCTCTCTCCTACGTCACAGAACCCAAGTGATTTATTAGCCCTCAATCTAATGCATTTCCTTCCAGGAGCCCCCCTTAGCATCCTTGCCGGAACCGAATGCCGAAAATTTATCTCCGACCTCAAAATGGCAAAGGTTGAAGGTTCTGTATCACCAATCTAGCTCACGATGAAAGAATTACGCAAGATATGTATATAAATGGAAACATTCCCAACAGAACGTTCGCACAGGAGATATGTTTAAATACGACCTACACCACCCAAATGACTGGCGGTTATTTATTTGCATTGTATAAAGATTCTTACATGTACCCTGTACCCTGTAACTTATCGTTTCCCTAACTTTGCATATTCAAGAAAATACAACAAAACATATCCTTTTTTAAACGGTTTTATTTAGATTCACTTGACAGGCTGGCTGGTTGGATGGCTGGCACGAATTTTGTAATTGAAATTTAAATAACTTCCCGATAAGCTACAATCTTGAAACTTGGAATATGGTTCAGAACCCGAAGACAATGCAATAATAAGAAAAAAAATTGCCGCTAGGTGGTGAAAGGATCGAGATATTCACAAAAATCGTATTTGTGGCCCCATTTGGCTCATATTTGGAACACATAATACATACAAGAATAGAAAGCGACCTATGAAAAAAATCGCCGTTAGGTGGCGCAAGGATTGAGATATTCACAAAAATCGTATTTGTGGTCCGATTTGGTTCATATTTGGAACACATAATACATACATGAATAGAAAGCGACCTATGAAAAAATCGCCGCTAGGTGGCGCAAGGATCGAAATATTCAAAAAAATCGTATTTGTGGTCCGATTTGGTCCATATTTGGAACACATAATACACACATGAATAGAAAGCGACCTATGATGTCCGATTTGGCTCATATTTGGAACAAATATTACATACAGTCCGTTAGAAGTGAAATCAAAATATTTTGGAGTTCGAGGAGGGACAGTCATACGTGGCGCCGAGTCGAATAAAGTCTTTGGAAGGATTATGTATTGAGAACTTAGATTGTAACATATTTGGAGGCATTATTTCAAGACCTCACAAACTATTGGATAAGGCTGGTATTGTCGCAATTTTTCGGCGCTGCTCAGTCGTTTTCAAGTTATACTTCTTTAGGCGCGTTATGAAAAATTTATTAGAGTGAAATTTTAAAAAATGTGACACAAAAATCACATGTTTGAAAATGCTGTTCGTGTGTATGTTCGCTGTGAATTGAACGCTTGCTTTGAGTGGAATGAACATACGTATACGGATGTACATATGTATGTACCAATAAAATAGAAATAGCGCCTCTGTTTTTGGTATGTTTGTATGTACATATGTATATACTAATTTTCTTATATATATATATATTGCTTCTGTATGTGTGGTTTATTTAAAAATAATAACATTCGATTAATTCGCGAATTTTAGCTACACTTAATGTGAGGAAACAAATTTTTATTTATTTTTTTTTTTTTTCAAATTTAAACTCAACTTTATTGTAAATGTCTTTCCAGTGCCCTTATTGTTTTATTGAAATTAATTATTAGCGTGCAATTAAAAACTATATTTGTATGATGACAAAGAAGTATAACTTCTCATGCGCGAACATGCACCCTTTTTTTTTTGTAGCGATGTAAACTCGATTTCTATATTCCTATAGATGTCGTCATAAGCTCATTAAATTTTACGAAAGTGTTAAAGATGAAGAGATGTTTAAACTTAAGATGGTACAAGATGCTAACACTTAATACAATTTACTATTTAGTATCGAGAAGTGTTGTTGCTCAAAATTTAGTGCATTGCCCCCAACTATGGTGTTCTGTCAGAAGAATACAATAGAACTAATTAGCAGTTTGAAAACAGATAGGACTAATTAAGTATAGCCTTTGTAGTTTTCTCTTTTTTTCCTTGAAAATACAGTTATTGTACACATATCACATGATCGTTCTCAAATAAATAAATCTGTTTGTTCAATTTTTATTATACCTACAATTTTATGAGGTAATTTGCCCTGAAGCTATAATGGGCGGAGTGAAGAAATTAATTAGCATTTACTTCAATTCATTTAACCTTGATGAAAAAGTTGTTCCTCAGATCTAGAGGTAAATTCTTTTATTTGTTTTTTATTCACAAAAACAAAAAAAATTATAAATAGAACAAATTCGCAATTCGCTGCTTTTATTTTATCCACGTGGTTTTAATTTGGAAACACTAGATATGGATATATGTAGCTGTGATTAAAGTGAGTGAACCCTTCTCCGAGAGTCATAAATAAAAAAATATATTTCTTATTTGGAGCTTAGTGCCATATTTTTCGTAAATCGAGCGCCTGACGCTTTTTCACAATAATACTCGTATTTTTCGTTCATTATTGTTTTAAACTTAATCTTAAAATTATTTTTAACTTTTTAGTTTGATATTATTTAAAAGCGTGTTTTTTAATTTTTTATACTTAGTGTGCTTTGCACACAGAGTATATTAACTTTGATGGGATAACGGTTGTACAGGTATAAAGGAATCGAGATAGATATAGACTTCCATATATCAAAATCATCAGTATCGAAAAAAAATTTGATTGAGCCATGTCCGTCCGTCCGTCAGTCTGTCCGTTAACACGACACCTTGAGTAAATATTGAGATATCTTCAGCAAATTGGGTACATGAGCTTACCTGGATCCAGAATAGATTGTTTTTGAAAATTAGCGAAATCGGATGATAACCACGCCCACTTTTCATATATATAACATTTTGGAAAACATTAAAGATTTGATTATTTAGTAAATAACACACCTAGAATGTTGAAATTTTACGTGTGGACTGATATTGATAAGATCAATTTTACAAATATTATTATTCATAAATCAAAAATCGTTAAACCTATCGTAAAAAAATTCGGCAGAGAGGTTGCTTTTACTTTTTACGAAATCGGTTAAGGACCACGCCCACTTTTATATAAAAGAATTTTAAAAGCGTCGTGGAAGAATAAAATAAGCTATATCTTTGCAAAAAAGAGCTTTATATCATTGCTATTTCATTTCCCAAGTGGATTTAGGAAAAACTCCAAATTTAAAAAAATGGGCGTGGCACCGCCCCTTTTATGACTAAGCAATTTTCTATGTTTCGGGAGTCATAACTCGAAGAAAAATTAACATATCGTAATAAAATTGGGTACACATATTTTCCTTAAAGCAGAATATATTTCTAGTAAAAATGGACTGGATCGGTTAAAGACCACGGCAATTGAGATATAAAACAAATTTAAAAGGGTCGTAGACTAGAATAATAAGCTATAAATTAGCAAAAAAAAATTTTGAATCAATTATATTTCACTTATCAAGTTTTATTGTAAGAGGAAATGGGGAGAAATTTTTTTTTAAACGGGCGGTGCCACGTGTTATGTAGAAAAGTAATTTATCTGAAATGAAATGTACAATTAAAGCTCACGCTGAGTATATAATGTTCAGTTACACCCGAACTTAGACACCTTTACTTGGTTTTTAACTATATTTATTTATTTGCAGGGATGCAAACTCAATTTCTATTTTCCTATCGATACCGTCTTAAGCTCATTAACTTTAACGAATATGTTAAAGATGATAAGACGTTTAAATCGGTAGCAAATTAATGCCCCATTAACACAATGCAAGATCTTGATTATGTCAACCCACTTAGTTTCGAGCAGTGTTGTTGCTCAAAATGTATTGCACCGCCCCCAACTATGGTTTTGTGACAGGAGAATACAATAGAACTAATTAGCAGTTGAAAACAGATAGAACTAATTAAGTATAGCCTTTGCAGTTTTCTCTATTTGTTCCTTGAAAATACAGTTATTGTACACATATCACATGATCGTTCTCAAATTAAGATACCAACTCAGTTGTGCAAATGCTTACAGTGATGGAAGAAATAATAGGGTCATTTTACTGCAAAATCAATTATATCAGCAGAACTAATAATTAATAATAACTAATATTATACCCCACCGTGCTCCGTCATCCACACCGAAGATCCTGGGTTCACGCCCCGGGAAAACAACATCAAAATTTTAGAAATAAAGTTTTTCAATTAGAAGAAAATTTTTCTAAGCGGGGTCGCCCCTCGGCAGTGTTTGGCAAGCACACCGAGTGTATTTCTGCCATGAAAAGCTCTCAGTGAAAACTCATCTGGCTTGCAGATGCCGTTCGAAGTCGCATAAAACAAGTAGGTCCTGTCACGCCAATTGTAGGAAAAATTAAAAGGAGCCACGACGCAAATTGGAAGAGAAGCTCGGCCTAAAATCTCTTCGGAGGTTATCGCGCCTTACATTTATTTTAAATATCATCAAGATTTTCAAAAATTGGTGGGCTAGTTTGCGTTCAAACAGACAGACGGACGGGCATGGCTAATTTATATCAACTTGTCATCCTGATCACTTCGGTATACATATTGGCGGGTCTACCTCTTCTTCTTTAATGACTCACAATTTCGAGATTCGGGCCAAACTTAATATACAATTTCATTGTCATGAAAGATCGAACCGGGGGCAAAAAAGTTATTTCTATGTTTTTCGACGTTAGCCTGCAATACATAGTTATGGGCTTTCGAAGGGATTCAAGGGGTTGTGTAGCGCAATATATAGCTTCTACAACCGAATTGTCAACCTCACCTTCGAGCGGCGAATCCCGTTTCACTAACAGACGAGGCTCTGGCGACCCCAAGCTCCTCATGGAACTTGGGGGTGGGGAGGGAGGGATGGCCTGAAGGTTTAATGTGGCCATATAAATCGTTCCCGAGATGGTCGGGCCAGCACCTTAATGGTGCTGTGTTACCGGAGCGTATCGGATCTGTATCCGACAAAGGACCATCACATCGATAACACTTCCCAAAGCCTTCGGAGAGTAACCTAATCGCTACAACAACAACAACATGGGCTTTCGAAACTCGAAATTTAAACTTTGCTTTAATCCAAAAGGCAGGGAAAAGCTCTCTCAAAGTCTGGAGACAGATCAGGCTATCCTTATAACCTATTAAAAAGATTGAGGTCCTGCTTTATTTCATGTAGAAGACAGGATTCCTGATATTCAGCACCTCAATACGCCTGTACTACGGGCAGATATGCAGAAACGAGTCTTTATTCGGTTGTCAAACTGATAGAGGGGTCAATCGAGAACAGAATTTTGTGCTGTGCGTATTTCTTAATAACGAAGAGGTCTTCAAAATTGTCTTAATAATGGCCATTGAAGGGCTCTTCGAGCACTTTGAGTGGCATAGATTTTGATAGAATACGTTAGCAGGCTGCTGAGTGCCAAAACAGTGACAGGGGAGTGGAGTGAGCGATGGATCAGATAGAAGTGAGAAAGAATACACACATAGGGATTTTTTTCTCGACTTGAGTCGTGGTTGTGAACGATCTCCTGAAGGACCACGTCGGTCTACGCTGAGTACCGAACAATCCTTGTCATGGGAAAATTTTTGAGGAGCGTTCTGTTTACGAAAAGGAACAGATTCCTTAATTTGGACTATCCTCATTTAAGAGAGCACCGCTGATGCTGTCTGACAGCGTTAGGCATCTTGGAATAACTCTCGACAGCAACCTGCCGTGGAAGCTTAATATAGAGGGGCAGGGCTTCAGTTGCCTTGATCTGCTTTCGAGAGGCAATTGGCAAACATTGGGACTGCATGATATAGAGTTCTGCTTTGGTACTAAAGTACCAAACATTTGCTCCGCCTTGAAGAGGGCGGAAGCGATGCTGCAGTTATCGCTGGTCCGTTTGAGCACTAAAGGCAATGTTGAATCTGTAACCGGCTGACATCGTGGGCAACATGGCCGCAGCCCAGACGACAATAAGGCTTCGAGGCTGCAAAATAGCGCAAGCATGTACAACTTTTTCCAGAAGTCAAAAATTTTAAAATCAAGAAAAAACTGTTGGGAGCATGATGTAATTACAAGGTGACTAACGTTGGCAGCTTCTCTTTCTAATCCGCCATCTTGAACTCTAACTCTCAAACTCAGTTTGTCTCATTGCGAAACTGCTTTTTCATTCAGAAGAAAAAATTGTAGTTAAACCCATACAAATCAATTTTCCTGGATAAGTATGCAACAGCATCACTTTTTTGTCTCCAATTCTATTTTGTGTTGACTTTTCCATACCTCAAACTAGTGACAATTCTCAAAAAAATTATTATTTTTTCAACAAAAACATTTAAGTTTGCCATTTTTTAGTTCTATGAGAAAACCGATCGAATATATTCAATAACCCGTGGTCATTTATTTCTCAATCGTTGCTTGTTCGCGGCATTAAATCATCGAAAATATTGACAAGATTGTAGATGACCATGCACACGCAACCGAGTGCACCCTACGGAGAACGGTCAGAGTTGGATAAGAAATTATATGATTCCGATGCGGCTGATATGTATACCAATATGCCGATGTGGACACCACTTTTCGAGTTAGAATTAAATGGATCTAGAAATGTACCAATGGCCCCACCTGAACCATCTGACGATATACAAACTGGTAGAGATTCAGATGGTAATCCAACATATGTATGTAGCACGTGTCTATTTTCAAGATCTATTGCCTGCCGCCTGTGCACCGGCAAAAAGTGTCGCACACGCTTCACATAGCAGTAATGTTTTAGTCAAAACGTCGAGTTACTAAATAATTTCAAACATAAATGGGTGGCCGATTTAAATGGACATGTACCGGAAGGCGCTGTGGTTGGTGGTTATTCGGAATAAGGTGAAACATACGTTTCACGTGCTACATATAAAGACAAAATTTTTCTAGGCAAAGTGCATTCTTCGCATAGAGTAATGTATATGCCAAACAATGCCACTAAGAAATGCACGGATTTAACAACTTTAATGGTAGATCTACCAACTTTGTAGCCCATTTTCATTTTCTACCACTTCTACCACCAAAGCCCGAAAATCTACCATATTCGCATTGAAACTAAATTCTGCGATCATTAGGTGAACGTATTTAATTGCCGAGCACACCCAATTAACATTAAGAGGTGACACTAGCCAAACTAACCAATTTTGAAAAATTTGTGCACAAATTCAAACAAGAAATAAATTTGTTTATGAAATAAATGTAGTAAATGAGCACGCAAATATTTCGCTGCGCTATTTGCATCAGTTTTTATACTCAGTTGAGCAGAGATCACAGAGTATATTAACTTTGATTGTATAACGGTTGGTTGTACAGGTATAAAGGAATCGAGATAGATATAGGCTTCCATATATCAAAATCATCAGGATCGAAAAAAAATTTGATTGAGCCATGTCCGTCCGCCCGTCCATCCCACCGTCCGTTCGTTAACACGATAACTTGAGTAAATTTTGAGGTATCTTGATGAAATTTGGTATATAGGTTCCTGGGCACTCATCTCAGATCACTGTTTAAAATGAACAATATCGGACCATAACCACGCCCACTTTTTCGATATCGAAAAAGAGAAAAAGTGCGATAATTCATTACCAAAGACGGATAAAGCGCTGAAACTTGGTAGGTGAGTTGAACTCTTGACGCAGAATAGAAAATTAGTAAAATTTTGGACAATGGGCGTGGCACCGCCCACTTTTAAAAGAAGGTAAGTTAAAAGTTTTGCAAGCTGTAATTTGGCAGTCGTTGAAGATATCATGATGAAATTTGGCAGGAACGTTACTCCTATTACTATATGTATGCTTCACGCCCGCTTTAAAAAAAATTTTTTTTTTTTTAAAGTAAAATTTTAACAAAAAATTTAATATCTTTACAGTATATAAGTAAATGATATCAACATTCAACTCCAGTAATGATATGGTGCAACAAAATACAAAAATAAAAGAAAATTTCAAAATGGGCGTGGCTCCGCCCTTTTTCATTTAATTTGTCTAGGATACTTTTAATGTCATAAGTCTAACAAAAATTTACCAAACCTTGTGAAATTTGGTAGGGGCTTAGATTCTAGGACGATAACTTATTTCTGTGAAAAAGGACGAAATCAGTTGAAGCCATGCCCAGTTTTTATACATAGTCGACCGTCTGTCCTTCCGCTCGACCGTTAACACGATAACTTGAGCAAAAATCGATATATCTTTACTAAACTCAGTTCACGAACTTATCCGAACTCGCTTTGAATTGGTATAAAAAATGGCCGAAATCCGACTATGACCACGCCCACTTTTTCGATATCGAAAATTTGGAAAAATGAAAAAAATGCCATAATTCTATACCAGATACGAAAAAAGAGATGAAACGTGGTAATTGGATTGGTTTATTGACGCAAAATTTAACTTTAGAAAAAAACTTTGTAAAATGGGTGTGACACCTACCATATTAAGTAGAAGAAAGTGAAAAACTTCTGCAGGGCGAAATAAAAAACCTTTGAAATCTTCGCAGGAATACTGTTCGTGGTATCACATATATAAATAAATTAGCGGTATCCAACAGATGATGTTCTGGGTCACCCTTGTCCACATTTTGGTCGATATCTGGAAAACGCCTTCACATATACAACTATACCTTTAATTTGATACCCATATCGTACAAACAAAGTCTAGAGTCACTCCTGGTCCACCTTTATGGCGATATCTCGTAAAGGCGTCCACCTATAGAACTAAGGCCCACTCCCTTTTAAAATACTCATTAACACTTTTCGTTTGATACCCATATTGTACAAACGCATTCTAGAGTCACCCCTGGTCCACCTTTATGGCGATATTTCGAAAGGGTGTCCACCTATAGAACTAAGGCCCACTCCCTTTTAAAATACTCATTAACAACTTTCGTTTGATACCCATATTGTACAAACGCATTCTACAGTCACCCCTGCTCCACCTTTATGGTGATATCTCGAAAGGCCGACCACCTATACAACTACCACCACTCCCTTTTAAAACCCTCATTAATACCTTTAATTTGAAACCCATATCGTACAAACACATTCTAGAGTCACCCCTGGTCCACCTTTATGGCGATATCTCGAAAGGGCGACCATCTATACAACTACCACCACTCCCTTTTAAAACCCTCATTAATACCTTTAATTTGATACCCATATCGTACAAACAAAGTCTAGAGTCAACCCTGATCCACCTTTATGGCGATATCCCTAAATGGCGTCCACCTATAGAACTATGGCCCACTCCCTCATAAAATACTCTTTAATACCTTTCATTTGGTACACATGTCATACACATTCCAGGGTTACCCTCGGTTCATTTTCCTACATGGTTATTTTCACTTATGTTGTCACCATAGCTCTCAACTGAGTAAGTAATGTTCGGTTACACCCGAACTTAACCTTCCTTACTTGTTTTGTTTTGTTTACATGTTTTTTTTTTAAGTGTTATTTCCGTGAAATGTGCTAAGCTGGAGACATTGGTGCTTTATCGGTAACCGTATCGGTAACCTTTTAACAGCTGATTCGACCAACCTTATGAGAATCAATGCAATCGATTATTGGTGCCGCTAAGGTCGTAACCGTATCGTAGCCAACCAATTGGGTTTTGGTTTACCGTCGTAACGATAAACAGCTGATTACGTTAGGGATACGGATACAGCGATACGACATACGGCACCAATGACTCCGACTCTAATCGTAGCTATTGTTTTCTTGGAAAAAAATCCACCAACTTCTACCACCATTTTAATTTTTCATCTACCAACATCACTGCACTGAGGTGAACAGATCTGAATATGAAGTACATATTGGTACCAGAAACTATCACAGCAGAAAGTAACGACGAAGCTTAGTCGTACGTAAATTGGGTAATTGTTTACTTTAGGGTACAACTGCTAAAACTCGTCCAAAAATATACTTTCTTATCAAGCCGGACTTTTATTTTGGCCTTAAAAAATAAAAGTCCGGATTTAACTTTTATTTCCGGACTTTTATTTTTAAAAGTCCGAGTTTAACTAGTTCCATCGGACTCAAAAAATAAAAATACAGATTTTACTTTTATATGTGCACTTTTATGGAAAAAGGTCGAAAAATAGAAAGGAATATCGACATGATATTGCTATAGGGATACCTGAGAACCCAAACATTTTCACCTAGGACAATTTTTTGACCCGGACTTTTTCGATTCCGAAAAAAAAAAAAATTATTATTTTCCGTCCCTGCTAATAAAAAGAGATATTTTTCGAATTTTTTTGTAAATCGACGTGGCATACCAAATCCAGCATTTTCCATATTTTTTTTTACAAAGGAGTTCAATGAAAAAAAATTTGAAAGCGCTAGTTATTGTTGTGCAGTGTAAATGAAAGGACTGCTTCACAGTTGAACATAGTCTCAATTTTAAAATTCAAAATTGTCGTGCAAGTTACTTATGTCGATTTTGAAAGTAAATAGGAAGATATGGCATACATGTAAAAAACCGCTCGAACATATCCCATTTTATATTCTAAATCTTGTTACGGATATGAAGCATTTAACTATCAGTCTCCTTCAAACTCATCGTGAGCATATTTTACTAGAAATATATGAGTATTACATATATAAATAGTACACCATCCGTAAACCGAATTTCATCCAAATCGGTTGAAGCGATTCAGAGTAGTACTGAATATATAAATATACAAAAAGAAACAATTTTAAGTTTTAAGATAAATGTAAGATATATTATTATCTAAAAACTAAAAAAAAATCCATTTTCGTTACCTTCAAGGATTTAATGCTTTTATTCAAAAAGTATCAAATTTAATACTATTTTAGAAAACGGCCTCTTCTGTTCTTACCCTTTCTCTCATAATTCGTATTATGTGGAAGTCTTCAGAATGAGCTGTCACTACATAGAACACCTGGCTTTATTACATCATGGTTGGGAGTAGCTTCTAAAAAAATTTTGTAAAATTATGCCAAATATTCACATTTTCCAAAGTCAAAATTTTTGAAAATTAAAAACAAAATTTTTTTAATCTAAGCAGGTTTTTAGGAAAAAAAAATGTTTTGTAAAATTACGGAATATGAATATAGCAGAAATAGCAGAAAAATTAAAAAAAATGTCTTGAGTAGTTTTTCAATAGTTGTAGAGCTCCCAAGACGGGTTTCTGCAAAGTTAAGCCACACAATCCATTTTTATTTTAAATTTTTAAAATTTAAAAAAAACATTTTTATAGCATTCCTAAAAAGGAAAAATTTAGTTCTGCCAAAGCTCTTTTCAGTTAGGCATTTCTCAATATTTAAAAAGAAACTGTTACTAACATACATAAGTGCCGTTGCAGTTACGACTATGGCACAGATACGTAGCCATTTCAAGTGATTGCTTTGTTCGGTCTGCTGCAGAATTGGCCACCAAAGTTCCGGAGGATTAAAATATTTATTATGTGTACCTACTCATATGAGTGTATCAGAAATGCATGACTAACCATCGCCGGTATGAAACATCATCTCCTTGCTGTGGTAGCTAATCACGCAATGTTCTTATGTGCAAAGAGTTTCTGAAATCATAAATAAGCAATAAAACAAATTCATAAAAGAATCAGCAACCACAAATAGTGAATGTGCATCAGTAGTGTTAAAAGCACGCATTAGGGTGGGCTAGAATTTTCAAACCTGTGGCATCACAGTGTAGTGAGTAACGCTTAAGCATATAAGCATATAAGTATATAAGCATGATAAATCTCAGTTTTTGCTGTATTCGAGAATAATTTTTTTTTCATATTTCAATTATTTTTCTCAAATGCAAAACTATTTTAAATATGGGATTTTTGCTACATCACCTACGGATAAGTTTCATATTTTAAAATCCTTCCCAAACATGAGTGGAATAGAATTGAATCGTAATGATCTGCTCAAATCATTCTAAACGTGTTGTTATGTAGTCAAGTTGAAAATTAACATCTAAAAAGATTGTGAAAAATCATTAAGTCTCAAATGATAAAGAGTGCTGAACATCAAAATCTTGTGGATGGTTTTCTCGCCAAAAATAATGATGACTTCAACTAACTTCCAAAATAAAAATGCTTTAGAAAAGTTATTAAAAAATGGTCGGCAGACCGTTACAGCCCATTTTGCAATGGAGAGCTTCTGAATATCAGACAACTCTCTTGGAGATGGTTAGAGTGGGTATAAATTGGTTTTTATTGCATTTGCAAAATGATTTAGCTCTTCTCTGCCGACGAATCTTTTCATGAATTGCAATGAGAATCATACAACGGAGAGATCGGACGAAAGAAGGCAGTTTAGCTAAATTCATCTTCAAGGGCATGTCAAAATGTGGTCCGATTTCCTTGCATGTTCATAGCCACGTTTTTTTCGTTTCCCCATGTGATTCGGACGAAAGACTTCAGCATCATTCTATGCTCTTTTATTTTGCCGTATATGCGGTTGTACTAAAGTAGGGCGAAAGGTAACTCCCAGAATATTATAGGCCTTAAAAGTGGCGACGAAACTAAACGGTAATCTATTCCCTTCGTTCATGTCATGAAAATTTAAGGTAGTGGAATTAACACAAAGTAAAGTTTCGTTAACATTGTCCTCCCCATAATTACCATTGCTGCAGTAAAAGAGACTTGCGATCCTCAATAGCGACGAAAAAGATCGGGAAAGGGAAAACAGAGGCAGTCTCGCTCTCCCTTAATTTTTGGCGGCAAGCTGTTCGAACAGCGGATAAAAAACAAAAAGTATTGACGTTCGGTAACTAAACAGCTAAATTTACCCGGGGCTAAGTTAAGCGAGCGGGAGGATTTTGAGAACTCATGTTAATCTTTGAGATATCGGGTCTCCTGAGCTGTAATAATCTTCTTATGTAAAACGAAACACTTAAGCTTTAGCACGTTGTCGAAGGATACAGATGAAATTTGCTTCGAAAACACAGAGATATGCTCATAGCGCTTTTTACAATAAACGTATCTAGGCTGTATTGTCTTTTCAGCGTTGTAAAATGTTGAGGAGTCCATAGACTAAGGAGCTCACCTTATACTTTTCCAAAAGCTGCGTAAATGTGGTTATTCCACGTTTATCAGGGATAAGTACTAGCCCATTGTCGGAAACCCACACAAATATATGGAAATTAAGTCCCCATTTTGATTTTTTATACACACATTAAATATATGGCATACAAAACAAATAACAATGAACCAAGAATAGAACCTTGAGGAAATCCTCTTTTTATGGGTAACCAGTCTGATACGTTATTTCCAGCGCATACAACTTTTGCACGATCGTTTAAGCAAGATTCTACAAAAGCTAATACTGGCGAAAAAAATTTAATAAATTTTTAAATTTTAAGATTAACAATTGTTTTTGTTTTATCGGCCTATTGATAAAGGATTCAAGGTTCGATTCGAGCTCAAGGAAGAACAATAATTTTTTGCATTAAAAAAAAAATGTCTAGTTAATATTCCAAAAAAAAAAAAAATACAATTTTTCAATTATAGAAAAATTAAAAAAAAAAAACAATAATTGCCATTAAAAAAATTATTGTTCTAGCCTTGAGCTTGAATTGAACCTTGAAATTTTAAGATTAAGATTTCGTGATCCACAGAGTCAAAGCTTTGGAATGGTCAAGTAAAGCCGAAAAGGTAACACGGTTTTTGTCAATATTGCGCCTAATGTCATAGGAAACTTTTAGGAGGGCTGTAGTGCAACTCATATTGGATATGAACCCAGGTTGAAGCGCCGTTATAAAGTTTTTACTAACAGAAGCATGAGAACCGATTTCCATTCTTTCTTTGGCATTTATTTCGATTTTGCACACAAAAAATTTATATAGACAAACAAAAATTTAAATATGAAACTCGACCGTTCGCTTCTAAATCTGATACCCTTTCTATAAAAACAAAAAATTTAAAACCCGGTAAAAATCACGACCCGCGAAGATAAATGAAAAAAACAAATGTTCAGTTTGTCCCCACTGCGCGCAGGATGACAGAATGTGGTATGCAAACGACCCGGACACTTGTAAAATTAGACAAAGGAGGGAATCTAGCAAACTGGAAATACTTAAATGCCCATTATTATACTCAGCGTGCTTTGCACACAGAGTATTTTAACTTTGTTTTGTTTTATAGAGAGCTGCTTCGGCCGTTTTTTGGTAATAAAACAAAAATTTATTGTTTTTTCATACCTACGCGTTTCGACGTGACAGCGCCATCATCAGGGTATTCTGTTTTTATTAACAATAAACATGAAAATAGCAATTAGTTATAAACACACCTAATAATTTTCTCTCAATATAATATTTTTTCATTGCGTGTTGACTCACCATGTAATGGTATTTGCAAAAATATATAGCTAAATCCGTAAGTTTTTCCTTACTTTGTACATGGTTTTCTAACATCACAAAAACATTAATACATATAAAATTTCTAACACCAGTACATTAAACATTAATTTAAAAATATATCACAGTTATTTTCCATTTTGATTGTCAAGTTTATTAATTTTATTTTATTACCGCAGTATATGCACTATTTGTGTTGTTTATATCTTCTTTGAAGTTTATGACGTTTCTCAGCTGTTGTTGTATACGTAAGGTTTCCACTGTTAAGCTGCAAACATTGGTGCTTTATCGGTAACCGTATCGGTAACCTTATAATAGCTGATTCGACCAACCTTATGGAAATCAATGCAGTCGATTATTGGTGCCGCTAAGGTCGTAACCGTATCGTAGCCAACCAATTGGGTTTTGGTTTAGCGTCGTAACGATAAACTGATTACGTTAGGGATACGACTACAGCGATACGACATACGCCACCAATGACTCCCGCTTTAAGCGGGTTATCGATAAAGCACCAATGTCTTCAGCTTTAGTCGTCGTTTTTCTTTTCGCTCTATCTCCAATATTTTAGCGTTGGTGAAATCAGCTGTGTGATTGTTGCTTGTCAGGTGTTTTGCAAGTGATGTTGTATCCTTTTTATTTTTGGCGTCCATTTCATGTTCATGTAGTCTTATACCCAACGCTCTTTTTGTAGTGCCAACATAGGTTTTGTTGCATTCATCATTTACATTGCCCTTACACTTTATTTCGTATACCACATTATTCTGATCTTCTTTTTGAATTCTATCTTTAGTTTTGGTAAATATTTTGTTTAGCGTGCTATGTCGTTTGAGAGCATAACTTATGTTTTCCTTTTCTACAATTCTTTTTAGTGTTTGATTGTTTGTCAACCCTGGTACGTATGTAACGCCAATATATATATATATTTTTTTTTTTTTAAATTTGAAAAACGGTTGGTTGTACAGGCATAAAGGAGTCGAGATAGATGTGAATTTCCATATATCAAAATCATCAGTATCGAAAAAAAATTTGATTCCGTTCGTCCGTCTGTCCGTACGTCAACACGATAACTTGAGTAAATATCGAGATATCTTCACCAAGTTTGGTACACGAGCTTATCTGGACCCAGAGTAGATTGGTATTGAAAATGAGCGAAATCGGATGAAAACCACGCCCACTTTTTATATATATAACATTTTGGAAAGCATAAAAAACTTGATTATTTAGTAAATAATACACCTAGAATGTTAAACTTTGGTGTGTGGACTGTTATTTGAACTCAAGATCAAAATTTTTTAAAATGGGCTCGGCACCGCCCACTTGTGATAAAATCTATTTTACAAATATTATTAATCATAAATCAAAAATCGTTAAACCTATGCTTTGAAGGAAAATTAACGAAATCGGTGAAGGACCACGCCCACTTTTATATAAAATATTTTTAAAAGGGTCGTGGACGAATAAAATAAGCTATATCTTTGCAAGAAAGGGCTTTATATCAATGGTATTTCATTTCCTAAGTGGATTTATAACAATAAATAGGAAAAACTTCAAAATTTATAAAATGGGCGTGGCACCACCCCTCTTATGCCTAACAAATTTCTATGTTTCGGGAGCCATAACTCGAAGAAAAATTAACGGATCGTAATGAAATTGTGTACACAAATTTTCACTATAGCAGGAAATATTTCTAAAAAAATGGACGAGATTGGTTAAAGACCACGCCCACTTGTATATAAAAGATTTTTAAAAGGGTCGCAGACGAAAATAATAAGCTATAACTTAGCAAAAAAATAGTTTTGAATCAATGATATTTCGCTTATCAAGTTTTATTGTAAGAGGAAATGGGGAGACATTTTTTTTTAAACGGGCGGTGCCACGTGTTATGTAGAAAAGTAATTTATCTGAAATGAAATGTTCAATTGAAGCTCACGCTGAGTATATAATGTTCGGTTACACCCGAAATTAGATACCTTTACTTGTTTTTGGTATTAACTTGGTGACACTAAAGAGTGAGTCTTTCTGTGGTTAAAAGTGAATAAACGGAATTATTTGTTTCAAGTAATATTTGTTCGACAATTCAGTGAGACGAACCTATAACAATAAATCGAGAAATCATAAAATTCGACGCAATAGCCGTATTTTTTACACGTATATACATCTATAATTGCGGGTAAAATAACGCTTATCCTCTAGATAATGTTTAGGCGACCCATCTAGAGGCAGTAGTTAAATAACTAGCTACAAAACGGGTTGTACCGAATAGCGGAGACACGCACCTCTGATAAAAGGTTGTGGCACACACCATTTGTAGAGGTAAAACATAGAGTTAAACATAGACACACAATTCAGTTGCATCTGAGTATAATGCGTATTGAAATTTAGGAGTACTAATTTTCTACGCAACAATTTCACGACTGTAGATAAAGTTTAACGCTTAGCAGTCCATATAAAGTTTAAGTGTATATTAGGGCGGGTCGATTTAAAAATCGCTCATTGCTCTATGAAAATCGTATTCTAGGGATCAAAGTAAGAAACTTTGCCGAAGGAACCATACCTCTAAAACGAATTCTGATGTCCCCCCTTTGGGTCGAACTTTTGGGTAGGGGCAATTTCAATTCTACCTGCTGTGTCTTTTGGTGGCTTAAAAAAAACAACACAAGCAATTTTACGATCTGCAATTGTGTCACAGTGATACCTTCATTTTTTAAAACGGTTGAGTAAAAAACCCACACAACTATGTTTACGACATGCAAATGCATCACAGTGATGGTTTGGTTTTAAAAGGGGGTTGTAAAAACGCTAATTTCTAATAATTTTTTTTTTATTTCTTTTCTATTACTAAGTTAAATTCATTTTTTCATTTACATATGTTCTGACCAAATAAATTTCTAAAGAGAAAAATAAACTCCAAAAAGAAACAAGTAAGGAAGGTTAAGTTCGGGTGTAACTGAACATTACATACTCAGTTGAGAGCTATGGTGACAACATAAGGGAAAATAACCATGTAGGAAAATGAACCGAGGGAAACCCTGGAATGTGTTTGTATGACATGTCTATCAAATGAAAGGCACTAAAAAGTATTTTATGAGGGAGTGGGCCATAGTTCTATAGGTGGACGCCATTTAGGGATATCGCCATAAAGGTGGATCAGGGTTGACTCTAGAATTTGTTTGCACGATACGGGTATCAAATGAAAGGCGTTAATGAGTATTTTAAAAGGGAGTAATCCTTAGTTCCATAGGTGGACGCCGTTTCGAGATATCGCCATAAAGGTGGACCAGGGGTGACTCTATTATGTGTTTGTACGATTGGGTATAAAATTAAAGGTATTAATGATGGTTTTAAAAGGGAGTTGTGGTAGTTCTATAGGTGGTCGCCTTTTCGAGATATCGCCATAAAGGTGGACCAGGAGTGACCCTCGAATTTGTTTGTACGATATGGGTATCAAATTAAAGGTACTAATGAGGGTTTTAAAAGGGAGTGGTGGTAGTTGTATAGGTGGTCGCCTTTTCAGAGATATCGCCATAAAGATGGATCAGGGTTGACTCTATAATTTGTTTGTACAATATGTGTATCAAAAGAAAGGTGTTAATGAGTATTTTAAAAGGGAGTGGGCCTTAGTTCTATAGGTGGAAGCCGTTTCGAAATATCGCCATAAAGATGGACCAGGAGTGACTCTAGAATGTGTTTGTATGATTGGGTATAAAATTAAAGGTATTAATGAGGGTTTTAAAAGGGAGTGGTGGTAGTTCTATAGGTGGTCGCCTTTTCCAGATATCGCCATAAAGGTGGACCAGGAGTGACCCTCGAATTTGTTTGTATGATATGGGTATCAAATTAAAGGTATTAATGAGGGTTTTAAAAGGGAGTGGTGGTAGTTGTATAGTTGGTCGCCTTTTCAGAGATATCGCCACCAGGCGTGACTCTATAATGCGTTTGTACAATATGGGTATCAAAAGAAAGGTGCTAATGAGTATTTTAAAGGGAGTGGGCCTTAGTTCTATAGGTGGACGCCTTTTCGAGATATCGCCATAAAGGCGGACCAGGGGTGACTATAGAATGTGTTTGTATGATTGGGTATAAAATTAAAGGTATTAATGAGGGTTTTAAAAGGGAGTGGTGGTAGTTCTATAGGTGGTCGCCTTTTCGAGATATCGCCATAAAGGTGGACCAGGAGTGACCCTCGAATTTGTTTGTATGATATGGGTATCAAATTAAAGGTACTAATGAGAGTTTTAAAAGGGAGTGGTGGTAGTTGTATATGTGAAGGCGTTTTCCAGATATCGACCAAAATGTGGACTAGGGTGACCCAGGACATAATCTGTTGGATACCGCTAATTTATTTATATATGTAATACCTGCCAAGATTCTAAGGGCGTTCGATTTCGCCCTGCAGAACTTTTTTCATTTTCTTCTACTTTATATGGTAGGTGTCACACCCATTTTACAAAGTTTTTTCTAAAGTTATATTTTGCCTCAATAAACCAATCCAATTACCATGTTTCATTTCTTTTTTCATATATGGTATAGAACTGTGGCTTTTTTTTCATTTTTCGTAATTTTCGATATCGAAAAGTGGGCGTGGTCATAGTCGGATTTCGTTCATTTTTTATACCAAGATAAAGTGAGTTCAGATAAGTACGTGAACTAAGTTCAGTTAAGATATATCGTTTTTTGCGCAAGTTATCGTGTTAACGGCCGAGCGGAAGGACAGACGGACGACTGTGTATAAAAACTGGGCGTGGCTTCAACCGATTTCGCCCATTTTCACAGAAAACAGTTAACGTCGTAAAATCTATGCCCCTACCAAATTTCAAAAGGATTGGTAAATTTTTGTTCGACTTATGGCATTAAAAGTATCCTAGACAAATTAAATGAAAAAGGGCGGAGCCACGCCCATTTTGAAATTTTATTTTATTTTTGAATTTTTGTATTTTGTAAAGATATTAAATTTTTTGTTAAAATTTTACTTTAAAAAAATTTTTTTTTAAAAGTGGGCGTGTTCCTTCTCCGATTTTGCTAATTTTTATTAAGCGTACATATAGTAATAGGAGTAACTTTCCTACCAAATTTCATCATGAAATCTTCAACGACTGCCAAATTACAGCTTGCAAAACTTTTAAATTACCTTCTTTTAAAAGTGGGCGGTGCCACTCCCATTGTCCAAAATTTTACTAATTTTCTATTCTGCGTCATAAGTTCAACCCACCTACCAAGTTTCATCGCTTTATCTGTCTTTGGTAATGAATTATCGCACTTTTTCGGTTTTTCGAAATTTTCGATATCGAAAAAGTGGGCGTGGTTATAGTCCGATATCGTTCATTTTGAACAGCGATCTGAAATGAGTGCTCAGGAACCTACATACCAAATTTCATCAAGATACCTCAAAATTTACTCAAGTTATCGTGTTAACGGCCGGACGGACGGACGGACATGGCTCAATCAAATTTTTTTTCGATCCTAATGATTTTGATATATGGAAGTCTATATCTATCTCGATTCCTTTATACCTGTACAACCAACCGTTATCCAATCAAACTTAATATACTCTGTGAGCTCTGCTCAACTGAGTATAAAAACATAGGCATTTCAAAGTGGGATTTTTCAAAATTTGCCCCTACGACCCAAAGGGGGGGACATCAGAATTCGTTTTAGAGATATGGTTACTTCGGCAAAGTTTCTTATTTTGATCCCTAGAATATGATTTTCACAGAGCAATGGGCGATTTTTTTGCCTCCCCACAAATCGACCCGGCCTAGTTTATATGTATATAGATTTAAAATAAAATAATTTAAAAAAATTTTTAAGTTAAACGGTTTTATTGAAAACAATAATTACATGAAGTAATAATAATAATAAAAGTTAGAAAATAATTAGGTAGGTCTTAGGTACTAGTCATCACACTCCTCATCAATCTAGGGCGTTGATCAGAAAATTAAATAAAAACGTTGCACGCGTCAAATTTCTATTGATAGTCATAACTAAGAACAACTGAACCTTAATAAGGTTATGCTACGCCTCACATTTTTAGAAATTTCACGCGCCCAACGCTCTTATTTAATTGTCTGATCAATGCCCTAGATTGATTATTTTCTAGCTTTTAGTGTTATTATTACTTCATGTAAATATTGTTTTCAATAAAACCGTTTAACTTAAATTTTTTTTTTAATTATTTTATTTTCAAGTTTATTTAATTGTCTTTATTTAATTGCCTATTATTTCTCATTATATTTAGTTAGTGAATCATTAGTTCACGGACTCTTTCCTGACAATTTGTTGAAATCTAAGTCCTAACTACATAATCCTTCCAAAGACTTTACTCGACTCTGCGCCACGAATGCTTGTCCCTCCTCGAACTCCAAAATATTTTGATGTCACTTCTACCGGACTGTATGTAATATTTGTTCCAAATATGAGCCAAATCGGACATCATAGGTCGCTTCTATTCACGTATGTATTATGTGCGCCATATATGAGCCAAATCAGACCACAAATACGATTTTTTTGAATATCTCGATCCTTGCGCCACCTAGCGGGGATTTCTTTCAAAGGTCTCCTTCTATTTTTGTATGTATTATGTGTTCCAAATATGAACCAAATCGGACCACAAATACGATTTTTTGAAATATTTCGATCTATGCTCCACCTATCGGAGTTTTTTTCTTATTATTGCATTCCCATCGGGTTCTGAAGTATATTCCAAGTTTCAAGCTTGTAGCTTATCGGGAAGTTACTTAAATTTCAATTACAAAATTTGTGGCAGGCTGTCAACTCAAGCTAAATAAAACCGTTTAATAAAAAGGGGTGCGTGTACTTATTTACGCGAGTGAGAAGTTATACTTCTTTGTCATCATTAAAAAATAGTTTTTAATTGCACGCCAATAATTAATTTCAATAAAATATTAAAAGGGCTGGAAAAAATTGCCAATACAGTAAATAAAGTACAGTTGAAATATAAAAAAGTAAATAAATAAATATTTGTTTTAGCATAAATTTATGTGTTTAGCATAAATTCGCGAATTGATCAAATTTTATTTTTTTTAAATTGTGTCCACTGCAGTAGCATCTTCGAGTAATGACTGAATACTTCAGTTATCTATCAGTGGCTGATGATAAAAAAGGCTACCTATATACCAAACCTCAGGCAAATCGAATCATGAATAAAATTTGTTGAAATAGACCGGTCCTGGTCCGATTCCCGAAAACAAGATCGTTAGTACATACCTATCTACACAAAATTCAGGCAAAGCGAACAGTGAATTGAATTTGATCTAATAGATCAGTCCCTGGTCCACTTCCCAGAAAGAAACTTCACAGGAACACTCTCAGGATTTGCAGAACAAATACGATTTATAACAATAGATCAAGCCCTGGTCCACTTTCCGAAAAGAAAGGAAGTACACTATACCAAATATCAAGCAAATCACACTATTAACTGTTTTATGTAGAATAGGTCGGCTTTGGTCTACTTCACACAAACAAAAATTTAAAAAATCGCTCCAGTCGTTTAGGAGGAGTTCAGTGACAAACACACGTACAGAAGAAATATTATATACATACATATGTATGTATAAGATTGATTAAATCTTCTTACACTGAAAGAAAAAGACTGGTAAAATCAACCGAAATACGGGTCAATTCAACCGAAATTTCTGTCAATTTTTATCCACCGCAACAAGATGTTGAATCAACTGCGCACAAATCGTTGATTTCAACAAATTATATATATTAAATATTTCAACAAATTTTATTAATGACTCTAGTAAGCGATCTTCAACATAAAATTATTGAGAAAATCTTGATGCCGTGGTGTGGTGGAAGCGACCACCGTCTACCACACCGAAGTTTCTGGGTTCAAGTCAAGGGCATGAAAAATTTTTCAAAAATTTTTTCAATTAGGACAACTTTTCTGACGTCCCTCATCAGCGGCACCACTTTGCATACCAACCATTTTTCAAAAAAATTTTTTTTTGTTTTTTGTGTTGATTTTTATATTTGTATAAGTTTTGTCAAAAAATGCAAAAATGTCAGAATTTGAAACTACTTTCGGCTCGCTAAACAAATAGATTTTTTAGTGGGGATAGAACAAAATTCAGATTCCTAATCAAGTGAAAACAACTCCATAGCTCGAAATGACATTAAAAGCAAAAATGCACATTTCCAAGACCAAAATAAATAGGTTGACCAAGGGTGACCCTAGAATTTGTTTGTACAATATGGGCATCAAACGAAAGGTATTAATGAGTATTTTAAAAGGGAGTGGGCCTTAGTTCTATAGGTGGACGGCGTTTCGAAATATCGCCATAAAGGTTGACCAGGGGTGACTCTAGAACGCGTTTGTACGATATGGGTATCAAATGAAAGGTGTTAATGAGTATTTTAAAAGGGAATAATCCTTAGTTCCATAGGTGGACGCCGTTTCGAGATATTGCCATAAAGGTGGACCAGGGGTGACCCTAGAATTTGTTTGTACAATATGGGTATCAAATGAAAGGTGTTAATGAGTATTTTAAAAGGGAGTAATCCTTAGTTCCATAGGTGGACGCGGTTTTGAGATATCGCCATAAAGGTGGACCAGGGGTGACCCTAGAATTTGTTTGTACAATATGGGTATCAAAAGAAAGGTGTTAATGAGTATTTTAAAAGGGAGTAATCCTTAGTTCCATAGGTGGACGCATTTTCGAGATATCGCCATAAAGGTGGACCAGGGGTGACCCTAGAATTTGTTTGTACAATATGGGTATCAAAAGAAAGGTGTTAATGAGTATTTTAAAAGGGAGTAATCCTTAGTTCCATAGGTGGACACCGTTTCGAGATATCGCCATAAAGGTGGACCAGGGGTGACCCTAGAATTTGTTTGTACAATATGGGTATCAAAAGAAAGGTGTTACTGAGTATTTTAAAAGGGAGTAATCCTTAGTTCCATAGGTGGACGCATTTTCGAGATATCACCATAAAGGTGGACCAGGGGTGACCCTAGAATTTGTTTGTACAATATGGGTATCAAGAGAAAGGTGTTAATGAGTATTTTAAAAGGGAGTAATCCTTAGTTCCATAGGTGGACGCCGTTTCGAGATATCGCCATAAAGGTGGGCCAGGTGTGACTCTAGAATTCGTTTGTGCAATATGGGTATCAAACGAAAGGAGTTAATGAGTATTTTAAAAGGGAGTGGGCCTTAGTTCTATAGGTGGACGCCTTTTCGAGGTATCGCAATAAAGGTGGACCAGGGGTGACTTTAGACTTTGTTTGTACGATATGGGTATCAAATGAAATGTGTTAATGAGTCATTTTAAAAGGGAGTGGGCCTTCGTTCTATAGGTGTTCGCCTTTTCGAGATATCGCCATAAAGGTGGACCAGGGGTGACTCTAGACTTTGTTTGTACAATATGGGTATCAAAAGAAAGGTGTTAATGAGTATTTTAAAAGGCAGTATCCTTAGTTCCATAGGTGGACGCATTTTCGAGATATCGCCATAAAGGTGAGCCAGGGGTGACCCTACAATTTGTTTGTACAATATGGGTATCAAATGAAAGGCGTTAATGAATATTTTAAAAGGGAGTGGGGCTTAGTTCTATAGGTGGACGCCTTTTCGAGATATCGCCTTAAAGGTGGACCAGGGGTGACTCTAGAATGATTTTTTACGATATGGGTATCAAATTAAAGGTATTAATGAGAGTTTTAAAAGGGAGTGTTGTGAAGGCGTTTTGCAGATATCGACCAAAATGTGGACCAGGGTGACCCAGAACATCATCTGTTGGATACCGCTAATTTATTTATATATGTAATACCTGCCAAGATTTTAAGGGTTTTTTATTTCGCTCTGCAGAACTTTTTCATTTTCTTCTACTTAATATGGTAGGTGTCACAACCATTTTATAAAGTTTTTTCTAAAGTTATATTTCGCGTCAATAAAACAATCCAATTACCTTACCATGTTTCATCCCTTTTTTCGTATTTGGTATAGAATTATGGCATTTTTTCATTTTTCGTAATTTTCGACATCGAAAAAGTGAGCGTGGTCAAAATCGGATTTCGTTCATTTTTCATACCAAGATAAAGTGAGTTCGAGTAAGCACGTGAACTAAGTTCATTAAAGGTATATCGTTTTTTGCGCAAGTTATCGTGTTAACGGCCATGCGGAAGGACAGACGGACGACTGTGTATAAAAACTGGGCGTGGCATCAACCGATTTCGTCCATTTTCACAGAAAACAGTTATCGTCATAAAATCTATGCCCCTACCAAATTTCAAAAGGATTGGTTAATTTTTGTTGGACTTATGGCGTTAAAAGTATCCTAGACAAATTAAATGGAAAAGGGCGGAGCCACGCCCATTTTGAAATTTTCTTTTATTTTTGTATTTTGTTGCACCATATCATTACTGGAGTTGAATGTTGACATAATTTACTTATATACTGTAAAGATATTAAATTTTTTGTTAAAATTTTACTTAAAAAAATTTTTTTTTTAAAGTGGGCGTGGTCCTTCTCCGATTTTGTTAATTTTTATTAAGCGCACATATAGTAATAGGGGTAACGTTCCTGCCAAATTTCATCATGATATCTTAAACGACTGCCAAATTACAGCTTGCAAAATTTTAAATTACCTTCTTTTAAAAGTGGGCGGTGCCACACCCATTGTCCAAAATTTTACTAATTTTCTATTCTGCGACATAATTCAACTCATCTACCAAGTTTCGTCGCTTTAGCTGTCTTTTGTAATGAATTATCGCACTTTTTCGGTTTTTCGAAATTTTCGATATCGAAAAAGTGGGCGTGGTTATAGTCCGATATCGTTCATTTTAAATAACGATCTGAGATGAGTGCTCAGTAACCTACACACCAAATTTCATCAAGATACCTCAAAATTTACTCAAGTTATCGTGTTAACGGGCAGACGGACGGACGGACGGACATGGCTCAATCAAATTTTTTTTCGATCCTGATTATTTTGATATATGGAAGTCTATATCTATCTCGATTCCTTTATATATGTACAACCAACCGTTATCCAATCAAACTTAATATACTCTGTGAGCTCTGCTCAACTGAGTATAAAAATGTAATAACTTAATACAAATTTAAAACGCAAAAAACTCATCAAAAGCTACACAATTAATAACTTACGTACTTAGCCAAAACAATTCAGAACAAACAAGTAAGGAAGGCTAAATTCGGGTGTAACCGAACATTACATACTCAGTTGAGAGCTATGCAGACTAAATAAGGGAAAATCACCATGTAGAAAAATGAACCGAGGGAAACCCTGGAATGTGTTTGTATGACATGTGTATCAAATGAAAGGCATTAAAGAGTATTTTATGAGGGAGTTGGCCATAGTTCTATAGGTGGACGCCATTTAGGGATATCGCCATAAAGGTGGATCAGGGTTGACTCTAGAATTTGTTTGTACGATATGGGTATCAAATGAAAGGTGATATTGAGTATTTTAAAAGGAAGTGGACCTTAGTTCTATAGGTGGACGCCTTTTCGAGATATCGCAATAAAGGTGGAACAGGGTGACCCAGACCATCAAGTGTCGGGTAACGCTAATTTATTTATATATGTAATACCACGAACAGTACTCCTGCCAAGATTCCAAGGGCTTTTGATTGCGCCCTGCAGAACTTTTTCATTTTTATTAAGCATACATATAGTAATAGGAGTAACGTTTTTGCCAAATGTCATCAAAATATCTTCAACGACTGCCAAATTATAGCTTGCAAAACTTTTAAATTACCTTATTTTAAAAGTGGGCGGTGCCACGCCCATTGTCCAAAATTTTACTAATTTTCTATTCTGCGCCATAAGTTCAACTCATCTACCAAGATTCATCGCTTTGTCCGTCTTTGGTAATGAATTATCGCACTTTTTGTGTTTTTCGAAATTTTCGATATCGAAAAAGTGGGCGTGGTTATAGTCCGATTTCGTTGATTTTAAATAACGATCTGAGATGAGTGCCCAGGAACCTGCTTGCCAAATTTCATCAAGATACCTCAAAATTTGCTCAAGTTATCGTGTTAACGGACAGACGGACGGACGAACGGACATGGCTCAATCAAATTTTTTTTCGATACTGATGATTTTGATATATGGAAGTCTATATCTATCTCGATTCCTTTATATATGTACAACCAGCCGTTATCCAATCAAAGTTAATATACTCTGTGAGCTATGCTCAACTGAGTATAATAATAACGCCAAAATGTGAATAAATTCGCGAAAGAAAAAATTTATAGATTATGGTTATGGCTGAAAATCGAAAACTAATTAATTGGCTATGGTAAGATTATTATAAAGGCGGTATGCTATGATATTGGTTGGATCCACTGTTTTATACTGATATGGATCGATCAAGTTCGCCTCACTTATTTCGTAATTTTCTTTTTGTTTCATGTTCTATTTGTAAACGAGGGAACTTTAAAGCTATTTTTAAGGTCTGATCTCACAACCTAAAGCATTTGCATGCGTCACACTTTAGTTAAATACAAACAAAATTTTTTTTTTAATCGCAATTACATTTTTTATTTGTAAATAACAAAAAAAGGAATATATTGCCATTTGGACTGCTTATTGAAATATCAGCATATCTCAGCTGCCGTTCCAAAAACACTCTATCTTAGCATAAATTCTATGTGCTGACGTGAGCTAGGATATTTATGAAAAAAAGTTCTGAAATGGGGCGTTCAGCCGAGTTAGTTGAACTCAGCAGTCGATTTAAAAAAACACCTTACAGTTCTTGGCAGTCTATCGCAAATTCTATAAAATTTTTAACATATATATCATTTATACTTGTATATAAAGTGGGATTATTTTTAAAATGTTCCATCCCACCTGTCATCACCGCACAAAGTTTTCCATCCTTAACGGCCGGTGCACCAGCATCTCCATAAGACGCATCACTTGCCTGTGCCCGATCTATTAAACAAATTACTGTTGTTGGTAAATAATTCCCTTCCGCCGCATAACGAGCCCTACATTCGTCGATTGGGACTACTTCATATTCAGCAGATTGGAGTATATGCGAAACTTCCAAATCCTTTCCAGTTTTCGAACCCCATGAGCTCACTCGCAATTTTACGCCCGGGGTTAATGCAGCTTCGCAAAATGGTATTGTTTGTATACTTGAGCTGTCGGCGAGGCGTTCCTTCAACATAATCACAGCTAAGTCCATTTGTACTACCATGTTACGATCAAATTCACATTGATGAATTATACGCTTCGCTTTGCGCTCTGTTTTTGCCTTACGTAAATCGGTTCTACCAGCTTTAACAGTGATGGAAGACTCGGTGTAACCTCTCAAGCTATTTGCATTCGTAAGCACCTTCCTCCAAGTGATTAAAGTACCCATGCAACGATAATTATTGTTAATATGTACTGCCACCACATATGGGCTATTCTTTATATCGCAATCACTGCCCCCTATAATGCGATTTTGAGACTTCGTAATAGTTGAAACGCAGCTAAGGACAACAGACAGGATAGCGAAATAATTTTTTAAATTCATTTTACTTCTAAATTTTCCGCTGATTTTTAAGTTTAAACTGAAGCAAGTTGAAGCTTGTGGATGCTATTTATACAAAATTTTGTTGTGTAAATAAAATCGAGTTTTGAGTTGGAAAAGAGACAGCCTATTAAATGTTTGGGATTGTAGCAGCATAAGTGTGACAAGAAAAAGTTTTAATTTAAGTATATTCGATTATTGAATACAAAAACAAAAACATAAATACAGCAATATATCGGCACTCTGATGTATGTGAGTGTACCCCGCCTGTAGTAGCAATATGAAATATAAGGTAATTGGTGGCCGCCGTGGTGTGGTGGTAGGATGCTCCGCCTATCACACCGAGGGTTTGTTTGTTTATTTATTTATTCATTTCAAAATAAATCTAGGACAAGTTAAAATATCCTTACAGACTATTTACAAATTATTAGCTTAAATATTATCTACCATATCAATTCATTAAGTAGCAGTTTAATATTTTATTTATGTACAGAAAAATCAATTTCCATGGCATTAGTAAGAAGATTGAATTCCTTCAATGCCCTAGCAATAGGCGAATTAGCAACATATGTCGTTCTGGCTCTGTCCAATAAAAAAATATCATGATTTCGAAGTGTTCTAGGTGGTATATTGAAGCGAATACGCTCCAAAAGAAACGACGAGTCAATTTTGCCCCCTATCAAATCATAAATAAATGTCAGCGCTAGAATAGATGTTCTACTATCCAGGGACTTCAGTCTTACAAGTAGACATCTAGAGTAGTAAGATGGTAAGGTATCCTGAAAACGTAATGACCGAAGCCCAAAACGCAAACATTTTTTCTGGATCATTTCAAGTCGCTGTATATGACAAGCGTGGTATGGTCTCCAAACGAATGAAGCATATTCCAGTTCAGACCGTACACGCGATGTATAACTATAGAAGCTTTGACGTATATGGATCATGGAAATCTGAGCTAAATCGGCGAATGAACGCAAGCATTGAATATGACTTAGCAATAACACAGTTAAGTTGACTTTGAAAGAGAAATTTAACACCGAAGACAAATATAAGATCTGATATTTCATCAACAGTTTTCAAAACAGAAACACCAATGTGATACGAGGTTTTAATACCATTACGGGATTTTGAAAATGAGATGTGAAAGCACTCGCTAATATTTAAATGTAAGCAACTTCTACTACACCAATCTATTACTCTGTCAAAATCGGACTGCAGCCGTACGGAATTGACGACTGACTCTGACTGATGTAAAAATTTTCAAGTCATCTGCGTACAACAAAAAATTCGAGTAAATGCAATGACGTTTGTCATTAATAACAAGAAAGGAAGGCTTAGTTCGGGTGTAACCGAACATTAAATACTCAGCTGAGAGCTATGGAGACAAAATAAGGGAAAATCACCATGTAGAAAAATGAACCTAGGGTAACCCTGGAATGTGTTTGTATGGCATGTGTATCAAATGGAAGGTATTAAAGAATATTATAAGAGGGAGTAGGCCATAGTTCTATAGGTGGAAGCCATTTAGGGATATTGCTCTAAAGGTGGACCAGGGTTGACTCTAGAATTTGTTTGTACGATATGGGTATCAAATGGAAGGTGTTAATGAGTACTTTAAAAGGGAGTGGGCCTTAGTTCTATAGGTGGACGCCATTTAGGGATATCGCCCCAAAGGTGGACCAGGGCTGACTCTAGAATTTGTTTGTACGATATGGGTATAAAATGAAAGGTGTTAATGAGTATTTCAAAAGGGATTGGGCCTTAGTTCTATAGGTGGACGCCCTTTCGAGATATCGTCATAAAGGTGGACCAGGGCTTACTCTATAATTTGTTTGTACGATATGGGTATCAAAGGAAAGGTGTTAATTAGTACTTTAAAAGGGAGTGGGCCTTAGTTCTATAGGTGGACGCCTTTTCAAGATATCGCCATAAAGGTGGACCAGGGGTGACCCAGAACATCATCTGTCGGTCACGCAAATTCATTTATGTATGTAATACCACGAAACGTATTCCTGTCAAGATTCCAAGGGCTTTTGATTTCGCCCTGCAGAACTTTTTCATTTTCTTCTACTTAATATGGTAGGTGTCACACCCATTTTACAAAGTTTTTTTCTAAAGTTATATTTTGCGTCAATAACCCAATCCAATTACCATGTTTCGTCCCTTTTTTCGTATTTGGTATAGAATTATGGCATTTTTTTCATTTTTCATACTTTTCGATATCGAAAAAGGGGGCGTCTTCATAGTTGGATTTCGGCCATTTTTTATACCAATACAAGGTGAGTTCAGATAAGTACGTGAACTGAGTTTAGTAAAGATATATCGATTTTTGCTCAAGTTATCGTATTAACGGCCGAGCGGAAGGACAGACGGTCGATTGTGTATAAAAAATGGGCATGGCTTCAACCGATTTCGCCCATTTTCACAGAAAACAGTTATCGTCCCAGAACCTAAGCCCTACCAAATTTCACAAGGATTGGTAAATTTTTGTTCGACTTATGGCATTAAAAGTATCCTAGACAAATTAAATGAAAAAGGGCGGAGCCACGCCCATTTCGAAATTTTCTTTTATTTTTGTATTTTGTTGCACCATATCATTACTGGAGTTGAATGTTGACATAATTTACTTATACACTGTAAAAATATTAAATTTTTTGATAAAATTTTACTTAAAATTTTTTTTTTAAAGTGGGCGTGGTCGTTCTCCGATTTTGCTAATTTTTATTAAGCATACATATAGTAATAGGATTAACGTTCTTTGCAAATTTCATCACGATATCTTCAATGACTGCCAAATTACAGCTTCCAAAACTTTTAAATTACCTTATTTTAAAAGTGGGCGGTGCCGCGCCCATTGTCCAAAATTTTACTAATTTTCTATTCTGCGTCATAAGTTCAACTCACCTACCAAGTTTCAGCGCTTTATCCGTCTTTGGTAATGAATTATCGCACTTTTTCTCTTTTTCGATATCGAAAAAGTGGGCGTGGTTATGGTCCGATATTGTTCATTTTAAACAGCGATCTGAGATGAGTGCCCAGGAGCCTACATACCAAACTTCATTAAAATACCTCAAAATTTACTCAAGTTATCGTGTTAACGGACAGACGGACAGACGGACGGACGGACGGATATGGCTCAATCAAATTTTTTTTCGATACTGATGATTTTGATATATGGAAGTCTATATCTATCTCGATTCCTTTATACCTGTACAACCAACCGTTATCCAATCAAAGTTAATAAACTCTGTGAGCTCTGCTCAACTGAGTATAAAAATTACGAATAGGAGAGGTCCTAGGACACTCCCTTGAGGAGCACCAAAGGTCGCGGTAAAAGAATGAGAACTTACACCATCGACCACAACGGCACAACTCCGATCCGCCAGGTAAGACTTTACCCATGATAGAATATTGGAGTAAAATCCCAGATCAGCAAGTTTTAGAAGTAATAAAAAAGAAACAAGTAAGGAAGTTTAAGTTTGGGTGTAACCGACCATTACATAATCAGTTGAGAGCTATGGTGACAACATAAGGGAAAATAACCAGGTAGGAAAATGAACCGAGGGAAAACCTGGAATGTGTTTGTATGACAAATGTATCAAATGAAAGGCATTAAAGGGTATTTTATGAGGGAGTGGGCCATAGTTCCATAGGTGGACGCCGTTTCGAGATATCGCCATAAAGGTGGACCAGGGGTGGCCCTAGAATGCGATATGGGTATCAAATTAAAGGTATTATTGAGGGTTTTATAAGGGAGTGGTAGTAGTTGTATATATATCGAGATATCTCCATAAAGGTGGACCATGGGTGACTCTAGATTGCGTTTGTACAATATGGGTATCAAACGAAAGGTGTTAGTGAGTATTTTAAAAGGGAGTGGGCCTTAGTTCTATAGGTGGAAGCCGTTTCGAAATATCGCCATGAAGGTGGACCAGGGGTGACTCTAGAATGTGTTTGTACGATATGGGTATCAAATTAAAGGTATTAATGAGGGTTTTAAAAGGGAGTGATGGTAGTTGTATATGTGAAGGCGTTTTCCAGATATCGACCAAAATGTGGACCAGGGAGACCCAGAACATCAACTGTTGGATACCGCTAATTTATTTATATATGTAATACCTGCCAAGATTTCAAGGGTTTTAGAACTTTGTAGAACTTTTTTTTTTTCTTCAACTTAATATGGTAGGTGTCACAACCATTTTACAAAGTTTTTTCTAAAGTTACATTTCGCGTCAATAAACCAAACCAATTACCATGTTTCATCCCTTTTTTCGTATTGGTATAGAATTATGGAATTTTTTTCATTTTTCGTAATTTTCGATATCGAAAAAGTGGGCGTGGTCATAGTCGGATTTCGTTCATTTTTTATACCAAGATAAAGTGAGTACAGGTAAGTACGTGAACTAAGTTCAGTAAAGATATGTCGATTTTTGCTCAAGTTATCGTGTTAACGACCATGCGGAAGGACAGACGGACGACTGTGTATAAAAACTGGGCGTGGCTTCAACCGATTTCGCCCATTTTCACAGAAAACAGTTGGTGTCATAAAATCTATGCCCCTACCAAATTTCAAAAGGATTGGTAAATTTTTGCTCGACTTATGGCATTAAAAGTATCCTAGACCAATTAAATGAAAAAGGGCGGAGCCACGCCCATTTTGAAATTTTCTTTTATTTTTGTATTTTTTTGCACCATATCATTACTGGATTTGAATGTTGACATAATTTACTTATATACTGTAAAGATGTTAAATTTTTTTTTAAAATTTTACTTTAAAAAAAAATTTTTTTAAAAGTGGGCGTGGTCCTTCTCCGATTTTGCTAATTTTTATTAAGCGTACATATAGTAGTAAGAGTAACGTTCCCGCCAAATTTCATCATGATATCTTCAACGACTGCCAAATTACAGCTTGCAAAACTTCTAAATTACCTTCTTTTAAAAGTGGGCGGTGCCACGCCCATTGTCCAAAATTTTAATAACTTTCTATTCTGCGCCATAAGTTCAACTCACCTACCAAGTTTTATCGCTTTATCTGTCTTTGGTAATGAATTATCGCACTTTTTCCGTTTTTCGAAATTTTCGATATCGAAAAAGTGGGCGTGATTATAGTCCAATATAGTCCATTTAAACTGATATGAGTGCTCAGGAACCTACGTACCAAATTTCATCAAGATACGTCAAAATTTACTCAAGTTAAGTCGTGTTAACGGAGGGACGGACGGACATGGCTCAATCAAATTTTTTTTCGATCCTGATGATTTTGATATATGGAAGTCTATATCTATCTCGATTCCTTTATACCTGTACAACCGACCGTTATCCAATCAAACTTAATATACTCTGTGAGCTCTGCTCAACTGAGCATAAAAAAATAAGTGTAAGGTGCGATAACCTCCGAAGAGATCTAAGGCCAAGCTTCTCTTCCAATTTGCGTCGTACTCCTCTTGATTTTCCCTACAAATTGGCCGGACGGGACATACATGTTTTAAGCCGACTCCGAACGGCATCTGCAAGGCAGATGAGTTTTCACTGAGAGCTTTTCATGGCAGAAATACACCCGGAGCGCTTGCCAAACACTGCCGAGGGGCGACCCCGCTTAGAAAAATTGTCTTCTAATTGAAAAACCTTATTTCTAAAATTTTGATGTTGCTTTGCCCGGGGTGTGAACCCAGGGCATACGGTGCGGTAGGCGGAGCACGCTACCATCACACCGCGGAGGCCGCTAACTTTATCGAAGGCATTAGAAAAATCAGTGTTGGTGGTATCTACTTGTGCTCTATTTTTAAAGACAGAGAGACAATATTCAGTAAAAACAGCAAGATTAGTCACAGTCGACCTACCAGGCATAAAACAATGCTGATTTAGTGAAATAATACTTTTTACCGAAAACGATATCTTTTCCTTAATTAAAATCCCGAAAAGTTTCGATATTGTAGAAACTTTTGATATTGGGCGGTAGTTGGCAATATTGCTCTTATTACCACTCTTGAAAGTTGGAGTAATGGAAGTTACTTTCCAGGCATTAATAAAATCTTTCCGCTTTAGAGATTTATTGAAAATTAATAAAATCGGATAAGCAGTTGCAACAGTATTTTTTAGCAAAAATGAACACAGCCCATCCACATCAGATTGTTTTGAGGACTTTAACGACGCAAAACATCATCAAGTGATATGGAAAGTTCACCAAAATTTATTTGAGTATCAACATAAGTATGCTCAACCACATCAGGCAAAACAGTATTAGAAAAATATTTTTTCTATCGGGGTCACCCCTAGGAAGTGATTCAGCAACAGTCCGGCTATGAAAAGCTTCTCAGTGAAAATCGGCATAAAACATGTAGGCCCAGTCCCGCCAGTTACACTGGTCGACGGCCAAAATTTACCAGATACGCCGTTATGAAACGCGTATGTAAAACCACCCCCTGATTTCCAAAATCGAAATCATTTTTGATTCTATGGTACCGTTTTTGAGATATTTGCAATTTACCGTAATTCGAAAACACCAAAATGATGGCTCCTTTTAATTACGTATATCTCACGAACGGGAGAAGCATTTGCAAAAATGTTTACAGAATCGGAAAGACGATAAAATGCATCATACATTGTTCTTTGCTCAAGCAAATAGTTTTCGAGATATTAGCTTATCATTTCAGATTTTTTTTTTATGAAAAAATATGAAAAAAATTACTCTTTGCGAGGGCAGCATTCCAAAACCACAACCTTTTTTCAAGATGTTTTCCCCTTACGCAAAGCTCTATTTAATTAGAAAAAAGATAAGCTATCATCGAAGAAAATCGATGCAAAACTACGTAAGTTATAAGCGATCAAATAAAAATACCCAGGTTGCGCAATTTCAACGTATACCTCAAAACGTATGTATGGTATAAAGAAGAGTGAAATATCTAGCTATGCTCTGTTTCTATTTAGTTAAAAGTTCAATTTATGAATGACATTACCCATATTTTTAACTTTTCTTTAAATTTATTTATGGTTATACTATATTCTAACAATCTTTATCTTAATTTGATTTTACTATGTAGTCGAAATAATTTTATGTTCTACTTTGACGCTTATTCAGTTTAGGATCGGTTTCTCTTATGAGAAACCAGCAGTAATCACCCATCATTGCGACGTCCCAGAATCCTTGATATCGATTCTCAATTAATTTCATTTGCTGATGAAACCTTTCGCCATGTTCATCAGTTTCGTCGCCAAGATTTGCCGGAAAAAAGCTCAAATGTGAATGCAGAAAGTGAATTTTTAAGGACAGATTTACGCCTGGAAAGAAAATATTAGTTAGGTAAACAAGTTATAGAATTTTGGGAAATTAATTTTAATAAGCCTTTAATATTTACCCATTTTCGCATAATTATTGATTAAGTCGTTCACTATCTGCTCGTAGCTAAGGCTTTTGTGCCTACCGAAAAAAGAAGCAACGACCTTTTCAAAGGATTTCCACGCTGCTGCCTCAACTGATGAGAGTGGTCCTTTGAATTGATTATTGTTGATCAACTTTTTTATTTGTGGTCCAACGAAAATACCTTCCTTTATCTTGGCTTGAGAAATATCTGGAAAAATTGTTTTCAAATAGTCGAATGCTTCGCCTTCTTTGTCCAAAGCCTTAACAAAGTTTTTAATGAGACCGAGCTTGATGTGTAAGGGTGGAAGTATGATTTTCTTTTTCTTGACAAGAGGGGTGTATTTGATGTAAACTCGACTCTTTCCGGCCAATCCTTTCTGAGGTAGTGGTCCTTACGAGCTCGGCTATCCCACTTGCAGAGGAAGCAGCAGTGCTTGGTGTAGCCACTTTGTAGACCGCATAGCATTGCAACGACTTTGAGATCAGAACATATTTTCCAATCATGCTCTTCATATTTGATAAATTTGAGTAGTTTTTGCATTTCCTCGTAGGTTTCCTTTTTATTTACTGCATGTGCGATCGGGATAGACGGCTTTTTATTACCAATATGCAATAATACAGTCTTCAAACTCAGTTTATTGCTGTCTATGAACAATCGCCACTCTTTTGAATCATATGTTTGACCAAACTCTTTGAATAAACCAGGAATGTCGTTGCAGTAGCATATACTGTCTTTCTTGGTATAGTGTTTGGAAAATGGTTCGTGACGGGTTCTACAATATATCACCTTAACATCTGATGACACAAATTTAAATTGTTGCATACGAGAAGTGTGGATCTGGCCTTTTCGTTGGATAGTTCCAAATCTCTTATCCAATCATTAAGTTGTGCTTGTGACAGAACGTTTCCCTCGTTTCCCATGCGAAATTCAGTACAACTTGATCCCCCGCACTCAGATATTACTAGTGACAATGGAACTGGATTCGCAACTGCCGTTGAATGTAGTACTGGTAATGTCACTGTAGGTACGCTGGCATAGGTTACTCTTCTTGATCTTCCAACGCCAAGTACCTTTGTTTGACAAATATAACACTCTATTGACTGGCAAGTAGGTTCTCTCCATATCATTGGTGTATTAAATTTTATTTGTTTTCCTGATTCCATCTGAATCACTTCTACTCGACACGATGTACACAAAGTGTTCGGTGTCCATGGTTTTTCAGTATTTTTAGGCTCAATTCCAAAATACTTGGAGTATGAAGTTTTGATATGATCTGAGAACACTCGTCGTCGCCTTATGATAGTATATTGGCCACACATGAAACAGAACATATCTGGATCGGTATTACACTCAAATTCTCGCGTCCTTTTACTCATTTTATTTTTTTTTAATAAATCACGGCTTTGAAATTTGACTTATGAACTGAACTATCTCCGGCGAGCCTTGCAGATGTTATGAAGTTTCAAGGCGCATTAACTCATATTTATACTCGGGACAAGAATAAAATTGAAAAAATCAAATCTTACCTAGACAGAGAGGTTCCTTTTTATACGAAGCCGGGGAAAGAAAATACTACTTGTTTTAGATGTAGGCTTTAAAAATTTTCTGTGTCTTATAATTTAGAAAATCTACCTGCATACTTACCCATAAGTGACGGAAATACATGTTTATAACTACATGCCTACAGCAGGTTTCGAACCCAACCACTCTTCCTTTCGATGCAACAACTCTACCTACTATAAAACAATTCGAGTATTAAAAGTACTATTTGATTTATTTAAAGAAAAAAGTATTATCATTGTTATGGTGTTATTCGTTTATCCGGATAATATCCCATTTGCACTTAATACCTTTAATATATGTATGTATACATACATTGAAGTTGCCCAACCTGGGTATTTTTATTTCATCGCTTATAACTTACGTAGATTTGCATCGATTTTCTTTGATGATAGCTTATTTCTAATTAAACAGAGCTTTACGTAAAGAAAAAATATCTGGAAAAAAAAGTTGTGGTTTTGGAATGCTGCCCTCGCAAAGAGTAATTTTTTTCATATTTTTTCATAAAAAAAAAACAAAAATCTGAAATGATAAGCTAATATCTCGAAAACGTTCTGGCTCAGCAAAAAGCAATGTACGATGTGTTTATAGAAAATTGTATCGTCTTTTCGATTCTGTAAACTGTTTTGCAATTGCTTCACCCGTTCATGAGATATACATAATTAAAGGGAGCCATCTATTTGGTTTTTTTGAATAACGGTAAATTGCAAATATCTCAAAAACGGTACCATAGAATTAAAAATGAACTCAATTTTCAAAATCAGGGGGTGATTTTACATACGAATTTCATAACGGCGTTTCTGGTAAAGAGAAAAAGTTGAAATTCGTGGTCCAGTGTTATTAGGGAAAATTAAAAGGAGCACTACGCAAATTGAAAGAGAAGTTCGGCCTTAAACCTGAGGTTATCGCGCCTTGCATTTATTTATTTAATTGTTTATTTATATACAATGATGGACAAAATAATAGGGCAACTTAGTACGAAATACTACATATGTAAATTATACAGGCAGCACTTCAATATCTCTCTTGGAATAGCGCACCCAATAAAAACAGCATTTTAAGGTTGTACTTTTGCGAAAAAGGGAACCAGTAGAAGTTTGGCTTGGAAAAAATAATAGGGACAAAACGTGTTTATTGATATTTTTGCATTATAAATGGTAAAAACTTCGTTGTTGAAACTTCTTATAAAGCCATATAGAATTGCATTTGTATGGGGTATGGGCACTAAGAAAATATTTAAGGGAAAATATCGACACTTCACTTTTAGAAATAAAAATGCGCTACAATTCTTGTTTTAATTGTAAGTAAGTATAAACTTTATTAATTATAACACTGCGGAACAAATTTCCACTTTTCAAAATTTTCCAAGGAAATTTTCTTTACATTCGATTTAATTTTGTGTGCTGATTTCATAAATCATTTTACTTTATTTGTAATAGCTCTAGTTTTCGAGATATTTTCGACTACCCGAAAACTTATCCTACAGGAGTAGAAAAGTGCAAAAACAAAAAATGCAACAATTTACAAAAGCAAACCCCAATTTTTTGAATACTTCATTTATTATTTGCCTTTGTTCTTTCATTTTAAACTATTGCTTTTTGTATTTGTTGTGTATTTGTTGTTTCATTAACGAAAATTAAAAAAAAAAACCTACAAGAATGTCAATAAGAAAGACTCAGCGAAATTGATCGATATTATTTTGTTTTTGATCTTAAACTTTCATTAAATTAAGCAACAAATACAAAAACAAATAGTTTAAAATGAAAATTAAATTGAAGTTTGCGTCTTTTGCTTTTGCACTTTTCAATTAATATTCGTTCGTATTGGCTTTGACTAAGATTATTTATTGTGTTTTCTTATAACATCTCCAAATTGTTTCATGACTTTTATTTTAAAATTAACACAATAAATTCTGATTCTAACGATGGCCACAAAAAGACGGCGTTGTTGAATGACGCAGATAGTTTCTGTGTTGTTTGTGGTGAATATACCTTCAAAAAGTTTCGTAAAGTCATCACGGAGTTTGTTAAAACAGGATATTTTAATTACCTAGATATTTAATAGACCTTGATTTAATTGGGTCGATGAATGAGCTTGAAAAAAGTACTTGGAAATCTTTCGTTTTGGTAGTACAAAATTCCCTTGGAACCAAAAATCTTCGAATTATGAGCAATTGGTGAACGATATGCGGTGATTCGTTATTTGCATAGCCATAGCTTTCCCATGTACGAAAAAAGTAGCCGAAGATCATACTGTAACGTATTACTCATCCTAGTAAGTGCATCGCCGTTCAGATGTTGCCTTCGCACTTTAACACGTTAACAGCGTCAGATACAACTGGCAAAATCCTTGCAATGGTGTCATTCATCTGCTACCCATCTCTCACTCCATTTGGGCAGTCAATAGATGCATATAAATTAATTTAATTAGATTATATATTAATTACTATATATAGGTATAAGCTAGGCTTAGTATAAGCCGTAAGAAATAAATAAATAAATAAATAAAATAAAATAAATTTAAATCGGTTTCCTAAGAACCTTGGAGATTATAGTGAAGAGCAGGGCGAAAGATTTCACCAGGATATTCGTGTTATGGAAGAGCGATACCAAGGAAGATGGAACATGCATATGATGGCTGATTACTGCTGGAGTCTTTGTCGGGATCTTGAACAAGACCCACATGCAAGAAACTCTTATAAAAGGCAATTTTGTGCTGATATGCGGTAAATCATTAAAATAAAGTATGTAAAAGTTCTCATTTTTGTAAGCTGTTAGAAAGAAATAAATCATTGTTTTGTAATCAGCACCGTTAAATTGACTTAAAACGACTAAAAAAAAAGTCTGGAAAATATTTCACTGTTGGCCAGTGTAATTATTGTATATATGTATTAAGAATGTCGCTTTTATTTATTTTAAAGATTTATTTGAGAGGCATATATAGTGTGGCGAATAGCGAACAACTAACTTAAAGCGGTCCATCACACTCCGTTGGGCCGCTTACTTCTTAACTTAAAAAAAGAATATGTTTTGTTGTATTTTCTTGAATATGCAAAGATAAGGAAACGATAAGTTACTTTAATTGGTGCAGGGTACATGAAAGAATGTTTATACAATGCAAATAAATAATCGCCAGTAATTTGGGTGGTGTAGGTCGTATTTAAACATATCTCCTTTGAGAACGTTCTGTTGGGAATGTTTCCATTTATATATCTTTTGTAATTCTTTCACCGTTAGCTAGGTTGGTGATACAGAACCTTCCCATTTTGTAGTCGGAGATAAATTATCGGCATTCGGTTCTGGCAAGGATGCTAAGGGGGCTCCTGGAAGGAAGTGCATTGGAGTGAGGGCTAATAAATCATTTGGGTTCAGCGACGTAGGAGAGAGGGCGAGAATTAAGCACCGCGAGGAGTATTGTGAACTCTTCGAACGTAAACCTTTGACTTCCTGCTACTTTGGTAAAATGTGTCCTGAAGATTTTTACCGCGGCTTTCTATAGGCCGCCTATGTGTGAGGCATAAGGGGGTATAATATAAAAAAAAAAATTAAATAAATGTAAGGCGCGCTTAATCCGAAGAGATTTTAGACTGAGCTTCTCTTCCAAATTGCGTCGTGCTCCTTTTTAATTTTTCCTACAAATTGGCGCGACGGGACCTACTTGTTTTATGGCGACTCCGAAAGGCATCTGCGAGGTAGATGAGTTTTCACTGAGAACTTTTCATGGTAGAAATACACTCGAGGTGCTTGCCAAACACTGCCGAGGGGCGACCCCGCTTAGAAAAGTTTTCTTCTAATTGAAAAACCTTATTTCTAAAATGATTATGTTGCTTTGCCCGGGGTGTGAACCCAGCGCATTCGGTGTGGTAGGCGGAGCACGGTACCATCACACCACGGTGGAGTAAAATATTAGTGATTATTAATTATTAGTTCTGCTGATATAATTGATTTTGCAGTAAAATGTCCCTATTCTTTCTTCCATCACTGTAAGTATTTGCACAACTGAGTTGGTATCTTAATTTGAGAACGATCATGTGATATGTGTACAATAACTGTATTTTCAAGGAACAAATAGACAAAACTACAAAGGCTATACTTAATTAGTTCTATCTGTTTTCAAACTGCTAATTAGTTCTATTGTATTTTCCTGTTATAAAACCATAGTTGGGGGCAGTGCACTAAATTTTGAGCAACTAAGTGGGTTGACATAATCAAGATCTTGCATTAAGTGTTAATGGGGCGTTAATTTGCTACCGATTTAAACGTCTTATCACCTTTCGTTAAATTTAATGAATTTAAGACGGCATCGATAGGAAAATAGAAATTGAGTTTACATCCAAGTGAAATACAAGTGAAATATCATTGATTAAAAACTTTTTGTTTGCTAAGATATAGCTTATTATGCTAGTCTACGACCCTTTTAAATTTGTTTTATATCTAAGTTGCCGTGGTCTTTAACCGATCCCGTCCATTTTTACTAGAAATATATTCTGCTATAAGGAAAATATGTGTACCCAATTTTATTACGATATGTTAATTTTTCTTCGAGTTGTGGCTCCCGAAACATAGAATATTGCTGAGTCATAAAAGGGGCGGTGCCACGCCTATTTTTTAAAATTTGGAGTTTTTCCTATTTATTGTTATAAATCCACTTGGGAAACGAAATATCAATGGCATAAAGCTCTTTTTTGCAAAGATATAGCTTATTTTATTCGTCCACGACGCTTTTAAAAATCTTTAATATAAAAGTGGGTGTGATCCTTAACCGATTTTGTTAATTTTTCTTCAAAGCATTTCTTATAGTAAAAGCAACCTCTCTGCCGAATTTTTTTACGATAGGTTTAACGATTTTTGATTTATGAATAATAATATTTGTAAAATTGATTTTATCACAAGTGGGCGGTGCCACGCCCATTTAAAAAAATTTTTCAAATTATTTCAAGAGTCTCAATATCAGTCCACACGTCAAATTTCTACATTCTAGGTGGGTGTATTATTTACTAAATAATCAGGTTTTTTGTGTTTTCCAAAATGTGATATATATAAAAAGTGGGCGTGGTTATCATCCGATTTCGCTCATTTTCAATGACAATCTATTCCGGGTCCAGGTAAGCTCGTGTACCAAATTTGGTGAAGATATCTCAATATTTACTGAAGGTGTCGTGATAACGGATAGACGGACAGACGGACGGACGGACAGACGGACGGACGGACATGGCTCAATCAAATTTTTTTTTCGATACTAATGATTTTGGTATATGGAAGTCTATATCTATCTCGATTCCTTTATACCTGTACAACCAACCGTTATCCAATCAAAGTTAATATACTCTGTGTGCAAAGCACGCTGAGTATAAAAAACTAATAAACACGCTTTTAAATAATATCAAACTAAAAATTAAAAATAATTTTCAGAATAAGTTTAAAATAATAATGAACGAAAAATACGAGTATTATTGTAAAAAAAGCGTCAGGCGCTCGATTTAGGAAAATATGGCACTAAGCTCCAAATCTTTATATATAAGAATAACGTTCACATTGTTTGTCCGCGATGGACTCCTAAACTACTGAACCGATTTTGAGTTTGTTTTGCACCCCGTGTGTAGTTTCGTCTAACTTGAAATATAAGATAGGTTATATCTCAGTTTATAGTCGCAATATTATTTTATTGCAATTTGTTTTTAAATGTTTATACGTAGAAATAAAATGTCGACGAGACGGGTGAGCAGGGGAATGGGGGATTACCCCAGGGCCCGGGGTTTATGAGGGGGCCCGCGGTTTAGTGGTACTAAGAAATTTTTTTTAATTCAGGGGAGTCTTTAGTGGTTCCATGTGCAATTTTCAAGCCGAATTTCAAAAGCAACGAATATCTGCATTTTGTTTTAATATTATAGTGAAGTATGAAAAATAAAAATCTATATATACAATAAAAAGAAAGAAAGATTTTGTTCAAGCTTTCACACAAGTTGCGTATACCTCACGCGGTGATTATTACATAGGTTTGGTTGCGATCGACGTACAGGGTCTAGAGATATAGGCCGAAAAATGGACCCGGGTACCCCTAGCATGTGTGAGTAATATGGATATCAAATGAAAGCCGTTGCTGAGAGCTCTAAAGTAATTTTCATTGTGATATTCGATTTAGTCGCATCAACGTGGCAAAACTGATAAATATGCATGCGAAGCCGAAATAAAGACATGAATTAATAATACCCACATACCTATTTACACACGTCCTATTCGATTTGCCTGAAATTTGGTATATAAATTTGCCTATATTAGTATTTACGACCTTTTTTTCTGGGAAGTAAACCAGCAACGGACTGGGACTGAGACTCGGAGTGGGACTGGGACTGGGATTAGAACAAAATACATACCACCCTCTGGGACAGGCGATAAGGGATGAAGAAGAAGGTGAAGAACTTGAGAGAAGAGAAAAGAGAGAAGGAGATTGAGAAAGAGATAGAAAGAGACGAAGATGGAGATAGATGAAGCGAAAAAGATGGAGGGAGGAGTGAATAAAAGGATTAGGAAAATGTGAAGAGGTGGCAGGGTAGAGTTAGACGCTTATTAAATATATGCATATAGGCCAAATTTAAGGCAGAACAACGTCTGCGGGGTCTGCTAGTAAGAAATATATTTTTTTATTTCATAACTCTCGGAGAAATGTTAACTCACTTTAATCACAGCTACATATATCCATATCTAGTGTTTCCAAATGAAAACCACGTGGATAAAATAAAAGCTGCGCATTCCAAATTTGTTCTGTTTATAATTTTTATACTCAGTTGAGCAGAGCTCACAGAGTATATTAAGTTTGATTGGATAACGGTTGGTTGTACATATATAAAGGAATCGAGATAGATATAGACTTCCATATATCAAAATAATCAGGATCGAAAAAAAATTTGATTGAGCCACGTCCGTCCGTCCGTCCGTTAACACGATAACTTGAGTAAATTTTGAGGTATCTTGATGAAATTTCGTACGTAGGTTCCTGAGCGCTCATCTCAGATCGCTATTTAAAATGAACGATATGGGACTATAACCACGCCCACTTTTTCGATATCGAAAATTTCGAAAAACCGAAAAAGTGCGATAATTCATTACCAAAGGCAGATAAAGCGACGAAACTTGGTATATGAGTTGAATTTATGACGCTGAATAGAAAATTAGTAAAATTTTGGACAATGGGCGTGGCACTGCCCACTTTTAAAAGAAGGTAATTTAAAAGTTTCGCAAGCTGTAATTTGTCAGTCGTTGAAGATATCATGATGAAATTTGGCAGGGACGTTACTCTTATTACTATATGTACGTCTAATAAAAATTAGCAAAATCGGAGAAGGACCACGCCCACTTTAAAAAAAATTTTTTGTAAAGTAAAATTTTAACAAAAAATTTAATATCTTTACAGTATATAAGTAAATTATGTCAGCATTCAACTCCAGAAATGATATGGTGCAAAAAAATACAAAAATAAAAGAAAATTTCAAAATGGGCGTGGCTCCGCCCTTTTTCATTTAATTTGTCTAGGATACTTTTAACGCCATAAGTCGAACACAAATTAACCAATCCTCTTGAAATTTGGTAGGGGCATAGATTTTATGATGATAACTGTTTTCTGTGAAAACGGGCGAAATCGGTTGATGGCACGCCCAGTTTTTATACACAGCCGTTTGTCAGTCCTTCCGCATGGACGTTAACACGATAACTTGAGCAAAAATCGACATATCTTTAATGAACTTTGTTCACGTACTTACTTGAACTCACTTTATCTTGGTATGAAAAATGAACGAAATCCGACAATGACCACGCCCACTTTTTCGATATCGAAAATTACGAAAAATGAAAAAAATGCCATAATTCCATACCAAATACGAAAAAAGGGATGAAACATGGTGAGGTAATTGGATTGGTTTATTGACGCGAAATATAACTTTAGAAAAAACTTTATAAAATGGTTGTGACACCTACCATATTAAGTAGAAGAAAATGAAAAAGTTCAGCAGGGCGAAATAAAAAACCCTTAAAATCTTGGCAGGTATTACATATATAAATAAATTAGCGGTATCCAACAGATGATGTTCTGGGTCACCCTGGTCTACATTTTGGTCGATATCTGGAAAACGCCTTCACATATACAACTACCACCACTCCCTTTTAAAACTCTCATTAATACCTTTAAATTGATACCCATATCGTACAAACACATTCTAGAGTCACCCCTGGTCCACCTTTATGGCGATATTTCGAAACGGCGTCCACATGTGGAATTAAGCATCACTCCCTTTTAAAATACTCATTAACACCTTTCTTTTGATACCCATATTGTACAAACAAATTCTAGGGTCACCCCTGGTCCACCTTTACGGCGATATCTCGAAACGGCGTCCACCTATGGAACTAAGGATTACTCCCTTTTAAAATACTCATTAACACCTTTCATTTGATACCCATATCGTACAAACGCATCCTAGAGTCACCCCTGGTCCACCTTTATGGCGATGTCTCGAAAATGCGACCACCTATACAACTACCACCACTCCCTTTTAAAACCCTCATTAATACCTTTAATTTGATACCCATATCGTATAAACAAATTCTAGGGTCACACCTGGTCCACCTTTATGGCGATATCTCGAAACGGCGTCCACCTGTGGAACTAAGCATCACTCCCTTTTAAAATACTCATTAACACCTTTCTTTTGATACCCATATTGTACAAACAAATTCTAGGGTCACCCCTGGTCCACCTTTATGGCGATATATCGAAACGGCGTCAACTTATGGAACTAAGGATTACTCCCTTTTAAAATACTCATTAACACCTTTCATTTGATACCCATATCGTACAAACGCATTCTAGAGTCACCCCTGGTCCACCTTTATGGCGATATTTCGAAAAGGCGACCACCTATACAACTACCACCACTCCCTTTTAAAACCCTCATTAATACCTTTAATTTGATACCCATATCGTATAAACAAATTCTAGGGTCACACCTGGTCCACCTTTATGGCGATATCTCGAAACGGCGTCCACCTGTGGAACTAAGCATCACTCCCTTTTAAAATACTCATTAACACCTTTCTTTTGATACCCATATTGTACAAACAAATTCTAGGGTTACCCCTGGTCCACCTTTATGGCGATATCTCGAAACGGCGTCCACCTATGGAACTAAGGATTACTCCCTTTTAAAATACTCATTAACATCTTTCGTTTGATACCCATATTGTACAAACGCATTCTAGGGTCACAACTGGTCCACCTTTATGGCGATATCTCGAAACGGCGTCCACCTGTGGAACTAAGCATCACTCCTTTTTAAAATACTCATTAACACCTTTCTTTTGATACCCATATTGTACAAACAAATTCTAGGGTCACCCCTGGTCCACTTTTATGGCGATATCTCGAAACGGCGTCCACTTATGAAACTAAGGATTACTCCGTTTTAAAATACTCATTAACACCTTTCATTTGATACCCATATCGTACAAACGCATTCTAGAGTCACCCCTGGTCCACCTTTATGGCGATTTCTCGAAAAGGCGACCACCTATACAACTACCACCACTCCCTTTTAAAACCCTCCTTAATACCTTTAATTTGATACCCATATCGTACAAACAAATTCTAGGGTCACACCTGGTCCACCTTTATGGCGATATCTCGAAACGGCGTCCACATGTGGAATTAAGCATCACTCCCTTTTAAAATACTCATTAACACCTTTCTTTTGATACCCATATTGTACAAACAAATTCCAGGGTCACCCCTGGTCCACCTTTATAGCGATATCTCGAAACGGCGTCCACCTATGAAACTAAGGATTACTCCCTTTTAAAATACGCATTAACACCTTTCTTTTGATACCCATATTGTACAAACAAATTCTAGGGTCACCCCTGGTCCACCTTTATGGCGATATCTCGAAACGGCGTGCACCTATGGAACTAAGGATTACTCCCTTTTAAAATACTCATTAACACCTTTCTTTTGATAGCCATATTGTACAAACAAATTCTAGAGTCAACCCTGATCCACCTTTATGGCGATATCCCTAAATGGCGTCCACCTATAGAACTATGGCCCACTCCTTCATAAAATACTCTTTAATGCCTTTCATTTGATACACATGTCATACAAACACATTCCAGGGTTTCCCTCGATTCATTTTCCTACATGGTTATTTTCCCTTATGTTGTCACCATAGCTCTCAACTGAGTATGTAATGTTCGGTTACACCCGAACTTAACCTTCCTTACTTGTTTTGTTTTGTTTTTTTGTTTTTTGTGAATAAAAAACAAGCAAAAGATTTTACCTCTAGATCTGAGGAACAACTTTTTAATCAAGGAATTGAAGTAAATGCTAATTAATTTCTTCACTCCGCCCATTATAGCTTGAGGGCAAATTACCTCATAAAATTTTAGGTATAATAAAAATTGAACAAACCGATTTATTTATTTGAGAACGATCATGTGATATGTGTACAATAACTGTATTTTCAAGGAAAAAATAGAGAAAACTGCAAAGGCTATACTTAATTAGTTCTATCTGTTTTCAAACTGCTAATTAGTTCTATTGTATTCTCCTGTCACAAAACCATAGTTGGGGGCAGTGCACTAAATTTTGAGCAACAACACTACTCAAAACTAAGTGGATTGAATAATCAAGATCTTGTATTAAGAGTTAACATCTTGTATTAAGTTTAAACATCTCTACATCTTTAACACATTCGTATAATTTAATGAGCTTATGACAACATCTATAGGAAATAGAAATTGAGTTTACATCGCTACAAAGAAAAAAGGGTGCTTGTACTTATGTTCGCGCATGAGAAGTTATACTTCTTTGTCATCATACAAATATAGTTTTTGACTGCACGCTAATAATTAATTTCAATAAAAGAATAAGAGGGCTGGAAAAACATCGCCAGTTTAAATTTGATAAATTTAATATATAAAAATTGTGTTTCCTCACATTAATTGTTATTATTTTTAAATAAACCACACGTACAAAAGCAATATATTGTCACGGATATTAATATCACTAAGTTATACCATCACTAAGGCGATGCCAAGGCCGCGATAAGCAGTATTTACGTCAATAATCAAATCATGTATACACATATATAAGGCAGCCGAAAGATGTCACACACAGATGCATTTACTTATACGCCTATGTATGCACGAGAGACTGTAAACTACAAACATTCACATCAATAATTCAACATTATGTATCTACATAAACGAATAAATAATTGCGTCTACACATATGTACGTATACGAGCAGCGGAGCGGCAATGCACAAACACATGCATATATCTTATCTGAGTTATCACAAGAGAGAGCAATAATTTGTGCACGTAGTTGTGGCTGGCGATTTTGTAGCCGAAACTAACTAGTAACTTCTGGAAATCGAAGAGCCTAGAAGTATGCAGCGTAAACTATAAAAGCGGGGCAGGCGAGTAAGAAGTAATTCAGTTTGATTTGAGATTTCAATTAAGCGCTATCTAGCGAGCTATAGCAGAATTATTTTGAATAGTAGAGTTTCATTTGAGCTATCAATCAGTTTGGTTATTAAGCCGGCGAGTAGCAAAGTATAAGTGTTATTGTGAAGTAATTTAATAAAGGCCATTTTTCCATTGTTCAATATTGGAGTTATTTATTCAACAGTTTAGTGATTCGAACTTAGCAGAGGATTGCAAATAAGAGGATTTGCGGCAGATTCGTTACAATTGGTGTCAGAAGAGGAATTGTTGAATAAATTCCAGAGGAAAACAAGGACATGGCAAAGTTCAGTGAATTGAAGATCCAGCAACTAAAGAAGGAGTTGGAGAGCCGTGGATTGAATACAAGCGGCGTTAAACTTGAACTTCAGGCACGGCTACGAGAGGCAATGGAAGCAGAAGGAATTGATGTGGACGAGTATGTCTTTTATCCTGATGTGGACGAGACAACAACAAAAATTTAAGAGAAAAACGAAACATCGCAGACAATTACCAGCACAGACTTGAACATGATATTGGCTGCAATAACTGCTCAAACATCGATAGTAACATCCAAGATGGAAGCGCAAGAGGCACGTATAACAGAAATGTCGTCACAAATATCCACCAACATGTCATCACAACTAGAAGAACAGAAAACGTATATGTCATCTCAACTGGAAGAACGGAAAACTTATATGTCATCACAGATGGAATCCCAAGAGACACGAATAACATCGAAGATTGAAGCACAAGAACCGCGTATGTCAGAAATGTCGACACAGATTACATCGAAGATGGAAGCACAAGAGGCACGGATATCCGAAATGTCGGCTCAAATTTCAGCACAGATATCATCGCAGATCTCTGCTCAACTTGAAGAGCAAGAAGAACGTATTTCCTCGAAGTTGGAGGCGCAAGATACAAAAATTTTACAGTTTGAAGAAAAAATCGAGGCCGAGGTGGATGCTTTGAGAGGACGTATCGAGCAGTTGCAACTAAATCGCCCAGCAGTTTCAACTAGTAATCCAAAGGTAAAGACACCATCCTTTGATGGTTCTGTTCCTTTTCAGGTCTTTAAGCTACAGTTTGAGAAGACCGCAGCAGTGAACCAATGGAATGCTGAAGATAAAGTTGCAGCTCTGTTCGTGGCACTGAAAGGGCCTGCCGCGGAAATCTTACAGACTATTCCAGAGTACGAACGGAACAGTTATGACGCATTGATGGCTGCTGTAGAACGGCGATACGGAAGCGAACACAGGAAACAGGTATTTCAAATAGAATTGCAAAACCGCTACCAAAAAGCTAACGAGACTTTGCAGGAGTTTGCTTCGGACATTGAAAGATTGGCTCATCTTGCAAATGCGGATGCACCCGTGGAATACACGGAAAGAGTGAAGATTCAGAGCTTTATAAATGGCATACGGGACGTCGAAACGAAGCGAGCCACATACGCGAACCCAAAGCAAACATTTTCTGAAACGGTATCCCATGCATTGACTCAGGAAACGGCGTCATTATTGAGTAAACCAGCATACAAAGCTCATCGTGTGGAAGTAGAAAGGCCGGAGTGGGTAGATACAATTTTGGAAGCTCTGAAGGGATCACAACAGAAAAATGCCGGAGTTATGAAATGTTTCAAGTGCGGTAACCCAGGTCACATTGCACGTCATTGCAGTAGCAATTCCAATAGTTCCAACAATGTGGGTGGCCGTAAACGCAGAGCTGAAGGAGACAAGCAAATCTCCAAATCCACTCAATCGTTAAACTAAAGCGAGTCAGCCGCAAGGGGCGACAGCTGGCTCCCTCAATTGAATGCCCCATAATCTCTATCTCGCAAACTGGTAGAAGGTCAAGCAATCTTACTGTCGGAGGACATGTGGATGGAAAGGAACGTTTACTGACTGTAGATACGGGTGCATCCCATTCCATCATTCGATCAGATTTAGTCAACAAGAAGATAAGACCATTGCTTGGAGCAAGATTACGTACAGCCACGGGAGAGGACACCCAGGTAATTGGAGAAGTAGAATGTGAAGTAGCAATTGGGAACGTCACGGTACTTCACAATTTTATAGTGGCAGGTATTGTTGATGAAATCATAATTGGAGTGGACTTCTTAATCAACCAAGGCATCAAGATCGATATGCAACGCAAGACGATGCGATATAAGAACATGGATGTGCCACTTAATTTCGGCTACGAGAGAGGCTACAGCAGTAAACGAGTGCTGGTGGAAGAGAGTCAGCAAATACCACCAAAATCAGAAGCAGTCATCTGGGCAAAGGTAGATGGAGATTGTGGGACAAACAAATTGTGGGTTGTCGAAGCAGCAAATAAATCAGCACTGAACATACTTTTAGGAAAAACCCTGGCTATGACAAAACAAGATGGACGTATTCCGGTAAGAGTACTCAATGAGTTCAATTCACCATTCAATTTGACCAAAGGAGCTATTTTGGAAGATGCCAAGAGGCCGAAGTAGTTATTAACTGTGAACAGCTCCAGGAATACGTTTCATCTAGTAATACTGGTCTTTCAAATGATATCACGGCATGGACGCATGGGCTAGAGGAAGCCTATCAGAGTAAGGCAAAACAACTGCTCATAAAATACGCGAACATATTTGACCAGGATGGTTCCAAACCAGGCCGCACCAATGTTGTGAAACATCAAATTGACACTGGAGATGCGAGGCCGATCCGTCAAGCTCCACGTAGTGTTCCACTGGCGAAGCGGGAAGCTGTGAGTCAAATCATACAAGAAATGAGTGACAGCGGCGTCATCGAACCATCAGCTAGTCTATGGAGCTCACCGGTAGTACTTGTAAAGAAGAAGGATGGAAAAATGAGGTTTTGCGTGGACTACCGAAAGTTGAATGACGTTACGAAAAAGGATAGCTACCCGTTACCAAGAATTGACGACACTCTGGACTCGCTATCTGGTACGAAATGGTTTTCCACACTGGACTTGAAAAGCGGCTACTGGCAAGTTGAGGTGAAGGAGGAAGATAAAGAGAAAACAGCCTTCAGTGTCGGTGATGGTCTTTGGCAATTTACAGTGATGCCTTTTGGACTTTGTAATGCACCAGCTACTTTTGAGAGACTCATGGACCAGGTACAGAAAGGACTGCATTGGAAAACATGCTTAGTGTACCTGGACGACATCATCGTATTGGGCAAGAGTTTTGATGAACATCTTAAAAACTTGGAGGAAGTTTTCCAGAGAATAGCTGGCGCTGGTCTGAAGTTAAGTCCCAAAAAGTGTACGCTGTTTAAAAAGGAAGTAAATTATTTGGGCCACAAGGTAACGACAGAAGGTGTCTGTACAGCGAATGAAAAGATAGAGGCAGTAAAGGATTGGCCAAGTCCACAGAATCTGCATGAATTGAGAAGTTTCCTTGTGTTGTGCACATATTACCGCCGATTTGTACCAAATTTTGCCAGCGCAGCCCATAGTCTCCACGAGCTAACAAAGAAAAATAAAGCTTTTGAATGGAAGAAGGACCAAGAAGTAGCTTTCCAAACATTGAAAGAGCGGTTGTGCACTGCCCCAATGTTGGCATACCCGATTCCAGGAGCAACGTTTATTCTAGATACAGATGCGAGCGGATATGCTATAGGAGGCGTTTTATCACAACTGGTCGATGGACAAGAGAAGGTAGTTGCATATTACAGCCGTTCAATTGGAAAACCAGAGAGGAACTATTGCGTTACACGTAGAGAGCTGTTGGCATTGGTAGAGTGCATTAAACATTTTCACAAATACCTCTACGGCCAGCGATTCCGTGCCAGGACAGATCACGCAGCGTTGAAATGGCTTCTGCAGTTCCGTAATCCGGAAGGACAATTGGCACGGTGGATCGAGCGACTACAAAGCTATGACTTTTCCATTGAGCATCGAAAAGGTAGTACCCATGGAAATGCTGATGCAATGTCACGAAGACCATGTAGTCTGGAATGCAAGCACTGCTCAAAGGCCGAGGCTATAGAAGACATTATAGATGTCCGGCTAATGACTATAACGTGTACGGATGAATGGGACAAGGAACAACTAAGAAAGTGTCAGCTAGAAGATACAGATCTGACCAAACAGAGAGGAGATGTCAGCAGAGAATCCCATTGCGAAGTCATATTGGGCACAGTGGAACAGTTTAAAATTGATATCCGGTTGCTTGCATCGAGTATGGGAGAGTGAGGATGGTCAATGCAAGAAGAAACTGATAGTTGTTCCCAGGAAGAGGATTCCTGACGTGCTCAGCGAGCTGCACAATGGTCCAAGTGGAGGTCATCTTGGAATCACGAAGACACTCGAAAAAATTAAGCAGAGATTCTATTGGGTTGGTTGCCGTCAGTCGGTCACCGAGTGGATTGCCAACTGCGAGGTATGCAACAGAGCGAAAGGGCCCAAAACCCGAAGTCATGGCCAGATGAAGCAGTATATTTCAGGTGCACCATTTGAAAGGATCGCCATGGATGTCGCAGGTCCATTTCCTACTAGCAACCGCGGAAACAAATACGTACTGGTGGTTATGGATTATTTCATTAAATGGCCAGAGGTATACCCAATCCCAAACCAAGAAGCAGAAACAATAGCAGAAGTGGTTAAAAACGAATGGGTTGCAAGGTATGGTGTACCAATGGAGTTACATTCTGACCAAGGCAGGAATTTTGAATCAGCTGTGTTCCAAGAAATGTGCAAGAAGTTGGGCATTCGAAAAACACGGAGAACTGCATTGCATCCTCAGTCCGATGGTATGGTGGAACGCTTCAATAGAACATTGGAGGAGCATTTAAGGAAAGTAGTAGACAAGTACCATAAGGACTGGGATACACACATATCATTATTCTTGATGGCCTACCGATCGGCAGTACATGACACAACGGGCCAAACTCCCGCAAAGGTAATTTTTGGCAATGACCTTCGACTGCCAGCTGATTTGAAGTATGGGATAGATGCCGATGCAGAGAGGAATGTCAAGAAATCCACTGGTGTCTTGGAAGAAGAGCTGAGAGAGATACACGATCTGGTAAGGCAACGAGCAAAGATTATGAGTGACAAGATGAAAGCGAGGTACGATAAAGCAGATAATTCGGAAGGGTTTCAGGAAGGAGATTTGGTGCTGCTATTCAACCCACAACGAAAAAAAGGTTTGTCCCCGAAATTGCAGTGTAACTGGGAAGGCCCATACAAAGTTGTAAAACGGATCAACGATGTAGTGTACCGCATACAAACCACTACCAAACCACGAACCAAAATGAAAGTGGTTCATTTGGAGAGATTAGCAGCGTTTAGATCGAGAGATTTGTCTGACCGGGACGATCAGACTTAGGTGGAGGGCAGTGTCACGGATATTAATATCACTAAGTTATACCATCACTAAAGCGATGCCAAGGCCACGATAAGCAGTATTTACGTCAATAATCAAATCATGTATACACATATATAAGGCAGCCGAAAGATGTCACACACAGATGCATTTACTTATACGCCTATGTATGCACGAGAGACTGTAAACTACAAACATTCACATCAATAATTCAATCATTATGTATCTACCTACATAAACGAATAAATAATTGCGTCTACACATATGTACGTATACGAGCAGCGGAGCGGCAATGCACAAACACATGCATATATCTTATCTGAGTTATCACAAGAGAGAGCAATAATTTGTGCACGTAGTTGTGGCTGGCGATTTTGTAGCCGAAACTAACTAGTAACTTCTGGAAATCGAAGAGCCTAGAAGTATGCAGCGTAAACTATAAAAGCGGGGCAGGCGAGTAAGAAGTAATTCAGTTTGATTTGAGATTTCAATTAAGCGCTATATAGCGAGCTATAGCAGAATTATTTTGAATAGTAGAGTTTCATTTGAGCTATCAATCAGTTTGGTTATTAAGCCAGCGAGTAGCAAAGTATAAGTGTTATTGTGAAGTACTTTAATAAAGGCCATTTTTCCATTGTTCAATATTGGAGTTATTTATTCAACAGTTTAGTGATTCGAACTTAGCAGAGGATTACAAATAAGAGGATTTGCGGCAGATTCGTTACAATATATATAAGATTGAATGAATTGCCTGAGTGCATAAACATTAGTATATACATACATTTAAACATACCAAAAATAGAGGTGTTATTTCTATTTTGTTGGTACATACATACGTACATCCGTATACATATGTTCATTCTACTCAAAGCATGTTTGAGCGTTCAATTTACAGCGAACATACACTCGAACAGCATTTTCAAACATGTGATTTTTGTGTCACATTTTTTAAAATTTCACCTAATAAATTTTTCATAACGCGCCTAAAGAAGTATAACTTCAAAACGACTAAGCAGCGCCGAAAACTTGCGACAATACCAGCCTTATCCAATAGGTTGTGAGGTCTTGAAATAATGCCTCTAAATATGTTACAATCTATGTTCTCAATACATAATCCTTCCAAAGACTTTACTCGAGTCTGCGCCACGTATGCTTGTCCCACCCCCAACTCCAAAATATTTTGGTGTCACTTCTACCGGACTGTATGTAATATTTGTTCCAAAAATGAGCCAAATCGCACAACATAGGTCGCTTTCTATTCTTGTGTGTATTATGTGTTCCAAATATAGACCAAATCGGACCACAAATACGATTTTTTTGAATATCTCGATCCTTGCGCCACCTAGCGACGATTTTTTTCATAGGTCGCTTTCTATTCATGTATGTATTATGTGTTCCAAATGTGAACCAAATCGGACCACAAATACGATTTTTTGAAATATTTATATCCATGCGCGATCTATCGGAGTTTTGTCCTTATTATTGCATTGTCATCGGGTTCTGAACTATTTTCCAAGTTTCAAGCTTGTAGCTTATCGGGAAGTTACTTAAATTTTAATTACAAAATTCGTGCCGGCCAGTCAAGTCAAGCTAAATAAAACCGTTTAAAAAACACATCAATTAGCGTCAAACTTTATCCAAATTTTACCCACCTTAATACACGTGCATACTACCCGACTATAATGCCCATATTTAACATTCGTAGCAGGAATAGGAGTAAGTAAGTCGCTGTAATGCAGGAGCATCATGACCGACAAATAAAAACAGTATGTAAACACTCTTACCATATAAGTAGACGTGTCATTGTGTACTCGCCTTAATGGAAAAGCACACTTGCAAACACGGATGCAAACATTTTGTAGGCATAGGCGTATGTATAATCATCGTTCGGGTATATGAGTCCTCAAGACTTGTCAATGATCGCCCTTAATGCACATTCATTTACAGATACACACACACGCACATACAACAGCCCGTATTGAAATATTGAGACAGAAAAGGTTTCAAAAGCTAATTCAGAAAATGAATGCATCATACATACCGATGTACTTACATAAATGTACATACATATGTACATAAAGGCTAAAAATATTATTTAATGCATTTCTACTCAATAAAGATCCAAAATAAAAACAAGTAAGGAAAGCTGAGTTCGGGTGTAACCGAACATTACATACTCAGCTGAGAGCTTTGGAGACAAAAATAAGGGAAATCACCATGTAGGAAAATGAACCTAGGGTAACCCTGGAATGTGTTTGTACGATATGGGTATCAAATGGAAGGTATTAAAGAGTATTTTAAAAGGGGGTGGGCCTTAGTTCTATAGGTGGACGCCTTTTCGAGAAATCGCCATAAAAGTGGACCAGGGGTGACTCTATAATGTGTTTGTATGATATGGGTATCAAACTAAAGGTATTAATGAGGGTTTTAAAAGAGAGTGGAGGTAGTTGTATATGTGAAGGCGTTTTCGAGATACTGACCAAAATGTGGACCGGGGTGACCCAGAACATCATCTGTCGGTTACCGCTAATTTATTTTTATATGTAATACCACGAACAATAATCTGCCAAGATTCCTAGGGCTTTTGATTTCGCCCTGCAGAACTTTTTCATTTTCTTCTACTTAATATGGTAGGTGTCACACCCATTTTACAAAGTTTTTTCTAAAGTTATATTTTGCGTCAATAAACCAATCCAATTATCATTTTTCATCCCTTTTTTCATATTTGGTATAGAATTATGGCGTTTGTTTCATTTTTCGAAATTTTCGATATCGAAAAAGTGGGCGTGGTCATAGTCGGATTTAGCTCATTTTTATTGCCAAGATAAAGTGAGTTCAGATAAGTACGTGAACTGAGTTTAGTAAAGATATATCGATTTTTTCTCAAGTTTATAGTTTATAATAGTTTATAGTTTATTTATTTGCCCAAACTAATATAATATTTACAGATTTCTTAGGCTTATAATTTAGTGTTATCCTAACATACCTTAGTATTTATCTAGAAGTTTAAAATTTTGTGTATATTACAATGACTTAATTTTGTACAACAAAAGCATAGCTTATGTTAATTTAAAATTAATGTTTTCCAAAAAAAGGGCTAAAAAGAAATATCATTATCTGCTGTTAAATGTAAAAATTGTTAGTGATTGACTATTTTATTTATGTTATTGTGTTGTTGCCACAAATTGTGCAACATTATATACAAGGTTTTGCTGGTTAACATTATACGTATTGTATCTCCTATGGTAGTAAACAACTTTGCTGTTATGATATGTAATGTTGTTTTGTTTTAATATTTTTATATACAAAGGTGATAGGTATTTTTCTTTTAGTGGTAATACTATATCATTTTGTTTCAGTACATAGTTTTGTATTAGTTCATTATCTACATATGACAAGTTGTTAACAAAGCGTTCAGATGTTTTGATCAAGAAGCTATCAATTCGCGCTATTTTGCAAGCTTTATACAAATATTTATTTGAGAATCTTTTCCGGAATGTACCCCCCGAGTACGGGTGTCGATTGATTCCACCACATATTCTTAGCATATACCTTTCAAATACGCGTAGCCTTTCCATTTGGCTGGAAGAAATGTTAAACCAAATGGGATGAGCGTACGATAATATAGGCCTAATTATTTGTTTATAAATGTTAAGTTTAATATTGTTTTTTAAGCTAGCTGGACGTCTTAGCAAGTTTGCATAGCTAAAAAACATTTTTTTTGCTTTTGCAAGGATGTAGTCTAGATGTTTTTTAAAGGTAAATCTATCATCTATTACCACTCCTAAATATTTAATTTGAGTTTTTACTCTAACATTTTCTTCACCTATTTTGACTTGAGGAACATATTTTCGTGCATTTGGGTACAAGTTTTTTCGCAATCCCTTAATAATCGTGCATTCACTCTTGCGTGTGTTGATCTTTATTTTCCATTTCAAGAAGTATTCATTTAGTTTGTTAAGGTATAAGTTCATTTCATCATTAGCTTTAGCTATTTGCCTCTGAGATCCCAAAACTAAAATGTCATCTGCGTATATAAGGACTTTTATATCACAGGAATCGGAGTGAGCTTTTGTTGGTGGGTCTGGAAAGTCTGCAAGAAAGATATTGTACAACACCGGTCCGAGCAAAGAGCCTTGTGGTACACCTGCACTTACATCTCGTATGATAGAGTTGTTGTCGTCATTTTTCGTAATTTTCGATATCGAAAAAGTGGGCGTGGTCATAGTCGGATTTCGTTCATTTTTTATACCAAGATAAAGTGAGTACAGGTAAGTACGTGAACTAAGTTCAGTAAAGATATGTCGACTTTTGCTCAAGTTATCGTGTTAACGGCCATGCGGAAGGACAGACGGACGACTGTGTATAAAAACTGGGCGTGGCTTCAACCGATTTCGCCCATTTTCACAGAAAACAGTTATCGTCATAGAAGCTATGCCCTTACCAAATTTCACAAGAATTGGTAAAGTTTTGTTCGACTTATGGCATTAAAAGTATTCTAGACAAATTAAATGAAAAAGCCACGCCCATTTTGAAATTTTCTTTTATTTTTGTATTTTGTTCCATTCATATCATTGCTGGAGTTGAATGTTGACATAATTTACTTATATACTGTAAAGATGCTAAATTTTTTTTTTAAATTTGACTTTTAAAATTATTCTTTTAAAAAGTGGGCGCGCTCGTCATCCGATTTTGCAAATTTTTTTTAGCACACATATAGTAATAGGAGTTCCGTTCCTGCCATCATGATATCTTCAACGACTGCCAAATTACAGCAAAACTTTTAAATTACCTTCTTTTAAAAGTAGGCGGTGCCACGCCCATCATCCAAAATGTTATTAATTTGCTATTCTGCGTCATAAGGTCAACCCACCTACCAAGTTTCATCGCTTTATCCGTCTTTTGTAATGAATTATCGTACTTTTTCGGTTTTTCGAAATTTTCGATATCGATTTCGATGATTTCGTTCATTTAAATAGCGATCTCAGGTAAGTAGCCAGGAACTTATATACCAAATTTCATTAAGATACCTCAAAATTTACTCAAGTTATCGTGTTTACGGACAGGCGGAAGGACGGACGGCATGGCTAAATGGATTTATTTTTTCGCCCAGATCATTTTGACATATATAAGTATATATCTATCTCAATTAGTTTATGCCGTTACGGATTACCGTTATGCGAACAAAATTAATATGCTCTGTGAGCTCTGCTCAGCTGAGTATAAAAATATAGCTTGATATCCGACGCGACGTTCAGTGGCTCAAGCAAGGAACTTGATTTGCTTGCTGTCGTATCACGTTCGTCAAAGCAGCGTAATTAAGTTACAGTCAGCATAAACATGACAACCACCGAATCAATGGCGACAGGAACAGTGGCGACAAATTAAAACTCGACATTAAGCTTAATTAAAACTGCTGATGTGGAGAGTTGTTGGAATAAGTAAAAGAAGAACCAAAATGCATTTTGGAACACAAACACCAAAAGAGCGTAATGAGATGAAAACGTGAGTTTACATCCAACAAATTAGCTTGCGTTAATACTAACAATCAGAAACCCCAATGTGGGTTAATAAGGTTCTTTCAAATGACGTTGAGCAACACCAACAGGTCTGTAAGAATTGGGAAGGATACTCCGAGCCATTCGAAACGATACGAAGCTTCAGACTACCCGAAACCCTTTTGTGGGATTTCTTTCTTCTTGAGAAATAAAGTCATCGCACGGCGAACAAAACTCACACACTTAAAGTCGCTCATTACACATGTCCAGATGTATGGCTCGGAATCATTGACGGCGTGGAGGGAAGATAAGAGGGCTCTTTGAGTTCTTCGGAAGATTTACGGTGCTATCCGTGATGCCAACTACGAAAACTGAGCTGTATTGGAGGAGATTAGAGCGTTTCTCTTTCAATTTACGTCATGCTCTTTTTAAGTTTTTCAAACAAACTGATAGATCGGGACCAACACATTTTATGCCAACTCCGAACGGCAGCAGCAAGGAAAATGAGTTTTCACTGAGAAGCTTTTCATGGCTGAAATACACTCCGAGTGCTTTCCAAACGATTACCGAGGAGCGACCCCGTTTAGAAGAACCTTTTTCTAATTGAAACATTTTTTTCTTACATTTGTGATGTTGCTTTGCTTAGGGCTTGAGCCTAAGACCTTCGGTGTGGTAGGTGGAGCACGATACCACTACACTACGGCAGATGTGAAGACAGTCCAGCGAATAAAAACCGCATTTCCCACATCTGCTATCAGTAACTTGGCAGTGTCCACTCAGAATACCCATCAAGAACCCACATACCCTCTTTTAAACGATAAGAGTAACTTCGTTAGTCTAAGGTTGTAAGACACATGATTTCCGACAGTTTGCAGTTCCACGTTTGGTTCCACGCCTATCCTGCTAGGACGAGCAACTCTCGCCTACTTTTAATCCTACTCAATCTCATTCGGGCGTCTGCGGTGCACGTTTCGAGAAATCCGCCTAAATAACTATAGCATTGCCAAATCTAAAGAGCTGGACAAGGAAAAGAAGAAATGACCATCTTGATGCAGCGGCGAACTCACGCAGAAAAAGTCAAAAGTTCTTAAGTTGTATCATGATACTTCGCAACTAAGTTATGGCGACCATACGATATGGCACTACAAGAAAACTATAAGGATAGCTAAGGCCGAATCCTTCTATTACATTCTGTCCAAAGAACAAAAAAAAGATCACTTCTTGAGAGAAGAGAACAGGGTAGATGCGAAATTTACTGAGAACTCAATAAACATCCTCATGAACCCTCATTTCCTGCACCCGTACAATGTGCCACTCAAGAACTACAAGAAAACTATAAGGATAGTGAAGGTCGACTACATTACTTCTGCTCATCGATTAAAAACAGCCAGAAACCGTCATGACTCTGTAAGACTCTATCCAAAGAACTACATAAAGATTACATAGTTAGAGGAGAGAGCAGGGTATGGGCGAAATTCGCTGAAAACTTAATCAACACCCACATGAACGCTCATTTCCCTCACTGTGAAAACATTTTAGCTAGCCGCTTTGAAAATTGATGTTGCAGAAGCTTGGTGAGCCTATAATTATCTGGATTGGATGGTATATAGAGATATTATTACTTCAGCCTATGCTCCTCAAAGTGGTGGAAGGTCCCAGTAATGCAGGACCTTCACATGCGTTGAACTACAACTTGTTCGGTGGTAAGACTTCGTGAGCATGACTGTTAGAACTCGAGACAGTATGGTCACTGTAGTATCCTCAGCACGCCTTCCGGAGTTGCTTCGCCATAAAATTACCACAAGCCATCACTGAGTTTAAGCTGGGTTTTTCGGTAAGATTCCATTCAAGTACTAGGGAGACTAACTTCATAAAGCAGGAGCTTTGGTGGATGCTACTGGATGCAAACGCGGTTAGTTATGGTACAAGGAGAACAGCCGGCCTTCTAATTGAGTGAATGAAAGAAATATTTAAAATTTTTGACACAATCATAGGGCACTGATCCCATGGCGATACCTTAAGGTAATGGGGATAAGATTCAACAGGAATTGCAGCGATAAGAACTGCTCGACCTGCGCGTATATCCAGCTCTGGCACACATTAGGTTTCAAACTCTATGCAGCTCTATAAGCTATAAACCGTGGGAATTTATGGCAATTGAAAATTGCTCCAAACCAAATACATAGTTCGAGTCGCAGCCAACATTAAATGGTTCCAAGAAAAAGTGCATCAAAATAGGGCCCGTATGGCCCGTGCGGTAAGGTATCAAAAGTCTAAACCTTTGTAAGCTGAAGCTGAATGAAGAGTGTTAAGGCCGTTCGATAGGGACAAAATAATGAAGGGAATGTTGCCACCTTCGGTACAGATAACTGCTTGGGCTGTCATTAGGCTTTTAAAATGTTCAATGAGACTATCCATGGGAAAGTTTTATTAGGAAAGCTATTTGGAATGCTCTTTAAGCAGAGAGTATGAAAGTCCATAAAAAGGAAAAAAAATCTCCTTGAAAAGGCGGTCCTTCGTTGGTGTTGTAATTGATCTTATTGTTATTGGTTTTTTTGGTTTCGCTGATCCGAAGTCCCATCACAGTAGACTTCTCTCATCTCTACTTGCGACAGGATTTGATTAACTGCACAACTTTTCGGTGTTTAAAATGTTGTTTTCCCTCAACAACAATATTCTACAATCACAGCACATCGCTTTTAAATCTTAAGAGATGGCAGCTTTAACTCAGTAGTGTCCAGCAACAACTTGACGAATACAGAACAAATAATGTGGTAAACACTTTAGTGATCTGAAGTCTTAATTCTTCAAAGCCTTCCGCTACTAAGCCTAACCTTTTGAACCTGTGTTTCGGACACATCAATACGACTTACAACTATACGAAACCCGACGCACATTCAAACGAATGATCATACCCAATGAGTGTTTATCATGCCATCATTCCCGTTTAGAGCTACTGTACTTGATTGCCATGCCAAGTAGTAAATAAACATTGACAAAGGTGCCAACATATGAAAGTAAATCCCAAGCAGTAAAACAACAAAGTCTAATCTAAGGAATACTAATTAACTATTGTGCTAAAATAGAATTAGTACGAAAAGAAGCAGTCAAAACGCAAACTTCTAGAGTTAGTAGCGGTGTCAAAACACATGTGTAGCTCCATATTATCGCCCTGCCAGCATGGTTTTGTGCCGCGTAGATCAACTACTACCAACTTGGTAGAGTTTACTTATTTTGTAATGTATGGATTTTTAAACAATATGCAAACGGATGTGATTTATACCGACTTCAGTAAAGCGTTTGACTCTGTCAATCATGAGCTTTTAGTTTACAAACTTGATTTACTTGGATTTCCGAAGCATTTACTTGCACGGACTCAACAAGTTTTGTTTAAAAACAGTCTTTCTAGGTTGTTTGATGTAACGTCTGGTGTGCCTCAAGGTAGTCATTTGGGTCCGTTACATTTTACCTTGTTTATAAATGACTTACCACAAACTCTCATACATTCCCGAACTCTTATGTATGCGGATGATGTTAAACTTTGTTACTCATAATTGCCTTCGGAGTCTTCCCGTGTGGAGTTTCTTCAGGCAGACTTGGACTCCTTTCAATACTGGTGTACTGCAAATTTACTAGTTTTGAATTGCTCGAAGTGCAAACTAATGACATTTCACCCAGTGAAGCCAAGTTTGACATCGTATACGTTAAACAGCACGCGTTTGGAGCGAATATCTGTCGTAAGTGATCTAGGCGTTCTTTTTGATCCTAAACTGACTTTTAATACGCATATTTCATCAATGGTAAGCAAAGCAACTGGTATACTCGGTTTTGTGAAGCGATGGGCTAAGGATGACTAAGACCCTCTATACATCGTTGGTACGACCAATCTTAGAGTATTGTTCGTGTGTCTGGTGCCCAGGGTATCAAAACTTTATAAAAAGTATTGAGTCAGTACAGAATCAATTCATTATATTTGCACTACGTGGTCTTAACTGTGATTCTAGTGTGCATTTGCCACCATATAGAAATAGGCTTCCCCTTATAAATCTGCCAACTTTAGAAATTCGAAGAACTTTACTCGGGGTAATGTTCATTCACAAGCTCATTATGGGCGAGATCGACTCATCTGATCTTGTTAGTCGACTAAATTTTGCTGTTCCTGGTAGAACGTCCAGGCACTTTGTGCCTTTTTATTTACCACTTTTCCGGCAAAATTTTGCCAAAAATAATCCACTGTGAAGCTGGTGTTCGCACTACAACAACTTGTATAACTGCATCAGTTTGAATGTTCGTTTTCCGAATTACATAATTCAATACTGGCCTGATATTTTGTACTTTCTTTCATATGTATGGTTGAATTTAATTATTTTTAATTATAACATTAATTTTATATTTTATATATCTTAGTAGTCGACCGCATTGTGTCTGTGTCGACTTTAAACCAAATAAATAAAAAATCCAAATAAAAACTGACTTAACGTTTGATATGGGGAAGTATCTGGTTGAATGAATGTTCCCCGTCCTGGTACTCACCAATGCTTTCGGACAAAATGTCTAGGAGTAAAAGTGTAGGAAGCTCCCAAAGTTCTCAAAATAACCTATCTCAGCCTCAGCTTAGAAAATACTAGCGTGGATGTGCATGGGTCCATGTATGACGGATTCACGGACTTCGATCACATCTAGAAGGGAATTTTATGCGACTATCTTGGACTGTTTCGGGCTTTTCGCGAACATTATGGCCTGGCTTTGGAAACACTTCACGATTATTTTAAGGATCATATTTCGGTGCAATTTTGTGACGATTTCAGGGTATCTTCGGGATTATTTTCGGCATCGTTTCTAGACTATTTCAGAACCATTTTGGTACAATTATAGGATCACTTGGGGCATTTTTTTGGGACAACTTCACGATCTTTTCGAGACTATTTCGAAATAAAGTGTGACATGGGACTTATGAGGGATGGGATCTTTTTTTTTAAATATGTTTCGTAGAAAAATAATACTATGTTGACAGTTAAACACGCTCTGTATGGTATGCGTCCGAAAACAATCCAGGGGTTATCCCGTGTTGATCCCAAAATCAATCCCGAAACAGTAAAACTATTCCGAAACTGGTCTGAAACAGCCTCGAAATGATTCTGAAGTTTTTTCGACATGATAACTAAAATAATTCCAAAGTGATGCCGAAATAGTATCGAAATGATTCCAGAAATTATCTTTAAGTGATTCTGTTATAGTTCTAAAATCATTCCGCAATAGTCTCGAAATAATTCAGAAGTTGTCGCAAAATTATCCAGAGGTGATCCTGAAATTGCCCCGAAATTTCAAAACAATTCTTAAAATAATCCTTGTTTAAAAAAAAGTTCGGAAATCGTTGCAAATTTGATCGAAGTCCGTCATTTCTTTTCGCAAGGATATAAGTGCCACCAGCTCTATATTTGTTGCTATGCGCACGCATCCCCCTTTTAATAAATGTTATTTTGTGTCCATCCTTTCATGAAGCGGCACAACATCCGCATTGCTGAGATTCAAGAGACTAAACTCACAGCAAGGTCTGCAGAGCAGATGGGTAGATATAATGTCCACAGAAAAGATGGGGGCGGCCTCGCGTTTATCATACACCACTCAGTGCAATATCATATATTTGATCCGGACTTCGGCCGCAGGGACAATGTCAACCTAGAAATCATAAACATCTACATCCCTCCTTGTCACCTGCTGCCCCAGTGGATACCGTCCTTATATTAGCGCCTTACTCACTGGCGATTATCTTAGGCGATTTCAATGCCCATCACGATCTATGGCATTCAAACTTACAGGCGGACAGCAGAGGTGAGATGTTGGCGGATCAAATAGAAGACGACGTTCTGCATAATAAACGGAGACGCCCCTACTCGTATGGTAGGAAGCTGTTACAGTTCGCAAGATATGTCAATCGTGAGAGCAGGACTCGTAAACTGCGTCAACTGGCAGCCGATGGTAACATTGGCATCGGACCACCTGCCAATACTTATTTCGCTCGAGCGTACCGCCGACTTCATCGTCACCGGAAAACGCACTTTCATAAATTTTAAAAAAGGAAAATTGCATGATTCATGATTTCATAATGAATAACTGTTCGTCAGCAAATTATTGTATTGACTTACATATTGTCAATATGATCCGCGCGTAAGCTGGTTGGTATGACGAATCAATATATTGGGCGGTTTCGCAAATGCGAATGAACTCATGGTGGTTATCTGGGTCAGTTAAATATGAACGTTTGTTTGTATGTATATTTGTAACCTTAAGCGCATTCGAAGTGAGGTGAATTTCTCGCAACACTACAGTGGGATGAATACAAAACCTTAACAGACAGCCGCTTTGCTGCCGTCCCTATCCCTACTGATGCTCACCAAGGGGAGCGTGCTTCCGCAAGGTCATTGAATCCGCCTCGGCTCGCTTTATTCCCGCCGGAAGAATTCCCGAAATTCGGCATCATTTTCCGGCGGAGGCTGCAAATTTAGCGAGAGAACGTGACCTTATACGAGAGCTCGATCCCGGCGACCCCCAAATAATGGATATAAACCAACGCATCAGATTGCTTGTGGATGAACACAAGCGGGCGAAATGGGAGGAGCATCTAAGTGGTTGTAACCTCTCTGCCGGTGTGGGTAAGCTTTGGTCCACTGTAAAGTCCCTATTGAACCCGTCCAATCACAATGACAAAATTTCCATCGCCTTTGGCGGTAAAATGCTGTCGGATGCGAAAAAATGTGCGAGCGCTTTTTGCCGACAATATGTAATGCATTCTATGGTTGACAAAGTTAGACGGAGGGCCGACAGACACGCACATAAACATAAATTCAGCGCGTCCCCAATTACCATCACCGCTAAAGAGGTTGAGGATGCCATCGGTCAAGCTAAACCATCCAAATCAGCGGGCCCAGACGGCATAGCCATGCCGATGCTTAAAAGCTTAGGAAAAGAGGGTTTCAAATATTTAGCACATGTATTCAAACTGTCTCTTTCCACCTTTATCATTCCCGAAAAATGGAAAATGGCCGAGATGGTCCCGCTACTAAATCCTGGGAATCTAGCTTACATAGGAGAGTCATATCGCACGACGTACGGACGCCTGAAGCCATTTTGCTCCCCTATTTTAAAGCAAATTTGCAACTAGCCTGTCATCAGCATGGCTTTAGAAAACTTCATAGCACAACCACCGCGCTAAATGCCATTAGTACCCAGATAAATTGCGGTTTAAATCAAAACCTACACCATAGAACAGTACTCGTTGCGTTAGATCTATCAGAAGCTTTTGATACGGTTAACCATGGCACGTTACTGCAAGACCTGGAATGGTCTACCCATCCCCCAAGTCTTAAGAGGTGGACCGCAAATTATCTCTGTGGCCGACAGGCATTGGTGCAATTTAGAAACGCTACATAAAAACCAAGAAGAATTAAACAAGGGGTGCCACATTATGGTTTCCTATCCCCACTTTTATTTAATTTCTACATATCTGAGCTACCATCGCCACCAGAAGGAGTTACCATCGTTTCCTACGCCGATGACTGCACAATAATAGCCACAGGCCCAGGGCCACAGATCGATGAGTATTGCAAAGAAATAAACGGCTAACTCCCTGATCTCTCCAGTTTTTTCGCCTCGCAAACCCTGACATTATTACCGACTAAATCTTCCGCGACCTTATTTACAACATGGACGTCCCAAATGTCGATCATTTTGAACATCCACGTCAATGGCACCACGTTACCGATTGTCTTACACCCCAAAATCTTGGGTGTGACATTTGATCAGGATCTACGTTTTGGTGAATATGCAGCCGCAACTGTACCGAAAATCCATAGCTGCAATAAAATCCTCAAATCTCTTGCTGGCAGTACTTGAAGTAAAGATAAAGAAACGCTCATTACCACTTACAAAGCAATTGGCCAGCCAGAAGCTACAGGCCTGCCAAAATACTGCTCTAAGAACCACCACGGGTCGTCTTCTTATGTCTCCAGAACACCATCTACATAATGACGCGAGAATACTCCCCATTAGGGAGAGAAATGAAATGCTAACCAAACGGACGGTTCCTGTTGAATACACAGAAACCTGGGCATCCCAACAGACATCTGATTGATAAGTCAACACCGCCCAGGGGCTTAAGGAGTCATCTCCGTAAGCATTATGAGGAAATGCGACACCTGAGAACACACCCGTATGAAGCCAAAAAACACGAGCAGGTCCTCAGTGAACTCCACAAGCAGGCGTCGTACCACTATGCCCTAAACTTGCAGAAGAGGAACGCACACTCCCTAGGGAAACGCGAGTCACTCTAGCTCAATTTCGATCTGGATACTGTAACAGGTTAAACTCAATATTTCTTACACCCCTCTCATTATAGTCCACCCCTGTTGAAACAACAAGTTTCCTTGAACTCCCGTTGTTGATATTGATGACAATTTGTGATAGGTCACACCTATTGGATGGGGCGAAGCACTGCAACAACAACAACAACATGTGTCCATCCTTAATTGAACTCTCTGATACGCCATCTCCTAATGGAAAAAAATCGATGAGTCCTTGTTTTATTGTTTGAATACGAGTAGATGTGTGTTAGTTTGAATGGGAAAAAATAGGTCCCGTTTTTACTGCCCTTTTTTTCTTTTAACGCACTTTTACTAATATATTTGTAAGCTTCGCTTTTATTAATAGCGGCAACCGTTCAATTATAATATGACGTAGATCAATCTTGATAGGACTAATTCTGGTCCATTGGGAAATAGTTTAATACCGTCATCTATCTACAAGTAGACTTTCTATAGAGTTGTTCGTTAATTTAAAACTAGACCCTTTCCCTGCAGGGATGTCTTGTTTTATATCGTTGTCGGGGTTCGTCCTCCCAACTATCCATGTTTGCCAACGATTTTTGATGCAACATATCGTTTGTTGTTGCGCATGATCGACCGCCAGTCGGTAGCTGTTCGTATCGACGCTTCAATGCGGATTGCTGTACATGTTGAATTGTTGACTATTGGCGGCGATTGTTGTGTTAACGTATACCTAAATACTTGTTTTTGTTGCTTTTTGTGTGTATTGTTGGTCTAGTTGTAAGGCATGCGATCTATGGATGGCTCTACCATCCGTTGACTGACTTCCTAATTTAACTAATGATCGTCGTAATGCTTGTGATATTTGTTTGACTTGATGAACTGTGGTGTTGTGTATGTGTGTATGTGTGTATGTGCGTGTGCGTCCACTGTAGGTTTGATCTTGTATTTATGATGTATGGTTATGAAGGTTTTGAGCCCAGTTCATTACAAATTTTGCCCCTTCTTGCCGCTTTGTTGGTGGGTATTCTTGCTATGGCTATCGATTTGGTGGTCTAAAATTGACGAATTTATTTGTCAACATTTTTGTTGAAAATTTATTAACATATTGATTTTCAATTAACAGTTGTTGAGTTTAAGGCTACGCACCGCCACACACTTTGGGCCATGTTTTTCGTTCAAACATTTGTATGTGTTAGGGATGTGGAGAATATGCAATTACTAACCTTCGCGAAAGCGAATTCGTATGATAAAGAGTACATCCGGAAATGCTGAAGAAAATGCGGACCTGGAGTACTTAAAAAAAAAAAAAATTTGGTATATAGGAGTAAACTTCTGGTACGCCAGTGCAAAAACCCAATATCAAAGCCCGTAAGGCAGCTCAGGGTTTTGTGCATTTGATATTGGAAACGTTGCTATAGCAAGTATTTATAAGGGTCGGGTTCGAACCCCCGCCCCCGTGGAGATGTTGATAGAAAGTACCAAAGTTAAAATGGCGGTGTTACGGGTAAAACTTAAATAAATTAACATACGCACTTTTATTAAGAATATAAGCTTTGACCGATTTTGGCTACTAACCAATTTTCATGTCGTAAAAAAGGTACGAACAATACTTTAAATTTGTTACAGCTTGTAAAATGGGTATCTCAAGCTTAATAATTACAAAATTGAAGAAGGTGGGGTAGATGTGAGGTATTTTTCGTACCTTTTTTATGACATGTAAATTGGTTCGCAGCGAAAATCGGTCAGTAAAATATGGCTGTATATTCAAGCTTTAAACACATACAGCATAAAGAAACTAATTTTTCCCATAACTATTTCCCAACAACCGCCTAGGTTTTTTGAAAAACTCTTCTAGTACTTCGTTTACCGAAAGTGTTGTATCAATATGGATATTCAATGAAGCGAGTCCATTCAAACGTTCTTGACTGATTGTACTCCGCAAGTATGATTTTAACCTTTTGAGGGCAGCAAATGTGCGTTCTGGTGTTGCTGTCGAAACTGGTAGAACGGCTAATATGCGCAATATCTTATTTACATGTTCGAAAGCATTTGGATTCACTATCTGAAAAAATAAGATAAATAAGAAATATAGCATAATAATTTTGTAGGTAATCATAAAAATTGTACCCACCTTAAGTGCATCAAACACGTTTTTAAAATTCTGACCATCGACTCTCCTTCTTCACAATTTGACTTCCATTGCAAAGTCGGTTTTGGAGCAATTCACAACACTTTCATAAAATTCAAGCAGTTTATTGCATTTTTCAGCGTTGTATTCATTTTTGGGAAACCAAACACTGAAATTTTCGAAAATAACTTGTTGCATAATCAAAATTTTTTTTCTGGAAAAGGTTTTGCTTTTTTGGCCATCGGTAAAAATCAAAATAAATGCACCCTGCCTACATCATGTTACAATCAAATATACGACATAAAGGAATGAAGTAAACCCCCCCCCCCTCCCCCCCGCAAGTACAATCCTAGATCCGCCACTGATCAATAGAAATTTGACGCGTTCAACGTTTTTATTTAATTGTCTGAGATTTTGAAAAGGAGTATGATAACTAATACCTAGGACCTACCTAATTATTTTCTAGCTTTTAGTATTATTATTACCTAATGTAAGTATTGTTTTCATCAAAACCGTTTCACTTCAAATTTTTTTCACTATTTTTATGCAGTATTTGTATAAATATAATGATGGATATTTGATCGTTACTTTTCATAATGCAGTTTTTCTATGCATGCTTTAATTGAGTATCAATTTTCAAATAATATTAGCGCTCAACAGTAAGAATGCTCATGCAAATCAGTCCAATGCTCAGAAATATTTGCGCTGTTGATAACATACTGAATCAAACCGTACTTTATTGAATAATGTTTATTCAGAATCTTATATGATGGCAATATAAGAGAAGATTTTGTAACTTTCCTTGATGCGTACGATTCGATCGGAGAAGAAGATCTTATAAATGGAGAAAAAAATTTACAGGTGTAGGCTTGGCACACATAGTGATTTAATAATTTAGGACTACCCTTCGAAGATAGCGTTGGAATTGGAACGGATGGATGTTCTGTAATGACATCAGAAGTTAAGGAAGCTGTGCGGGAACTTATTAAAATATGTACCAATGCTAATCATTGTCCGTGTTTCAACCATTTTCTTAATAACTCGCTTGCTAAAACGTCGAAAGTTCTTCAAACAAAAGACTGTATTGCGTTGATGAAAAAAATTATCAGTTTTCCAAATCAGTCTCCGAAACGTACAATAGTTTTCAAAAAACATCTGCAGGAATCATTAAGTGGACTATGTGAAACGCGCTGGTCTGAAAAACATAATGGTATTATGCAGTTTGAAGAAAACATCGCAAAAATTGTTGCTTCGTTTCAAGAAATTTCTACTTGGCAAGATTCAACAACAACTTCTGAGGCCCGTTCTACGTTTAAATCTATTTGCGAGACAGAGTTAGTGATTTCAATGATTTGTTTGAACAATGTACTTTCTGTGACAAGACCACTAAGCCTACTTTTGCAAACACCGTCGTCAATAGATTTGAATCAAGCTTCTGAAGCATTGAGTGACACTTTGCGAACATTAAAAAACCATTGACTTGAAGTAGAAAGTCGTTTTTCGGGACTTTACAAAAAAATAGTAGCTTTAGCAGATGAGTTGAAGTTTGATATTGTCCGCACACGAATTGCTAAAAAGCAAATACATCGAGCGAATTACACTTCATCAGACGCTGAAGAGTATTATCGAAAAGCAATTTATATACATCTTCTTAATCATATCATTCTTGATTTACAAGATAGGTTACCTGAAGATACATTGCAAATTTTTAATCTTAATTTGCCAATCCCATAGCGAATCATCAAAGATAATACACTGCAAAGAGTTTGTCTAAAGAGCTTTTCCAAGATCTTGGTAAAGGATACGCATCCCTTATTGAAGGAAATAAAATTAATTTAGATGGAGAGTACGAAGTGTGGTCAGAACGCTGGTCTGATAAGCAACACAAAAAATAAAGTCCACTATCAGCTGAAAAATGTCTAAATGATTGCAATGAATATGCGTTTCCATCAATAAATGTTCTTATCAAAATTCGGGCCACGCTTCCAGCCATCAATGCTTGTGCTGAAAGGAGTTTTTCGACACTTCGCCGGTTGAAAACGTGCTTACGGTCCACAATATGCGAGAACAGAGTCACTGTTCTTGCGCTTTTAAATACCCATTTTGATTTTGAGATTGATATTGATCATATAGTTGAAAGATATGTAAAAAAAAGGGAAGCATAGAATTAAATTTACTGAATATGAACTATGCAGAAGATAAAAATGATGTCAAAAAATTGGATGTACTATTGTTAATTTGAATAACTAAATGAAACCAAATATGTGTATGAAATTATTAAACGATGTAAAAAAAATACTAATAAATTTACCCCTAAAAAATAACGGTCTGCTATACGTTTCCCTTGTTGTTTTCTTGCATTTTCACGTATAAAGTATCTTGATGTGAACTTTGTTCAAAACACATCAGCTATTGGGAGAAACAATTACTGACTGAAATTGTCCCCCCTCAAAAAGCAGCCTGGATCCGCCACTGCTTTCAAAGACTTTACTCGACTCTGCGCCACGAATGCTTGTCCCTCCTCGAACTCCAAAATATTTTGATGTCACTTCTACCGGACTGTATGTAATATTTGTTCCAAATATGAGCCAAATCAGACATCATAGGTCGATTAGTAATACGATTTTTTTTAATATATCGATCCTTGCGCCACCTATCGGAGTTTTTTTCTTATTATTGCATTATCATCGGTTTCTGAACTATATTCCAAGTTTCAAGCTTGTAGCTTATCGGGAAGTTACTTAAATTACAATTAAAAAATTCGTGCCGCCCAGGCAGCCGGCCGGCCTGTCAAGTTAAGCTAAATAAAACCGTTTAAAAACATAGACAAGTCCCACGGATCCTGCAGGAGTTTTTGTTTTTGTGCCGATTTTAAGCTGGCCTTTTTTCCGAAATTGTAACAAAGTCAAACGGATGGCCATTAAGTTAAATTAAGAAAAGCCATAAAGTCAATTGAACTTGTGACCATTTGAAGTGGTCTTAAGTCCATTGAAAGTGGTAATAACGTCAACTGAAGTTTTGGCCGATGACCTTATGGCACCCAACCGTAAAAAAAGCGTGACGTGGTCGAACTGAAGACCAATAAAATTTAAAATCTCTTGGCTTTGGACTCATGCCAGCAGTTCCACACTATGTTGGTAAGTCGGGCAATCAAACAAAATTGATGGCTTTGAAATGGAAAATCAAACAATTTGATCAGAATGAACTGAAAAATGCTGTTATCAATCAAACAAAACAAATATTTTCTTTATATTATATACTTTTTCAGACGTAACATATTATTGCTCAAAATTTTGCCAAATTTAACACAACGCACATTTTACACGTTCAAGAAGGAGTCGGCTTCAACCATGGTTTGCTTATCCCAACACTGCATTATACAAAATCCCGAAGATAAGTGTGGGCTCAAAGTCATTACTTAGTTCATTTTGTTTCAATTTTAAGTAGGCACGCAGCTTAAGGTTAAACAAAAAAACCGGTAGATAGATTTAAAACAGATTAAAAGAAACAAGAAAGAAGATGGCTTGTAGTTTGTGTATAGTTTTCGGCAGGTGATGTTATGTTTGTAGGCACTTCAATTCACATTCACACAAAAAAGAATGCCGAATGCCGAGTGGGCTTGTAGTGCTGTTCACTGGCATGAGATATGCCATATATACAACATTTGGAAATAAATTTCATACAAATTAGAGAAACAATGACAAGCAATGTGCGCTTTTTGTCTATAACAATTGGCATAAACTGCAAATACGAAATACAAAATATGTGGCAACGCTGCCAATTATTGTTATTGAGCAGTCCATGATGTAATAAAACCAGACAGGGGAACTCAGTATTACCACAACAAAAATTTTACGGCCCTCATAATTCGATCATGATTTTTAAAGTAGTAGGAAGGGAAAATTTTTGGTACTACTCGTATTTTGGTACTTTCTTACTATTTTCGTAATGTACTTAGTGAGCGGAAAAAAGCCAAACTCGATATATTTCCACAACGGAAACGGGGATATGAAAGAAAAGGGAGGAAAAAACAAAGGAAACGCGAGGAAAAAGTTGAGGAAGCTGGAGAAAAGTTCAAGCAGTAAAGAGAACAAGAGGAAGATGGATAGTGATAGTAAATGTAAGAATAAGGGTAATGGTTTGGCACAAAAGAGTAAAAAGAGGTTAATAGGAAGATTAGGTATAAGAATAATGGTAAGATTAAGAGGAATAGTGAGCGCTTGACTTGGATAATAGCAAAAACGAGAAGAGTAAGAGGAAAACCGGGAAAGTCTACGGAAGAATTTAAGGGATAGGGAAAGTGTTCGAGACTATTAGAGTTAACTAGAAAATGCAGGGGGGACAGAAAGTAAGAGAGGAAGTGGGTTAGACAAAGGAGAGGCAGGTCGACAGATGGAAAAGTCAGAACAATATCTTTTGGGTTTGATCATTCGACTTGGGGTACTTCATGTTTGTCTTAACGTTTCCACGGTTAGTCAGACCTATATAAAATAAAATTCTGATAAGCAAAAGTTTTTGTTTGTTATTAGGTAAATCTATAAGCTCTGATTTGTTGCAGCATAGTTGCTTTAAAACTTCTGCCACTATATATTTTTACCCCAGTTAGCTCTTTTTGCTCAATGAGGAACGCTTCCCAAGTTTTCGTATTACAGGCTTCCCAGAAACTTATCCCCAACTTTATGATATTGTACCAGATCGTCATTGACGTCAGCAGTATGCATGTGTCAATATTCCTTAGTTGTGGACAATGTGATACTCTGAACATCCAGCCATTAAGTTCCGTTAACTAAAAGTTTTCCATTTCCTCTTAGGAATAGGAAATAAACCCTCCCACAAAAGTAAATATAGACCGCAGACGTTATTTTCCTCCACGTTACTTCATACTTCAGAATTGCAATAATGTAGTATTTTTTTGATATTGAGAAAATCGGTACTGCAGATAAGTCAAGAAGCAACACTTCAATTTATGAAGGCGAGTTTTGTCAAACGCAACTCCATTTTGTAATATAGACTTCAGCTGGCTGGGTCATGGAGCACAAGACAAAAGTGCCGACGGATTTTATGTAATTGGTTAAACTTTTTAATTAACACATTCCAATAGTAATAAAACAGTGCAAAGATAAAATTAGCACATAATAAAATATAAGATATTTATGAGGGATTATGTAAATCAAGTTATGGAGGTGGTCCCCCTTTATAGGTGGAGGTAAATTAATTATTAAGTTAAACACCTCAACCTTGCTAAGTTGACCTTTCATATTACTTAAATTAGTTAAATTATTTATATTAGGTCGAGGAACCTTGCAATCGATTTGTGAGGTACTTCGGAGTTAGGATCTTGAAACTTTTAAATCAGAACCCATTGGCGATGCAACATAAGGGGAAACAAGTGAGGGTGTCTAAGTTCGGGTGTTGCCGAACATTAAATACCCAACTAAGAGCTAAACACGTTCGCCTCGTTGGGTATCAGTCGGGATCAATTGTATCATCTGCTGCCAGCTAACATAGTTGATAAGTCTTGCACTAACGATGGAGATATATGGCGTCCCCGTTTATTGTGCAGAACGCCCTGTCATCTATTTGATCTGCCAACATCTCACACCTAATGGCAAACACTCAGATCAGAATGCCACAGATCATGCTAGTCATTAAAATCGCCTAGAATAATGCGATTTTCAGCAGTGAGAAGAGAACTGCTATCAGGGAAATATTCACTGGAACAACAAGTAACAAGGTGAATGTAGATGTCATTGATTGTTAAATTCGCATCGCCTGGCCGGACATATATTCCTTAGCGCTCCAGGACAGTGTTCTTGTGGTCGATGTCATTATCAAATAGATTTTACTGCACAAAGTGATGGGTAATTAATGCGAATCCGCCTTCATTTCCTCACTCACGTCAAATCAGATTTTGCAGTAAACTTAGTCTCTTGGACTGAAGATATACGGATGTTGTGCCACTTAATGAAGTCGAATATCTCCGTGATCTTCCCAGTTACCCCATTACAGTTTGACTTAGTATTCTTAAGTGTGTTGGGTAATATGTCGTCACTCTGGTGGTGAGAAATGTATTCGAGCGCCTTGGTGGTTTAAGGCTAGGTCGCGCTACTGCAACTTGGCAGCAAGGTAAGGCAAAGGCATACGTAGGCAGATTAACGTTGCTGAGTTCATAAGATCTCGGAAAATTACAACAACCAAAACAGGAGCAGCCTTGGGCAGATGTCGGAAACGTATATATTCTGTACTGGCAAATGGTACACAAGGTGATAGGTATTAGGAGTATGTTTCACTGACCTACTCTTGTACTGATGTCGGAAAGAAGACGGAAAGACGGGACACGGGCTAGGCTGTGTAGATAGTAGCTGTAGGCGCGAGTGAGTACTTTTTGTGGTTTGTTGAGAGCGCTGAGGTGCAAACTATGGCACGCCCTGTGGCGAGAGCAGCCACAAATAAAGTCAAAATAATGACTGGGTTGACGAGTGTTGGGATCTAGCCCAGAATTCCAAGTTACATGTGTGGAGTCGTCCGAAATTAATTCATCCGGAATTAATTCATTTCCAGCATACGCAGTAAAACCACATCTCTGAGTCGGGATTAGGTTTTACACCTTCCACGGACAAAATAGTATGCAGCCGTCCTGCTGAAAGGATCTGCTTCGCCAGGGACGCAACAAATGCAATAAGGTTACACTGAAATCACAGTCCTCGGTTGGGAAAATCCCGACTTACTCCGGTAAATAGAACTGGCTGTCGTGGGAAGTGCAACCTGGGCACCCCAACAGATATCTGATTGAAAAGGCCCCGCGAGAATTAAGGATTCAATCACTATGAAGGACTCAGCCGTTTGATATTTACAAGCATAAAGAGGCCCTAAGCTTCATCCATGATGAGTAGCGAAATGTTTTTGCCGACAATTGCCCTACGAACCCCGTTCGAAATGCCAAATACCCGAAACTAGCAGTTGAGGAAAGCAATCTCCCCAGGGATACGCGAGTAAGTCTGGCCCAACATCAACCTGGATGCTGTAACGGGCTCACACATGGCACCAATAATTGTTTCAATTGAAATGCTGAATCAAAGCCTTTAACACCCAAATATCTTTAATCCCAAATATCTTTGAAACCTGTTGAAACTTTTGAAGTTTTCTTGGACTCTCGTTAGAGGATATTGATGACAATATGTAAGTGATCGCACCTATTAGCATGTAGAGCACTACCACAAGAACAGCAAAAACAAGCTGATAACCAGGGTCACGTAATATCTCAAATCCTCAGATATTTCACTCAACACAGACGCTCCGGCAACAATTAATATAACCAATTGACAAAAAATTGTGAACATGGTTAGTGTTAGACAACGGGTCAAGTTAATTTCAAGATAAAGCAATTTTTTATAAGCAACTCTTAAAAAATTAGGTTAAACTAGCAAGTCAATAAAAACCTCACATAGACTGAATGTGTCTATAGCGTTAACGGAATTTGTTTGACGACTTAACGGAAAAGTCCCAAACAGGCACCAGGACTTATGTTATAGAATAACTCCATCCTCTTTGCAAACACTTTGGGTCTTTGCTTTATTGCCGTCTCGAGATCTGGCAACACTGCCGCCCCTAGTAACTGGAGCTTTCACCTGGCAAGCGAAAGACAGGAACACAGAACGTGCTCAAGCATTTCTTCCTGTAGCTCGCATTTCCTACATCTGCTGATATGAGCAACTTTCTAAGTGTAACGGTGTACGATTTGCACATGATCTTAGAAATTTTCAGCCCCGCGGATGAACAAATCACGCCTTTCCTGCTTGAAAGGATCATATGCAACTCCTGTCTTCTTTTGATCTCCCCAAACGGATTGGGACGTCCACCGCCGCTCTGACTTAACGACCTTTTCGTTACCTTATCCCCTTATGACCCGAAACTCAGTATAGGTGTATGGTCCCTGAGATCTCTTTCCAAACTCAGGCGGGATCATGGACCTATAGTTAATGGCGCTATACTGCTGTGGTTATACGGCCTGCACTCAAGCTGTCCTTAAGGCTTGTTTCAGTTATTAGCGCTATATCTTTGACTATTAAGTCAAATGTGCAGGATGACATGCAATGCTACTGTCGGGCTGTCTTCAGGAGTTCCATTATGCTAATCATTGATACCCCCTCAAGTTTTTTGGTAAACGTTCTTTTTCGTGTAGTTGTCCACCAAACTAGGGTCCCATAGTTAAGTATGGGTTTGTCAATTCGCGTACATAGCCAATGTGAGAGTTTGAACGATAGGCCCCACGTACAATCTAACATCTCCTTGCATGTATGTAGTGCCACGGAGGCTTTCTGCGCTCTCTCTTACACTCTAAAATAAAACATTTTTCCAAAAAAAAAAATGCTGAGGGCCTCTTCCAACTGCCAGCAGTATAACGCTGGTGATCTTAGAGGCGAAAGTAAATGTTGTAAGTTATAATTCCATTAAATTAAAATCCACACGAGTGGACCGTGGGTGCAGGCTATTAGATTTATAAACCCAATATATTCAGAAAAACTTAGCGTTTGTTGCCTACCTGGATCCATGTATAATGTTGCTATTTGTAGTTTCGCTTCGTTATTTGTTCGTCTTATCTTATTTTTATTTCCACTGGGCGCTTGTTAGGAAAATTTTAGGCGAAAAAACTGCCACGTAAAACAAAGTTGCGTAAAGAACTACTATAATTTAAATAGTTTGTTATTGTAAAAAAAATTTGTTTGTTGCGAACTCCTGCTCCAACTTTTTTTATATTTTTAACGCAGCGAGATTTGAGTGCACTCGAATTAAACAATTCCAAATTTTATTAACGCGTTTCAATTCTCTTTTTTTCACTAGTCGCACCTTGTTGGGAATGCGTACAAAAGATTTTTGTTGAGTTTTTGTTTTTATTTATTTAACTTTTTTTTATAAAATTTTCGATCCATTCACTATCTACTTAATTCACGAATGCTAAGTGACTTACCGACGGCGGCAATTGCATTCACTCGCACAATTTTAATGATCGCTTTACAAATAAATTTTGCACGATATTTATTCTGTCAAAGCTATGTTTTCTTTTTTTATGGTGCATATATGCAATTATTTTCGTATTTGATCTACTTTAAAAGCAATGTGATTGATTTGGTTGAAAAAAAAAACAACGCACAAATCAAAAGATCATAGGATCTAAAAAAAAACACTTTCACTTTCGCTGATTTCAATATTTATGCATAAAAACAGCAAACTAAAAATCAAAATGTGTGCTCATCGAAGTGCATCCGTTCATTACATATTTTTGTGGATTTCATCCGTGTAAGTACCACCGTTGGCATTGATGCGCGCCCGTCAAGTGCAAAAAGTCATCCGCAAGCATTCAATGATCAACCATCAATTAAACAAAGTCACTATGAAGTCATAATAAGAAAACAAAAAGCTACGCTCACACAAACACACTAACAAAAGTGCATGTACTACAAAAGATGAGATAGCCAAACACAAAAACAAATTTTAACACCTATAATTCTTTTTGTTTCGCTGATTATTCCGTTTTGTTTGTGTTTTTTTTTTTACTAATTGACTTAATATACACTTAATTGAAGTTAAAGCTCATACACGTACATACATACATATGCACATTTGAGTATAATGTCATCGTTCAGCTCCGATCTTATTCGATTCGATGCATTGGTTTGTGATGCGATATTCTACGGTACGATCAATGCAATTGATGCGATGTCATGCGAAGCGACGCGACACGTTCAGCCACTGTTGTTGCTCTAATGCTCATACGAATACGGAAGAATTGATTGGCGGTGTATACCCAACTTGCTACTAAATGTACGTGTACGTCGTGTTCGTTAGCTGACGCGTTCGTTTAAACTGATATAACATTTAACATGATGATCAACACAGCATCCAAAAGCAGTCAACTCAGCCATGTCTAGGCACCATAATCCTAACGAACATACATACATGCACACATATGTACATACATATGAAAATAAATGCAAATAAGAAAAAGCCTAAAAAAAAATTTACAAATATTCTTGTTTGCAATTATTTTAGTTGTTGCTGTATTTCGTTTGTTAGTGTATTAGTGTTGCTTCTGTTTGGTTATTCATTTGCGCCACCAGCGTCGACGACCTGCTCTCACAACCGATTTACATACATGCGCACACATAGACGATCGTCGTCTCGTTGTGTTGGTGAGTGTTAATGGCGCTGCATTGCATTCGTGTACGCATAATAAATGCATAGAAAATAAAAATGAAGTACATCAGATAAACTTGGGATTTACAGGAGCGGACTCATCGTCAAATTTTAAATAAAAACTTGCTATACATCGGTTTCATCAAAAATGCAAGTAAATATAAAAGGCGTTAGTATCAAGTTCGATATGTGAACATACAAGTGTACGTCTAGAGAATTATTGTTTATAAATTGAATAGAGCTTGCCCAGGTATTGAAGTTAAACCACAACAGAGGTGACTTTAACGGAACCAAATAATTTCTTTTTATATTGGTTTCCGATCGGTTTGATTTCTTTTCATATATTTTTGGTAAGCTTTTCCGATCTATTCGGGAGTAGTGCAAATAAAACAATTTATTTCACTTTACAGCTCGAAGTTTCGCCAAATTTCCTTGGCTTCTTCGGGAGCAATTCTGTATTTGTCAACAATAAAAACACAAAAACAACAACAACATTAATTTGAAATTATCACAATTACACATATTAACATTGATTTATAAATTTTTAAATTTTCAATTACATTTGAATTACGGCATTAAAAATATAAAATAAAACGATACCTACTGTGGTACAATTGTCATACTAAAAGTAAAATGTTATAAACATAATATGTAAGTGGCAGCAATACCATCTGTGTCCTCTTTCTTATTCATAGTATTTTCCCTAATTTCTAGTTTGATGATTATAATCGTCGAGTAGTCGATTTGTTAATGACGGGCTACGAATGTGTCATCGATTTTATATTGAAATTTTATCAGCATTTGTTTCACAGCGATCAGGGTTAGAAAATCTATAACGCTCCGACAACAAACCGATAATACCCCGATAAGCAATCGATAAGAAATCGATAGCATGCCAAGAATGAATTCCTAACACTTCTATAACAAATTCGATAAATATCAATTGTTTTCCGATAAAAAATTGATAACGGATTTGAATCACTCCGATATAAAATCGATAACATATTGAAAATATATCGGTAGCAAATCTAGTGATTTACCATAACGATTTAAGAAAAAAATGTGTAAACTCCGATGACAAAGCGATAAAATTTCGATAACGAATCGATAGTTTTTCCATAGCTAATTGGTAGCGAATCGAATTGACAGCAATTCGTATAGAAATTGGTAATACTTTTCGATAACACTTCGATGAGAAAATGGTAGTGCACTGATACCAAATCGATAACTTTTCGATAGTAATTCGAAATCTTTTTTAATAACAAATCGATACATTTTTGGTAACAAATAGAAAATTCATTTACTTTTATGATAAAAAATTGATAAGTTTTTGACAACAAAGAAAAAATGTGCGATATCAAAGCCATAACTTTTCAATAACATGCGGTAGCTTTTTACCAAATAACAAATCGATAGCTTTTTGATAAATAATTGATAAATTTTCGATGTTAAATCGTTACATTTTCGCTAACAAACCGATTGAAATTCGGTAATTTTTCAATACCCTTTCTTATCGACAGACAATTTATAAGCCTTTGATAACAAATCGATAACTCGTTTATACCTCATCGATAATTCACTTCGTTCTCTTTCCTCTCTTTTTTACCTTTCCTTGCCTTGCCTTAATTTGGTGTCTAATTTCGCTCATATCAACTCTACCACAAACATTGTTCCCACAGTACACTACGGTGTAGTGACCAGACTTACGCTTACATTCTGTAGTACCCCAAACAGTAAACCAAAACTCCACAGTATGCATTTACAATCTACATATACTCCTATATCATAACACTTACATAGACTACGTCAAACTCAAACTTTACACCTTAAACATTTATAACGTTGCCTATAGGAGCACGGAACGTACCGGAGCAGTAAGGCATGGTAAAGGTGAGTATAACCGTGACACGTATACGGTAAAGACACGTCTACTTAGAGAAAATTGTACCGTATCCACAGGAAAGCCAATCTCCAACACGGGCTTATTACAGCGGAATCAGGCTGCTTTATTCGCACACATGGCTCCTTGTAGCTTATTGTGGGAAAGACTGAAGCGCAAAGTCGACTCACTATATTGTCAGTTCGGTTTTGCCATATGTGCATTAAGCAAACCCAGAACACATATCGATAAGCAGTGAATCAAGCACGTCATACCGAATGTCAACTAAGAGGAGGACGATATTTCATCGAAAATCATCATGAACGATGAGGCTCATTTTCATTCTAGAGGTGACGTGACAAAATTATAATGTCTGAACCAAGTAAAATTTGTGAAAATAACCTAGAAATATTTAACTGTCCTTTTCACAGATTATTCTATTCCATCAAAAAAGGTTGTGCTCTCTTAAGACCAGCCACAATGAAGTTTTTCATGCAGATGCGTTCAACGCAATCTTATGTATTCCAGTAACATCACCACAATTAACCAAGGTGCTATGTTTGTAAATATAAAGTAACTTCAGACTTGACAATTGAAGTTTATTTCGTCTTGCCATTTCACATAAAAAATTTCGGGAAGAATTGCTATAAACATTCTCACTATACAAGAAATATACTTGCTAACATATTTTGTGTTCTATTAATTTGTTAGATTACACTTTTCAACTGTGAAAAATTTTAGAAAAGTACCGACAGGAAAATAATTTCACTTGCAAAGTGTGAAAGCACCCTTAGCCAAATCAAATGTCACATTCTTCTTCTTATGCTTTACTTGCAACAAAAGTTGGAAAATGGCTACTTCTTCTTGTCAGATGGCGCTAGTCTCGCTCGATCTGTCGTTCCCCATAAAAATGCGTGCATTCTACTCATAATGCATAAGATTGTGTTAAACGCATCTATATGAAAAACTGTTTATGTAACGTAGCTTTTAGAGAGCTACTGAAGTATCGAAATTGACGCCTTGTCAAAAGTCCCAACCTTTAATTTTCCATCTCATATCCAAATTACTGTATTGACTAGCAGGACAGCTATTATGATTACTAAGAAAGTATTTGTAACCAAATCATAGGAAGATATATTCGTTCATGTGAACTATATTACATTTTTATGATGAAACTGACTTTGGGAGTCCACGACTAAGTGCAGCTTATAGAAGAGCTAGATAAAAAAGGTACAAGGCGCGATACACATCCGAGGAAAATTAGGCTGGGCTTCCTTTCGAATTTGCGTAGTTCTATTTTTTAAAGATTCCCTAAAAATTTGGGAACTCACACACGGTTTAGGCCAACTTCGAACGGCAGCCGCAAGGTAGGTGGATTTTCGCTGATAAGGTTTTTATGGCAGAAACACACTCGGGGTATTTGCTCAACCACTGCCGACGGTCGAACCCGCTTAGAAAAATTGTTTGCAATTGAAAAAAAAAACTATGCAAAATCGAAAAAATCGTCATTGGTTTTTAGCATTTTAGTCGTCATTTTGCGACAGCCGTGGTGTAATGGTAGCTACTCCGCTACCACATCGAAGATGCTGGCAAGCACTCCGAGTGTATTTTTGCCATGAAAAGCTTCTCAGTGAAAACTCATCTGCCTTGGGGTCGGAGTCGGCATAAAACAAGTAGGTCCCGTCCCGCCAATTGGTAGGAAAAACTAAAAGGAGCGCGACGCAAATTGAAAGAGAAGCTCGGTCTAAAATCCTTTCGGAGGTTATCTCGCCTTACATTTATTTATTTTAGTCGGCATTTTGAGGGTATTCGAGTCAAAGATCCTCAAATACAAATTAAGCATTCGAAGTACATAGTACATATACTAAGGCATTTGGGCTTAGCCAAATGTTCAGCACACTGTTTTCATTTCGTGCGCCAATTGAATTTTGCGCCCCTAAATATATGGGCCTATTAACGAGAGGGCTCATGTATTTATACTAACTAAAACTCGTCAATGGATTTCTTGAGTACTTAATCACACAGTGAAATGAATTGGGCTTTCAGCATTAAACGATTTTTCAACACAAACACATTGTTCTAGCAAATATGTAGGCCCATGCACAAATACTCACACATATACACACTGCTGTACATTTTTCTTCTCTGCAGAACGATCGTCTTGTCACGCCTTTAGATATGCATCCATATTTGCCGGATGTATTCGTGCGCTATTCGATCAATTGAGTTTGTCAGTCACTATGCGATCGCCTGCATATGTATCTACGTATCTATGTATGTATGTACATATATGAGTGAATGTGTGTTGTATTTGTTGTGTATTGTATTATTGTATATCTAGTCGTTGCGGTTGTGTGACTGCTTTGAATGGCTAACAATACGCAACCGGGCGGAGTTAATGCTTGAATGGCCAATCTGAAGCAAGTAAGCGTATCCGCAGCGTTACGCCGAGTGCGCGATGTCATGACTTTTTAGCGTCATTGCGCTCGCGTCGCGTCGAGTGACATTGTAGGCGGAGCAGATCCAAATCATGCGATTATAAGTAGATATATACACACGTGCATGCATATTTAAATGTGGATACAGAACATGCACCATGAAAATACTTGTATATGTATGTATATAAGTACATATATTTCGTATTAATTTTATTTACATACAACATTGGTAGATTTTTTTTTTGCTAATTGCTCGTATGACGTTTTTGAGCAGATGGTTGCTTTTGGTATTAAAAGAAAAAAATATTTCAAAATTGCAACGGTATTCGCTCGATCAATGTTTGTAGGGAAATGATTTTAATTTAGTTAATTCTGGCAAATATTTAAACCATACGTATTTACATATTTCTGTGCAGAAATACATCGAAATGGCTCTCTTCTTGTTTAATTTTATGTAGCTGTTCTACATACATTCCTATGTTGAACAATGGGGCCGTATCAAAAAAATAACGACAAAAAATAATGAATTGAACTATCCTTTTGCTGCCAACACACATGGAGTTGTTCCAGACCTCCAACTGCAAAACACAATCTCATGGTTTGAGGGGAGGAGTGACATAAGGTCAACGGCTACAACGCCAACTGACATTATGACCACTTCAAATAACCACAAAGTCAATTAAAGTTATGACCATGTCAAAGGATATTGACATTATAACCATCCTGCTGTTCCGAAATGGTCAAAAAGTCCAATGGTGGAGATTAATTATTTTGTTACGCATCCCACGTATTAAAATGTTATTAACTGTTAAACTAAGTTTACTGTTAAACTAAGATTAAATGAAAAGACAAAAACCTTGTGTTTTGTCGTCATTTTATCGGCCGAAAAGCTCCAAATAATTACAGCCACTTTTATACCTTTCATGAACATGAAATTGTATATTAACTTTGGTCCGATGTTTATAACGTTGAGAAATATAGAAGATAGACTCACCATTAAGTATACCGAATTGATCAGGGCGACGAACTGAGTTTATGTAGCCATGTCCGTCTGTCCGTCCGTCCGTCCGTCTGTCTGTTTGAACGCAAACTAGTCCCTCAAATTTTGAGATATCTCAATGAAATTTGGCACAAGGATGTATTTTATTAGACATTTGTATTATATTAGACATTTGTCGGATCCGGTAGGATCGGACCACTATAACATATATCTCCCATACAACCGATCGTTCAGATAAAACGATTTTGGTCATTCCTGCCGCAATTTAGAAAGTATAAACGTGAAACTTGGTGATATATATTCTAATATATCATAGAAGATATCTTGGAAAAATCACTTTGATCGGAGCTATGTGTATATAGTATATACCTATCCCATACATCCGATCGTTCAGATAGAAAGATTTTTGGCCATTTCTCTCTTAGTTTCCAATATAAAAACGTGAAACTTGGTGATATATATTCTAATATATCATAGAAGATTTCTTGTAAAAATCATTTCGATCGGAACTATATATAATATGTATCCCATAGAACCGATCGTTCAGATAAGGATTTTTTTGCCATTTTTATTTTATATTTATCTTAAAAATCGTTTAGGTATGTGCATCTGTTCACTATATATTTCTTATCATATACATCCGATTATTTGGAGGTTACGAACGGGATAAGATTATTGTTCAGCTCCATTCATGAAAGGTATGAAGTCTTCGGCACAGCCGAAGACAATCCCGTCCTTACTTGTTTTACCTAAAATCTTCGATTACGATTCGCTTTTCCCTATTTTTGGTTATATTCTTGTGAAAAATCGAAAAAAAAAACTTATTCAACTAAAAGTGTAATGAAAATTTGGAATAAAGGATCGCGCTACATCTTGCAGCGCCAGAGCCTGGATATTTTGACAACGATACATTGAGTGGTGGGTGACTTAAGGTCAATGACGGTATGACCGCTTCAAATGACCGTATGATCAATTGGCTTTATGGCCACTTCAAATGGTTATATGGTCATTTAGGATACTTTCGTTTGACCTAACGGTCATTTCGGATAAAGAGCATAACCATATCGAGGCCCACAGCAACTCCCTATAGTGTAACCAACAAAAATTAATATTTTCAGGGGAAGGTTTTCAAATTGCCCGCCTTGGTGAACATTTTTTAATCAAACTCTGCGTTAAAAAGATAACTTTCCTTTCTGCAAGTGGGCCTTAGTTGAATATTTTCTTTTTACCTCAGAGGGGACCTCATTTAATACTACTTTTAAAACCACTAAATAGTTTTCAGACACTTCAAAAATATAATTTTCGATGGAAAGTTTAAAATTAAAATCAAAAATTTTACCCGTACCGCGTTGTTAAACCTGTTTGGTCTATATTATAAACTATAGAAGGATAAACCCAATTTTTTATATATTTGGGCTTAAATTTTAGTTCAAAAGTTTTAAAAATGGAAATTTTCTGGACTAAAGCCAAAATATTTCAATTTAAAACCAGACAGATGAAAAAAGTTTGAGATATTGTCTAAAATTTCCAACCGTGTAGGAAAAGGGGCGCTGGAACCGAAAATTACTCAAACAAAACAAAATATTAGCGAAAGCAATGCACATAATTCTAATTTAACAGTAATCAACATTTCAATAATTGACCTTATGAGCTAGTGAAAATGCCTTGGATTATGTATAGGGTATACCTGTACCTGAGAAATCCTAAGTACTACAATTATAATACGCCAGAAGCACTGAATGCCCGATGAGGAGGCATTGAAGATAGAGAGCTATGATTTACACACGATCCATGAACACAAGAATTAAGCTGTACCTCTAAAGAGAGAAGACTTATGGCTCATGTTTGGTTCTACAGACCTTTTTATCATCACATTCCTATAAATTAGGCCTCTTCTATGACAGCAAATGTGAAAAGTGCGGACTGCATGAAGAAACCGTTGAGTACGCACTTCATGTCCTGCACTCACGCGGTTGATTCATTGATTTTTTGCACTTTTGCCCCATTGTGCAATGTTTTATGCTCTGTTTTGCTGCATTTCCAAATGCGCCGAGGCATTGCGTTTTGGTTGGTCAAAATTAATTAGGAATGCATTAGAGAAAAATATAAAATAAATGCACAAATAATAGAAGTTAAAACTATGGATGGATTATTTATCTTCGTCTCACTCTAAAATCTAATTTGCTTAAAATTAATTATTAGCATATTTTTTGTTTTTTAGCCATGAGTTATAAATATTTAAACTGCTTGTTGTTACAAACAATACATGGTAGAAGAGTAACTATGTTTCAGTGCTTGACTCACATGGAATGTCCCGAGCGCTTGTCCCAAATACAACATTTCAATAATTGAACTGAAGCTATCGCGCCTCCGAAGCCGCGGAGCCGCTCAGAAAAACTTTTTACTAATTGAAAAAACATGTTTCTAAGTTTTTGATGTTGCTTTGTCCGGGAATGAAACCGAATCTCATCGGTGTGGTAGATGGAGCACGCTACCAACACACCACGGTGGGCGCTAATCCCATTGAGGCAATATTAGCTACGTGTGTCACAAGGGACAAGGGACAAACGACGTTCACTTATTTTTCTCCCCAATTAGGAGACACTGCCCCAGTTGCAACAGCAGGTCAACGGAAACCGCTATTCATTTGGTAGTAAAGGAAATAGAGGGATCCCTAAAAATATTAAGAATGGATGCCTTTCTAGGAAAGTGCATTTAAAAATGTGTATCTGGCCCATCGACAATATCTTAGCTGGATTCGGGGAGTTATGATTTAATTCACTAACAAACTTCCATGGAAGAGAAACCTTCGCATTGGAGTGAGTTGGTGTAATAACCGAGAGTCAGGAGATCAATGTAAGGCACAATTTAAAGCTGCCAGATCAATGTATAGTCTTTCTATAAGAAACTGTTGGGATTAAAAAAAAACCACCACAGTACCTCAATACCACAGCGATTGCTTCGTTCAGTCATTCGCACAATACTTCAGATAGCACAGTGCCCAGGACTGATTCTACGAAAGTTAACGCGCTTTGCGGGATCGCTTTCTCTAAGGAATGAACGTTGGTACAGGGACCTCATGAGCTCTTGTTGTTGTTATTGTACCGATAAAAGCACACCCCGAAAATTTGGGGATTGTAATCGATGTTTCTGCACCTTTGCCGGATATAGATCAGGTACGTTTCGGTACGAAGCACCATTGAGGTACCCGCGCGACCATCTGTAGAACTATTTAATATGACCACATCGAACCTTCAAGGCCAACCTGCCCCTGCCACCTAGTTCAATGAGAAACTTGTTGTCGGCAGAACCACATATTTTGTACCAGAAATCCAATCAATTCATGAACTCTTCACCTTAATTAGCTCGATAAATAAGCTTTCATTTCCCCTTTCACTTTTTTGATGGAACATAGACTTCCTTATTACAGATTGGCGTATCATGTTCATCACTTGCTTCGAATGTCGTTTTTTCGATAGCCCTTATTCCACCACGATCTAAAACCCATCTGACATTCGCTAAGTTTTCTGCTATAATTTTCGACATTCCTCATCGTACTTATTATTATTACGGACTTGTTGTTATCCTTAAGCAGTATACTCAGCGGACTTATAGCGTATTATTCTATCACTGCCCGATTACTTGGGACTGGTGCTCACAGTACTGATGTACGAGTCAAGATTGCATCAGACGACTGATTCATAAGCAGCTTTTCATCTAAAAAGCTTCTGACATGATATGGGAGTAGTATTCTTGCTTACTTACGGAAGGTCCCAAGTTCCAATCTTGGAGCAGGTAACAGCAAGAAGCTTCAGAAAATTAAAATATTAAAAATGGTCGTCTCTCGGCCATAAGTTCAGACTAGGTATAAACACTGTTTGTCCCATAGGTTAGGTTAGGTTAGACCTCACATAGACTGAATGTGCCCATAGTGTTGCCAGAACTCAGAACGCTCAACTATTTCTTCCTGCAGCTCCCACTTCCTACACCTGCTGCTATTTACGATGCCTAACTTATGTATAAGCATGTCACGCCAGAAGGCAGTGTCCAGATAGTATGTCCATCGTTAGCCTTAAGTCTTCTCTCTTCAGTGGTATGAGCCACTTTGTGAGTCTAATATCGTAGGATTTGCACATGATTTTAGAAACTTCGCAGCTCCCGAAACGGATTGGGACGGCTACCGTAGATTTAGAGAGTGTTGCACCTTATTTTGCCAACTCATTAGCCTCTTCGTTATCAAAGAAATAATCCGAGTTTGTAGCTGTTGACACAATGTGTCGTCTATATAAGTGAGCCTGGCAATGCAATGGAGCATTGCAATTGCCATTAAGTCCTAAACAGCACTGAAGTCCGTTGTCGACAAAAAAATCAGAGTTCGTATGTATCTCATCGCGCCTCTCTTGGTGCTTCTAACTAGCTTCAGTTATCTCGAAGCAGGGATAGCTTGCTTAACTACCAAAGGAAATATTTCCGCCCCACACCGCTGGCGGCATAGTTGCCAGATCTCGATGATTTTTCCCGAAACGGATTGGGGCGTCTACCGTAGATTTAGAGAGTGCTGCACGTTATTTTGCCAACTTTTCGCTCCTCCTGTCCCCTTATGACCGGAACCCAGATGTATGATCCGACCCAAGCGAAGTTTTTCGAATGCTTCTTATCAATATATATATGACGCGACTGCAGCTTAAGCACGCTTCGTCCAGAATTTCTGTTACTTTCTGCACGGTTATAAAGACAGTGCAGAGGCCTGAAAGATAATGCAGTGATCTGGCTGGATCTACTTATTTCTGGATCGACACAGTAAAGAGCAGATCCGACCCCTTTCATTAATTTTGAACCATCCGTATACACATGTATAGTATGTTCTGCCATTTCTGCTCCCTAGCACCAACCGTTCGGCTCAGTTATGGCCCCAATATCTATTTCGAATCTCAGACACGGGTCCATATATTCCGTTTGCCCGATATTAGATGGTATGACCAGCACTCAATCTGCCCCGAGGCCATAAGCCTTGCTGCAGTTGCTAAGGCGATGTTTTTGGCCTTTAGGTCTGCAGGCGGGATGTGTAGAGTGGCGTGCAATGCTGCTGTCGAATTAATTTTAAGGGCTCCAGTTATGCTAATCATTGATACTCTGCATATTTGTAGGAATATTTTTGGTTAGCACGCCATTAACTCTCGCGAAAGTATATCGAGCCAAATTATCATTATGTCTTGACTCTCACAGTATGGTGGTCAGTTATGATGTTGGGACATCGAAAAGTACTCACATATACATGATGCCCTTCTTTGTTTCTTTTTTTTTTATCAGAAGACAATCAGATTTCTTGGTGCATTTTTTAATGGTGGTTGCGAAATGAAACCTTGTGAGGAATGATGTCTGTGGCCCTCATGACATCGCCATGACCATATTAAAATGCCCTGTCTGTGAGGGAGTTAATTAATCTAATTACCTCCTATTTTAAACCAGCCATTGTTCTCATAATTAAAAACACAGAAACCCGTTGCACCCAATCAAGCAATATTTTCCGGGATTCCGGGACTCGCATATCTAATATTTCCGTAAACACATACTCTGCTATCTTATTTCAAGAGAATTGGCGAAAAGTGTCACCAAATTGTTTTGCCACATAATTTTTGTATACTAAAAACAAATTATCTGACAGTTTTCAATCTTTGAACTCGCCGATGGGGCATTCATATGTAACTGTTTACATACATACATATATAAATGTGACAAGCATTGCAAATTGATATAATTTTTATTACGATGAGAAATATATCTTAAGAACAACAGACAATTGAAAACAATTCCTACCAGCCATATGCACTTTAGTAATATATTAATACAACTAGGGGCGTGAGGCGGAAATCTTTCCATTGGTAGTCAAGTAAGCTATCCCTGCTTCGAGATAACTGACGTTAGTCAACAGCACCAATAGAGGTGCGATAAGATACGTACGAACTCTGATTTTGTTTGTGGATATCTGACTTCAGTGCTGTGTAGAGCCTGATGACAAGTGCGATGCTCTATTGGATATGGATCATCATAGCAGGAAAGGCGTGAAAATAAGCGTGGAGCTGCACAATTTCTAAGATTATGTGCAAAGCGTACGATATTAGGCTCACAAAGTGGCTCATGCCTCTGACGAGAGGAGGCTTATAGCTCACGATGGGCATACTAACTAGACACTTCCTTCTGGCGTCACATGCTAATAAGTTAGGCTTCGTCAGTAACAGCAGATGCAGGAAGTGTGAGTTGCAGGAAGAAACGGTTGAGCACGTCCTGTGCTTGCCAGGTCAAGGGTCCAGTTATTAGGGATGGCAGAGTTGCCAGATCCTGCGGGCCAGCAATTAAGCTAGGTCCCAGAAAATGGCTAGTATTTGCCAAGAGGACTGAGTTATTCTATAACATACATGAGTCCTGGTACCTGATTTGGGTTCTTCCGTTTAGTCATCAAACAAATTCTGGTAACACTATAGACACATTCAGTCCATGTGAGGTCTTTATTGACCGATCAGTTCAACCTAACCTAACAGTCGGCTGAAGCTTCTCGAACTTCCGTTCTTCTAACAAGGTGTATCTCTTCCCTCTCCGTATTCTCTTCCTAGATGGCGTGATATTTGTTATATTTTCGGTCTTCGGTAATAAGAGAAAAACGTGCCCTCACTTACTCACCTTTGTGTTACTTTTTCTGCATAAACCTGGTACTTAAGATGAGCATATATCAAGCCAAGGTTTGAAGAGATTGAACTTGCCGACTATAGGATGAAATACCCCTTCCTTGCCCACCCTATGACGGTAGCGTCAGCCTTTGCCGTCACCATGACCTCTAAAATTGTTGGGCTTTTCTGGATACATGTCCTCAAAGCATAATCCTTAAAATGTTTCTAGTGGTCACCATTGAGTTTTCATCCGAGGCTTCCTTGCTTGTTTTTCCATTCTCTTTCCCACCTAACTACGTATATGCATACATACATTCGAATAGGTATGCATGCAATTCCAAGGGCCCAGCAACTATGGATCATACACATAAGTAGATCAGCGTGCAAAGATGCTCGATTAAGGCGCGAGTCAAATATCAAAAGAACTGAGGCAAGAAAATCGACACATTGGGATGTCAAGCAGCCAGCCTCCCAAAAATTATTAGTATCTTTATAGTTACGCAACGACACATGTAATATCATGTACATATGTATATAAAAAACACTTCATATCCATTGGTTTTTGCGCGAAGTACATTTGCTCGCACTGTTCAAGTGGTGCCAACAACGTTTATAAGTCATAAGTGATCGCTTTGGGGTGTCGCCTGGCCACTGCCTACTTGTGCGGAAGCGTCAAATTGTCTACGCTTGTAGGAAAATATTTGTTGTATCTCCTCAGCAACAACAGTTGCACTGAGGCGGGACATATAGTCAACGGCCATTACTTCAATTGACTTTATGACCAGTTCAAATGGTAACAACGTCAAATTTCAAATAGTTACAATGTGCACGGATTTGGCACTAGGGCATTTGCTTTACCGAAATGGTCATAAAATCAATTCTTTTTCCCTCAAGTGGCCATAAGGTCAATTATTTTGTTGCGCAACTACACGCACTAAAATGGTGGCAACTGTTGAGTTAGAGCTACGTTTTATTGTTTTCACTATATTTTTGCTCAGTCGAAAGAAGAGAATTATTGTTTATTCCAAACTTCCAGATAAGCACTTCTTTTTAAACGGTTTTATTTAGCTTGACTTGACAGGCAGGCCGCACGGGCGCATGCACAGCCGTTGTGAACGAATTTTTTAATTGAAATTTAAGTAACTTCCCGATAAGCTACAAGCTTGAAACTTGGAATATAGTTCAGTACCCGATGACAATGCAATAATAAGAAAAAAATTGCCGCTAGGTGACGCAAGGATCGAGATATTCACAAAAATCGTATTCGTGGTCCGATTTGGCTCATATTTGGAACACATAATACATACAAGAATATAAAGCGACCTGTGAAAAAAACGCCACTAGGTGGCGCAAGGATCGAGATATTCACAAAAATCGAATTTTTGGTCCGATTTGGCTCATATTTGGAACAAATATTACATACAGTTCGGTAGAAGTGACATCAAAATATTTTGGAGTTGGAGGAGGGACAAGGATACGTGGCGCAGAGTCAAGTAAAGTCATTAGAAGGATTATGTGTTGAGGAACAAATTGTCACTAAATGAACTAAATAGAATGAGAGATAATAGGCAATTAAAAAAAGACTAAAAACTTTAAAATAAAATAATTAAAAAAAAAAATGTTTAGTTAAACGGTTTTATTGAAAACAATACTTACATGAAGTAATAATAATACTAAAAGCTATAAAATAATTAGGTAGGTCTTAGGCACTAGTCATCACACTCCTCATCAATCTAGGGCGTTGATCAAACAATTAAATAAAAGCGTTGGACGTGTCAAATTTCTATTGATAGTCATATATAAGACCACCTGAACCTGAATCAGGTTATGCTGCGCCTCACATTTTGATCAATGCCCTAGATTGATTATTTTATAGCTTTTAGTATTATGATTACTTCATGTAAGTATTGTTTTCAATAAAATCGTTTAACTTAAATTTTTTTTAAATTATTTTATTTTATATTTAGGCCCCAATCTGGTGGAAAAATCGAATAAAAAACTAGCCCAATATGGAGATCTCTTAAATAAGGGGAAATTATTTAAACAAAGCCAACCTGCAGAATAACAAGTTATCTTTTATTAGTATTAGGCCTGGAAGCACTGCAACCTTGTTATCTTTTAAAAGCAGAGTTAATTTAAAAAAAGTTTCAAAAATGTATTAGCCCCTCATGCAAGTGGGGCTTAGAGTTTAGAGAAAATTCGGAGTACATAATTGCGCGTAACATTAAGAAAGGTCGTAAAATCAATTGACATTATGTCCTATTGAAGTGGTCTTTTGACCTTTTTTCCGTCAATTGACCTTTTTCCCGCTGACTTTATGTCACCCCTTCCAGTTGCACATTGTAATTTTTCTCACACAAGTATCTAAAACTCATAGTTGTGTGCCTAATAAAGTTATAGATCATTGCATGATTATCATGTCAGGCGTCCAGTGTCCACTTAAATAGATCTGCTGATTCTTCTACTTGAGGGAACGGCAGTTAGACAATGAGTTATTGCTGTAAACTAACACCTTTAAGTGTCACGCCTTTGTAAGTAGTACTTTACTATCAGCACCTGAAATACTCAAGAATCCTACAACTGCATACATGCACACATATGTAATATGTTTGGTCTTATATGCAGTATCATTTGTTCAACCCATCGTACGTGGCCGATCTTGGGCATCGTATGTGTCAAATCCGCAATTGAACATAACCAAAAACAACAATTAACGCCGAAAATTTATGTCAACGCATATGGTTTCAACTTCACTTGAAAAAATATTTTTAAAAATCTGTAAATGAAAACATTTCGGTATTATTAAAAGCAAATCCTCTGGCTGTGATTTTAGCAATGCCGCCACCATCGACAATCTTGGTTACCAGCGTTGTCTTCTTCGCTTGTGGCTATGTTGTTTTAAGGAACGTTGTGTTGCCACAGAAGGAAGTGTCTCGATTGTATTTCATAAATTATATTTATATTACTGCAATGTTGAAGCTGGGGGAGAGGAAATTGGGGCGATATGGTTCATAAATTTTAATCTCTGTAAAGTTTTTGGAGACTTTAATGTGCCGCCTGTGACTTTTTATTTGGATTTTTTTCTACTGGTTTTATTTATTTTCAAACTAATCAAATTTGTTGATGCTACAGAGCCAGAACGTGAACGAAGAGTTGATGCTACGCAAATGATTCGTATCCTTCAATGTCAGCTCTATGTAGTGACTTTTTTTTGTCTGTGCGCATATTCGTGCTGAGGACAGAATTTTCATATGACATGATATCACATCGATACTTATGCCACTCGTTAGAGATATGTTTTATTCTAATGATATATCTAGGGATCCAGTATATTAACCCTGCTATAGTATAGTCTTAGTTGGTGTCCTCGTGCAAATGAAGGCAGGTAAAGAACAGCTTAATCCAGGAAGGAAATAGTACCTTGCAACGTCAGCTTCACCGACGAGTAATGCAGTTCACGGCTGAAAGCAAGTGTGCTGGCCGCGGTCCGCCTCAATGCCAGTTTTTTCAAAGTAACGCATTTCTGTGCCCATGCACCAATAGCGACGTACAAAAGGTATCTTTATGAGTAACTAGGAAAGGCATACGAGGACAACCCCCATTATGACAGCAAAACCATGCCTGGCGACTCTGATGGTGGTGGTAAGGGACGTGTCCTATAGCCGCAAACATTCTATCAGAAAATCCGGTGGATGTCGGAAGGTGTCAAGACCAGCACAGGCGCCCACAATATGGCGTTCTGATAGCCGACGTACAGAGTGTGATGGAGGGAACACAACATTGCTGGATGACGAGCCCGATATCCAAATCCCTGATGACCTAATATATCTTCCGGCACCCGACTTTGAAGTTTAAAAAAAAAATGTGGCGGGAAACGACGAAACCCCGCCAAGCTGTTCAAATGCGGAGGTGAAGAGTTGGCAAAGAGCATGCATCAAGTATTAAGCAAAACCTGAGCGGATGATTGCATGCCACTAGATGTGAATATAAGTGCGCTCTGCCCAACTCACAAGAAAGGCGATACCACAAAATGCGGTTCTATCTGGCATACTGTGTAAAAGACTGAAGTCCAAAGTAACCGAACTGATTGAACCTGGTAAGTCTATTATCAACCCCACTCGATGCGTAAGATCTTTGAGAAGACTCCCGATAAGAGAATCGACGCTCAACATCTATTTGTGGACTTCAAAGCAGCTTTTGATAGCGCAGAAATAAGTTGCTTGTATGCTGTTGTGTCTAAATTCAAGTTGCATGCAAAGTTTAAAATGCTTAAGCAAATGACGTTGAGCAACACCACCATCTTTTCCAGCACGCGTCCGGTGAACCCTGTTATCAATATACAACAATATCCTACTCTTGCAGAAGAAGAAAGCACACTATCAAGGCAGACACGATTCACCCTGGCCCAACTTCGTTCTAGATCCAAAATCAGCCCCGACACACGAAATGTATGTCCTGCATGCGATATGTCCCCACATGAAACCAACCATCTTTTCAATTGTAATGTGGAACCTACGCCTCTAATACCAATCAAGTTTCCTTGTACTTCCGGTAGAGTACTTTGATGACAATTTGTGAGTGGTCGTGCCCATTGAATAGGGCGAAGCACTGTTAACACAACAACAACATCACCATCTTCGGCAAACAAAAATCACGCTCTACAAGTCTTTAATCATACCTGTTCTGCTGTATGGCTCGGAATCATGGACGATGTCGAGAGATGACTCTTGGAAAGAAGAAAGAAAAATTCTCCGAAAAATTGATGGTTCTGTCCGTGCTGCAGACGGCGAGTATCGAAGAAGCTATAATGATAAACTGCATAAGGTTTACACAGATATGAATATAGTGCTGCAAATAAAATCCCAAAGGTTTTGCTGACTAGGTTATGTTATGTGAATGGACGAAGGCATACCGACCAAGAAAGTATTTCAATCGACACCGCAGCTTGGAGGCAGTGGAAGGACAGACCTACATTGTGTTAGGAGAAGCAAGTGGAGGAAGACTTGATAACCCTGGATGCTCTTAACTGACTTGCTACGAAATAATGATGATGAACTCTCATCAATTTGTAATGCCACACCTGTAAAACAATCAGAAATATTAAAACGGGCTGTGAAATAAATAAACACAAAATGAGATTTTGGCCACACCATGCTTTATCGACTTCAAGTAAGTTATATATGACATAATGGAAAAGACTTTGACGCAGCGAGTTAGTTTTAGGCAGGGTCCGTATCGTGTTATACGATCCGTCATCGAAATCCATTTCTTAAATTTTGATGTCAGTCATTTTGAACAAGCAATAAGATGATTTTGTAAATAAAACAAATTCACATAAACTTTATTGCATCAACCTTATCATATTTACATTTAAAAAAACATGTTTCAATAAGTTATCTGCTAAATATTTGTGCAATCCAAGGAAGGTTCGCTGTATTTAAGAAAAAAACAGTTTTTAAGAATCAGTTAAATTAGCTTAACGGTGTTAATTTTTTGAAAACACCGACATCATAAAATCAAAATCCAACAATAACAAACGAGTTTAGATAAAATTGTTAATGAACGCCGCACGGTGGGGTATTTGATCAATCTAGCTGGCCAAACCCAAAACAACAGTTATTTCTGTTAAAAGAGGTAGTTGTCTCACTTTATTGCTATGAAAGAAAATATTTGACAGTAAATTCACGGTGTTCCGCGCAGAATTACTATGGATCAAGCCCCCGGTTTCGGGGGGACCCGGGGTCATTTTTTGCATTACATGAGATATGCATGTCAATATGGGTATCAAACGAAAGGTATTTTACTCCGCATTTCTATTGACATTTTCAAGTAGGGTTACCTATTAGGGTTGCCACCTCACCTTATTTTTTATATTTCTTTGTATATCCACTACCATCTCGGAAAAGGCTTAACCAATTTGAGTCAAATGTGGTACATCGATAGAGTATTACATTTTAAGACTTTTCACATAGGTGTTGCCACTGAGGATGTTTTCACAAGGTTGCCACCTTTTGCCAATAGGGGTATCAGTCTCTTACACAATTGAACACCACTCAAAAAATCGCAGGTATGCGCAGCCGTTTTTGTTATTCAACTTTGAAACAAACACAAGTTTATGTATTGCCAAAAAATTACTGACATGATATGCCATGAAAAAAAGATATATATTTTTGTTTGCAAGGTTTTTAAAAAATTTAATATTGAAAAGTAGTAACATTACAAGTAGAATAACTCAGTTAAAAGATGCGGTATAAAAAATGTAACATATGAATTAAAAACACATTTACCTGTCCAAAAAGAAAATGTAACTAGATTTGATTAAGGCTAAACAAGTGAAGATGGGAAACATATAATCACTATTTTTTATCAAATAGTAGAACCTTATGTTTGTACTACAACAGTATATTTATTTGGCACAACGTATGCATTTCGAACAGACCTGCTTCTCATCATCAGCGACGCGTTACTGGTATACTGTTGTGTGAGACGTTAACCCGCTAGCGCCAGTGTTTTGATTTGACCAAAATTGTTTGTAGTCATAAAGGAAGTAATTTTCAGAATATAAATTAAGTGAACAAGTATTTAGGTTAGAAGGGTATATAGCTTTTTAATCCAAAAATACATCGAACTGCACACTTTTTTTCTACAACTTTAGATGTGCGCGGTTAGCTCCGTTCACGTTGCAGATGGGTTTTGGGGTATGTATACTATTCAGTGAACATCTCGAAACGCCAGGGAGTATATTTAAAAAAAATTGAATAATTTGAAAAATCGACGTGTGGCCAGCTAGATTGATCAAATATCCCACCGTGCGCCGTAATGTCTTTGACAAAGATTATACGTTGTTGTTGTTATGTTGCTACCAATCTAACCGCCATAGCTTCTGTTTGTAAACATTGTATGTATGCACAAACATTTTTGTAAATATGCATGGAAGCAAACCTGTAGGTACAGATTAGGGATGTAAATTTATTTTCATTTGTATGGTCCCGGGATTTTCGGAATAACGGTATTGCAAACATTAATGCGGCAGTTACTCACGAACGTACGTACCAAAAACGTGTCAGCTGACACGACCTATCTTATGAGTGTGCAATGCAAACGAAAACTCACCGACGTGCAACGCCCGTACGTACGTAGCCCGGAACGTAGAAATCAAAACAATTTTGATTTTTTCCGTAAGAACGCGTCAGCTGATCGCTCTCTCACTAGACAGAGTTGCCTAGTAAACTTTTGTGCGCTAATTTTTGAACGTTTGCAGTTTTATGCAAAAACACCTATTTAAAGTTTGACAAATTATGAAAATAATTCGAAATAATTATGTAAAAGTGCAGATTATAAATATGTGATCTATTTATATTTATTTAATATTAATTCCAGCCTTTTACAACATCAAAAATTAAATTGGAAAAAGTTGATGTTTCCATAAGTATGCATGCAAAATGGTCAATGGCAACAGTGCTTATCTGTAAACAATACACACACAAATATGTTATGTACATGTACACAGACGCACATGTTGATTCCTACGGGCTTGAGGGTTCGCTCAAACGTGTTTCGTACGACAAACGTCCGTACGTACGGCACACGTCGGTGGATAATTGCCGCTTTATTCATTAAGTTCTTATATTTTTATTACTGTCTAAAAAAATGTTCCAAAAAGTGTGCACTTTACATTATTTTGCTTGTAATTTGGCGAGTTTGCACTTTTTTCCTTAAATTTTCTTCTTACGAAAACTTTCACATTTTAACTTGTTGATTATTAAAGGAAGAAAGCAAGGAAGAGAATATCTTATTAAGGTTAGGTTGAACTGACCGGTCAATAAAGACCTCACATAGACTGAATGTGTCCATAGTGTTACCAGAATTTGTTTGACGACCCAAAGGAATAACCTCAATCAGGTACCAGGATTTATATAATCTTTTACTTAATTTTCACAGTGTTTTCTTTTCAAAAGATTTGTTAAACTTTTGTATACCTTTTTAGAGAAAAAGTTACTTTTGCTTTTTGTACATTTTTTTTCGAGAGTCGCCCCTCGGCAATAATTTGCAAACACTCCGAGTGTATTTTTGCCATGAAAAGCTTCTCAGATTCGAAGTCGGCATAAAACATGTAGGTCCCGTCCAGCCAATTTATAAGACAAATTAAAGGAACACAACACAAATTGTAATAGAAGCCCGACCTAAAATCTTTGCGGAGGTTATAGCACCTTGTATTTTTTAATTATCATTCTAACTCACTAAAAATTTGTTCCATCAAATGTTTATATATTATTGCGTTTCTTTTGACAGCGGTTCTCGATGTGTCTGCCCTGATATTGGTTTACTTCTTTAAATTTAGGTCCCTATCCTGCTTCACGTTTTTATCTGAAATACATTTTTACCATATTTTAGAAAACCCTTACGATTATAAGTTAGCAGCACTTTAATACTGTAACGAATTTTGGGGAATTCTGCTTATTTGAAACATTTTGCTATCGTTCGAATCGCTAAACTGTTGAATAAATCACTCCAATGTTCACTATTGCAAACTGGTCTTTATTTAGAATAATTTGGGAGTAGTACTTCAAAACCAATAGCGTGCTTAAATCAAACTGTTTACTGATTACTCAGCTTGCGCTACTTTTATACTCTCCGTTGCCTCGTTCGCATATTTCTCCTAAGGTCTAGACGTTTCACCTTCTAGAATTTTTGTATCTCCTGCTTGGTTAGTTACCAGCTATATAAATACATGTATATTTGTAGTTTATAACCATATGCGTGTGTATGAGTAACTGCTTCGGCTGATGACTACATCTGTGTGTGTGAGATAGCACTTCGTCTTTCTACATAAGTGTTGCTAGCTTTAATGTGTACACGTACATAAGAGTGGCAGGTTCATGTTTTTGTTGTGGCGTGATTATTCACTAACAGCTTAGTGATGCTAATATTCGTCACAATACAAATACTTCATGCTATGGTTCTGCGATTCGCACCCCGTCCAAAACTATCAATTATCTATAGGTAAAGAAGCGAATAGAAAGCCAAGAATAGCCCACACTCCTTAAGAGTGGTTTACGCATGATGATCCGAATCATACACTTCGAGAAATAACAAATAAAAAGTGTGCACTTTCTTTCCGGAACTGTCCTTATTTACCTTTCAAGAAATTTCGCGAACTTTGCGCACAGTTTTAAATCGGTGTTTACCTATATGCTTTTGTTCTAGAATATTTTAAAATGAACACCTTCCAGCAGAGAAGCCAAAATTAATTGACGTAACACAATTAATAAAGTTCACTGCTGAACGGTGCTTGTCATTGAATTTTTCTAAAATGTTTTATTCTCTAACTTAAAATATATAAATAGAATTTAAAACAATACCGGAAATTCGCAAAAACTCCTCAGAATTCAAAAAGTTTTCATAAACAAATTTCAACTTATGCAGTTATGAACCCCTTTGAAAATGTGCGCACCCAAACTGCTGACATCTTTCGGTAATTTTTAATAATTATATTTTTACTGAATTTTATACGTTAAAAAGTTTCGATTGCTTTTTATATGAAAAAAATATCATATATATTATTTCTAATTGCTGTTTTATGTACGGGTCCCTATTTCGCTTTTATTTGGAATCTAAATCTATAAATAAAGTTTTGGTTGTAAAGATGGAGATTCGGGCTATTAGCGGGCTTTGGGCGTGCTTTTTGTTTAGCTATATTTTATTAAAAGAATTTGTTAAAAATAAACGATTGTGAGCACAAAAAGAAATCTATTTGTACTATGGCACTATTGTGAATATTTGCACTGCATTACCGGCAGTTGCTACCATACGCTAGATGGAAGCGCAAGCTGGCTTTTATATTGGTTGCGCAAGATGCGCACGGGTCCGGCTCGTATATATAATGCTTTTACAATATGAAAAAAAAAACTCAGGGAAAATATTCAACAGTTTGGATTTTGCGCATACTTAAACATAAATGCAATGGATTAATTTCATACTTTTTCATACTTGAGAATTCACTAATGCTTTGTTTTCATTAGGTCTAAATTACTGACATTAAAAACTGCCTCAAGCTGACTCACTGGTCGGTTAGGGTCAATAAGTGGGTGGTCAAGGCCAACGCAAAAACTTTGAGTTCTTTTATTTCACAACCCATCTCATTATTTGCTCTTGTTGCTCACACGTTTTGGCAATATTTATTGATGGGACGCCTGTTGGCAAGCGAAAGTAAATATCAAATCAAATTTGAATGCCAAATTTGCCATTCACATATTGACCAATTTAATTAACACTTTGTAGTCAAATCAGTCGGCAAACGCATTTAACGTTTTGTGACAGGCCGTTTTCATTGCCCAGTTTGTGGTCAAATTTGACCATAAGCATACAAATTCAGAATAAAACAGTTTTGAAATGTTTGCATATTTCGAAAGATGTTACAAATCCCGAAAATACCGGGATTACTTCAAAAAAGTTCCGCGGTTGACGTACATATCGCTCATTTACTTCAATAGTGTCATAACTCAAAAAACGACTTTTGAGTTAATAACATATGAACATACCCAATATCATGATCTATGTTGTATAAAAAAATTTTTGTGATCAGTTAACAATTTACCACGGTCTATAAAAATGAAAATGTGCCTTTATATGCGCAACATATGGCAGTTAAAATCTTTGAATGGCTCTACTGGAAAATTTTGTTTTTTGAGTTATGACACTATTGAAGTAAATGAGCGATATGTATATAATATGTATTATGTGGATCCATAGGTTAAACCTGCCGAATTGTCGATTTTAATAATTAAAAGTAAATAGTAAAAAAATTTTGTTGTTCAACTAATTGAAGTACAAATAACTAAATATTTTTCACTAATGGCTTCAATCAGACCACCCAGAAAGCAAACACAACTTGATTTTGTATACAACTACGGACACGAATTTCGTTACGATACTTTACCATATCGATAATTTTGCCACCCGATACCGATATTTTATACTCGATACTTTTATAACGATACTTTTTAGCATCGAGTAATTTACAAACTGGTTGTGGTTAGATTACAAATCATAAAATTAGTTAAAGTATGAATGCCTAGTCATAAAATAAATTAATGCAAGGCGCGATATACCTCCGAGGAGAGCTTAGACCAAGCTTCTCTTCTAATTTGCGTCGTGCTCCTCAGATGAGTTTTCACTGAGTAGCTTTTCATGGCAGAAATACACTCGTAATGTTTGCCAATTCTGTTTCTAAATTTTTATGAAGCTTTGCCCGATACTTGAATCCAGGATCTTCGGTGTGGTAGACGTTAAAACACTCCACCTCACCATGACGACCGCCGCAAGTCACCTTATTTGAATTTTCGAAATACCCCGATCACCATGAAATTCTCAAAAGCATCTTCACTTTAGAATTTGGGAGTAAACCCTAACCCCTAACTTTCAATTGGAACTTGACGTCCATCTATTATTAAGGTGCAACCGTTGTACTGCATTATTGAACAGCTCATTTTTATTATAAATTTAGAACCGATACTCTGGGTTTTTGTGATTCGATTATATCGGGTACCCGATACTTGAAGAGCGATAATGTAAAGAGAACCGCATTCGATATCGTGTCCCTATATACAACATCAACAAATAAATTACATATGTAAATATATGTATAACAAGTAAGGAAGTCTAAGTTCGGGTGAAACCGAACATTACATACCCAACTGTACAATTGAAATGCTGTTGTTGTTTGTTTTGTGTGCTTAATAGTGTTACAAGGCTGCGCAACAATACATATACATATGGTTCTATTCTGAACTAATTTTTCTTCGAGTTAAGGCCCCCGAAACATAGAAAATTGCTTAGTCAAAAAAGGGTCGGTGCCACGCCCATTTTTTTAAATTTGGAGTTTTTGTTATTTATTGTTATAAATCCACTTGGAAAATGAAATACTTTTGATATAAAGCTCCTTTTTGCAAAGATATAGCTCATTTTTAAAAATCTTGTATATAAAATGGGCGTGGTCCTTAACCGATTTCGTTAATTTTTCTCCAAAGTATTCCTTATAGTAAAGGCAACCTCTCTGCCGAATTTTGTTACGATAGGTTTAACGATTTTTGATTTATGATTAATAATATTTGTAAAATTGATTTTATCACAAGTGGGCGGTGTCACGCCCATTTCAAAATTTTTTTCAAATTATGTCAAGAGTCTCAATATCAGTCCACACGTCAAATTTCAACTTTCTAGGGGTATTATTTACTAAATAATCAGGTTTTTTGTGTTTTCCAAAATATTATATACATAAAAAGTGGGCGTGGTTATCATCCGATTTCGCTCATTTTCAATACCAATCTATTCTGGGTCCAGATAAGCTCGTGTACCAAATTTGGTGAAGATATCTCGATATTTACTTAAGTTATCGTGTTAACGAACAGACGAACGGACGGACAGACGGACGGACGGACGGACGGACATGGCTCAATCAAATTTTTTTTCGATACTGATGATTTTGATATATGGAAGTCTATATCTATCTCGATTCCTTTATACCTGTACAACCCACCGTTATCCAATCAAAGTTATAATACCCTGTGTACAAGTACAGCTGGTTATAAAAAGTTTGCAATAAAATAAAATATAACCGGTTTTTAAGTGAAACAAAGTCAATGAATAATTGAAAGTAAAATATTAACGAGGAAACTAACAAAAGTTCGCTTAGTGACTGTTTAAGTTTTTTAAGAAAAAGCATCACAGTTATTGTGAATTAGTCGATCTGTAAGGGCATTACAGAGGCTGACTACGTCGAGGGTGTTACTACGATTGTTTGTTTGTTTCAAAATCACTGTTGTTATCTGTCTTCGAACCCCTAAATACAAAGAGATTGGCCCCTGGTCCGATGTCCATGACAAAATGCCAGCCCAAAAAAGACTCCCAACCACAAGTTACGACAGTCATTCCTAGTTCGCGATAACTGGCGGTATTTGGGAGCCCCAATTAAGATTAAGGCCTCTTCGACTTGCTGAACGAACTCTGCGGAAGGTTCCCGCTTCCTCTCCTTCCAAATTCGCGTATCGATAAAGAGTATGTATTTAAAATGGAGAGTGGTAATGAATTAACGAGCGCCTTCGTTATGGCAGTTATGAGGCAGTCTCGTGAAGTGGGCTACATCCGTGTTGGTGGCCATAATGTCCTTTACAATCGAATTAAAAAATGGGAAAAAATATGAGACATCTAGAGCGGCAGAATAATATACTATCCTCATCAGCATTTATTGATGCTTATTCACCGAAGCGATTTTGGCCGAAGCACCAAGGCAGGTTGAGTCTTCCTCCACCTGCCTCCCTTAACTCAGTGAAGATCTCCCACTTCGCCTGCTTCAAAACTGCGGTGCGACTGAAATACTTTCCTGGCCGAAGCGGTTTCGTTCATTCGCATAACATGACCTATCTAGCAAAACCTCATACAGCAATTATACCTCTTTCGATGTTCGCCGTTGGCATCTCGGACAGGACTATACATCTCCCCGAGAACTTTTCTCTCGAGCACTCTAAGAGCCATCTCATCTTCTCTCAACACTTCTATGATTGCGAACCATACATCAGGACAGATATGATCAGTGAGGTATAAAGCGTTATTTTTATTCGTCGAGAGTGGACTTAACTTTTCAAGTAACTGCTCAGTCCAAAGTAGCACCAATTGGCTAGAGTGATTCTCCGTTTGATTTCTAAGTTGACATTGCTTTCGCTGTTAATGCTGGTTCCCAAATAGACGAAGTCCTTTACAGTCTTGGATTTATATCCGTTAATAGTGACGTGGCTGCTAAGGCTCGAATGCGCTAATTCTCTCTTCGATGACAGAAAGTTCTTTGTCTTGCCCTCATTTACCTCAATACCCACTTTTTTGCCTCTTTATATAGTCCGGAAGAAGGCAGAAATCGCGGTGCGTTAGTTAAGGCCAATCTCAATATAATCAGCGTGCGCCAGCAATTCTAAGCTCATATAAATGATTGTGACATCGCAGTTTAGTTCTGCTGTTAGAATTATCTTCTCCAGCTTTAGGTCAAATGAATCACACGAAAGGGAGTAGCCTTTTTTGAGCCTCGTTTGACTTCAAACTCCTCTAGGACCTTCCTAACCCTTACGGAGCTGACAGCGTTGATCATCGTCACTTTGCAGAGCCTTATTAACTTTGCAGGGAACTTTAATTCAAATAAAAAATGAAGAGTGTCGATGCTCCTATCGTGAGTCTTCTCCAGGATCTGTCGCATTGTGAAGATCTGGTCTTAGCAAATTTACAGGATCTGAAGTAACACTGATAAGGTACAATAAGTTCGTTGACTTTGTGCTTCAGTTTTCGCACGATTTTATCTGAATACGGCGAGACTGTACTTGGTGACGAAGTTTCTTTCTCACGACAAAACCAACAACTTATCTCCGGTGTATGTCGGTCTTTGTCTTGACGAGGACTTCAGCCTAATATTCCTTTGTTTCATTGGAGAAAGTTTCTACGTGGCAGGTAGCGCACAACCCAGGAACAGGATTTAGATTTCAAGCGCCTTTTACGACATCCTCCCAATATTTCACAAGAACCCTTCCCACGCCACACACACACGAGGGCCTTAGATTGCCCAGGAATTCAAAGTAATCCAATTTTTTTTTCTTTCGTTTAGTTATGTAGAGATTTTAATTATTTCTTGCATATAAAACATTTGACAAAAATAATACTTAATGAAAACAATTGCAAATCTCATGTGCAATTAAAGAGTTTCCACTGAAAGGGCATGAAACTGCTGAAACAATCCTAAACGGCAGCGGACGCAGATGACAATCGCAACGCGCTGGCAACAGGCGCGAGCGCAAATGAAAAACATCGTGAAGGCAAAGAGCCGCCAAATATTGCAAACACAATCGCCATCGGCTGTCAGCCGGTACCTACACAATCAGCCACTGCCACTACCACATTACCTACACCACCGTTCGTAACATCTACAACGGGTAAAAGCCGGATAGCACCTCACACTCCAACATATTTCAGTTGATGTGGCAGGCATGCAGTTGCAGCGGCTCGATTGACGGCGGCCAAGAGCCAAGAGGCTCAGTGCGGGGCTTCACGCTCGATACACTTGAATGAATGAACGCTTCGACGGAATTCTGATTTGTGGTTGCATATGTTGTGCCCGATAGTGAAGTGCGATGAAGATCGACAAAAGCCCGCCATATGAAAGCTGCGCGAGTGCTGCTCTGACCCACCAGAAGCGGGTTGCATTGGCTTCTTGCCTGTTGCTCGGCAATATTTCACGTGGCATCCATTACGGTGTTATTTATTTTGTTTTTGTTATTATTATTTTTATGAATATGCGCGACGAGCATGTAAGCGAAAAGGTGAAATCAAATGATTTTATAAAAATTAAGTTGGTAGCATAGACTGTGCTTTTTTTTATAAGGTGAAAGTACGTATTGTATATATGTATGTATGTAAATATATTCGAATGTTTTATATATCACTGTCAGCTGGTAGCAATGTTGCAGATCTGCCTGAACACTGTCAACCCGTTGAACTCGCCGAAAATTGGCTGCGGTTGTTGGTTTTGAGCGTTCAACGCTTTTTCCGCATCATGATATTCGATGATAGACGCGTTTTAGATGCATAAAATTGCGTACTATAAATAAAATTTAATGAAACACAATTCTTTCTGCCACCAACCAACCATTCCGATACACGCCCATCTACCGCCCCAAAGCTGCTGCAAGATTCGTCACATTGCATTCGTGGGTACTCACACTAATATTATTCCTTACTGTGTCTAATTTTTTTGAATTTTTTCAACTTAAATTAGGTAATTTGAAATTTTATTTCTATAGCAAATCGAGAAGACGTTATTTCAAACTTTTCCTGTTTTGTGTGGGGCATATTAATATTTTTAAACTTAGGAATGGTTTTCATGTATGCCCCCGATCGAAATACATGCAATCAGATCAACCACGCTGTGATAGACGGACGACATGACTCCAGTGTTTAAGACGCGCGCACGATCCGAGGACTCAACATCGACTCGGATAACTATCTTGTCGCAGCTTAACGGAAACAACAAACAACTTAAGACAAGCTAGACGTGGAAAGGCTGCAATCGAAACATACTGCGGAAAACCAACGGTGACGATGAAGAGTGCCGCATTGCAGCCCAAAGAAAAGACATGCCTTCAGGGCTAGGAGTGTGTGAACGCTACCGCTGGTTGCAAAGAGAAGGAAACACACTCCCGGAAGAATAAAGAAGATGCAGAAAGGCGCGACTGCGAGGAGCTTGAGCTGCTAGCCACCAAGAATAACGCCCGCAAAATTTACCAAAAAATTCGGCTACAGACGGAAGGTTTCAGGTCCGGGCAAACTCTTGTAAGAAAGAAAATGGCGTAACCGATGTCGAGAAGGTACTTAGATAATGAAGGGAATGTAGGATACGATATTTTGTTATAAATATTATTATTATTATTATTATATGATTTATGTAATACTTTAATTTTATATACTTTACCATTTTATTGTTCTAATAATTGAGTTTGCTTTTGTTTTTGAAAATTTATATTTTGAAAAACTTGAAAATTAATATTTCATGAGAATTTATATTTTTTGTGAGTCAGTTAATAAAATATTTTTCGTTGTTAAAAATAAATTAATAAACTGAAATTTATTACAGCTCAACCTAATGTAACGCATGCAAGTCATTTTCCGTAAAAAAATATATATTTTTATTCAATTATAACTTTTTTGGATTTATTTCAGATTTGTCCGGTGTCTTTCTCAAACCTTCGATAAATTTGTTCCCATTCATCTTTGTTTGGAACACTTACATACAATCCTGCAAGGTTATTCCAGATAGCATCGCAAATTTCCAAAACAACGCATTTTGCAGTTTCTATTCCAATGCGAAACTGCACCGATAGACTATGATGCAACGAGCATCCCTGTATATTTTTGTATATACTTACAAAAGCGTAGCAAAAAGACGATGCTCTGGATCTATTGCAGGTCTACGAGATTCCTTTAGCAAATATGGTTCCAACAATCTTAAAAATGTTCGAATAGGTCGCAAAACATTTGAACTTGTCAATATTTTTACAAACAAATTTGACAGATATGACAGCTCAGTTACGCACGCACGCATGCTTATTTCGGTTAGGGCAAAAAACGCCGGTTGTTTGCGTGCGCTAAAAAACGCAGTGCGGTTTTATTAGGTTGGCTTGTTCATGATGTAATAACGACAAGGTGGTCTATGTAATGACAGCTCATTTGAAAACTCCCATACAATACGAATGATGAGAGAAAGGGGAAGAATAGAAATGGCCGTTTTGTGAAATAGTATTAAATAAAGTACTTTTTTGTATCAAAGCCTAAGTACGTTTTTTACACTTTTCATGAAAATAATTCTTATATTGCTGTTGTTGTTGTTGTTGTTGTTGTTGTTGTTGTAGCGATAAGGTTGCTCCCCGAAGGCTGTGGGGAGTGTTATCGATGTAATGGTCCTTTGCCGGATACAGATCCGGTACCACAGGTGCTAGCCCGGCCATCTCGGGAACGATTTATGTGGCCACATAAAACCTTCAGGCCGTTCCCTCCCTCCCCACCCCCAAGTTCCATGAGGAGCTTGGGGTCGCCCGAGGCTCGTCTGTTAGTGAAACAGGATTCGCCGCGGATAGGTGAGGTTGACAATTGGGTGTGGAGAAGCTATATATTGCGCTGTCAACTTGAAGGGTTGCGCTACACAGCCCCTTGAATCTGGTATTTTAGTCGCCTCTTTCGACAGGCCTACCTACCGCGGGAATATTCTGACCCCCTAACCCGCTGGGGTAATTTTTTTTCTTTCTTTTTTTCTATATTAAAGTACGTTTATGTCAGGCTCTCCTAATATACTTCTGGTTCTGCTATTAAAAGTTTCTGCCGTTCGAAGTCTGCATAAACATGCAAGGCAGCCACTTAAAGATGTATTACTATCATTTCTTCAAAGCCTTTGTGAACCTAATGTTCGTGAATTCTGTTGTAGTATGGCAAACCTGAGATATTTCGCTTAGTTTGTGTTCCGAAAGGCCAAATGAGTTACAAGAAGAATAAACAGTGAAGTTATGTGGCAACTTAATGACGTCCAAACTCCTCCATGGTAGTTATTACTATACATACACAAACATAAACATAAGATGACGCAGTGAGGAAAGGAGGTTCGATGACGTTGCGCTGACGATGGAAATACCAGTGGTCTGCCATAGTTTGCAATACGCCTGGCGAGAGGTAGGGCTGATCATTTTACTTGAGTAATGAGATCCCCAGGTACTCACGTGGGGGGATCCAAATACCCGGGCAACCGAGCATTACCCAAAATCTGTGAACAATGTAAATAAATAATTAAAGGCGTGCTTACATCCAAAGGGATTTAAAGTCAAACTTCTATTCCTATTTGCGTCGTGCTCCTTTTAATTTTACCTACAAATTGGCGGGACGGGTCCTACTTGTTTTATGCCGACTTCGAATGGCATCTGTAAGGCAGATGAGTTTTCATTGAGAGCTTTTATGGCAGAAATACACTCGGAGTGCTTGCCAAACTCTGCCGAGGGGTGACCCGGCTTAGAAAAATGTTTTTTTTTTTGTTATGATGTTGCTTTGCCCGCAGAGTGAGCCGAGGATCTTCGGTAAGGATGGCGGAGCATGCTACCATCACACCACGGCGGCCGGTATGTAGTAACTGCATGTGTTTGTATATGAATAGGAGCATGAGTTATTTCAGAGAAGATAAATAAATAAATGTAAGGCGCGATAACCTCCGAAGAGATCTAAGGCCGAGCTTCTCTTCCAATTTGCGTCGTGCTCCTCTTGATTTTCCCTACAAATTGGCCGGACGGGACCTACATGTTTTATGCCGACTCCGAACGGCATCTGCAAAGCAGATGAGTTTTCACTGAGAGCTTTTCATGGCAGAAATACACCCGGAGTGCTTGCCAAACACTGCCGAGGGGCGACCTCGCTTAGAAAAATTTTCTTCTAATTGAAAAATCTTATTTCTAAAATTTTGATGTTGCTTTGCCTGGGAGTTGAACCCAGGGCATACGGTATGATAGGCGGAGCACGCTACCCATCACACCACGGTGGCCGCCAGAGAAGAAAAGTCAGATAATACCCGGCTATCGAATTACCAGGTTAACCGGGCATTACCAAAATTACTGAGGCAGCCGGCTCCAATAAGAACATGGCAGTTTGCCATGTCGGGCATTGAATCGTCGATACTGCTACATCATATGCGGCACGTCTCACAACCCCTTTCAAGATTAACCAGTAATCACCACAGACAAGATGGGATAACCTGCGGGGCTAAAAATTATAGAAGGTTGTAACTGTATAAAGAATGTACATAAGTATGAAACTTTCCCGTCATTCACCATCGAATGGCCCACGGGTACACACTGACCATCAGTATGGTAATGTGCTTAAGGCTAAAACCAGGCATGCTCACTCCGTCATAAACTGTTTCAAGTTTTCCTGATGGACCGTTTTACAATGAGTATTTTAGCACTATTGCTTGCTGACCGAGATGTACACTGGAATTGGCACCTGCCACATAAAACAACATATACATGAAAACAAAACAGCCACCAAGAGATATGAAAGAAATATGGTCAGTTGTAGAAAAGCTTGAGTCTTGTGTAGTAGTTATTTAATGTAACATTAATCTACGAGCTACAGACAAAGAATATTACATTGTACTAGCGCTTGTAATGAACTTTCGAGCGCTAACTCTACCAATATATAAAAGTGAGGTTTAGCGACGTAAACGACAGGGTTAAGAAAAGTGTGCCTGTGTGACACCTGAAACATTGGCAACAAGCGGAAGAAATGCTTTCGGAATACGCCTCAGAACGGCAAAGAGCAGGAAAAAAGCACCTAGAAAGGAAAAGCAAATGACCCGATTAAAAATTATCATTTTAATATGTGTTATAATGATTATTTTAAACAAATTACCTTTATTTTGCTACGAAAATATTAAAATTTCTATAATTTTGTTAGACAAACAACATTATTTTATGAAAATTGTCACGAATTCGAATTGTATAAAAGTCAACACAAAATAGATTTGGAGAAAAAACTGGCGCCGTTGCATAGTTTTTCAGAAGAATTGATTTGTGTAGTTTTTAGGACACTTTTTCTTCTGAATAAAAAAGTAGTTTTGCAAAGAGGCAAATTGAGTTTTAGAGTGGGAGCTCAAGATGGCGGATTAGAATGAGGAGCTGCCAACGTCAGTCACCTTGTAATTACATCATGGGCTTGTTAATCAACTAAAGGAAACACTTCTCTGCTCTCTTAAATTAAGAAATTGGAAACAGCGATGACCGCGCACAGATAATGAACCCGATACCGCAATCGATGATCATCAAATTAATGAGCTGATGGTATTGCTCGACGTCAGTTTGCACAGTCGTATAAGTTTTGCGGGGAAACCAAATTCAGACATAGCGACATATAGATACCTACAACCGTTATCCAATCACAAATGTAACCCTTGTGTACAGGTACACGCTGGCTATAAAAAGTGCCAAACTACATAACAGATCAAAATATCTAGTAGAAAAATTTTAGCAGAAATAATTTTTTGGAATGTTTTAATCCGTTATCTCTCTCGTGTAAGGCTTTTTATGGCTTCTTCTTTTTACATAGTTTATGTTATCTGAAGCTATCCTTAAGATCGGCAGATAAATTTTGGGCGACATCAAAAACACCGACGCACAAGCTTGTGGGTGTGGTACTGCACACTTTTCAAAACCGTTACCAGATTCTCACCTACACCCTACACGTATGGAGTTCGGGTTTTGTTAAGAAAATTCGAAGCTCAACTTATAGCTAACATTGTTGTTACAGATTGAAGTTAGCCTATTACGGATAAGCAATAAGGTTAGCTGAAGTAGGAATGACAACCCACGGGAATTTCGACTGAGTTTTACTCGAAGTATCTGTTAGTCAAAGATCCTCGTCACCTTTCTGACTCAATTGATCCCAAAGTGATAGAGTTTTACATTATGCGGAGATTACGAACGTGAGCTCGATGAATACATTGTTAGGACAATAAACTTCGTAGGAACTTAGAATGGCTACAAGTCTATGCATCTCTAATGCTCCGCCGTTTTATACCAAAAATCTCCAGCGTGCCCCCCCAACCTAACCACTAGCTCTACCTCTCCTTATTCTTCACTCTCAATCACTCACTCTTTGGTTGGAGGTAGAATGCCCCATATGTTTGCGTATTTGTAGTGCCATATGTTCATCTCCCATTTGATATCGCATATTCTAAGCGTTTTGAATTATTAGGCGAAATAAGGTTGCATCAAGTCATTTGGAACTTTTCGAATGTAGTAAGTAATACGGATGTACTAAATAAACGCAACAGCCCTTTACTGATTGTGTTGTAATGTAATGTAAATTATATTTAAAGATGCAGATTTATTCGGTGAATTTGAAAATCACGCTAAAGACAATCATCATCTTTCTACGGCAGACGGTTCTATACGACTCGGTATTTTTTTGCCAACCAAGGGCTATCAAGTCAGTATAACCCCATCTAATTTTTTGCCATCCTCGGAGCAGCTCCTTGCAGCTGGACTGCTCCATACCCTTCTGCTCCGGGAAGGTATTGAAAGTAACCTCGGTCCCAGACTGTGGTTCTGCTGCATATGTCAGAAAAGGATTTATCTCAGACGGTCATACTCTTGCCAGTGTGTCGCGTGTAAAAGATGGTTGCACCGTTCGGGCTGTTCTGGGTGAGAACCCAACGTTCGTCGCCCCGAAATTTCTATAAAACCTTTGCGGCTCCCTGCTGTTCACGTCCAAGCACGTACCGCGGTTCACTCTCAACCTTACCTCCGCCACCTTCTAGCAGCGACACTACCCAGCAGGCCAAATCAACTGTCCGCTGTTGCTCGCGCCCAATGGCGCCTCCACCTAACGAGACCGCTACACCTCATCACTACAATCTACGTAGCATGGACAGTAGCAATTCCGAGCAGCAGCGTTTACCCCCCGTCCATTCCCTCCTTTCCGACACACTCACTCGAGTAAGAAGGAGTCATCAACTCCTATGATCATCTACCTCTACCTCCATTATGCTCCATTTGGTTACTTTAAGTTATGTTGAACCGTTATTTTAGCTACTAGCTTACCGCTTCTTTTCTTTTCTATGCTTCATTTATATTTTCTTATTCCTGTCCACACTCCCACTATCACTCCCAATTCCACTGCCTAAAGCTAGCCCCACAGGGGAGGGAGGGGATCCCAGGATCCGCCACTGAAAACCCTTATTCGAAAATCTTCTAGAACTGATGGTAGTCATCAGCCCAGTGCATAATATGGAAAAGGGGATTCCTACCCCGGTTTTTTGGATTTATTAATAAATTTTGTAGGAATATCTTATTATTGTTGATTTTGCATATTTCTTCTTGTCTATGTACCAACAAAATATGCAGCCATGTTATTCTTATTTTCGAGCGTATTTTCTTTAAAGCCATTCTCGCTATTACACCGTTACGCAACATTTAAATACGAAATGCGTGCGAAGTAATAAAACACACTTCACTTTTGCCATTAACACTTTGGTGGAGTGGAACAACAACACTGCAAGCATGCAACAGAAAAACAACAATAAAAACAATTACAAGAAAATCAAAGGCAATATTAGTGTTCGCCGTAGTAGGGAAATACCCTTACTAATGTTGAAACATCTAAGGCAGTGCAAATTTCTCAAGAAAACATAAAAAATCCATCAAAAATTGTTGCTCAATTCGACGGCGGAATTTTTTTGTGCAAACTTAATTATTTTATATTTTTATTTTTTACTGTTTCAAGAAAACTTTAAATTAAAGTGGCAAAAGTTGACCTTCACAAATATTGATTTGCTACATTTTTTGTTTCTACTTCCCCATCTGCTTTCTCTTTAACTGTTCGTCTTTTTCTCTCCGCCTCCAATTTTCTCCTCTTTTTTTATACTCAGCGTGCTTTACAAACAGAGTATATATTTTGATTGGATAACGGTTGGTTGTACAGGTATAAAGGAATCGAGATAGATATAGACTTCCATATATCAAAATCATCAGTTTCGTAAAAAATTTGATTGAGCCATGTCCGTCCGTCCGTCTGCCCGTTAACACGATAACTTGAGTAAATATTGAGATTTCTTCACCAAATTTGGTACACGAGCTTATCTGGACCCAGAGTAGATTGGTATTGAAAATGAGCGAAATCGGATAATAACCACGCCCACTTTTTATATATATAACATTTTGGAAAACACAAAAACCTGATTATTTAGTAAATAATACATCTAGAATGTTGAAATTTGACGTGTGGACTGATATTGAGACTCTTGATAAAAATTTAAAAAAAAAATTTTAAATGGGCATGGCACCGCCCAGTTGTGATAAAATCTATTTAAAAAATAATAAATGTAAGGCGCGATAACCTCAGAAGAGATCTAAGGCCGAGCTTCTCTTCCAACTTGTGTCGTGCTCCTCTTGATTTTCCCTACAAATTGGCCGAATTGGTGGTTCCCATGTTTTACGCCCTCCGAACGGCATCTGCAAGCAGATGAGTTTTCACTAAGAGCTTTTCATGGCAGAAATACAAACGGAGCGCTTGCCAAACACTGCCAAGGGGCGATCCCGCTCAGAAAATTTTTCTTCTAATTGAAAAACCTAATTTCTAAACTTTTGATGTTGCTTTGCTCGGGTGAACCCAGGGCATACGGTGTGGTAGACGGAGCACACTACCATCACACCACGGCGGCCGCCAATCGATTTTACAAATATTATTTATCATAAAATAAGAAATTACCTTTACCATAAGAAATGCTTTGAAGAAAAATTAACAAAATCGGTTAAGGACCACGCCCACTTTTATATAAAAGATTTTTAAAAGGGTGGTGGACGAATAAAATGAGCTATATCTTTGCAAAAAAAAGAGCTTTATATCAATGGTATTTCATCTCCCAAGTGGATTTATAACAATAAATAGGAAAAACTTCAAATTTTAAAAAATGACTAAGCAATTTTCTATGTTTCGGGAGCCATAACTCGAAGAAAAATTAATGGATAGTAATAAAATTGGGTACACAAATTTTCCCTATAGCAGAAAATATTTCTAGAAAAAATAGACGGGATCGGTTAAAGACAACGGCAACTTAGATATAAAACAAGTTTAAAAGGGTCGTAGACTAGCATAATAAGCTATAACTTAGCAAAAAATAGTTTTGAATCAATAATATTTCACTTATCATATTTTATTGTAAGAGGATATGGGGAGACATTTTTTTTTAACGGGCGGTGCCACGTATTATGTAGAAAAGTAATTTATCTGAAATGAAATGTGCAATTGAAGCTCTCGCTGAGTATATAATGTTCGGTTACACCCGAACTTAGACACTTTTACTTTTTTTAATTCTACTTCCCCATCTGTTTGCCTTTTAACCTTTCCTCTTTTTCTCTCCGCCCCCAATTTTCTCCTCTTTTTTTTTAATCTTCCTTTTCACATCCTATTCTTCCTCTTCTGCCTCTTACTCACACCCCTCAAATACATATAGTGTTGAAGCATTCTTAGTTTTTCCGCCAAAACTTCCAAACCGCCAGGCTAGCGCCAGTTATATAGGTGGGGTGACATAAGGTCAATGGCCAAACGGCCCAATAGTCATCGCGCGATTTTTTATTCAGTTGGATCAGTTCTTCTTATCTCAGAGTGGGCATCATTGAGCCAGTTTTTTTTTTTCCAATTTTCAATAGAATGACGCCGAAATATAGAAAAATGAGTTGTTAACATTTCAATACGTGGAGGTGCCAAAAAAAATAATTGTCCTTATGTCTACTTGAACAAAAACAAGTTGCTTCAAAACCATTGCGGAAAAGCAGAATAGCCATAATGTCAATATCGTTGTCTTTGTAACCATTTGAAAATTTTCGCTTCGTCGTAGTCAGTGGCAGAATATATTCGCCATCGTCAGTGATCCTGGTAATGGGTTCGTTATCTCCATTGGTATAAAGCGATGAGGAGAAGTCGTTACCAGGTAGCCCTTATAATTCCTACCTTCCGTCATCCGTCATATTTACTGTTATAATTTGAAGGTGTTGCAATGAATTTTGGGGAAATTCCGCTTATTTGAAACCTTCTGCTAACGTTCGAAACGCTAAACTGTTGAATAAATTACTCCAATATTCAGTATTGCAAACTGGTCTTTATTTAGATTACTTTGGGTGTAGTACTTCACAATTATACTTCACAACCAATAGCGTATTTATATCACAACTGCTTCGCCATTACTCAGCTTGCGCTGCTTTATACTCTCTGTTGCCTCGTCAGCATATTTCTCCAAAGGTCTAGAAGTTTCACCTTCTAGAACTCTTACTTGGTAATTAGTTATATATATTGTTACGAATATTAGCAAAACTAAGGAGTGCTGCCAGCTCTAAGCCGATCTAAGCAGTGACGTGAATGCACATCAATAATTCAATCATTATGTATCTACATAAACGAATAAATAATTGCGTGTACACATATGTACACATTCCGACGAGCAACATTTACATACAAGGCAGCAAGAGATGAGATGTCACACACCGATGAATTTACTTATACGCTTATGTGTGTGCGGGAGACTGTAAACTACAAACACATGCATATACCTTATCTGAGTTGTCACAAGAGAGAGCAATAATTTGTGCACGTAGTTGTGGCTGGCGATTTTGTAGCCGAAACAACTAGTAACTTCTGGAAATCGAAGAGCCTAGAAGTATGCAGCGTAAACTATAAAAGCGGCGCCAGCGAGTAAGAAGTAATTCAGTTTGATTTGAATTGTCAAGCAGTTACGAGTAAGACGATATCTAGCGAGCAATAGCACTATTATTTTGAAAGTCAGTTTCCTTTAAGATATCAGTTTGGTTATTAAGCTATTCGTTGCACAGTTTGAGTGTTATTGTGAAGTACTTAATAAAGGCCATTTTTCCATCATTCAATATTGGAGTTATTTATTCAACAGTTTAGTGATTCGAACTTAGCAGAGGATTGCAAATAAGAGGATTTGCAAATAAAAATTCGTTACAATTGGTGTCAGAAGAGGAATTGTTGAATAAATTCCAGAGGACAACAAGGACATGGCAAAGTTAAGTGAATTGAAGATCCCGCAACTGAAGAAGGAGTTGGAGAACCGTGGATTGAATACAACTGGCATTAAACTCGAACTTCAGGCACGACTACGAGAGGCAATGGAATTAGAAGGAATTGATGTGGAAGAGTATGTCTTTCATCTTGATGGCGAGGAGACAACAAAAATTGAAGAGAAAAACGAATCATCACAGACAATTACCAGCACAGACTTGAACATGATATTGGCTGCAATAACTGCTCAAACATCGACAGTAACATCTAAGATGGAAGCGCAAGAGGCACGTATAACAGAAATGTCATCACAAATATCCACCAACATGTCATCACAACTGGAAGAACAGAAAACGTATATGTCATCACAGATGGAAGAACAGAAGACGTATATGATATCCCAACTGGAATCGCAGGAAACCCGTATAACATCACAATTGGAAGAGCAAAAGGCATATATGGCATCCCAGCTGGAAACACATGAGACACGTATTTCAGAAATGTCGACACAGATTACATCAATGATGGAAACACAACTGAAAGAGCAAGAGGCGCGTATATCATCAAAACTCGAAGCGCGTATGGACGAGAAAATAACGCAGTTTGAAGAAAAATTCGAGGCAGAGGTGGATGCATTGAGAGGTCGTATACAGGAATTGCAACTTAATCGGCCGACTGCTTCAGCGAGCAATACGAAGGTAAAAACTCCATCTTTTGACGGTTCTCTTCCTTTCCAGGTCTTCAAGCTACAGTTTGAGAAGACCGCAGCAGTGAACAACTGGAATGCGGAAGATAAAGTTGCTGCACTATTCGTGGCATTGAAGGGGCCAGCAGCGGAAATTCTACAGACGATTCCCGAAGGAGAGCGGAACAATTATGAAGTATTGATGGCTGCTGTAGAACGACGTTATGGAAGCGAGCATAGGAAACAGATATTCCAAATTGAGTTGCAAAACCGCTACCAAAAAGCAAATGAAACATTGCAGGAGTTTGCTTCAGATATTGAAAGATTGGCTCATCTCGCAAATGCGGACGCACCCGTGGAATACACCGAGAGGGTAAAAATCCAGAGTTTTATAAATGGCATACGAGACGTGGAAACGAAGCGAGCTACATACGCGAACCCAAAACTGACATTTGCTGAAACGGTATCACATGCATTGACTCAGGAAACTGCCTCCCTATTAAGTAAACCAGCATATAAGGCTCATCGTGTAGAAGTAGAAAGGCCAGAATGGGTAGACACAATTTTGGAAGCACTGAAGGGATCACAACAGAAAAATGCCGGAGTTATTAAATGTTTCAAGTGCGGCAACCCAGGTCATATTGCACGACATTGCAGCACCGGTCCCAATAGCTCCAACAATGTGGGTGGCCGTAAACGCAGAGCTGAAGGAGATGAGCAAATCTCCAAGTCCACTCAATCGTTAAACTAAAGCGAGTCAGCCGCAAGGGGCGACAGCTGGCTCCCTCAATTGAATGCCCCATAATCTCTATCTCACAAATTGGAAGAAGGTCAAACAATCTTACTGTCGGAGGACATGTGGATGGAAAGGAACGTTTACTGACTGTAGATACGGGTGCATCTCATTCCATCATTCGAGCGGATTTAGTCAACAAGAAGATAACACCATTGCATGGAGCAAGATTGCGTACAGCCACTGGAGAAGACAGCACAGTTCTAGGAGAAGTATCATGTGAAGTCGCAATTGGGAACGTCACGGTAGTACACAATTTTATAGTGGCAGAGATTGTTGATGAAATCATAATTGGAGTGGACTTCTTAATCGACCAGGGCATCAAGATCGACATGCAAAGCAAGACGATGCGATATAAGAACATGGATGTGCCACTTAATTTCGGCTACGAAAGAGGCTACAGCAGTAAACGAGTGCTGGTGGAAGAGAGTCAGCAAATACCACCAAAATCAGAAGCAGTCATCTGGGCAAAGGTTGATGGAGATTGTGGGACAAACAAATTGTGGGTTGTCGAAGCAGCAAATAAATCAGCACTGAACATACTTGTAGGAAAAACCCTGGCTATGACAAAACAAGATGGACGTATTCCGGTAAGAGTACTTAATGAGTTCAAGTCACCATTCAATTTGACCAAAGGAGCTATTTTGGGAAGATGCCAAGAGGCCGAAGTAGTTATTAACTGTGAACAGCTCCAGGAATACGTTTCATCTAGTAATACTGATCTTTCAAATGATATCACGGCATGGACGCATGGGCTAGAGGAAGCCTATCAGAGTAAGGCAAAACAACTGCTCATAAAATACGCGAACATATTTGACCAGGATGGTTCCAAACCAGGCCGCACCAACGTTGTGAAACATCAAATTGACACTGGAGATGCGAGACCGATCCGTCAAGCTCCACGTAGGGTTCCACTAGCGAAGCGGGAAGTTGTGAGTCAAATCATTCAAGAAATGAACGACAGCGGCGTCATCGAACCATCAGCTAGTCCATGGAGCTCACCGGTAGTACTTGTAAAAAAGAAGGATGGAAAAATGAGGTTTTGCGTGGACTACCGGAAGTTGAATGACGTAACGAAAAGGATAGCTACCCATTGCCAAGAATTGACGACACTCTCGACTCGCTATCTGGTACGAAATGGTTTTCCACGCTGGACTTGAAAAGCGGCTACTGGCAAGTGGAGGTGAAGGAGGAAGATAAAGAGAAAACAGCCTTCAGTGTCGGTGATGGTCTTTGGCAATTTACAGTGATGCCTTTTGGACTTTGTAATGCACCAGCTACTTTTGAGAGACTCATGGACCAGGTACTGAAAGGACTACATTGGAAAACATGCTTGGTGTACCTGGACGACATCATCGTATTGGGCAAGAACTTTGATGAACATCTTAAGAACTTGGAGGAAGTTTTCCAGAGAATAGCTGGCGCTGGTCTGAAGTTAAGTCCCAAAAAGTGTGCGCTGTTTAAAAAGGAAGTCAATTATTTGGGTCACAAGGTAACGACAGAGGGCATCTGCACTGCGAACGAAAAAATAGAGGCTGTACAGGATTGGCCAAGACCACAGAATCTACATGAATTGAGAAGTTTTCTTGGGCTGTGCACATATTACCGCCGATTTGTACCAAATTTTTCCAGCGTAGCCCATAGCCTCCATGAGCTTACAAGAAAAAACAAAGCTTTTGAATGGAAGAAGGAGCAAGAAGTGGCTTTCCAAACATTGAAGGAGCGTTTGTGCACTGCCCCAATGTTAGCATATCCGATTCCAGGAGCAACATTTATTCTAGATACAGATGCAAGTGGATATGCTATAGGAGGCGTTTTATCACAACTGGTCGATGGACAGGAGAAGGTAGTTGCATATTACAGCCGTTCGATTGGAAAACCAGAGAGGAACTACTGTGTTACGCGGAGAGAGCTGTTGGCATTGGTAGAGTGCATTAAACATTTTCACAAATACCTCTACGGCCAGCGATTCCATGTCAGGACAGATCACGCAGCATTGAAATGGCTTCTGCAGTTCCGTAATCCGGAAGGACAATTGGCACGGTGGATCGAGCGACTTCAAAGCTATGACTTTTCCATTGAGCATTGAAAAGGTAGTACCCATGGAAATGCCGATGCAATGTCACGAAGGCCATGTAGTTTGGAATGCAAGCACTGTTCAAAGGCCGAGGCTAAAGAAGACATTATAGATGTCCGGCTAATGACTATAACGTGTACGGATGAATGGGACAAGGAACAACTAAGAAAGTGTCAGCTAGAAGATACGGATCTGTCACATGTTATGCAAGGGCTCGAACGAAACGAAAGACCAAGCAGAGAGGATATGTCAGCAGAGAGTCCCATTGCGAAGTCATATTGGGCACAGTGGAACAGTTTGGAATTGATATCCGGTTGCTTGCATCGAGTATGGGAGAGTGAGGATGGTCAGTGCAAGAAGAAACTTATAGTTGTTCCCAGAAAGAGGATTCCTGACGTGCTCAGCGAGTTGCACAATGGTCCAAGTGGAGGCCATCTTGGAATCACGAAGACACTCGAGAAAATTAAGCAGAGATTCTATTGGGTTGGTTGCCGTCAGTCGGTCACCGAGTGGATTGCCAATTGCGAGGTATGCAACAGAGCGAAAGGGCCCAAAACCCGAAGTCGTGGCCAGATGAAGCAGTATATTTCAGGTGCACCATTTGAAAGGATCGCCATGGATGTCGCAGGTCCATTTCCTACTAGCAACCGCGGAAACAAATACGTACTGGTGGTTTTGGATTATTTCAGTAAATGGCCAGAGGTATACCCAATCCCAAACCAAGAAGCAGAAACAGTAGCAGAAGTGGTTAAAAACGAATGGGTTGCCAGGTATGGTGTACCAATGGAGTTACATTCTGACCAAGGCAGGAATTTTGAATCAGCTGTGTTCCAAGAACTGTGCAAGAAGTTGGGCATTCGAAAAACACGGACAACTGCATTGCATCCTCAGTCCGATGGTATGGTGGAACGTTTCAATAGAACATTGGAGGAGCATTTAAGGAAAGTAGTCGACAAGTACCATAAGGACTGGGATACACACATATCATTATTCTTGATGGCCTACCGATCGGCAGTATATGACACAACGGGCCAAACTCCCGCAAAGGTAATTTTTGGCAATGACCTTCGACTGCCAGCTGATTTGAAGTATGGGATAGATGCCGATGCGGAGAGGAATGTCAAGAAATCCACTGATGTCTTAGAAGAAGAGCTGAGAGAGATACACGATCTGGTAAGGCAACGAGCAAAGATTATGAGTGACAAGATGAAAGCGAGGTACGATAAAGCAATTAATTCGGAAGGGTTTCAGGAAGGAGATTTGGTGCTGCTATACAACCCACAACGAAAAAAAGGTTTGTCCCCGAAATTGCAGTGTAACTGGGAAGGCCCATACAAAGTTGTAAAACGGAGCAACGATGTAGTGTACCGCATACAAACCACTACCAAACCACGAACCAAAATGAAAGTGGTTCATTTGGAGAGATTAGCAGCGTTTAGATCGAGAGATTTGTCTGATCGGGACGATCAGACTTAGGTGGAGGGCAGTGTTACGAATATTAGCAAAACTAAGGAGTGCTGCCAGCTCTAAGCCGATCTAAGCAGTGACGTGAATGCACATCAATAATTCAATCATTATGTATCTACATAAACGAATAAATAATTGCGTCTACACATATGTACACATTCCGACGAGCAACATTTACATACAAGGCAGCAAGAGATGAGATGTCACACACCGATGAATTTACTTATACGCTTATGTGTGTGCGGGAGACTGTAAACTACAAACACATGCATATACCTTATCTGAGTTGTCACAAGAGAGAGCAATAATTTGTGCACGTAGTTGTGGCTGGCGATTTTGTAGCCGAAACAACTAGTAACTTCTGGAAATCGAAGAGCCTAGAAGTATGCAGCGTAAACTATAAAAGCGGCGCCAGCGAGTAAGAAGTAATTCAGTTTGATTTGAATTGTCAAGCAGTTACGAGTAAGACGATATCTAGCGAGCAATAGCACTATTATTTTGAAAGTCAGTTTCCTTTAAGATATCAGTTTGGTTATTAAGCTATTCGTTGCACAGTTTGAGTGTTATTGTGAAGTACTTAATAAAGGCCATTTTTCCATCATTCAATATTGGAGTTATTTATTCAACAGTTTAGTGATTCGAACTTAGCAGAGGATTGCAAATAAGAGGATTTGCAAATAAAAATTCGTTACAATATGTATATTTGTAGTTTACGCGTTTCTCATAGTCATATGCGTGTGTATGTGTGAGTAACTACTTCGGCTGATTACTACATATTTGTGTGTGTGAGATATGTATCTCTTCGTCGCCTTCTACATATTCTTGTTGTGCATTTATTTAGTAGCAACTTAGTGATGCTAACATTCGTCACGATATTCGTGTTCCCGCTGTTCGAAATCATGTTTTTTCTTCTAATTAAGCGTATCGCTTACCTCTTCGCGTCACAATATTGCTCCCAACCTCCCACATTGCTGCGCCTCTTCGCTGCGTGACCTTATAGGCAACTTCCATTTTAACCAGCCTTGTATCCATTGCCCGATTGGGGTAACGCTTCCCGCGGTTATCATCACAAGTAGCAGATCTCGTACGAGGCTTGTTAAATATATACATTGGTAGGCGTTTCCAAACACCGCGCAAGGTTATACAATGGTTATCTTTGTTGTAACCGCAAGAAAACTAGACGCTTAACCCGCTGAGGTATGACCACGTTGAACCTTCAAGGTCATCCTGTCACCATCTAGGTCTCCATCGCTTCACATATGTAAGTAAGGTTGACAATTGGGTTGATAAAACTATCTAGCCATCAATCTGCATTATGAACGACAGCTCAGAGTTTTCAATGGTCGTTTAGAGGTTTCTTCTAGCAAAGGTTAACTTTATTATATCCAACTGCACGTTTTCAACTTTTTGTCACAGAGGAAGGTGAAATCAACTAAGGAGCTGCGTGCAAAAAGGGAACTTCTTTGAAAATCACGTTTTTGCGATTTTCTAGTGGTCGTCAATTAAATTTTGAAGTGAACCACTTCTCAACCGTTTAACACAAAACGGAGACATCGACCCTTGACACCTTTTTGCACATAATACCTCATTTATGAAATGATATATTTCCATGTTGTTGTAACAGTGCTTCACACCATCCGAAGGAGTCCAAGGAAACTTGAAAATTCAACATTGTTGGACGAGAGACATGGGTATTAGAGGCGTTGGTTGATGTCATGTGGGTAAACATTACATGCGGAAACTGCACCAGAGTGACGTGTGTCTCCCTGGGGAGATTGCTTTCCCCAACTCGTCTTCGCGCATTTATTGCCATGAACTTTTTTGACTTTTTGTGGCGGTCTGTCAGAGCCATTCCATGCTTTTTTCGTTCAAATGGCTGAAATCTTTTGAGCCGGATTTCTTCGTATTGCCTGCGGAGGTGATTCTTTATGTTCCTGGAAAGCCGGGCGCCTTCAATCAAAATGGGAGTATTTGCGCATCGCTGACATGAGAAGACATTCCAGGACAGTTCTAAGGACGGTGTTTGAACAGGCCTGCAGTTTCATCCAATGTGCTTTTCTTAGGCTCAGCTACTATGATTGATTGGTAGCCCGGATACCAAATACTCGAGCCCAAGTAGCGCACAATCTGTCCCAAGATTGTGGCAGTGATCCTGAAAATTTTTTTTCTTTGAACTATTTAGTAGGTCCGCTGTTGGCCTACTATCATAACTCGGTCAGGTTTATTTTGTTATCTTTCAGGTGTCCGAGGAGTACCAGTTGGATACCGCTGACTCCTTGAATCTGCCATGTATATTCCTTTAGTTTATGTCATTGGTTGATGCATCTCTACCGACGCAAAGTATGCAAGCTTTATAGATTCAAAGCTTCCGCAACCCAATTGTCCACCTCTCCTATGCGAGGGGAATCCTGTTACAAATATGAATGTATCATACACATATTTAGCAGGCGAGGCTCTGGCGACCATAACTCATCATAATATTTATCGTTCCCGACATGGTCGGGCTAGTACCTTAATGGTGCTTTATTACCGGAACGTACCGAAACTATATCAGGCGAAGGACCCACATCGATAACACTCCCCAAAACCTTCGGGGAGTGTCTTTATCGTTAATACAACAACCCTTCCAAGTCTTGCTGCTGTGTCGTGCTTTGATTGTTGTTGTTGTAGCAGTGCTTGTTGTTGTTGTTGTTGTAGCGATAAGGTTGCTCCCCGAAGGCTTTGGGGAGTGTTATCGATGTGATGGTCATTTGCCGGATACAGAACCGGTACGCGCCGGTACCACAGCACCATTAAGGTGCTAGCCCGACCATCTCGGGAACGATGTATGTGGCCACATTAAACCTTCGGGCCATTCCCTCCCAGTGTAGCAGTGCTTCGCCCCATCCAATATGTACGACCGATCGCAAATTGTCATCAATATCCTCTAACGGGGGTCCAACGAAACTTGCTGTTTCGACAGGGGTGGACTATAATGAGAGGGGTGATAGAGGCGTTGGTTCCACATTACGATTAAAGAGATGGTTGGTGTCATGCGGGGACACATTGTAAGCAGGGCATACATTTTGTATTTGGAGGTTGATTCTGGATAGGTAAGAGTTTAACCTGTTACAGTATCCAGATCGAAGTTGAGCTAGAGTGACTCGCGTTTCCCTGGAGAGTGTGCGTTCCTCTTCCGCAAGTTTTGAGTACTGTTCTTTGAGTACTGGATTCGCCGGGCAATTTCTGGCATAAAGGACCGACGCCTGTTTGTGGAGTTCACTGAGGACCTGCTTGTGTTTTTTTGCTTCATACGGCTGAGTTCTCAGGTGCCGTATTTCCTCATAATGCTTACGGAGATGATTCCTCAAGCTCCTGGGCGGTGTTGGCTCATCAATCAGGTGTCTGTTGGGATGCCCAGGTTTCTGGGTATTCAACAGCAACTGTTTTGTTAGCATCTAATTTCTCTCCCTGATGGGGAGTATTCTCGCCTCATTATGTAGATGGTGTTCTGGGGACATAAGAAGACAACCCGTAGCGGTTCTGAGAGCAGTATTTTGGCAGGCCTGTAGCTTCTTCCAGTGAGTAGTTTTTAGGCTTGGTGACCATATAGGAGACGCGTAGCATGCAATCGGTTGGCCAATTGCTTTGTAAGTGGTAATGAGCGTTTCTTTGTCTTTTCCTCAAGTACTGCCAGCAAGAGATTTGAGGATTTTATTTCGGCTCTGGACTTTCGGTACAATTGCGGCTGTATGCTCACCAAAATATAGATCCTGATCAAACGTCACACCCAAGATTTTTGGGTGTAGGACAGTCGGTAGCGTAGCGCCATCGACGTGGATGATTGTCTGTGTCAAAAGCTTTTGACAAGTCTAAAAATAAGAGTACCTTGTTGTAATGGGGTAGTTGTTCGTTTTTATTTCCGAAATTCTTCAAAACCGTTCTTCAAAAATCCATTTACTACGCCTCAATTAATCCCATGATGAAATGAATATTCAGGTGTTTTCCCTTATTCTGACCAGTTCGGCATGGATAATTTAGAGGGTTGTCTATCATACATAACTGCCTTTGAATTCTACTACGATCGGAGTACATTTGACTATACGTTTAAGCTGCAGACATTGGTGCTTTATCGGTAACCTTATAACAGCTGATTCGACCAACCTTATGGGAATCAGTGCAATCGATTATTGGTGCCGCTAAGGTCGTAACCGTATCGTAGTCAACCAATTGGATTTTGGTTACCGTCGTAACGATAAACGGCTGATTACGTTAGGGATACGACTACAGCGATACGACATACGGCACCAATGACTTCAGCTTTAGAAATATAATAACTATGTAAGCCGCTACCAGAATTGTTTAGGCATAAATATAAATGGAATTTTGTATTCCCCAAAAGATTATAGACAACATTTTGCAGAAAACTGTTTTTTGAGGATATTTGTACGAAAAATGTTGCAATAAAAATTTAGTACTTTTGTAGTACAAGTAAATACTGGCAAATAGAGCTGCCGAAAAAGTGAGGTTATTTTATTGACATTACCTTTATTACCCTACAAGAATACTGACTATCATATGACTATCATCTGATTGTCAGCAATGTCAACCTAACGATCAGCGCCTCATACAAACTTTCTATCACAAACTTAAGGGGACTTGCGCAAATGTGATGTAAACAACTGTGTACGTGTGAGTTTTTGTCTCCTTCTTATACACCACCATCGCCTACTGATTAAGTATATAGCCGTACTGCTCACTCTCAATCCTTTTCCTGGATCATTGCTGACACTCTAACTATCAAAAAATGTCATAAATGATAGTTTACTGTAGATATCAGGTTTGACTGTTATACTATCATAAATGACAATTGTTATATTCCGCCAAAAATGAAACAATGCTTTTTGCTTTTTATTTACTTTATTTCATTACGTTTTTAATTTTGTACGCGATAAAAGCATACGCGTTTCTTATTTGTTTAAAATAAATAGTTTTATAAAAATTCGACTTCAGAATTTATTATTTTCGATTTTTTTTCTTTTAGCATGGAGCTTTGAAATGCTCTCTTTTTCACTTTTTAAACTTATTTTTTATATGGTTTTCGTCGGTTGAAAATGGCGGAATTTAAAAAATAATAAAACAACCGTGATAATCATTTGATTGTCATATGACAGTCAGTAGTGACAACATGATTAAATCGGATAAACTGTTCTCGCATACATAAAATTCCGTTGAGAATTATGTATCTGTCTCACATGCATAATGGTATCTGCTGTATGTTCTTTTGTTCTGTACCAGGTGTCCGAAGCTTTCCCAGTTTGAGTCCTTTTTCATGATTATAGGCTGTCGTTGGGAACATGCGGACATGCGTGAGCGATCAAAGGAACATACATAAATTTGAGTATCAATGTTTACGTCATCGCAGGATCAGCATTGTCAATTACAATTGTGAGTGTATTAGTAAAACTATCAGCGTTTCTTGTAGGGTATTTCATCAAGAATTAATCCGATTTGAGCTCACGAAAGCCGGCAACTCTTTTACTAGCCGGCGAACAGCTGTTTCGGCAACAACAATGCGAATGACAACAAACAAATTCGGAGACGACGCCGTCAGCGACGTGAAATTGACAAAAACTAAAATTAGAATAATAAAGTGCCATATATTGGAAAAATAGCTTTAATTAATGTCAATATAAAGCCGATAAAAAATATCAAAGCGTTGTAGATAACAGCTAGATAAATAGAATAAGAAATATCAAAAACCAAAAAAAAAAGTCTCACAAAGTTTACTAAAGTTAAGGGCTGTTCTGGTGAAGGCGCTCAGTAACGTGGAGTGCTTCCATCAACTTAATTAAATGATAAATAGCCATATATTGCGAGTACATTGTGAAATTCCGGAGAATATATTTGGCTATTAATGGGCATTACGTAATCCTTTTACTGTGTTCGACGCATTTATAGCGAAATATACTTTTTGTGGACTTCAAATTTAACTCCGATCTTCGACTAATGCAATTAATTAGATATATGCATGTTTGATGAAATGGATACGCTACTATTCTTGACTGCTGCGGCGCATCTATTTTACACTCCATTCACCAAAGTGGAAGAAAGCTTCAATTTGCAAGCAATGCATGATATTCTTTATTTGCGACAAAATTTCACTCAGGTTTGTTTTAACTAGTTAAGTTCATGATTTATAAATATTTATGTATATACATTTTTTTTTTTAGTACGATCATCATGACTTTCCCGGCGTCGTGCCGCGCACTTTTCTTGGTCCGCTTGTAATATCAATCTTATCTACACCGTTTGTCATGCTCTTCGAAGCACTGCATATGAATAAATTTTGGGCCCAATATGTAGGTAATATTGATAGACAACATACATAGAAAAAGGATAATACTTCAAGACGAGGGCTACTATGTATCATTTTAGATACTCCTGTACTAACTCACATTGGCTCTAAGTAGCGGTATGACTGTGATTTTATCCAACTGTTGTTGATGGCGCTACCAATCAAGAATTGTGATCAAAAATCTTTATCTTTCTAAGGAAACCAGTTTCAGCAGTTTGGATGTTAAAGGGTTTTCTTCCCCAAAACATTTACAAAATTTTGCAAATCTTTCTGGACAGGGACTGAAAGGTGAGTGCTCTATGGCTTAGAATACGGTGCCATTGTTTTGATAAGTCAACACCGGCGAGCACTGCTCTGAGGTTTTGTTTTCATTGAGTATCTCGTTGATCCTATGGTATAACGGGCGGAGGTAGCGGTGTGTATTTTGCCAAACCTTGCTGATCATAGCCCAGTGAAGGGTTGCGGTATTTTTTGAGGGCCACCCGTCTCCGCCCTCTCCTTCATCACCAAGCTGTTTTAGCAACGGCGTCACTAAAAAGGATAGATTAAAAAGAGACATCAGCTCGTTACATTGACCGATTGCTCAATGTTTTCTATGAGGTATGGTGTCTTATTTAAATCTTTGCTATTTGGCGTCACTATGTCGTCTCATCCTACTGTTCTCGAATAGCTTCGCTGGCAGTGGTTTAGCATTTTGAAGTCTTCAGAAGCATTGCCTAACTGAAAATTTCTTCGATAGCCAATTGCCCCCACCCACACTTAAGCGGTGTGTATTTCGCAAACCCTTGCTGACGATAGCCCAGTGAAGGTTTGCGGTATTTTTTGAGGGCCGTCCTTCTCCGCCCTCTCCCTCATCACCAAGGTGTTTTAAAAACGGTGTCACAAAAGAGGATAGATTAAAAAGAGACGTCAGCTCGTTACTTTGACCGATTGCTCAATGTTTTCTGTGAGGTATGGTGTTTTTTTTTAAATCTATCCTATTTGGCGTCACTATGTCGCGTTGTTGTTGTTGTTGTAGCGATAAGGATACTCCCCGAAGGCCTTGGGAGGTGTTATCGATGTTGATAGTCCTTTGCCGAATGCAGATCCGGAACGTTCCGGGAATGTTTTGGTATTACCACATGAAGCCTTCTAGGCTAATAACGTCACCCCAACCCCTAGATCGATCAGGAGTTCGGGGTCGCCAGAGCCTCGGCTGTTAATGAAACAGGACTTGCCACGGGTAGGTGAGGATGACAGTGTGGTTGGATAAGCTATATATTGTGCTGCCAACCCCTTTAGAAGGTGTCGCTACACAACCCCTTGAATCAATTTGAGCCTACTGTTCTCAAATAGCTTCGCTGGAAGTGGTTTTCCTTTTTGAAGTTTTAGAAACAGTGCCTAACTGAACATTTCTTCGATAGCCAATTGCCCCTATCTACACTTAAGTGTACTAGACCTCGTGTTATTATCTTTTAGTATAGATCCTCCTGAATTAGGTCTAACATATTATGTAGTAGCAGCTGCGTTTCAATTCGCTGGACCATGTTGATGTCTGCGTAAGGCTCGTACAATTCATCAATAACTCGACTTGGTACTCGCCTTCTCAAAAGCTTAGAGATTCGTAAATGCTTCGAGTTCTCTCGAACACTAACAGAGCCGCTTCATATGATATGTATAGCATGATGGGTACTATAAGTGACTTTTATTGCATGATTTTCGTTTGCTGAAAGAGGTCTATACTTTTCGATTGCCTACCTAGTCCAATGTAGCATGGCAAGAGTATTTGAATATCTGAAGTTATGTAACTCAACCCTCTCAAAACGTATACTTATATTTATGATTTTTGCGTAACTACATATTTCTCTTTCCAATTTTAGTGCGCTTAGTGTTAGCAGCTGTGGTAACTATATCATGGCATAATTTCCGGCGTGTAATAACCAAACAGCTAGGCACTGAAGTACGGTTCTGGTTTACTATAATAACGTTGACACAGTTCCATTTCATATTTTATATGAGTCGTCCATTGCCGAATATAATGGCTTTACCTATAGGTAATATGACTTACGATTACACTATGATTATTACATTAAAACTAACTTCATTTATTTCTCGTCTGCTTTACATTGTAGTGCTATATGCTTTAGCCTTCTGGTTACAAAATAAAACGAACCATTTTATATTTAGTTCGGGTATCGTCATATTAGTTTTCCGTTCAGAACTTTTAATATTCTTGGGGTTGTTGTTACTTTACGATATACTATTTCGAAAAGTTAGTATATCAAGGTAAGTCAGTTAACTTAACAAGCACACACTGTACAATTTACAAATTAATTGGTATACAAAATACACTAATTAATACATTTTACAGCGTATTAAAAATGGCATTACCCGCAGGTTTGGCTATTTTAATATTTACAATCATTTTGGATTCATTTTTCTGGCGGCGTTTATTATGGCCCGAAGGCGAAGTACTCTGGTACAATACAATACTTAATAAAAGCTCAAATTGGGGTGTATCCTTTGCAAATCGTTTTAAAGCACATTGATGATAATCCGATACTACTAACTTTGAAATAACACATCGACTACTGGGTGTAATTTTACGCTATTACGGCTGCCGCTTCGAAAAACCGTTTTTGATAAAACCTATGAAAAACGTCCTATTTCGGAATATGTTTTAAAAACGCCCAATCTTTAATACGTTTTAACGTTGGAAAGGGCGTTTATGAAGGAAACATTGAAACAAATCCTGAGATAGAGAGTTTTTGGAAAATATTCTGAGACAGGGTGTTTTTGAACCGGCAGCTGAGGTAAGGTGATATAATACTCAGTTGTCGATATTTCGGGGATACATTTCGCTATAACATTACCTGCTACAAACAAAAAATTACGCATTTCCTTAGGGACCGGCATTTTCTGCCAATCTGATAGTTGAAGTATTAAACAGTGAAACTTTACACGGTTATCTGGAAATCCTGCATCCTTTATTCCGAAATCTTTCTTTCACTTTCTAGAAAAGAAATATTGCTTAATGTATCTCGCTCTCAATTTCTCTTCCTTTATATATATTTCTTATCACACTCTCTCGCACTGTCACTCATTCATTTATTTTCACTAGCTTACTCTCTCTTCAATTGAGTCTCTCTGGCTCTAGTTCTCTCACTCACCTTTTTCTCTTATATCTATATTTCACACAATTTTTATACTCAGCGTGCTTTGCACACAGAGTATATTAACATTGATTGGAAAACGCTTGGTTGTACAGGTATAAAGGAATCGAGATAGATATAGACTTCCATATATCAAAATAATCAGTATCGAAAAAAAATTTGATTGGGCTATGTCCGTCCGTCAGGTAACACAATAACTTGAGTAAATATTGAGAAATCTTCACCAAATTTGGTACACGAGCTTTTCTGGACCCAGAATAGATTGGTATTGAAAATGAGCGAAATCGAATGATAACCACGCCCACTTTTTATATACATATAACAGTTTGGAAAACACAAAAAACCTGATTATTTAGTAAATAATACACCTAGAATGTTGGAATTTGACACGTGGACTGATATTAAGACTCTTGAGAAAATTTGAAAAATTTTTTTAAATGGGCGAGGCCCACTTGTGATAAAATCAATTTTACAAATATTATTAATCATAAATCAAAAATCGTTAAACTTATCGTAAAAAATTCGGCAGAGAGGTTGCCTTTACTATATTACTATGCTTTTAAGAAAAATTTACGAATTCGGTTGGGGACCACGCCCACTTTTATATAAAAGATTTTTAAAAGGGTCGTGGACGAATAAAATAAGCCATATCTTTGCTAAAAAGAGCTTAATATCAGTGGTATTTCATTTCCCAATCGGACTTATAACAATAAATAGGAAAAACTTCAAATTTAAAAAAATGGGCGTGTCACCGCACCTTTTATGACTAAGCAATTTTCTATGTTTCGGGAGCCATAACTCGAAGAAAAATACGGATCGTAATAAAATTGGGTACACAAATTTTTCCTATAGCAGGAAATATTTCTAGGAAAAATGGACGAGATCGGTTAAAGAGCACGCCCACTGTTATATAAAAGATTTTTAAAAGGGTCGTAGAAGAAAATAATAAGCTATATCTTAGGGGAAAAGAGCTTTGTATCAATAGAATTTTACTTTTTAAATTGAATTATAACATTAAATTTGAAAACACTAAAATTTTTGAAAATGGGTGTGCACCGCCCCTTTTATGACTAAGCAATTTTCTCGAAGAAAACTTAATATATCGTAATGAAATTGTGTACACATTCATATTTTCCTTATAGCAGAAAATATTTCTAGTAAAAATGAACGGGATCGGTTAAAGACCACGGCAACTTAGATATAAAACAAGTTTAAAAGGGTCGTAGACTAGAATAATAAGCTATAACTTAGCAAAAAATAGTTTTGAATCAATCATATTTCACTTATAAAGTTTTATTGAAAGTGGAACTGGGGAGACATTTTTTTAACCATGTTATGTGGAAAAGTAATTTATCTGAAATTAAAGGTACAATTGAAGCTCACGCTGAATATATAATGTTCGGTTACACCCGAACTTAGACACCTTTACTTGTTTTCCCTAATTTGGCCGTCCCTCGCTCTGTCAACTCTCTCTCTACAAAATTTCACTCTTACATGTATACCCAGCGGCGAAAGTATGCATTACGTAATCCAATACTTCTCCAACACTTCGAATTCAGTATGCAATACAGAATCAATTACAATCAATATTACTTTTCCATAAGCATGGCCGCTTTGTGGACAGAACTGATTACTTGCATCATTACTGGTAATGGAGTAAGTAAACGATATCCGAACAATCTTCGGATGTTTATTACTCTAAGGCATACTTTTCTGAAATTGTAATCTGCATTGTAGAGAGGTCACCCACATAACGATACACGATTTCTAAAGGGTAAAGAACCTTGTAATACAGCCACTGTACCAATTCGTGTACTTGTAATCGAAGTGGTAAAGTATAGTGAACATATTACACATTACACTTATGCAATTGTAATCGGCATTGTAGAGAGGTCACCCACATAACGATACACATATCTGAAGTGGTAAGTGCTCTTGGAACAGAATCACTGTACAACTTAATGTACAATTCAAAGGCAGTATAACAGCAAAGTAAATTATGTATTTTCATTTATAGCATTTGTAAAATATTAATTTTTATTTCATTTAATTTATTAATAAATGCATTAGTACAATAAGAAAAGTAATTATTTTTTAGTACAACAATAGTAATTTAACACATATCAAGGAACATTATTATTATTTATTAAATTATTATTTTAGATATTATTAAATTTATATGAATTAGTTCAACAAAAAAGCTTCAAAAAACTTAAGTGGCATCCACAAACCTAACCTATATATATATACTTATAATTAATAAAAAACTGAAATATTATTTGAGAAAAAAATGTCAAAAGGAAAAAAACAAACTATAATACGAAGTCCATATTTTTCTTATAAGTATATTTTTGGTGACTTCTTATGTACTACCAGCACTTTCAATATTTTCCTTGTTTTTAATTTGTTTAATTTTATTGTCATATTTTCGTTTCACTAAGTGACCCTTCTGCGTTTTGAACGCTTGTCGAATAAATTGTTTATATAGGCGCTCATTGGTGCCATCAATTTTTAAAGCATCTGTAAATAAAAAAAAATTAGGACTTGATTTGCATATATGTATATATAATATAATAAATAACACAGTTCTACACAAAACACAAAAGTGTATTGGGATATTCACGCCAGCAGCTTATCAACTTATCTTAATAAAAATTATTTGCCTCTAGTATATTATGTTTTTGGAAGTAATGTAAAAAATATACCACATAAGCATATAAGCTGATAACTAGGCTCACGTGATGTATATGTCTGGGAAATGCTACTCATATTAATTTTCCTTTTTGTATTGGAATAGTAGTAATATTACTAAGTAAACAAATTACGAATATGTTTTTAACTATAAGCTGACTCTGCACTTTTATATGAAACAATTAACGCACAAGTTTTACACGCAAATACATTTTACGAATATAGGTATATTTGTATTTATTTGTTTATTTGTATTTATAATAACATGTAAATCTAAGTTTTTTAACAGAAAAACTCACTTAAATAGTTTAAATTTGTTTTTATTTATTGCCTGAGGTTTTTGCTTTTCAATTTTTTCACTACTATTTACAGCGCACAACATTGTAAATTTTACCAAGTAGCGCAACTAACAGCTGATCGGTGAAAATTCGCACATTCACACGAACAGTTCTCGACTCAGTTTCAAAACAAAACTTTAGATTATTTAACTCAAATTTTAAAGTGAGAGATAATCTTTGCGAATGTATGTACATAGAATATATAAGGCATTTTCGTTGTTATTAAAATAGTAGTTTTATTTTTATCAAAGCTTTTATCAATTTTTTTTTTAATTTTCAAAAAAACTCCGAACACCATTCCTTCATTTTATGACATTCGACTGCCTAGTCCACTGCCTTCCACTCTATTCGCAACATAACCTCTGTTTAAGTTGCCAAACTATATAGTAAACAATGGCGCACAATCTTCACACGAATTATCGACTGACGCGTGCACAAAACGATCTACATAAATGTACATATATATGCAAAAGTATGAACATACATATATATGTATATATGTATGTATTTTACACGAACCTTCACGAAGTTTTAAAATCTCTATTACGAAGAATGCATAGAAATTTCTTCATTACAATTCAGCATACAATCTAAATGAATGTAATACATTACTTGTAAGGGGTTCGTAATGCATAACGTGGAAGGATCGCAGACTCACTTCGCCGCTGGGTAATGGCCGTTTCAACCGAGCTACAATTTTAATCTTAATTTTTGTAATTTGCCTTATTTTCACAACATCTGTACATATTACGGTTACCTTAACTGTTATTTTGTAGACCTCTCCATTTTTATGGTATTTTTATTCAGCATTACCAAGAGCTCTAGGCGCATCGATTTTTCTAGTACCAATTGGCATTTATCTGGAGCCACGCATACGTCCATTAGTGCTTGCTGCATTGGCATTTGTATTTATCTATTCAGTTTTGCCGCATAAGGAGCTACGATTCATTGTCTACGTATTCCCAGTACTCAATTTGGCAGCTGCATGTGCGTGTAGTCGATTGTAAGTATATTTATTAACGAATTAATGTTAATTATTATATTATTTATGTGGAATGTTTTTGCAAATTTTATTTTTAGGTGGTTGAATAGCGCGAAATCGTTTTGGCATCAAATTATTGCATTTGCTATTGGTGCGCATTTATTTATTAATATTTTAATTACAATTTTCCTTTTGGTTGTATCAAGTACAAATTATCCAGGTGGTGTGGCATTAACTCGTCTGCATCGGTTAGAAACTCCGGCAACGAACGCTTCTGTGCATATAGCGAATTTAGCAGCTCAAAGTGGAGTTTCACGTTTTTTACAAATTTACGATGGTTGGCAGTAAGTAATTGCAAATATATATCTATATATATAAAAAGAAGTGTACATTTTGATTGTCACTCCATAACTCGAGAACGGCTCGACAGATTGCCATGAAATTTTTAGGAAAGGAGTGATGATGGTTAGTTGATTTTGAAATCCCAAATCGGTTTAGCCATTCTTTAGTTATGATTTTTTTTAGAAAAAATTCAAATATGTATATAAAAGAAAGTGGTCTTAGTTACACTACGCATAACTCAAGAACGGATGAAACGATTTGGCTGAAAATTGGTGGAGAGGTAGCTCAGAATCACGGAATGGACATGGGATACTTTTTATCCCGTTCTGGCTAGGGTCTTGAGATCAAAACGTGGACCTGGGTATTCCTGGGATATGTTTGTAGAGTATGGGTGTCAAATGGAAGCTGTTTATGAGTACTTTGATACTGGGTATTTTTCGTACCCCTGGGTGACTAGGGTCTCGAGATATAGGCCAAAACGTGGACCGGATACACATAGAATGTGTTTTTAAATTATGGGTATCAAATTGAAGCTGTTGATGTGTGCTTTAGTACAGAGTAATTTTTACACCGCTGGGTGACTAGGGTCTCGAGATATAGTCCAAAACATGGACCCGGATACCCCTAGAATGTGTGTGTATTATGGATATCAAATGAAAGCTGTTGATGAGAGCTCTAAACTAATTTTCATTGTGATATTCGATTTAGTCGCATCAACGTGGCAAAACTGATAAAAATGCATGCGAAGCCGAAATAAAGACATAAATTAATAATACCCACATACCTATTTACAAACGTCCTATTCGATTTGCCTGAAATTTGGTATATAAATTTGCCTATATTAGTATTTACGATGCTTTTTTCCGGGAAGTAGACCAGAGACGGACTGGGACTGTGATTAGAACTAGGACTGGGACTGAGGCTGAGACTGAGACTAGGAGTGGGACTGGGACTGAGACTCGGAATGGGACTGGAACAAAATACATACCACCAAGAATGAGAAAAAGTGGGGAAAGCTTCTGACCACCATTCACCTGGGAATGGCCAGAGCGATTCTTTTGCATGCGGTTCAAGCAGCTCACTACTGCCGGTCGCTTGCGGCCAAGTATCCTGTGGGTAGCCGCTAAACACCCGTTTAGCGGTGAGCTAATGTGAGAAGGCGACAACCTGGCTAGGCCACTCTGACATAATCGGTTTAAGGGCTAGCCGCGGGAGATTTCGTCGGCAGAGTCTGTACACCTCTAGGTGCGGCTGCAAGCGGGCGTCTGTCTTGGAGCAAGCGGCTCGCTATATAAACGTGCCAAGTAATATTTTCACCCCCGCTGAGCGGGTTGTGCGCTGGGCTTGGGACCCGCCACGTAAAACCATACTCCAATGAAATATAACAACAAGCCTCGGATAAATACACTCTCTATTGATGACGACCATGGCAAACGTTTGAAGGACAATGAATTGAGGGCATGCACCTAGAACGTCCACTCCCTGAATGGGATTGGTGCAGATGCCCGGCTGGTTGATGTCCTCGTCAAAGCAAAATCTGACATCACCGCCATCCAAGAAATGCGTTGGACGAAGCAAGGAAGAAAGAAGATCAAAAATTGTGACATATATTGGAGTGGCCATGCGAATAAGCGCAGTTTCGGCGTCGGATTCGTGGTGGGAGAGAGACTTTGTCACCAAGTGCTGGCGTTCACGCCTGTGGACGAGCGTCTCGCCGCTATCCGAATAAAAGCAAAATTTTTTAATATATCATTCATCTGCGCCCATGCGCCGACAGAGGAGAAAGACGATGAGGTGAAAGACACTTTTTATGAACAATTAGAACGCACATACGAGCGCTGCCCCCGTCATGATATAAAAGTCGTGCTTGGCGAGTTTAACGCCAGGGTGGGCAAAGGAGGTGTTTTTGGCCCTTCAGTCGGAAAGTTCAGCCTACACAATGAAACTTCTCCTAACGGACTGAGGCTGATTGACTTTGCCGGTGCTCGAAACATGGTCATATCAAGCACGAGGTTCATGCATAAAAAGATACATCAAGCTACATGGCTGTCTCCTGATCGAAATACTCGCAATCAGATCTATCACGTTGTGATAGACGGACGGCATGCCTCCAGTGTTTTAGATGTGCGCATGATCCGAGGACCTAACATCGATTCGGACCATTATCTCGTTGCAGCCAAAATACGCACCCGCCTCAACGCGGCTAAAAACAAGGAACAAAAAACACAAGGAAAGCAGAAGCAGAAAGGCGTGAGTGCGAGGAGCTTGAGCTGCTAGCCACCAGGAATAACGCCCGAAAATTCTACCAAAAAATACGGCGACAGACGGAAGGTTTTAAGACCGGGGCAAACTCCTGTAGGCATGAAAACGGCGACCTTGTAACTGATGTCCAGAGAGTGCTTAGATTATGGAGGGAACACTTCTCTGCTCTCCTAAATGGAGGCAGCAATTCACCGCGCAGAGATGAAGATCCCGATCCCGCAATCGATGATGATGGAATATATGTCCCCCCGCCCGATTATGACGAAGTTAGAATAGCAATAACCAGATTGAAAAACAACAAGGCCGTGGGCGCTGATGGATTGCCTGCGGAGCTATTCAAGTTCGGCGGCGAGGAGTTGGTAAAGCGCATGCAGCAGCTTCCTAGCAAAATATGGGCGGACGAAAGCATGCCCGACGGTTGGAATCTAAGTGTTCTTTGCCCAGTCCACAAGAAGGGGGATACTGCAAAATGCACCAACTATCGTGGAATCAGCCTTCTTAATATCGCATATAAGGTCATTTCAAGTGTATTGTGCGAAAGATTGAAGCCCACCGTGAACCGGCTGATTGGACCTTATCAGTGCGGCTTCAGACCTGGTAAATCTACCATCGACCAGATTTTCACAATGCGCCAAATCTTGGAAAAAACCCGTGAAAAGAGAATCGACACACATCACCTCTTCGTCGACTTTAAAGCCGCCTTCGACAGCACGAAAAGGAGCTGCCTATATGCCGCTATGTCTGAATTTGGTTTCCCCGCAAAACTTATACGGCTGTTCAAAATGACTTTGAGCAACACCATCAGCTCAGTCAGAATTGGGAAGGACCTCTCCGAGCCGTTCGAAACTAAACGAGGTTTCAGACAGGGTGACCCCCTATCGTGCGATTTCTTTAATTTGATGCTGGAGAAAATTATACTAGCTGCAGAACTTAACCTCACTGCAACAATATACTATAAAAGCGTGCAATTACTGGCATATGCTGATGACATTGATATCATCGGCCTAAACACCCGCGCTGTTAGTTCTGCTTACTCCAAACTGGAAAAAGAAGCGGTAAAGGTGGGTTTGATGGTGAATGAGGGCAAAACGAAGTACCTGCTGTCATCGAGCAAAGAGTCAGCGCATATGCGCCTTGGCAACCACGCTACTGTTGGCAGCCATAATTTCGAAATAGTAAAAGACTTCGTTTATTTGGGAACCAGCATCAGCACTAGCAACAACATCAGCACTGAAATCCAGCGAAGAATCAATCTTGCCAATAAATGCTACTTTGGACTAGGTAGGCAATTGAAAAGTAAAGTCCTCTCTCGGCGAACGAAAATCATACTCTACAAGTCACTTATCGTACCCGTCCTGCTATATGGGGCAGAAGCATGGACCATGACAACAGCAGATGAAGCGCCTTTGGGAGTGTTCGAGAGAAAAGTTCTTCGAAAGATTTATGGACCTCTACGCGTTGGCGATGGCGAGTACCGAAGAAGATTTAATGATGAGCTGTACGAGCTATACGCAGACATCAACATAGTCCAGCGAATTAAAACGCAGCGGCTGCGCTGGCTAGGCCATGTTATGCGAATGAAAGATGATGCCACGGCCAAGAAAGTGTTCCTATCGGAACCCGCCTATGGAAGCAGAGGTAGAGGGCGGCCCCCACTCCGTTGGAAGGACCAGGTGGAAAACGATTTAAACTCCCTTGGTGTGACCAATTGGCGCCGGTTGGCGGAGCGAAGGAGCGACTGGCGCTCCTTGTTGGACGGCCATAACCGTTTAGACGGTTAAGCGCCAATTAAGTAAGTAAGTAGTAAGAATGAGAAAAACTTGAGAGAAGAGAAAAGAGAGAAGGAAAAGACTGAGAAAGAGATAGAATGAGACGAAGATGGTGATAGATGAAGCGAAAAATACGGAGGGAGGAGTGAATACAAAGATTAGGAAAAAGTGTAGAGGGGCGAGGGTAGAGTTAGACGGAAAAAGCTTATTAAAATGTATGCAGATAGACCAAAAATTTAGGGCAGAACAATGTCTGCCGGTTCTGCTAGTATATATATATATATTAACTATTTTATATATATTTTTATTTTTTTGCTTCAGCTATTCAAAAGATGAATTCTTAACTTACAAGCCCGATGAGACGAAGCATTATACACACTTATTGGTCGAAGCAAAAAACAAAAATAATTTGCAATTGTGGTCAACGCTTCAAGAGGACTTTGAAACCATAGAATTTGTAGATTGTTTTAGTAATATTGGTATACAGTATAGCTCATTTTTTCCGATACGCGTTAAAACCAAGCCCTGTATTGGTATTTTAAGAAGGCGAAAACCTCCGTTAGCTGTACCTAGCCAGAAAAAATCGAAGAAAAAGAATAAAAAGTCAGTCGATTTGGATACCCTGCTGGATGAAGCCGCAGCAGAAACTTCAAAAGACATGCATAATACACAACGGCAAAAGACAACTGATAAAACCCTAGAATATACAACAGCATCAATTGAGGATGGCTATGTGGAGGATTGGATACTAGAAATGTCAGATGAGGAAGATGTAGTTAAAATTCCATCAGCCTACGGTAGCCAGCAAACTGAAGCACAAACTTATACTGGCAATGAAAAAACCGCCAATCGCACTACTGAAACAAGAATAGACGACAACAATTTCGTAGAACATTCAGCAGAATACTCCGGCCATCAAGCTAAAGAAATCAATTTTCAAGAGTTACGCAACTTAGCACTAGGCAAAATGAATGCAAAAAAAACATTGGCTACAAAGCGTAAACTACGTGAACTAATAGAACAACATTATCGTGCGAAAGGACGTCACATTGAAAGTTCAGCAGAAAAGTTGGAAAAACGTGACATCATCACTTCAGGTACACGCCAATCGATTAAGGTCATCATCAAACAAGAACTTATTAAAGAAATGATTGAACAGATTGCTACAATGGATTTGACACGCATTTGTGATCTGGAGCATGTGTCCACCAAAGACTGTTTAAAGCAAGTAATCGATAAGTTAGATGCTGGTGACAAAGTGGGGAGTAGTTTTTAATACTAAATCATAAAATTTGTATCATATCATGTTATAGTATATACCATTGCTTCGAAAACGCGCTTTCTCAATCTGGGCTGTAATAGCTATTGTTTTTATGCTTTTTGTCTTAGTCCCGAATTTGGTTTAAATTTTGCCAACTAGACGCCGCGAAGGGAGTGACCCCACATGACACCAACCATCTCTTTAATTATAATGTGGAACCAACGCCTCTAACATCCCTTTCATTATGGTCCACCCCTGTCGAAACAGCAAGTTTCCTTGGACTCCCGTTAGAGGATATTGATGACAATTTGTGATCGGTCGCAGCTGCTAGGTGCAACGAAACATTGCTACAACAACAACAACAAGGGACCGTCCGGGACCTTTTGAATATTTTGCTGACTGAAGATCATTGTGCAACTCTTTTGAAATCACTTCAGAATTGTGCTCGAGGCTATTTCGTGGTGTTTTCGCATTATTTCGTAGTTGTTTTTGAGATCATTTTGTAGTAATTTCGGGACTCATTTAAAAATCATTTTGGGACTATCTTGTGAAAATGTTAGGGTTCAATTCGGGATAGTTTCAAAACAATCCAAACCATTGTGATTAATTCTTTTTGGGATAATTTTCGGATCAATTAAAATGATTTTGAGCTGGTAATATTTCATGATTATTATGGTGTTATTTCCGGGTCTACACGGGACTATTTTGATTCAACTTCAAGAAGTTTAAAAAGTTTTAACGCAAATTATGAATTACGTCTTACTAGTACCTAACAACATTGCTAGATATGTTTATGGGTTGAAAAGATTTGACCACGTATCTCAACATGCTGAAAGGTTGCTAAACATTTCTTTCGAAAATCTTTTAAAAGTCAAAACACTGTCCTTCCTCCATAAACTGATACACACGAAGGAACCTGACTATCTATATCGTAAGCTTATTTTTCTGCAATCATCAAGATCGGTGCTTCTTCTTAAGCACATCAGATACCGCTCGCTAACCTCTGAGCGCCAATTCTTTGTTACTGCAATACGTCTTTGGAACTCGCTACCTACTAGTCTTCGACTCTTAAGTAATGCTCTGCACTTCAGAAAAGAGCTAACATCATTTTTTAACGACTCTTAAACTGGATCTCAAATTGTTGTTGTTAAAATGTTCATTTCTAAGTCCTTTTCCTTTCTCTGTGTCTTCTTTCTTTGTTTGTTAAATACTATTCAATCTATAACCAGCCAAAGGTTATCATCACTACTGCTGTCTTTTAATATTTATTAACTACTTTTCTTTAGTTTTAAGATTTACATTTACATACATAAATATTTCACTATTGTCCGCTATATTTAATTTAATTTGATTAATCTAATTTATTATTATAAATGTTCAATTTTTATAGCTCATGCTATTCATGACTAGCACTGTTAAATAATTTGTCAAAATTGTTGTGCTAGGAACAAATTTTCAAATAAATACATACATACATACCCGACTGCCATTCCGGTCTTGTCTTTACGTGTGAGTGGACGTGCGGTGTCATCCTCGACTCAACGTCCATTTTTTCGGCCTTTTTTGCGTTGAGTGGAAAAGTAAAATAGGCCTCAAGGTTGGCTGCTTTGCTTCCCTCGGGCGTTTGGAGGAGTTAGGAGATGCAATGCCTCCCTGACCTGGGGTTAGGGCGGTTTTATGCACTCCTAATAGGAATCAGTGACATTTGGAAACTGGCGTGGTGCCAATGAAACTAATGCCCCTATTACCGTTTACAACTCAACTCTGGTTGGGTTGAAATTTCGCAATTTGGTATTACAGATTACAACTCAACCTGTCAAAAAAAAATTTCGGTTGAGTTGTCTAGCCTTACAACTTTTTGTGGCATTGCCGTTTACAACCTTGTTGGTGTAGTTGTCAAAGACGTCAAAATCTTACAACTGCTTACTAGCAGTTGTCTCATACAATTTTGCAGTTGTTTTGAAAAAAATGTTACGTTTTAGAAGACGGTTCACCACCTAATTTTTAACAAAAATTTTCAAGGTCAAAAGACACGTTTCGACCTCCGATTTAAGAATCCGAAAACAAAAATTGTAATTCTTTACGACAGCATGACACTGCTAATACGCGTCCAAAAATATCGAGAGAGGTTCCAAAAGACGCGTATTAATCTCGAGAACCGAAGGCGGAAAATAAACATTTTATCTCTGTCCGGAGATATTTTCAGTTGAAGTTGGCGATTTTCATGTGGTTGTTGTAATGTTGTTGTCTTTTTTCGGTTTGTGTTTAATATCTTTTGAACGAGTTAAAATTTGTATTTTCCGCCTTCGGATTATTAATACTGATGTCAAGACGCGTCGTTTAATACCTCTCTCGATATTTTTGGACACGTATTAGCAGTGTCATGCTGTCGTAAAGAATTACCACAAAAATTAATTCTAATAAAATCTAATTTCATGTGGTTGTTGTGTTTTGCCAGATTTTTTGTACACAGCAATGCAGAAAGGTGGTGGACCCAACCAGGATTATTTTTACGAATCGCGGCCAAAGGCCGCCAACGCAGAAAGATGTTCTGTGCAAAAAAACTGTGGACCGGGCCTCATATTTCGGACCCTCTCGGGCCATTTTGTGGGTCTTTGTAAATATCTTTCGAAAGAAATAAAATTTTCGCTTTCGAATCCTAAAAACGGAGATGGAAACCCGTCTTTTGATACCACCTTTGATAAGAGTTAGATGGTACACGGGCTTATAAAACGTTACCAAAAAAAAAAAAACAAAAAATGTAAAGCCGGTAGTTAAACCTTTGTTAATCAAACAATAATCAACAATTTTGTACACATTTCTAGAAAAACCAACGTTTAAACGAATTATATTGAATAACTTTTTGACTTTATGTAGCGGCATTCCATAGTTGGACGAGGCTGGTCGCAGTTCGGATGCAGCCAAAATAGGTGAAATTATGCGAGTACCATTGATACTAATCCCTACTCCTGGGAATCCTATTTGAGTAAAATACAGTTTTTTCTGTTAGGGTTTTAATCTACTTCGCACAAATACGCTCCTCAATTATATCTAAAACCAGTCCAACACCAAAATCATTTCCACAGCATATTTGATAGCTGCCGTCAGCAAGGAATCGGAGTGTGGCGCATAATTTTAAAATACGAACGCGTATGCGGAAATGGTCCTTAATTTTGTTTAGCACTGAGTAAAATGCTTCCTTTCCAATCTGCAAAATAACTTCATATGAAGCTCATTATTTGCCACTTAAACATTTTCTTACTTGGTGCTTGGTAGTTCCAAGGGATCGGAATGATCACGCGAATGTTTTCCATATTCGCAACATGTCAATAACCAACATTTTCGCCATTATAAAATAGATTTCATATAACATTAATAAAAAAATCACATTTGAAAATGCTTAAATTTCTGCCACAAATTGATCAGCTGTTCATTTATCTGTCAAATCATCACTTTCTTAGCTTGGCAGCACCAATTCAACTTCAACTGAAATAAGTTGTAATTCGTAATACCAAACAGGAGTTGAGTTGTCTGAAAGTTGAGTTGTTTTAATTACAACCCAACCAAGTTGAGTTGTGTACCGTAATAGGCCCTTAAACAAAATGTAACGGGATATTGTAACATAAACTAACGGAATATCTGGCGTGACGCCATAAAAATCAAACGTGTTTTATATACGAACGGGACTTTTACCCATAACGGGATAGTGGAAAAAAAATAGCAACAAGCCACTTATTGGATTTTCAAATATATATTAATAATTTTGAGCCTGGCGTGGTGCAATGAAAAAATTAACATTTCTGCAAATAACGGAATTGAATAAGTGAATTTAGACAACCTGGCAGTATAAGGGCTCTCTTTGACCCCTTAGTTCGCTTGGGGACAATTTTGATTGTTTTTTTTTTTTTTTTTTGTTCGGGTCAATATAATACCAATATTAAAACCACGTGGCCTCTCCAGAGTACTCCTCATGTGCTTGCTGAGAAATGAACGTTTTCAAATCATCTGCTATTTAAATATTAAATTTTTGAGTTATTTGCTAGCGTATATGGTCGCTTATATGTATATATTTTTTTTGTACAAAAATGAACGAATGTTAATGTTCAGCAAAAATATTGCATATTGCATAGATTAAAATAGAATATACATAGCAAACATATGCAGTTGTAGTACTAAACCAAGTATAGCCAAACCCCATGTTATACGATATAGCATAAGATCTTTACTGCCACCTTTCAAATGTATCGGTTTCCCATCATCCTTTTGAAAATGTATTTGAGCTTGTTTAATTTTCTCCCAATTCGGATTGGGCTTTTTTGATGGACCAGGACTTGAACCACAAGAGCTACCACCTTTGCTAGCACCACTACTGGGTGGTTTTGTTGGGGTTCCGTTAGGCGCAGGCGGGGTTTTGGCGGCGCCACTAGCAAATCTGGCTACAGGCAATAAATTACTGCCATTTCTACGACATAACGTTGGCTGTAATAATAATTATATTAAAGCATATAAATTTGCAAATATTTTTATATTATTCACGCTTACATAAATGAATCGAAACATGCTTTTTTGTTTTATAAAATTTATCAAAACAATTGACCTGGTAGAAACTAAACAAATTTATATTTTTGAATGAAATTTGACATTATCTTCAGAGGTAAATTAGTTAAATATAACTACATACTTCTAGTAGAACAGCTCCTATCTCGCCCTCCCTAGTAACTCCTATACTAACAGGGTGGAGTCCAATAGACAACTTTTGGCCTGCCGCGAAATATTTCCTCGCGTGTCAAACCAAAGTATTCCGTGAAATGCTTTTCGAATCATCTTCATGATTTGATTGATACCTTTTTCGCGCATCAAGTTCGTGTAAAAAGTTCACGCGCACGAAGTTGGTTCTGAAAACCGTACAGGATCGACCTCATTAAATGAGTCTTACTAGCCATATCGAGACAGCAAGTATTTGTTGTTGTTGTAGCGATACGGTTGCTCCCCGAAGGTTTAGGGAGTGATCGATGTGATGGTCCTTTGCCGTTTACAGATCCGGTACGCTCCGGTAACACAGCATCATTAAGGTGCTGGCCCGACCATCTCGGGAACGATTTATATGGTCACATTAAACCTTCAGGCCAATCCGGTATTTTAGTCGCCTCTTACGACAGGCATACCTACCGCGGGTATATTCTAACCCCCTGACCCGCTGGGTTGACAGCAAGTATTTGTTTTCAGTTTATGAGTATTTTTAAAATGTGAAAATATGCGCCTAAAGTTATGCAACATTAAGTTACTGTGCCACATAGGTCCTGAAGCCGAAACCAAAGAAGCGGAGTCTGAATAGCTGCAGACTCTTTACTGAATCTGATTGGGAAGCTAAGCAGGGTCTAAGACGAACACGTGGTATATGGGCTGCGGAAGCTATGAACTTGCGCTTATTTTATTTATTTAAAAGGCCCGTCGAAAGTTTAAGAGAAGTTGATCAAACTGTTACTGCAAATGGATGAGACAATCATTATACTTCTTATTATAATAGGAAAGAACTATTTTGCTGGGAGTTCCGGTCCTCGATCGGCTAAACTGTACAATGATAGGTTTTTGTATTACTAATGCAAATTCCTTCAAGTATTATATATGCATATTCAACTGATTTTCCAAAGCTGTATACTATCTGATATCCAATCAATAAATCACAACTAAAATTAGTGTTTTTTTTTTTCAAAAAAGTATATTTCCAAGTTTTAAATGCTTATATGAGAATCCTTACGTTTCGCGCACATAAGAAAATGAACATTAAATTGTTTAACAGAAGGATTAACGTCCAAATGAATAGTGCGGCATCATTAGAACTGTAAAGAATAAATAAATATGTATATATAAACAAACTGTATGTACATTAGCTTCTACAACTTACCATAATAAAACAAGGAAACATACATTTACAGCACAGTTGAAAACGTGTACTAGCTACACTTTAAATACTTAAACTCAAAACCGATCACTTATTTGCGTGGCACGCTTAATTCGTAGAATAATTTCAGCATACCACCAATGCCCACCAAACTAAGAGCAACGGTCAAACGATATAAAATTTGATCTGAGACACCTCCTTTAAGAAATACTGGCTTGCCATCATCTTTTTGGAAGCGCTCTTGTATTTTCTTTAACTCAAAGTAGCCTTGAGGGATTTCACCTTTAGCAGGAGCCGCACGTCGTGGTGCGGTGGTGGTTAGATTGCGTACCACAACCTAAAATTGGTAGAGATCGATAGAAATTAGTAATAGGCATATAAAAATCCTGGGAAATACCGTGTGCTGCTGCTTTGCGCTTACGTAATTCCTAAACTGGCATAAACGCAGCAAAGCACATTGCATTAATTAAACAAATTATATGTGCAATAAATAGATAAGCTCATTATAAACTTACTCTGGATAAGTTAAGCATTTTATTGGCGCTCATATTGTGTGTTTTAAAAGTTTTCAAAATCGCAAGCTCTAACTTTATTGAGTGCAAAAGGCTTTTGGTACAAAATTATACTAAAATATGACAGTTTATTGACATTTTCATATATTTTGACAAGCTGTGACATTTGTCCTAGAAATGGCTTCCTCGAATCAGGGTTGCCTGATTCGTTACGCTGCGCGACATGTAGCGGTAGCGACGCTTCACAGTACCAAAGGGGATAAACTTGATAATATAAGGGCACTTCAGACTTAGCAATTAAATTTTACTTTGCTTTATTCACATTCAAAATTTCGCGAATCACTGTTATAAACATTTTCACTATAACGCCCCAATTCTACACCCTTTTGGTGTTCTACCCGCGAAAGAGCCGGAAAATTTTTTACCCACAAAAGTAGGTGGTTACATCGAAATAACCACACAACAGCTGTTGTTTAGAAAAAGGCAAAACTGAAAAATAAAGAATTGTAAGCGCAAATAAGTAAAAGTAAGTAGTAAAAAAGTGTTGCCTCTTGATATACATATTTGTTTATATTATGTACTTTCACAGAATAAATTACAATATACCTATGTAGAAACTCATCATGCATAATATGCATATACACAACCGTTTATTTGTTAACCTCGTATCTACAAGCCCTATTCTGCATTTCGACTTGGATTGGAATTTTTTCGATTTGGCAATTTTGGTATTCTGTGTTCCAATCTCTTTTGATCCAACTTCGAATCGTTCGATTTTTCGTATTCTGCATTTCGATCGTAGTTCCGTTTTTCTAAGTTGCAAATTAGTTGGCGGAAAAATATTCACCCCTATTCTGCATTTCGATTACGTTCCCGTTCTACGCTCCGCTTTAATCGAAGTTTGGTATTCTGCATTACGACGGAATCGTAAAGAGAAGAGGAAGAGCAAATGATTTTTCGAAATCAGCTGTTGGTACGGAATGTGTGAACATTGGAACAAAATAAAATAAAGACAATTTGTAAAAAACACTGAAAAACGTTTATATTTTATTATCCACGCCATTTTGTACAAAAAAAAGCAAAATAATATATTGCCGCAGTGTCATATTTTTTTGAGTGAAGTGCTTTCATAATTGTAAGTGTGCTTTTGTCGTTCTTTTGGCCAATTCCCTGCCGTGGCCACCAAGTTTTGTTAAAACGGATTCCTGCACGAATATAGTTGACATTTTCTGAATTTTAAGGATGCTAATTTCATTGCACTGGCCTAAAATACTTTATAAAGGTTTATTTATTCTTTCCGCAAGGATTGTTTACGTTTTCGCTTCACCTTCCTCTACGCCGGCAGCTTGCTTTGGCATATAACTGGACCCAACGAACAGACACAAATTATAGCTGTCTATTATAATGGAATCAATAGCCGCGGCATTATTTATAGAGTTGGAAAGCAACGCATACGAAAATTGCCAGGCGAGAATGGAAAGGCAAATATTGCGAGATTTGTGTAATCCATTTGAGATGAGTGACGAATTGTAAGAAATTGAACTTAAAAGTGGTAAAGTTTAATGACTTATTTTCTTATTTAGGTTCAAAAAAAACTTTCGACTTAACAAGGATGCTTTCAAGTATGTGTTAGATACTTTTTCGGGGCAAATACGTCGAAGGACTTCGACATCGACATGTTGTTTTTGACCTGGAAACATAAAAAACAATCATCATCAAGCTTTCTACGTTTCTTAACAAGTTTTACTTACATTTTTGTTAAAATTCTGTTATAAATTAATAAAAAACTAAAAAGAAAATATTTTTCCGCCAACTAATTTGCAACTTAGAAAAACGGAACTACGATCGAAATGCAGAATACGCAAAATCGAACGATTCGAAGTTGGATCGAAAGAGATTGGAACACAGAATACCAAAATTGCCAAATCGAAAAAATTCCAATCCAAGTCGAAATGCAGAATAGGGCTGATTTAATTTTTATTTTTTTATTAATTTATAACAGAATTTTAACAAAAATGTAAGTAAAACTTATTAAGAAACGTAGAAGGCTTGATGATGATTGTTTTTTATAGGTTTCCAGGTCAAAAACAACATGTCGATGTCGAAGTCCTTGGACGTATTTGCCCCGCAAAAGTATCTAACACATACTTGAAAGCATCCTTGTTAAGTCGAGAGTTTTTTTGAACCTAAATAAGAGAATAAGTCTTTAAACTTTACCACTTTTAAGTTCTTACAATTCGTCACTCATCTCAAATGGATTACACAAATGTCGCAATATTTGCCTTTCCATTCTCGTCTGGCCATTTTCGTATGCGTTGCTTTCCAACTCCACAAATATGCCGCGGCTATTGATTCCATTATAATAGACAGCTATAATTTGTGTCTGTTCGTTGGGTCCAGTTATATGCCAAAGCAAGCTGCCGGCGTAGAGGAAGGTGAAGCGAAAACGTAAACAATCCTTGCGGAAGGAATAAATAAACCTTTATAAAGTATTTTAGGTCAGTGCAATGAAATTAGCATCCTTAAAATTCAGAAAATGTCGACTATATTCGTGCAGGAATCCGTTTTAACAAAACTTGGTGGCCACGGCAGGGAATTGGCCAAAAGAAAGACAAAAACACACTTACAATTATGAAAGCACTTCACTCAAAAAAATATAACACTGCGGCAATATATTCTATTGCTTTTTTTTGTACAAAATGGCGTGGATAATAAAATATAAACGTTTTTCAATGTTTTTTACAAATTTGCTTTCATTTATTTTGTTCCAATGTTCACACATTCCGTACCAACAAATGATTTCGAAAAATCATTTGCTCTTCCTCTTCTCTTTACGATTCCGTCGTAATGCAGAATTCCAAACTTCGATTAAAGCGGAGCGGAGAACGGGAACGTAATCGAAATGCAGAATAGGGGTGATTTTCGGTAAAGCGAAAACGGTTGCCACACGAGGTTTTGATTTGGGACCAAAATTCATCGAAAAATGACCAAAATTTTGTTTTATTTCATTAGTATAAAATACAAAATTTTAGGATGTTTCCATATAAAATTTTACTTAACATAGTGAAGCCTTTCCTGTAATTCAAGCTGAACAAACAAATATATGTGCATGCAACCAAAAATGGTACTATATTTTGACATAGGATAAGTCTATGTCTTTCACCAACCAAACGGTGTGAACCTAGTTTTGGTCACAAAGCTCTTGGTTCTAGCATAATGTTGTTGATTGCAATGAAATAAAATTTATAGTGTAGTTAGGTTTTAGTAAGAAACGGTTCAAAATTTGCGTTCTGGTGTTGCCGAACTATGTATGTTGAAACTCAGTAAATCATAAATGAAACTAGGCAATTTTGTTAGTGCTATTTTTATAGATGCCTACTTTTTCCCTTGACATTTAAACTTCATATCAGAGCCTAGATTCAGTAAGTGTGAGTTATCTCAGGCCTCAGGGGTTCTGCTAGCACCTACGGGAATAATTTTATACAAAACATTTCTTCCGAAATCAAATCTCTTCCTTCTGTCTTCGAGTTAAAATATTTCTTGTGCCAAGATACTAAGTTTTCAATTACCTTGCGTGGCTTAACACCACAATAGTCCTGGAATTCCTTGAACTCATTGAGCTGGGTGAGAAAGATTTAAATATCAACGTGTCAAACGAGAAGTAATTCATAGAATTTCTTTGTATAATTTTGAAAGTGTTAGGCTCACGGCAGAGTGCTCGCTATAAGATATGCTAGGAGAGAAGCAATTTTTATTTTCATATATTTTACATAGTGTTGTATAACCGATCGAAATGTCTAGCCGTTATTAATCTATATATATAAAAAGAAGTGTACATTTTGATTGTCACTCCATAACTCGAGAACGGCTCGACAGATTGCCATGAAATTTTTAGGAAAGATACAGGAAGGAGAGATGATGGTTAGTTGATTTTGAAATCCCAGATCGGTTTAGCCATATATATAAAAAATCAAATTCTGTGTGTGTGTGTTCGCTATGGAAACGTATTTCCCACGCATCAATCATCACCAAATTTTGGTTATGGATTCCTTCGATCAACGGGAAGGTTTTAGGCTAAAAATAATTTCAATATATAAAAAGGGCGTGGCACCTCCCATACAAATGGAATCTTTAGTAATGCATAACTTTGAAGGTATACATGCCAGAACATTGAAATTCAGTAAGGAGTTATATGAGGTCAATCCCTAACACCACCAAGAAAAGGCGGAATTCGGAAAAAGGGGGCGTGGAACCTCCCATTCAAATGGAATCTTTGGTACTGCATAACTTTGAAGGTATACATGCCAAAACATTGAAATTCAGTAAGGAGTTATATGAGGTCAATCCCTAACACCACCAAGAAAATGCGTAATTGGGAAAAAGAGCGTGGAACCTCCCATTCAAATGGAATCTTTGGTACTGCATAACTTTGAATGTATACATGCCAGAACATTGAAATTCAGTAAGGAGTTATTTGAGGTCAATCCTTAACACCACCAAGAAAATATGGAATTCGGAAAAAAGGGGGCGTGGCACCTCCCATACAAATGGAATATATTATACTACATATATCTGGATGTCGTAATGGTAGGATAATTAAAATTGGTATGGAGCTATGTGACGTTAAGTCCTAAAACCTCCAGTAAAATGTGGAATGGGGAAAAACTATGGCTGCCGTATAAACTTAAGTTATTTTAACACCTAAAGTTTGACTGCATTGTTGAGTTTAGCTGTTATGCCTTTTGGACGTTTAGTAATCTGCCGCTGTTAAAAAAATTGTTTAGCTTCAGTCTATCTACATCTTCTATAAAAATCAAATTCTGTGTGTGTGTTCCCTATGAAAACGTGTTTGCTATACTTCGATCATCACCAAATTTTGGCTCGAGGTTCCTTCGATCAAGACGAAAGTTTTTCATATTTCAGAATTAAGAATTTTAAATTTAAATGTTTTTGTTTTTTGGCTATGCGAAAGAACTATCTTAGCTCCCAAAAATGATCATGTTAACAAAATCAATGATCGCTTTCAAAATCAATTTCCTGGTGAAGTGACGAAATATAAATCGATCGACACAGTTACAGATGAAGATAAAATTGTGAGTTATCCAAATGAATTTCTATACTCCTTAGAACCAAAAGGAATGCCTGCGCATATATCAACTTTTAAAATTGGCTCACCAGTCATGCTTCTTCGGAATGTAATCAAAGCAACAATCATCAGCGGTAAAAGCAATACAATAATATAAAATAAGATACAATAAGATACAAGAATAAAATGTTTTAACAGAAAATTTCAATTGCGAACAAAATTCAATTCAATTTACAGAACAATAAATTAAATTGTCAACAAACAAAACAGAAAAAATAACGCAACATCCATTCGATCTCGGGCGTTACAACGTGCGCCTGGTAAAGCTAGTATTATTATAAAACAATAGTTTTTTTTTTTTTTTTGATTAGTCGGTTATTTCATCAACAATTAACGACAATGTGTTTGCACAAAACTTTTCTTTTTAATGCCTGGCATAAATTACTATATCCTAGGTGAAATATTATTGTTCTGGTACATTTTATTGACTAAGCAATTTTTTATGGTGAGAGTTTCATTGAAGTAAATTCAAAATTATATGGGGCTAACGAAAGTGTGGCGAATTTTAGGACAATATTGTGAATTTTTACCTGAGTGAAAAGAAAGAAAAATACCAATCGTGGCTACTGCCTAACTCGAGAACGGACTGCGGGTGGGTCCAATTGTTCAGTAAAACCTGTGCTTCAAATAATATAGTATGCAAGCTGATGTACACAGTTTTTAAAAGGTCTTTATTTTAGTATAACGGCTGCTGAAGATGTAAAGGCTGAACTACCAGAGAGGTGATGTGTGAAGCGTTCTCAGCATAAATGCAGCATTCCTTTTTGTAAAATCTGAGAACTTTACCGCTTTTGCTAGCAGTTATTATTTACGAACACGAAAGAAAATGGTTATTTCTTATACATTTTTCTACCCCAAAATTTAACTGACATGATTTCCAAGTTTTATATATATATCACTATGCAAATATAGGGGTGCCGGTTTTGCTATCGAGAATTTGAAAAAAGCACAATACTTCAGAAGGCGTTTCCAATGTCATGTTTATATATTGGAATGGCCTTTTAAATGCGTGAAAAATGCCCACCTTAATTTACTACATATGTATAGCTGCGAAAAAAAAAATAGCAGGAGAAAAAAAACAAATTTACTTACACATTATATTTACCTAAATTATACAAAAAAAAAAAAAAAAAAAACGGTTAATGAATTGTACAATGAAAGCTGTTGGGGTTTACCCGAACAAAATTTCGAAAAAATCTAAAAATAAGAATAGTTTTTAAAAGTATTGCATTACTTAATTCAAATATATATTCTTATTAATTTTGCATAGTTTTACGCTTGTATGGAAGAAAGACCAAAATCAGCCTTCGAAAAAGAGCTGTTAAAAAAACCAATGCGAATTTTCCAAAGACTTCAGCTGTTCTTTATTTACTACAACTGGAATAAGTTTGTAGTTCAAAATTATTGACTAAACATTCGTAAGTTTACATCAAGACTTTTAAAAACTGCGAATTTTTTTTGAAATTCGTTTTCGTTATTCAAGTTTTTTTGTAGGTTTTAAATAAACATATAAATAAATATATAAAATAAACATAACGTATATCTAACCTCTTTGCTTTTATGCCAGATGGCGCCAGTGTCCCCCGATCTGCCGGTCTCCATAAATATGAAAAACTGTTTATGTGACGTGGCCTTAACATAAACTGCTTTTAAATACAACTCTGTTGTGAAGTAGCTCCAGTTTTCATGTATTTCACAATATTTGTTGTATTGTTTCTGGAATCTACTCAACACTTAATTGTTATAAAATAAACGAATTTGTTTAATAAACCAAATAAATTGAAATAAATGCAAAATGCCGAAATATTATTGTGACTATTGTGATACGTACTTGACTCACGATTCACCGTCTGTTAGAAAAACGCATTGCACCGGCCGTAAGCATAGAGACAACGTCAAATTCTACTATCAAAAATGGATGGAGGAAAAGGCACAACATCTAATTGATGCCACCACTGCAGCGTTCAAGGCCGGTAAAATTACACAAAATCCAGGCATTGCTATACCACCACCTAATATGGGACCGCCACCACGTCCTGGTCTTATGCCGGGCGGTCCGGGAATGCCACCAATGATGATGGGGCCACATGGTGCTATGCCACCACCAATGATGGGTATGCGACCACCGCCAATGATGGGACCTATGGGTCCAATGATGGGCCCACCACCACCAATAGGTGCACTAGGCATACGACCTCCAATGATGAATGGGCCACCACCAATTAAACAAAGTTAAAGTTTTCGTAAAGCAAAACGAAAATACATTCGATAAGTAGCACTAATATTATGGCTTATAATTTTAAACAAGTTTGAGAATAAATAAAGGTTGTTTGTGCATGACCAACACTAATACTATGGAAAGATTTATGGATCCTTATTTATTTATCTATTTAGATATTTTCCTAGCACAACAATTTAGTAAATTATTTTACAGTGCTAGTCAGGAATTGTAAATTTAAAATGAAATTTATATAAAATTTATTTTAAATTTATAATTTATTAAATAATTGAAATTGGGTTTTGTAATATTATTATTAATTTTTTTAATATGACAATTGTGGGAGAACATTCGGTCGGCCCCGGCTGCGTTTCAAAATAGTATGCGTTTTCCATCAAATTTTAACAAATACACTCAGCCAACGAAATGGTATTTTTGGTATTACTGAAGTGGTACTTTGGCGCTGCAATCATCGATGGGACGTGCTTTTTTGCAACTCCAACGACCGAAGAGATCTGAATAGATAAAAAAATCGGGGAATTTTTTTTGTTTCGAGTACTGCGGCAAACACTACTGACTCATTCAGTCTATAAGAGGTCCTCATGGACCGGCCAGTTCAACCTAGTACTGCTGCAGTGATTGAAAATCCGAACAAGTCCATCCGGCATTGTTTCGCCCCATTCAATAAGTGCGATCACTCACAAATTGTCCCTTCACAACACAGCCGGTTCTATGTACCGGAGCGACTCTAGTTTTTTTGTCGACCAAAGGCTATCATATCAGTCAAACTACATTTAATGTTTTCTGTCCCTCCCATCCCACTCACAAATTGTCATAAATATCCTCCAAGGGGAGTCCGCTGAAACTTTAGTGGGGACACGTCACAAGCGGGACATACATTGGGTTGATCCTGGATAAGAGTTTAATCTAACACAGTATCCAGTTGGAAGTTGCGTCAGAGTGACGCCAGTTCTTCTGGGAATATTGCTCTGCGCTACTGCGAGTTTCGTGTATTTATCATTGTATGTCTCTGAGGACATTTTTCTTTTTCCATACCGTTATGTTATTGGTAGGCGTCCACCGCATATTGTTATCCAAAATTTATACAAGTCACACCCTTATTTATTCATACTGAGATTATATATTTATCACTATAGTTATCCTTAAATGCACATAATTAAAATACGTATATTGTCTAATAATAATATTAAAATATAAAGATTTTGTTATATCATTTTACAAATTATATTAGAGAACTTTTGCTAAACTTATTTTGTAATAGGAAAGAAGCTTTTTGGTCAAAAATATATCTTAAAATTCTAGTATAGTTAACTAAAATATTTAATCGTTAAATTGTTATAGAAGCATTTTCTTACATCATTTATCCTAAAAAATCCGAACACTTGCTCGGAGATGACGACACTGCAGGTCTCTGTTGTTGCATTGATGCAGTAATTACGCTCTCTGAGCGTTTATATTCGCGATCAATTTCGGACAAATCTAAATCGGCTTCGATTTCTAATACCTAAAGCAAATTTTGTATTATTTAACATAAACATTATTTCTTAATTTAAGTTTTATTGTGCAATTTACCTTAATATTACAACCTACACGTTTGTGTATTAACCAATTTTCATGAAGTTCATGTAAGTGTTTGATATACTCATAAGGCACGCATGTCTCTTCTGAGCGCGCACGTTTTCGTATACGCTCATATACTACTTCAGGTGTTGTTCGTAAATAAACTGAAAAATTAAATAAAGTGTTAGGGCCTTTCTTCATTTAGGAAACTTACGAATATGGAATAACTATGTATGATCTGGTTCAAATCAACAACCTGTTATCTCTATTCATGGGGCCAATTCACATTCTGTGTAGAGGTTCGGTTAGGTTGAACTGGCCGGTCCATAAGGGCTAGTACCTTAATGTTGCTTTGTTACCGGAACGTACCGGATCTATATCCGGCAAAGGACCATCAACATCGATGACACTTCCCCTGCCCAGGGGGTTAGGAGATCAGAATATACCCGCGTTAGGTATACCTGTCGTAAGAGGCGAATAAAATACCAGATTCAAGGGGCTGTGTATCGCAACCCTTCAGGTTGCCAGCGCAATATATAGCTTCTCCGAACCCAATTGTCAACCTCACCTATCCGCGGCGAATCCTGTTTCACTAACACACGAGAGGCTCTGGCGACCCCAAGCTCCTCATGGAACTTGGGGATGGGGAGGGAGGGAATGGCCTGAAGGTTTAATGGGGCCACATAAATCGTTCCCGAGATGGTCGGGCTAGCACCTTAATGTGAAACAAAAGATTTTTTTCCACTCCATGAAATTCATATTTAATATCAAACATGGAAATGTACCTGAGTATTTAAATAAAAATATAGCATTAGTTGAGCAAACTCACAACATAAATACGAGGAGCAAACATAATGTCCTTCCTCGTGTTCCAATGACACGTGAACCAGATACGGATAGAAATTTAGCATGCCATATGGATCACATTGTTGTTGAATTTGCATGTTAAATCACTATCCGTATCTGGTTCACGTGTCATTGGAACACGAGGTTTGTCGTTAATACAACAACAACAAATACTGAATGAGTCCGTAGTTTTACCAGAAGTTTATTTTAACTGAATCGCCCAGTGAATCCTGTACTCAAAGAACAATACCCTAAATTTGCAGAAGAGGAACGCACACACTGTAACAGACTAAATCCTTGCCTGTCCAGAATCAACTTCGACATGCAAAACATATGTCCTGCTTGCAATGTGTCCCCACAGGACATCAACCATCTCTTTAACTGTATTGTGGAACCAACGCTTCTAACACGCCTCCCATTATGGTCCACCCCTGTTGTAATGGCAAGTTTCTTTGGACTCCCGTTAGAGAAAATTGATGACAATTTGTGATTGGTCGCACCTATTGGATGGGGCGAAGCAAATGAGTTCAAGTTTTCCTTCACTTCTTTTCTTTTCAAAAACGAGTGCCAATAGGAATACTTTCTGAGCAGGAGCTCACACAAGTCATCATTTAATCTCCTCAAAGTTAATAAATTATTCCATATTCATAAGTTATAAAGCAGGGAATACTTAGCTTGGTAGTAATTAGTATTAAGAAACAATTTGCCCCCTTACCTATTAAATCAGCCCGAATATGTGCGATTTCTTCAACATAGTTGTACCATTCCTTTAATATTTCATACATGCAGTCTTGTATGAAGCCGCTCTTGCGCAAATTCTCAACGAAGCAATATCTTTAGATAGTTAAACCGGTGTTAATTGTAATAAAAAATATTAAAGTGTTTAAATCTTACTTCGCGCTGTACAAAGAGCGCTCCATTATCTTAATAGGCTTATCCGTCAGCTGCGTATGACTCTCCAGCATTGTCAGCATTACATAAGATTGAAAGGGCATAGCCCAACGTTCCGGATCGACATACATCAATTCCTAAAATTGTATAAAACACTGCAGTACAGTAGTCTGCAATTAAATTAGTTGCGCTATTCTAACTAACCAACATATTGTGTCCTTTGAAATTTCGCCATTTTTCCACAGGCTCCGCAATACAACAGACTTTGTCTTCGAATTTTCTGAAATGCTCTATAAATGTCGTCTTTCCGCTGCCAATATTGCCCTCTATTAACACGGTGAATGGTTGTGTGCCTACGCCATATTTAGGTAATGCGGCTTTTATTGAATTTTGGCTTATCATTGTAGACAATGGACGCGCTAAAATAAAATAAAATTAATTAAAATCAAAATAAATAAATAAAACAGTGCTGGAAATATATACGCACAATTATAAAATAATAAACGTATTTGCACTGTATTAAAAAAAATGAATGAATTTGCTTTCTATTGAAATTGTAGACTTATCGCGCGCCCTGCACAAATGAAAATCGGAGAAATGCGCCAAAATGTATCTTTCGAATGCACATTGGGAGCACTTCCTCTTTGCTTCTATGCTATGCCGTCGTTCGCTCCCTTCTTTTTTGTTGGTAGTATCTTTTACAGAAACATTTCATATTGGAAAAATCGAAACATGTTTTCTAATGTATGTAAGTACATTTGTAATAATTTACAATTTCATCATCACCTCCTCTGAATTATTCATTAGACGTAAACACCTTGGCTCTGATATTTTGTCTAACTTACTCCATATACTCCGCAATATATTCCTTAACATTCAGGTATAAGAAGTTCTAATAATTGCAAATTCAAATATATATATTTGTTACTGGAAAAAGCAAGAAAGTCGGCGTTTTCAAAAGGTTATACAGGCAATTGGAATAATAACAAAAAAATTTAAAAGCAACAATCCACATCGCTCAGCTGTTAAAATGCGGTCAAAGCAAAGGGGATAAATATATGATCAAAAAGGATGATAAAATGAATGATTTGGCAGCACTTAAAACGTGATGCCAGATCGAATACGAATTATTCGACCTTCGACCTCAGCAGTGACATCTATTTATCACAACTCGTGTACAAAAATATCACGAACTCTTCTCGTATATATAGCAAAGAGGATAGATATCTATCCTCTTTGATATAATTTTCTCCAGCATCAACTTAAAGAAATCGCACGATAGGTGGTCACCCTGTCTGAAACCTCGTTTAGTTTCGAACGGCTCGGAGAGGTCCTTAAGTTTTCCGGGAAACCAAATTCAGACATAGCGGCATATAGGCAGCTCGTTTTCGTGCGACGAAGAGGTGATGTGTGTCGATTCTCTTTTCACGGGTTTTTTCCAAGATTTGGCGCATTGTTAAAATCTGGTCGATGGTAGATTTACCAGGTATGAAGCCGCACTGATAAGATCCAATCAGCCGGTTCACGGTGGGCTTCAATATTTCGCACAATACACTTGAAAGGACCTTATATGCGATATTAAGAAGGCTGATTCTACGATACTTGGTGCATTTTGTAGTATCCCCTTCTTGTGGACTGGGCAAAGAACACTTAGATTCCAACCCCAGCGGGTTAGGGGGTCAGAATATTCCCGCGGTAGGTATGCCTGTCGTAAGTGGCGGCTAAAATACTAGATTCAAGGGGCTGTGTAGCGCAACCCTTCAGGTTGCCAGCGCAATATATAGCTTCTCCAAACCCAATAGTCAATCTCACCTATCCGCGGCGAATCCTGTTTCACTAACAGAGGAGGCTCTGGCGACCCCAAGCTCCTCATGGAACTTGGGGGTGGGGAGGGAGGGAATGGCCTGAAGGTTTAATGTGGCCACATAAATCGTTCCCGAAATGTTCGGGCTAGCACCTTAATGGTGCTGTGGTACCGGAGCGTACCGGATCTGTATCCGGCAAAGGGCCATTACATCAATAACACTCCCCAAAGCCTTCGGGGAGCAACCTTATCGCTACCACAACAACAACAACATTCCAACCGTCGGGCATGCACTCGTCCGCCCATATTTTGCTAAGAAGCTGCTGCATGCCCCTTACCAACTTCTTTCCGCCGTACTTGAATGGCTCCGCAGGCAATCCATCAGCGCCCACGGCGTGTAGTTTTTCAATCTGGTTATTTCTATTCTAACTTCGTCATAATCGGGCGGGGGACTTATATCATCATCGATTGCGGGATCGGGTCCTTCATCTCTGCGCGGTGAATTGCTGCCTCCATTTAGGAGAGCAGAGAAGTGTTCCCTCCATAATCTAAGCACTCTCTGGACATCAGTTACAAGGTCGCCGTTTTCGTTCCTACATGAGTTTGCCCCGGTCTTAAAACCTTTCGTCTGTCGCCGTATTTTTTGGTAAAATTTTCGGGCGTTATTCCTGGTGCCTAGCAGCTCAAGCTCCTCGCACTCACGCCTTTCTGCTTCTGCTTTTTTCTTCCTGAAAAGGCGTCTCGCTTCCCTTTTCAACTCACGATAGCGTTCACACACTCTTCCTGTCGCGCCCGCTTTTAACGTAGCCCTGTAGGCAGCGTCTTTTCTTTCGGTTGCAACGCGGCATTCTTCATCGTACCAGTTGTTTTTTCGTGGCCGCCGGTAACCAATTTTTTCCTCGGCGGCAGTACGAAGTGCTTTGGAGATATGCTACCACTGCTTCTGTATTCCTTCAGGATGAGTTGTGCCCTCAGAGAGCAGGTGTGAGAGTCGAGTTGCGAAATCATTGGCAGTCTGTTGTGATTGAAGCTTTTCAACGTCTATCTTTCCTTGTGTCTTTTTTGTTCTTTGGTTTTAGCCGTGTTGAGGCGGGTGCGTGTTTTGGCTGCAACGAGATAATGGTCCGAGTCGATGTTAGGTCCTCGGATCGTGCGCACATCTAAAACACTGGAGGCATGCCGTCCGTCTATCACAGCGTGATCGATCTGATTGCGAATATTTCGATCAGGAGACAGCCATGTAGCTTGATGTATCTTTTTATGCATGAACCTCGTGCTGGATATGACCATATTTCGAGCATCGGCAAAGTCAATCAGCCTCAGTCCGTTAGGAAAAGTTTCATTGTGCAGGCTGAACTTTCCGACTGTAGGGCCAAAAACACCTTCTTTGCCCACCCTGGCGTTAAAGTCGCCAAGCGCGACTTTTATATCATGCCGGGGGCAGCGCTCGTATGTGCGTTCTAATTGTTCATAAAAAGTGTTTTTCACCTCGTCGTCTTTCTCCTCTGTCGGCGCATGGGCGCAGATGAAAAATATATTTAAAAAATTTCGCTTTTATTCGGATAGCGGCGAGTCGCTCGTCCACAGGCGTGAACGCCAGCACTTGGCAACAAATGCCGTCTTTCAGTGAGTTTTACAGCTCCGGCTCACGCTCAATTCTCACGGGAATGCTCTGGATCATTAGGAGACTTGAGAAGCAGATGTCGTGAAATTTTCGCACACGTGAAATGTTATATTATGTCGCCGCTGTTTTTCATTTAACTCATACGGCGAAAGGCTAAGCAGCGACATCTATTTTTGAAAAAGTAGGTATATTAAAGGCCGCGTTGCCAACCTAAAAAGAAGTAATTAACAAATTATCTGGCTCACAAATTGAACCAGACTTCTATCTGGATTTATCTAGCTCAAATCGTTGTTGTTGCATTTACATGGAAAATTATTTATCTGGCTCAGGATTTTGCCACCGGATGACAGCTAAAGTCTCTCTCCCAACACGAATCCGACGCCGAAACTGCGCTTAATTCGTATGGCCACTCCAATAGATGTCACAAATTTTTATCTTCTTTCTTCCTTGCTTCGTCCAACGCATTTCTTGGATGGCGGTGATGTCAGATTTTGCTTTGACGAGGACATCAACCAGCCGGGCATCTGCACCAATCCCATTCAGGGAGCGGACGTTCCAGGTGCATGCCCTCAATTCATTGTCCTTCAAACGTTTGCCATGGTCGTCATCAATAGAGAGTGTATTTATCCGAGGCCTGTTGTTATATTTCATTGGAGTATGGTTTTACGTGGCGGGTCCCAAGCCCAGCGCACAACCCGCCCAGCGGGGGTGAAAATATTACTTGCACGTTTATATAGCGAGCCGCTTGCTCCAAGACAGACGCCCGCTTGCTGCCGCACCTTGAAGTGTACAGACGCTGTCGATGAGATCTCCTCCAGCTAGCCCTTAAAGCGATTATGTCAGAGTGGCCTAGCCAGGTTGTCGCCCTCTCACATTAGCTCACCGCTAAACATCCGTTTACCCAGAGGATACTTGGCCGCAAACGACCGGCAGTAGTGAACTGCTTGAACCGCATGCAAAAGAACCGCTCTGGACATTCCCAGGTGAATGGCGGTCAGAAGCTTTCCCCACTTTCGTGGACTTCTACACACGGCTTCACTCTCGTAATTACTGCCCCATTTTAAGAGCTAGAGGCTTCAAATTACAACGAATGCTTACGTATATAGCATATATTGTTGTCTGAAAAAATCATAGAGAGGGGGATGGTATATATATTATGAACCCCATATAGACTGTCAATTTTGCCCCTTTTTTACGGCTAGAAGCATCAAATTTCATTAAATTTCATTAAAAAGCTTACGCTTACGTGATATATTGTTGAAACAGGTGATTTGTGGTCATAGTTTTTTCGTGCAAACCACAAAGAACGTGAAATTTTGCATCCTCACACAAAGTACATACCTTTTTTTATCTTATATTTTATCTTCAAAGGTTCATGCACATTATACGCCGCGACATGTAGCGACACGTTCCGACAAAAAATGTCGCTAGATGTGCATGGCTCCATAAGAATACATGCAAAGAGTATTTTGTCGCTACCCTGCACAAATTGTTGGATTGCGTGTTCTATTTAGCACTCTAACAATCCTCCTTTGCAATGCGTTTGCGGACCACCATCAACCGATCATTACACGATGACGATCGAACAGAGTTGCCAAAAGTAAAATATTGCATACAAATAACTGATAATAAAATTTACTCCTAAAGGAGTATTCCTTACACCATTTATGGAGTACTCGCGTTTTTTGAAGCGTACTATAGTATAGAGATATATTAGTTTCTTTTTTCACGCAAATGCTAAATAACATAAGAATATTGGTAGTATAAAATATAAAAGTTGTATTGTCCCTCTTCATTTACTTTCATTTTAAATTAAATTCACTCCGATAATTCTTTCCGACACAATTCCTCTTTAGTACTTTGGCATATGATCCTCTGTGGGTGCTCCATGGAGTACTACAGTGAAAGTACTTTGGAAAGTACTCTCACGTATGTACTTTATGGAATACTCATGAACAAAGCGAGAGTGGGATCACCTACTCCTCTCCTAGGACATCGCAATGTTAATTGGAGCACATTTTTTGTATGAATACAGATTAGTTTTGGAGCACTCCTATACTCCTAAAGTAGTAGTTCTTACTATTTATAGAGTACTCGCATTTTTTGAGGGGTACATGTCGCGTCGTATAATGTGCATGAACCTTAAAATCGCTTGTGTGATTTGTGGGTATGTTATATATTTCGTATCTTATACACCCGATTATTTGGAGATTACGAATGGGATAATATTATTGTTCAGCCCCATTCATAAAAGGTATGAAGTTTTCGGCCGAAGACATACCCGTCCTTACTTGTTTTGATTAACTTTCGGCGTGGCCGCATTCCTTCTCAAGCCATTAACTTTTGATTCATGAATATCATATAATAGCTCATAATTGAGTTATACGACCAATAAGGTGCATAAATGACGCGGTAAAGGGTGATGTAAGAAGCAGAATATGAACTGTATATGAGCTTATTAGGAGGCATTTCAGATGCCATTTGAAATCATATGATGAAGCAAATATACTTAAGTCAAGACCGACCAAAGCAAAAAAAGACTTCAGTAAGATCATGATGAGCGCCACTGCTCCAAATTAATTATATTTTCTGACTTCAAATGGTGGAATGAATGTTGAAATTTTCTTCGAAACGCTAAACTTGGTTGGCCTACCGATCCTAGTGGCGGGTATGGTTCATATTTTAAATCAATACTTTCTCTATTCGTCCGAAAAATTCAGTATATAAACTGCCAAATATGTGTTTTCGTTTTTGTTGTTGCCCGGCCCTCAAAAAATGCGAGTACTCCATAAATAGTGTAAGGAATACTACTTTAGGAGTGCTCCAAAACTAATCTGTATTCATACAAAAAATGTGCTCCAATTAATATTGCGATATCCTAGGAGAGGAGAAGTTGATCCCACTCTCGCTTTGTTCATGAGTATTCCATAGAGTACATACGTGAGAGTATTTTCCAAAGTACTTTCACTGTAGTACTCCATTGAGCACCCACAGAAGTTCATATGCCGAATTACTAAAGAGGAATTGTGTCGGAAAGAATTATCGAAGTGAATTTAATTTAAAAAGAAAGTAAATGAAGAGGGACAATACAACTTTTATATTTTATTCTACCAATATTCTCAAGTTATTTAGCATTTGCGTGAATAAAGAAACTAATATATCTCTATACTATAGTATGTATACATAAAACCAGTGTGCGCTTGCATTTTATCAGAGTTGCCAAAGTAAAATTTTACTATCAGTTATATGTATGCAATATTTTACTTTTGCAACTCTGTTCGATCGTCATCGTGTTGTGATCACGGTCGTTAAAAAACGAACAATGATCGGTTGATGGTGGTCCGCAAACGCATTGCAAAGGAGTATTGTTAGAGTACTCCAACATGAAGAAAATGGAACACGTAATCCAACAATTTTTGCAGGGGGGTTATCAGTGCGAATTTAAATAACAGTTGAAGTTGACTAGAGCGAGTTAGGGGGTCAGAATATACCCGCGGTAGGTATGCCTGTGGTAAGAGGCGACTAAAATACCAGGTTCAAGGGGCTGTGTAGCGCAATCCACCAGGTTGCCAGCGCAATATATAGCTATTTCAAACCCAATTGTCAACCTCACTTAACCACGGCGAATCCTGTTTCACTAACAGGCGAGGCTCTTGCGACCCCAAGCTCCTCATGGAACTTGGAGTGGGGAGGGAGGGAGGGCCTGAAGGTTTAATGTGACCATATAAATCGTTCCCGAGATGGTCGGGCTAGCACCTTAATGGTGCTGTGTTACCGGAGCGTACCGGATCTGTATCCGGCAAAGGACCATCACATCAATAACACTCCACAAAGCCTTCAGGGAGCAACCTTATCGCTACAACAACAACAACTAGAGTTTAAACTGAGATGAGCACTAATATTTTATGTAAACGGTCTAATTGATAAGCTTAAACTGGGTACAAACGCACACCAAATTTGCAATTTATACCATTTGGGCAATTTCATTCCATTTCATTCGCCTAATAATGTGCGTGTTCATTTTGACAGTCTGAACAAAGGTATGTTCTTGCTGTAGAGATGAGCCAACCAGCTATCAAATTACTATTGTGTAAGCTAAATCGAGTTGTATGAACAGCACTCAATTCAAATCGAAATTTCCTCAATTTATTTTTCTGTTTGAACATAGTATAAATTCAGTTGTATGAGCACCACTCAATTTAAATCGAAATTGCCGTAATTTATTTTTGTGTTTGAACTCTAATCAATTTTAGCTGAAATGCTGAAATTTAAATTTGCACTTACTTAAAAACGAGTTTAACTTATTTCCTAAAAACAAAGAAACACAGCTTGAGCATTTAGCACCTGTGGCAGCACAAATTTCTTCCACGTGTTTTTTGATATTTCATTTTGCTGTGCAATCTTGCAAAATCAATGACACAGTGTGGTCTCGTTCTCTCGTTCGGCCAAAGGAAAGCTTAGCTTTTAGAGATGAGCATCTCTTTTACACATTCAAACAAGCATGTGAAAAAAGATGTACAAAATGAAGTGTCAAATACGTCTAAAAAAAAAATAACAAACATAACATAAGCAAATTAAACACCTTTGCAGTCGCGCGGCCACGTGAAAAAATTTCTCCGTTCAAGAACCGTGTGTGTTGACCAGATTGGAGCAAATTGTTGTATGGTTTTAATTTAGTTGAAAATAAGTGAATCGATTATATAAAATAGTGAAATTAATTTGTCACATTCGAGTTTAATCGCCGGCATGTGAATTCAATGTGAGGTTAAACGTGGTATAAGCGGGCGCGGAAGCTAAGCAAACAAAGACGCAGACAGGCACGTTGTCGACTTGGCAGCAGGCGCGTTATATGTTTTGAATGAAATCTATTAAAACAAAATACATTAATAAAGGACTAAAGTAGAAATAAAATATTGAAAATATTAAGTATAAAATACGATTCACAGGTGAGTTTTCTGGTAATATGTATTTATAAATTTGTAATGCTTGGAAAGGGGCAGTGCATATACTACATATATATAAGGTTATTTTTTTTTTTTTTTTTTTTTTGAAATTTGGTTTAATGAAGGGGACTATATTAAAAGTCCCATATTCCAGGTTATTATCAATATTATATGTTGTTTAATTAATGGATTAAATTGTATAGACGCACGTTGAGCTCCACCAGTACACAATGGTAATACCAATTCGGCCAGAACCATGTGTATCAGCTTGCTATTAGTATTTGACTATCCGTGATTTGTAAAATGGTATTTAAATGGCACCACGCCAGGTTATATTCAAATGGTCGGTAATAGTGCAGTTTACGGTACCCACCGAAATTTGAGCCAAAGTGATTTTCGAGTGAGGTATCAAAAGACGCGTATTCACGTCTAGATCAAGAGTCTGAAAGCGGAAGTTAACTTTTTTTTTTTTTTTTTTTTTTTTACCCGTTCAAAAGATAATAACAAACACCGAAAAAAGACCCGCGGGTCCTGACCCAGCGGGTCAGGGGGTTAAAATATACCCGCGGTAGGTATGCCTGTCGTAAGAGGCGACTAAAATACCGGATTGGCCTGAAGGTTTAATGTGGCCATATAAATCGTTCCCAAGATGGTCGGGCCAGCACCTTAATGATGCTGTGTTACCGGAGCGTACCGGATCTGTAAACGGCAAATGACCATCACATCGATCACTCCCTAAACCTTCGGGGAGCTACCGTATCGCTACAACAACAACAACAACAACCCGCGGGTCCCTCCGAAACCGGGGGTGGGATCCATAGTATTTTTGCGCAGAACACCTATAACACTATAGAACGCTTATAAAAAATAACCCTGGGCTACGCCATGCCACGGTGATGCACAATTTTTTTTGTGGGTACAAACACAACAACAACCACAACAACAACCACATTAAAATCGCCAAATTCAACTGCAAATATCTCCGGACAGAGATAAAATTTTTCTTTTCCGCCTTCGGATTATTGTTCTCGAGATTAATACGCGTCTTTTGATACCTCACTCGAAAATCTTTGCCCAACTTTAGGGTGGGTACCGTAAACTGCACTACTACCAAATAGTCTTCGTATTTAGTGTTATGTATATATATATTTTTTTTTTAGATGTAATTTCAAAGAGACCAGAACCACGTGTAGCAGCTTGCGAATGGATGTCAATTATTGTAATTGTTCTCAAATTCAATTGAGATTGGTATTTCGATGGCACCACGCCAGGTTATATTCAATTTGTCAATTAATTAAATAATGTTCACAGAAAGTGATTTTAAAATTTTTGCAATCAAAATTGCAATTTAATGTTCATAAATATGCACAGTATTGCATAGCTTTTAAAACGAGCTGCTTATTCAGAAGAAAATTATAATCCGTAATTTGTCCGTTATTTATTTATTTATTTATTTATTTATTTAAAGTCGACGCAAACACAAAGCGGTCGACTAATTATTGTAATAGACAGATATATATGTAAAATACAGAGCCATTCTTAAAATTAAAATATTCAAAAAAGGTACATAGAAAATTTGTATGTTATAAACATTTGACATCGCATTGTATAAGAAAAAATAAAATTAAAATATCAGGTTAAACATAAGAGTATAGCAGTATGTAAAGCAGCAAACGAACATTCAAAGCCAATGCAGTTATACAAATCATTGTACCGCGAGCACCAATGGCTCAGGGGACTGTTTCTAGCAAAATTTTGCCGGCATAGAGGTAAATGAAAAGGCACACAATGCCTGGACGCCCTAGCAGGAACCGCAAAATTTAGTTGACTGATTAGGTCAGGGGCGTCAATCACACCAATGATGAGCTTGTGAATGAACATAACGCCAAGTAATACTCTACGATTCTCTAGAGATGGCAAATTAATTAGAAGAAGTCTATTCCTGTATGGTGGAAGATGAGTACTTGATTCCTAGTTGAGACCTCGTAATGCAAAAATTAAAAACCGTCTCTGGACCGACTCAATCCGATCAACATGGATTTGATAGATCGGAGACCAGACACATGAACAGTACTCGAGAATAGGACGTACCAGCGAGGTATAAAGGATCTTTGTGAAATAAGGGTCATCAAACTCTTTAGCCCAACGTTTGATAAAACCTAATACACCAGTTGCTTTGTTTATAGCGGTTGAAATATGTGTAGTAAAACTTAATTTCGGATCAAAAATAACTCCTAGATCAGTAACAATAGATATCCGCTCCAAGGGGTCGCCGTTAAGTGTATAAGATGATAGGACCGGCTTCACACGGTGAAAAGTCATTTGCTTACATTTAGAGTAATTCAAAAAAAGTAAATTTGCAGTACACCAGCTTTGAAATGAGTCCAGATCGGCCTGAAGCTGATTAAAACAGAACAAGTTCGAAGGCAGATATGTGTAACAAAGTTTTACATCATCTGCATACATAAAAACTCTAGAATGTAATATAACCTTTGGTAAGTCGTTAATGAACAGGTTAAAGAGTAATGGACCCAAATGGCTACCCTGGGGCACGCCAGAAGTTACATCAAACGACTTTGAAAGATTGTTGTTAAAGAAAACTCGCTGAGTCCTATTTTCAAGATAACTTGAAATCCAACTTAATAAAGGCGCTGGAAAACCCAGAAGATCAAGTTTGGTAACTAAGAGCTCGTGATTAACAGAGTCAAATGCTTTACTAAAGTCAGTGTAAATTACATCTGTTTGTTTGCAAACTAAAAAACCATTCATAACAAAAGACGTAAATTCAAGCAAGTTGGTAGTAGTTGATCTCCGATGAACAAAACCATGTTGACAAGGCGATATTAAAGAGCTACACAAGTATTGAAGCTGGTATGTAATTATCTGCTCAAAAGTTTTAGGGATAGCTGAGAGCTTAGCTATGCCTCTGTAGTTCTCAATATTAGACCTACTACCTTTTTTATGCAAAGGTATAATAAACGATTGTTTCCAAATAGATGGGAATGATTATAATTCCTTAATTCCCAGTATATGGCCTGTTGCCATGTGCTAAACATTTTCCCGTTACGACAGTTATACGTAAATCGAGTTGGTATTATGTGGCCCACGCCAGGTTATCAATTCTAATTTTTCAATATGCTTTCACTTTCACTGATTCCTGTTGGGAGTGCACAACCACTATCTGACACCAAATCAGTGAAGCACTGCATCTCCCAACTCTGCCGAAAAGCCAGAAGGAAGCACAAAGCCAACCTTGAGGCCTATTAACATTTTCGACTCAACTAAAAAAGCCCGACAAATTACAGTTGAGCCGAGGATGACCCGCACGACCACTCTGACACCGTTTTTGTTTTTAAAATGCTATAACTTTTTCAAAAATTGACCGTTTGAGATCTTTTTTTTTTTAAATTTGTTTTTAAATGTACTTTTCGGAAAAAATACAAAAAAATTTTTAAAGTTTTTTTTTTTAATTTTTCAGTTTTTCGAGATTTTTCGAATTTCGCCATTTTTTTTCTCATAAAAAAATTTCAATCAATTCTGCAATCATCACCACTAATCCCGGAGTGGGCCGATTTTTTTTATATTTTTTTTATTTAATTAAAAAAAAATTAAAAAAAAAAAAATTTTTTTTTTATCAATTTTATTTATATAACAAAAAAATGTGAGAAAATGATTTTTAAGTATTCTTTTCTTTATATATTATGGTAATCTACGATTAAAATAACCAGGATTATGACTGACACAGTAAACATGTAAGTTTTCTAATAATATATAAAGAAAAGAATACTTAAAAATCATTTTTTTGTTATATAAATAAAATTGATAAAAAAAATTTTATTTTTGAAATTTTTTTTCAATTAAATAAAAAAAATGTAAAAAAAAATCGGCCCATTCCGGGATTAGTGGGGATGATTGCAGAATTGATTGAAGTTTTTTATGAGAAAAAAAAAATGGTAAAATTCGAAAAATATCGAAAAACTGAAAAATTAAAAAAAAAAACTTTAAAAATTTTTTTGTATTTTTTCCGAAAAGTACATTTAAAAACAAATTTAAAAAAAAAAGATCTCAAACGGTCAATTTTTGAAAAAGTTATGGCATTTTGAAAACAAAAATGGTGTTTTTTTTAAATTCATAACTTTTTTTGAGTTGGATGAAAAAATTCTGAAAAACTTCTTTCGTAAGCTTGAAAAAGAAGAAAAACTTTCAGCCGATTCTAATATTTTAAACAATTCAAAATGGTAACTTAATTATTCTTTTCAAATTGAAGTAATTAGTCAACTATAAAACGCCCGCGGGCGCTTTTTCCTAAAATAAGCAAATACAGCGAAGTAAAATGGAAAAAGTTATTTAATATGAAAAGAATTTAATATATTTAATTTATTTATGATTACGGCTGTTTAGGCCTAAAACTTAAACTACTAACTACAATTCATTATTATAATCACTTTTTTCTATTGAATATGCTGTTGGAATGCCATGTGATTCCGATCAGCATATTTACCAGCGTGACAAACGGACGAGTCTGGGGAGCCACTCATTTAAGGGAGGTTGGAAAGGACGGTTTCCAATCCTCCAGTGTTCCCAGCTTAAGGCAACAAAATTGGAACTTATATTTTTCAATTATACTTGTATTTTAAGCTGTCGGAATGTATTAGTCTTCGATCAACACAGCTAAATATGTCTTTTATGTTGAAAATTGAAAATAATATGTATCCAATCACCCCTCAACTTTGTTTAGTAAAGAAGCTGTCGTAATGCATGAAGATTCCGATCAGCACAGCTCAATATATAATGGGAGGTTGGAAAGGACGTGTTTCCAATCCCCCTGCTTAAACTTTTGTTTGGCTTTATTTTCGTTACACATCATATAATTTTATTGCTATATTAATTCTGTCGGAATGCGAGTGATTCCAATCAGCAACAGTAAAAATCGGCTTAAAATACCGAATTCCAGCGAAATTAATTGTTGGAACTGCCTGGAGTTACGGATGGCGACCGATTTTCTTTTCCTTAGGGCCGGATGCATTGTATTTTACTGCTTCCGATATTACCATTCCCTTTTCGCGCCCAGTATCGGCTATATCATGTAAAAGATAAAAGGAGAAAAACTTTATCTTATTGGAAGGGTTTTACAATGCTCCAATAAACTTTTTTAAAAAGTACTGAAGTTTTTACTACTTTTTATGTGATTAGGAAGTTCATTGAATTATTTCAGGCCCTTATAAAATAGATTTGGTTTGTCCACTTCTGTTTTGAAAAGATGTTATTGTTTTCTCTGATTACGTATGAATGTGCATAATTTACATATATAAGCTTTTCGCTGAGGTATGTTGGTAATTTACCGTGCTTGATATTAAATACAAATTTCATACTGTGGTAGAATATAAGGTGTTTTATACTCAACCAGTTTAGTGCTTCTATCATGTTATTAATGGGAGTATCATACCTCATCTTTACTATAAATCTCATAGCTTTATTTTGCATAACTTGTAGCTTATCTACCTGAGTTTCATTGGCAATAAAGAATATTATGGGGCAATATATGAAATGCGGCTCTATGATGGATTTATACACTTTCAGTTTGTATTTTCTATTGATAAATTTGCATGACCTCTTCCAAAAACCAATTTTCTTTCCTATTTTGGCAACTATATAATCAATATGATCATTAAATTTTAATTTGTACCCCTAAGTACTTGAAAGTTTTAACTTCGTTAATGTTTGAGTTCATCATTTTTAGCTCGATATTACAAGATTCCTTGTTCTTTGCTCTGGATATGACCATAAAATAGGTTTTATTAACATTAAGTTTAATCTTATTATTACAAAGCCACCTGTATAGGGAGTTCAAGTCTTCCTGCATTTTGCTCCTAGCTAACATGATATCCATTTCACTTACTTCGAACAATGCGTCATCCGCAAACAGCCTTATTTTACTATGTTGTAGCACCGTAGATATATCGTTTATATATAATTTAAATAGGACCTGTGCCAAAACAATTAAATGTAAGAAAAATAATAAGCATTTTCTTTATTTCATTTTACTTATATTTTATCATTCACTTTTGTTAAAGCCGTTATTTTGTTTTACATTTCATCGCTTTCTTTAATTGAATTTAGTTTTTTTTTATTTTTTTTCTCTTATTTTTTAATTTTATTTTGTTTTACTTTTTTCAAGTTCAAAGTATTTGGTTTTATTATACTTAAATATATTCTGTTTTATAATATTTATTTCCTTCTTAAGAAATAACTCCAATGGTCCCTGTTACCATTTATAATCTTAATATAAACATTTCCATGCTCACATTGGAATGAAATGAAAAAAGAAAAAATTAAAATGAATTACAATCATACAAAATAAAACAAAGTAAAGAGTATTAAAATAAATTTCTTTTCTGTAAAATAACTCAATTTATTAAAAATAACTAGTTAATAACAATTAAACTATAATAATAAATACTAGTTGGGAAACCCCCAGATAACATTAATGCTAGATTTGAAAGGTAAAACTTAATAAAACGAAATGGAGGCTTAAAGTATAGCCAACCGTTATATTTAACTTAATTTTATTTTTTGCTTTATTTTAAATTTATTTGTTTGACATTGTTTTATTTTATTTTATTTCATCTTATTTTATATTGTTTTGTTTTAATTTACTTTTGTTATATTTTAATATTTTTTATTTCCCCGGGCGTTATTGCACTGCACAAATCTGAGGGGAAATAATTTGAAACTTTTTCATGATACGCACTAATGCTCATTTAAGGCATTGTAAGAAAATTAGGTGGTAAGGTATGTGTGGCTGCGAGTGTGCATACATACATATATGTCTGTTGATGCCAACAACGCAAAGTGTCAGCCACAGTAGCTACGTTGGCTTAGTGTTAGCGATTGTTTTTGCTGTGCAAGAAATCTAATACCTTTCACATTTTTTCGCGGGTGTTTAAAAAACACGTCACAACTAATTGAAAAATACCAACGAAAGCTGCATTTTACTATTGTTAGGTTAACCTGAATAAATAATAATATTTTATGGACTTTTTAACTCAGAGTTGATTTAAAATTTGTCAAAAATCTATGAGTTAAAAAGATAAATTGCCGTTCTGCATTGGGCTTAAGTCCCAACTTTTAAAAATTATTGATAAAGGTGGATATTTATTAGATAGTTTCTTCTGCCTATTGATTTATATGCATACCTTTTTATTTATTTATTTTATTTATTTACAGTCTTGTTGACTTAATTTCTTAAATTTCTAAAATTACATCTATGACATCTCTTTATGTTATTGCAATTGATTTTTGTGTTTACATCATTATTAGTAGTTGAACAATAATTTCTTAAATTGATTGCTATTTCGACATTGTTTTATATCATTTGGTAGCTCGTTGTATTCTCTTATTCCATCGTAATATATATATATTTTTTTGGAATTTCGATCTTACAGCTGGCAAATGAAAATTGTTTCTATTTCTCGTTTGATAAACATGAATGTGTATTCATTATGCAGCATTCGGTCATAAAAACAATCCAATTCAAAGACAACACATCAACAGCTGGTATCAACAACAACAACCAGAGAAGCACATGGTTGGCTAACACCACCACACCGGCATGCCATATCAAACAAGAATTAACAACGATGACGTTACTATGCACCAACAAAAAGGGCGATATGAGATTATACATATTTCTGAGCGCAGGCATTTGCCGCGGTTGAGAGTACAAAAGTATACTCACATTCCATTTAATTAAAATAACAATATCTTGGTTCATTTTATTCTTGTAATGTTTCTTCAGTTGTTGGCATACACATCATCTACACATTAGATTATATTTGGCTACAAGAAGATGTTAGAAAGGTTAAGAATGTTGGCAATTCAACGAATTGTAAAAACACGTGTTTTCCGTACAAATGAGTGAGTTATGAGATTGACTAATATTACGTTCCGAATCAAGGCAATTGCTGTTGTTGCTGTAGCGATAAAAACACTCGCCGAAGTTTTTGGGGAGTGTTATTGATGTTGATGGTCCTTTGCCGGATAGAGATCCGGTAAGTTCCGGTAAACGGGAAAGAGGTGTCTTTAAAGGAAGAAAAACGCAAAGGCAGAAAGACGAGGAGCTGGAGCTGCTAGCCACCAGGATTAACGCCCACAAATTTTACCAAAAAATTGGGCGACAGACGGAAGGTTTTATGTCCGGAACAAACTCCTATAAAAAAACGGACGGTGACCTTGCAACCGATGTTCAGAGAGTATATAGATTATATAGGGAAAACTTCTCTGCTCTGCCTAATGGAGACAACAATGTACCACACAGGGATAATGAACCCGATCCCGCAATCGTAGATGATGTAATTAATGTCCCCCACCCGATTGCGACGAAGCAGAATAGCAACAACCAGATTAAAAAGCAAGAAGACCCCGGGCGCTGATGGATTGCCTGCGGAACTATTCAAATACGGCGGCATGGACTTGGTAGGGCGCATGCATCATCTTCCTTGCAAAATATGGCCGGACGAGTGCATATCCGACGATTGGAATCTCAACTGGTTTTTGCCCAATTCACAAGAAGGGAGATCCTGCAAACTGCGCCATCAGCGGCGGAATCAGCTCTCTTAATATCACATATAAGGTCCTGAAAAACTTTTAGGGTTATGAGAAATAGCCCGTTTCTGCTTGGTGAAATTTTATTTAATGTTCCCTTTAGACTATCTAGACATTATCAACCGGTTCATATAATCACATGCAGATCGAATTTTGAAATGCACGAACATCTTCATTGTCTCTGGACTGAATTCAATAAGCACTGCAAAAACATTGATACGTGTGACTCATTCCACGCAATAAAAAATATCTACTGACTACCTTAAATACGCAATGATTTGAGTGGGTGGCTGGGAATCACTCTTATCACTAGCTCCAGTAATTTTGGCGGGAGGCTTGGAATCACGTCCTTTCCAACCTTCCACACATCGCAGCCATACTTATTGTGTGTTAAATATAAATCAGCTGCTCGGCATCACGTCCATTCCGACAGCACTAATAATCAATTCCAGTTTCTCGGCATCACAGTCCATCCCGACAACTGATTTAATAATATATATACATATTTTATAATATAAATTTTGTTCACTTTGTATGCTTCTGTAATTTATCTGTAGTGCGGCATCAAACGTTTGCGTTGGAAAAAAACCGTGAACAAAAATTGACACATATTCCCCCGCAAAACTTATACGGCTGTAGAACTTAACCGCTCTGGAAAAATATTCTATAAAAGTGTGCAACTACTGGCGTTTGCTGATGACATTGATATCATTGGCCTCAACCCCCTCGCCGTAAGTTCTGCTTACTCCAAACTGGAAAAGAAAATGGAAAAATGGGTTTGATGGTGAATGAGTACAAAACGTAGTACCTGGTGTTATCGAGCAAAAAGTCAGCGCATTTGCGCATTGGCCACCACGCCACTGTTGGCAGCCATAATTTCTAAATAGTAACAAACTTCGTTTATTTGAGAACTAGCGTCAACATAAATAAAAAAATCGGCTTTGAAGTCCAGCGAAGAATCACTCTTGCAAATAAATGCTACTTTGGACTAGGTAGGCAATTGAAAAGTAAAGTCCTCCCTCGGTAAACGTCATAAATCATGCTCTACAAGTCACTTATCGTACCCGTCCTGCTATATGGTGCAGAAGCAATGACCATGACAACACCCGATAGAAGAAGATATGTTGTTGTTGTTGTAGCGATAAGGTTGCTCCCCGAAGGCTTTGGGGAGTGTTATCGATGTGATGGTCCTTTGCCAGATACAAATCCGGTACGCTCCGGAACCATAGCACCATTAAGGTGCTAGCCCGACCATCTCGGGAACGATTTATGTGGCCACATTAAACCTTCAGGCCATTCCCGCCCTCCCTACCCACAAGTTCCATGAGGAGCTTGGGGTCGCCAGAGACTCGTCTGTTAGTGAAACAGGATTCGCCGCGGATAGGTGAGGTTGACAATTGGGTTTGGAGAAGCTATATATTGCGCTGGCAACCTGAAAGGTTGCGCTACACAGCCCCTTGAATCTGGTATTTTAGTCGCCTCTTACGACAGGCATACCTACCGCGGGTATATTCTGATCCCCTAACCCGCTGGGGTTAGAAGAAGATATAATAATGAGCTGTACGAGCTTAACGCTTAACATCAACCAAGACCAGCGAAAAAAAACGTAGCGCTAAGCTGGCTACGTTATGTTATGCGATGATGCTCTGGCTAAGAAAGTATGGTTATCGGAACACGCTTATGGAAGCCTTGGTGTTACCAATTGGCGTCAGTTAAGTCAAAGGAGAAGCTACTCACGCACCTTGTTGGACGGCATAACCATTTAATTGGCTAAGCACCATTTATGTATGTGTTATATTTCGAACGTGTACAAAATACGCATGTTCGCTTCACATTAAAAGCTTACAGCCACTTCGAAGTAAAACTTTTATTCGCTCAATTTTGTCAACGACTTTATTGACAGTGCAGCTGGTGCATATTGTTTCCTTAAGAGTATCCGTTTTCATATCCCTCATAGGACTCTTCGTAGCAGATTTATTTTTTATACGGACGGATAGTAACGCACGTATTTTAGAGCAATAACAAATTTTGATATTATCTTAAATTCTTCAGCCATCTTTTAAACACCATAAGCTGAAATAAATAACCTCCACATAAAGTATTTGTTACTTATTTATAAAATCTTGAAATAAGTTGTATAAATAAATCATAGAACTCCCTGAGGAAGGTATAAAATGTACGAAACGCGTAGGAGGACAAAGGGAAGCTTTATTTAGTTTGCTTAAGCTTCCACGGCCAAAAAGCTCTAACCTAATTATAAAACTTATAACTTAACTATAGTATTTATCTGCATTAACAAATTAAATCCTGATTTTTATTACAGTTTTTGTACAACAATTTTCGCCATAATGGATTCACGGCTTTTGAACGTATTTCACGATGATCCCCTCGACGGCAGTTATACCCAAGTCAATACAGATTTTTGGCCCAATGAAAGCGAGTAAGTTTATATAAAAATTAAACTTATTTTATTTACTATTCAAATGATTCTTAAATTTTATTTACAGTACAATGGGACAACTTACAGAAACACTAAATGGAATTTTACCGATTCCTGCAGATGCCGACCATGATACAGGCATTTACACGAGCCATCTTCTCGCCACAGAAGACAATTTTCGCATAGCAAACAATTACGATGCTCATTTACAAAATAAAGAGCTGGTAGGTGGCAGAAACAAAAATTGTATAAACAAGTTCTATTATATTAAATTGTTGTTGTGTGCAATATTTCAGCTGATCTATGACGAAGATTTTACACAGCATGAATTGGCTGCAGATGGCGATGTTGAAATAATAACCGTAAATCCTAATTCGTTGCACTCGAACTCAGATAGTGATAGCGATGATTATGATGATGTCGTTGAATTGCATGAAGCAGAAAAGGACGATAATAATAAAGGCATGGAGTATATAGAGTTTGATGATGATAATCGGAGTCAATACAGTAACGCAACATTTCGTACACGTACTGAAAGTTCTTCGATTGGTGACTATGAATCCCACACAAGTGATTATGATGATAGTTCAGGAGAGGAGGAGGAGGACGATGCAAATGCAAACGTTATAAAGAATAATTCTTTAACCGCTATAAATACTGCACCACCTCACAAAGAAATGCTTATATTGACACCCCATGAAATGCCTGATCTGACAGCAGGTCTGTTAGGCGCTGACGGAATTGATTTGGGTACAGGATATGAGTTGCCACTAGAAGATATTGCTGTAGGCACCACTAATAGGCGTACCATCAGCACAAATACCATTGGTTCAGATTTGGATGTGAATAATTTCGATTTAGCAGAATTTATAACAAATGATAATTTTACATTGAATGCTGCTGAAAAAGTGATCAATCCAAGTTTAACTAAAGCTGTTAAGATTACTGTGCCAACAAGACGCTTAACAATGCCGGTTAAATGCAAGGTCAATGAGGATGACTCGGATTCAGATGGTGACTCGGATATTATTGTGGATATCGAAACAGTTGATGTAGATGCGGCACAAACATTATGGAATGGTACAATGCAGCCGGCTGAAATTTTAAAAGAAAATGATATTTCATTTGTAGATAACATCAAGAAAGATCCATCATGGAGTCCAAAAACAATAAAGAAACACCAGGAAAATGTGTTGAAGGAGGTATTTGTTAAATGTATTAAAAAATATAAGAAAAATAAGGCGGACCTGGTAACGCGATAAATGTATTCCTATGTATTTTGCGTGTAGAATACGTATTTAGGTCGTGGTTTGTGTATAACCTGAACATTTTGATTAAACGCCGTGGCGATGGGTTTAAATTAACGCCACGGGGCTAACTCTTACAGTGAGTTCGGATTCAGTGGGTCAAAATGCTTTTGAATAAATGTCTCGCATTTTAGATATACCTACATTTCTTTCTGCATGTGTTTTTTTCTTGTCTAGATTTTGATACGCGATAGTTGTGAAACATTACATTCCCAACTTCATAAGCTTGTTTTTATATTAATATTCGCATAATTTGCATTTGTTCAAGTCCTTAAAAAACTATTTTTCTCGAGCATGTTTATTCATTGCATATTTTCACATTTCAGACGAAGACGCGCCCAACTTCAACTCCAGAATCAAGTACTACACCAAATCCTAGAAGTAATATTGAAAAATCACGCAATTTTTCAATCGTTCCTAGCAAGCGCCAATATGAAATCTTGAAGGGTAAAGCTAGTGTGGGCAAAAATAAATCAAGCACAAAACAAATTCAAGGAAAACTACCTACAAAGAAAGGGCCGGAAAGTACAGCAGGCAATGCACCAAAAGCAGGTTCGCTCACTTGTAGAGTAGGTGTGGGACAAGGCGGAAATAATTTAGATTTAGTAGTTGAAAAGAATAATAACGCAGACGAGGTCGACAGTAAAAAGCAAAATAAACAAAAAGAGGACAACAAATTAAATGCGCCAGAGCCGCCGACTGCAAAAGAATCAAAAATAAAAATCACTAAAATAGTGGTAATTCCAAAAGAAAACATCAAAACGAAAACGACTGATGAAACAAAACTTGCAGTAAAACGAAAGCTTAATTTGGAAGAGTATAAACAGCGACGTGGCACAACTCCCTTACCTGGTCAAAACAATGTTGTCAAAGCAGATGCAGATAATACAAGTAAGTCTGCGTTACAAATTACACAAGTTAAACATAACAACGCTGTAACTTCGGTTGTACAAAGTCTTAAAAATCAAACTTATCAAAAGCCATCAACTGATCCCATCACCGTGGCTAAAAATAAAGTTTTACGTATGCAAGAACTAAAACGTGCACAACAATTAAAAATTATTGACTCCACAATATCTGCAAAAGTGCCGCGCGTCACGAAATTACCACCTCTTAAAGAAATTGTAAAGGATACTTACCTTGGGGAAAACGTTGAACAGAATCAATACAGTTCAAGGTTGCATCCAGATTATGAAGAATTAATTATTTTGTCCGCTGGTAATAATACTGAGATTAGTATACCACCGCATAATATACTACCAATAAATACTTGCGAGCGTTCACTTTTGAAATCATCTGCACTGCTTTACAAATTACCGCAGGTGTTGTCATCAAATAGTTCATTGATTTCTAGTATACAGGGTGTTGTTGTGCAAGAGGTTATTGCACCGAAGAAAGCTCACATAAAGACAAATGTTGTTGCTGGTTCTAAAAAGGTAACTTCAGCAAAACAACAAAACACCTCTCAACAACATGGTGAAGATAAGATAATTATGCATTTACGTAAAGATAGAATACGACCACATACCGTCAGCATTGCTATACAAACTGACTTACAGCCAGGTTTTGAACCTTTGCCGAAGATATCATTTAAAAAACGTAAAGTTAAACGAAATTATCGCAAACGCAAAGATACCTTAGGTGAATCTGATAGTGATGTTTCTTTTGGTCAGCGTAGCCGCCAACGCAGCCGCACCCGTGGTCCTATGATACGTTCGCGTAGCCGTTCAGCCGAAAGCTTTGCTTCGTCAATGGAGCGTCGTTCTGTTGCTCGTCAAAGTGAAATTAATTGCGGTTATACTTCGTCACGTGGTAGCCGTCGTCATCGCAGTTCTGTTAGCTCATCCTATTCTGAGTCTGGACGCATTTCACGTAGCACTAAACGTCAACATCGTACAAGCTACACAAAACGTACGAAACGATATTCTCGGAATTACTCTTCTTCATCATCATCGTCAAGTTCGTGTTCTTCTGATTATTCCAATCGTAGTCGTAGCCGTAGCCGAAGTCGCAGTCACAGTCGTAGCCGCAATCGTAATCGCAGTCGCAGTCGTAGCCCTTATTATCGGCGTTCGTATTCAAGATCACGTTCACGTTCGCGTTCACGCGGTGCGTGCAATCGCTTCCGAAAGCCAGGTGGTCCTAAAAAGTTTACGAATATCATCTCTCAGCCAGGTCAGTTGGCAGAATAATTATATATCATTTAATATAAATTTTTTTTTATCACTTTACATTTAACTTATCTTATCTGACCCTATCTTATTATTTTCATATCATCTCTATCTCGTCTTAGCTAATGTTGTCTTGCCTTATCCTTTAGATTTATGTTGAATTTCTTTTGCTTCCTATTTTAAATTATCTTCTATGTTTTTTCTTATGCCATCTAATCTTATCTCTTCGTGTCTTGGGTCCCCTTCTTATTTTTACAAATCTTGACTTTTCTTTACTCCCCTTCTTGTAGCAATACATATTCTTTAATGTAATGTTGTGTTATGCTATGTTATGTTATGAGATGTTATGGTTATGTTATCCTATGTTATTTTATGCTATGTTTATGCTATGTTTTTTATGCTATGTTATGTTTTGCTGTCTTAAGTTACGCTATGCTAGGTTATGGTACGTTATGTTGTGTATGTTATATTATAAAGTAATTGTAACGAATTTGCTGTAATTCCTCTTATTTGCAACCTTCTACTAACGTTCGTACCGCTAAACTATTGAGTATATGACTCCAATATTCAATAATGCAAAATGACCTTTATTTAGGTACTTCACAATAACACTGTTACTTCACAACCAATAGCTTGCTTAAACCAAACTAATTGTCGCGCCTCTACTGTTGCTGCCTTTTATACTCTGTGATTTCCTCGTTGCATCTTCTAGGCGCTTCAAGAATTTACTTAGTTACTTCTATAAAATTATAAGTACAGATGCACGTGTATAGCTTCTCATGTGCGCGTGTATTTGTGAGCGACACTTCCACAATTATAATTACATACTTTTGGGAGCATCTCAGATAAGATATCTGCATGTTTTTGTGCGTCTCTTCTCCGCTGCGTGTACGTACATATGTGTACACATAATGATTGATCTATTGATGTGCGTACAAGTCACTGCTTAGCATCGGCTTAGAGATGATAGTATCCCTTAGTGTTGCTAATATTCGTCACACTGCCCTCCACCTAAGTCTGATCGTCCCGATCAGACAAATCTCTCGATCTTAACGCTGTTAGCCTCTCCAAATGGACCACTTTCATTTTTGTTCGTGGTTTGCCAATGGTTTGTATGCGGTACACTACATCGTTGATCCGTTTTACAACTTTGTATGGGCCTTACCAATTACAGTGCAATTTCGGTGACAAACCTTTTTTTCGTTGTGGGTTGTATAACAGCACCAAATCTTCTTCCTGAAACCCTTTCGAATTAATTGCTTTATCGTACCTCGCTTTCATCTTGTCACTCATAATCTTTGCTCGTTGCCTTACCAGATCATGTATCTCTCTCAGCTCTTCTTCCAGGACACCAGTGGATTTCTTGACATTTCTCTCGGAATCGGCATCTATCCCATACTTCAAATCAGCTGGCAGTCGAAGGTCATTGACAAAAATTACCTTTGCGGGAGTTTGGCCCGTTGTCTCATGTACTGCCGATCGGTAGGCCATCAAGAATAATGATGTGTCTATCCCAATCCGTATGGTACTTGTCTACTACTTTCCTTAAATGCTCCTCCAATGTTCTATTGAAACGTTCCACCATACCATCGGACTGAGGATACAATGCAGTTGTCCGTGTTTTTCGAATGCCCAACTTCTTGCATATTTCTTGGAACACAGCTGATTCAAAATTCCTGCCTTGGTCAGAATGTAACTCCATTGGTACACCATACCTTGCAACCCATTCGTTTTTAACCACTTCTGCTACTGTTTCTGCTTCTTGGTTTGGGATTGGGTATACCTCTGGTCATTTACTGAAATAATCCATAACCACCAGTACGTATTTGTTTCCGCGGTTGCTAGTAGGAAATGGACCTGCGACATCCATGGCGATCCTTTCAAAGGGTGCACCTGAAATATACTGCTTCATCTCGCCATGACTTCGGGTTTTGGTTCGCTCTGTTGCATACCTCGCAATTGGCAATCCACTCGGTGACCGACTGACGGAAACCAACCCAATAGAATCTCTGCTTAATTTTCTCGAGTTTATTCGTGATTCCAAGATGACATCCACTTGGACCATTGTGTAGCTCGCTGATCACGTCAGGAATCCTCTTTCTGGGAACAACTATCAGTTTCTTCTTGCATTGACCATCCTCACTCTCCCATACTCGATGCAAGCAACCGTATATCAATTCTAAACTGTTCCACTGTGCCCAATATGACTTCGCAATGGGACTCTCTGCTGACATCTCCTCTCTGCTTGGTCTTTCGTTTCGTTCTAGCCCTTGCATAACATGTGACAGATCTGTATCTTCTACCTGACACTTCCTTAGTTGTTCCTTGTCCCATTCATCCGTACACGTTATAGTTATTAGCCGGACATCTATAATGTCTTCTTTAGCCTCGGCCTTTGAACAGTGATTGCATTCCAAACTACATGGTCTTCGTGACATTACATCGGCATTCCCATGGGTACTACCTTTCCGATGCTGAATGGAAAAGTCATAGCTTTGTAGCCGCTCGATCCACCGTGCCAATTGTCCTTCTGGATTACGGAACTGCAGAAGCCATTTCAAAGCTGCGTGATCTGTCCTGACGCAGAATCGCTGGCCGTAGAGGTATTTGTGAAAATGTTTAATGCACTCTACCAATGCCAACAGCTCTCACCGTGTAACGCAATAGTTCCTCTCTGCTTTTCCAATCGAACGGCTGTAATATGCGACTACCTTCTCCTGTCCATCGACCAGTTGTGATAAAACGCCTCCTCACTCGCATCCGTATCTAGAATAAATGTTGCTCCTGGAATCGGATATGCTAACATTGGGGCAGTGCACAAACGCTCCTTTAATGTTTGGAAATCCACTTCTTGCTCCTTCTTCCACTCAAAGGCTTTATTTTTTCTTGTAAGCTCATGGAGGCTATGGGCTACGCTGGAAAAATTTGGTACAAATCGGCGGTAATATGTGCACAGCCCAAGGAAACTTCGCAATTCATGTAGGTTCTGTGGTCTTGGCCAATCCTTTACAGCCTCTATCTTTTCGTTCGCAGTGCAGATGCCCTCTGTCGTTACCTTGTGACCCAAATAATTTACTTCATTTGTAAACAGCGCACACTTTTTGGGACTTAACTTCAGACCAGCGCCAGCTATTCTCTGGAAAACTTCCTCCAAGTTATTAAGATGATCATCAAAGTTCTTGCCCAATACGATGATGTCGTCCAGGAACACCAAGTATGTTTTCCAATGTAGTCCTTTCAGTACCTGGTCGATGAGTCTCTCAAAAGTAGCTGGTGCATTACAAAGTCCAAAAGGCATCACTGTAAATTGCCAAAGACCATCACCGACACTGAAGGCTGTTTTCTCTTTATCTTCCTCCTTCACCTCAACTTGCCAGTAGCCGCTTTTTAAGTCCGGTGTGGAAAACCATTTCGTACCAGATAGCGAGTCCAGAGTGTCGTCAATTCTTGGCAATGGGTAGCTATCCCTTTTCGTAACGTCATTCAATTTCCGGTAGTCCACGCAAAACCTCATTTTTCCATCCTTCTTTATAAGTACTACCGGTGAGCTCCATGGACTAGCTGATGGTTCGATGACGCCGCTGTCGCTCATTTCTTGTATGATTTGACTCACAACTTGCCGCTTCGCCAGTGGAGCACTACGTAGAGCTTGACGGATCGGCCTCGCATCTCCAGTGTCAATTTGATGTTTCAAAACGTTGGTGCGGCCTTGTTTGGAACCATCCTGGTCAAATATGTTCGCGTACTTTAGGAGTTGTTACTCTGCTAGGCTTCCTCTAGCCCCTGCGTCTATGCCGAGATGTCATTTGAAAGATCAGTATTACTAGATGAAACGTGTTCCTGGAGCTGTTCACAGTTAAAACTACTTCAGCCTCTTGGCATCTTCCCAAAATAGCTCCTTTGGTCAGTTTGAGTGGTGACTTAAACTCATTGAGTACTCTTACCGGAATACATCCATCTTGTTTTGTCATAGCCAGGGTTTTTCCTACAAGTATGTTCAGTGCTGATTTGTTTGCTGCTTCGACAACTCACAATTTGTTTGTCCCACAATCTCCATCAACCTTTTCCCAGATGACTGCTACGGATTTTGGTGGTATTTGCTGACTCTCTCCCACCAGCACTCGTTTACTGCTGTAGCCTCTCTCGTAGCAGAAATTAAGTGGCACATCCATGTTCTTATATCGCATCGTCTTGCTTTGCATATCGATATTGATGCCTTGGTCGATTAAGAAGTCCACTCCAATTATGATTTCATTAACAATCTCTGCCACTATAAAATTGTGTAGTACCGTGAAGTTCCAATTGCTACTTCACATGCTACTTCTCCAATTACCTGGGTGTCCTCTCCCGTGGCTGTACGTAATCTTGCTCCAAGCAATGGTCTTATCTTTTTGTTGACTAAATCTGATCGAATGATGGAATGGGACGCACCCGTATCTACAGTCAGAGAACGTTCCTTTCCATCCACATGCACTCCGACAGTAAGACTGCTTGACCTTCTTCGAATTTGCGAGATTGAGGAAGCCAGCTGTCGCCCCTTGCGGCTGACTCTCTTTAGTTTAACGATTGAGTGGACTTGGAGATTTGCTCATCTCCGTCAGCTCTGCGTTTACGGTCACCCAGATTGTTGGAACTATTAGGACCGGTGCTGCAATGACGTGCAATGTGGCCTGGGTTGCCGCACTTGAAACATTTCATAACTTCAGAGTTTTTCTGTTGTGATCCCTTCAGTGCTTCCAAAATTGTGTCCACCCAAGCGGGCCTTTCTACTTCCACACGATGGGCCAGCGTACAAAGGTTTACTGAGGCAGTTTCCTGAGTCAGTGCATGGGATACCGTTTCAACGAATATTTGCTTTGGGTTCGCGTATGTCGCTCGCTTCGATTCGAAATCCCGTATGCCGTTTATAAAGCTCTGAATCTTTACCCTTTCAGTGTATTCCACGGGTGCGTCCGCATTTGCAAGATTAGCCAATCTTTCAACATCCGAAGCAAACTCCTGCAATGTCTCATTTGCTTTTTGGTAACGGTTTTGCAACTCAATTTGGTATATCTGTTTTTTGTGTTCGCTTCCGTATCGCCGTTCTCAGCAGCCATCAATGCTTCATAACTGTTACGTTCGTACTCTAGGATGGTCTGTAATATCTCAGCAGCTGGTCCTTTTAAAGCCACAAACAATGCAGCAACTTTATCTTCAGCATTCCAGTTGTTCACTGCTGCGGTCTTCTCGAACTGTAGCTTAAAGACCTGGAAAGGAACAGAACAGTCAAAGGATGGTGTTTTTATCTTTGGATTGCTTGCTGAAACAGCTGGGCGATTTAATTGCAACTCCTGTATACGACCCCTCAAAGCATCCACCTTTGCCTCGAATTTTTCTTCAAACTGCATTATTTTTTCGTCCATGCGCGCTTCGTGTTTTGATGATATACATGCCTCTTGTGCTTCTAGTTGTACTGTTATGCGTATGTATGTATGTATTTATTTGAAAATTTGTTCCTAGCACAACAATTTTGACAAAATATTTAACAGTGCTAGTCATGAATAGCATGAGCTATAAAAATTGAACATTTATAATAATAAATTAGATTAATCAAATTAAATTAAATATAGCGTGTCTCTTGTTCTTTCAGTTGAGTTGTCATATATGTCTTTTGTTCTTCCAGCTGTGATGAAATTTGTGTTTCCTGTGCTTCAATCTTCGCTGCTATACGGTTCTCTTGGGATTCTAGTTGTTTTCCCATCTTGGATGTTATGCGTGTCTTTTGCGATGCTAGTTGAGATGACATTTGTGACGACATTTCTGAAATGCGTGCCTCCTGTGCTTCCATCTTGGATGTTAAACGTGTCTCCTGCGATTCCAGCTGAGATGCCACTGTCGATGTTTGAGCAGTTATTTCAGCCAATATCATGTTCAAGTCTGTGCTCGTAACTGTCTGCGATGTTTCGTTTTTCTCTTCAATTTTTGTTGTTGTCTCGTCGACATCAAGATGAAAGACATACCCTTCCACGTTAATTCCTTCTGCTTCCATTGCCTCTCGTAGTCTTGCCTGAAGTTCGAGTTTAATGCCGGTTGTATTCAATCCACGGTTCTCCAACTCCTTCTTCAGTTGCTGGATCTTCAATTCACTGAACTTTGCCATGTCCATGTTGTCCTCTGGAATTTATTCAACAATTCCTCTTCTGACACCAATTGTAACGAATTTATTGTAATTCCTCTTATTTGCAACCTTCTACTAACGTTCGTATCGCTAAACTGTTGAGTAAATGACTCAAATATTCAATAATGCAAAATGACCTTTATTTAGGTACTTCGCAATAACACTGATACTTCACAACCAATAGCTTGCTTAAACCAAACTGATTGTCGCGCCTCTACTGTTGCTGCCTTTTATTATTTGTGGCTTCCTCGTTGCTTCTTCTAGGCACTTCCAGAATTTACTTAGTTACTTCTATAAAATTATAAATACAGATGCACGTGTATAGCTTCTCATATGCGCGTGTATTTGTGAGCGACACTTCCACAATTATAATTGCATACTTTTGGGAGCATCTCAGATAAGATGTCTGCATGTGTTTGTGCGTATCTTCTCCGCTGCGTGTACGTACATATGTGTAGACATAATGATTGATCTATTGATGTGCATACAAGTCATTGCTTAGCATCGGCTTAGAGATGATAGTATCCCTTAGTGTTGCTAATATTCGTCACAATATTTTATTTTTCTTGTATTTTCTCTCTTTTCTGATATTTTCTTATTTTATTTTATCTCCAAGATGTGTACATACGTACAGACTATATCTAATATCTATGTATTTATATAAATCTAACAGCTGTGGAGGAACGCCGTATAGTTTATGTAGGCCGTATTGAGGAGGAGACCACCAAGGAAATGCTAAGAAGAAAGTTTTTACCTTATGGCACAATCAAACAAATTTCAATACATTACAAAGACACTGGGTAAGAAATTCGTTGATCATTCAAAAGTATATAAAAAAATACTACCCTTATATTCTAGGCTGGGTTCATATAAAATGAAAAAGTTGCATAAGACGGCAAAAGACTTTTGTTGAGAGGTTTTCGAAAAAATAATAATTTTTTTTTATTTTTTTTTATATTTTTTTTTTTAGTTTTTTTTTTTAGTTTTTTTCAAATATTTTTTTTATATTTTTTTTAATATTTTTTTAAAATTTTTTTTGTCGTTAGAACCGCCATATTTGCTTCTATCCTGTTGAGATCTGCAGTCATTTACTCATAGTGGTTGTTTTCGTAATGTGAGGAAGAAAAACATACTTTCAGGTGCTGAAACTTTAACAAACAACCCTGCAAAAATCGTTGGATCATGTGGTCCACTTTTGTCATACTGGAGTACTCCATGGACTACTCTGCAATGTTGAGCTGGAGTATATGGTCCTAGGACATGGCAATGTTAATTGGACCATATTTTTATACTCAGCTGAGCAGAGATCACAGAGTATATTAATTTTGTTCGCATAACGGTACCCTGTAACGATATAGATATAGACGTCTATATATCAAAATGATCTGGGCGAAAAAAGAAATTCATCTAGCCATGTCCGTCGTCCGCCCGTCCGTAAACACGTAAACTTGAGTAAATTTTGAGGTATCTTGATGAAATTTGGTATGTACGTTCCTGGGCACTCATCGCTATTTAAAATGAACGAAATCGGACTATAACCACGCCCACTTTTTCGATATCGAAAATTTCGAAAAACCGAAAACCTGCGATAATTCATTACCAAGGACGGATAAAGCGATGAAACTTGGTAGGTGGGTTGAGCTTATGACGCAGAATAGAAAATTAGTAATATTTTGGACAATGGGCGTGGCACCGCCCACTTAAAAGAAGCTAATTTAAAAGTTTTGCAAGCTGTAATTTGGCAGTGGTTGAAGATATTATGATGAAATTTGGCAGGAACTTTACTCCTATTACAATATATATTTTCAAAATAAAAATAAGCAAAATCGCATAACGGACACGCCCACTTTTTACAGTATATAAGTAAATTATGTCAACATTCAACTCCAGTAATGATATGGTGCAAAGAAATACAAAAATAAAATAAAATTTCAAAATGGGCGTGGCTCCGCCCTTTTTCTTTTAATTTGTCTTGAATACTTTTAATGCCATAAGTCGAACAAAAATTTACCAATCCTTGTGAAATTTGGTGGGGTCATAGATTCTATGACGATAATTGTTTTCTGTGAAAATGGGCGAAATCGGTTGAAGCCACACCCAGTTTTTATACACAGTCGACCGTCTGTTCTTCCGCTCGGCCGTTAACACTATAACTTCAGCCAAAATCGATATATCTTTACTAAACTTAGTTCACGCACTTATCTGAGCTCACTTTATTTTGGTATTAAAAATCGGCGAAATCCGACTATTACCACGCCCACTTTTTCGATATCGAAAATTTCGAAAAATTAAAAACATGCCATAATTCTATACCAAATATGAAAAAGCGGATGAAATATGGTGATTGGATTGGTTTTTTTGCCGCCAATTATAACTTTAGAAAAAACTTTGTAAAATGGGTGTGACACCTACCATATTAAGTAGAAGAAAATGAAAAGTTCTGCAGGGCGAAATCAAAAGCCCTTGGAATCATGGCAGGCACACTGTTCGTGGTATTACATATGTATATAAATAAATTAGCGGTACCCGATAGATTATGTTCTGGGGCACCCTGGTCCGATATCTCGAAAACGCCTTCACATATACAACTAAGGTTCACTCCCTTTTAAAACCCTTATTAATATCTTTAATTTGATACCCATATCGTACAAACACATTCTAGGGTCACCCCTGGTCCACCTTTATGGCGACTTCTCGAAAAGGTGTCCACCTATAGAACTATGGCGCACTCCCTTTTAAAATACTCCTTATTACCTTCCATTTGATACCAATGTCATACAAACACATTCCAGCGTTACCCTAGGTTCATTTTCCTTCATGGTGATTTTCTCTTATTTTGTTTCCAAAACTGTTGTTGATGTTGTTGTAGCGATATGGTTGCTCCCCGAAGGCGCTGGGGAGTGTTATCGATGTGATGGGACCCCAGCGGGTTAGGGGATCAGAATATACCCGCGGTAGGTATGCCTGTCGTAAGAGGCGACTAAAATACCAGATTCAAGGGGCTGTGTAGCGCAACCTTTCAGGTTGCCAGCGCAAAATATAGCTTCTCCAAACCCAATTGTCAACCTCACCTATCCGCGGCGAATCCTGTTTCACTAACAGACGAGGCTCTGGCGACCCCAAGCTCCTCATGGAACTTGTAGGTAGGGAGGGAGGGAATGGCCTGAAGGTTTAATGTGGCCACATAAATCGTTCCCGAGATGGTCGGGCTAGCACCTTAATGGTGCTATGGCACCGGAGCGTACCGGATTTGTATCCGGCAAAGGACCATCACATCGATAACACTCCCCAAAGCCTTCGGGGAGCAACCTTATCGCTACAACAACAACAACAACATCGATGTGATGGTCCTTTGCCGGATACAGATCCGGTACGCTCCGGTAACACAGCACCATTAAGGTGCTAGCCCGACCATCTCGGGAACGATTTATATGGCCACATTAAACCTTCAGGCCATCCCTCCTCACCCCCAAGTTCCATGAGCAGCTTGGGGTCGCCAGAGCCTCGTCTGTTAATGAAACAGGATTCGCCGCGGATAGGTGAGGTTGACAATTGGGTTTGGAGAAGCTGTATATTGCGCTGGCAACCTGAAGGATTGCGCCACACAGCCCCTTGAATCTGGTATTTTAGTCGCCTCTTACGACAGGCATACCTACCGCGGATATATTCTGACCCCTAACCCGCTGTTTCCAAAACTCTCAGTTGAGTATGTAATGTTCGGTTACACCCGAACTTAGCCTTCCTTACTTGTTTTATATGAATTGTGGTTAATTTTGGAGCACTCGCTTGGTCCATAGCGAGTACTCCATACATGCATGCATGGAGTACTCGCGATTTTTGCCGGGAAAACTTAGTGCCGGTTTTTCAGTGCAACTTCAAACTATAGATAACATTGGACAAAGTTTAACACTGGTTGTCACAATGACAAAAAGCTTTTTCAACAACCTCTCCACATAAACTCTTATTTCGAAAGCGGCCTTTTAGTTTTTTTCGGCCTAGTTTTATATAGATGTATAAAATTTATATGTTCTATTTCATGTGTTTATAACCATTCACTTTTGCAGCATGAAGTACGGTTTTGTTACATATGAACGATCCCAAGATGCTTTCACAGTTATAGATACTAGCGACCGTGATCCAACCATTAATATGTATGATATCAGTTTTGGTGGCAGACGTGCATTTTGCCGTTCTTCTTACTCTGATTTAGGTATGTTTAGTATTGCAAAATCACAAATAAAACCATTAATATTTATATAAAATTTACAGATAATGCCGGCATAAATACCTATCATTCAATTGTGTTTCCTAAAGTCGAAGCACCACCCAAAGAGGAAGATTCTTTTGAAGCTTTATTGCAAAAGGTGAAAGCGAAAATGAATGCTAATAAAGGCAACTCTGGGACGAATACCCCCAAAGCTTGACGACAATAGTATAACACAAATTACCATACACTAAAAAGTGGACAACTTATGTGTTTATCGTGCTAAATTTTATATGTACCATATATATCGCACGTTTTATTGTAAACAGTTGTAATCCAAAATTTATCCTTTTTTTCATAGATACCCATTATAAAAAAAAAGAGTAAAAGAAATTTTCACCCGCTATTTCCGTATCTTTGAGTATTATTTAAATGTCAGCATAATTTCGTCAATTGGTTATTTGGTGGGCAATAAAATCTAAAAAACTCAAAATCGGTACTTAAATCAGTTTACAATATAATGTGCGATATTTAGCTTGTTGTTGTATATCGACCTATCCTAATAAAAAGGTTGTAACGAAAAAGTTTTGTTAAAAAATCTCTGACATTTTGTTAATAAAGCCGTATCTGAGCGAAGTCCTTAATAAAAAGGTTGCAATTTAATGAGTTTTTTCTATTCACAATTCGCAAAAGACAAAAGTTTGTAAACCAGAACATAGATTCATGCGTCTTCTATAGTATAGTTTAGTATTTTAAATCGTTGAAGAAATGTGAAACGAAATTAAGCTAAATTTAGTTCATAACCCGCTGTCAAAGAGTTTTTATTTCAATTACAACCTTTTTAACCAACCTTCTGAGATACGACTTCATTAATGACTTCGTTGAGATACGGCCTTATTAGCAGAATGTCTGAGATACGTCCTTTTGAACAAAACGTTTAAGTTGCGACCTTTCTATTAGGGTAGGTCGATATATAAAAATGATAAAATTGATGAAAAAAGGCCTTTCGCTTATATGTACATTAGGGTGGGTCAAATTTATTGTTGAAAAGGCACATCCAGTTTCTGAATCTATGGGCCATACTGAGTAATGTTGTCCATGGGACCATAGGTCTGAAATGAATTTCGAACCTCCCTCATTTTGTTAGTAAATTTTATATCCCAATCCGAATAGCGGCTCTCACAAAAAAATACCTGAAAAGAAATGCCAAATTCGGATTCGGATTGGGATATAAAATTTTCTAACAAAATTAGGGAGGCACGAAATTCATTTCAGACCTATGGCCCACAATATTACTCAGTATGACCCATAGATTCAGAAACTGGACGTGCAACTGAAGTTTTTTTTTCCGATTTTTCCCCGTACAATTTGACCCTCCCTAATGTACATACAGCGCAATATCCTAATTACTCTTTTGCCCTAAAAATTATTTTATTTTTTAATATTAAATTTAGCTTTATTTTTGTAAGTGAATTGCTAATTTTTTTTTAACAACGTACTGATAACTTTTAGCTACAATGACATTAGAAAAATATTAAAAATAGTACGCGTTTCATTATTGGATTGTGAGCAAATATTATTTGTGCACGCTTACTTGAGATAAACAGCAATGTTTTTTACAGCACTATAATTTGAAGCAAACAAATTTTATAATACTATTTCTTAATGAACATTGTAAGCTGAAAAGGTGTGTGATAATAGAAGCCACAGTCATTTATTGTAATAAGTTGCAACAAATGAAATAACCGCATAAGTTACATAGATGTGTATGTATGTAAAATAGACTAGTTAATGAATTTAATATAAAAAACACAGAAGAAGACCACAATTAAAGTAGACATGCTACACTTGTGTGAGTATTTTGCAGTTAATTGAACCATACAAAGATTTTTGTAAACATTAAAAAAAACTTCTATAATGACATACATGAGACTGGGCCGAAAAGCAAAGGACCGCGCTGAGATGTAAGGCTGATGTTGACAAGGTCTAGGAATACATTTTTTTTAAAACATTTTTTGGTTCTTTGGCATGCGATATATACAAGTTAAATATCTTTATTTGGTTTTTGTGACATTCGCTTCTAATGTTATTTCGAGATTAGCACTAGTTTTCTTATGCTGTTGTTGTTGTAGCGATAAGTTACTCCCCGAAGGCTTTAGGGAGTTTTATCGATTTGATGGTCCTTTGCCGAATACAGATCCGGTACCCTCCGGAACACAGCACCATTAAGGTGCTAGCCCGACCATCTCGGGCAAGATTTATATGGCCACATTAAACCTTCAGGCCATCCCTCCCTACTCCACCCCCAAGTTCCATGAGGAGCTTGAGGTCGCCAGAACCTCGTCTGTTAGTGAAACGGGATTCGCCGCTCGAAGGTGAGGTTGACAATTGGGTTGGAGAAACTATATATTGCGCTACACAACCCCTTGAATCCCACTAGTTTTCTTATAGGTATGTCTGCTAAACGAGTTTTAGCTCCGTAAAATATGCTTCTTATTCCACCAAACTATGGAAAAAACGACTGCATAGCTTAAAAGGGCCTAGAACGAATTCTAGACTTTCTAAAATAACGGCATATTCATTTAATATTAAAAAAAGGCCAATGGCTTTCTCAATATAAACTTCAAATTAGGAGCATCTTTTGTATCTTTTTTATTTTGCATTGGGACCGACCCAGTATCTAATCTACACACCCACATTCAAACTATTTACAAACGTACAGATGTGTGAAATGAAGCGGACTACAAATTAAACTGTTGATATATAAACTTGATATTAGTTTTAAAGAAATGCACTTTTTTTAATTTATCAAAAATATTTTCTATTTGCATACATATATACTATTTAAGTTAAGGCAATGGTTTTATGCTACTTATATATTTCAAGAAAATCAAAACAGAATATAAAAAATATTGTTTATTATTTTATGATAAAAGCTTGATACATACATTTTTATACCCAAATTCACATCCACATAGAATAAACGTGCTACAACCATTTAAATAAATTAACTTGCTATTCTAAAGCAAAAAACCGAAGTACAACTTTGTATCACATTGAATTTTAGTCAAGAAAATTTTAAAACCACTTGAAAGTAGCACTTTATCAGACTACACCTTTTCCAGTTTAAGTTCAGAAAATTACAATTCAAGTTCAGAATTACCAAATTTAAATTCAGAAAATTACAATTCAAGTTCAGAAAATTTGTCGGGTATTTTTTTTCATCCAATGAAAATAAATGTAGGTAAGATGGTATCTATGTGTTAAAGAAGCATTGGACATCTTAACTCGTTTAAATCAACTTTGCGAGTTAGCGAAGAAAAAAACTCTCGCTCATAAGAAGCAATTGAAATGCCATCCAGCTATATTCTTAGCGTCACAACCATTGATCTGCACTGAGTATGACAGCAGTGATGACGAAGATATGACCACTTAAACAGTCAACGCAGCATCCACACTCCCGGAAGTAACGTATAGGTCTGCATAGATCTTGGCGCCATATGTCAAAATATCTCAACTTATCCGCCATCATCATTCGTCATGAATTGGCACTTAATCGTGATTTTGGCAGTTTGGTAAAAAATCATGCCAGCTTTCTCCGTTTCGTGGTAACTCACGACGATTGGGAGCACCGTGAGAGGTCAAGTCATTCTCCACATTCACAACTCTGTGGAGGTCTCTCCCTTCCACTGCTTCCAAACTGCTATCTCGTCTGAAGTGCTTTTTTTGGCCGTGGCGTCATCATGCACTTGTTGGAGAGAATTATCCTCCATTTGATTTCAAGGTTCGGGATGTACACACCTTGAAGAAAACTTGGGGTACACTAAACCCAAGCCAACATTTTGGCAACATGGTCAACGAAGCATCAACACTTTGGCAAGTAACATATAAGTATACAATTCATTAATTAAAATAACTTCTGAAAATTAACACCCTACTTATAAATTTCTGAATTCGAACTGTAATTTTCTGAACTTGAAATGTAATTTTCTGAACTTGAATTGTAATTTTCTGAACTTGAATTGTAGTTTTCTGAATTTAAATTGGAATTTCAGAACTTGAATTGTAATTTTCTGAACTTGAATTGGAAAATCTGAACTTGAATTGTAAATTTATGAATTTAAATTGGAAATTCTGAACTTGAATTGTAATTTTCTGAACTTGAATTGCAATTTTCTGAACTTGAATTGTAAATTTCTGAACTTAAACTGGAAAAGGTGTAGAATTAAATTTGCTACAGACCTGTGTTGTTAAGTAATTTTTACTCCACAAAGAAATAAATACAGTTTGAAATGAAGATTTATACGGCTATAAAATAAGATTTCTATGAGTAGAATATTGATATTGAAACGAAATTATGTAAATGTTTAAAACATGCCAATTCTGAGTGGATTATATATCTACATATGTATGTATATGTAAAGAGATGATAAATGATTTTATAAAAATGCATACTTTTTGCAACTAATATATAAAAGTATGTTTGTATATAAAACCTATAAAAATATCAAATACTTGTTAAACCAATTGCAAGCATAAAAGCATTGACTGCATTTTTTTAGTATACCAAAAGTAAAAATGTATTCTATTGTTTTAAAGATGCTATATTTCGCTATACAACTTAAGTTATTAGCCAACACACAAGAAATTGCACGCATATACTGTAAAATGTGCAACTTTTTTCTTTAAATGAAATTGTTTGCCTTATATATTGAATGTTATTGAACAATCTTACTTTTATTTTTGCTAATATCTACATAAAAAATACGTATTACTTATTAACTTGTTTTGTAAATTACCATTGAAATATAAGTTGTACGTTTGCTCTGTATTTTTTTTTTACTAAATAAATTACAAAGAATTACTTATGAAATAATCACATTCTATTTAATATGCTTCTATTGAGTTTGTATAAATGTATGTGCATAGGTACTATGTACGTATGTATTTACGCCCATAAGTAGTAATTTTCATTCATTGAATTTTAACCGGTATTGTTTACAATTGAGAACGCGCAGCAATTGTTTATTAGCCAACAAATTTTGCTGCAGCAAATGTTAAGCGCTCTCGCGAGTGTAATACAATGGGGAGTGATGAGTATTCCCATTTGGTGCAGGCGCAATAGTAAAGATATTTGATGAGAAGCTTGTATATATAAGCATGTATATTTTGTATATTTGTGCCATACACGCACACAGTTATACCCCCCACGTCGGTCGGTTAAATAAACTGTTTGTAGAGCTAGGACTTTGATTCTTGGCATTATCCTGTGTCTGCTGCTGCCGCTGCAGACGGATAATTTCTTCAAGCTTACTTATGTGCACCTGAAAAAAAAAACTCGGCCTCTCAAGAAAATCGACAATTAATAGCTGTTCGGGTTACATACTAGACAGCGCTATCGTTGTCTTGATTCCGTAATGGCTTGGATTCCGTCTTAAGGGCTAGTTAGACTTCCTTAATCCTAACGCCATAGTCGCAACCATAGCCATATCCATAACCATCTCCAATGTGATCCATTAATGGTACCTTAACCTAAAAATCGTGAAAATTTCATAAAAATTAAGAGACGCAAAAAATGACCAAACATATTCCACAAAAGATAAGTCTCTTAGTCATAACGTATCCAAAACAATGAATAAAAACTACAAAAAGTTATTAAATTCGCCAACTCAAATATTTTTAGGTTATGTATTTGGCGTGAAACCAAAAACCAATTGGTTGGCTATGGTATGGTTCTGGCGTTAGCAATATGGTATTGCACCATTCATCGATTACATTGATTTCCATAAGGCAGGTTTGATCAGCTGTTTTATCTGGTTATGGTTTTATGGTTATAAGTCACCATTAATTGGCCCTTTAGTTGGAAAGCGGTCATCTTAAAGAATCGCGAAATATGTTGCCTTGATTGAGAACGGTAGATCCTTTCACAAAAAAGCGATGCCGCTTACATTCATCGACAAGTTTCTCTTTCTTTAGTACGTAGGGTTTGTGTGTATTCCCTATTTTGGTGTGTATTTTTAAGTGCCGCCAGTGGAAGTGAGTGCGCTCGGGCACCATTTGTCTATGCTAGACTTTATATTGTAATCTATCAGAAATAAAGGTACTGACACTCGTCGTTAGTAATAATTGTGTGCCAGCAATAATAGTCACTGGATGGATTGCAGCCAACGCCATCTAACAGTCAGATCGGTTGCACGAGCAGAAGGTGTAATGTGAAAAATATAAGTATGGCAGCGCTGTCTTTTAGGCAGGAATCTGGCGATCAGCCAATCAGGTGCTCGATTTGATTCTTGCTTAGCTGACGCAGCCCTCTGTAGGAAAACATCGGTAACTTATTATAAGAAAGATGTTTAAAAAAAATGTGAAAATATGGCAATGATGGAGACACGAAAAAAAAAGAAGATGGATTGCGAATAGAGCACTGAACGCGAACGGATATACATAAAAACCCAACCTTGGCACTATTATTACAAATAAAACCGGAATTATAATATGTACAGCTATAAGCTTCTCAAATGTTTAAGTAGGGGAGATGCAAGGCAAATGAGCCTGAAGTCATTGGTTGATTCAAGTTTTCCATCTTTGGTAGTAAGATACCGTCAGCCATCCTTTGCTGTTGTTTTATCGATAAAGACACTCCTCGGAAGGTTTTGGTGAGTGTGGTTGTTGTTGTGTTAGCGAAGGGCTTGGGGAGTGTTATCGATGTTGATGGTCCTTTGCCGGATGCAAATCCGGTACGTTCCGGAAATAAGCACCATTAAGATGCAAGCCCGACCAACTCGGGAACGATTTGGTATGACCACATGAAACCTTTTAGGCTATTCCGCCCTTGCGCCCCTGGATCCATTAGGAACTTGGGGTCGTCAGAATCTCGTTGCCGGACCTTCGGGGGTGGCTTTACCGTTAATACAACAACAACAACATACTAGCCGAACCATCTCGGGAACGCTTTAATATGACCTCATTCAAACTTATAACCTTATGCCCATGGAGATTGCTGTTGCCTTCAGGTTTGAAAGGAGCATAAGCATGACGTTGCTGCAGAATAATTGGAATACCGACGATGATGTGCATCATGGGTCTCCAAAAATTTAAAGTGATTGCTCTTACGCACACGCAATGAGAGCACAATTGTACCATGGAATGCAGACCCTTGATGTAGATAGAGGCATTTGGAGCGGTTTGTATACAGCTTTTCCACGGCAAACTTTCCGTGGCACTGCGCGCACTTGTTTTATGCACATAGGTGTGTACTTATCCTGGCTGACACACGGGTCTATATTTGAGCCTTGTAGAGTGCGTACAGGACAATGAGACTCTGTCTGTCGTCCATCACGACATGCTCGAGTTAGTTTTGTGCTGTTCGATCAAGTGATAGCCAAGTAGTTTGGTATATTTTTTTATGCTGCAACCTGCTACTGCAAATTTCCATATTTCGAGGCGCGGCGAAGTCAATCACCCTCAACCCGTAGGGAGGGATAAATTTTGCGACTGTTGGTGCAAAGACCCCTTACTTGCCCACCCTGGCGGTAGAGTCACCCAGCATGATTTTAATATAATCGTATGTCTATTGTAGTTTCTCATGAAAGGAGTACTTATCCGTTTCGTTCACATCGTCTATTGATGAATAAGCGCATATGTATAACTAAACGAGATATTGAAAAACATCACCTTAATGCGGATCGCAGCGGGACGCCTGTTTACAGCTGTGAACGATAGAACTTGGCTCCGTATCACGCGTTTGCTCATATGACCACTGTAGTAGACGGCACAACGCCCAATCGGTTTTCTGCTTAGCCCCTTCCATAGATCTTCCTGTTAATCGAATTGTTGAATAGGTATACTTTGGATGTGTTTAGACGGAGGAAGCGCAGGGTGATAACAGGTGGTCAGATTGTTTATGGGTTTCTAACCACATCTCTTTTTGTTGTCATTTTTGTATTTATTTTCTAGGCTAAAATGTGGAAACTCAAGCAGCAGTAGTCTCGGCTACGAAAGTTCCGAGCCTAGCGCCGAACCCAGGAATGGTGGGTATGGAATTTAGTCGCCTTTTGCGACAGGCAAGCCTACACTGGGTATATTCAAAGTGCCCCCAACCCGTATCAGTACCTCACACAAAATTATGAGTGCGCCTCAAAGTATAGTTTACTACTGCGTGACTATATTCCATTCTCCTACCTGTAACAGTCTTTGGACTACTTCTAAGAGAAGGCCATCTTTACTATAAATGCCAAGATTCGGAGATTTCAGCGAAAGCCTCATAATGCTAAATATGGCAACAATTTTCCACTGAGAGAGCGAAATACATATGTATCTGCTTCATGTCTTCTCTTCGTTCGTTTGATGAGAATTTTGAGGATTGTATTAGGCGATGTGTTATTAGACGAAATCAATCTTACACAAACATTTGACGTATATGGTACGCTAACGGTTTATTTTTTGAAAACCTACATATATTTGACTAAAGTTATAAAAAAATGGTATTACTAATACTAATGCATATAATATGTATGTATACAAAAACGTGCGTGGGTGTGTGTGTTATATGGAAAAGTTAAAAGTGCCGGTTTAACTTGTGGAGTGTAGTGAACGACGAGTGGCCATTGTGAATACTTGTACACATATACATAGGGTGGATGTACCAGTAACCGGACACTTAACTTTTTTTGCCTTTGAACTCTTCTTGGTTACATTTTATAAGTGATATTAAACAGCTTAGAATTGTCAAATGACTATTGCTTAATTCTAAATCTAATAAAATCAGCCACTTCGATAGAAAACGTTTTATAACGTTTTCTTTATTCTTATTTAATATTTAAAGCAATTAAATAAATAAATACAACAACAAAAAATAAACTTTTGCACATTCTTGCATAGGTACTTAGTATTTAAACATTAAGAAAAAAAAAACGAAAACATTCTTTCATTTTCAGTTAAAAATATACTTAGATAAAAAAGAAACGCACAAATTTCCAATAAGTAAAAAATTAAAATATAAATATTTCGTTAATTTCAATACATTTATACATACGTAGTAATTAAACATTACACAAATGACACAGTCAGAGACTGCTTCGCAACATATTTTCACTTACTTTAAACAGTTATCACGTATTTTTATCAATTATTTATAGAAAGTAGTCATTTGAAACACGTTTGTCACCAAATTATTAGTAAAAACTCACCTGATAGAATTGAAGTACAACTAGCAAAAAAATTGAAAACTAGCACGTCTTAACACTTCGCACACGTAAACTAAAAGTGAAACATCAAAGCTTCTTTTGAAAATAAAGCAAAAGGCAAATTGCGAAACCGTTATAAATGAGTGGCTTCTTCCAATGAATTTTTCGAATTTTAAAATAAGTCAACGGTTTGCTTATTTCAAACGATTAAAGTGAAAAATGTCCGGTTACTGGTACATCTACCCTATATGGTGAAGATGAAGATAAAAGTGATATACTAGTCCAACATAAATGCATACATACATAAACGATTCTGTTCAATGAAGGGGAAAAAAGGACTTATTTTATCAAAGAAAATATTAGGGGGACTCATTAAAGCCATAGATGTTAAGTAATGATTAGCTAATGCTAATGATTGCTAATTAACCTTCATTTGCGAAATTCTCTAATTCATTAAACAATTAGAAAGGTTCACCTAATTCCCATTAGATAATTGAAATTTTTATTCTAATGGTAAATCTAATTGCAATTAGTTGCCATTACCAAAAAAAATTGGTTTACTTTTTGTTGTTTTTGCGGTCAGTTTTAATTAAATATTAGTAAGGGTCGTAGGCTAGTTAGACCTAATTATGTTTGGTGCAAATAAACGCTTTATTTCACCTTCTTGCCCAACGTTTCGCTGAATATTCCAGCATCATCAGGGGCTACACTATTTATTTTTCATAAAAGATAACAAACATTATTGTATATGTATAAACATTCATAACATTTAACATGTAGAACAACCAATTTGACTTACAATAACAATAAACAGTATGAACACTTAAAGATTAATCATCCGTACCACCTTGCGTGGTAGTTTTGTCAATACTAAAATTATTACTTAAACATAACATGTATGCAGCGCCTATGCAGTCGTAGTCTTCTTTTTTGTTGATCGTCTTTTCTCTATTTCTCAATATGTGCAAGCTTTCCAATCTGTATCTGGTCAATTCTCTTTTTTCCTTATCAATAATTTTGGTGTTGTTAAAATCAGCTGTATGGCCACTGCTTATTATGTGTTGGGAGAGCGCAGTGCTTGGCTTTTGTTTTTTCACGTCTGCTTTGTGTTCGGCTATTCGTATACCAAGCTCTCGTTTTGTAGTTCCGATATAAATCTTATCACAGTTTTCGTTCTCTTTTCCATTGCATTCTATTTCGTATATCACATTGTTTTGTTGTAGCTTGTCTATTGGATCTTTTGTTCTTGTGTAAATTTTGGATAATGTGTTGTTGGATTTGTAGGCTAAGGTGATGTTTTGTTCTTTCAGTATGTTGTGGTCTATTGTACTAAGCTTTGGGATATATGTGACGCTGTAATATTTCTTTACTTCTGTTGTTGCATTTTGTGGTTTATTGTGGGGGTTGCTATTTTTCATGATTTCCTGGTTTATTAGTTCATGTATCAAGTGGTCGGGGTAATTATTATTTTTCAAGATTGTGTGTATTTTTTCTATATTAGTTTCATGGAATTTTTCGTGGCTAATCGTCATTATTTTTCGTATCAGATTCTTCGCTGTATTGATTTTATACTTTCTTGGTTGGGAGGATAAAAAATTAATCAGGCGACCAGAAGATGTTGGCTTCGAGTACCAATTTAAAATAATACTATTGTTGGCTTTGTGTATGCGAACATCTAGAAAAGGGATGCTCTCATTTTCTTCCATTTCTATTGTAAATTGTAGTTTGTGGTGGTATTTGTTTAGTGTCTCGAGGATTATATTCACGTCTTTGCGTTTCACTATTGCAAAAATGTCGTTTACATATTTGGTGATAAATTTAATGTCAATACCATGTTGTTGTTTTAGCTCCGAGATGGTGTTGTCAATTAGGTCGTCCATGACAATATCGGCTATTGTTGGTGAGAGCGGATTTCCCATGGGCATTCCAAAAGTTTGAGTGTATAGTTTATTATTGCACATGAAATAATTGTTTTCTCTGAGGCAGAAGTCAAGTATTTGTTGGAATTTTGCTTTTGTGATGTTAGTTGTGTGTTGAATTTTGTCCCATTTTCTCAGAATAATAATGAGAAAATGGGACAAAATTCAACACACAACTAACATCACAAAAGCAAAATTCCAACAAATACTTGACTTCTGCCTCAGAGAAAACAATTATTTCATGTGCAATAATAAACTATACACTCAAACTTTTGGAATGCCCATGGGAAATCCGCTCTCACCAACAATAGCCGATATTGTCATGGACGACCTAATTGACAACACCATCTCGGAGCTAAAACAACAACATGGTATTGACATTAAATTTATCACCAAATATGTAGACGACATTTTTGCAATAGTGAAACGCAAAGACGTGAATATAATCCTCGAGACACTAAACAAATACCACCACAAACTACAATTTACAATAGAAATGGAAGAAAATGAGAGCATCCCTTTTCTAGATGTTCGCATACACAAAGCCAACAATAGTATTATTTTAAATTGGTACTCGAAGCCAACATCTTCTGGTCGCCTGATTAATTTTTTATCCTCCCAACCAAGAAAGTATAAAATCAATACAGCGAAGAATCTGATACGAAAAATAATGACGATTAGCCACGAAAAATTCCATGAAACTAATATAGAAAAAATACACACAATCTTGAAAAATAATAATTACCCCGACCACTTGATACATGAACTAATAAACCAGGAAATCATGAAAAATAGCAACCCCCACAATAAACCACAAAATGCAACAACAGAAGTAAAGAAATATTACAGCGTCACATATATCCCAAAGCTTAGTACAATAGACCACAACATACTGAAAGAACAAAACATCACCTTAGCCTACAAATCCAACAACACATTATCCAAAATTTACACAAGAACAAAAGATCCAATAGACAAGCTACAACAAAACAATGTGATATACAAAATAGAATGCAATGGAAAAGAGAACGAAAACTGTGATAAGATTTATATCGGAACTACAAAACGAGAGCTTGGTATACGAATAGCCGAACACAAAGCAGACGTGAAAAAACAAAAGCCAAGCACTGCGCTCTCCCAACACATAATAAGCAGTGGCCATACAGCTGATTTTAACAACACCAAAATTATTGATAAGGAAAAAAGAGAATTGACCAGATACAGATTGGAAAGCTTGCACATATTGAGAAATAGAGAAAAGACGATCAACAAAAAAGAAGACTACGACTGCATAGGCGCTGCATACATGTTATGTTTAAGTAATAATTTTAGTATTGACAAAACTACCACGCAAGGTGGTACGGATGATTAATCTTTAAGTGTTCATACTGTTTATTGTTATTGTAAGTCAAATTGGTTGTTCTACATGTTAAATGTTATGAATGTTTATACATATACAATAATGTTTGTTATCTTTTATGAAAAATAAATAGTGTAGCCCCTGATGATGCTGGAATATTCAGCGAAACGTTGGGCAAGAAGGTGAAATAAAGCGTTTATTTGCACCAAACATAATTAGGTCTAACTAGCCTACGACCCTTACTAATATAAAATTGGTTTACCTTTACAAATAGAAATCTAATTGACTTCTGCTAATGCAATTAGATATTCAATTAGCTTAAATTAGAATCAATTATTTTGATAAAAATAAATTTTTTTCAAAGAATTATTGAAGTGAACGAATAATGATGTAAATAAATATAAATAATTGATTCTAATTCGAGCTAATTGAATATCTAATTGCATTAGCAGAAGTCAATTAGATTTCTAATTGTAAAGGTAAACCAATTTTTTTTGCTAATGGCAACTAATTGCAATTAGATTTACCATTAGAATAAAAATTTCAATTATCTAATGGGAATTAGGTGAACCTTTCTAATTGTTTAATGAATTAGAGAATATAAACCAATTGCATCAATTGCTAATTCTAATTGAAATTTAACATGTATGATTAAAGCATACAAATTTTTAAGGTGTAAAATTATATCTATTTACACACGCTGTTATATGAAAGCACCTAGTAATATTCTTGATAAATTTAATTTTCGATCAGCTGTATTATTGCCAAAAAAATCTTTAATTGTTATACAAATTAAAAAATGCCTAGATTAAGTGAAAAATCAAAATTAAAACATCTTTACTAAGAAATTCTTGTAAATGGCTTGCTGATGTTGGAGATTTCTGATGAAAAGGACGGCAATTATGTTTGAAAGGTTGCATTCCTTTGAGTTTACCGCGTTTACACCATGAAATGTGCTCGTAAATTTATACAAATTGTGTAAATGATTTTTCATACAAAATTTGACAGTTCGTTTATGCACTAGATAAATTTATATGTTTACACACTTTATAAGGCATTATAAGGTTAAATGAGTCCCCCTATTGTGTGTGTGGCGCTTGTAATATAAGTATGTACTATAGGCCGGGTCGATTTGTGGGGAGGCAAAAAAATCGCCCATTGCTCTGTGAAAATCATATTCTAGGGATCAAAATAAGAAACTTTGCCGAAGGAACCATACCTCTAAAACGAATTCTGGTGTCCCCCAATTTGGGTCGAACTTTTGGGTAGGGGCAAATTTTGAAAAATCCCACTTTGACCCATTTAGAGCGCTCCAATCGAGTCCAAATGTATGACCGACCCCCACTAACTTTAGAGGCCCGACCCACCGATGCCAGTGGCACACCTCCTGGAACCTCCCTGGGGGTTCACCATACAAACATTTCAAAAAATCGCCGGTTTTGCACTTTACATGAAAAAATCAGCACAAACAGATCCATACCAACTGAAAAGAGGTGCACCACTGCGTATATAAATTGAAATGTTTGTATGGTGAACCCCCGGGGGGTTCCAGGGGGTGTGCCACTGGCATTGGTGGGTCGGGCCTCCAAAGTTAGTGGGGGTCGGTCATACATTTGGACTCGATTGGAGCACTCTAAATGGGTCAAAGTGGGATTTTTCAAAATTTGCCCCTACCCAAAAGTTCGACCCAAATTGGGGGACACCAGAATTCGTTTTAGAGATATGGTTCCTTCGGCAAAGTTTCTTATTTTGATCCCTAGAATACGATTTTCACAGAGCAATGAGCGATTTTGAAATCGACCCGCCCTAATGTACTACCAATAAATTTGTGAATATTAGGAGTTAAAACAAATGTAGGTATAATAACACAGTGCAACATATATATATATATAGACGATTGCTATTCGTTTCAAAAGAGCAATAATAGCATTTACATACATACATATATGAAAGTTAACTTCTGATAAATTTAATTTTGGTAACGAAACTTGAAGTCAAATTACTACAACAGCAAAAACAAGAAAAGTTTAAGGTACAACAAAAAAATCCATTTTATTAATCAATATTATGAAAATAAAACACACTTTTATCCTGGTCCTATTTATTAATGTAAATAAGCAAACTTCACATTAAAGTAACGAAAAACATATTAGTTATTATTTAAAAATATTATTTGGCCGAAACTAACCTGCTCATAAAAATAGGTAAAATTTTGATGAGATTATTATTATTATTGATAGGCCTGGAAGCACTGCGACCTTTGTGCAGATCTATTGTGCAAGATCTTCAGCCTAATTTTGTATCTGGAGGCTCTTGATGTATCTAAGTTCAGGCTTTTTACTCCATATCACATAGGGATTAAGAGTCCCACTACATAGATGGGATAGCCTCTGCCTAGCTGGAGCGACGCATTCGCAGAGAATGTGAACCGGCGTTTCATCATCCAGCTCACAGAAACGACAAATTTGGGTATCAGATAGATTTAATTTACTTAGGTGATATCGTAGACCGCAGTGTCCCATGTCAGGGTTGAGTCATTTTGAAATGAAACAAATTAAAATAAAAAATAAAAAATTATTCATCATTTTAAATTTTTTGATTGATGAATAAAAAGTTATTTTTTATTCAAGCATTTCTTGAATAATGAATAACATTTTCTCGTTATTCAAAATATTCTAATTGATGATAAACGCCCATTCTTATTTTTGCAAATTTTGAATAAAGAGTTGAGTTATTATTCATTATTTACAAAATTTGGAATAACAATAAAATTTTAGTTTTTATTCAGGTATTCAAAAATAAAAAAATAAACCATCGAGATGCCCTGAAAATATACCCAAATGCGTAACCAGTTCGCGTGTAGTTCTGAAGCTTCTTAGGGTAATATTGAGATGATTGTGGGGAGTATTCGCAGGGTTTTTTGGGGGCCGTTTGGGGGTAATTTCTGGGACACTTTGGCATGGTTTAGGGGAGTACCTCGGGGTCCTCCCGGGGTCATTCCGTGACCTTTTTGGGACTCCCTCGGGGTCATTCGGGGGTCATTCCGGGATGATTTTGGGGACTTCCTCGGGGTCATTTCGGGGTCATTCCGGGATGATTTTGGGGACTCCCTCGGGGTCATTTCGGGTTGGTTTTGGGGACTCCCTCGGGGTCATTTGGGGGTCATTCGTGGGTCATTCCGGGGTAATTTTGGGGTCTCCCTCGTGGTCATTTCGGGGTCATTTGGGGGTCATTTCGGGATGGTTTTGGGGACTCCCTCGGGGTCATTAGGGGGTCCTTTCGGGATGGTTTTGGGGACTCCCTCGGGGTCATTTCGGGGTCATTCGTGGGTCATTCCGAGATCTTTTTGGGGACTCCCTCGGGGTCATTTGGGGTAATTTCGGAATGGTTTTGGGGACTCCCTCGGGGTCATTTCGGGGTCATTTGGGGGTCATTTCGTGATGGTTTTGGGGACTCACTCGGGGTCATTTCGGGGTCATTTGGGGGTCATTTCGGGATGGTTTTGAGGACTCCCTCGGGGTCATTTGGGGTCATTCCGGGATCTTTTTGGGGTCTCCCTCGGGGTCATTTGGGGTCATTTCGTGATGGTTTTGGGGACTCCCTCGGGGTCATTTCGGGGTCATTTGGGGGTCATTTCGTGATGGTTTTGGGGACTTACTCGGGATCATTTCGGGGTCATTTGGGGGTCATTTCGGGATGGTTTTGAGGACTCCCTCGGGGTCATTTGGGGTCATTCCGGGATCTTTTTGGGGACTCTCTCGGGGTCATTTCGGGATGGTTTTGGGGAATCCCTCGGGGTTATTTGGAGGTCATTTCGGGATGGTTTTGGGGACTCCCTCGGGGTCATTTGGGGTCATTCCGGGATCTTTTTGGGGACTCCCTCGGGTCATTTGGGGGTCATTCGTGCGTCATTCCGGGATCTTTTTGGGGACTCCCTCGTGGTCATTTGGGGGTTATTCGCGGGTCATTCCGGGATCTTTTTGGGGACTCTCTCAGGGTCATTTCGGGATGGTTTTGGAGAATCCCTCGGGGTCATTTGGGGGTCATTTCTGGATGGTTTTGGGGAATCCCTCGAGGTTATTTGGGGGTCATTCCGGGATGGTTTTGGGGTCTCATCCTGCGTCTCTATCACCCGCTGAAGATAGCCGTATGATACGACCTACATAACATTAAAAAAGTCTCAAGTGACATAACTTGGATATCTGCGTAATAAGAAAAAATTTTGTTTTAATTTGCATGTTTTCTTCTAGAGAGTGCACGCAGAAGCTTATGAAAATCAATATAAGCCATATGTGCAGAAAAAACGGGAAAAGCTGGTGAACAGTACATCTGGTGCTAGAAAAAAATTGAACCGTTCGAGCCGTCAGAAAAAATATGAAGACAATGTTGTTACCTACTATGTGCTCGAAAGTATGAGTCCCCTTTCCACAGATGAAATGCTGTCATTCAGAAAATTAATAGATGGTGAATAACTTTAATTGGGAGCGTGTCATTATTCTGTATTACAAAATTCTGGGTGACAAAATTCTGTAAATTGCAAAAAAATTCTGCTTGAACAAAATTCTGTTTTTTTAAAATTCTGCTTTTTAAAATTCTCCTTTCTAAAATTCTGCTTTTTCAAAATTCTGCATGTCTAATGCGAAAAATTCTGCTTTATTCAAGAAGGACATCACCTTGGCAGTAGCCACGGTTATACCACACAGCCGGACTTGGCATGGCGTAGCCCAGGGTTATTTTTTATAAGCGCGGCCGAAGGCCGCCTATGCAGAAAGGTGTTCTACGCAAAATTACTGTGCATGGCGCAGCCGTTGTGGATCGGCCTTTTCCAGAATATTGACTCCCATAATATTGATTTCCGGTGTTTCGACTTCCGGAATTATGAATGCATGACCTCTTTAACATTGTTAATATTATATTTTAATACAGAATTTTGCAATACAGAATTTTGTAATATAGAATTTTTAAAAAAGCAGAATTTTAGAAAGCAGAATTTTAAAAAAGCAGAATTTTGTTCAAGCAGAACTTTTTTGCAATTTACAGAATTTTGTCACCCAGAATGTTGTAATACAGAATAATGACACGCTTCCAATTAAAGTTATTCACCATCTATTAATTTTCTGAATGACGGCATTTCAACTGTGGATAGGGGACTCATACTTTCGAGCACATAGGTAACAACATTGTCTTCATATTTTTTCTGACGGCTCGAACGGCTAAATTTTTTTCTAGCACCTGATGTACTGTTCACCAGCTTTTCCCGATTTTTCTGCACATATGGCTTATATTGATTTTCATAAGCTTCTGCGTGCACTCTCTAGAAGAAAACATGCAAATTAAAACAAAATTTTTTCTTATTACGCAGATATCCAAGTTATGTCACTTGAGACTTTTTTAATGTTATGTAGGTCGTATCATACGGCTATCTTCAGCGGGTGATAGAGACGCAGGATGAGACCGTTATAGTACCTTTAAAATCAGGTGATCGAGTCTATTTGTCCTGAAATGACCCCGAGAGAGTCCGCAAAAAGATACCGGAATGACCCACGAATGACCCCCAAATGACCCCGAAATGACCCCGAGGGAGTCCCCAAAACCATCCCGAAATGACCCCGATAGAGTCCCCAAAGAGATCCCGGAATGACCCACGAATGACCCCCAAATGACCCCGAGGGAGTCCCCAAAAAGATCCCGGAATGACCCCAAATGACCCCGAGGGAGTTCCCAAAAAGATCCCGGAATGACCCCAAATGACCCCGAGGGAGTCCCCAAAACCATTCCGAAATGACCCCCAAATGACCCCGAGGGAGTCCCCAAAACCATCCCGAAATGACCCCCAAATGACCCCGAAGGAGTCCCCAAAAAGATCCCGGAATGACGCACGAATGACCCCCAAATGACCCGAGGGAGTCCCCAAAAAGATCCCGGAATGACCTCAAATGACCCCGAGGGAGTCCCCAAAACTTTCCCGAAATGACCCCCAAATGACCCCGAGGGAGTCCCCAAAATCATCCCGGAATGACCCCGAGGAAGTCCCCAAAATCATCCCGGAATGACCCCCAAATGACCCCGAGGGAGTCCCAAAAAGGTCACGGAATGACCCCGGGAGGACCCCGAGGTACTCCCCTAAACCATGCCAAGTGTCCCAGAAATTACCCCCAAACGGCTCCCAAAAAACCCCTCGAATACTCCCCAAAATCATCTCAATATTACCCTAAGAAGCTTCAGAACTACACGCGAACTGGTTACGCATATGGGTATATTTTCAGGGCATCTCGATGGTTTATTTTTTTATTTTTGAATACCTGAATAAAAACTAAAATTTTATTGTTATTCCAAATTTTGTAAATAATGAATAATAACTCAACTCTTTATTCAAAATTTGCAAAAATAAGAATGGGTGTTTACCATCAATTATTATATATATTTGAATAACGAGAAAATGTTATTCATTATTCAAGAAATGCTTGAATAAAAAATACCATGTTATTCATCACTCAAGTTTTCTTGAATAATGAATAAAAATTTATTTTTTATTTTTTCGTCAATGGTTATTCAAATTTGTTGATAACGCCCATCCCTGTCCCATGTAGTACCCAGTAAGAGTTCTTAGGTCCTCCCTGCTTAGGTTAATGAGATTGGCTGATACTTTCGTTGCCGGAAGTATAAACAGTTTGGCCTGCGTATTAAGGATTTCAGTGCATTCATCCACTAGCTTAGATGTAACTGTGTAGGATTGCAAGGCACGCAGTGCCGCCTGGCTGTCCGACATAATTTTGATGAGATAGTAAGAATGAAAAAACTATATGAAACAAAACTTTTCTTTTACACATTTAACATTGCTTAGTTAATAACCAGTATATCCACCTCCATTGTTAACGACTTTACCCATTCTTTTGGGCAAGCTATTGTCCATCAGGTTTTTACGGATATCTCAAACCATGTTTTTTGAGCACATTCGCATAATTGGTCTGTGTTGGAGAAAGTTTGACCTGCCAATTTCTTTTTTAAATCTCCCCACAGGTTTTCAATCGGCTTTAAATTTCATTAGCTTAACGGTATTGGTTTTTGAATTATCTCATTTTTCCCATTTTTCTAATTTTTCGATATCAAAAAAGTGGGCTTGGTTATCGTCCGATTTCGCTCGTTTTCAATACCAATCTATTCTGGGTCCAGATAAGCCCGTACACGTATTTGGTGAAGATATCTCAATATTTGCTCAAGTTATCGTGTTAATGGACGGACAGACGGACGGACGAACGGACATGGTATAATCAAATTTTTTTCGATACTGATGATTTTAATATATGGAGGTCTATATCTATCTCGATTCCTTTATATCTGTACAACCAACCGTTATGTTACCAAAGTTAATATAATCTGTGTGCAAAGCGCGCTGAATATAAAATTTTCACACTTTTAATTTCAATCCACAAAATCAATCCAATATCAAAACCCAACTGAAATACTCTTTTTCATGAAAGATTTTACAGTTTGATTTTAAACCAATTTTAGTTTGGTCATAAATGTAGTTCAAACAAGTTATGAATTTCTGTAAGTTGGCTCGTGCGGACTACCCATTGGTTGTGAACCATTTTCGTGTTATTTTTTACGGGCCAAGCTGAGTAGTTTTGTTTATTTGACCAAATATGCTGTTTAATACGTATTATTAATATCAATGCTATATCTTTATCTTCTTTATATATAAAAATCACGTGTCACTATGTTTGTCCGCGATGGACTCCTAAACTACTGAACCGATTTTGAATTTCTTTTTTGCACCCCGTGTGTAGTTTGATCTAACTTGAAGGATAGGTTATATCTCAGTTTATATTCGCAATATTATTTTATTGAAATTTGTTTAAATGTTTATACGTAATAATAAAATGTTACGTATACGCAGCGGCACTCATATTTTCAGGTGGTGCGGATATACTTCCGTGTAATTGCTTGGTGTTTAATTAAACAACGTGCTTGTCAATAAAAAATATTATAGCGAATGATATCAAGTATAGCACATCACCAGGCCCGTCGGGAGAGGGGGGGGGGGGGGTTGGGGGGATTACCCCGGACCCGGGGTTTCTGAGGGGGCCCGCGATTGAGAAGTACTAAGACATTTTTTTTTTAATTCAGGAGAGTCTTTAGTTGTTCCATGTGAAATTTTTAAGCCGAATTTCAAAACCAATGAATATCTGCATTTCGTTTTAATATTATAAAGAAGTGTGAAAAATAAAAATCTATATGTATAAAGGGAAAGGCTAAACTGTGTTTTGGTTGGTCGCCAGTGTTTGAAGAGATGCGTCAGTCGATTTTGTTCAAACGGGGACCAGGGTACCCCTAGAATGTGTTTATAGAATATGGATAACATGGATGAAAGCTGCTGATGAGTGCTTTAGTAGAGGGTAATTTTCATACCCCTGGGTGACTAGGGTCTCGAGATATAGGCCAAAATGTGGGCCCGTGAATGCCTAGACAGTGTTTATAGAATATGGATATCAAATGAAAGCTGTTGCTGAGAGCTCTAAAGTAATTTTCATTGTGATATTCGATTTAGTCGCATCAACCTGGCAAAACTGATAAATATGCAGGCGTAGCTGAAATAGAGACATGAATTAATAATACCCACATACAGGCCCGACGAGAGGGGGGATTCCCCGCGGGCCCGGGGTTTCTCAGGGGGCCCGCGATTTAGAGGTACTAAGACATTTTTTTTTAATTTAGGAGAGTCTTTAGTTGTTCAATGTGCAAGTTTTAAGACGAATTTCAAAAGCAGCGGATATTGATAATGATTTTTTGCCTGGGCCTGACGAGACAATAAAAACATCAAACAAAAATGTGTTTCTCAGGGGGCCCGAGATTTAGAGGTACTAAGACATTTTTTTATTCAGGAGAGTCTTTAGTTGTTCCATGTTCAAATTTTAAACCGAATTTCGAAAGCAACGGATACTGATAATGATTTTTTGCCTGGGCCTGAGGAGACAATAAAAACATCAAACAAAAATGTGTTTCTCAGGGGGTCCGAGATTTAGAGGTACTAAGACATTATTTTTATTCAGGAGAGTTTTTAGTTGTTCCATGTGCAAATTCTAACGAATATTGATAATGATTTTTTGCCTGGGCCTGAGGAGACAATAAAAACATCAAACAAAAATGTATGTTTACATGAATCCGAAATCGTAAAGTTTTCGTGGTGACACTGATAAAGGTTCATCTAAAAAAGATCTTCAAAAATACCACGAACTCTGTATCAAAGTCCAGATTATTTAAACGACTTCGATATCGGTACCGTGAATAATGAGTTTTTGCGATCTGAAGAAGTCAACGAAATAATTCGTCGAGGTCATCAAAAGTGTCCTGTTATTTTTCCACGTGATTGTCATGACGAGGCTTTTCTTCCTCGTTGTTAAACAGAATCTTGCCAAATGGAGAGAACGTGGAGCGTGACTGGTTAGTGTGGAGTGCCAGTAGCAATGCTTTTTATTGCCTACCATGTCGTCTATTAAGCACCAATACTTTAAATCGACCTACAATTTGTTCTGCGGATATTCGAATTCCAAGTATGGAAGAAGCTATACGATAAACTGCCAGCACACGAAAGTACTGAAGATCACATTAAATGTTATATTCAATGGCGATCTTTACAAAATCGAATTCAAAAGGAGGCTACAATTGATACACTTATCAATGACCAGCTAATCACTGAAACTCAAAAGTGGAAAGAAATTTTATATGGAATTTTGGACACTATTTTATTTTTGGGTGAAAGAGGCGTAGCTTTCAACGAAACGATGGACATTTTTTGGGCATCTAAGATCTCATAAGCCAATATGATCCGATACTTAGAGATCATTTGGAGAAGGTTAGCATTTCACAACAGCAGCACAAACGTTTACAAGTTCACTATTTTTCCCCAGACATTCATAACGAGTTTATAGAAATGTGTGCAAAGCACGTGAGGGATCTATATTAGATCAAGGCAAGAAAGTCAAGTATGTTGCTATTATCGTTGATGCTATGCCTGATGCTAGTCACGTTGACTACGTTCATTTTAAGCTAACTCCATTTCAATTCGAAAGCAACAAATTTTACAATTCAAGAACGGTTTTTGACTTTCGTGAATTGTAACCAAAAAACTGGTCAGAAAATCGCTGGTCTAATTTGCCATACTTGATTGAAGATTGTCGTGCACAAGGGTACGATAACGGCGCCAATATGAAAGGAGCTTACAACGGAGCACTACGTCACATTCTCGACAAAAACTCGAATGCTGATTACTCGCCTTTTGCAACCCACAGTCTCAATTTATGTTGTGTTGATGCTGCAGAATGTTGTACGGCTGCAATTACTTTCTTCGGAGTTGTACAAAAACGTTTTACTATTTTCAGCAGCACTCCGATGGGACATCCTCAAAAAAAATTTACCGAGCTCTATTCATAGTCTTTCAGCCAAAAGCCAAATTTGACTGCGCAAGCATACGGAGATGTTACCGGCTTTCTCAAGTACATCAACAAGTTCGAATGTATCTTGCTGTTCTCAATTTGGTTCAAAATACTGACTACCAATAATGAAAGAAACGTGGTCCTTCAAGTTAGAGACGCCACCATAGATGTTGAGGTCCGACATCTAGATGCCTTATTAGCTGATTTGAAGTTTATCAGGAACCAATGGGAACCAATTTTAAACTAATGCAAAACAGTTGCTATTCATTTGAACATCTCGCCAAAGTTTCCGGACATTCGAAAGAGAAAACCCAAAAGACGTTCTGAAGATAATTTAAATGAGATGATTGCGGATGATTCAGAATCTGATTTTAAAAATAATACATTCCTGGTGATCCTTGATTCAATAATCACTGGCATTACTGAACGATTTGCAGCTATGGGATATTTGAGCTAGACGTTTTCCTTTTTGTGGCAATTTGAAGACATGGATGAAACTACGGTTCGGGCGAGCGCAGCAAAATTTGTAGAAAAATACAAGTCGGACACATTTACGAAGCAAATTTTGATAAAGGTCTGTCACCATTGGAATTGCTAAATGCCATCTACATATGTTCAAAATCTGTATACGATTTTCCCAAACACTGTAGCTAGTGCAGAACGTTCCTTCAGTGTCCTATCAAGAATCAAAAACTTTCATAAATCGTGTTTATCTCAGGAGCCAGTTTCAGGCATTTGTGTTGAATCCGTTTTGGCAAGACAGTTAAATTTATAGCAACTAAAGCCACTCTTTGATATCCGAACTTTCTATATTGAATAATTAAAATTTATAATCATCATTAAATTTATCAGAAATGTATTAAAATGTTACCAAATAAATAGAAAAGATTATTTGATACAATATGTGGCTGTTAAAAGAGAATTTTATTTCTACGTTAGAATAAAATAGTATTATTAGTGTAACGAATGCAATTCCCCTTATTTGCAATCTTCTACTAAGTTCGAATCACTAAACTGTTGAATAAATAACTCAAATATTGAATAATGGAAAAATGATCTTTATTAAAGTACTTCACAATAAATAATACTGCTATTGCTCGCCAGATAGCGTCTTAATCAAAACTGAATTATTGCGCCTCGACTGTTGTTGCCTTTTATACTCTCTGATTTCCTCGTTCGCATCTTCTAGGCGCTTCCATTTCCAGAATCTACTAGTTGGCCATCAGCTATCAAATTTCTGAGCTGTAACTACAATTGCACGATTTTATAGCTTCTCTCATTGCATAATTTCGGGAGTATCTCAGTTATATGCATGTGGTCGTGCGTTGCTTCTCAGCTGCGTGTACGTACATATGTGTAGACATAATGATTGATTCGTTTATGTAGATACAAGTGACTGTCTGCTTTATTGTTGTTGTGACTTCATTTACTTAGCATCAGACTAGGGATGTGAGTATCACTTAGTGTCACTCAAGTTTGTCACACTGCCCTCTACCTAAGTCTGATCGTCCCGATCAGACAAATTTTTCGATCTAAATGCTGCCAGCCTTTCCAAATGAACCAATTTCATTTTGGTTCGTAGTTTGCCAATGGTTTGTATGCGGTACACTACATCGTTGATCCGTTTTACAACTTTGTATGGGCCTTCCCAATTACACTGCAATTGCGGGGATAAACCTTTTTTTCGTTGTGGGTTGTATAACAGCACTATATCTCCTTCATGAAACCCTTCCGAATTAATTGCTTTATCGTACCTCGCTTTCATCTTGTCACTCATAATCTTTGCTCGTTGCCTTACCAGATCGTGTATCTCTTTCAGCTCTTCTTCCAAGGCACCAGTGGATTTCTTGACATTTCTCTCCGCATCGGCATCTATCCCATACTTCAAATCAGCTGGCAGTCGAAGGCCATTGCCAAAAATTACCTTTGCGGGAGTTTGGCCCGTTGTCTCATGTTATGCCGATCGGTAGGCCATCAAGAATAATTATATGTGTATATCCCAGTCCTTATGGTACTTGTCTACTACTTTCCTTAAATGCTCCTCCAATATTCTATTGAAACGTTCCACCATACCATCGGACTGAGGATGCAATGCAGTTGTCCGTGTTTTCCGAATGCCCAACTTCTTGCACATTTCTTGGAACACAGCTGATTCAAAATTCCTGCCTTGGTCAGAATGTAACTCCATTGGTACCCCATACCTTGCAACCCAATCGTTTGTAACCACTTCTGCTACTGTTTCTGCTTCTTGGTTTGGGATTGGGTATACCTCTGGCCATTTACTGAAATAATCCATAACCACCAGTACGTAATTGTTTCCGCGGGTGCTAGCAGGAAATGGACCTGCGACATCCATAGCTATCCTTTCAAATGGCGGACCTGGGTTATATTGCTTCATCTGGCCATGACTTCGGGTTTTGGGCCCTTTCGCTCTGCTGCAAACCTCGCAGTTCGCAATCCACTCAGTGGCCGACTGACGGCAACCAACTCAATAGAATCTCTGTTTAATCTTCTCGAGCGTCTTTGTGATTCCAAGATGACCTCCGCTTGTACCATTATGCAGCTGGCTGACCACGTCAGGAACCCTGTTTCTGGGAACAACTATCAGTTTCTTCTTGCATTGACCATCCTCACTCTCCCATACGCGATGCAAGCAACCGGATATCAATTCTAAACTGTTCCACTGTGCCCAATATGACTTCGCAATGGGTCTCGCTGCTGACATCTGCTCTTTATTTGGTCTTTCGTTTCGTTCGAGCCCTTGCATAACATGTGACAGATCTGTATCATCTAGCTGACACTTCCTTAGTTGTTCCTTGTCCCATTCATCCGTACACGTTATAGTTATTAGCCGGACATCTATAATGTCTTCTTTAGCCTCGGCCTTTGAACAGTGATTGCATTCCAAACTACATGGTCTTCGTGACATTGCATCGGCATTCCCATGGGTACTACCTTTCCGACGCTGAATGGAAAAGTCATAGCTTTGTAGTCGCTCGATCCACCGTGCCAATTGTCCTTCTGGATTACGGAACTGCAGAAGCCATTTCAAAGCTGCGTGATCTGTCCTGACGCGGAATCGCTGGCCGCAGAGGTATTTGTGAAAATGTTTAATGCACTCTACCAATGCCAACAGCTCTCTCAGTGTAACGCAATAGTTCCTCTCTGCTTTTCCAATCGAACGGCTGTAATATGTAACTACCTTCTCCTGTCCATCGACCAGTTGTGATAAAACGCCTCCTCACTCGCATCCGTATCTAGAATAAATGTTGCTCCTGGAATCGGATATGCTAACATTGGGGCAGTGCACAAACGCTCCTTTAATGTTTGGAAATCCACTTCTTGCTCCTTCTTCCACTCAAAGGCTTTATTTTTTCTTGTAAGCTCATGGAGGCTATGGGCTACGCTGGAAAAATTTGGTACAAATCGGCGGTAATATGTGCACAGCCCAAGGAAACTTCGCAATTCATGTAGGTTCTGTGGTCTTGGCCAATCCTTTACAGCGTCTATCTTTTCGTTCGCAGTGCAGATGCCCTCTGTCGTTACCTTGTGACCCAAATAATTTACTTCCTTTGTAAACAGCGCACACTTTTTGGGACTTAACTTCAGACCAGTGCCAGCTATTCTCTGGAAAACTTCCTCCAAGTTATTAAGATGATCATCAAAGTTCTTGCCCAATACGATGATGTCATCCAGGTACACCAAGCATGTTTTCCAATGTAGTCCTTTCAGTACCTGGTCCATGAGTCTCTCAAAAGTAGCTGGTGCATTACAAAGTCCAAAAGGCATCACTGTAAATTGCCAAAGACCATCACCGACACTGAAGGCTGTTTTCTCTTTATCTTCCTCCTTCACCTCAACTTGCCAGTAGCCGCTTTTAAAGTCCAGCGTGGAAAACCATTTCATACCAGATAGCGAGTCCAGAGTGTCGTCAATTCTTTGCAATGGGTAGCTATCCTTTTTCGTTACGTCATTCAACTTCCGGTAGTCCACGCAAAACCTCATTTTTCCATCCTTCTTCTTTACAAGTACTACCGGTGAGCTCCATGGACTAGCTGATGGTTCGATGACGCCGCTGTCGCTCATTTCTTGTCTTTGACTCACAACTTCCCGCTTCGCCAGTGGAACGCTACGTGGGGTTTGGCGGGTCGGCCTCGCATCTCCAGTGTCAATTTGATGTTTCACAACGTTGGTGCGGTCTGGTTTGGAACCATCCTGGTCAAATAAGTTCGCGTACTTTAGGAGCAGTTGTTTTGCCTTACTCTGATCTGCTTCCTCTAGCCCCTGCGTCCATGCCGTGATGTCATTTGAAAGATCAGTATTACTAGCTGAAACGTGTTCCTGGAGCTGTTCACAGTTAATAACTACTTCAGCCTCTTGGCATCTTCCCAAAATAGCTCCTTTAGTCAGTTTGAGTGGTGACTTGAACTCATTGAGTACTCTTACGGGAATACGTCCATCTTGTTTTGTCATAGCCAGGGTTTTTCCTACAAGTATGTTCAGTGCTGATTTCTTTGCTGCTTCGTCAACCCACAATTTGTTTGTCCCACAATCTCCATCAACCTTTGCCCAGATGACTGCTTCGGATTTTGGTGGTATTTGCTGGCTCTCTTCCACCAGCACTCGTTTACTGCTGTAGCCTCTCTCGTAGCCGAAATTAAGTGGTACATCCGTGTTCTTATATCGCATCGTCTTGCTTTGAATGTCGATCTTGATGCCCTGGTCCATTAAGAAGTCCACTCCAATTATGATTTCATCAATAATCTCTGCCACTATAAAATTGTGTACTATCGTGACGTTTCCAAATGCGACGCCACGTGATACTTCTCCTAGAACCGTGCTGTCTTCTCCAGTGGCTGTACGCAATCTTGCTCCAGGCAATGGTCTTATCTTCTTGTTGACTAAATCCGCTCGAATGATTGAAGGAGATGCACCCGTATCTACCATGAACCAATAAACAGATCCCGCATTAAGAAATGAGAGAGCAAAAAATCATAGTTAGCTGTGAAATAAATTTTCTCGGCGTGACGTCACGCTTTTGAAAACATGTTTCATTGCTGACGCAGTGTTCAGACTTTATTCCAATCGGAGTATTCTGCTCCGCTCTTACCTCCTACTACATTTTTTATCTCAAAGGTTTATTTGGGTCGAGTTGAAGGCTGAATAGTATTACTACCTAATATATTTTGGTTGAAGTTTTTATTGCATACGTATGAAAAGCTGATTGCTTACAAGTGATGATGGGATGACATATTTGTTCACATTTTACTTACAGTTTTTGTTTTTTTTCGCACGGAATGAAAATAGGAGTAAAATGTAAGGTGAAATATGTGTCCGGACGCGATCTGTAAATCCTGCCAAAATTCAACATACAGCTCTTCTTGAAGTTTTATATAAAAACGAAGTACTTTTTTGGTAATTTTTATATTTATTATTAACATAACATAAAAACGAAGTACCTTCAGCGAGTGAGGTCAGCTAGATAACAGTCGCTAGATGGGAGCACCAAGCGAGGTCAAATTTTCCTCCAACTGTCTCTCCCAACTAAGTGAAGGTCTTCACTTTCCCCTGCTTGCAAACTGCGGTTAGTTTCATTCTTTGCCGGAGCGTATTCGTCCATCCGCATAAAATGACCTAGATAGCGAAGCTTTCTGTTTTTATTCGCTGCAGTGTCGTCATATCTGCGAAAAGCTCATATAGCTCATCATTATACCTCCTTCGATACTCGCCGTCGGCATCACGGACAGGACTATAATTCTTCTGGAGAACTTGATGTGACTTGTAGAGCGATTGTTCGTCGAGAAAGGAATTTACTTTTCAATTGCCTAAAGAAGCACTTGTTGGCAAGATTTATTGATTTCTAGGCCAACATTGTTTTTGCTTTTAATGCTGCTTCTTAAATAGACGAAATCCTTCACAGTCTTGAATTTATATCCGTCAACAGTGACATGGCTACAAGGGCCACGATGACAGCAAATAGTTCGTATTGTCCTCATTACCTGGCACCTTGTGATTTTTTACCGGGGATATTGGCATTCTCACTTTGCCATAGTTGGATGCCGCAGCCTGTTTTTCATCATCGTTGATCGAAGCATCTGGTTCGCCATCCCCCACACTCTGTTCGTCAGTTACAAGGTCGCCATTATCGTTCCTGCAGGAATCTGCCTCGGTCTTGAAACCTTCCGTCATTAAAAGACCATGAAATATGTATGGTAAACCGAAAATAATAATATTTTTTCTCGATAAATGTCCGGGGAGATGGAGCCCACTTTTCTTCCAGAATGTGGTGTGCTAATGGTACCATAATTGGTCATCCTACATGTTTTAGACGGACTCCTTGTGAATCTGGTAAGGCAGATAACTTTTTTTCTGAGAAACATTTCATGGCAGAAACACAATCGAAAGGTTTTCCAAGCCACCAAATCAATTTTATGTAGTTGTTCGCCCGCTTTCAAGTAAAAAAAATATACTCCGAAAATGTAATTTTTACTCTCGCGTCGTCGTTTACTCAGGTAACAGTTTTAAATACTCCGAACACTGGTAGCGAAATATGAGAGAAATGTAATAAATCGAAATATTTCAAAAGCGCTACGTCATCAAACTTTTTTTTCAAATTCGATTACAAATACAACAACTCCAGAATGCTAGATCTTGGCTCATTTGTTTATGCGTATCTACAGTCAGTAAACGTTCCTTTCCATCCACATGTCCTCCGACAGTAAGATTTTTTGACCTTTTTCTAATTTGTGAGATAGATATTATGGGGCATTCAATTGAGGGAGCCAGCTGTCGCCCCTTGCGTCTGACTCGCTTTAGTTTAACGATTGAGTGGACTTGGAGATTTGCTCATCTACTTCAGCTCTGCGTTTACGGCCACCCACATTGTTGGATCTGTTGGGACCCGTGCTGCTATGTCGTGCAATATGACCTGGGTTGCCGCACTTGAAATATTTAATAACTCCGGCATTTTTATGTTGTGATCCCTTCAGTGCTTCCAAAATTGTGTCTACCCAATCTGGTCTTTCCACTTCCACACGATGAGCTTTGTATGCTGGTTTACTCAATAGTTAGGCAGTTTCCTGAGTCAATGCATGTGATACCGTTTCTGCAAATGTTGGCTTTGGGTTTGCGTATGTGGCTCGCTTCGTTTCGACGTCCCGTATGCCATTTATAAAGCTCTGAATTTTTACCCTTTCGGTGTATTCCACGGGTGCGTCGGCATTCGCCAAATGTGCAAGCCTTTCGACATCTGACGCAAACTCCTGCAAAGTCTCATTAGCTTTTTGGTAGCAGTTTTGCAACTCTATTTGGTGTATCTGCATCCTGTGTTCGCTTCCGTATCGTCTCTCTAGAGCGCTCATAAATGTTTCGTAGTTGTTCCGCTCTCCCTCAGGAATGCTTTGTAGGATTTCAGCACTCCAGTTGTTCACTGCTGCGGTCTTCTCAAACTGAATCTTAAACACCTGGAAAGGAACAGACCGTCAATGGATGGTGTTTTTACCTTTGGATTACTCTCTAAAACAGCTAGGCGATTTAGTTGTAACTGCTCCATACGACCCTTCAAATCATCGACTTCTGCCTGAAATTGAGCGATTTTTGCATCCTGCGCTTCCAGCTTTGATGTTACCCTTGCTTCCTGTGCTTCTAACTGCGAAGAAATTTGTGCCAACTGCAATGATAGGCGCTCCTCTTGTTCTTGCTTCTTGGATGTTAAGCGTGTCTCCTGCGATTCCAGTTGGGATGCCATATATGTCTTCTGTTCTGCCAGTTGAGTTTCCATCTTGGATGTAATCTGTGTCGACATTTCTGACATACGCGTTTCTTGTGCTTCAATCTTCGATGTAATCTGTGTCGACATTTCTGACATACGCGTTTCTTGTGCTTCAATCTTCGATGTTACTGTCGACGTTTGTGCAGATATTGCAGCTAAGACATACGCGTTTCTTGTGCTTCAATCTTCGATGTAATCTGTGTCGACATTTCTGACATACGCGTTTCTTGTGCTTCAATCTTCGATGTTACTGTCGACGTTTGTGCAGATATTGCAGCTAAGACATACGCGTTTCTTGTGCTTCAATCTTCGATGTAATCTGTGTCGACATTTCTGACATACGCGTTTCTTGTGCTTCAATCTTCGATGTAATCTGTGTCGACATTTCTGACATACACGTTTCTTGTGCTTCAATCTTCGATGTTACTGTCGACGTTTGTGCAGATATTGCAGCTAATATTGTGTTCAAGTCTGTGTTCGCCATTGTCTGCGGTGTTTTGTTTTTCTCCTCAATTTTTATTGTTGTCTCGTCGCCATCAAGGTGAAAGACATACTCTTCGACGTTAATTCCTTCTGCTTCCATTGCCTCTCGTAGTCTTGCCTGAAGTTCGAGTTTATTGCCGGTTGTATTCAATCCACGGGCTTTCAACTCCTTTTTCAGTTGCAGGATCCTTAATTCACTTAACTTCGCCATGTCCTTGTTGTGCTCTGCAACTCTGAAATTTATTCAACAATTCCTCTTCTGACAGCAATTGTAACGATTTTACTGCAAATCCTCTTATTTGCAACCTTCTGCTAAGTTCGAGTCACTAAACTGTTGAATAAATAACTCCAATAATGCAAAATGGCCTTTATTAAAGTACTTCGGAATAAATAACTCTACTATTGCCCGACAGATTGCGTGCTTAATCAAAACTGATTGCAGCGCCTCTATTGTTCATGCCTTTTTATATTCTTTGATTTCCTCGTTGCATCTTCTAGGCGCTTCTGTTCTGGAATCTACTAGTTGGTTATCTGCTAGAATTATAACTACAGATGTACGTGTATAGCTGTCATATGCGCGCGTGTTTGTTAGCGACACTTCCACAATTATAATTGCATATCTCAGATAAGATATCTGCTTGTGTTTGTTGCCTCTCCGCTGCGTGTACGTACATATGTGTAGTCATAATGATTGAATTATTGATGTGACTTGAATCACTGTTTAGCATCGGCTTAGAGATGATAGAATCCCTCAGTGCTGCTAACATTCGTCACAATATATATACTAGCAGACACGGCAGACGTTGTTCTGCCCTAAATTTGGCCCATATGCATACATTTTAATAAGCTTTTTCCGTATAACTCTACCCTCCCCCCTCCTCACTTTTTCCTAATCCTTTTATTCACTCCTCCCTCTGTCTTTTTCGCTTCATCTATCTCCATCTTCGTCTCTTTCTATCTCTTTCTCAGTCTCCTTCTCTCTTTTCTCTTCTCTCAAGTTGTTCTCATTCTTCTTTATCTCTTATTGCCTGCTCCATAGGGTGGTATGTAGTTCTAGTCCCAGTCCCAGTCCCACTCGTTTCTCAGTCCCAGTCCCACTCCGAGTCTCAGTCCCAGTCCGTTTCTGGTCAAATTCCCGGAAAAAAGGGTCGTAAATACTAATATAGGCAAATTTATATACCAAATTTCAGCCAAATCGCATAGGACGTATGTAAATAGGTATGTGGGTATTATTAATTCATGTCTTTATTTCGGCTTCGTATGCATATTTATCAGTTCTGCCAGGTTGATGCGACTAAATCGAATATCACAATGAAAATTACTTTAGGAGAGATCTACGGCTAGCAACGGCTTTCATTTGATATCCAATTACCCACGCATTCTAGGGGTAACCGGGCCCATTTTTCGGCCTATATCTCTAGACCCTGTACGTCGATCGCAACCAAAGCTATGTAATAACCACCGCGCGAGGTATTCGCAACTTGTGTGAAAGCTTGAACAAAATCGACCGACGCATCTCTTCAAACACCGGCGACCAACTAACACATATTTTAGCCTTTCTTTTTATATATATAGATTTTTATTTTTCACACTTCACTATAACATTAAAACGAAATGCAGATGTTCGTTGCTTTAGAAATTCGGCTTAACACATGGAACAACTAAAGACTCTCCTGAATTAAAAAAAATTTTTTAGTACCTCTAAACCGCTGGCCCCCTCAGAAATCCCGGGCCCGGGTGAAATTCCGCCTAGTTGCAACCTTCTGCTGTATTACAAAATGATCTTTATTAGACTACTTTCGCAACTGATAGCATGCTTAAATCAAACTGATTCATGACTACTCAGCTTTCGCTGCTTTTATACTCTGTGCCAAAATGTTTAGACGTTTCTTCTGCTAGAATTTTTTATTTGGTTACCAGCTATACGCGTCGTGTGTGTGATCGGTGTGTGAGTTATCTCTTCGTTGCCTTGAATGTATGGGGGTAAATGATGATTACTGTGCTTATGTAGCTTGCTTTAATGTTTTTGTTGTTGTGCATTTTTAGTAACAGCTTAGAGATGGTAATATTCGTCACAATATACAATACAATACAATTGCTCGCGGTACAATGATTTGTATAACTGCATTGGCTTTGAATGTTCGTTTGTTGCTTTACGTACTGCTATACTCTTATGTTTAGCCTGATATTTTAATTTTATTTTTCCTTATACAATGCGATGTCAAATGTTTATAACATACAAATTTTCTATGTACCTTTTTGAATTTTTTAATTTTAAGAATGGCTCTGCATTTTACATATATATCTGTCTATTACAATAATTAGTCGACCGCTTTGTGTTTGCGTCGACTTTAAATAAATAAATAAATAAATAATCACGCAACAATAAAAAACACATGAAGCAGCCACTCGTATATACATGAACACATCAATCATCATTTACACACATATATAAAAGGCAACGAAGAGATAACTCACACACAGATGTATCAGCCGAAGTTATTACTCACACATACACACGCATATACATATGTAGCTCAATTACCAAGCACGAGATACAGCAGTTTTAGAAGGCGAAACGTCTAGACTTTAGTAGAAATATGCGAATGAAGCAACGGAGAGTATAAAAGCAGCGCAAGCTGAGTAGTCAGTACTCAGTTTTGATTTAAACACGCTATTGGTTGTTAAGTATAATTATGAAGTACTACTCCCAAAGTGATTTAATAATTACCATTTTACAATACAGAATATTGGAGTGATTTATTCAACAGTTTAGTGATTCGAACGTTAGCAGAAGGTTTCAAATAAGCGGAATTTCCTTAAATTCGTTACAATATGTATACATATTGTCGAAATAAATTCCCTACTCAAAACAGAAAGTGAATTTTGCATAAGATAAACATGCAAAATGCCATAATTTGGCGCCAACATGCCAACCAAAAGCAGAAAATGCGCAAAATGCTTTTTATACATACTTTATTAGATATGTGTGTGCATGTGTGAAGATATACGTACTTATGCAATATGTGAGAACATAACTACCGCATTATAGAGTATAATAAACAAGCGAATTTTTTTCAGTTTAAATCGCGTTAATCACCATGGTTTGCTGCTGTTTATTCGGGTTATGTAATGGTTTATGCTCCGATTATCAATGAAGAGTTTATGTGAAATATTCAACGGGCGCATGGGAGGAAATTTTAAAAAAATTTGAATCAAATTTAAATATATCGGTAACGAATTAAGCTGAAATAATAATTGAAGTGGAAAAAATTCTAATACTGTTTTCACACAGAAACTTAATGATCTCATTTCACCTGCTAATGAAATCGTAAATTTTTTGCTTTCACACAGAAGTAACTGCTCGATTAGTATGAAGGATGAGACAGACAATCATGGCGGAGCGATACAAGGTGGGAGCATGGTGACATACCTACAAACAAAAAAAATTCCATGTACTTGTAAATTCGATGGACAAATGTCAAAATCGTACTGCGCCGGTAGTTGATGTATCAAATCAAATAAAAAAGGTTATAATCAGCTGTTCGATGCGGCCACCTTGTATCGTTCCGCCATGCAGACAATGACATTTGCTTTGACAAATGACATTTTTAAGCACTGAACACACCAAAAACTAAGAAGCGGAAACGGAACGCTGCCAACAGAGTTGCATTGTGCTTTTGACTTCATTAGGCATTCGATTAGCTACTAATGAAATAATAATAGATTCGAATTTTGTAGGAAAGATTGAGCTCAATAAGCGTCTTAATGTAGAAAATTGCCTTTATTATTCAATAAGCCGTATGCGTGAAAATAGTATAACATTACTTGTATAGAATAGTACGACTATGTCCCAGAGGCAATTGAATGTTCGAAGCAAACAAGGGGTAAAAGGGATATGCTATGCGTTTAGTCCACTCGTCGCCTACATTCACGACCAGGAAACTGTACCATAGCGCGTTATGGGGCTTAGAATATATCCGCGGCAGATATGCCAGTCGTAAGAGGCGACTAAAATACCAAGTTGATTCAAGGGGTTGTGTAGCGTAACAACCTAATTGCAAACTCCCGTGGCGAATGCTATTTCTTTAGCAACTGAGGCTCTGGCCTCCCCAAGCTCCTCATGGACCGAGGGGGTGGGAGGACGAGATGATCTAGAAGCTTTCATATGGTCATACTAAATCGAACCCGAGATGTTCGAGCTAGTACCTAAATGGTGCTTGTTACCGGAACGTACCGGGGAGTGTCCTTATCGCTACAACAGCAACAACAAGAACCTGGAAACGCTTGCAAGATAGGATGTTTTCGAATAGTCTGTGTTTTACCTGAGCATAGCATCAAGTTGGTCCAAATAACGTGAACTTTGTCGTTAACACATCAAAAATGGAACTCGTGCTTCGTTCCAAAGAAGCACAAGATCCATTAACTCAGATCAGCCTAAATTGGGGAAGAACCACAGATACTGTATAACAGAACTAAGTGTAGCGGGATTGTGTTGGCAAGAAAATTGTTTTGGCTACTTTTTGACTGGGTTATTATTTGTGGAATTTGTTAGTAATTTCATGTTTTAATGAAATCATACATTTTGTTGGTTAATGTACAAAATAAATACAAAGGTTTTAGGACGAGCCTCCCACCAACTTGTGTCGTGCTCTTTTTAATTTTTACTACGAAATATTTTACGCCGACTCCAAACGGCACCTGCGGCATAACAGTTTTTACTGAGAAGCTTTTCAAAAAAAAAAAAAAAATTACTGCCGAGGAAAAAATTTATTTTCTAATTGAAAGAAATTATTTCGAAATTGTTAGATGTTGCTTTGTCTGAGGTTCGAATCCAGGATGAGCGGAGCACGCTACCACCACACCACTGCGGCCGCCTATGAATATGGTCAAGTAAAAATATGGTTATGACTATCTCAACTTTGCCAAGCCGTTTAGTTTCTAAAGGTTCGACGTACATGTTTTTAACATAAGTTTGCAATTTTATCCGATAAAGTTTTCGCAATATCTGGCCTTCGCATGAGTTTAAGATATTTTGCTCTCAGTCAAGACGATGGGAGGCTGTCCGGTAAAGTTGGAATAAAGAACGCAAGATTTTTTAATTCAAGTTTCGCTAAACTTTTAGATAAGTTCTTCTTAGCTCATAGAGAACCTCATTGGACCCGAATAAAATAAAGCGAAAACAAGAAATCGGTAACTGTAATTTAACAATTATTAACATTTTAATACGTCGAGGAAACAAAATTATTAACTTTGCGAACACTTGAGGAAGAAAAGTTATCTTTATGAAAAGCAGGATGATCAATGTAGTTATCTTTGAAATTGTCACTATTTCAAATTCGACCATTTCATATGAGCATGCCCGCAACGGACTTTGTGACCAATTAACGTCAATTAACTTTATGGCCGTTGATCGTATGTCGCTCCTCTTCCCTCGAATGATGGGAAGAGGATTGAAATAGTTATGAAAACATAAGAAACTTAAAAGTTCCAATGGAACAATTTAAAATTTCTTGGTGAGGCACACTTATACACACACATATCCTCCTATAAAAAGATACAAATATACACACTGCACGTGAATAATAAAAGAACAAGCCCAAAAGCGACTACCAACTAATTCCTTTCTGTTATACAGTAATGCCTTTGTCCATTTAACATTGGTCATGGTTAACCGATATCTGGCATACTTCACTTAATTAGGCTATAGTCGTTACCATTTACGAATAGCGCAAATTGGTGATGGTTTTTGTTGTGTCAACAAGAACGTTCGTTATTTTTCTTAGCCTCACCATTTGATGCAGTGGCGTAGCGTGCCTTGGCGGGGCACCGTATAAAAAGTTATTTGGGGGCCCTCAGGAAGGGTACAGATTTCCCAAAAAAAAAAAATCTTAAAATTACAAGAAATATTTATTCATCATACATAAAAGGCGCATCTCCTTACCTTGAATTTAATAAAATACTGACTTAAATGTGAAAATATCTTTCATAATTTGTCAAAATCAATTATTTTTATTAAAATCGAGTGTAAAATAACAAAGTTAGTTATAGCCTTACAATGTTTGCTTTTATTGGTTTTCTATCGCTTTCTGGAAAAACGAATTGCGACGTCACGATCAGATATCCTCATGCAAAACAATTGAAAAGTGCACAAAATTTATATGGATTTATATGATAATGACGTTGTTTAATAGTCAAGCTGGTCTCACTATGCATTTGGATATATGATTTTCAAAGATAACTTGGCCACCTTATTCGTATGCTCATTTTATAAGCCGACATTACGTACTGGTAGATTATAATATTTTACCGTGCCTTCACTACATTATTTCTTCTATTTGCCCATACAAAGGTATACATCTTTAACATACATACATATGTACATAGCACAGCTAGAAGAATTGCATTGCATTATTTTCTTGTATACTAATCTCATATTTAGTGAGCCATTATGCGACAATAACAATTTTGTATTACATATTGATATATAATAAAGTTATGGAGACTAACGTTTCAGTTTGAAATGAAACCTTGTCAAATAAACCAGCAAGCAGAATCATTCGCTATTTTTCCTTTTGAGTGTTTAGGCGGTACAGTTCCTAAACAGACGTCACCACTCTAATAATATCAGTCTCTTTATAACAGTGATTTAAAATGTCCATATCTTCGTTATCATTAAAGATATTCAGCCCAATTCTAAACCAAAATTCCGTGCGAGTTTTTTCCCTTCTCCCATTCCTCGTATTCTAAATAAAAATTCCTTGTGAGTTTTTTCACTTCTCCCGGAAACCGGTAATGGGAGAAAAGTAGGTATTATGAGTGTGAGGGAGAGGGAGATTTCTCTGCCATTTCTTAGGAGTTTTTTCACTTGTTAAATTAAAGGGAATGCATCGAAATAGTTAAAGGAAATTGGTTCTTTTAAGAAAGAACACTTATTTGTACAAATTTGTGCTAAAATATGTATTTATATTCTACCACAATATTCTCACTGTTAATACACCAACAACTTTATTTAAGTCGAAAAGTATATCATAAGTAACGGTAGAGCTCTTGGTATACATATTTGATGCAGCCATCCAGAAATTGCGCAAGGATTTTTTAATAAGGCTTAAATAGATTTGGGCATATGACGGAGGATGAATTCAACTCAACTTGGCCGCCAGAAAATTGCTTTGCTGAATGAAAGCAGGCAACTCCGGCAGATTTGTGTTATGCGGCCGTCTTCTTCTTATGTTCCGCTGTTGATGTTGCTGTGGCACCAATTCATTACTCATCTCAGTGAATACCACATGAAATGCAATAAATACTGTGCATTGTTTATATTTTATTTCTTAATTTCCAACAAATTTGCAACAATAATTAAACCTTTAAATTTTTTAAACAAAATAAGAAATGTGCAACGAAATTTCAATTGACAAAACAGCTGACTTCGAAAATTTGAAGTTCCTATTCCCCAATTATTGTTCTCCCTAGGAGAACAGAATTGGAGGAATTTTTCCGCGGTAATAAAAAAATGCGCGAGAACAAAATTCCGCGAGAATATTTAGAATTGGCCTGATTAAAAAAAAATAACTGTCTCATTTTAGTTATGCAAAATAGCTGTAAATTTTGGTAATAACAAATAAAGGTGTCTAAGTTCGGGTGTAAACGAACATTATATACTCAGCTTGAGCTTCAATTGTACATTTCATTTCAGATAAATTACTTTTCTACATAACACGTGGCACCGCCCGTTAAAACAAAATGTCTCCCCATTTCCTCTTACAATAAAACATAGAAAATTGCTTTGTCATAAAAGGGGCGGTGCCACGCTCATTTTTTTAAATTTGAAAATTTTCCTATTCATTGTTATAAATCCACTTGGGAGATGAAATACCATTGTTATAAAGCTCTTTTTTTGCAAAGATATAGCTCATTTTATTCGTCCACCACCCTTTTAAAAATCTTTTATATAAAAGTGGGCGTGGTCCTTAACCGATTTCGTTAATTTTTCTTCAAATCATTCCCAATAGTAGAGGCAACCTCTCTGCCGAATTTTGTTACGATAGGCTTAACGATTTTTGATTTATGATTAATAATATTTGTAAAATTGATTTTATCATAAGTGGGCGGTACCACGCCCACGGTAAAATTTTTATCAAGAGTCTCAATATCAGTCCACATGTCAAATTTCAACATTCTTGGTGTATTGTTTATTAAATTATCAGGTTTTTTGTGTTTTCCAAAATTTTATATATATAAAAAGTGGGCGTGATTATGATCCGATTTCGCTCATTTTCAATACCAATCTATTCTGGGTCCAGATAAGCTAGTGTACCAAATTTGGTAAAGATATCTCAATATTTACTCAAGTTATCGTGCTAACGGGCGGACGGACGGACGGACATGGCTCAATGAAATTTTTTTTCGATACTGATGATTTTGGTATATGGAAGTCTACATCTATCTCGATTCCTTTATACCTGTACAACCAACCGTTATCCAATCAAAGTAAATATACTCTGTGTGCAAAGCACGCTGAGTATAAAAAAAGTAGTCATCTAGCCTATTATACCTATGTATCACTATTTAACAAAAACATAAGAAACAATTCGAATTAAATGTTCACTCACTCTCCTTACCTTTTTTTTTAGCAAACTGATTTATTAAATAAATCATTTATATTTGATGATGACTTAAATTTTTCTAAAGTTTCCCTCTATAGACAATCGTGACAGGTCTGGGAGGCGTTCCTGCCCCACTGAAGTCCTTAAGTAATTTTTTATAAGTTTTAATTTAGAAAAATTTCTTTCAGCAGTTGCTGTTGTAACCGGAAGGGTCATAAATAAAAAGCATGCTGTTATTACCTCCGGAAAACTGGATGAAAGACCATTGATTTCTATGATTAATAATTTAATTAGTTCCATTGAGTGAATTTTTGGGATTTCTAATTTTAAACATATTCTAAGAGTATTTAATTGGTCGTAAAGGTTAACTGAGATGTCATTACTGTATTTAGTGGACAATTTTCCCGAAGCGTTTAATAACTCTTACTACTCAGGTTGCGAAGGCTCTGAAATCTTTGCTAAGTTTGCGAAATTAATATATCTAAACTGCAGTAGCAAACATTGACTTTGAAATAAGTTGTAAGGCGCGATAACCTCCGAAGATCTAAAGCCGAGCTTCTCTTCCAATTTGCGTCGTGCTCCTCTTGATTTTCCCTACAAATTGGCCGGACGGGACCTACATGTTTTATTCCGACTCCGAACGGCATCTGCAAGGTAGATGAGCTTTCACTGAGAGCTTTTCATGGCAGAAATACACTCGAAGCGCTTACCAGACACTGCCGAGGGGCGACCCCGCTTAGAAAAATTTTCTTATAATTGAAAAACCTTATTTCTAAAATTTTGATGTTGCTTTGGCCGGGGGTTGAACCCGGGGCATACGGTGTGGTTGGCGGAGCACACTATCATCACACCACGGTGGAATAAGATACGGGTCTGAAATTCTCTCATATTGTGACAACTCGCCAAAAAACCGCTTGGTTATTTTTCTTCTTTTATTTATAAAAACAGTTGACACATTCCACTCTTTTGCGAAATCTTTAGTCTCTTTAAGTAAAGTATTGAAAGAATTTTCATTCCTCAAATCGCAGAGTCTATTCATAAGATTACTTAATAGTATACTAGTTTTTTGTAAGTCATTATTTTCATGCTGTAGAGCTTTAGAAACAGGGTTAAATAGCAGGGTAAATAGTAAAGAAAAAAATGTCACAAGAATTAAGAAATCATAACTCTCTAAAATCTTTATTATATTTTTACATTCTTCACGTTCATATTTTTTATTCGAAGTTGAAGTTAGTTGGTACAAAGTTTTCATGATTAATAAATAATTTTTCTTTACCGCTAATAAAGCGTCGTTCCTTGAAGACCATCTGGTGGGACATACCTTTTTAAGGGTAATTAAATATTTTTCTGATGAATCGTCACTTAACATTGCCCAGCGTTTTATATTAATGCCAAAAAATAGTATATATTAATTCTAGATTATCGACACTTCACGAATATGTTTCGCAGCATCGTTTAAAATTAAATTTAATGCGTGCTCAGCACAATGAACATAATCGGCATTTGGAGCATCATGCTCTTTTATTAGGGTTTGGAACCCTCCATAAACACCTGACATAACATTTGCTCCATCATAACCCTGTCCTCTACATTTATTCAAATCAATTCCATATTCTTTAATCGTATTTAAAATTTCAGTTTTATGGTCTTCAGCACTGCAACCAGATACTGCAGTAAACCCCAAAAAGTACTCACAGATTTTTAATTCTTTAGGCACATTATCATCATTTCTTTGTAATCGTGATATATCTAAAAACTACAGAATGTTGGTAAATTTTTGACAAGTCTTGTGTTGTATCAAGAATTATTAAGAAAGCTCCATTTTTTACAATTTCTGAGATTATATTGTTTCTAAATGCAGTACCAAGCAAACTAGTAATTTCATTTTGAATTGTAGGGCTTAAATAATTTATTTCGCCTTTTGGTTTTAGAAGAAGATCTCATCAGCATCATAATTAGATAGCAAACGTATAAATGCCATAAAATTTCCAGAATTAGAATCATTGCCTCTTAAAGGCAGATTACAAGATGCTAAAGTAATTATAACATTAATTATACGATGCAATACATCTCTCCAGAATGTAATTTTACAATTTATTTCACTTTGCAATAAAGTATTGATGGTATTTCCTTGTAACCAATTATTATAAGATAGGGATGCATTAATATGCTGCTGTGACTTTTCATGGTCAAGTATAGTTTGCGAAAAATGACTTCTAACCGAAACACCGTTCACCAATGCAATAGAGAACGATTTGCTTTGACGATCTGCTAATAACCAACAAAAGTGGCAATACGGTTTGTGTAAAACATTAGAATAACATAAACACGGTCTTGGAATTTGTATGCCTGCCTACTCGAAATATGAATAATAATAGGCTGGAAAAGATCGGTTACTTTGTGAATCTTTTGCAAACAGTCCTTGTAGTTTAAATGGACCCAATTTAAAAATTATTTTTCGTTCGCATTCAGTTGGATTTACACCAAAATTTCCTCTATCTGATGAAATTATATTACAATCTTCAGATATCAAAGAATCGTCGATTTTGGTTTCTTCTATTTCCGGATGGATATCTGATGAAGGATGCACTTCGGTTTCTTCGATTTCAGGATGGACATCTGATGAAAAATGTGCTTCAGGAGAATCTGATAATACAATTGTTAAAAAATAAAAACGAAAGTTTTCATAAATTTCAAAAATAAATGTTAAATAAATTACTCTACATAAGGTTACGATAAGTGAGTGTAAAGACATCCGCACATTCTTCGCGTGCTAGTACAAAGTCACCCATACGTGCAGCGCAGCCCATGCGCAGCTTTACGATGATAATTAAAACTGAAGATCGTAGGGGTGCGAGTTCGACTCCCACTCCCGGGAGAAAAGGCTTTGAAGAGATTTACAAGGTATAATCGAAACAGCTGTCGCCTTGTCCGTCCTGATGTCACGTTGTTTAAATTTTTCCCAAATTATTAAATAAATTATAAAATTAAAAAAATTGCTTCAAATAAATGTTTTCATACATTTAAAAAAAAAAAGCAATATGGGCAATCCCCGATTATTAAAAATCATACAAACAGACAAAATTGGTTAATTCGTTGTAGTTCTATAAATAGAACGAAAACAGCAACAAAAACCAAAGTTTCTTTGAAAACCGCCGTACCAAGCATAGCTTTAACACATAATTGCATACGAAGTATGCAATGTGTAAAAGATTAAAATATGCATAAAGGAGGCAATTGGGAAAGACTTCACAACAGGCATGACGTAGCTGAATGCGTTTACAACCATTTCAACTATCGTAGGGGTGCGAGTTCGACTCCCACTCCCGGGAGAAAAGGCTTTGAAGAGATTTACAAGGTATAATCGAAACAGCTGTCGCCTTGTCCGTCCTGATGTCACGTTGTTTAAATTTTTCCCAAATTATTAAATAAATTATAAAATTAAAAAAATTGCTTCAAATAAATGTTTTCATACATTTAAAAAAAAAAAGCAATATGGGCAATCCCCGATTATTAAAAATCATACAAACAGACAAAATTGGTTAATTCGTTGTAGTTCTATAAATAGAACGAAAACAGCAACAAAAACCAAAGTTTCTTTGAAAACCGCCGTACCAAGCATAGCTTTAACACATAATTGCATACGAAGTATGCAATGTGTAAAAGATTAAAATATGCATAAAGAAGGCAATTGGGAAAGACTTCACAACAGGCATGACGTAGCTGAATGCGTTTACAACCATTTCAACTATCGTAGGAGTGCGAGTTCGACTCCCACTCCCGGGAGAAAAGGCTTTGAAGAGATTTACAAGGTATAATCGAAACAGCTGTAGCCTTGTCCGTCCTGATGTCACGTTGTTTAAATTTTTCCCAAATTATTAAATAAATTATAAAACTGAAGATAATTTATGAACATACGCTTGAAATGGTTTGCTATTCAAAATCATTCGTAACCAATCACTGACCGTAAGTTGAGAAATCAAATTTAGCTTGGATTATCTTTGGAGGTTACTATTTTTTTCGATTGAGTTTCAGACGAAGGTCTGCCATAGTAAAATCATTTAAATAAACAAACCAATATACGTTTGCGAATAATTGTAAATGATTTTACTATGGAAACAAACATCGGAAACTCAATCGCTATCGCAAAAATATTAATAGTAATCCCCCAGGTAGATGAGATAAATGGGTTGGATAGTAACATTTTTACTTAGGAATAATACTTACCTTTGCAATCACTTACAGAAGGTGTCTAAAAAAATTAAGAAATTTTGGGCACTTTTTTTATGACCTCCTGTTTAGTTTTTCTTTTCGTAACTCCGCTGGGATAATCTCTTTCCCTTTCACTCATTGTGTTTTACAAATCTCTACTAACGCCATTTAATGAGGAGAACAAATTGTTTGTATTGTATTACAATGTAATGTACAATTAAATTAAACACTTCAATAAACACAGCTCTCCGTGGTTCGTATGCAGATTAGACGTATTATTTTACGGGGGCATCCCTGTTGAAGTATATGACTGAAACGGGAAGTCCCGCAGCCAACGATAATAACCGATGTAGTGTAGGGTGTTGCCAACTTTTGAACGGGAAAAAACAATTTGTTTGTTTTCAACCTTGTCATTTCAGAAGAAAAATAAAATTGGGAAGTTTTTATTAATTTTTTCAAGCATGTTGGGGGCCCTCGTGGTTTGGGGGCCCCGTATAATTGATACGGCTGATACGGCGGTAGCTACGTCCCTGATTTGATGGCAATCATTGGTATGATGTTGTGTTGAATTTACCATTCTTTGCGCTTTGTTTTTATTGTTTATTTTTTTTTTTTACGACAGTACCCACATCAAGGTGCTTTCACTGTATTACGTTGCAAAAATAATTTTTTCGTAAGCGGAAAAAAAATGAGGTATGTGAATTGACAGGTTGTAAACTTTTTCTTCCGAATCGCAATACAATGATTTTAAGAGCTTTCACATACAGTCGATTTTTATGGAACATAAATATGTATATAGTTATAGCATTATAAGCAAGTCCATATAAGCTTGCGATGTCCACGCGGTATACTCTAATTTGCTGAATAAAAAAGCATGATCAAGATATTATAATTAGTTAAGAAAAATTCTTGACTACCAAGTTTATTCTTGTGAAGTTTGAAGTATAAATGTTTCATTAAAAAACATGGCGTGTGTACAAAGTACCCGTAAAGTTCGATGCGTGCGACTAGAGCTCGCTCAGGGGTTCAAGTGAAACAAATGCAACTTTACTAGAAACAAATAGTTTCGTTGACAGCCGATAACATATCGATGGCTTTTTTATTAATGGCTGGTAACTTTTCGATGATAAATCTATAACATTTTTGTAACAAATCGATGTTTTTGATAACGTCCCGATATATTTTCGATTACTCTTTGATAACATGTCGATAGTATATTGATAAACAATCGATAAATTTTTGATAACAAATCAATAACTCATCGATAGCTCATGTTATCGGTGGCAAAACACCCCGTTTCATTTCCTTTGCTTTGTTCCCACATCATGCTGTATTGTAGTGACTAAACGTATACTTACATTGTCTACTCCCCCATAGAGCATACCAATCCCACACACTATGCCCACATTACATACTACGCCTACACTACACACAATGCCTACTACATTCCGTGATCCCCCATATAACATACCACTTCCAAAAACTACGGTTGTGCTTACATTACGCTAACGCTCACATTATTGTTTCCCCCATACCGTGAGCAAAGGTTTTTATACATCAATATGCGATAAAATTGCAACAGAAACCACGATCGAAACCGCAACTTTAATTGTCACCATGGCAGTAATCGCAACCGTTATCATAATTGCTATCGCAATCGTAGCTGTAATTCATAACTTGGCCTACGCCGACGATATGGTGCTAAATACAGACATTTCGGCCAACATGCGAGAAGTGCTACAAGCCGTTGATAAAGGCGCAACAGTCATCATGCTCAGCCGCAATGCAGCGAAGTGCACAACGCTCCACATACCAGGGAGGGGAAAGGGACCAAAGACAGACGCGGAGTGATAATTCAAACATGCCCGAAATTACCCAGAGATATTATCTTTGAAAGCAACGCAGAAAATGGTTCCAAACACCAAAACAATCCCGAAATGTTACCGAGATAGTTTCGACATCAATCGTAGGTAGTCCTTCAATTATTGCAAAAATAATCCCGAAATAGTCCCAAATTGATTTCTAAATAGTCCAAGACAGAACCCGAAGCTAGTTCCGAAATAGGCCCTCCAAAATCCAGGCAGTGGTCCCGAACCAGTTTGGAGATTATCCGGAAATCATTTTGAAATAATCTCAAAATTATCGAGAGAATTTATTCAGAGATAGTCGCAAAATTATTCGAATTTAGCCACTAAATTTTCCCAACATGGTGGCTTTTCTTTCTAAAGAATCTAAATCGGCAACTATTGGGCAACACGAATTTTAAAAAACGAGCCGGACCCGTGCGCATCTTGCGCAACCAATATAAAAGTCTCTTATCAAATATTAACAAAAATCAGCTGTTCTATCAATCAATTAAAACTTACAGCTTACAGCTTGCGCTGCCATCTAGCGTATGATAGCAATTGCCGGCAATGCAGTGCAAACATTCAAAATAGTGTCATAGTACAAATAGATTTCTTTGTGTGCTCACAATCGTTTATTTTTAACAAATTATATTAATAAAATATAACTAAACAAAAGAACTATAGCCCGAATCTCCATCTTTACAACCAAAACTTTATTTATAGATTTGGATTCCAAATAAGAGTGAAAAAGGGACCCGTACAAAAAACAGCAATTAGAAATAATATTTATGATGATATGTCGTCGCCCTCTTGTATTTGTTGAGATTTTGTTGATTAATGAACTTCTTAAATTATCTTTAAAGGCCTCAGTTCAGTGCTGATTAAATTGAAATTCACCAAGCCAAAGGGGGTACAGTCAGTGTGGTTAAACACTGCGTATGAGTAATTAAATTATTTCATATGGCGCCAACTGTGGTCATGTGTGTGTGTGCGTGTGTGTGTGTGCGGGTTATTGCTGTAGTAACAATTCGTTGTAATTTTGTATGAATTATTATAACAATTAAAATTAACAACAAAGTAATTTAATTAATTGTGTCCATTCACGTACGTATATAAATTCATATCCAATCTAATATATATTATAAATGGGAAAGTTTGGATGTTAAGATGTTTGGATGTTTAGATGTTTGGATGTTTGGATGTTTGGATGTTTGGATGTTTGTCCAGACGTTTGTCTTTGTGACTCAATAACGCAAGAACGGCTGGACCGATTTGGATGAAATTTTGCACACATATAGCCAATAGTCTAGAAGGATCTACTAGCTATATATTTTTCAAAAGGGGCGTGGTCCCCGCCCCCTAGGAACAGTTATAATTTAATTATTATATTTTTTCGTCTTTGCGACTGAATCACGCCAGAATGGCTACACGGATTTTGATGAAATTTGGGACACAGACAGTAGTCTACTAGCGAAATTTTTTTCGAACATGGAAAGAGGGGTGGGGGTCCCACGACCCTTCGAGAAATTATTTTTCATAATTTTTACACATTATAACTTTACGTATACTGGCCTTCACCAATATCACAGACTCAAGGGGTCAAATAAGTCGAGGGCTTACAAAGTAAGCAGTGACACCCTCCGCCCGCCCCCCTTTATCTCCCCCTCTGGTGTAAAATCCATAAATTTTTATAGCTCAATCTAAATTTTCTCCTAAATCAATAGTTTTTGGTATCTGGTACATACAGAATATATATTATAAATGGGAAAGTTTGGATGTTAAGATGTTTGGATGTTTAGATGTTTGGATGTTTGGATGTTTGGATGTTTGTCCAGACGTTTGTCTTTGTGACTCAATAACGCAAGAACGGCTGGACCGATTTGGATGAAATTTTGCACACATATAGCCAATAGTCTAGAAGGATCTACTAGCTATATATTTTTCAAAAGGGGCGTGGTCCCCGCCCCCTAGGAACAGTTATAATTTAATTATTATATTTTTTCGTCTTTGCGACTGAATCACGCCAGAATGGCTACACGGATTTTGATGAAATTTGGGACACAGACAGTAGTCTACTAGCGAAATTTTTTTCGAACATGGAAAGAGGGGTGGGGGTCCCACGACCCTTCGAGAAATTATTTTTCATAATTTTTACACATTATAACTTTACGTATACTGGCCTTCACCAATATCACAGACTCAAGGGGTCAAATAAGTCGAGGGCTTACAAAGTAAGCAGTGACACCCTCCGCCCGCCCCCCTTTATCTCCCCCTCTGGTGTAAAATCCATAAATTTTTATAGCTCAATCTAAATTTTCTCCTAAATCAATAGTTTTTGGTATCTGGTACATACAGAACGAGATCTAGACAATTTTGGAGGAACGATCAGTGGTCCTCTCCTCTACTCCCGCCATCCGCCCTCTATCAATTGTTTTTATTAGCACGCTTTTATTAGCTTTACCTGTATGTTTCTATCTAACTTTTTATTCGCTCCAATGCGCCTGCTGCCTTATTAACATGGTTTTATAATTAGCTTCACCTTATTTGTAATCCCGTAAGGGTCATATCGAGACCCTTCCGGGATCATTTCTGGATGGTTTTCGGGATCGGTCCGGGATTACGCCGGGGTAATTTCGGGACTTTTTCGGGACTATTTCGGGATCATTTTGGGACCCTTCCGGGATCATTTCTGTATAGTTTACGGGATCCGTCCGGGATCCCGTCGGGGTTATTTTGGAACAGTTTCGGGACTATTTCGCGATCATTTGGGGATCCTTCCGGCATCATTTCTGGATGGTTCTCGGGATCCGTCCGCGATCCCGTCGGGGTACTTTCGGGATCATTTGCGTACCTTCGAGAGATAAATTCTTGATGGTTGCCGGGATCATTACGGGACTTTTTCAGGGTTATTTTGGGTCCCTTTAGGCATCATTTCTGGATGGTCTTCGGGATTTGTCCGGCATCCCGTCGGGGTCATTTCGGGACTTTTTCGCGACTAATACGGGATCATTTGTGGACCCTTTCGGCATCATTTCTGGATGGTTTTCGGGATCCGTGCGGGATCTCGTCGGGGTCATATGGGGACTTTTTCGGGATCATTTGAGGGCTCTTCCGGCATCATTTCTGGATGGTTTTCGGGATCCGTCCGGGATATTGTCGGGGTCATTTGGGGACTTTTTCGGGATCATTTGGGGGCTCTCCCGGCATCATTTCTGGATGGTTTTCGGGATCCGTCCGGGATCTCGTCGGGGTCATTTGGGGACTTTTTCGGGATCATTTTGGGGCTCATCCGGCATCATTTCTGGATGGTTTTCGGGATCCGTCCGGGATCCCGTCGGGGTCATTTCGGGACTTTTTCGCGACTAATACGGGATCATTTGGGAACCCTTTCGGCATCATTTCTGGATGGTTTTCGGGATCCGTCCGGGATCCCGTCGGGGTCATTTCGGGACTTTTTCGCGACTAATACGGGATCATTTGGGAACCCTTTCGGATTCATTTCTGGATGGTTTTCGGGATCCGTCCGGGATCCCATTAGGGTAATTTCGGGACTATTAGGGGATCATTTGGGAACCTTTCCGGCATCATTTCTGGATAATTTTCGGGATCCGTCCGGGATGCCGACGAGGTCATTTCGGGACTATTTCGGGATCATTTGGGATACCTACCGGCATCATTTCTGGATGGTTTTTGGGATTCGTCCGGGATCCCGTCGTGGTCCTTTCGGGACTTTTTTTCGACTAATACGGGATCATTTGCGGACCCTTTCGGCATCATTTCTGGATAGTTGTCGGGATCCCGTCACGGTCATTTCGGGACTATTAGGGGATCATTTGTGGACCTTTCCAGCATCATTTCTGTATTGTTTTCGGAATCATTTCGGGATCCCGTCAGGGTCATTTTGGGACTTTTTTGGGGCTAATACGGGATCATTTGGGGATCCTCTATGGGTCGTTTCGTGACTTTTCCTGTTTTATTTCGGGATCATTTGGGGACCCTTCCGGCATAATTTCTTGATGGTTTGCCGGATCCATCAGGGTCATTTCGGGACCCTTTTGGGATCATTTGGGGACCCTTCCGAGATCATTTCTGGATCCGTCCGGGATGCCGTAGGAGCCATTTCGGGATTTTTTGTTACTTTTCCGGGATAGTTTTTGGACCCTTCCGGGATAATTTCTGGATCTGTGCGGGATCCCATCTGGGTCATTTCCGGACTATTTCGGGATCATTTTGGGATCCTTCCGGAATCATTTCTGTATGGTTTTCGCGATCCGTCGTTGATTCCCTCGGAGCCATTTCGGAACCTTTTCTGGAGTATGTCGGGGTCATTTGGGGACTTTTTCGGGATCATTTGGGGCTCTTCCGGCATCATTTCTGGATGGTTTTCGGGATCCGTCCGGGATCCCGTCGGGGTCATTTCGGGACTTTTTCTCGACTAATACGGGATCATTTGCGGACCCTTTCGGCATAATTTCTGGATAGTTGTCGGGATCCGTTCGGGATCCCGTCACGGTCATTTCGGAACTATTAGGGGATCATTTGAGGACCTTTCCGGCATCATTTCTGGATAGTTTTTGGAATCCTTTCGGGATCCCGTCAGGGTCATTGGGATCATTTAAGGATGGCTTTCAGGATTCGACCGGGAACCCGTCAGGGTAATTTCTGGACTTTTCCGAGACTATTTCGGGATCATTTTGGGACCTTCCCAAGATCATTTCTGGATGGATTTCGGGATTTGTCCGGAATGCCCTCAGGGTCATTTTGGGACTATTAGGTGAGCATTTGAGGACCGTTCCGGCATCACTTCTGGATGGTTTTCGGTATCCGTTCAGATTCCCGTCGGAATAATTGCGGGACTTTTTCGGGATCATTGGGGTCCCTTCCAAAATCATTTCTGGATGGTTTTTGGGATTCGTCCGGCATCCCGTCGGGGTCATTTCGGGACTTTTTCTCGACTAATACGGGATCATTTGCGGGCCCTTTCGGTATCATTTCTGGATAGTTTTCGGTATCCGTTCGGGATCCCGTCAGGGTCTTTTCGGAACTATTGGGATATCATTTGAGGACCTTTCCGGCATCATTTCTGGTTAGTTTTCGGGATCTTTTCCGGGTCCCATCAGGGTCATTTAGGGACTTTTTCGGCATCATTTAAGATTGGTTTTCAGGATTCGTCCGGTATCCGTCAGGGTAATTTCTGGACTTTTCCCAGACTATTTCGGGATAATTTTGGGACCCTCCCAAGATCATTTCTGGATGGATTTCGGGATCTGTCCGGGATGCCGTCAGGGTCATTTTGGGACTATTAGGTGATCATTTGAGGACCTTTTCGGCATCACTTCTGGATGGTTTTCGGTATCCGCTCAGGATCCCGTCGGAATTATTGCGGGACTTTTTCGGGATCATTTGGTGTCCCTTCCGGCATCATTTCTGGCTGATTTTTGGGATTCGTCCGGCATCCCGTCGGGTTCATTTCGGGACTTTTTCTCGACTAATACGGGATCATTTGCGGGCCCTTTCGGCATCATTTCTAGATAGTTGTCGGGATCCGTTCGGGATCCCGTCAGGGTCTTTTCGGAACTATTAGGTGATCATTTGAGGACATTTCCGGCATCATTTCTGGATAGTTTTCGGGATCCTTTCGGGGTCCAGTCAGGGTCATTTCGGGACTTTTTCGGGATCATTTAGAGATGGCTTTCAGGATTCGTCCGGGAACCCGTCAGGGTAATTTCTGAACTTTTCCGAGGCTATTTCGGGATAATTTTGGGACCTTCTCAAGATCATTTCTGGATGGATTTTGGGATCAGTCCGGGATGCCGTCAGGGTCATTTTGGTATTAGGTGATCATTTGAGGACCTTTCCGGCATCACTTCTGGATGGTTATCGGTATCCGATCAGGATCCCCTCGGAATCATTGCGGGACTTTTTCGGGATCATTTGGGGTACCTCCCAAGATCATTTCCGGATGGATTTCGGGATCTGTCCGGGATCCCGTCAGGGTCATTTAGGGGTGCGTTCGAGATCCCGCCAGGGTCATTTCGGGACTTCTTCGGGAATATATCGGGATCATTTCTGGATGGTTTATGCGATCCGTCCATGACCCCTTAGGGTCATTTCGGGACTATTAGGTGATCATTTGAGGACCTTTCCGGCGTCACTTCTGGATCATTTGGGATTCCTTCCGGCATCATTTCTGGATGGTTTTCGGGATTTGTTCGGGATCCCGTCGGGGTTATTTCGGGACCTTTTCGGGGCTAATACGGGATCATTTGGGGATCCTCTAGGGGTCGTTTCGTGACTTTTTCTGTATTATTTCGGTATCATTTTGGGACCCTTTCGGCATAATTTCTTGATGGTTTGCCAGATCCATCAGGGTCATTTCGGGACCATTTTGGGATCATTTGGGGACCCTTCCGAGATCATTTCTGGATCCGTCCGGGATGCCGTAGGAGCCATTTCGGGATTTTTTGTTACTTTTCCGGGATAGTTTTTGCACCCTTCCGGGATCATTTCTGGATCTGTGCGGGATCCCATCTGGGTCAATTCCGGACTATTTCGGGATCATTTTGGAATCCTTCCGGAATCTTTTCTGTATGGTTTTCGCGATCCATCGTGGATCCCCTCGGAGCCATTTCGGAACTTTTTCTGGAGTTAGTCGGGATAATTTAGGGACCCTTCCTGGATATTTTTTGGATGGTTTCTGAGATCCGTCCGGGAGCCCGTCAGGGTAATTTCGGAACTTTTTCGGGACTATTTCGGGATCAATTTGGTACCCTTCAGGCATCATTTCTGTGTGGTTATCTGGATAAGTCTAGAATCGTGTCGTTGTCATTTCGGGTTTTTTTGGGACTACTTCGGGAACTTTTGGAAACACTTCCGGGGCGTTTCTGGATGGTTTTCGGGATCCGTCCGCGATAGCGTCGGGGTCATTTCGTGGCTTTTTCTGGATAATTTCGTTATCATTTTGGGATCCTATCAGGTTATCAGCTCATAAAGTTCTTTTTTTTACTCAATTACAAAAATAAAATGCATTAGACAGAAAAAAAATTTTAAACAGATAACTTTATAAGCAGGCTAACGTGAATAGCCCACATATTTCATTTTCTCCTTGCGGACGGGGCCGCGGGTAAAGGCTAGTATTTACATAAAGAACAGAAATTAACCATGATCTGTAAGGCTTATATACACTTAAGACTGTTTCCAAGAAACTTGCATTGTAATGCGCAATAAGTATTGAAAATATTTTCAAAGTAGTTCTACTTAATTTAAAATATAAATTTATAAACAAAATTACATGGAGTTTAGGTAATATTATTAGGTATATGTCATATCGGCTTATCAATGAAGGCTCACTTGAATGCAAAAAATGTTTACACAATCAACGATTTTTTAAATTACTGAATTATCAGAAGGGCTGCGACGAAATTACCTATTATTTTGAAAATAGTAGTTATATAACGTCATTTATTTATGTTAACAGCAATCGAAATTTTATGCAGAATGCAATTGTAAAACTAATTTCTCAGAAACGCAAACACATAAGTTGCTGAAGTTTTGCATAATTGTAGATGAATGTTGCCACTATCGACCAGTAATTTGCTCACGGCGACTTTATTGAAGCATTCGAATATAGTATTGATTGTTTATTAACAATAAATATTTTCATATTCTTGACACTTGAAAAAAAAAAATTTATAAATTTAATTAATGTCAAAATAAGCGGAAAACTTTCCCCTAGAATTCTTTCAATTCACAATTGATGGAATGAAAATATATTTAGCATAATTTTGTTGAATTCGGTAAAAAATAAATATATTGAATTTATCATCGAGGAGTGTTTGTGAACCCTGTTCATGATTCAAGAGGTTTGCTCGGTGGAGAAATTTTTTGACAATTGCAGCCATTTTGCTCGCAAATCCAATTGACATTCCTTAAATGTGTTGTTTCTTTGCGATTTTTCGAAAAATATTTGTAGTAGAAATAGAAAGCAATTAGTTTACAAATACCGTATAAGTACTGAACTGCATAATTCCTTAGAACAATTTTTGTAATTTTATGATGAACTTATTTACTATTCCATGATCTATGTGTCGCTGAACATAGGTAATTTTATGAACAGTACGGGCACCAAGGAATCGTGCATTTTCGTAAACCTATGAACATACGAAACCTAAACCAATTCAAAATTCATCGTTCAACGTCAAAAACTGGACTATTAAATCGATTCACTTAAAAATGTCATTAGTAAGTAATGGAGATGACACAACGAAACGTACACATTGAGCATGTTAACTTATTCATTCCGTATGTTCGGAACATTCGTCTGCTTTTAAGAATTTGTGGAATCGGTTTATATTTGGAATATTATGAGAATACTTATTTGATATATTCGGACCTCGTGAGGTAGTATAAAACGCACGTGTTCCAAATAGTCTAAATTAACGGTGCATCTGGAACACATCCACGAATACTTAACGGAAAAGAGCTTTCCGAAATTTCAGAAGAAAAAGGTGAATACTCCCTGTGTAGCAGGACTTAACAATAGTTTAACTCTTCTGTCAATGTCGAGGCCGGAATATAAATTTCTAAGGCAATAAGCCATTTTCTTTTATTTTTTTGTCAGTTAATTTTGGCTGCTGAGTAGAGTATTACGCCATGTCGGCTACCTGTTCAAAATCTTCCTATCTCAAAATATTTTTCATAATTTCCCATTTCAGAATTTGTTACAAAAGCGCCCTATATTAGAATGAGATTGAAGAACGCCTTATCTCAGAATGCTTTTCATTAACTTGCTCTTGTATCAGAATGCATTGAACTTATGCTCAGAGAGCGAGTTTTGAAACAAACTTTGGGATAGTGTATTTTTGAATAAAATTCTAACATACGGTATTCTTCAAACAAATTCTGAAAGAGTGACCAAACCCACATAACTCTTTATCAATTCACAAAATATTAACCAGCAAATGAATTATTTCCCCCAAAACATGTTGGAATTTACAAATTTATTATCACTACTAATAAACTACTAAAGGTACTTTTCTACTACAATTTTTGCTGAAGGTGATTGAATTATTTCCCGTTTTTCTTAATTCGTAAAAGCAACCCGTCCAGATTTTTAAATTTGGGAATGTCAAGGCTTTGCCATCATTGGAGAACAAACCTATAGTAATTGAATCATGACCCTCTTTTTATTTGAGTGACGAATAAATTATTTTTTTTGTTCTTCGAATAATAAATAAATACGAAATGAAACAATTGTTGTTTTTCTAGTCTAAGTGCTGTGACTGTCAAACATTCGTCATTTTATAAAAGCTGGAATTCGTCAGTACATACTTCTACCTGAGATAGCAACGTTGGTATACTACGAAGCTTAAGTCATAGTGGTAGTTATGCCTACTACTAAGCTCTTTAACACTAAATCGGCGGAAATATTTAATAATTTCCAATATCTATTTCAAATATCAAAAGTTTTGAAACTTGTGTTTTTTTTTGCCTATTGAGAATATTTTCATATACTACAACCAGTGTGTACAAACATACTTAAATCATGGAAACATCAATAATATGAACGTAATAGTTAAGCACGACGTTAATACCTCCCCTTGCGGGTTATGGGGTTAGAATATACCCGCGGTAGGTATGCCTGTCGTAAGAGGCGACTAAAATACCAAATAGATTCAATAGGTTGTGTAGCGTAACCTCTCCAAGGGGTTGCCAGCGCAATACATAGCTTCTCCAAACCCAATTGTCAACCTCACCTATCCGTGGCGAATCCTGTTTCATTAACAACCGAGGCTCTGGCGACCCCGAACCCCCGAACGGTATGGCCTAGAAGGTCGAATGTGGTCATAACAAATCATTCCCGAGATGGTCGGGCTTGGTACGGGAACGTACCGGATCTGCATCCGGCAAAGGACCATCAACATCGATAACACTCCCCAAGGCCTTCGGGGAGTGTCCTTATCGCTACAACAACGATCTTGCTTATGGAAGCCAACACCAAAGATACCAAAATGATGAATCTCTTTAATTAAATCCGGTAAGGTCCATCGATATTCACCTAGTAGTTTATGTGAAAAAAAGCACTAAAACTACCATACTTTACTCCGGAAAAATGCAAAAAACAACACATTTTCGGGAACAGTCTTGGTGAAAAATTTTCAGACAGAATGAATGACAGAACAAAAAAGAATTAGAGCGAGACAATTGGCGGCTTTCTTCACCAGGTTATTCCACCATGGGTCAGCTATCTTCAGCTTATGATAGAAAGAGATACAGGATGAGACCACGATAGTTACTTTAAAAATCAGGTGATCCGTTCCATTAGTTATTTTGACGTCTGTGCCGAAGATATCACATTTTTCTTATTTATAATACTACAATGTTCCTAAAGCACACACGTCATTGGTTTGACGTCATTGGCATAGATACCAAACGAATTGTTTTCCTTGTCCATATGATCAAGGACATGCAACTTTTATCTTATAAGAATGACTATTTACCTTATGCTATGTAATTTGCTAAATCATTGCGGCAATTAAGTTAAGGAAATTAAATGTTAAACACACACACATATGTACTGACATGTACTCGTATTCGTGCGCTCGCCACATGCCATTCATATTTATTATTTAGGCGAAAACTTCTATCTTAAATCAGTCAAGGTTCAATTAATGTCAAACAACTTTTTATTTTACTATGTAGTAGTACCAAATTCTTGGCTAACTTTACTAATTATTCTCTCACAGAAGCCGTACTGCCGATAAAGTAATTAACTCGATTAATTTAAGCAGGTTAAATATATTGGATTAAGTTCTTAAGGTTTTTTACTTCCTTTATATTCGGTAGGTTGAATGTTTGTCCGCTTTCCATACAAACCTTGCAATCGATTTTTAAGTAAATTCTCATTGAGCTACAAACGTGAAACTTTACACATCGGTTAGAAAGCCGTGACAATGCAACAAAAGGAAAAAAATCCGTTAGGCGACGCACGGATCGAAATAATTAGATAAGAATTTGAAAATTTTCAAACCAGCTTTTAAGTAACTTCTCGATGAGCTAGGGGCTTGAAATTTCAAACTTAAAGCACTTTTATATTTTTACTTCTTATAAATATTTTTGCAATTTCTATGTCAAAATTTAAAAATGAAAGTTTAGCAAGAATATGTCTTTATATAAGGAGACATATTTCACTGATTTTGTCCATTTATATAAAGGAAGTGCTTAAAATTTTTTATTATATTTTTTTTAATTTTTTTTTTATTTAATTTATCTTATGTAATCGTATATGTATTAACTTCCGAGAAATATGATATGTACAAACATATGTAGAGCTTCGAGCATCGTTCAGCAACTGGGCACAGTGGGACAAGAAAAACTCTTAAAAATAAAAAATGGCGCGAGTGCCATGTACTTGTGAAATTCGATGTGTAAACATGCAGGTGTAGGTATGTCTGGGAAAAAAATTGTTTAAGTAAACTAGAGCTCGCCCAAGTTAACCTATTACCGTTGAAGTTAGCCTATAACAGAAATAACTTTACCGGAAAACAATATTTCCGGAGTTTGGGTTACTGTCGATAACAGCGGCGATTTATATTTCTGGCATGAAAATCTTCTAAGCATAAAGCAAATTGGAAAAGAAGCTCGGCCTAAATTTTTTCAGAGGTATGTCGTGCCTTGTATTTAATTTTTTTTTTTAATGTGTTTATTCAGAAACACGGAATTCTCTGATCAACTTGTGTGGTTAGCTGAGGCAGGTAGAAGTTAGTAATTTTCGTCGGTTGGCCTTTTTTGTGTATTTGTTTTGGTTCGTTTGCTGCTTTGTGTTTATTTGTTGATGCACATTGTTGTTGTAAACAAGCTTTAAAAGTTCAAACATTGTGTCAGGAATAGTCTATTCGTTTATTATTCCACCGTCGAATGTATTCTGTTTTAGATTTCGAGTACGTCCACGTGACTTTGGTACGATGGTTGGACTTCAGGTTTTTTATGTTGTAATCTCTAATGTGTTCTCTGAACCTCGTCGTCCTGTTTGCCCTATGTAACCATGTTAGTATTGGCAGGGAAGCTTGTATTTCCGAAAACATAGAGATATACTTTCGATAACAAATAGTTATCTCGTCGACTAAGAATCGATTTAACTAAATTTAATAAAATTAAATTTTTTTAATAATTTGGGAAAAATTTAAACAACGTGACATCAGGACAGACAAGGCGACAGCTGTTTCGATTATACCTTGTAAATCTCTTCAAAGCCTTTTCTCCCGGGAGTGGGATTTGAACCTGCACTCCTACGATGGTTGAAGTGTTACAAACGCATTCAGCCACGTAATTCCATAGTTGTTGTAAAATTTATCCCAATTGCCTTCCTTGCATATTTTATTCTTTTGAACAGTACATACTTTGTATGTAATCATGTGTTAAAGTTATGCTTGTTGTTGGCGGTTTCATAGAAACTGATCGTCCTGATGTCACGTTGTTTAAATTTTTCCCAAACTTTTAAATAAATTATTAAATAAAAATTGCTGCAAATGAATGTTTTCATACATTTAAAAGCAATGAGTGCAATCCCCGCTTAATTCATAGAAAATTTAATTTAATTATGATTTATTTCATGTAATATTGCTTTATTTTTTCATTTTATTTAATTTAGTTTTTTAAGTTAATTTTATTTTATTTATAAAGTTTTATTTAATTTAATTTTGTCCTACAAAATTATTAGTTCATATAAATCTAACCAAATAATGTACGAAGATGTTACAACCAACAAAAGCGTATAAATTAACCAATATCAACTTACACCTCATTGCCGAACCACGTGCTTTGTTTTTGTAATCACTTTTTGTACCAGTAATAAAATCACACATTCGCTCATGTTTGCTCTGGCGCTTTAAGGCCCGAACACATAAGATTTTAGATGCAGCATCGTGTGTTGACAGCTGAGTAGATTGCACGTGTTTGTATAGACAGCGCCAAATATTTGTCTTATCTGTTTCCGCACGATGCTACAACAAAAATCTTATGTGTTCGGGCCTATATTTGCGTTTAGTTACTATACTCTCACTCTTTATTGCTCCATGCAGCATTCCAATACCACGCAATACGCCTAACACATTCTTTAGTACTCTATACAGCACATATACAAGTACGACACCATATAGCACACCACTTACAAATACTACGCTTACACTTACACTTATACCTTACGCTTACGTTCAGAATTCCCCCATACTGTGACCAAAGATGCTTACACATTAAGAAAAAAAGAATAAACAAGAACAGCAAACAAATTTTTAATTTTTTCGCACAGTCTTCGTCGTATTAGAACGAATTGTCAGGACTAATAAAATGTCTTTCCACTTAACTAACTACTTACCTAACTTTTAATTTACCCTTAGTGCTTAAATTTGTCTTAGCTTTAAAAAGCGCAAAAACGAGTTTTCAAGTTTATTAATTTTAACTTTGAAAATACCGTTGGCAGAATTTGTCAATGAATTTGCTTATGTTTCAACTATGCAAAACGACGCCTGCTCTTTGTTAAAGTGATACAAGGGGCGGTTGATAAGCAATGTAATACACGTAAGAGTGCAATAAATTTATAGAGTACTAGCAACCCGGACCTTGTTTCACACAGGTTGCATTGTTTAAAAATAGTAATTTGTTGTTGCTTTTTGAATTAATGGTTCAATTAAAAAATAAAGGCAATTCATAAATTAAGTCCAAAGCGAAGTTAAATATATATCCATACATATTAACTGTTCACATTCAGTTAGTTTTTATTTTCTTTCTTATAAAATTTCATTGTATACTATGTTTGCAGCTTTTCCATCAGGACCCAAAACATATAAATTATCTTTGTTTGTTACACGGGATAGAGCTACATATAATTGCCCATGTGTGAAACATTGAGCTCTTAGGTCCAAGCCGGCTACCTTAAGTATTTGTCCTTGTTCCTTTCCTTTTCTTTCACTTTCTGTCCTTTCGTTCGGTCCTGTCTTCTCCCTTCCTTTCCACCCTGTAATTTCCTCTCCTTTTATTTAATAAGTAACCTCCTTTCCGTTCCTTTCCTATCTTTTACTTCCCTTCCCTTTCTTTTCTTTTATTTGTCCTTTCAAAAAAGTTCACCGAAAAATTATACCAAATAATATAGAAAATCGCACTGTATGGTACTTACCTTTGCAATAATATTGAGCAAAAAATATTGATAAAAAAGCTCACTTTTCTTATGATTTTAAATTATATAAAATAAATTATTAGCACAGCTTAAACAACTTACGTACAAATTTTAATAACAAAATTCGTGAAACCCAACTGCTCTTTCTAAAATAACTCCTTTAGGGCTGCCATAAAAACATTAAAAATGAGTACTCATTTAATTTGTCTTAACGATCAGCATACAAATTAGCGTAAAAAATATATTGAAAAATTAAATCTCCTTAGTGCACAAATATTAGCATATACATACATGCAAAAATACCAAAAATTAAACTTTTGTTTAAGAATTTTAAGAAATGTTCAATATTTTTAACGACAGTATTTTTCCAGAGATGTGCGCATTCCTAACCATTTATGTCGCATTACCTTGGCAACACGCATAAATATGTATGTACATACATATGTTAAGCTGATATGATATGAAAATACATACATATATCCATACATATAAATGTACTCCCGAAGTGCTATGTATGTATGTACGTATGTGACGCATAATGTCTCACTAAAACCAATTTGCGCGCACAGTTGACAGCGAACAACCACACGCACGCATTTTTTGGTAAAAATGTTACTTTTGTTTCAACAATTTTGTTGATACAAGAAAGGAATCAAGAATTTTTTTGATGCAGAACGAAGATATATATTTCAAAGTTTTACTGCAAAATAGAAATTTTCAAATCCATCCATCCGTTTATGAGTTATAGCTGTGTAAAAAAAATGCTGTGATTTTATACTACATTTTGGCAATTTACAACGCCCCTATAATATATGCCTTCAAATGATATAGAAAATATCCATCTCACGTAGCTAAGCTTTCAAATGAAAAAACCCGTTTTAAAATCGGAGCATTCCGTGTGAAGTGATGTACGTACAACGACATTTAGAGACTTTATTTTATAATATTTTTTATAGATATTTCAATGCGCTTTAATGTCTTAGTAACCCAACTAATTAAATCTTATTTCCATAATTTCAATGCGTTCCGGGTACAGAAAAACGAGGATAGTATGGAGGTATAGATACGACATATTTTGCCAATCAATAGAGATATTTCCCACTAAATTTTTTGGGCTATCCCTTTAAGATATGTTGACATCTGCCAGATGAGTGCAATTTTAGTAGAGCCGTTTTAACTTTTTATACAATATGCCCGTGAAATCATGCAAATCGCGGGTGTATTCGGGGAAAGAACATGCACTGGAAAAATCTTAGAAACACAGCCATTGAGGGCAAAGTGCCAACGACCCAACCTCATCAGCCTCCCACGTAGTAGTAAAATATTAAAAAAACCAACAAAATTTTAATTTCCCGCTTCCCCTTCTTCGTAAGCGATACTAGCATCACTAAGCCGATACTAAGCAGCCACTCGGATGTACGTAAAGAAATCAATCATCATTTACACCTACATACAAGGCAGCGGAGAGATACTCCCAAACGCATGTCATCATCAGCCGAAGTAGCACTAACATATATATACGCATATGGCTACAAACTACAAATATACATGCTGGTAACCAAGCATGAAGTTCAAGAAATTACTAGATCTTAGGAGAAATGGGTGAACGAGGAAACCGAGAGTGTAAAAGCAGCGCATGCTGAGGCATGACTAATCAATTTTGATAAGTGTTATTGTGAAGTAATCTCCAAGTAGTCTAATAAAGAACATTTTGCATTATTGAATATTGGTGTTATTTATTCAACAGTTTAGCGATTCGAACGTTAGCAGAAAGTTTGGAATAATCGGAATTCGCCAAAATTCGTTACAGTACATATATGTGCTTGTGTTATAACTACCTCGTACTTACCGTGAGGATTTCCTCTTAAAGCCTTTCTTGTCTTTTTGCGTATATATTCTTTTGCCCCCAGTTTTTTTGCATCACTGGCTGCAGTTGAGTTGATGCAATTACCGACACAACACTTTTGGTAAATAAACACAAACTTAGTATGTATACAAGTCTGTATGCAATTTACAAACAATTAGATAACTTATATATATGCACGTTTTTGTATGAGATTCTTCGAATGTTCAAACAAAGCGTATATTCACGCGCGTCTATAATTTAGTATAGAAGATAGTTGGGAGTCGGTGAGGGTAGATCAAAACGTAGTGCTTTGAAAGTTAAATGTATTAAAAAAGAGAAAACTTACAAAATCACGTATACTTTGTGCTCAGTCAGAGTTTGCAAGGCCTCCTTACCTAAATTGACGAGTTTGTATGATACTCCTTTTGATAGAAAAATGAACAGCTCGTCCTCTCTTTGTCCTAGGCAGGCAATCTGGTGTTGCCTAAACTATATTATTTTCCCGCTCTGTATCAATCAAATCAAATCACGGTAACCACATCAAACATATACCTTGTTATACTCGAACTAATTTTATAGAATTTCGGAAATTTTCGTTAGCTAACCGACAACATAGCACACCGCTAACACGCCGATAACATGCTGATATCGGTTGTTATGAATGACCAAGTAATTGAATTTAAAATCCGACAAACCTCCGTTAAAGAGTCGATATCGGTTGTTATCGATAAAAAAGCGCTATAATGCCGGTATTAAACTTTCAAACATTTTTAGAAATTCAATAGTAGTTTCTTTAACAGAAATCATTGTTGGTTCCTAATATGTTCAAGTTTACACTAGGTTTTCCCCAAAGTCTCTGCGTGCGTATTGACTAATAAGGAGCTCATTGCCTCGTGTTTACAAGCGTAAAGGATTGACGGACTTCGATAACGGACTTCAATAACATTTTAAAGGAGATGCAGCTGTATATTCAATTCTTAGACCATTTATCAAAAACAATTCAGAAAAATTTCAGAATCGCTTCCCTTTTATTTAAGTAATGATTTATGGACAACTGCAGAATCATTTCCAGACTATTTCCGGATTGATTCGAAACAATTTCAGGATCACTTTGGAACTATTTTAGTTATAGTTTCGGGAAAACTTTAGAATAATAATAATAATTTCGATAGGATCGTTTCAGGATAACTTGAAGAAACAATGTATATTCCGTCATCCCTTGTCAAATTTGGTTTCGAGACAAACCGGATTCGGCGCTGCGCCATCATGAGCGTCGATTTTCGTTCTGATATATTGTTGTCGTTTGTCTTGTATTTGTAGTGCGTAGGTACATAAGCAGGTATTGTCAAAATGGATGTTTGTGTATATTTATGTATATGTGCTGTGTGTTCATTCAGAACCGAGGGTGGTTTTTATTGATCGATCCTGACTGAGGCAGGAAAAAGTCAGTAATTCTTGTCGTTTGAGCTGCTTTGATGCGTTTATTGTTTTGTATTTTTTTCGTTGTTGTGCGTTTGTCTGATGTACATGTGTGATTACTTTGTTTCTTGTAAACAAGTTTTAAAGGCTCAAATATTGTTTGAGAAATTGTGTTTATCTATTCGTTTATTATTATTCTACCGTCTGTTTTCTGTTTGTAGATTTTCATGTTTTCGAGCACTTTCAGACGTCGGCCTTTTGCTTGTATGTGAAGGACCATGTCTGTTTTATTGATGTTTGCTGGGAAACATTCTTTTTCGCCCATATGATTCTCGAAGCTGGACTCCGGTATAATGTTTGGATTCCATGTTTTTTTGTTCTACGACATTTCATTTCCATCTTCCATTAAGCAAATCTAACAACAAACTCATTTGTAGTCGAGACTTTGATTAACGAACCATTTTATTTACTTGTAAAATCTTTAAAAGCAATTTATTCCGCGAAGTCATTAGCACTTTTGCCAGCAAAAACAATTTGCTTACATTCCATGAAATAGAACTATTTTAGTTGAGGAACTAACCAACTATCGTAAAAATCAAAATGTCAAAGTTCGACAATTGTTATGAATGATAGCAAATATGGCTATGCGAGTGGTGGAAGCGCAAGAAAAGTTTGTAAATAATTTTTTACTACCACCCGGCGTGAAATTGATAAATGGCGAATTGTGCGAATGTGGTTTTATGAAGAAAAAGTGAAGAACAAAAAAAAAATTAATACTTTTCCTTGTCAACGGAAGTTCTATTGTTTCATTACACGCTTCTTACTTAAGCATTTTTTAACTTTAAGGCTACGGCACAAACAAATTTTTCATATAGATGCGTTAAACACAAGCTTATGCATTCCAGTAACATCACCATAATCAACCAAGATGTTGCCTTTATAAATATGAAGGAACTTCAGACTTGGTAATTGAAGTTTATTGATACTAGTATAACTAAGCTGATACTAATCAGCCACTCGTATGTGCGTAAACAAATCAATCGTCATTTATACACATATGCAATTACAAGGCAACGAGATACTCGCAAACATATGTAATCATCAGCCGAAGTAGTACTCACGCATACACCCGCATATGGCTATAAGAGAGACATAAACTACAAATAGGTATACATGTATATAGCTAACAACCAAGCAAGTGATACAATTGTTCTGGAATACAGTTTCGCGAAATGACTACACCTTATGAGAAATGGACGAACGAGAAAACTGAGAGTATAAAAGCAGCGCAAGCTGAAAAGTCAGTAATCAGGTTTGATTTAAGCACGCTATTGGTTGCGAAGTATAACTGTTATTTTGAAGTACTTTCACAGTAGTCTAATAAAGACTTTTTATTGAATATTGCTTTATTGAATATTGGAGTTATTTATTGAACAGTTTAGCGATTCGAACGTTAACAGAAGGCTTGGAATAATTCCACCTGCAAAGTGTGCCAGCACTCTTAGCCAAAGCAAATGTCAAATTCTTCTTCTTATGCTTTGCTTGCAACAAAAGTTACAAGTTGGCTACTTTTTCATGTTATATGACACCAGTGTCCCTCATCTAGTGTTCTCCATAAAAATACGTGCAATCTACTCATAATGCATACGATTGAGTTAAACGCATCTAAATGAAAAACTGCCTATGTGACGGGGACTTAACTCTCTCGGTTTTATTTATTTTGCTTCAAAGATTAGTATACACACCTGAAGATGCCGAGCAAACTTGGCATTTCCTTTATCACTTCATTCTCTTTGAAGCAGCGTCACTTTCCTTCAAGGTAAACAAATCCGACTCAAAAATGTGTCAATAGAAATCTTGCCAAAAATAACATATAAGGAATGAGAAGGCGCGGAGGTAGGAACGAATATACTCAATAAGAGAAATGGAACAGTTGTGCTCAAATCGAGTTGCAAATTCCACTCATAAAAAATTATAAATCATAAAAATTCATGATTTTATAAATTTTCCGTTTTTATTGCAGAAAAATGTATTTACCTACACGCAAATATTCCACAGCGTGAGCAAGACAAAAATACTGGTGAGTATTAAATTTAGCTAAGATAGCTGACATTTTATAGCTGTGCATATAGATTTATGTTCTTTTAGTATTAAACTGTTAAGTTGTTTACGCATACATTTCTGAGTATAGAATCCGAATTCAGTGTTTAAAGAAGTAGACAAAATTTTATATCAAAACCAGGGACCCAATCTGTTATTCCTTTTTTAATAAAATTTCCTCAGTGAAAATGAAACGAACCTCAAGCAAATATCTCAATTGGATAAATTTTGATAGCGAAAAACAGCTGAAATTTAACTATGGAACAGTATAAGTATAATACTGTGGCGAATATTAGCATCACTATGATGTTAATAAATAATCACAACAACAAAGAAAAAGCAGCCACACTTATGTACAAGGCAACAAAGAATTTTCCATATACATAATCAGCAGCTCGAAGTGAAGAGATTATTTCACATACACATATGTAGTCAGCAAACAAGAGTAGAAGCTGTTACTCACATATATAGCTAAATAACCAAGCATGAGATACAACTGTTCTAGAAGGCATGTTCGTGTAACGTCTATACCTTACGAGAAATAGGTGAACGAGTCTAATTGAGAGTATAAAAGCGGTGCGGTGGAGCGATAATCAATCAGTTTGATTTAAAAACGATATTTGTAAAGTATAATTTTTATTGTTAAGTACTACTCTCAAAGTAGTCTAAATAAAGACCACTTTGCAACACTGAATATTGGAGTTAATTATTCGACAGTTCAGCGATTCGAACGTTAGCAGGAGGTGCATAGTAATCGGAATCCCCCAAAATTCGTTTCAACCCTATGAGAGTTGGTTGTGGTTTTTGTAGTATCAGTTATAAAAATTTTGACGTGACCCTAAAAATTTCAAATCCAGATATTTAGAGGAATCGTTTGGTAAAAAAATCATTTCATTTGGATGACCCATTTCCCAGTTATGGGGCCGGACTTTTATTCCGCCCTTAAAAAATAAAAGTTCGGCTTTAACTTTTATTTTTGGAATTATGCAATAAAAGTCCAGATTTTACCTTTCATTTGTGGATTTTTTTTTTTTAATAAATTCGAGAAATGAAAAGGATACATGCATGATTCGTCATGAAAATGCTATGGGTATCCCTAGGACCCCATAACTTTCACCTTGGACAATTTTTGACCCGAAACTTTTCCACTACAAAAAACAATAATAATAATATGTTGTGACGAATATTAGCATCACTATGTGATACTAGCACTACCAAACTAATACTAAGCAGACACTCTTATGTACGTAAACAAATCAATCATCATTTAAACACATATATACAAGGCAACGGAGAGATACTCACAAAAACATATAATCATCAGCCGAAGTAGTACTCACATATACTCATGCATATGGCTATAAACTACAAATATACATGTATATGGCTGGTAACCAAGCATGAAGTTCACGAAATTATTTGACCTTATGAGAAATGGGTGAACGAGGAAACCGAGAGTACAAAAGCAGCGCAAGCTGAGGCATGACTTATCAGTTTGATTTAAACACGCAATTTGTTGTGAAGTATAAGTGTTATTGTGAAATACCAGAAAATAGTCTCATAAATACCATTTTCCATTACTGAATATTGGAGTTATTTATTCGACAATTTAGCGATGTGAACGGTTGCAGAAGGTTGGAAATAAGCGGAGTTTCTCTAAATTCGTTACAATATATTAAAATGATTCCTTGATCACTACTCACATGAATTGGCCGACATAACGTTTGGGGTCATGAAAAACCAGGAAAACCTACAGCAGCTAACAGGAAAGAAGCAAATTTTTTATCAAGTTTTTCCAAGACTTTGCCAACCATCTCAAAAACGCTTTCGAAAAAATTCTAAAATTCGAGAAAATTTCGAACTTTCTATATAAACTGCACGCTCAGGAGATGCAATTTTGCAGCCCAATAAATTTTATAAATATAATAAAGTTAGCTGTGGTAAACATTTTAGTTACATTTAGAGCAACAAAATGCATCTTTTTTAAACATCGGTATTTTAACAAAATCTTTTGTGAGGTTTGTAATTAGAACTATGAAAACTATTCTCAAAAACTTTTTCTTCGAAACTCGAGAAAGTTTTACTTAAATTTCGTACTTTTTATTTGGAGACTTCTAATTTCTGAGTATGTAGTTTTGTAGCCCAATCAATTATAGTCTAGCAAAGTATCAGATATAGATCTCTCAAAAGTCGCATTGACTTTTTAAAATTTTTTTCGGTAGGATGTTTTAGATTTTCCTACATACAAAGTGTGAACCATTTTTTTGTATATTGAAGAAAATTGAAACACCCTTCGGAAAAAGAAATTGTCAAAAATCAATGCGAATTTTGAGAGACCTATAACTGATACCTTGTTAGAATAAACTTGTTTGGGCTACAAGACTGTATACTCCAAAGAAAGAATTCAGGAAGCTCCGAATCCGAAGCAGGAGGCCGTAATTTTCTAAAATTTCCTCGAATTTCAGAATTTTTTTCGAAAAAGTTTTGAAATTGATTTGCATAGTTTTAGTTACTAACTTCATAAACTTCCTAAAATACCGGAAAAAAATTTGAATGTAGTTAACGAAAATTGATACACTGTTATTTTTCTGTTCGCTGCTGTAAATGCGTATGCGACTCCATGGCGTATACGTAACAATCATTTTCTGGCTGGCTTCACTGTATTCATGATTGAGTATACTGAGTTCCATAGTATCTTTAACTGTTCTAAAATTGGTGTTCGAGTGAAGGCTTTAAATTTTTTTCTCTTAAATTAGGTGAACCACACCCATTGTCTAAAATTTTACTACATTTGTACAGTTATACTGAACAATAGCAATTTTACAACACATCGACTCGTAATTGTGCTGTATTTTTCGCATAGGTTAGGTGAGGTAAGGTTAAGGGAGAGTAAACGCGAATTTCCCACACACCAATTCGGAGTAATTTTTATCCATTGTGAGTGCCCCCAGTAAGTGCCGGACATTCGTCTAACCAAATAACTTCCTTGTGTTCCTTAAAGAACCAATTGCTTTTTCTAATGAATTTAAGTAGGAGCGAAAGATCCACACCCGCAAACTATGTCAGACAGTCGCCAAACCGTGCGCTCAGAATTTGAGTCGTCTTATCTGCAGTCTTCTACATGGGCAGAGAAAAGGACGAATCGACGCCAACACCTACGCCAACACCTCCTCATCCTGACAACCTGTACAACAAAAGAAGGAGATTTTTGGTTTGTGCCACCGAGGGAGCATCTGTGCAATAGCCAATGATTTGTAATCGCACCCGTAGATACTCCCACTACAGATTTTTTTAGCTTGAGAAGGAAGCTATCCAAACATGGCCCGGTTGAACCGCAGCGAGCTCATTGTCGTAAACTCATCTTCGTCGATTTTCCTCAGGAGATAACCCATTTCGGAACTTTTCCTGGCCATCGATCAAAACACAGAAAAGATAGACATTTAGGTGTCTTGCGTTGTATTCGTATGCCTTTAAAGTAGCCTGGCTGTTGAAAAAGATGGTTCCAGTTACGTCTGGGACCGCACTATCCTGGGGAAGTCTGGATGCTCTCTATATGGCATAAACCTTCACTTAGAAGATACTGCATGGGTGTCAGGAAGTCGGTATGATTGATTTACCTGCAGGTGCTTTTAGTATGTCCCATTTTCAAGCCGTCTGTGTAGGTTGTAATGTCTCTACAACTGTTGTCTAGACCTTCCACCCATTCCTCCCTTGAATGATGTCTTATACTCTGCACCTGAAAACCAAAAACCGCTGTTACATGGTCTGTGTCGGACGTTGTGAATCCTGTTGTCGTGTGATATAATATCGTCGCGTGCCTGTATTGGAATGATTACCACATGTTTCTCTTAGTCTTAGAACCCCTTTCGCGCTCAATCCCTGTAAGAAGACTTGCAAGTGAGTTCCATATATTAGTATCGGTCGGATGACTGTGTTGTACATGTCATGGATTATATGCGGTGACATTTTCCAGTTCCACCCGAATGCTGTTTTGCAGGCGTAGTATTCTGAGAGCTTTCTTTGATCTCACGTCAAGGGTTCTTTTCCAGCTTAATTGGGAGTGAAGTAATATGCCAAGATATTTGGTTTCAGACGAGTCACTTATCGCTGTACTGTTTAGCCTCGTTAAATTAAAGGAGAGGATTTTTGATTTTCTTTTGAACAGGACAAGTTCCGTTTTTGTTTGTTTACTACCAGCACGTTTTGCCCTGCTAATTCGAATTTCCGCATAGTGGTCGCTTATGGTTGGCAGGGACTTTCTTGTGATCAGAATCACTAAGTCGTCCTCGTTACTTTGATTTAAAATAATATATTAGAGTATAATTATATTAGGAAGTTAATTTTTTTTTTTTAATAATGGCTTTTTTTTCTTTTTTCAAAGACGAAAACTTCGCAAATTATTATTTGTTTTTGCCTCCACAAGTTTATCGCATAATAAATAAAAGTCATTATATTCCACCCGGCACATTTATAATTGCAAAAAATATATATAAAGCGTACGGCTTAATGAACCTACTAACTTTTTATACCTCTCATGAAAACGAAATGCATACCGAATTGATCAGGTTCACAATCTGGTTTGATTTAGCCATGCCCGTCTGTCTCTCTGTACCCTCAATTTTTGAGATATCTTGATGAAATTTTGTCCGCGGGTATATTTTGATGTCTGATTAGACATTTGTCGGAACCGACCTCAAAGGACTACGGGCGAAACAACCAATTTTTCAGAAACGAGTTTTTTTTTAATTTCTGCTCCCTTTTAACAGCTAGAACCTTCAAATTTCACCAAATGCTTACGTATATAGCATATATTGTTGTCTAAAAAAATCGAGGAGATCGGTCGTATATATAGCATATATCCCCTACAACAGATTGTTCAGATAAGAAACTTTTCGCAATTTCTGTCCCATTTTAACAGATAGAACCTTGAAATTTCATCATATGCTTTCGTATATAGCATATATTGTTGTCTAAAAAAATCGAGGAGATCGGTCGTATATATAGCATATATCCCCTACAACAGATTGTTCAGATAAGAAACTTTTCGCAATTTCTGTCCCATTTTAACAGATAGAACCTTGAAATTTCATCATATGCTTTCGTATATAGCATATATTGTTGTCTAAAAAAATCGAGGAGATCGGTCGTATATATAGCATATGTCCCCTACAACCGATTGTTCAGATAAGAAACTTTTCGTAATTTCTGGCCCATTTCAACAGTTAGCAACTTCAAATTTCACCAAATGCTTACGTATATAGTATTATTGATGTCTGAAAAAAATCATACAGATCGGTCGTATATATGGTATGTATCCCATACAACCGATTCTTCAGATAAGAAACTTTTCGTAATTTCTGCCCCATTTTAAGAGCCAGAAACTTCAAATTTCACCAAATGCTTACGTATATATGTAGCATATATTGATGTCTGAAAAAATTATAGAGATCGGTGGTATATATAGTATATACTCCATATAAACTGTCATTTCTGCCCTTTTTAACGGCTAGAAGCTTCATATTTCATCAAATCCTTACGTTTACGTCACATATTGTTCAGATAAGTGATTCATGGTTATAGCTATCTTTTCCAGATCACAAGAAACGTGATACTTTGTATCTTCACACATAGTACCAAACTATTTTCTATTTTATATTTACCGAACATATCATTTAAGTATGTACAGCTGTTCTCTGTATATTACATAACTTATGCAGCCGATTGGTCGGATATTTCTAATGGAATACGATTATTGCTCAGCTCCATTCATGAAAGGTATGAAGTCTTTGACACATCCGAAGACAGTCCCGTCCTTACTTGTTACTTGTTGTTACTACGAAAAGTTTAAATTTTTGTTTCACAACACAAAAAACATTCTCAAGCGTTAATTACAAATACAACGTTTAAGCTTTGCTAACGAATTGCTGGCTTCTTCATAATAACGAACATCGACCTTACTTTCGCTTTGAAATTTGTTGCTTTAATTTACGCACGTATAATTTAACTTTAGCTATAAGCATGAGCACGCAATAATTTTCATAAATAAGTGGTAAAAATAACAACAATAAACAGACTCATCTCGTAAGGCAGCGCGTACTAATGCACATGGGTTGCGTTTCGTGAAGGTCACACAAAAAGAAAGTTACAAACACTTAAACTAACATTAAATTACAATATAGTTTAATATATAAAAATATAATTTATGTGGGAGTCTCAAGGAAATTTTGTGGTGGTGGTAAATAATTTACATTCAATGAATATAGATAATGTGTTTATTTAGCTTTTCCCCATGTTTGATAATAAAAATTACGATAATAATAATAATAATAAACCCAACGGATTAATACCCTCCAAAGTCCGCCCAACCGACACGAGGGGCGCATCCGCATGACGCACGGATTTGTTTTTGTTTTTGTCGAGTTGTTGATAGGCGGAGGTTTGTTAAGCGTCGAGATCTAAAATTGCTCAGCTGCAGAATAAAAATCATCAGTTGAGTATTATATACATATCAGTAGAAAATTATACATATAGTAAATTGTTAAACAAGTTAACGATTTAGCATATAAAGATTTTTATTTTTATTTTGTTACGAGTTAAGATAGGATAGGACAATTTTCCTTATAGTAAAAAGTGAATCCGTTATATCAAATGAATTCGAGTGAGAGTTAAAATCATAACACAAACACCGGAAAGGTTCATTTAATTCGAAATTAGTTCTGCACTGCCTCAAAAGAAGAGGTTTGTAATGCCTTGGCGCTCGTGATGGGACACTGAAGTTTACTTCGTTCAAAAGAAAGGGGCTAGAAATTAGTCCGTTCAGTAGTTTAGCCATAATTAATACGCCTAGCATTTCTCTACGGCTAGCGAGAGTTGGAAGATTGATAAGCTTTAACCGACTAGTATAAGGTGGAAGATTATATGCAGAGTCCCAATGAAAATTCCTTAAAGAAAAAAGTAAAAATTGCTTCTGTATTGACTCAAGCCTATCTGCATGAACTTGATATTACGGATTCCAGACTACTGATCCATATTCTAGAATCGGTCTAACCAATGTGATAAAAAGGGCTTTGGTTACATAAGGGTCACTATATTCTTTAGACCATCTCTTCACGAATGATAGAACACATCTACCCTTATTGGCAGTAGTCATAATATGAAGGTTGAAACTAAGTTTAGCATCCATCGTGACTCCCAAGTCAACAAACTAATTTACTGATGCAAGACAAAAATTATCAATTACGTAAAAGGCTGCTGGCAAAGATCTCCGAGGGAGGCACATGAACTTACATTTAATGATGTTCAGTGGCATTGAATTCGCGTTGCACCAAGCAACTAAGCATTTCAAATCCGCTTGAAGCAATGGACGTTCTTCAATAGACGCATAAGACCTCAAAAGTTTTACATCATCAGCATACATTAAAATTTTGGAATATTTTATTATGGTACAGATATCATAAATAAATAGCAAGAACAGAATTGGACCGAGATGACTGCCCTGTGGGACGCCAGAGGGAGCATTAATGACCTATGAAAGAGTATTTTTAAAAATTACTTGTTGCGTTCTACCGTAGAGATACGAAGATATCCACTGAGTGAGACGTGGTTTGTCAAATGCTTTACTGAAATCAGTGTAAATAACATCGGTGTGAAGATTTTCTCTAAATCCATTAGAAACATGCGTTGTGAATTCAAGTAGGTTGGTAATAGTAGATTTGCCTTTACAGAATCCATGTTGAGAGTCTGCAATCAATGCAGAAATGGAAAATGTTAGCTGATTAGTAACAATGGCTTCAAACACCTTTGGGATGGCAGACAATTTTGCAATTGGGAATTAGGTGAGGACCGTATTATAAGATTCCTTCAAAGAAGTTAAATATGTAAGAACCTCTTCTGGAGATATTGATGGAATATTAATTGCGTTAAGTGAGTTAAGTTGATATGGGTATTCACTAAACAAAGAAATTAATTCAGCGGAATAGTTAGATTTGAAAAATTGTGCAAATAAGTTAGCAATATCTTGATCGTCGCTAGAGAAATCATCACGGTATTTCATACCAGAAGGAAAGCCTTTAACCCTACGTTTAGAGTTCACGAAATTATAGAAAGCTTTCGGATTGTAAGTCATTTTCTTTTTCATCGCATAGAGATAAGTATTGTAACACTTTTTATTTAATTCAAAATATTTATTACGCGATATAGAGTACTTCAAGTAGTCGGAGTGTGAACCGTCTTCTTGTACAGCTTGAAGGAACGCGATTTTTTGTTTTTTAAAGATTTCAGTTCTTTGGTGTACCATATATGGACTAGTACAGTGAAAACACGTTTACGCTTAGGTACATGTCTTTCCAGAATAGCGTGAATGATGGCGTTGAAGTCAGAAACGTTTTTGTCAATATCTGCACCGTATTTGGGCCAAACTATTGTAGATAAAATTTGGTTGAGTTTATTAAAATTAGCCTTCGCGAATTCGAATCTAAAACTAGAGTTGTTTTCTGTGGTAATGCAACTCCGAGAACTTTCTTCCAATTCGTAAACTATTTCCAGCGAAGAATGGTAAGGGTCCTCAGGAACAGTAAGAGGTTCACTCCTCCAAAGAATGGATTTTGATGTATCATCAACAAATACCAGATCAAGTACCCTCCCGGACATGTTTGGAACTATATTTATCTGTCTTAGGCAAAGTTCAGTTATTTCAGCTAAAAAGTCGATGCTGGAGAATTTTGAAGAAACCGGTACAATACCATGGTCGGATGTGGTCCCTGATACGTGCGGAAGATTAAAGTCACCCAAGACAATTATCGGGTCAGTAGGCTTCAACATTGAACTGATATATTTCAGTAACGAAATATGGTTCATATACGCCGAGGGATCTGAAGATGGTGGGATATAGCAAATGACAATATAGGTAAAATCTATTCCCGGCTGGGTTCTAATGCACTTAAATTCCGTAGCTTCAATAAGAGGTAAATTTACCTCAGAGGAAGGTATAGAAGAATGTACCGCGAGCAAAACTCCACCTCCAACTCTGTTCAACCGGTCATTTCTATATATTTGGTAATAATTGCAAAGAATCTCCGAATTAAAAATATGCGGCTTTAACCAAGTTTCAGTAAAAGCGATGATATTGTAATTACAGTTAAATAATCTCAAGTATAGTTCAGTTAATTTTGTGTTTAGGCCTCTTACATTTTGATAAAATATATTAAGGACAGGTTTAATATTTACTTTTTTGCAGCATTATTGTTATGAGGAACGGTAGCAAGATTACGAATAGTAAAGTTGCGTCTATGCTCGAATTCACGCACAAAGGCTCCGGGTGGCCAAAATGAATTATTCAAAATTGTTTCAAAATGTTGCGCTGATACGTCAATCCTAAATGACGAAATGTCTCTAGGATAATTAAAATTAAATTTACGAATAGACACATTTTCAGATTTAAGTTTACTTATGGTGTACGACTTCAGATCCTCTTCTGTGGTGTCTCTCTCGAATCTGGACACGAAAATCGACAGTAATCAATCTACTAGCTGGCGGTTCAGATTCCGCAGAGGGGTTTTGGGGAACCTGGTTCCTTTTTGTGGAGGGTACAGAAGATACAGTAAAAAAAAAATTTTTTTTTTCTAAACTAAAAAATAAAAAAATAAATGTGCGAAATAAGGCGCGATAAACTTCGAAGAGGTTTTTGGTCGAGCTTCTCTTCCAATTTGCGCATTGCTCCTTTTAATTTTTCCTACAAATTGGCGGCACTCCGAACGATATCTTCAAGGCAGATGAGTTTTCACTGAGAAGCCTTTCGTGGCTTAAATACACTCGAAGTGCTTGCCAAATCACTGCCGAGTGGCGACCTCGTTCAGAAAAACTTTCTTCTAATTGCACAAATTTGTTTTTTGTATAAAATGTTATGCTGCTTGAAAAAAAAAATTTTAAAAGTCAAATTTTAACAAAAAATGGAATATCTTTACAGTATATAAATAAATTATGTCAAAATTCAACTGCAGTAATGATATGATACAACAAAATACAAAAATGAAGGAAAATTTCAAATGGGGCGTGGCTTCGCCCTTTTTCACTTAATTTTTCTAGAATACTTTTAATGCCATAAGTCAAACAAAAATTTACCAATCCTTCTGAAAAACGGTAGGGGCATAGATTCTATAACGGTAACTGTTTTCTGTGAAAATGGGCGAAATCGATTGAAGCCACCCCCAGTTTTTATACACAGTCGACCGTCTGTCCTTCCGCTCGACCGTCAACACGATAACTTGAGCAAAAATCGATATATCTTTACTAAACTTAGTTCACGTACTTATCTGAACTCACTTTATCTTTATATAAAAAAATGGCCGAAATCCGACTATGACCACGCCCAAAAAAAATGAAAAAAATGCCCTAATTCTATACCAAATATGAAAAAAGGGATGAAACATGGTAATTGGATTGGTTTATTGACACAAAATTTAACTTTAGAAAAAACTTTGTAAAATGGTTGTCACACCTACCATATTAAGTAGAATATAATTAAAAAGCTCTCCAGGGCGAAATCAAAAGCCCTTGGAATCATGGCAGGAATACTGTTCGTTGTATTACATATATAAATAAATTAGCGGTACCCGACAGCTGATGTTCTGGGTCACCCTGGTCCACATTTTGGTCGATATCTCGAAAACGCATTCACATATACAACTAAGGGCCACCCCCTTTTAAAACCCTCATTATTACCTTTAATTTGATACCCATATCGTACAAACACGTTATAGAGTCACCCCTGGTCACCTTTATGGCAATATCTCGAAAAGGCGTCCACCTATACAACTATGGTCCACTCCCTTTTAAAATACTCTTTATTAGCTTCCATTTGATACCCATGTTATACAAACACATTCCGGGGTTACCCTATGTTCATTTTCCTATATGGTGATTTTGCCTTATTTTGTCTCCAAAGCTCCCAGCGGAGTATGTGATGTTCGGTTACACCCGAACTTAGCCTTCCTTAATTGTTTTAACTTTTATTTATTTATTTAATATTAATGCCTCGCAACGGCTTTTTTGTTTTTCGAGCTCCTCAAAGTTGCGGCATTGCTCTATTTGTAGCTAATTTCAAAAGTTTTGCATTAATTGACACAATAAAAACTTCAAATTAATACAACATGTCGAGCATCGTTGAGCAACTGGTATAACTTTTTTTTCAGAACCTCGCACTTTTGTGTGCAAACCTCTTTCTCTTTCCCGATACGTTCGCCTCTATATAGTTTTGAATAATTGTTGATTTTTTTCTTTTTTGGTAATTACTTTGATTGCTTGTAGTTGGTCGGGCAACTTTAGATATTTATCAATGTCACAGCAAAACAAATTAAATAAAATGTAAACAGTCAGCACTGGCACTTAATTTACCGAATAACTGCTTTTTGCAGCACAAGTTTTAAATTTCCTTAAATTTTTGAGTTGTTAATTCAGGTAAATTTTCAAAGATCAGTGTGCCCGAAAATCTAGGTCCTTTTGTTTGCAGTCCTGGATATCGAAAAAAGACAGCGACGAATCTATTTCCTATTCTTCTTAATCCTGATAGCTGTCACAGTTGGTCGCCACAAATGTCAATTGTTTTCGTAACTCTTAATAGAGATTGAATTTTGTATTTTTTAACCGCTACGGTAAGGTTTACTTTTTAATGTTAATTGAAAAATGATTTTTAAATTTTTTTTTCAAAAAAATGCACATTTGTTGTTTTGGCTTTGCAAAATTTGACATATGTGACCCGGCCTATGAAAAGGTGGCTTATGAATCAAACAAGAAATTGCGAGAAACAGCTGTTAAAGATAAACAATGCATTATTTCAGTTTCTTAGTAGATTTTCTTTTGCATTATGAACAGTCATGCCCATAAGGCAAAGCACAAACCAGTTTCTGACCGATATTTTGCCTCCATTGCCATCAAAAAAAATGCTATCAAAAAAATCTGAGGATGCTTCACCAGCCACCAAGGTGGCATCGAAGGAATCAAAGGCTTCATCGTCTTTCATGCTCTTCTTTCTCTACGTTTTTAGTACACTTCTAAGCAAGTTAGGACTTTCTAGTTTTCACCACGTGAAAGAGTGTCTCAAAAACTATCGAAACCAGAAAAAAAGTGGAAATTTTTTTTGAGTCTTAAGCCACCTTTTCATAGACCGGGTCACATATATAATATTTCGTTAAAACAAAAATGGCACATTCGTGACTTTGGCATTGTACCGACGATAAATTATTTCTAATTGTACGGGTTCCTTTTTCGCTCTTATTTGGAATCCAAATCTATAAATAAAGTTTTGGTTGTAAAGATGGAGATTCGGGCTATTAGCGAGCTTTGGGCAATTTTGGTCATAGTGCTTTTGCTTAGCTATATTTTATTTAAATAATTTGTTAAAAATAAACGATTGTGGGCACACAAAGGAATCTATTTGTACTATGTCATTATTGTGAATATTTGCACTGCATTACCGGCAGTTGCTCCCATACGCCAGATGGCAGCCTGTAAGTTTTTATTGATTGATAGAAAAGCTGATTTCGGTTGATATTTGATAAGAGACTTTTATATTGGTTGCGCAAGATGCGCACGGGTTCGGCTCGTCTGTTGAAATACAGTTACTCTCTAATGTTTTCGCTGTAATTTTTTTGATATGGTCTTATGGCCATTTGAAGTGGTTTTAAAGTCAATTGCCCTTTTAAAGTTATAAGCAAATTTGTTCTCTTTTTTCTGATGGTCCCTAGCCAGTTATTGCTCCCGTACGTTCTGGAAAATAGCAACATTTAAGTACTCCCGAATAACTTGAGGTCGCCTGAGCACCGCCTGCTAAATAAACATAGCCGCTGCTGCGGTGTTAAGTTGGGTGGTAGGAGCTATACATTGGCGTTTGTGTGGCGCTACACAGCCTTTTGAGTCCCGCACATTGATTTCCTTGAATATTGCTGTATCCGGCGCTGAACATTCGAGCGATAAAAAAAGTTTCCTAAAAATGTGGAAATTATAACCTGCTCCGTTTACCACACCGAAGATCCTCGGTTCAAGACTCATGCTAATAACACCAAAAATTTGGAAATAAGTTTTTTCAATGAGAAAAATTTGCTATGTGAAATTGATATCTCTCATTGAATTGAAATTTTCCTCAATATAAAGAAAAGGCTTTAAGGAAATGTTTTCCTCATTTCATGTAAGTGTTTTTTGTTTTAGTGAACCATTGATGATATACGACGCTTTTTCTAAAATCCTTCTAGCAAGCGCAATGCGCCTCTTTGGTCTCCCCAAACATTCCTTTTCCAGTTTAATTAGCAATCGAGAATTATCTTGAGATATTTGAATCAGAGAATAGTTAAGTTTCGACATGTTTAAATAGGATTTTTTTTTTCGTCAACATACAAACTGCGTTTTTGTATGATTTAGCCCCAGCCGCTTTTACCTTTGGTCAAATTATTTAGTCGTCAGCGTAGTTTATTACGCTCCTTTGAAATTTTACAGGGTTTCGTTGACAACCACTGTCGATAGGACAGGCGACAGTCTCGCTACTAAAGTTCAATCAATTCCTGCAAACATAAAATCAATTCCTGCAAATATCAGGCATGCTTAACCAACGAACCGATATCATTTCGTTACGATAATTAACGTTAATAAACGAAACAAAGTCATTTCGTTTCGTTTATTAACGTTAAGAACGTCAAATTAACGAAATGATTTTGTTTCGTTTTCTGCCATATCAAAACGAAATCAAATCGTTTATGTTGATTAATAATTTCAAACTATGCTGGCAAAGCTGATTGATGGCGGAGTCATTAAAGGTGAAAGCATTAGCCAAGCTGATTGCAACTTTTCTCATGAATTTTGACAGTACGAACATTTCTCAGAGTATTTTTGACATTACCATCAACGAATTACACAAACAATTTACATGGAGTTTGTGTGTATGTCCGCTCGCTGTTACCACCTTACGGCTTCACCGTGGCTATAGCATTGCCAGCACAATTCAAACATAAAGTATCACGTTTTTGTTAACGTTTTTAACGTTAATAATATTTCGAAGTGTTTCAACGGAAACGGTGGAAATTTTTGATAAACGATTAGCTTAACGTTAAGGTCCATCCCTGGCAAATATAGAATCTTGAGTTACTTTTCGTATCATATATCCTCAGTTTGAAAGGTACTTAAAACACCCTCAATATCGAGGAAGCCCGCCAGGTTGTACTCCTTGCAGTGGAGAGATTTCTATAGAACACTAACGTAAATACGCATTTGGTATATAAATAAGCTTTTGCATCAAATTCCAATGAAGACATAATTAAATATATTGTTACGAATATTAGCAAAACTAAGGAGTGCTGCCATTTCCAGGCCGATGCTAAGCAGTGACGTGAATTCACATCAATAATTCAATCATTATGTATCTACATAAGCAAATCAATAATTGCGTCTACACATATGTACACATTCCGACGAGCAACATTTACATACAAGGCAGCGAGAGATGAGATGTCACACACAGATGAATTTACTTATACGCTTATGTGTGTGCGGGAGACTGTAAACTACAAACTCACATATGTACATCTGAGAAGCGCTAAAAAGTAGACAATTGTAAACAAGTAGAAACTATATTAGAACTATACACACACGAATATAGTTGGTAAGTTCTGGAAATGGAAGAGCCTAGAAGTATGCAGCGTAAACTATAAAAGCGGGGCAGGCGAGTAAGAAGTAATTCAGTTTGAGTTGAGCTATCAATCTGTTTGATTAAGCACGCGATCTGGCGGCCAATAGTAGTTTCATTTGAGTTATCAATCAGTTTGGTTATTAAGCCAGCGAGTAGCAAAGTATAAGTGTTATTGTGAAGTACTAAAATAAAGGCCATTTTTCCATTATTCAATATTGGAGTTATTTATTCAACAGTTTAGTGATTCGAACTTAGCAAAAGGGCAAATAAGAGGATTTGCAGTAAATTCGTTACAACTGGTGTCAGAAGAGGAATTGTTGAATAAATTCCAGAAGACAACAAGGACATGGCAAAGTTCAGTGAATTGAAGATCCAGCAATTAAAGAAGGAGTTGGAGAGCCGTGGATTGAATACAAGCGGCGTTAAACTGGAACTTCAGGCACGGCTACGAGAGGCAATGGAAACAGAAGGAATTGATGTGGAAGAGTATGACTTTCATCTTGATGGCGAGGAAATAACAAAAATGGAAGAAACACCGCAGACAATGACGAACACAGACCTGAACATGATATTGGCTGCAATATCGGCACAAATGTCCGAAATGTCATCACAAATATCCACCAACATGTCATCTCAACTGGAATCGCAAAAGACAGATATTACATCCAAGATGGAAACTCAGCTGGAATCGCAGGAGAACCCAATAACAGCAAAGATTGAAGCACAAGAAACACGTATTTCAGAAATGTCGACCAAATTTCTTCACAACTGGAATCGCAGGAAACCCGTATAACGTCAAAGATGGAAGAACAAGAGGAGCGCTTATCATTGCAGGAGGCACAAATGTCTTCACAGTTAGAAGCACAGGAAGCAAGGGTAACATCAAAGCTGGAAGCGCAGGATGCAAAAATCGCTCAATTTCAGGCAGAAGTCGATGATTTGAAGGGTCGTATGGAGCAGTTACAAATTAATCCAAAGATAAAAACACCATCCTTTGAGGGTTCTGTTCCTTTCCAGGTCTTTAAGCTACAGTTTGAGAAGACCGCAGCAGTGAACAACTGGAATGCGGAAGATAAAGTTGCTGCACTGTTCGTGGCATTGAAAGGGCCTGCAGCGGAAATCTTACAGACGATTCCAGAGTACGAACGGAACAGTTATGAAACATTGATGGCTGCTGTAGAACGACGCTACGGAAGCGAACACAGGAAACAGATATTTCAAATAGAATTGCAAAACCGCTACCAAAAAGCTAACGAGACTTTGCAGGAGTTTGCTTCGGACATTGAAAGATTGGCTCATCTTGCAAATGCGGATGCACCTGTGGAATACACGGAAAGAGTGAAGATTCAGAGCTTTATAAATGGCATACGGGACGTCGAAACGAAGCGAGCCATATACGCAAACCCAAAGCCAACATTCGCAGAAACGGTGTCACAAGCCCTGATTCAGGAAACAGCGTCGCTTCTGTGTAAGCCAGTTTTCAAAGCACGCCGTGTGGAAGTAGAAAGGCCAGAGTGGGTAGACGCAATATTGGAGGCGCTGAAAGGATCGCAAAAGCGGAGTGAAAAAGTTATCAAATGCTTCAAATGCGGGAAGTCCGGTCACATTGCACGTCATTGCGATCTTGGCCTTAATAGATCCAACAATGTGGGTGGGCGTAAACGCAAAGCTGGAGGAGATGAGCAAGAGCGAGTAAGAGGTAGAGAGCTAGATCCAGCTATTGAATGCCCTGTGATATCTGTGTCGCAAATTGGTAGAAAATCGAGCAGTCTTACCGTCAGAGGGAATGTGGATGGCAAGGAACGAATACTGACTGTAGACACGGGCGCATCTCATTCCTTGATCCGATCTGACTTGGTCAACAGGAGAGTAAAACCGTTACCTGGAGCAAAGTTGCGTACGGTCACTGGCGAGTATAACCAAGTTCAGGGAGAAGTGATATGTGAAGTATTGATTGGGAAGGTCATGGTTCTACACAAATTTGTTGTGGCGGAGATTGTTGATGAAGTTATATTGGGAGTGGATTTCTTGGTTGACCATGGCATCAAGATCGATATGCAGAGAAGGGTGATGCGTTATGAGAACCAAGATGTGCCACTTAACTTTAGTTTGGAAAAAGGGTTCAGCAGTAATCGGGTACTGGTGGAGAAGACTCGACGAAGGCCACGAAATTCAAAGGTAAAGGTAGATGGAACAAATGGGCCAAACAAATCAAAACCGGAGGTACCTGTGAGAGAAACACTGGCATTGAAAAGCCCTAACGGACGTACTAAAACGAAGAAAAAATGCAAGGGTGGTTTCAAGCCAAGGCACACTACTGTTGTACAGGGAAAATAGTTCGGAAGGTTTCCGGAATGGAGATTTGGTACTGCTAAACAACCCTCACCGGCGGAAAGGTGTTCCAGCCCAATTTCGGTGCAGTTGGGAAGGCCCGTACAAAGTTGTGAAGAAGATCAGTGATACCATCTACCGCATACAAACCACTGGGAAACCACGAATTAGAAGGGTGGTACATTTGGAGATGCTAGCGGCGTTTAGATTGGGAGATTTGTCTGATCGGGACGATCAGACTTAGGTGGAGGGCAGTGTTACGAATATTAGCAAAACTAAGGAGTGCTGCCATTTCCAGGCCGATGCTAAGCAGTGACGTGAATTCACATCAATAATTCAATCATTATGTATCTACATAAACGAATCAATAATTGCGTCTACACATATGTACACATTCCGACGAGCAACATTTACATACAAGGCAGCGAGAGATGAGATGTCACACACAGATGAATTTACTTATACGCTTATGTGTGTGCGGGAGACTGTAAACTACAAACTCACATATGTACATCTGAGAAGCGCTAAAAAGTAGACAATTGTAAACAAGTAGAAACTATATGAGAACTATACACACACGAATATAGTTGGTAAGTTCTGGAAATGGAAGAGCCTAGAAGTATGCAGCGTAAACTATAAAAGCGGGGCAGGCGAGTAAGAAGTAATTCAGTTTGAGTTGAGCTATCAATCTGTTTGATTAAGCACGCGATTTGGCGGCCAATAGTAGAGTTTCATTTGAGTTATCAACATAGATGAATGGATTTGCAACTCTTTGTTTCGAGAGAGCGCTGTCAAAATGCACATTTTTTATAACAATTATCAATGATGCCACTCCAAACAAAAATTAATAGATCTGAAAATGGGGATTTTTGACATACATTTCGGCGCTTATAGTTTCAATCATTTAATAAAATGATAGTCGTAAAATTTTTATTTCCTTAAAGTTATTTTAAAATAATACGACTAGTTAGAGGTAAATATAAACAAATCTAAGTAAAACTAACATTTCGATTAAATTAATTAGTCAAATATTGTAACGCATTTAACTCGCAGTGAAAACCATATATTCTTTTGAAATTTCAGTAAATCGGACCTATGATATAATAGTTAACATTATTTAATGGATAGGGTTTATCCTACATGTCTGGCGTTCCAGTTTCTGTGATCAAAATGGACTGGTTGCATCGGGAGTTCATATTTACAAAACCTGTTTCAACCCTTCGAACTAATAATACTTATACTTAAAAAAGTATTTTTATCCTTTTTCCCATAATTTTTGAACGCTATTCTACAGTTGTAGGTCAAACTAAAGTTTACCAAAATTTTTGGCACGTTTTTCGTTTTGGCTGGCACATTTTTTGTTCTGGCACCCGCTTCAGCTGGCGCGAGGGATTTATCTGTGATTGTTGCCAGCAACAACTAGAGGATAAATCCCTCGTGAGAGCGAAAATATGAGAGCGTAAACAAAAGATTCGTATCAATCTAATCTATGGTTATCAATCAGTTTGGTTATTAAGCCAGCGAGTAGCAAAGTATAAGTGTTATTGTGAAGTACTAAAATAAAGGCCATTTTTCCATTATTCAATATTGGGGTTATTTATTCAACAGTTTAGTGATTCGAACTTAGCAAAAGGGCAAATAAGAGGATTTGCAGTAAATTCGTTACAATATGATTTAAATGGAACTGCTTTAAGGTTGCGATCAAACATGAAACATACTTCTGTTCTGTTAGCTTATATTAACTAATAGTATTGAGTAATTTATTTACATATATAAATGGTTCAAAGAATGAAAGTTTGCACATTCAACCAAAGAGGGTAAATATATCCTCTTTGGCGCCGCACGGTATTTAGTTACTTCAAATTTCACATCTTAAATTTTTTTCTCTGGAAAAGGACGTCTACGCTCGTTTCCATGCTTTAAAACATCATCATCGACAGGGAGTCTGATTTATTTCATTGGATGTCAATTATTAATAAAACTTTTATGTTTTTTGTTTTAATTTTTATTTTTTTTTTCATCGAAACGCGGAGGAGAATTATAGATATAAGAGAAAAAATAAAAAATTTATACATGACGATGGTTACTAAAATATGTTTCTAAGTTTCATATCTGAATCAGTTAGCTTTTCGGGTACTCAAAATGAACTACATTCAAACTGATGTTATGGCTGATGCCTCAATCCACTCAGCCATTTTAATCCCATTGCACACTTTGTAATTTGTTTCTAAGTATCCTTGTTATTCAAAATGTGGTACATATAGACCATTTGGAAACTATGCCATTGAAGCTTACATAATGCGAATTTTGTAAATATTTTTTGCACGCGTTCGATTTTAAGAATGTGTACAACATAATAGGGACTCCAAGTTACGGAACAGTATTCTAGGCGGCTCCTGACTAGAGAAATATATAGCGATTTTAAAGTCAGTGGATCCTTGAACTCTTTGGTGTTTCGTCTTATGAACCCTCGGATAGCATAGGCTTTAGACACCATAAAGTCTATATGTTTCGAGAATGTGAGTTTGAATCGAAGATAACATACAAATCTTTAATTTCCTCACAACGAGATATTTTACTATCACAGTGGTCACGTTTAACTGAGAAAATCTTCACATCGTCGGCGAATATCAGACAGTCAATGAAGTTGAAGCAATTTGGTAAGTCATTTATAAATAATAAGAATAGGAGTGGGCCACAGTGTATACCCTGAGGTATACCTGATATAGCGTCTATCATAGTTCTTGATGATGCAGCTCCCATTTTAACCTGGAGTTTTCTTCCTATAAGAAAGCTCTTAAAGAGGTAAAGTAGCTTGCCGCTTACTCCATTACACTCCAATTTTTTCAAAAGTATAAAGTGACTGACTTTATCAAATGCTTTGGAGAAGTCTGTGTACACAATATACAATTGCGTTCGATTTTCAAAGGCGTTAATTATATGGTTTTTCAGTATGGTTAGATTCGTACAGGTTGATCTACCTGAAAAAAAAAACATGTTGACAATTTGAAATAACCGTAATTACATACATGGTCGAATAATTTTGACTGAAGAATATGGTCAAACAATTTAGCCAAGGTGCATTGTTTAACTATTGGTCTGTAGTTGAGGGCATCATTACGATTACCAGATTTATAAACTGGAATAACAGTGCATATCTTCCATCGATTCAAAAAATTCCATTATAAAGGCACAATTCAAAGAGAAGAGCAGTATAGAGGGCAATTGCATTGTAACAATTTTTTAAAAATAAATAGAATAGGGGAAACAATTGTGTTTGTTTGCTGTATATCGGTCGAAAATCTCTTAAAGAAAAATCATTAGCAATTATACACTGGGCATAAATCAACAAACAAGTTTTCTTCTTATAACATATCGTTTAACTTATGTACATTACTCTAAATTCTACTGGTGTCTTTTGCTTAGAAAACTATATTTTGTTAAACAATCACGGAAACCTGCAAGTTGGCTCTAAAAGCCAAACAGAACAATATTATATACCGAAAGAATTTTTTACATTGTGTCAATTTGGAGCACTTTAGTTGAAAGACATTCTCGGTGAACTGTCAAAATGACAGTTAGTGTTAACCAGAGTTGAACCTAAAAGTTTTTTACACATCTTTATATTTCGTTAGTTTCTTCTTAGCTAGAACATGCAGAGTTTATATGGAGGCCATAATGCGATTGCCATATTAAAAGTCTTGATCGGGTGCAAAAACCCTCGTAAAATTTTCTTTTATTTGATTTAGATTTAAGTTAAAATACTTGTTAAATGTCCACCTTGTTGTTGTATCTTAAAAGACTGAAGTCTTACATATACACCCTCATACTTAAAATAAATAAATGTAAATATAAATATTTGAGGATCCTATCCCTTACACTGGAAGAAATGGTGCTAGTAAAATCAACAAATCGGTTCTGTTGTTCTTGACTTAACGGAGATTCGGTGAAATTGATCGAATTATGGTTAATTCGACCGAGTTCTTTGTCAAGCGAACAAATTAGTTTAGTCATTTCAACAGAAGAGAAATTGTCGCTCTTAAGGTAACAAAATCTGTAAAATTGACAGATTCCTAATCAATCTAACTGATTTTTTTGTTAACACAACTGATCTCACTGGTCATTTCAACAGCGATCAACAGTCAATACATGAGCAAATTTCAAAGATAATTTTACGTTCACTGCGCTCTCTACTTTGTACTTATGTATGCTGTGCTATATGTATGCACATACATACGTATGTATATGGCGGTCGCCGTGGTGTGATGGTAGCGTGCTCCACCTACCACACCGAAGACCCTGGGTTCACAACCCGGGCAAAGCAACATAAAAATTTTAGAAATAAGGTTTTTCAATTAGAAGAAAATTTTTCTAAGCGGGATCGCCCACCGGCATTGTTCGCAAGCACTCCGAGTGTAATATTTCTGCCATGATCTCAGTGAAAACTCATCTGCCTTGTAAATACCGCAACATAGGTACTTTCGTACAAAGCTGTTGCAACAACTTTTTTTGTTCATTTCACTACTAAAAAGGTCAATTACGAATCAACGATTTGTGCGCAATTGATTCAACATCCTGTTGCGATGGATAAAAATTGACGGAAATTTCGGATGAATTGACCCGTATTTCGGTTGATTTTACCAGTCTTTTTCTTTCAGTGTATCGTTCGGTGGTTTTAAGCATTTTCAGGTCCAATTGAACTTTTTCAATTTCAAATAAAATGTTTTGTTTTTTTTTTTTCAAACAAATGAAGCGTTTTCACTTCAATAAAACTTTTTTCAAATCAAATGAAATATTTTTTTTTCAATAGAAACAATTTTCACTTATGAGATCTACAGATTTTGAAACTTGCTTTTACACTCAAAATATATTGTGCTAGTAAAAGTTTACTGCATTAAATTCACCTACTGACTGTTGAGTGGAATATCACCCTATTTAAGATCTTGTGTGAAGAATGCGCTACGTCAGCCTATATTTCAAAATATTATCCTTAATTTCTTTTAAACACATATTGTGTGAGCATGAATTCAATATACTTTGACGTGAGGTAGGATGATTATGACAAAGACTTTCAGAAAGACTTTTAAACCATTTCGCTTCCATATCCAATGCATACAAGACGGAACTTACGACGCGTTTGTTGAGGCCAAATATACCAATCACATCATTACTACCTGTGCTCTTAGAATAGATTGTGCAACCGGGGTTTAGATCTGCTGCTATACTTTTATAATACAGATAAAGAAGTCAAGGTATAGAAATTTATCCTGTTTGAAGCTTCATTTAGTTCCGAATAGCTAGGAGACGCCATCTCCAATCCTTACGAAGCTGTTGGTGTTGTTCAAAATCATTGAGCATAAGCTCTACTGAATACCAACGGGCTGGTGCCTCGAACGCATGGGAATTCCAACTAACGATTTTTGTTGGAGCTGCCGGTATGAAGAGGAGATAGAAAGCGTCGAGCACTTCCTCTGTAGATGCCCTGCTCTGGCCACTATACGTATGGAATGTCTGAATAAGTATTTCATCGACTGCTTAGCAGAACTCGGCTCTGCGGAAATCGAAAATATTCATACATCAGAAGAACAAATTGGTTAAAATTCTTACACATCTCAAGAAGGAAGGGCCACACAGTGGTCAGCCGGCCTAAGTGTGTCCCTCACATCTCTGGGGCAGTCACTTTAACCTAATTTAAGCTATATATTTAAAATTCTACATCTTAGTTCATAAGATGGCATCGATTCAAAAGTGAACATTCGTCGAAGGGGGAATTTAGTGAATCTCTTCTGAACTCTTTCTGACCGGCTGAAGTGTGTGACGAAGTCTGAGTCCCAAATGATGCAGGCATATTCGATGCTTTTGGGCTTAAGTTGCTAGAAGGAGGCTTATATGCGATATTGAATAGGCTGATTATGGGGTAATGGGCGCGGTTTGCTGGAAAGTCCATCCTTCCCCGACACTGCTTTTTTTAACACTGGTTGTCTCTCAGTTTTCACTTCATCATAGGCGGGTGACGGAACAGAGATTAGTTAAAAATCATGCAAGAATCTTCTCCGATTTTGAAACCTTCCGTCATCTGCCAGATTTTCTCGTAGACATTTCGGGCATTATTCGTATCATACTGCAGCTCCTCGCAATAACGCCTCGACACGAACAAAGAACGTGCCCGACTGTTTCTTCCTGCAGCTCGCACTTCTAACATCTGCTGTTACAGACGAGTTTTAGCTTATAAGCATGTAAGGCCAGAAGGCAGTACACATTGTGAGCCTAAGTCTAGTCTTTTTTTAGAGATATACGCAACTTTGTGAGTCCAACGTCAAAAAATTTGCACATGATCTTAGAAATTTTGCAGGACTGCCTTTCTGTCCACGTCTTTCCTGCTCGATGGATCATATGAAACTCCTTTCTCCTTTTGATTTATCCCAAATAAATTAGGACGTCTCCCGTCGATTCATCGAGTGCTGCACCGTATTTTTCCAAATTCAGCGGCCTTTTCGCTACCTTCTATCCCTTATGACCGGGAACCTAGTATATATGCAAAGTCCGGTCTGAGCAAAGTCTTTCCAATGCTCTTCTGCATTCCAGGAATCTTCTTAATTAAGTACTGTTCGAGATTATTGCCTTGATCGCCGCTTGAGTATTAACATAAATATTGACGCACGCTTCTATCGGAGTTTCTGCTGTTTTCTTCACTGCTACAAATTTCGCCTGAAATACACATCAGTGATCTGGAAGCCTGTAGGCTCTACTTATATGTGGATCGACACAGCACACAGACCCCTTCCGTTTATTTGGAATCATCGGTATACACGTGTATAGTGTGTTCTTCCATTTCCGTACCCTTGTGCCAACCCTCCGGCTCTATTGTGGCCACGAAATGTCTCTCGAAGCTCAGTTGCGAGATCAAGTTTTTTGTTCGCCCTATATTCAATGGCGCTATACTGCCGTGGTCATACGGAATGCACTCAAGCAGCCCCAGGGCCTTAAGAATTGCTGCAGTTCCTAGCGCAATATTTTTAGCCATTAAGTCTGGCTAGATGTGCAGAAAGGCATGCAACACTACTGTCGGGGAATCTGCATTCCCCTCAATTTTTTTAATAAGCGTACTTTTATTATATGGCTGTCCGTCAAACTGGGACCCCATAATAAAGTATGGGCTTGGAAATTGCCATAAATACCAATTGTAAGAGTTTGGGCGATAGGACCTATCTTCAACTAGCACCCTCTTGCATTCATAGAGCGCCACGGAGGCTTTCTTCGATCGCTACCGCTCATGGCGTTTCTACGACAACTTACTCTCTAGAATGATTCCTAAATATTTTGTGCAAGGTTTCTTCTTCAGTGTCAGTTGTTCTTAGTAAGGCCGGGTCCAATTTGGGACCTTGTACCTCTTAGTAAACCGGACATTAAATGCCCTTGTATACATATCTCGAAGCACCCGATCCATCATGAAGCTAATTGTTTAAAGGCACTTTCCACTTGTGAGAACTGCAGCGTCATTTGCGTATGCCGTCAGTTTGACGGGTTCCTCATCGAACCGCCTGAGCAGTAGCCTTCACAGCAGAATAATACCCTGCCCTGCGGCGTGCCCTAGTCCACTAATTTCGCGGCCCTCACAACCGTCATTGTAAAGTAATCGTCCGCAATTTAATATCCAGACGATCCATCTGGTTATGACTAGATGTACTTCAATTTAGTTAAGACCATACATAATTGCCCGTTTAGAGCCATTGTAGTCTAGGAGTCTTCTTAGGCATACTCCTTGCGTTCCAGGGCTTCCTCTATGTTTATAACCACCCTATGCAGTGCCGTCTGTACCGACTTTCCTTTGGTGTCCACATAATTTTCACATAAATCTTAAGCCATTCAACGTATCATCGATTTGTTGTACATACACACATGTACAGATGTATAAGCTTTCAGACGTGTTGATGCCGGATATTTTTCACTTTCTTTTAAGCCACCTTGATCAAGTGATCTTTGTATGCTATTTATTGCAAGTTTCCTCTGTCCTTTGATCGTTTCGACTATTCGACACATATACATATATGCATTTTTTTCATATATGACAGCTTATTTTACGTTGTTATTTAAGTTTATTTTTTTGCAAATTTTTTTACTTCTACGAACAAAGCAAACTCCATTTATTTTGTTACATCAAATTGATGAACGATATTTTACTTTTCTTTCATGAAATACCTGCTTTTATTTGTTTTACAGCACAAAAAATGAATATGAAATAAAATCAAATAGACTATAACCAATCCGATAGGATTAAGGATATTTGTCTGGTGGCGGGATAGTTCCTACTCGTGATATGAGTCCTACGCCCACATACACTTACGGTCAAAAAAAGCCGAGGAAACTATTTTCCTTGTTACGGCGTTTCTACAGTCACTACAGCTGCGTAACGAAAGTTGTTTTTAGTTATTGTCATTAATATCGATAATTCCTTAACTAATTATGTGGTATTTTAAGGCGAGAAAGTTAGAAAGGCCCAAGGAGTTTTCGTAAAATCAACTATATTTCATATATGTAAGTAATAATTTTGTCCTTGAAGAAAAAATTAATATAATTGTTTAAAAAGAACAAATCACGCAAAATATGGAAAGCGTCTGCGGAGAACATTATAATGAATTATCCCTAAGGAGATTCTGGACGAAATATATTGAATTGCTGACTTTATTCACACGTTCACAAAGTGGACGACCAGGAAAGGCCACTGAACGCGTTAGTAGGAATATCGTCAGGATAGCTCCTCTGAATACATTTAAAATTGTTCCAGAAACTTTCGGGGAATTGAAGGATAGTATAAACACGAAAACTATAATACTGTTGGTCCACCGTCACTTGAGTTAAAATACTTAGATGGTCCCTGGCTAGAATAAAACCAGCTTCTTAGCACAAAAATTCTTTTTTCCTACTACGCTGGTTCTGCGAAAAAAGAAACTGCCCACGGAGCGACTGGGGATGAGTCATATTCTCTGAATAGCTTAAATGCTGTCAATGTAAGCGGAGGAGTTAGTTTAACTCACCATTACCAAAATATAAGCAACTCTCACAGTTTTTAATGCGTTCCACACCATTATATACGGATAATCCTTCACTGCTGCCTTCACGCAGTTTTGACTCAATCTTCCTGATTTTTGGGACTTACTACGCATGCGAACCTTAACTGAATACAATTTATTTTGCACTCATAAGAGAATATGAATCATGGCCAAGAGATACTTTGCCATTGCTATTGAAGTTTTCATGTTTATGTTATCCTTCAATTCCGCGGAAGTTTCTGGAGCAGTTTTAAATGTATTCAGAAGAGCCATAATGACAATATTCCTATCAACGCGTACATTCGCCTCTCGTGGCCGTCCACTTCGAAAATGAGAGGATAAAGTCACCTATTTAATATATTTCGTCCATAATCTTTTTAAGAATAATTCATTGTAATGTACTCCGCCTACTATTTCCATATTTTGCGTTATTTGTCCTTCGCAAACAATTATATTCATTTTTTTCTTCAAGGATAAAACGATTACTTTCATGAAACATTGTTCCTTTTGCGCAAACTGCTAGGAACTTTCTACCTTTTTCGCCTTAAGATACCAGCTAATAAGTTAAGCTGTAATGACCGTGGGACCGATGTAACAGGGAACACATTGTCGTCGGCTTTTTTAAACTTTTGGTTGAACTAGTTCTTCTTAACCCCGGGAGACCTCATTATGCCAGTTTTTATTAGATTTTCTAGAATTGGACTAAAATATAGAAAAAGGAACCCCGTATCCAGAAACTAAACAAATATATAGCGAAAGGACTAAGCAACAGTTTCTAATATTGTAATACGTGGAGGTGGGGAAAAAAAACTTATTATGACTTTATGACCATGTCTTTAAAGTAGGATGGTCATAATGGCAATATCGGTGACTCTGAACCCATTTAAAATTTCACGATTCAAGAGGTTGATAAGCACAATTCTTGGCTTCCGCAACCCAATTGTAAACCTCACCTACGCGAGGCGAATCCTTTTACAAATATGAATGTATTATACATATATTTAGTAGAGAAGACTCTGTCGATCCCAAGTTCTTCATGGAACTAGGGGGTGGGGGGTGTGATAGCCTAGAAGTTGCCGATGAAGGAACTTAGCAGTTCCCGAAATAGATCTATACATCGAGCTTTGGGAGTTGTCTAAACTTTTTCATTCTTCTATTCTAATTTAAAAATTTTTTCATTCAAGAAAAAATTTAGCATAACAATAATAATGGTAAAATAATTATTGTTAGGCCTTGAGCTCCATTCGAACCCGCGATCTTAAAATAAAATAAAATTAAATAAAAATTAAAAAATATAAAATGAAATGGAAAAAAATAAAATAAAATATAATAAAATAAAATAAAACAAAACCAAATAAAGTAAAATAAAATAAGATAAAATGAAATAAAATAAAATAAAGTTAAATAAAATAAAGAAGTGAAATTCAGAAACATGTCCTAGTAACCATCGCCGTTTGTAAACTTACAATTTTTCTCTAATATCAATTACAAAATAAAATAAAATAAAATAAAATAAAGCAAAATAAAATAAAACAAAATAAAATAAAATAAAATAAAATAAAATAAAATGAAATAAAGTAAAATAAAATAGAGTATGAATTAAAATAAAGTTACAAAAAAAAACATAAAAAAAGTAAAATTAAAAATATTTTTTTTTTAATCAAATTAAGTTAAATTAAATTAAACTAAATTTAATTTAGTCGATTTTTATTGCAATTATTACTCTGTTTATTATCGAAAATTTGTGAATTCATGATGGAGAAGTTATCGATATGTTATCAATATTTTAACGGATTGTTACCAGTTTCTTATTATTATGTTATAAAAAAATATCGATTACTTGCCGAAAAGTTGTTGATATATTTTAAAAAGGAAATCTATTTATTTTAGGAAACTTATAGATTTGTTAACAGCGTGTTATGACAAACTTATCGATTTCGCTATTAAAAATGTAGGATTTGCTATTGAAAAGCTATCGAAAAGCTATCGATGTCTTATAGGATATTTATCAGTTTCTCACCGACATGCTATCGATTTGTTAACGATGACTCTTCAGCTTGTTATGATATATATAACTATGCAACTTTAGTATAAAATTGATGACAAATGTGTAACACTTCTATGACAAGTCAATAATATCAATAAGAAGCCGATTACTCTACAAAAGCAGGCTTATTACAAACCGATAAGTCAACAATATTTATGCGTTATCGATAGTAAGCTGATTATAAAACCATCCGATTTCTTACCAATAAAAAGCCCAGAATTATTTGTTTCTGGCAAAGTTACCCCTCTTTTGTGGGTTAATTTCAACCCCTAGGAGAGCTTTAGTTAACTTAAAAAATTAGTTTCCAGACGTATACTTCTATGTTGTTGGTACTAATGCCTTGTTTTTTTCTGTTGCTTAGTTTTAAGATTTTTAAGTTTGTTTAGTTTTAAGTTTTTTTTTTAACTCTGCTAACCATACCCACATTCCGACATATGAATTTAAAGTATGCGGTGCTTCCTGTCAACGAATGTCACTACTCATCACGCCTTGGTGAACAGTATTTTAAAAATTCATGCATATACACATACATACTAATGTAGGTATTAAAGCCAATAGGTTGGCTATTTTTTACCTGTAATAACCATTTGTGAATAAATCACGACATTCTAACGAATTTGAGTGCACTTTAAATATCGTTATTTCCCCCATTAAATTCCATTGCAAGCAAAATTTGCTGTTAGAAGTTATTGCACAAATATTTTGCTAAAATTGCAAATTTTTTTATTTGAAAAGGTATGCTTACAGTTATTGTTATTTCGTAGGTTCAAATATCCGAATTGCTACCTGCATATATGTGCATTACTCCTCTACAAATGCCCGCCACAAAATTCTGTAAGCAATCATAATAAAGACCGATGAACGTTAAAATATTGTGACGAATATTATCATCACTAAGCGATACTTCCATCACTAAGCCGATACTAAAGGCTTGGTTTCCTTGAAAGCGGTGCCGCTATATAGCGGCCGTTACATAGCGGTAGAGTACGTTGTCAAAAATATTGCAATGTAAAAGTAATTATGTGGAAACCAAGAAGACGGTGAAGTTCACCGTAACGTAATATAGCGGCCGGGCATAAAACAACCCTGCCGTCATGACGGTAGAAACTCGTTCATCACCGTTTTTTTTTCACCGCTATTGTCAAAGCGGTGAATAATTTGTCAAATATTTCAAATTATTTATAAAACAAAAAACATTTTCGAATTGAAATTTTTTTCTTGTGAGTTTATTAAAAGAAAAATTAAAAAATAACTAAAAAAACATGCAAAAATGTAAAATTAACTTTTGCAACTCGTCTGCCGTAACAGTTTGCAGTTTCCAACAAAGCGTTGTGCTAGATACGTTGAGTATACTGGGCGCTATTTAGCGGTCGTAACATAGCGGTACCGCTTTTGGAGGAAACCAACCCTTAAGCAGCCACTCGTATGTACGTCAACAAATCAATGATCATATACACACATACATACAAGGCAGCAGAGAGATACTCACAAACGCATGTCATCATCAGTCGAGGTAGTATTCACATATACACACGCATATGGACACAAACTACAAATATACATGTATATAGCTGGTAACCAAGCATGGAGTTCATGAAATTACTAGACCTTAGGAGAAATGGGTGAACGAGGAAACCGAGAGTATAAAAGCAGCGCAAGCTGAGGCACGACTAATCAGTTTGATTTAAACACGCAATTAGTTGTGAAGTAAGAGTTATTGTGAAGTACTCTCAAAGGAGTCTAATAAAGACCATTTTGCATTATTGAATATTGCAGTTATTCATTCAACAGTTTGGCGATTTGAACGTTGGCAGAAGATTTGAAATAAGCGGAGTTTCACCAAATTCGTTACAATATGATAATTGTACTGTACTATTGTGCCTTAACCCTCCGATTAGCGGTGAATAAATTCAACACATCTTAGCGTTGTCGACTGGGCAGACGAAATTTGTGATTACCAAGAAATACGTTTGGATTTTTATTGATAAATTTTGAAATGAACACGAACTATGAGGTCTTATAGGCTTCAAACAATATTCGTCTGGCCAGACGACAACGCTAAAATGTGACATAATCAACTTTGGTACAAAAAAAAAAGATAAAATAAAAAGAAAAAATATCGATTTCCGAATTATAATAAAGACGGCCTCTAAATTTGAAAAGTCACTAAAGCTTTTCATGATCGGGTGGGTAGGAGTAAAGTTTTTCACGAAAATAAAGCCTTCTCGTCTGGCCAGACGCCACAATCTATCGGAGGGTTAAAACCATGCTCTCTCTTAGAGTGAAATTATGCAGTGCAAGGCAAGATACAAAATTAACCAAATTTGGTTTAGTAGGGCGGATATTTGGTACCATAAGGTTTTGGCATACTCGTGGCACCAGTATCTCCTTTCTTTGACTATCTTTGTGATCTGGTTAACTTGGAACCTAAAAAATTCCTGCCGTTTGCTAAAGTGACCTGTTGGTTTGAGTAGGGGAGAGATCCAGGTGGTATCACAACGGGACCGTTATGGGCCTAAGTGCACTGGTGCTCGCACCGATGGCCACTCTAACCGAACCTAACCTACTCCTGGCACTATTTTTGTCAGTCGATATCTACGAAAACGGGTGAGACAATAGAAAAGAAGTTTACTTCTACGTTAAACTTTTGGTACAATGGACGTCTTCATTCTAATTGATATCTCCAAAACCTCTTTAGATACCGTTTATGGGTGACAACTCGTGGATTTTTCTGAACTGTTCGATAAAAGTGCGTACAATGATGAATCGTTTAGTCGGCTGGGCCTGAAAAACTTTGAAATACGTCATTCTTTAAATAGCAACCATCCACTTTCTCAAACAGCAAGGCAATTGACACGGTCTCCACTTAAATAAAAATAAAAATTATTGAACATTTTTTCAAGAGGTACAAAAAACCATAATATTAAAAATATTGTCACGGATATTAGCATCACTAGGCTATACCATCACTAAGGCCATGGTAAGCAGTATTTACGTCAATAATCAAATCAAGTATACACATATATAAGGCAGCCCAGAGAGATGTCACACACAGATGCATTTACTTATACGCCTATGTGTACTCGAGACACTGTAAACTACAAACATTCACATCAATAATTCAATCACTATGTATCTACATAAACGAATAAATAATTGCGTCTACACATATGTACGTATACGAGCAGTGGAGCGGCAATGCACAAACACATGGATATATCTTATCTGAGTTGTCACAAGAGAGGGCAATAATTTGTGCACGTAGTTGTGGCTGGCGATTTTGTTGCCGAAACTAACTAGTAAGTTCTGGAATGGAAAAGCCTAGAAGTATGCAATTAGAAATCACAAAGTATAAAAGGCGCGACAGTAAAGGCGAGGAGTTTGAGTTTGATTTGAGTTGTCAAGCAGTTACGACTAAGACGATATCTAGCGAGCAATAGCAGTATTATTTTGAATAGTGGAGTTTCATTTGAGCTATCAGTTTGGTTATTAAGCTATTCGTTGCACAGTTTGAGTGTTATTGTGAAGTATTTTAATAAAGGCCATTTTTCTATTATTCAATATTGGAGTTATTTATTCAACAGTTTAGCGATACGAACCTAGCAAAAGGGCAAATAAGAGGAATTTGCAGCAAATTCGTTACAATTGGTGCCAGAAGAGGAATTGTTGAATAAATTCCAGCGGACAACAAGGACATGGCAAAGTTCAGTGAATTGAAGATCCAGCAACTAAAGAAGGAGTTGGAGAGCCGTGGATTGAATACAAGCGGCGTTAAACTTGAACTTCAGGCACGGCTACGAGAGGCAATGGAAGCAGAAGGAATTGATGTGGAAGAGTATGTCTTTCATCTTGATGGCGAGGAGACAACAAAAATTGAAGAGAAAAACGAAACATCGCAGACGGTTACCAGCACAGTCTTGAACATGATTTTAGCTGCAATATCTGCTCAATCATCGAGAGTGTCATTTCAATTGGAAGAGCAGAAGACATATACTAGAATCGCAGGAGACACGCATAACATCGAAGATTGAAGCACAGGAAACACAAATTTCTTCACAACTGGAAGAACAGAAGACGTATATGGTATCCCAACTGGAATCGCAGGAAACCCGTATAACATCACAATTGGAAGAACAGAAGACATATTTGGCATCTCAACTGGAAGAGCAAGAGGCACGTATATCTGAAATGTCGGCACAAATTTCGGAACAGGTATCATCGCAGCTCTTTGTGGAACTGGAAGAGCAGGATGCAAAAATTTTACAACTCGAGGACAAAATTGATGCCGAAATAGAAGCGTTAAAAGGTCGTATGGAGCAGTTACAACTAAACCGCCCAGCTGTTTCAGCAAGCAATCCAAAGGTAAAAACACCATCATTTGACGGTTCTGTTCCTTTCAAGGTCTTCAAGCTACAGTTTGAGAAGACCGCAGCAGTGAACAACTGGAATGCGGAAGATAAAGTTGCTGCACTGTTCGTGGCATTGAAAGGGACTGCAGCGGAAATCTTACAGACGATTCCAGAGTACGAACGGAACAGTAATGAAACATTGATGGCTGCTGTAGGACGACGTTATGGAAGCGAGCATAGGAAACAGATATTTCAAATTGAGCTGCAAAACCGTCACCAAAGAGCGAATGAGACTTTGCAGGAGTTTGCCTCGGATGTTGAAAGGTTAGCTCATCTCGCAAATGCGGACGCACCCGTGGAATACACCGAGAGGGTAAAAATCCAGAGTTTCATAAATGGCATACGGGACGTGGAAACGAAGCGAGCTACATACGCAAACCCAAAGCTGACATTTGCTGAAACGGTATCACATGCATTGACTCAAGAAACAGCGTCGCTATTGAGTAAGCCAGTTTTCAAAGCACGCCGTGTGGAAGTAGAAAGGCCAGAGTGGGTAGACACAATTTTGGAAGCACTGAAGGGATCTCAACAGAAGAATGCCGGAGTTATTAAATGTTTCAAGTGCGGCAACTCAGGTCACATTGCACGTCATTGCGATCTTGGTTCTAATAGTTCCAACAATGTGGGTGGCCGTAAACGCAAAGCTGGCGGAAATGAGCAAGAGCGTGTCGAATGTAAAGAACGAAAACTTGCCCCGGCTATTGAATGTCCTGTGATATCTGTGTCGCAAATTGGAAGGAAATCAAGCAGTCTTACCGTCAGAGGGAATGTGGATGGTAAAGAACGTGTACTGACTGTAGATACGGGCGCATCTCATTCCTTGATCCGATCTGACTTGGTCAACAGGAGAGTAAAACCGTTACCTGGAGCAAAGTTGCGTACGGTCACTGGCGAGTATAACCAAGTTCAGGGAGAAGTGATATGTGAAGTATTGATTGGGAAGGTCATGGTTCTACACAAATTTGTTGTGGCGGAGATTGTTGATGAAGTTATATTGGGAATGGATTTCTTGGTTGACCATGACATCAAGATCGATATGCAGAGAAGGGTGATGCGTTATGAGAACCAAGATGTGCCACTTAACTTTAGCTTGGAAAAAGGGTTCAGCAGTAATCGGGTACTGGTGGAGAAGACTCGACGAAGGCCACAAAATTCAAAGGTAAAGGTTGAGGGAACAAATGGGCCAAACAAATCAAAACCGAAGGTACCTGTGAGAGAAACACTGGCATTGACAAGCCCTAACGGACGTACTGAAACGAAGAAAGAATGCAAGGGTGGTTTCAAGCCAAGGCACACTACTGTTGTGAAGCGTCGGAACGATACTGATTATGCAAAGGAAATCCGTCCAGCGCAAGCTCTGCGAAGTAGTTCTTCATTGGCCAAGCAACAGAGTGCGAGGGAACGATCCAGGATAATGAGTAGTAAGATGGAACACAGGTACGACAAGGAAAATAATTCGAAAGGTTTCTTGGCGGGAGATTTGGTTCTGTTATACATCCCTCACCGGTGGAAAGGTGTTCCATCCAAATTTCGGTGCAGTTGGGAAGCATTGAGAAACCACGGAGTAGAAGAGTGGTACATTTGGCGATGCTAGCAGCGTTTAGATTGAGAGATGTGTCAGATCGGGACGATCAGACTTAGGTGGAGGGCAGTGTCACGGATATTAGCACCACTAAGCTATACCATCACTAAGGCCATGCTAAGCAGTATTTACGTCAATAATCAAATCAAGTATACACATATATAAGGCAGCCCAGAGAGATGTCACACACAGATGCATTTACTTATACGCCTATGTGTACTCGAGAGACTGTAAACTACAAACATTCACATCAATAATTCAATCATTATGTATCTACATAAACGAATAAAGAATTGCGTCTACACATATATACGTATACGAGCAGAGGAGCGGCAATGCACAAACACATGCATATATCTTATCTGAGTTGTCACAAGAGAGGGCAATAATTTGTGCACGTAGTTGTGGCTGGCGATTTTGTAGCCGAAACTAACTAGTAAGTTCTGGAATGGAAAAGCCTAGAAGTATGCAATTAGAAATCAAAAAGTATAAAAGGCGCGACAGTAAAGGCGAGGAGTTTGAGTTTGATTTGAGTTGTCAAGCAGTTACGACTAAGACGATATCTAGCGAGCAATAGCAGTATTATTTTGAATAGTGGAGTTTCATTTGAGCTATCAGTTTGGTTATTAAGCTATTCGTTGCACAGTTTGAGTGTTATTGTGAAGTATTTTAATAAACGCCATTTTTCCATTATTCAATATTGGAGTTATTTATTCAACAATTTAGCGATACGAACCTAGCAAAAGGGCAAATAAGAGGAATTTGCAGCAAATTCGTTACAATATTGAATTGGAATTACAGATTTACTAATTTTTGGAACCGAAATGAGTGAAAGATCGTTCTACCGGGGCCCGTAGATGGAAGTCAGAAAAATAAGTACGAAATGGCATCGGAAAGGCTTATTTGGAGATTTTAATGAATCATTTTTTGAGTCACATTGTAGCCGTTTGTGTTATATTTCTATTTCCAAATTTAATAGATTATTACTTATATTTATAATAGGTGCCAACCTTTTAAAAACTCATCTGAGTCGACTAAGAATGTTTCGTATTACCCAAAACATATTGAACAAAGTAACAGTGAACTTGACAGTTCTCTCTATTCTGTAGAAGTGCTTGCGAAAACAAGACAGATGGACAGACGGACATGGCCAAATCAACTCAAATAGTCATCCTGATCAATTCGGTATGCTTATTGGCGGGTTTATCTCTTCTCTTTTAAGGACTTACAATTTTGAGATTCGTGACAAACTTAATACACCATTTCATTTTTATGAAATGAAATTTTTGTTCTTCATTAAAATTTTTACAGTGGCTATGTTAAAATTTGAATATCAAAAGTGCAACAAAATTATGTCTTTGTTAAAAGAAACATTTTCGTTTCTTCCATTTATATAAACAAAGTACGTAACAATTTTTTATCTTCTTTGTATTTTCTCCTTTTCTTCCATTGTGAAGGTGTCCTGAACTATGTGTAAGGTTTCATGTTTCCAGCATTCTAAACAAACTTTTTAATACCTCTGTATATCTCGTTCCCTGTCCCATATAGAAAATTCTTTTATCGTAAATACTAAAACCTAATAAAGCCCGAAGTTTCGTTAAAATTTCGAGAGCTCTGGATTATCGGAATGATTCTTGAAAATGGGAAGCAAAGTTTTCAAGTCTGGACGATTTTTTTTAATTTTCACGATCCCTGCACCATCCAGCGAAATGTTTTTCCCTGATGTTGTAATGTCATGGGGCTGTGAAACATGTTCTTAGTTTCAAGAGTCTCGCTCTACTGAAAGTGACTCAAACAGGGGTTGCAGGATTCATGTTGAAAATGGACTTTCTGCATATCTCGATCCCTATCCAATATAAAAAATATTAATTCTAAATATTACCACTTACTAAATCCCAAACCTTTATTGAAAGTTTCAAATCTCTTAGTTATCAGGAAAATATTAAAAACTCGAAAGCAAAATGTCTAAGCTCGGATATTTTTTTTAGATTTTTTTAGAATTTTCACGGATTTTGGTCGATATCTCGAAAACGCCTTCACATATACAACTACCACCACCTTTTAAAACTCTCATAATACCTTTAAATTGATACCCGTATCATACAAACACATTATAGACTCACCCGTGGTCCACCTTTATGGCGATATCTCGAAAAGGCTCCCACCCATAGAACTAAGGCCCAGTCCCTTTTAAAATACTCATTAACACCTTTCATTTGATACCCATATCGTACAAACAAATTCTAGAGTCACCACTGGTCCACCTTTACCCACCACTCCCTTTTAAAATACTCATTAACACCTTTCATTTGATATCCATATCGCACAAAGAAATTCTAGAGTCTCCCCTGGTCCACCTTTATGGCGGTATCTCGAAAATGCATTCACATATACAACTAAGGGCCACTCCCTTTTAAAACCCTCATTAGTACCTTTAATGTGATACCAATATCGTACAAACACATTCCAGGGTTACCCTAGGTTCATTTTCCTACATGGTGATTTTCCCTTATTTTGTCTCCAAATTTTTATTTTCCGCCTTCGGATTATTAATACTGATGTCAAGTCGCGTCGTTTGACACCTCTCTCGATATTTTTGACGCATATTAAGAGTCGACCCCTCAACTAGACTTGTCAAGTGCACAGGATATGGCTGTAAATATTTATTTTATTCAGCTTGAAAATTTAATTCATTGCCGATAGCTAGGCCAAATCGACCACTGTGCATTGCCCCAATGAAACGATCGAGTGATTCGTATTCATGTAACATTACTTTCGTTACACGTGTAATATTATGTGCTAACAAATCCATATGTATGTATATTAGACTGGGTCGATTTATTAACCGATTTCGCGCCATCGACTTTTCGATACGATTTGGACTCAGGAAAAAAAGTTCCAATACGCATAGAAAAAAAATAAGTTTCGAGCCTGCGAAATTTTATTTTTTTGACTTTGTTTCGACTTTGATTTTTAAGATTTTTTCATGACCTGCTATAAAAAATTTAATTTCATTGTAAAATGTTTGGGTCGGACAGGGTATACATTAGGCCGGGTCGATTTGTAGGGAGGCAAAAAAATCGCCCATTGCTCTGTGAAAATCATATTCTAGGGATCAAAATAAGAAACTTTTCCGAAGGAACCATACCTCTAAAACGAATTCTGATGTCCCCCAATTTGGGTCGAACTTTTGGGTAGGGGCAAATTTTGAAAAATCCCACTTTGACCCATTTAGAGTGCTCCAATCGAGTCCAAATGTATGACCGACCCCCACTAACTTTGGAGGCCCGACCCACCGATGCCAGTGGCACACCCCCTGGAACCCTCCTGGTGGTTCACCATACAAACATTTCAAAAAATCACCGGTTTCGCACTTTACATGAAAAAATCAGCTAAATGGCTATGTGGTAATAAGGCCAATTGACCTTATGGCCGTTGACCTTATGTCACCACGCCATCACATTAATGCATTGCCATCGAGCCTTGTTAGGTGTGCAAAGTTGCAATCAAACTTATCGCCATTCAAAGTTGTGTTAAAGCCAATTGACCTTATGGCCGTTGACCTTATGTCACCACACCATCACATTAATGCATTGCCATCGGTCCTTGATACGTATGCAAAGTTTCAAATTAATCGGACTTCTATAAATCGGTGAAAATTAAGCTCAAAAATTACGTTACATACAGGCCAAGCTAATAAAAGCGTGCTAAAAATGAATTTAACTTAGTAATAGAAAAGAAATTAAAAAAAATTATTAGAAATTAGCGTTTTTACAACCCTTTTAAAACCAAGGCATCACTGTGATGCATTTGCATGTCGTAAACTTAGTTGTGTGGGTTCTTTATTCAACCGTTTTAAAAAATGAAGATATCACTGTGACACAATTGCAGATCGTAAAATTGCTTGTGTTGTTTTTTTAAGCCACCACAAGACACAGCGGGTAGAATTGAAATTACCATTTCATTCTTATTACCTCGTCTCGTAGACCATATATAACGCAACAGTTTTTGTGAATGCATTAAGTCGTTGTGAAGAACTCAAAGTGTGAAGTGCTAATTTCAGATAAAAAAATATTTCAAAAAAAATAATAAGTGAAGTGACCATTCCAAATCAAAAAGTTTACAATGAATCCACCATCCTCTACACCGTAAGATGAAGCAACTACATCAACAACTATCGAAAACCCAATGACTCATATACCTGTTATTTTGAGAGAACCTAATTCTGAATTGATTGGTTACGTAAGACTGGAACATCATGCTTGGGTATATGACTCAGTGGGTTTGGAATGGTCACTTCACTTATTATTTTTTTTTTTGAAATATTTTTTTATCTGAAATTAGCACTTCACACTTTGAGTTCTTCACAACGACTTAATGCATTCACAAAAACTGTTGCGTTATATATGGTCTACGAGACGAGGTAATAAGAATGAAATGGTAATTTCAATTCTACCTGCTGTGTCTTGTGGTGGCCTTAAAAAAAACAACACAAGCAATTTTACGATCTGCAATTGTGTCACAGTGATATCTTCATTTTTTAAAACGGTTGAATAAAAAACCCACACAACTAAGTTTACGACATGCAAATGCATCACAGTGATGCCTTGGTTTTAAAAGGGTTGTAAAAACACTAATTTCTAATAATTTTTTTTTATTTCTTTTCTATTACTAAGTTAAATTCATTTTTAGCACGCTTTTATTAGCTTGGCCTGTATGTAACATAATATTTGAGCTTAATTTTCACCGGTTTCTAGAAGTCCGATTAATTTGAAACTTTGCATACGTATCAAGGACCGATGGCAATGCATTAATGTGATGGTGTGGTGACATAAGGTCAACGGCCATAAGGTCAATTGGCTTTAACACCACTTTGAATGGCGATAAGTTTGATTGCAACTTTGCACACCTATCAAGGCTCGATGGGAATGCATTAATGTGATGGCGTGGTGACATAAGGTCAACGGCCATAAGGTCAATTGGCTTTATTACCACATAGCCATTTAGCTGATTTTTTCATGTAAAGTTCGAAACCGGTGATTTTTTGAAATGTTTGTATGGTGAACCACCAGGAGGGTTCCAGGGGGTGTGCCACTGGCATCGGTGGGTCGGGCCTCCAAAGTTAGTGGGGGTCGGTCATAAATTTGGACTCGATTGGAGCACTCTAAATGGGTCAAAGTGGGATTTTTCAAAATTTGCCCCTACCTAAAAGTTCGACCCAAATTGGGGGACATCAGAATTCGTTTTAGAGGTATGGTTCCTTCGGCAAAGTTTCTTACTTTGATCCCTAGAATATGATTTTCACAGAGCAATGGGCGATTTTTTTGCCTCCCTACAAATCGACTCGGCCTAATGTATACCCTGTCCGACCCAAACATTTTACAATGAAATGAAAATTTTTTTAGCAGGTCATGAAAAAATCTTAAAAATCAAAGTCGAAACAAAGTCAAAAAAATAAAATTTCGCAGGCTCGAAACTAATTTTTTTCTATGCGTATTGGAACTTTTTTTCCTGAGTCCAAATCGTATCGAAAAGTCGATGGCGCGAAATTGGTTAATAAATCGACCCAGTCGAATATACATACATATGGATTTGTTAGCACATAATATTACACGTGTAACGAAAGTAATGTTACATGAATACGAATCACTCGATCGTTTCATTGGGGCAATGCACAGTGGTCGATTTGGCCTAGCTATCGGCAATGAATTAAATTTTCAAGCTGAATAAAATAAATATTTACAGCCTTATTCTATGCACTTGACAAGTCTAGTTGAGGGGTCGACTCTTAATATGCGTCAAAAATATCGAGAGAGGTGTCAAACGACGCGACTTGACATCAGTATTAATAATCCGAAGGCGGAAAATAAAAATTTGGAGACAAAATAAGGGAAAATCACCATGTAGGAAAATGAACCTAGGGTAACCCTGGAATGTGTTTATACGATATTGGTATCAAATTAAAGGTAATAATGAGAGTTTTAAAAGGGAGTGTCGCTTAGTTGTATATGTGAATGCATTTTCGAGATACCGCCATAAAGGTGGACCAGGGGAGACTCTAGAATTTGTTTGTACGATATGGGTATCAAATGAAATGTGTTAATGAGTATTTTAAAAGGGAGTGGTGGGTAAAGGTGGACCAGGGGTGACTCTAGAATTTGTTTGTACGATATGGGTATCAAATGAAAGGTGTTAATGAGTATTTTAAAAGGGAGTGGGCCTTAGTACTATAGGTGGACGCCTTTTCGAGATATCGCCATAAAGGTGGACCAGGGGCGAGTCTAGAATTTGTTTGTACGATATGGGTATCAAATGAAAGGTGTTAATGAGTATTTTAAAAGGGAGTGGGCCTTAGCTCTATAGGTGGGCGCCTTTTCCAGATATCGCCATAAAGGTGGACCAGGGGTGACTCTATAATGTGTTTGTATGATACGGGTATCAATTTAAAGGTATTAATGAGAGTTTTAAAAGGTGGTGGTAGTTGTATATGTGAAGGCGTTTTCGAGATATCGACCAAAATGTGGAACAGGGTCACCCAGAACATCTACTGTCGGGTACCGCTAATTTATTTATATATGTCAAACCACGAACAGAATTCCTGCCATGATTCCAAGAGCTTTTGATTTCGCCCTGCAGAACTTTTTCATTTTCTTCTACTTAATATGTAGATGTCACACCCATTTTACAAAGTTTTTTCTAAAGTTATATTTTGCGTCAATAAACCAATCCAATTACCATGTTTCATCCCTTTTTTCGTATTTGCTATAGAATTATGGCATTTTTTTAAATTTTTCTCTAATTTTCGAAATCGAAAAAGTGGGCGTGGTCATAGTCGGATTTCGGCCATTTTTTACACCAACACAAAGGAGTTCAGATAAGTACGCGAACTGAGTTTAGTAAAGATATATCGATTTTTGCTCAAGTTATCGTGTTAACGGCCGAGCGGAAGGACAGACGGTCGACTGTGTATAAAAACTGGGTGTGGCTCGATTCCGCCCTTTTTCACAGAAAACAGTTATCGTCCTAGATTCTAAGTCCCTACCGAATTTCACAAGGATTGGTAAACTTTTGTTCGACTTATGGCATTAAAAGTATCCTAGACAAATGAAATGAAAAAGGGCGGAGCCACGCCCATTTTTAAATTTTCTTTTATTTTGTAATTTTTTGCACATATCATTACTGGAGTTGAATGTTGACATAATTTACTTATATACTGTAAAGATATTAAATTTTTTGTTAAAATTTGACTTTAAAAAAATTTAATTTTACTAATTTTCTATTCTGCGTCATAAGTTCAGCTCACCTACCAAGTTTCATCGCTTTATCCGTCTTTGATAATGAATTATCGCACTTTTTGTGTTTTTCGAAAAGTTCGATATCGAAGAAGTGGGCGTGGTTATAGTCCGATTTTGTTAATTTTAAATAGCGATCTGAGATGCGTGCCCAGGAACCTGCATGCCAAATTTCATCAAGATACCTCAAAATTTACTTAAGTTATCATGTTAACGGACGGACGGACATGGCTCAATCAAATTTGTTTTCGATACTGATGATTTTGATATATGGAAGTCTATGTCTATCTCGATTCCTTTATACCTGTACAACCAACCGTTATCCAATCAAAGTTATTATACTCTGTGAGCTCTGCTCAACTGAGTATAAAAAGTAACAATAAATTTATTAAAAAAACGAAAACCAAAAGGAAGGGTAAAAACTTTTATTCATTACTTAGAGATTTTTTTTGATCGTTCAATTTAAGCAAAAACATTAGTTCAAAAATGTTAATATAGTTCAAAAAAATTAAGAGGAAAATTTAAAAAAAATTTATTTTATAAAAACCTTTTTGAATTTCGAAAAAAATTTAACTTATTCACATTAATCGAATTAAATCAAAAAATTCAAATTTCCGGCATGTAAAAAGTAGGACAAAATGGTTCTAAACTCCTCATTGATTTCAAACAATTTACCAGTTCTAAAAAAGCGGTCGACTCCAAAAAAATGGTCGGTTTTAAAAATTAATCATATATTAATAAGTTATCGTGTCCGAAAAAGTCGGCGCCTCAAAAATAATCGGTTTAGTGGTCGTTGAACAAAAAGCAGTTACCGTTCCAAACAAGGTATCCAATTTTCATAAAGAAATTAATGGCTTTAAACAGGGTTTGAAAAATATGAACGGTTATAAATGAGTGTTTTGGTCCATTAGGGTTCCGAAAAAGTTACCACTTTTGAAAAATTTACCGGTTCCTAAAAATGTACCGGTGCTGAAAAAAAAAACCGGATCCAAATAAGTTACCGGCCCTTAAAAATTAACCGGTTGCGATAAGTGAACCGGTTCTGAAAAAATAACAGGCACCTAATAAGTTAACGTTCCTGAAAAATTTAACGGTTGCGATAAGTAAACCGGTTCAGAAAAAATAACCGGTTACAAAAAGATAACCGGTTTTGAAAAAGTTATCGGTTTGCTGATTGAAACGATTAGTTCTGAGCTGAGCTACCCAAACGTTACCTGCTCCAAAAAGAAAACAGTTCGCATAAGTAAAGTTCTCTAAGCAAAAACAGTTTCAAACTAGGCAACTGGCCCTTAAAGGAAAACGAAGTCGAAGATATTTAAATTTTGCCGCCAATAAAATTGTTCTTATACGGACATTTGTAGTCGTAGTACAGCTATGAATATCTCTACTATATTTTATATGTATATGATATTATAGTTGAGCAAACACTTATGGGTATATATATACGTGTGAATATACATATGTGAACTTAAGCCGTGGTTATGTGGCAATTACCCACCGACGTGTGCCGTACGTACTGCCGTTTGTCGTACGAAGCACGTTTGACCGAACTCTCAAGCCCGTAGGAATCAATGTGTGCGTCTGTGTACATGTACATAACATATTTGTGTGTGTATTGTTTACAGATAAGCACTGTTGCCATTGACCATTTTGCATGCATGTTTATGGAAACATCAACTTTTTCCAATTTAATTTTTGATGTTGTAAAAGGCTGGAATTAATATTAATTAAATAAAAATAGATGACATATTTCTAATCTGCACTTTTACATAATTATTTCGAATTATTTTCACAATTTTTCAAACTTTAATTAGGTGTTTTTGTATAAAACTGCAAACGGTCAAAAATTAGCGCACAAAAGTTTACTGGGCAGCTCTGTCTAGTTAGAGAGCGATCAGCTGACACGTTCTTACGGAAAAAATCAAAATTGTTTTGATTTCTACGTTCCGGGCTACGTACGTACGGGCGTTGCACGTCGGTGAGTTTTCGTTTACATTGCACACTCATAAGATAGGTCGTGTCAGCTGACACGTTTTTTCTACGTACGTTCTTGAGTAACCACGGCTTTACTCACGAACGTACGTAGAAAAAACGTGTCAGCTGACACGACCTATCTTATGAGTGTGCAATGTAAACGAAAACTCACCGACGTGCAACGCCCGTACGTACGTAGCCCGGAACGTAGAAATCAAAACAATTTTGATTTTTTCCGTAAGAACGTGTCAGCTGATCGCTCTCTCACTAGACAGAGTTGCCTAGTAAACTTTTGTGCGCTAATTTTTGACCGTTTGCAATTTTATGCAAAAACGCCTAATTAAAGTTTGAAAAATTGTGAAAATAATTCGAAATAAATATGTAAAAGTGCTGATTATAAATATTTAATCTATTTATACTTATTTAATAGTATTCCGGCCTTTTACAATATACAAATTAAATTGGAAAAAGTTGATGTTTCCATAAGCATACATGCAAAATGGTCAATGGCAACAGTGCTTATCTGTAAACAATACACACACAAATATCTTATGTACATGTACACAGACGCACACTTTGATTCCTACGGGCTTGAGAGTTCGGTCAAACGTGCTTCGTACGACAAACGTCCTTACGTACGGCACACGTCGGTGGGTAACTGCCGCATTAATCGTGTTAAACCAATTGTAAGCTTACATATGCACAATTTCAAAAGACTTCCAGTTGAATACGGATCCAAAGAATTTCAGATCTTTAAATATTCATATCAACTTGTGTACGAGTATGTGACAATCATGACTACATATGTACATATGTGTATGTACGCATGTGTGATTGTTGACATTATATGTGCTTTTCGCGTTTCCAACCATAGCAGAATTTTATTTTTGTCCCCACTACATGTGGATTTAAGCTTCATTTGCATTTGATATGCACCACTTGTCAACTTAGTCGATATGCAAATTTCTAATGTCGAACCACGCAAATATTTAAATGTTGTACGGAATTTGTTTGATAACTTTGTTTATGACTATTAAGTTGAAATTCCAAAGAACTCTGCTAGGGAATAGCACTAACGAACAGTCCACGATGTAATAATAATATTGAAATTATATACCTGCGTGGAATTTTTGGGCCAGACTTTCCATTGCAGAAATATATTCGGTAGGTTTGCCAAACCACAAATTGGAATGCGCCACATAAAACCACACCCCAATAAAATTCCTACATTTTTAGGTCTCGAATAGTAAGTCAACTCTTTCTCGATGTGGAACATTGCAAATGGTGCTTGAATGGTTTAAGCCCTTGTGAAGGCTGAAAACCTGTCATTAGCGTTATTCAATGCGATGGTTGAAACAGGGAAATAAAACCTTCAAACCTTGCAATATTTGCGGTCATGCAGAGTAGTGCTGACTCGGTGTGGGAATTGTCGTGACAGAGAGACCTTGTTGTAACTATCCGCATAAGGACAAAATTCATTAATATGTCAATCATGTGCGCTTATTTTTCCATGTACGAGAAGTACGAAGTGCAAACGAACGGTTTCTACGACCAATACAATAGCCAGGGCGGATAAAGAAGTTGAAGGAAACTTGTACCCAAATGTCGCCTAATCGATTGAGTCTGACTGATTTCGCCGGCCAGGCTTAAACATAGAAACGCCAATTAAATTGTTCATGGCGTAATAGCCGAACGAGATGCCTAAAGTTTTTTTATATGTGCGCACGATTCGAGGTATCACAAATACTAGGAAACCTAATTTCGCTACTCGGCTCATAGCTGCTGTGCATACCCGTGACACCGAAAACTTTCCTGATCCGATATGCATGACACGAGAAGTGTGTGTGAATGTTATTGTGACTCGAAGAGGTAAACAAGACCCCTTTTCAAAATTAAAAAAGTATGTACAGAAAGGCAAAAGTAGCACAGGCTTGTGCTACTTGTCAAGAGAAATGTCGACCGTAAACAAGAGGCTTTATACCTGAAGCGAATTCCTGCAAAAACCATAATGGAAAATATCTTCAGACAAGTGTATACCTGACTATTGGAATCGGAGTGTTTCATATGGCTGCCACAATGTGCTGATAACCCGGTGCAAATACCACACCTAAGGTCCAGAGCTCAAGTCTTGGACAAGCAACATCGACAATTTGGGAAAAAAGTTTTTTCAATTATATATACATTGCTCATACCAACAAATATTTTATCTGAATAACAAGCAAACGTGAGAAGTTTTGAGGATATGTGGAAAATTGGGAAAGAAGCTGTACTGTATTTAGAGAAAACCTGTATTTAGAGAAAACATCTGGGTATAAAATGTTTTTCGGTTATTTTTTATTATTTTTGCTTTGGCTTGTTATCGTTGTGTGCTGAACATTTTTATATTCTTGCTGAAATTGTTATTCATTATGAAATGTTGCAGGTTAAAACCTTTATGTACAAAATCAATAAATAAAATATTCTTAAACATATACCAGCCACATATGTTTTGTATCTATGGTACAAAATCATGGAGCTAGACAATTGAAAACGGTGCTCTCACTAATGTTTTGGAAGAATTTAAAGTTAGTGCTGGTTTCTGATTTACGTAAATGATATTGAGCAAAACTTTTAAGAATTATTGTTAAATTAATTTCTACTCTAATTTTAACTCAAGAAAAATGCTTGAAAAATTATTTAAAAAAAATAATATCCGAGTATGAGTTCGTAATTAGTAGTCAAATTTCAATTAAACTGACTAGTAGAGTAAAGGAAAATAAAATGGGCTTAATTGCTATTACTGAATGTTGTTTCAAATTAGTGCGCCATTTCATGAACGCTGATTTAGAAGGCATCAAGATTGAAATCATAAATAATTTATAGTAAGGACCTAACCTAACCTACACTGGTACTGGTACAGAAAGTTCTGCAAATTGAAAAATCCTCGTAAATTGCTAACAGTTACCCTGTTTGTACTTTTTTTTATCAGGGAGATATATATTTATTATTTATGTCAAAGACAGTTAAACAAATTTTAGCATTTATTCGCTGCTGTCCATATGATCGAATTTTCTATAGATACCCGACATCAAGTTTTGAACAAGTGTTTTATCCAATTTTAGCAATGTTTGCTACATTCTTTTTACTTCTGTAACGGTTTTAGCCGGTTTCCCTATTCTTGAAAGTTTTGCATTCACCCGAGCCCAATATCGCTAAGTTGGCCGCAACTAGAGTACGTTGGGTTTATTCAAGTTTTTCCTAACATAATGTAAATTGTTATATTCGAACCACTTTTGGGTGACACGAGCGTAATGTTCTGGAACCAAGTACGTCCAAAACACAGATTAGCCATTACACCGATATTAGATTGGCAGAAGACGTTTTTCAAGACACTCTTTCATCTATATTTACGCGCTAATGATTTTCATAGTAGAGAAGGACGTAGATTGATGCCCACATACACAAATAGCTTGCCAAGTCAGAACTATCTACCAAACATTTCGATCAAGATGTTTTTTTTCGAGTAAGAATGTTCTCTCCAGACTGCAAGCAGTAGAACTGCATGTCTGGGAACTTTCTTAGATTCATTTTTAAAGGTTTTGTTTGCCAATTTGGTCTCATAGAGCTTATGTGCAAGGGAAATGCCTTTTGACGTCCGTTTTCAACTTCGTGTTGGAAATTTTATCCTTTTGTAGGTTTTAATATAATTTTTCCGAAGATCATAGGTTCACGCCCCGGGTAAAGCAACATCAAAATTTTAGAAACACGTTTTTTCAATTAGAAGAAAATTTTTCTAAGCGGGGTCGCCCCTCGGCAGTGTTTGGCAAGCCGAACGTATTTCTGCCATGAAAAGCTCTCAGTAAAAACTCATTTGCCTTGCAGATGCTGTTCGGGATCGGCATAAAACAAATAGGTCCCGTCCCGCCAATTTGGAGGAAAAATCAAGAGAAGCGCGATGCCACTTGTATGCACGTAAACAAATCAATCATCATTTACACATTTACATACAAGGCAGCAGAGAGATACTCACCATCAGCCAAATAGTACTCACATATACACACGCATATGGGAATTCGAGAGACTATTAACTACAAATATACATGTACATATATGGCTGGTAACCAAGCATGAAGTTCGCGAAGTTACTAGACCTTAGGAGAAGTGGGTGGACGAGGCAACAGAGAGTATAAAAGCAGCGAAAGCTAAGTAGTCAGTAATCAGTTTTGATTTAGGCACGCTATTGATTGTGAAGTACTTTCAAAGTAGTCTGATAAAGTCCATTTTACATTATTGAATATTGGAGTTATTTATTCAACAGTTTGGCGATTCGAACGTTAGCAGAAGGTTTGGAATAAGCGAAATTCCCCTAAATTCGTTACAATATCATTTCTCTGCTTGATTCGTGAAACTTGCAGCAGTGTGGTTTTAGCAACATTTATGGCCACATGTCTTGTTGACTAGATCGGTTTATCATAATTAGTGATAGAACATTATTATGCAACTGGGCGTCTGATGATCCCTTTGGATGGTCACTTCTTGTCTTGTCCTTCAGTAAGCCTTCCTTGAAGTTCAAAACTGTTCTTGGGGCAGTGTCATATGATAATCCTATGAGTTTCGTTAACTCTTTGTAACTTACATTGGGAATATTCTTTCAAATGTAAAAAACAAATTTACATAGCGCTTGCTTCTTACTCACTTTGCTCGTTGTTGAATGCTTGACTTCAGTAGTTAATATATTTTTTCTAAATTTTATGAAACACCAACTCAGATATAATTAGTTCAAATCCTAACAAGACATTACTAAAAAACTTACAGGGGGATTTAAATTTGCAGAACTTTCTGTACCAGTTCTTTAACCATGGCCCGTATTACGTGTAACGATCCGTCATCTAACCTCATTTTTTAAATCATAATAGATCTGAAATTGTGGATCGGATTAATGGCATATTTGAACTAGTAACTGTACTAGAGAATAGTACTTGTTGGATTAATAGCTTATTACAATTTATAGAAAAAGGTTGAGAGTTGCATAGTTCTCGCTTGAGTGAAAATGGTTTTCAGTCACTGATCGTAACAAGTAAAACGGACCTAGATGGTAGTCATGTGCCATGACCAAGGTAAACAAAAAACTGGTTTTATGTCAAACCAGGGACCAAATTTTGCATAAAAAGGGCAAACTTGTCTTTTCGGAAACGCGTTATTTTGCGAACGATTCCGCAAAAACGTGAAACGGTGATTAAAAGGACTTCAGCAAATTTTGCGCTTATTTACATGAATATTCTGGCGAATCTTAGCAGTTTTATACATACAACACTATGCTGCTACTAAATAAATGCACAACAATAACAAAGCAAAGCAGTCACACTTATGTACATATACACATTAAATCAATCAGTCACACTTATGTACATGTACACATTAAATCAAGTAGCCAGACATACACATAACCAGCAGCTTGGAACAAAGAGATTCACATACACATCATCAGCTAAGAGCAGAACTTGTTACTCACACACGCACATAGCTAAATAACCATGTATGAGATACAACTGTTCCAGAAGGCATGTTCGTGAAAAGTCTAGACCTTAGGAAATATGCCAACAAGGCAACAGGAGTATAAAAGCAGCGCAAGCTGAGGAATACTAATCAGTTTGATTTTAACACGCCATACTGGATATTGGAGTTATTTATTCGACATTTCAGAGATTCGAACGTTAGAAGTAGGTGCATATTTATCAAGAATTTCCCAGAAATCGTTACAATATTTATTGATAACAGAAACCACGGGTACAATTTAATGTAAAAGAATAACAAATTTATTATAATTAGTGCGTTTGATATTTTTTTAAATATCAATCGTTTTTTAGGGAATGCAATCTATGTCGACTAAAATCGATTACTTTATTTAAAGTTTGGATTGTTTTCGTCAATTTCGGTAAATGGTTATAAGCTGTAACCTTAGCGGAATCTTAAAAAGGCATTTCTAATATTGATTTCATTATTTTTTGCATTACTTTAAATTATGCCATCTTGTGCTATTCCCGCTATGTATATCAATTGGTAGCTTAATCCAACTAATTGCAGTGAAAAATGATTTAATTAATGAAGATAATTTCTTAATTTTTACTGCATCTTCAATTTTCGACCTCAATGATTTTGTGACACATGTTTGTTTAATGACAGCGTGAGACTGGCGTAAGTGGTGCGGAAATTGAATATAATACTTGATAAATTGACAGGAGGTAAAAGACGTCAGAAGACCGGAAGAAGATTTGGGATATGCAAGTAAATAATTGTTGTGGTCAACTCTTTATGCAGGAAAAAAAATGTGGCAAGTTATGTCTCAATTATATTATAATTCAAACAGAGGAGCTGATAAATTTAAATAAGAATACTACACGGTTAAAAGTTTAAAGGGCTAATTAATGGTGACTTATAACCATAAAATCATAACCAGATAAAACAGCTGATCCAACCTACCTTATGAAAATCAAAGTAATCGATTAATGGCGCCATACCATAACGCTAACGCCATAACCATATCATAGCCAACCAATTGGTTTTTGGTTTTGCGCCATATCCATAACCTAAAAATATTTGAGTTAGTGAATTTATTAACTTTTTGTATATTTTATTTGTTTTGGATAAGTTTTGACTAAGAGATAAATTTTTTGTGAAATATGTTTGTAATTTTTTGTGGTTTCTTCATTTTTATGAAACTTTCACGATTTTTAAGTTAAGGCACATCGATCACATTGGAGATGGATATGGGTATGGTTACGACTATGGCGTTAGGGTTAAGGAAGTTTAATTTGACCTCAAGCCTACATCTAAAACATTTTCATACTACAAAGGAAAGTGAATAAAAGCGAAACTTATAAACATGTTCTTAAAATTGCGGTACAAAAATAAAACGGCAGTAAAAGCTGGACTTGTAATGTTTCCCCATAAAACATGGACTTATCGGTTTTTTTCACACAAGAAGCATATCGGATTATTCAATTCGAATGGATTGCCTGCGCAGCTATTCAAATACGGCGGGAAGTTGGTAAGGCGTATGCATCAGCTTCTTCGCAAAATATGATCGGACGAGTGCATGCCCGACGATTGGTATCTAAGTGTACTTTGCCCAGTTCACAAGAAATCGGATCCTGCAAACAGCGCTAAGTATCGCGGAATTTTGGGGCAATTGAAGCATCCTTTCGTGATCACTTCGGTATTCTTTATGATATTATTTCGGATAAACTTTAACATTTCGAGACTGTTTCGGGACAGTTGAAGCACCCTTTCGAGTACAATTTGGAATTGTTTCGTACCTTTTTCGGAACCAATACGGAACAATCTCAAGACAATTACAGCGTCATAAAATAGTCAGAAAACTATCCTGAAATACACCAAAAGATGCTTCAATCGCCTCATTATTCCATCATCATCGATTGCGTGATCGGCTTCATCATCTTCATCAGCGGTACATCGCTGTCTTCCGTTTGGAAGAGCAGAGAAGTGTTCCGTCCATAATCTAAGTACTCTCCAGACAAGGTTACCGTTTTCGTTCCTAAATGCATGAGTTATATTTCAGTCGGTGTCATAAATATTAATGCCTAACATTTTTCTTAGCTTTCATACATACGTTGTTTAGGTAGCAACTTAAGACCCTTATGCTACATTTGCACTGCACGGGTTAGTGTTGCAAATGTGACTCATTTCCTCATAAAAAATCGCTTGAACTAACCATAATGAGATCAATTTTACCGAATGTATAGCTGAAATTTGAGTCTGAAATTGAAGAAACTGACAACCTTCGCCCAGTGGTTGCTCTCCTATTAATTTTGGTGCTTTCAACCTAATAATTGATGACGTAGTAGATGGCATTATGAATATTAGTTACACAACACAGGCTGATGTCGATGGTTTATCTGCCTGCCTATTTAAAAATTGGCCAGCTTTTGCTTACCCTCTTTTAATGTTACTCAATAAATCGCTTCATAGAGGCGAATTTATCAATGCTTGGAAGATAACATCTATTACCGCTATTTTTAAAAGCAGTAACAAGAATGATATTTCCAACTACAGACCCATCTCTAAATTATCTACGGGTTCTAAATTATTTGAGTACATCGTTAAGCAGAAAATATTTTTTGCCATTAGCTATATTCTCAGAATTCTGTTTATCAGCTTTTGGTAACCGAAGTCAAGTTTACACCATCTTTTGATAAAATGTTTTCATATTTCCTTCGCAAAGTCTCGTTCTCCCATTCCCTCCTCATATTGTATCGAGGAATCTCAACTTTGCTCCCTTAGAGAAATGTCGGATCTAGGTGTTGTCTTTTGACTCCAACTTCTTATTTCTTAGTCATATAAATTACATAAATGCTAAATCCTACTCAATGCTTGCATTTATTCGCCGTCTTGGCTCAGATTTGAAGGACCCTTATACACTGAAATTATTGTATACAAATCTGATACGTTAAAGTTAGAATATGCTGTCTTTATCTGGAGACGTTATTATGATTGTCATACTGTAACAAATTTAGTGAAAATCCGCTTATCCCAAACTTTTTGCTAACGTTCGATTCGCTAAACTGTTGAATAAATAACTCCAATATTCAATAATGCAAAATGGTCTTTATTAGACTACTTTGAAAGTACTTCACAACCAACAGCGTCTTTAATTCAAACTGTTTACTGACTACTCAGCTTGTGCTGCTTTTATACTCTCAGTTGCCTTGTCCGCATATTTCTCCAAATGTCTAGACGTTTCTCCTTCTAGGATCTACTACTTGGTTACCAGCTATATGCATGTGTATTTGTAGTTTGTAGCCTCTCGCATAGCCATATGCGTGTGTATATGTGAGTACTACTTCGGCTGATGATTACATGTGTTTGCGAGTATCTCTTCGTTGCCTTGTACGTACATATGTGTGTAAATGGTGATTGATTTGTTTACGTACCAAGAGTGGCAGCTAGCTTTACTATTGTTCTGCCTTTATTTAATAAGCGCTTAGTGATGTGAGTATCACTTAAAAATATAAAAAAATAAATGTAAGGCGCGATAACCTCCGAAGAGATCTGAGGCCGAGCTTCTCTTCCAATTTGCGTCGTGCTCCTATTGATTTTCCCTACAAATCGGCCGGACGGGACCTACATGTTTTTTGCCGACTCCGAACGGCATCTGCAAGGCAGATGAGTTTTCACTGAAAGCTTTTCATGGCAGAAATACACCCGGAGCGTTTGCCAAACACTGCCGAGGGGCGACCCCGCTTAGAAAAATTGTCTTCTAATTGAAAAACCTTATTCCTAAAATTTTGATGTTGCTTTGCTCGGGGTGTGAACACAGGGCATACGGTGTGGTAGGCGGAGCACGCTACCATCACACCACGGTGGCCGCCGTGAGTATCACTTAGTGATATTAATATTCGTCACAATATCAGTAGGCTTGAATGAATTCAAAAATCCTTTATACGATTCGCTCTTTGGCCGATTGAGTTCATGGATCCGTCACCTTCGTACACTGCTAGATGCCAGCTAATTAACTTAAAATTGTTATCTTCCGGAAGGGTCATTCTGTCACTTTCTTTTGTTTATGACATAGTTCGTGGAGCTGTTGACTCCTCTGCTTTGCTTGAATGCATTTCATTTCATGTCCCAGCCCGAAGCTTGAGGAGTAATAACATCTTTTTTATTGATCGAGTTAGAACAATGTATGCCTATAATTCTCCTATTCTAAGAGCCTTAAGAGAATTTAATTTCTACCCAAGTGCACATGATGTTGATTTCCCTCTACCAAAAACTAAATTTAAATTGTTACTAAATAGGATCTTTAATTAATTTGTAACTTAATCTTTTTATTCTTCTTAGTCTGTATGAAAATGTATATTTTCTAGATGCCTTAAAGTTTAAAATAAAGTCGTGCCATAGTACAATAGATTTCTTTGTGTTCTCAAAACCGTTTATTTTTAACAAATTATTTTAATAAAATATCGCTAAACAAAAGCTCTACGACCAAAATTGCCCACAGCTCGCTAATAGCGCGAATCTCCACCTTTACAACCAAAACTTTATTTATAAATTTGGATTCCAAATAGGAGCGAAAAAGGGACCCCTACATAAAAACAGCAATTAGAAATAATATATATGATTACGTTTACTAGAACTCTTAGCATCCGCAGCCTGTGGCCACAAATTGCCTGATTACATTGCTCATATTAAGAATTGAGATCAAAGGATACCGAGAAATGCACATACATATGTACATACAAAACGAATACAAACAAATTCAAAAGGCATTCTGTGGTAAATTTTGTGTCAACATGCGGCAATGCAAATAAAATGAATTGTGCAATTTAATGATTTTGACTACATTCAAAATAGAGTTTCTTAATTAATTTTGTAAATTGAAGGGTAATTAACACAATCAAACAAATTAAAAGGTTATGTGAAAAAGTGCTCAACCTTTGAGCGAACAATTAGAAAATTAAAGATTTAAATTGAAATTTTCAAGTTTTAAATTTTATTTGGAAAACATTTCATACTGTCATAATATTTGCTGAAGGTTTCGCAAATGTTCTTTGGTTGTTTGGATGGTTTGTGAGGTGAGTAATCTTTGGCTCCTCTGATACAAGATTTTGAAAGAGTAAAAAATGTTGTGAAATATTAAATTTTATTTTTTAAACTTAAAAAACAAAAAAATAGATACATTTTAAATGCTTCCTTTATATAAATGGTTCAAAACGCAGCGGAAAGCTGAATACAGACAAAATGTTGAAGAATATTGATTTTGAAATTTTAACAGCTGCTATTGGAAAGAGCTTATCTAAAACAAAGCCATAAGAATAGAGCCATAAAGACGGCTCAAAAATGCGGTAAATCAGTCATACCGACTTGCAGACTTATGCAATGTCTTCCAGGCGGAATCGTCTATGACAAAGTGAGGGCAGACAGTCACTAAATGTACTTACGTGTGTTATCACTGGTGATTGCGCAAGTGCATCAATACTCTAACGATGGCGCATACTAACGAGCCCCTCTACGAAAGCTGTCAGTAGTAGGAGGTAGAAAACTCGATTCATCTCATTCTTTGCCGATATCTAACACAGCAAGCAAAAACTTCTCCGAGTGGAAGTGTGGGAAATTCCCACGTACGTCCCCTTAACTTAACCCAACCTAAGCTCTGTCTGTGTTCAAAAAACATTTCACGGTACGTCATTTATATAAAGGAAATGTATAAAAATTCATGTTTTATGCCGACTCCGAACGGCATCTGCAAGGCAGATGAGTTTTCACTGAGAGCTTTTCATGGCAGAAATACAATCGGAGCGCTTGCCAGACACTGCCGAGGGGCGACCCCGCTTAGAAAAATTTTCTTCTAATTGAAAAATCTTATTTCTAAAATTTTGATGTTGCTTTACTCGGGAGTTGAACCCAGGGCATACGGTGTGATAGGCGGAGCACGCTACCATCACACCACGGTGGCCGAGATCAAAATTATATCTGCGAAAAACACAATTATTTGTGGCTACAACAAAACCATTAAAATTACAACACACCATATGAAAATTTATCCCGAACACAATGCCAAAATTATCAAAATTAAATTCCAAAATCATGCCAAAATATACAAAATACTCCCTACAGTCCACAAATTATCCCAAAATTCTACTAAATTGATCCCGATAATATTCCTTAAAACAACCCCAAAACGGCACCGAAACAAACTGAAAACAATCCCGAAATGTTGCATTAATAGTTCCGAAACAGTTCCGAAATCATTCTATTATCATCTCTTATTTGGTTTGATACAAAAATTGCTATTCATCCTACAGTCAATCGCTCTAGTTTCGAACTACCTTCTGAGCACCTCCCTAACTGTTTCAGACGCGAACTGTGACACAAAGTTAATCCAAAAGCTAATCTTTCTCACTTAGCTCTAGAAGTGACGATTAGAAGTGACAAAGTTTAGCTATTGGGTCTCACAAGATTCCCTGAGAACCAAGGTGGCTTATTAGTTTCAACACTAGCATAGTGAACAAGAACACAGTGTGTAAAGAAGCTGTTGAGCGATCTGTAGAACATAGACGTTGCAGACTCGATGTCATTAACGCCATAAAGCTTAGATCAGTCATGAGAAGGAATCAATTCATTCAGCAAAGTGACGTTGGTCTTATGAAAGCATCTGGAGCGAAGACGAGTTATTCTTCTAGCTTTAGGAAGCATCTTAGGCTGAAAAATGTCACATGCTATCTCAAGTGTAGGACGATGGGGATCTTCAGGAAGAGATAATGGGGAAATCTGAATTATGGAAATACCCTTAGGTTCACCAACCAGGACTAAATCCAACAACTTGTTCTTACAGTTTACCATATTGTTTATCTGTAGAAGAGACATATCAAGCAGTGAATGAACGAAATCATGATGGACGGTGGAAGTCAAGAACATCGACTCTCCAGAATTAATCCATTTCACTGTAGGTAAATTAAAGTCACCAAGAACAACAAGTCGATCATTATCACACATCTGAGAATGCAAGCTGACGTCATAGTCAGATTTCGGCAATTTTTAATACCAAGATAAAGTGAGTTCAGATAAGTACGTGAACTAAATTTAGTAAAGATATATCGATTTTTGCTCCAGTTATTGTGTTAAAGGCCGAGCGGAAGGACAGACGGTCGACTGTGTATAAAAACTGGGCGTGGCTTCAACCGATTTCGCCCATTTTCACAGAAAACAGTTATCGTCATAGAAGGTATGCCCTTACCAAATTTCAAAAGGATTTGTAAATTTTTGTTCGACTTATGGCATTAAAGCAATTCTAGACAAATTAAATGAAAAAGGGCGGAGCCACGCCCATTTTGAAATTTTCTTTTATTTTTGTATTTTGCTGCGTCATATCATTACTGGAGTTGAATGTTGACATAATCTACTTATATACTGTTAAGATATTCAATTTTTTGTTAAAATTTGACGTCTACAAATATTTTTTTTAAAAAGTGGGCGTGTTCGTCGTCCGATTTTGCTAATTTTTATTTAGCACACAAATAGTAATAGGAGTAACGTTCCTGCCAAATTTCATCATGATATCTTCAAACGACTGCCAAATTACAGCTTTCAAAACTTTTAAATTACCTTATTTTAAAAGTGGGCGCTGCCACGCCCATTGTCAAAAATTTTGCTAATTTTCTATTTGGCGTCATAAGCTCAACCCACCTACCAAGTCTTATCGCTTTATCCGATAATCGATATCAAAAAGTGGGCGTGGTTATTTTCCGATTTCGTTCATTTTAAATAGCGATCTGAGATGAGTGCCCAGGAACTTACATATTAAATTTCATCAAGATACCTGAAAATTTACTCAAGTTATAGTGTTTACGGACGGACAAACGGGCGAACAGACGGACGGACATGGCTAAATGAATTTCTTTTTTCGCCCAGATCATTTTGATATATAGAAGTCTATATCTATCTCGATTAGTTTATGCCGTTACAGGGTACCGTTATGCGTACAAAATTAATATACTCTGTGAGCTCTACTCAGCTGATTATAAAAAGGGAAAAAGAAAGGGGAAAGAAAGGAAAGGATATGAATTATCTTTATTTTTAATAAAACCATTAATTCAAAATGCAACAACAAACTACGATTTTTAAACATTGCAACCTGTGTGAAACAAGGTGCGGGTTGCTAGTATATATATATATATATATGTCAAGCTAAATACAACTTTGTTGTTTTTTTTGTTTCTACTTTTGAGCGCCTATTTGCGTTTATACTGTGCTCCAAATAAGAATAAATACAGCACCTTGCTGAATAACAATATTTTTTTTGATGTCGCATTGGAAATCACCTAAAACTTTTATTCAATTGTGCGAAAGCATATCTTTCATCAGGCCTTCGAGATATATACATATATCTGCAGATTTGGATAAGTCTTTGAACCGGCACAAATATATTTATATATACATATATATATTTCTTAAAAATGTAGTTCAATGACAGTAAGTAAAATCAACTGTGAGGTAGGTCAGCATCTTTAGTAAATTTAGCCCACAAAAAATAAGATAATTACGCTTTCATAAGGATTTGTTAACTTCGTTAGGTTGTTTTTTTTTTGTTCTCCAATCTAATTTTTAGATATGTAGTTATTATGACCTGAATTGTAATAAAGCTTTATCTAATATGACTATGTAAACCAGGGCCGCAGAGATCCAAGCCGGGCCCCTGGGACAGTTCCCGTTTACGGGCCCCCTAAAAAATAAACTCGATCCAGTGAAAAAAAATAATATAACCTACATAAATTTTTCAATTCACATTGTCAGTTTTATTCATATAAAATAAAATTTACTGGAGCACTTACATAAATCAAATGATAGATTTCATTGTTTGATTTGCTTACATTAACTTTTTCTATATATGTACATTTTAAGAGCTTGAATGAGCCAAGGAAAAACTTCCGTGCTTTCTGGTCTGCGAATATGGAAATTACCGATTCAAAACTAATGCTGCGAGCAACGTAAAAAATTTGTCACGCTAGTCAATAGACTAAAAGAACGCTCCGCTTCAGCCACACTGACTTACGCTAAAATTAAACTTATAGAGCGTTTGTTGTCCCTTTTTTCTTCGGTTTCTTTGCGATCTTTCTCAGCTCGTTTCGCTGCTCCCGATAAATGTTTATAATCAATTAGATATAGTTTATTCAAAACAAGTGTTTGGTTAAATAAAATTTGTATATTACTGAAAAAAAAAACGCACAGAATATTGTATGATTATGTATTTCACATGCGAAGCTTGGTATTGTGTTTTCACGTGAAAAATGTTGCAAATTGCATAGAAGCTATTTAAAATCACATTTTCAATATTTAGAATGATAATTGTATTCCTGGCATCGTTTCCCATCATAATGAGTTCTTTTTACGCCTTTTTTCAAAACGTAGTATCCTTGGCAACATTTTTCGCCAACAAAACTTACACATGCACAAATATATCGCCCATTTACTTCAACAGTAACACTTTCCAAAACACACAAGTTTTTAAGAGAGCCATTTTAAGATTTCAACAGGCACATTGTTTCGAGACAATAAAGTTTAATGTTGAGTACTTATTGTAATTTCTGGGTAGTAGGATTGTGGCCCGGCCATAAACAAACTCTGTGTCCATAAACAAAACTATACAAATATGAGTATAACTAAAAATTAGAAAAAAAAATTTCACTTTGAGCCTTTTGCTTCTAAACCCTTCATATATTGGGCGCGTAAAGCTAGAAATTAATTTTTATCTCAAGCCCCCAATTTTCCACGAATCATCAAGAATTTTTTACACAATATAAATCATGATGATTTTTTTTACATGATACAACACAAATATATCGCCATTTCAACTGCTGAGTGGAATATCACCATATCTCAACTAATGTTTTAAAAACGCCCTATCTCAAAATGTAAGGGTGATATTCCACTCAACAGTCAATTTATAACAACACTCTTTAATATATATTGGCTCTTAAAAAGTTGTTAATTCTTGCATTTGTTACATCTGTAAATAAACCCGGAGCACCGGGGTCGTCAAACCATCGCGTACAACTGCACAAAGATTTCCGTTCACAAGGGCCGCTGCTCCAGAATCTCCATAACACACACCGCATTCACCACAAATTATTGAATTTGGAAATGCTATTAGTTAAGTTGAAAGAAAGATGGTTTCCATCATGTATTTATGTGAGGTTTTCTCACTGGACTCCTCCACTGTAAGGTTCCAATGCTACAGTATTTTCACGAAAATAAAATAAAATATTAATAACTTCCTTTTAATTAACAGCGCTTCTTTACTGCTATTGACTAGGTGTTTATTTTTCACAATAAACAGTTGTTGACTTTGGTGGTACCACCTCAGGGAAATTTTTTTTCAACCCACCTCAACTCGATATCCAATGTAAGATATAAACTATAGAAATGTGTTGGATATGCATTTGAGAGCTGTACATTTCTCAAAACCTCTCAAAGGTCGGAAAATAATTTGAGAATGACGTTGGAGATAAACTCGAGAACTATACATTGTACAAAATTTCTCAAAGGTAGTGATTGGAGAATGAATCTGGTTTAAGAATAATTAGAGCATGATGTTGGATATCAGCTACGGAACTAGATATATATTTCTCTAAGGCTGGAGAAATGTTTTTTCAATATTTGTTGGGTAAACATAATCCAGCTGTTGCCATATCTACAAATTATCTAGATAATTGCTATATCTAGATTTGCTATATTTTTCGTATATCGAGCGCCCGACGCTATTTTCACAATCATACTACACCTTCTTCAGTTTAAGCTCAGAAAATTACAATTCAAGTTCAGAATTTCCAATTTAAAATCAGAAATTTACAATACAAGTTCAGAAATTTACAATTCAAGTTCAGAGTTTCCAATTAAATTTCAGAAAATTACAATTCAAGTTCAGAAATTCCAATTTAAATTCAGAAATTTACAATTCAAATCCAGATAATTACAATTCAAGTTCAGAAGTTCCAATTTAAGTTCAGAAAATTACAATTGAAATTCAGAAAACTACATTTCAATTACGGTTCAAGTTCAGAAAATTACAATTCAAGTTCAGAAAGTTTATCAGGAATTTTTTCTTTCATACGATGGAAATAAAAGTATGTGAGATGGTAAGTATTGACAAAGCTACCATGATAGTCAGATGGTAATGTTTATATTGTGATGATTTATGTTTTTAATTTTTTTTACAACTGTTTTGATTTAATGACAAAATAACGTAAGTTTATCTTGTTAAATGTTAAGCTATTCACCAAATTATTTTTCTTTGTTGTTTTTCATGTCTGTTTTGAAAACTAATTTATAATTTTCATAATTTTATATATTGTTTGTAACAGATAAATTAATAAATATTCCCCTGATGATGCTAAAAATAAAAATATTAGCGAAACGTTGGGAAAACAGTGGAATAATTTAGTTTTATTCGCACATAAAATATAGATTGGAAAGCCTACTTACACATATATTTAATATTAAAGAAGAACCAATCGGAATATATATAAAAAAGATAAATGTTAGCGCTAATAATTTGATACTAGGAAGGATATGAAGGCCTACTATCTGTTAAGGAAGCATTGGACCTCTTAACTCACTTAAATCAATTGGAATAACTTTTGAAAAATGACACCCTACTTCTACTTTTCTGAATTTGAATTGTATTTTTCTGAATTTGAAATGAAAATTCTGAATTTTAATTGTAATTTTCTGAATTTAAATTGGAATTTCTGAACTTGAATTGTAATTTTCTGAACTTGAAATGAAAATTCTGAATTTGATTGTAATTTTCTGAATTTAAATTAGAATTTCTGAACTTGAATTGTAATTTTCTGAACTTGAATTTTAATTTTCTGAACTTGAAATGAAAATTATGAACTTGAATTGTAAATTTCTGAACTTAAACTAGAAAAGGTGTAGTATTTTTCGTACATTTTTGTTTAGACTTATTTTGAAAATTATATTTAGCTTTTCGTTCGATATCATTTAAAAGCGTATTTTTTAGTTTTTATACGCAGCTGAGCAGAGCTCACAAAGTATATTAACTTTGTTCGCATAATGGTAATCCGTAACGGCATAAACTAATCGAGATAGATATAGACTTCTATATATCCAAATGATCTGGGTGAAAAAAGAAATTCATTTAGCCATGTCCGTCCGTCCGTCTGTAAACACGATAACTTGAGTAAAATTTGAGGTATATTGATGAAATTTGGTATGTAAGTTCCTGGGCGTTCATCTCAGATCGATATTTAAAATGAACGAAATCGGACTACAACCACGCCCACTTTTTCGATATCGAAAATTTCGAAAAACCGAAAAAGTGCGATAATTCATTACCAAAGATGGATAAAGCGATGAAACTTGTTAGGTGCGTTGACCTTATGACGCAAAATAGAAAATTAGAAAAAGTTTGGACAATGGGCGTGGCACCGCCCACTTTTAAAAGAAGGTAATTTAAAAGTTTTGCAAGCTGTAATTTGGCAGTCGTTGAAGATATCGTGATGAACTTTGGTAGGCACGTTACTCCTATTACTGTATGCGCAATAAATAAAAATCAGCGAAATCGGATGACGAACACGCCCACTTTAAAAAAAATTTTTTTTAAGTCAAATTTTAACAAAAAATGTAATATCTTTACAGTATAAAAGTAAATTAAATCAACATTCGACTCCAGTAATGATATGATGCATCAAAATACAAAGATAAAAGAAAATTTCAAAATGGGCGTAACTCCGCCCTTTTTCATTTAATTCGTCTAGAATACTTTTAATGCCATAAGTCGAACAAAAATTTACCAATTTGGTAAGGAAATTTGGTAGGGACGTTGATTCTATGACGGTAACTGTTTTCTGTGAAAATGGGCGAAATCGGTTGAAGCCACGCCCAGTTTTTATACACAGTCGACCGTGTGTCCTTCCGCTCGGCCGTTAACACGATAATTTGAGCAAAAATCGATATATCTTTACTAAACTCAGTTCACGTACTTATCTGAACTACCTTTATCTAGGTATTAAAAATGGGCGAAATCCGACTATGACCACGCCACTTTTTCGATATGGAAAATTTCGAAAAACGAAAAAAATGCAATAATTCTATACCAAATACGAAAAAAGGACTTGGGGATTCAATTAGTTTTTTGACACAAAATATAACTTTAGAAAAAACTTTGTAAAATGGGTGTGACATCTACCATATTAAGTAGAAGAAAATGAAAAAGTGTTGCAGGGCGAAATCGAAAGCCCTTGGTATCATGGCAGGAATACTGTTCATGGTATTACATATATAAATAAATTAGCGGTATCCGACAGATGATGTTCTGGATCACCCTGGTCCACATTTTGGTCGATATCTTGAAAACGCCTTCACATATACAACTGAGGGCCACTCCCTTTTAAAACCCTCATTAATACCTTTAATTTGATACCCATATCGTACAAACATCGTATCGTATAGTCACCCCTGGCCCACCTTTATGGCGATTTCTCGAAAAGGCGTCCACCTATAGAACTAAGGCCCACTCCCTTTTACTATACTATTTAATACCTTCCATTTGATATCCATGTAATACAAACACATTCCAGGGTTACCCTAGGTTCATTTTCCTACATGGTGATTTTCCCATATTTTGTCTCCAAAGCTCTCAGCTGAGTATGTAATGTTCGGTTACACCCGAACTTAGCCTTCCTTACTGTTTCTTTCCGCCTTAAAATCCTCGAGGTACTTGCTTTTCGCTATTGCGGTCCACTTATCTTCCTGCTTTATATGTAAGCGTATTGTCGATGCAGTAGCCTGCCTGACTGGATCTAAGGTCGGGTTCCTTCTGCTTCATGAAAATGCTTTCTTGTTGCTTGCAGCCGTACCCTTCCTCTTTATTCTGTTTGAGGTCATTTCCTCCTCTAGCCATTTGTGTTGTAGATGATTTCTAGTAACAAAATTATTGTCTGTAATTGACCAAAGCTCCAAAGTGCTGCACAATTTTTAATGTTCTCCAACGATGTAATACAACCTTTTTACTCTCGAAACGACTCTTAACCTCTTTGCTTCGTATACTTCTCCGCTTCTCACCGAGTGGACTGTGTTCCCGCTATTCTCACTCTTCAACTCCAAATCGTCGGCAAATGGCCCGAGATGACGACCGTATGATCCCTCTCTCCTACTTTTTATATTTTTTTATAAAATTTTGTTTGATTAATTTTGATGGTACGTCTATTTGAAGAATAAGTAGGGCTGAGCGGTCTAACATCAATTATCGGGAAGAATGGTTCCTTTCATCTTTTCTTGGTTTTCAACTTACTGTCTATGTATGTATGTATCGTCTTTTGAATTGAAAGATTGCCCTACCTATGGTGCAACGAAATCGATGATGCCATACATTAATGGGATGCGTTGGCATGAAAGTTATACTCATAATCAATTGGAATCATCAAAAATTACCACACAAACATCATGCACTCATTTCTAATGCATATAAGCCCAGTTATCAATCACTTAACTTATCTAGCAAAGCTCTCCGCTCACCAATGTAAGTGTTTCAAATTGTATGTTTAATAAGCTTAATTGTCACACTCGATATAAGACTAGTTTGAGAAAGCAATGTAATCCTAAGCTGCTATACTCATATTAGCCAAACTGTTTGCAATGCACCTACAAATCATTTGAAATTAGAAGCATGTATTCCAAAAGCTTCTAACAAATAAATAAATGATATATATATGAGTGTGTGTGTGTATTATATGAATACTAGACTGGATCGCTTTATTAACCGAAATCGCGCCATCGATTTTTCGATAGGATTTGGGCTCAGGAAAAAAGTTCCACTACACATACACAAAAAAATAATTTTCGAGCCCGCGAAATTTAAAATTTTTGACTTATTCCGACTTTGATTTTTAAGGTTTTTTTTCATGACCTACTAAAAAAATTTTCAGTTGATTGTAAAATTTTCCTGTCCGACCCAAAAATGTCCGCTAAAAACGTTGGCCAAAAAATGTTTTTTTTCTTTTTTCAAAAAACTGTTATCGCCAACGTTTCTACGGACATTGTTTGGTCGGACAGCGTATACATATGAAAATTTTTTTAGTAGATCATGAAAAAAGCCTTAAAAATCAAAGTCGAAAAAAAGTCAAAAATTTGAAATTTCGCAGGCTCGAAAATAATTTTTTTTGGGTATGCGTAGTGGAACTTTTTTTCCTGAGCCCAAATCCTATCGAAAAATCGATGGCGCGATATCGGCTAACTTTCGACCATACAAATCGAACCACCCTAATGAATACATAAGTGCATCTGCACTTACATAGCGTATGAAGGGCAGTTCATATATGAGTAAAATCCACTCAGAACTGACATGTTTTAACTTTGTATTCGGAAAGCACAGAATTTCTATTTATAAAGTAAAAGTGCTTTTGTTATTGGTGTAGTTGAAATTGTTTGCAATACCTCAGGCAAATGTACATGCATGTTTTACCTGCACACTTACATTTTACATACATGTAAATATTTGATTTGTTCGCATACATACACCAGAAAGTCAAGATTATGGTGCACACGCAATTGTTTTTGTACTAAACTTTCAAGTCATAATATTCATGCTGGTGTAGAAAAATGATTAATCTTAGTTAAAAACTTTCACTGGTAATCTATTTAAAGTGGAAGTTTCATTAATCAGAATCAGAATCATATCTTAATACTTTTTGAGAATATAGGAATTTTATATAATTCATACATTTTTATAAGGGTGGTTCATTAAATCAAATAACTTTTTCCATTCCTATCCCTTCAGATGATAATTAGGTAAGGTTCAACTGGCAGGTCAATAAAGACCTCACATAGACTGAACGTGTCCATTAGGGTGGAGTGACACCCTAAGGATTTTTTTTGTAATCAACCAAAACCACCAAATATTATTTTCGTAGGATGGCGTTTTGAGATGCCCCCAGCCCCAAGAAGTTGAGGAAAATAATCGCGATTTTACAAAGCTCATTATTTACATATTTATTTTATTTCTTTTTTAATATACATAACTTTAGTAAAATTACATATTATAAATAAAAACGACAAATTTTAAATGGTGTTTTACTGTTTATTGTTGATAATAGTATGTTTCTAATCAAGTGTATAAGTAAAAGTTTTACAGGCACATAGTAGGCCATGAAAATCAGTAGGCTTTGAAATCAATGAGCACAATAACAACAAGCGAAAGTAAATCAATGACAAAAAAAAAGACAAAAAAAAAAACGAATTGTTCCTACGGTCTTTTTCAAAGTTTAGTTGCGTTGGGGCACCTCTAAATATACGATGAGTGAAATAAAAATTTTCAACCTTATATCTGGTCTAGAAAGGCAACTTTCTGGAGATCAGCCAAAAGATATTTCGAAAAAAATAAATTCACTCCACCCTAGTGTCCATAGTGTTACCAGAATTTGTTTGGCGACCAAACGGAAGGACCCCAATCAGGTGCCAGGATATATGTTATAGAATAACTCCGTCCTCTTGGGAAATACTAGCAGTTTTCTAGGACTCAGCTTAATTGCTGTCTCGAGATCTGTCAATTCTGCCCCCTAATAGCTTGAGCCTTGACTTGGCGAGCGCAGGACATGAACACAGAACGTGCTCAACCGTTTCTTCCTGCAGCTCACACTTCCTACACTTACTGTTACTGACGTGGCCTAACTTACATATAAGCATGTGACGCCAGAAGGTAGTGTCCAGTCATCGTGAGCCTTAAGTCTTTTCTCTTCAGAGATATGTGCCCCACTTTGTGAGTCTAATATCGCAGCCTTTTCACGTGAGTTTAGAAATTTTGCAGCACCGCGCCTTTTCCCCGCCTTTCCTGCTTGATGGATCATATGCAACTCCTGTCTCCTTTTAATTTCTCCCAGACGGATTGGGACGTCTATCGTCGACTCAGCGAGTGTTGCACCCTTCTTTGCCAGCTCATCGGCCTTTTCGTTACCTTCTGTGGCAACCGGCTCAGACATAACTGGGGTGGCAACCCCACATACGAAAGAACAAACCAAAAGCAATCACCAATAATGGAAATGCAAGTGCACTTTACGGCTTACTAAAAAGTTAGATATACTCGAAGAGCGAATCGATCAACATACCGGCGAAGACGTGAAATATCATTTTACCTTAATACATTTTCATTTGTAATATTTAATATATATAAGTTCCATATTTTTCTGTGTAACATAAAAGTTACGTTAATTAAAGTTTTACTAAAATTAAACGGGTTTGACTACAGTAATAACCACATTGGTGACCCCGCGGTAAAAACGGTGATACTGTAGCAAATCTCACGACAAAAAGTGCTTTTTACACCTAATCGCAGTAAATCGCATTAAAATTTAATTTGATTATAATTTTAAATCGAGTACTGTACAAACATCACGCCATCAAAAATCAACAAATATCGTCCGGTGTAAAAACCACAAAATCAGCAACAATAACGGCGCTTGAAAATAACTGAATACGATGCCCGGTAGCGACAACTCGAACGATAGTCATAAGAGCAGCGACGATCCCGCAAACAACGACAACAATGCTGCTGGTAACGCAAACATAGGCGTCGACAGTGGCATACCGCAAATCAACGCAGTTTTTGGAAAACTACCGTTCCCTAAACTGAACTCAAAATATAATATAGAATCGTGGTTTATAAAAGTAGACGCATGGTTCGAACTGCATGGTTTCGGTGTTCGCAAAGAAAAGGATAAATACAACGCCATCATCGCCCATGCTGACGACTACATTCTCGACCAAGTTTTTCAGCTAGTTCGCAATCCTCCAAATACGACACCGTACACTACGTTGAAAAATGCCATCATCGAAAAATTCAGCAACTCAGCTATGGCACGTCTAGATAAGCTCACAGGTATTCAGTTAGGCGACGGAAAGCCGAGCCATTTGCTAAGCCAGATGCAGCGCACAAACGCCACCAAAGACGAATCCGTTATACAGCAGTACTGGCTCAAACAGTTACCGGAATCTGCTCGGGCTGTTATTGCTGGTATGCTGCAGGCCCAACGGATCACCCCTCTACATCAATTAGACATTACGGCTGACGCAGTACTAGACGCGCTCAGCCGCGACTCCAACGCAACATCATCATCGCGAGCGCCAACAGTCAGCGCCATAGAAACATCTTCCAGCCGCGTCGCTCTACTAGAAAAAAGAATAGACAAGCAAGACTCCGCTCTCGAAAACATCAACGCCAAGTTAAGCAAGATAATGTCCCAAAATCGCAGCCGTCAACGAGAACGTTCTCAAAATAACGTTAAACGGGCAGGCACACCACACCGCAGCTCCAACGTAGACCAGTCACCGACATGCTGGTATCATCGAGAATATGGCACGCAGGCTCGTAAATGCAGAAGTCCATGTGATTTTCCAGTAAAGGAAGCGGACAAGTGAAAAAACTAAAAGCCGCCGTAACAATGATGCTCGACAGTTGCGGCAGTAAAACGTCATCGAGCAAACAAACACAATGCGAACTCGAGGTAAAATTTTCCGAATTCACTCAATCTAAACGTTTTTTCATCCTAGATAAAATTTCGAACCAACATTTTTTGATCGACACGGGGGCCGAAGTATCCGTTATCCCATCAACTCGCGCTTGTCGATTGTCAAAAAAAAAGGCAAACCACTTTACGCTGCAAATGGTACGGTCATAAAAACCTACGGTCTATTACGACGCACACTAGACCTAGGCCTTCAACGCAAATTGACTTGGGATTTTGTTGTAGCCGATACAAAATACACAATCCTCGGTGCCGACTTTCTTCGCCATTTTAATTTAATAATTGACATCCGCAATGCTGCACTTATGACCAAAGTTCAATATCAACCAAGCATTTGTAGTTTCGAAGCATCGACGGCAGCGAAAAGTTCGTGTGATACCACAGAGGTAGAAAATCTACTGCGCGAGTTCAGTCAAATTACCGATCCTAACGTCATAGCGCTATCACCGACACAGACCGGGGTGACGCACTGCATCGAAACGAAAGGTCCACCTGTGTTCGCTTGACCTAGACGCCTCGCACCCGAAAAGCTCAAAGCTGTCAAGGAAGAGTTCGAATATCTCACTCGACTCGGAATTTTTCGTCCTTCCAAAAGCTCATACGCTTCCCCATTGCATCTCGTAAGGAAAGCTAACGGTGAGTGGCGCCCTTGCGGTGATTATAGAGCTCTTAATGCTCAGACGGTACCGGACCGATACCCGCTACCGCATATACAGGATTTTACACACTTTCTTTACAAAAAAACACGTTCAGCAAAATCGATCTCAACCGAGCTTACCATCAAATACCTATTGAACCCAGTGACATCCACAAGACGGCAATAACCACACCGTTTGGACTGTTCGAATTTACGCATATGACATTTGGGTTATGTAATGCTGCGCAAACCTTTCAAATGTTTATGCGTGCAGTGTTTCGAGGGCTCCATTTCGTGTTTGTGTATATCGACGACGTGTGCGTAGCCTCCGATGGCATCGAACAGCACAAGCTTCACTTGAGACAGGTCTTCGAACGCTTAAGGAAGTTCCATCTCACCATTAACACAGCAAAATGTAAGTTTGCACAGACACAAATTGAGTTCCTCGGTCATACGGTCACGACACACGGCATCAAACCGCCACACGAGAAAGTACAGGCGATCAGCAACTTTCCCTTGCCCGAAGCCGCCAAAGAGTTGCGTCGGTTTCTGGCAATGATAAACTTTTACCGTCGTTTTTTTGCCGAACGCAGTTCATCACCAAATACCACTTGTAAAACTAATTCCCGGTAACAAAAAGAACGACAAAACTCGAATTAAATGGACTGACGATACAATTCAGCACTTTAACGCATGTAACCAAGCCTTGGCAAATGCAGTGTTACTAGTCCACCCAGCACCTAATGCGAAAATATCGCTAAGTACGGACGCAAGCGACACGGCCATCGGCGCAGCTCTTCACCAAATTATTAATGATGAGTTGCAACCTCTAGCATTCTTCAGCCTCAAACTCACGGAAACGCAAAAAAGGTATAGTACGTACGACCGCGAATTGCTCGCAGTATACCTGGCGATCAAACACTTCCGCTGATATACGCCTTTAAGCAAAAGTGCGACAAAGCATCACCACGGCAACTACGACAGTTGGACTTTATCAGCCAGTTTACAACGAACATTGTACACGTCGCTGGCGTTGAAAATACCACGGCTGATACCCTCTCACGCATCGAAGCACTCGAGTCAACTAGCATCGACTACGAGCGAATTGCTGAAGATCAAAATAAATGCACTGAGCTGAGAAAACTCATCGAAGGTGACACCTCTCTGCAGCTGAAAAAAGTTCGTATACCCAATACGAACCGCACAATCTACTGCGATACATCAACATCAGAAGTTGGACCATATATACCGCAAGCGCATCGAAAAAACGTCATACAGAAAATACACAACATCTCACATGGCGGTGTGCGCGCAACCACCAAGCTTATCAAAGCTCGCTTCGTGTGGCCGTATATGGGTAAAGACATCGCTAAAGAAGTACAACGATGTCTAGGCTGCCAAAGATCTAAGGTCAGCAGACACGTCCGCTCAACACTACAACAATACTCATTGCCATCACGCAGATTCGAACACATAAATATCGACCTCATCGGACCACTCCCACCGTCAAGTGAGTACCAATACTGCCTTACAATCATCGATCGATATACGCGTTGGCCAGAAGCGATGCCACTGAGAGATATTTCAGCAGAAACAGTCGCCAGAAAGTTAGTTGCAGTTTGGTTCGCTAGGTTCGGTATACCAGCACGCATCACAACCGATCAAGGTAGACAGTTCGAGTCACAGCTGTTCAACGAACTGTCTCGCATGTTGGGGATAACACATCTGCGCACAACAGCATACCACCCACAAGCAAATGGTATCATCGAACGTTGGCACCGTTCCCTGAAAACAGCGATAACTTGCCATGAACGCCAAGATTGGATCAACCTACTGCCGATAATCTTACTAGGACTACGTACATCATTCAAACAGGATATTGGAACGACAGCCGCTGAATTAGTCTATGGTACAACATTGCGGTTACCTGGACAATTCTTTAACGACACCAGTGTCTTTCGTCCACAAGCAGAACCATACCCTGTTGTATCCAGACGTTCTAAACACTTCACTGTAAAAATCAATCACAACAACGTAAACATATCAATAGACCGACTGAAACCAGCATTCACCGAATTTGAACAATCACACTCGCAACCAAAAACAACATCGCCACAAGACTGTAGTGATTCATATATAGCACCACACCCAGTAGACCAAACGCAGTCGTGTGAACCAACCTCGCCTCAACAAGGTCCAACACCATCGTCATTGAGCACGTCACGATCACAACAAACAACTACGCCGGAGCCACAAACAAACCGTTCCGGACGCAGAATAAGACTCCCCGTCCGCTTCAGGACGTGAAGGTCTGGGGGGAGCAATGTGGCAACCGGCTCAGACATAACTGGGGTGGCAACCCCACATACGAAAGAACAAACCAAAAGCAATCACCAATAATGGAAATGCAAGTGCACTTAACGGCTTACTAAAAAGTTAGATATACTCGAAGAGCGAATCGATCAACATACCGGCGAAGACGTAAAATATCATTTTACCTTAATACATTTTCATTTGTAATATTTAATATATATAAGTTCCATAGTTTTTCTGTGTAACATAAAAGTTCCGTTAATTAAAGTTTTACTAAAATTAAACGGGTTTGACTACAGTAATAACCACACCTTCTATCCCTTTATGACCGGGAATCCAGTAAAGATGTATGGTCCGGCCTAAGCGAAGTTTTTCCAATATTTCTTTGCATTCCATAATATTTCTTGATGAAGTACTGTGTAAGATTATTACGTTAATCGCAGCCTGACTATCAATATATATATTGACGCCATTGCCGCTTAAGATGATAGTCAGTTAAGGTCAAAAAAACTACACATAAGTTTTGGTCTCTGTTTGAGATTTCTGTTTGGATTTTCAATACCAAATAACACAAGAATACTAAAGTTGGCGATATATATAATTTTTGATATCGATTGAAAACGGTCCTGTTACCCTATGTAGACTCAATATACTAGAATCCGGAATTTCATCACTATGCGTCACTCCTTAACCGTTTCTTATCTGGACCAAAATTTATACCTGACATGGTCAAATATAGTAATAACGATTTCGGGTATTAGAAGTCGAAATATTTAATTAGAATTTTTTGATCTTCTATTGACTACGCAACACCCTTTAACCGTGTATATTTTATATTTTTATGTGATGTTTTTGACCTAAGTTTTATCATCTGTTGGAGTGAGACTTGAAAAAATCATTTATTTGATTTATTAGGATCACCCTAATATATATATATATATACATATGTATATGTACGCATGTATACTAAACTGTACTTTATATATACGTTTTTTGCTGATCGAAATACAAAGTTCAACACGATAAAAACATGCTAAGCGAAATTTTACTCAAATTTGATGAATCTAAGAACTTCCACGTTCGTACTGTAACGAATTTTGGGAAATCCCGCTTATTTGAAACCTTCTACTAACGTTCGAATCGCTAAACTGTTGAATAAATCACTGAAATATTCTGTATTGTAAAATGGTCTATATTAGACTACTTTGAGAGTACTTCACAATAACACTTATACTTCTAAACCAAAAGCGTGCTTAAATCAAAATTGAATCCTGACTACTCAGCTTGCGCTGCTTTTATACTCTTCGTTGCTTTATTCGCAAACTTCTACTAAAGTCTAGACGTTTCGCCTTCTAGAAATGCTGTATCTCCTGCTTCGCAATTAAGCTACATATATGCGTATGTATGTGTGAGTAACAACTTCGGCACAACTTCTGTGTGTGAGGTATCTCTTCTTTGCCTTGTACAGAAGTGTGGCTAGCTTTAATGTGTACATGTACTTCATGTTTTTGTTGTTGCGTGATTATTAAATAGCCTAGCGATGTCAACATTAGTACTTTACGTGTCGATATATTGCCAATTCTATGATAGTTAAATCTTTAAGCTTGCAACATTTTTTAGTTTCATGCTCCTAAATGTGGGTGGTGGGACGCTCATTTTCCAAATTATCTAAATTTTCACTTTGCGTTCTGAAGTTAGTTCACTCTCCAAGTTACATCACTTTATCAGTATATGTTAATTTGTTAAAACGACGAATTCAGTACCAGGTGTTGTTATCCCAACAGCTGATTGCTTCCTCTTGATTATTTTCCACATAACGTCTTGTAATTTAATATATCAGTTAATCGAAATCAATTAAAATTTTCTTTTGACTTGACATTCTTCTGAACGGCGAATTGGTTCGCCTTGGTTAAAACATTGTCCCATTTTTTCAATTTTTAAATTTTTCGATAACAAAAAAGTGAGCGTAGTTGTTTTCTATTATTTCTTTTATAAGTGGGCGTGGTCGCCAAACAAATTTTTTAACTATCACAAGGTGTATATATTGTAACGAATTTAGGCAAATTCCGCTTATTTTAAACCTTCTGCTAACGTTCGAATCGCTAAACTGTTGAATAAATCACTCCAATATTCTGTATTGCAAAATGGTCTTTATTAGACTAATTTGGGAGTAGTACAATTATACTTCACAATTATACTTTACTTCGCAACTAATAGCGTGTTTAAATCAAGCTGATTACTAGCTACTAAACTTGCGCTGCTTTTATACTCTGCGTTGCTTCAGTCGCATATTTCTACTAAAGTCTAGACGTTTCGCCTTCTAGAACTGCTTTATTTCCTGCTTGGTAATTTCTATATACATGTATATTTGTAGTTTATGTTTATCTTATAGCCATATGTGGGTGTGTGCGTGAGTACTACTTCGGCTGATGATTACATGTACAAACACTCAGTATCTCCTCGTTTCATTGTATGTATGTGTGTAAATGATAATTGATTTGTTTACGAACACACGAGTGGCTGCTTCATGTTTTTTATTGTTGCGTGATTATTTATTTAGTATCAGGTCAGTGATGCTAATATTCGTCACAATATAATAGCAAGGGTATGCCAAACTTCAACATAACATCTTGACTTTGATTTACGGCTTGAAAATTTTATTTTTATTTTCCCTAATTTTTCCAAATTTTTATTTCTCGCCATAAAGTGAACGCACCTTTCATCAGTTTATCGGTCTTTGGTAATGAATTTTTACATTTTTTCTATTTTTAGATATTTTTTTTATCGAGAAATAGGGCGTGGTTATAGTTCCATTTCGCCCAATCTATTTCGCAAAGATATCTGATTTTTAAATCAAGTGGTCGTTTTTGATGCTGATTTGATATAAGAAGCTCATACCTATCTCTATTATTTTACGCCTTTATGTACTACCGTTAGCCAATTAAGATATAATACCGTTATACACAGTTACACGCTGGGTATTAAAATTGTGTATGGTCTGAGATTCCGCTGGGGCGGGAGAAAGATAGGGAATGAAAAGGGGGAGAGAAAGGTAGAAGAACAGGAAGGATAAAGATATAGGAATAGGAAAAGAGAGATGCGATGAGAGGGAGAGGAAAGAGTGGTACGGCGTGGCGTAGGGAGTGGCGGAGGGGAGGCCGTAGGGGAGATAGGAAATTTGAGAGAGTGGGGTATTGTGCGAGCGCGGGCGAAAATTAAAAGAAGAGGCATACAATACAGTAAGGAAGAGGGAGAAGAAGAGGAAAGTTCAGAAATAAGATTTAAAAGAGTATCAATCATGACCAATAATTAAATAAAAAATATTTTAAAATAAATACGGAATTCTAATATTAGCTTTTCTGCTGCAGCAAACCGCCGAGCTGGATTTCATTAGAATTTTATTATAAAATCTTCTTTGGAAAGTTTTCCGGTACGTTCCGGTAACAAGTCCGACCATCTCGGGAACGATTTATTATGACCACATGAAAACTTTAAGCCCATCCCACCCACCTAGATCCATGAGTAGCTTGGGTTCACCAGAGCCTCGGCTGTTAAAGAAATAGAATTCGCCATTGCTTGGTGAGCTTGACAATTGAGTTAGAGAATCTATAAATTTCGCTATACAACCCATTGAATCAATATGGTATTTTAATCGCCTCTTACGATAGACATACCTGCCATGGGCATATTCTATGCCTCCTAGTCAGCTGGGGAAGCGTGTCTTACGATCTTTCCCTCTTATTACCACTTTCTCTCCTCCTACCCCTCCTTTATTTTCTACCTATTTAATTATCCCCGTCATCCCTCCCTTTCAACTTTCTTTTCCTTTTCTATTTCATTTCCTTTTTGTCCTCTCTCGTTTCACCTTTCCTTCGGTTCCTCCATTCCATTCCCTTCAGCACACTACATTTCTTCTCGATACCTCTGCCACTCTTTCATCCTTTTCTCCTTAGTTCCCGTCTTTACCTTTCGTTTTCCGTAGTCCCAGTCTGTGTTCTCCTTCTCAGCCCTTGCCCTCTTCTTATCCTTCTAATCTTCACTTTCTTTTCCTGATACCTGTCCACTACATTCCAACTATCATTTCCCTCCTCTTTATCATGTTCCCCATCATTCCCTCCCCCTTTCTCTATCTGTCTGCCTTCCCTAAATATCTGATCTCCTCCCTGACCAAGTCTCTCCGCCCATATTCCCTCAGCCTTTTTCTTTCCCTTTTCATCACACCTCTCTTCTGCTTACTTCTTCAAGAAGATGACAAACCCCATAGCAAAGAAGCTCCAGCTCAAAAAGTATTGTTTTCGATAGCGAAACATAACTGAGTTGGCAGTAGAAGCGAAGGAGGATCTGATCTCATTTGGTGCTTTGGCGTGACTTGTTATACAACGACTAAAATCTCTCAGGAGCTTAAGCATCAAATAATGATGATGATAAAATGATGATTTGCTCTAATTTAGTCCACCTATGTAAATTTATTTTTTATCAAGCTATTGTGTAACACATACATACATGTTTAAGTGAACCCTACAAAGTTCCAAACTAAGAAACCAATTTCCGTTACTAATTAGACTTAAGTGTGTGTACAAAGGACATAAATCTTGAAAGCCTTCACAATTTGTTTACATAATTTTCGTCTTCGTATTATACTTGAAACAGACCTTAACAAATTTTCTAACTAAATAAATAACTTTTAAGTGATTACGAGACCTTTCAACAAAAATTGGCATTATCATGACATACGGTTGTCATTTACATTGATTGATTGCGTCTACTTTAACTTAATGGATCCTTAGTGCCACATTCAGATTTGGTGTATTGAACCGCAACAAGCGCTTTGTTCATTTTGGCGGTCAATCAAGTCAAACTTGATTGGAGATGAATTTTTAAACGAATGTTTAAAGAAGCACAATTTTTTGTATGGCGCCATCTTGTCGACGGGCGCGGAATCTGAAATCACCAACATGTAATATGCGGTGTAGATATAAATAGTATACAGGAGTTAGTAGTCGGAAGAATGTGTCCGAATATTTTTCCCACAAATGTTATAGGTCTAATCTGTAAAAAACAAATGAGATCTCCGATTTTCAAGGAATGGCTACATAAATTGAAATATGATAATTTTGGACTATTTTTTAACCTCTTCGGCACTATTTTCGCAACAAATTCTGAATGGTTTCGGAACCTTTTCGCGAAACAATTTCTAGAATATTTCAAGATTATCACCTGATGATATCGGTGTTTTTGGGTAACGATTTCGGTAACGTTTCCGGACAATCTTAAAAACGTTTCCCGCTTTGTTTTTGGGAATATTGCGGGACTATTTCTGAATAATACAGGTTTTGTTTCCGAAATCATTTCTGGACTATTTCGAACATTTCTTCGTCTCTTTTTTCCAAATGATTTTGAAAATATTTTCGGAACCAATTCGAGAGTATTTCTTGAACAATTCGAATCGTTGCCAGACTATTTGTTATTCATTTCGCAACTCTTTTCGGATTTTTTTGGGATCACTTAGGGAACAATTCTCATTGTCATCGAATAATTTCGAAAGCATGTTAGAACCATTTCGCAGCCTTTTCGCGACTATTAAGGATCTCTTCGTGACTATTTTGATGCGGTGAGGTAGTTTCGGGACTATTACGAGATCGTTGCATGATAGTATTGGTAATCTTTTCGAAACTTATTTATGCTTATTTTGATGATTATTTTGAGACGCTTTAGGGAAAAATTGGGGTTGATTTTGGGACTTTTTCGGGATTAGGCTAAATCACTTAATATCTCACATAGACTGAATGTGTCCAAAGTATTATCAGAAGTTGCTTGACGACCAAACAAAAAGACCCTATCAAAAACCAGGATATTTGTTATAAAATAACTCCGTTCCCTTGGCAAATACCAGAAGTTTTCAAGAAACTAGATAAATTGCTGCCTGTATATCATACAATTCTGCCGTCCTCTTGTAGCTAGAGCCTTTACCTCGTGAGCACAGGACGCGAACACATAACGTGCTTAACCTTTTCTTCCTGCAGCCCGCACTTCATAAATCTGTTGTCACTTATGATGTGACGTTGGAAGACAGTGTCCGGTTAGTATGCCCATTATGAGCCTTAAGTATTCTCTCTTTAGATATATGTGAATTTTGTGAGTCAAATAACGTCAGATTTCCACATGATCTTAGGAATTTTGCAGCCCAACGCTTCTATCCACGCTCTCTCTGCTTGATGGGGAGCATATGTTACTCCTGTCTCCGGATTGTGTCGTCTAGCCTTGATTCGTCGAGTGCTCACCTTCTTTTGCCATCTCATTGGACTGTTTGTTACTTTCTATCCGTTTATAACACCGAACCCAGTATAAATGTATGTTCCCGCCTGAGTGAAGCCTCTCCAATTCTTGTTTGCATTCCAGGACGTTTCTTGAGGCGGTACTGTGTAAGATTAGTGTCTTCATGGCTGCCTAAATACCCATAAGTATATAGACGCGACTGCAGTATAAGCACGTTTCCTACAGAATTTCCGCTGCTTTGTTCACGTGTTCTGGCAGCCTGTAGGACCTACTTATTTCTGGATCGACACAGTAAGCACAAGAATCGACCCCATTAATTCAGAACCGTCTATATACACGTGTATTGTATGCTCTGCCATTTCCACATCTTTTCTCCATTCCGCTAAATCTCTTACGGCTCCTAGGTCTCCTTCGAAATCCAAGCACGGCACTATGTAATCTGACTCTATACTGCTATGGCCATACGGTCCCACTAAAGCTGCCCGATACCTTAAGCATTATTGCAGTTGTTACCGGTATACTTTTGCCCAGGTCTGCAGGCGGGATGTGCTGCTGCCGGGATAGTTTAAGAGCTCGCGTTAAGCTTATCATTGATAACTTGCAGCTCCCTATACAGTTATTCGAACTCTTTCACTTACGTTTAGGCTAACGTGATTTTTACACCGCACTATAATGGCTCTATTGTACCACAGAATTGGGAAATCAAAAAAGGTGGTATTGTATCATCCTGAGCATGAAACTAAGCAGCTACTTCTTTCCAGATCTCGGTCTTGACATGAAAATCGAATATAAGGGATAATCTCTGATGGTGATCAAGTAAAGCCACCGAAAATACGTTTTTTTTTGTGGAGTTTCGTAGAAGTAGGATATGCTTTGTGCACCTGGATATTAAAGTTTCAATGCGAGACTATCCGAGTGTATGACTCCCTTCTTCCTTGAACAGCAAAAACCTAACCTCCCTCGGGCCGCACAATTCACCGTATCCCAGCTTCCGCAGGTCATGTTGTGACACCACCCGTGGTGTGGAAAAATGTGTGGAATACATCGTCTAATTTCCCACAGTACAGGTAGTTCGGGTAAGCTCCTTCCTGTGGAGAAATTGAAGGAAGTAGCCGTATCCCATTAGAAATCGGGTCAAGTAGTAGTCGACCTCTCCGTGTGGTTGTATAAACCGTGGGTTCAGTTCAGGGACTAATTTCCTGGTCCACTTTCCTGCGGTGCTGTTGCTTCGCTATTGTTGCCAGCGTTGGATTGATTCTTCTAACGGCTGTATGGCAACAGCAATCCGACTCAGCGCGTTACGATCAAGCAGTTCTTGGCAAGATGAATTCGGCATTTTACTTTAATTTTGCTTCAACGAGTCAGGCGGGAGTTTTACTGTTAAAACCTACTTTCTTCTTCTTTTATTGGAATGAGCTTTATCATAAAATTAATAAATTGTTCAGCTACTAGGGTATGCCCCATTATTGACGCTCTTACCCTACATACCTGCATTAACTGTTAAAAATGTTACTTTGCTGCTATGCGAATAGCTTCATTACCGCCTGTCAAACATTAAGGGTCAATGTATGAATTTAACACAAGGCGGAAATAAAACCATTTGCTCTAACAACCAGTTTTGCTAAAAAAATTTTAAATTTGCAAAACCTTAAGTTTAAGGTGGAGCACGCGTTTGAAATATGTCAGACAAAGTTGAGTGCAGGAGAAGCAGTTTAGGAAACAAGATAATAAAAATTAGACACAGCTCTGTGGCTGGTGTCGCAGTCTATTTCCGTCATTCATTTAGAAAAAATAGACCGATGTACGTCTGTACGCGTGAGAAGTTATACTTTTTTGGCATTTAAGAAGAAAGAAATGTATAATTGCGTGCAAATAACCAATTACAATGATATAATAAAAGGAATGAAAAAAAGGTCTACTTATACACCTAAGCAAATCGAGCTGTGAATAGAATTTGATCGAACAGATCGATCCCTGGTCGACTTCCCCGAAAGACACCTCACAGGAACACTCTCCCACAACAAACGCGATTTATTAAAATCCTGGAATGAAAAGTTTTTCTCAAACACTATCTTTGTGAAAGAGGTACCGATTTTCAAGCGAATCGCACTGTAAATAAGATTATTTGGAAAAGGTTCACCTTGTGAATCTAAGCATCTTTTTGTGTCACATTTTTTAAAATTTCACTGTCATAAATTTTTCATATCGAGCCTAAATAATAATATCATCGACAACGCAATGAAAGCTGCTAACTACATACAACAAAATTTTACAGTACAACCAAAAACTCAATTGAATTGAAAATGTCACTCAGCAATCTAAATTTCAAAATGTTTTGAAAACGTATGGAGTTTGGTGAATAAGGTATCTAACATTTAATCCATCAAACTAACTGACAGCTGGTTTTTTTTTATCGCTTTTTTAGCGTTTTGACAGACTTTCCAATATGGCACCACATACGCTCGACTATCTTCGACTGGTAGAAAGAAATGCAGAATGAGACAACGATAGTAACTTTAAAGCTTAGCTGAGTGTGGCACCGAGGGTACTTAGCTAACGCAAAAAGTAACATCAACAATTTAGAAAAAAGTTTTTCCAATTACAAAATGGTTTTTTTTTATCAGGGTCGCCCCTCGGCAGTGATTTGGCTAATACTACGAAAATATTTCTGCCATGAAAAGTTTCTCAGTGAAAACTTATCTACATTACAGATGCTGCACGGAGTCGGCGTAAAAACATGTAGGTTCCATCCAGAAACTAAAAGGAGCACTACGTAAATTAGAAGAGAAGCTCGGCCTAAAATCTCTTCGGAGTTTATCGCGCCTTGCATTTACTTATTTATTTATTTATTTATACAGTAAAGGAGTTTCTTGTGACAGATTTTCTTAATGTATTGATGCAAAATTGTTTCAATACATTTTAGAAGTAAGAAACTGAATCTCATCTCCCATTTTCTTGCTTTAAGTTAATTAGCATGGGAAATCACAGGAGCTATCGCCCCAATCCCCATTTGACAGCAGTTTATAAAGGCAGTGTTTAGTTACAAACGGTTCCTGAGGTTGTCGGTCATATACCACGCAAAGAATTGGAGAAAGAATGCCTGGGCAGAAATTTCCCATTTCTCGATAAGTACAAAAAATTACTTTTGAGTGGAAGAAAGATTTAAGAGCTTTTAGCGCGGAAGGACGATATGCTCTGTAATTACTAAAAATTTGTCTGCATTGTGCCGGGATTAAGAGTTGTCGAAGTTTTGCTTTGTAAACATATTCTAGTTCAGGGATTTTGTATATCTGCATTTTTGCTTATCTGGATTGTGCATCTTCGAGAGTTCTGAAAATGTTCGGGCTTCTGAGAGTCGCTGCTATGAGGTGCACCGAATGTGACTGCTTATTTGTCTGTGAAAAAAATTAAGAAATTTAGGGAACTTAGAAAGTTAAGAATATTGTAACGAACTTGGGGAAATTCCGCTTATTTGAAACGCCCAAACTTTCGATTAGAACCATCTGTATAACCCAAGTGATGGTATTAGTCGATACACAGAATTTTTAGAATAAGCACATCCAGAGATTGGAAATCTGAACTATCACGGTAGTAGTGTGTAATTCATTCCGATATTTTCGCTAAGCAGAAGGCATATAAAACATTACTATATAATACGACATAACATTTCTTTTCTCAGCCGAGTTATTTTAAGTATTACGTAGTGCACCTCTCGATGTCGAAAGCGCGAAGGAGCTTCTTGCATAGGACTCCTCAACACTCGCATATCACAGCACGGGCTTGGAAATCAATGCACGCCCATCCGTAGGCGCGAATGTCATATGACCACTTACCACACACAGTTTTCCTACAAATATCCAACAGCACGAGTTTGCTATTTGATTTGCTTCATATTTCTTTCTTTTTTCATCTGAACATTGTACTAAAAGGCCCTGCGTTTTTCATGCTTGGACTAGTCGCATTTCCTGTAGAGCTTTTATGCTGGACTTTGCATTGGCGGTGACATCAATTAGCTCGTCAAAACCACCTTCCATTAAATTGGGCCCCAAGGAGGGATGGCATAAGTGCAACAGCCATAATGTCAACTGACCTCATGACAGTGGTCAAATAGCCATAAAGTCAATTGTAGTTATGACTATATGAAAGGGTCAAACATTAAATTTTAAATGGTCATAAACGCAATTTTTCTCAAATGGCCATAAGGTAAATTATTTTGTTTACTTGGTGATTCGTTCCAAAATGTTAACAACTGTTGAATTACAGTTACTTTTTATTGTTTTGGTCTAACTTTAGAAAAAATTAAACGGATTTAATTCTGATCTGACTTGGATTTCTTTTAAAATCAGAATGTTAGTGAAAATTTGAAATGAAAAATTTTCTAATTCTGGTTTCATTAAAGTGCAAAATCGAAATAAAATCTGAGCTTGCCTCCAAATGCCAACCTCACCTACCCGTGGCGAATCCTGTTTATTTGACAGCCGAGGCTCTGGTGACCCCAAGTTAATATGGATCTAAGGGGTGGAAAGGCGGTATGGGCTAGAAGTTTTCATGTGGTCATACCAATTCGTTCCCGAGATGGTCGGGCTAGTACCTTAATGTTGCTTTTTACAGGAACGTACCGGATATGCATACGGAAAAGGACCATCAACATCTATAACACTCCCTAAGGCCTTCGGGGAGTGTCCTTATCGCTACAACAACAACGTTTCAAGTACATCTTCATAAGTCATAGCTCAAAAAAGCGTAAAGCATGGTCATAATCGGAAAAGTTTCATTGAAAATTGCTTAGCATAAAGTTCACAAAGACAGCTCAGCTCACAACTGCACTTCTCAAGACATTTATATTCTATACTGGTTTGTCTAGCATATGAAACATTTGTTCTGCATTTTGAGCCAACAGCTTTGAATAAACACATCTTAGCACTTCTGCGTATTTTTTAAATATTTTCAAGTTGCAGTGAATAACAAAACTGAAAACTCAACAATGACACTTTGTCAATATGCGGTGGATGTTTTTAAGTGAACTTGTGGACATCACTTTAAAGTTTCCAAGGTTTTTGCTTTTTATATTTTTCGCTTGAATTTTGCCTTAAAATTTGTGACGATATTTATTTTTCAATGGAAAAAAATTTTCAATATAGATATATACATATTTATTTTTGTATATATCTATTCACGTATGCTGTTGTTGCTGAAGTTTTTTCATACTTGAAGCACGAAGCTTGTACAAAACAATTACGGCTAAAAATGAGAAAACAATAAGTTTCTATACATCACCTTATATTTGTGGACGTTTGTACATATATAAATGGGTGGACATGCTTAAAAACTTTTGCGCAAAAATGGCCACAGGTAAGGTTAGATTGAGTTACCTAATGTTACCTGAAGTTTGCTCAACAATCGAAATGAAATACCCTAACAAAAACCAGAATCTTTATTATACAAAATTAAAGTTAATAAATGAGTATCTCAAATAAGGGCGCCACGGCGTATACGCAACATTTACAATTACGCTGGATACGCGGCGAGGAGTAGCATCATAGACGATTACATGATCTGTTATGTAGCAACGATTTTTATACGTTTCAAGATCTTCAGACTTGAAAAGCCTCCGACATTTATCTCAGCACAGTTAAAACAACTTGCAATAAGAAGTTTGAACAAATAATAAGGCCACAGAGCGAGGTCGCATCCCAGCAGAAGTCATTAAGCAAATTGCCAAAATGAGCCCAGAGGCTATGCTGGATATGCATAACACATGTCTCCGAAAAATGGAAAAAACCGCCGCCTGCGTTAGCTAGTAAAGGCAAGTCGAGTTCCGGAAAACTTTTTGAAAGGCTTCTAAAACCATGCTGCTGAACAAACAGGATGGCTATTGCCCTCGCAACATGGCTTGAGACTAGCGTTGCCAAATGTCCCGTATTGGCCGGGACATCACGTATTTTTTACAATTTTTAAAGTGTTCCGCCGGGAAATGCTATGTCCCGGCAATTTCACAATATCAAAATTAATAAATTATAATCTGCTACGACAAATGGCCATATTTGCGGATTCGATTGTATTCAGCTCATTAGTATATTGCATGCAACTCTGTAAAGAAGAAAAAATTATCCCTACTGGGGTTCTGAATATTGTCAATGTTTGACATTTCTAGGCATTTGCAAGGCAAGTGTTGTGTTTTAAAATAACGTTTGGAAATTGAATCCATAGAATATTGAGTTCGCATTAAACATAGTAAACGTATTTATTGTTAGCCTGTTTCATAAAAATATTTGTTATAAATAAAAGAGTTTAAAAAGTTTAATTCTCTCTAAAAATTATTTCGCCGAATGAACAACCCATACAAATATATAGATGTTTTTTATTTTTCAAATGTCCCGGGAAATTTTTGAAAATCCCGCAATTTGGCTCAAATTTGAGGTTTGTCCCGGGAACCCGAAATAAAAATCTGGCAACCCTACTTGAGACCCGGAAAATGCACTTTAGGTGCAATCAAATCATATATATTATTTCTAATTGCTGTTTTCATGTACATGTCATTTTTCGCTCTTATTTGGAACCCAAATCTATAAATGGAGTTTTGGTTGTAATGATGGAGATTCGTGCTATTAGCGAGCTTTGGGCAATTTTGGTCGTATTGCTTTTGCTTAGCTATATTTTATTAAAATAATTTGTTAAAAATAAACGATTATGAGCACACAAAGAAATCTATGTGTACTATGGCACTATTGTGAATATTTGCACTGCATTACCGGCAGTTGCTACCATACGCCAGATGGCAGCGCAACTGTAAGTTTTGATTGATTGCTAGAACATCTGATTTCTGTTGATATTTAATAAGAGACTTTTACATTGGTTGCGCAAGATGCGCACGGGTCCGGCTTGTATGTCATTAAAAGCGTAAAAATAGCGCGGGGGGGTAATGCTTAATCCGAGCGAGTTGGCCTCTTTGCAGCCTTTGACCTAAGAAACGCTTTCAACAGAGTGATATGGGAAGATATGCTTTCGAGCAGCGATTCTAAATACCATGCTACCTACAGCGCGTTATCAGCAGCTACCTCAGTCATCGCATTGTTATAAATATATCAAACCTCAGAGGGTTTGCGTACCATGAAAGTCACACGAGCACCAGCACAGGGATCAATTCTTAATTCAAATTTTCAATCTTGAAATACCTGATGATTCATTCTTTGTTGGCTACGCAGAGGACATAGTTACTACAGCCCGAAACACATAAGAAGCACGCATAAAACTCAATCTAGACATGATGCGTACAGAGGAGTGGCAAGACTTGCGCCGACTGCAGTTGCAGCAGAAAAAAAGATGTAATACTTCTAACTAAAAAGCAAATATTGCTTGAAATAATCTTTAGAAACTTCTCTTCTCTACATCAAAGAAGGAAGTGAACTATAAAGAAGTAAGTTTAGACGCCCGACTAAAGTACTGTGAGCAAATAAAGCATGCGCTTGAGAAGGCATTTAAACCAATATCATTGCTAAGCAGGCCGTTGGAGGACTAACAGAAAGGAAGAGGAAGCTGCTGTTGGACATCACCTTATCCACGTTACTGTTCGGCTCCGAACTATGGGCGAACTCACCCTCTAGCAAGAATCAATGTTAGCTGTACAATCGAATATTTGTGTCAGGACTAGCCGTACAAGTGACAAGTGCAACAATTCCCATCGACCTATAACGATGACCGAACCAAAAATATTTTAAACGAGTAAGGAAAGCTAAGTTCGGGTGTAACCCAACACTACATACTCAGCTGAAAGCTTCGAAGACAAAATAAGGGAAAATCACCATGTAGGAAAATGAACCAAGGATAACCCTGGAATGTGTTTATATGAATGGAAGGTATTAAAGAGTATTTTAGAAGGGAGTGGGCCATAGTTCTATAGGTGGACGCCTTTTCGAGATATCGCCATAAAGGTGGACGAGGGGTGACTCTAGAATATGTTTGTACGATATGAGTTTCAAATTAAAGGTATTAATTAGGGTTTTATAGGCAGTGGCCCTTAGTTGTATATATGAAGGCGTTTTCGAGATATCGACGAAAATGTGGACCAGCCTGACCCAGAACATCATCTGTCGGGTACCGCTAATTTATTTATACATCTAATACCGCGAACAGTATTCCTGCCATGATTCCAAGCGCTTTTGATTTCGCCCTGTAGAACTTTTTCATTTTCTTCTAATTAATTTGGTGGCACACCCATTTTACAAAGTTTTTTCTAAAGTTATATATTGCGTCAATAAACCAATCCGATTACCATGTTTCATCTCTTTTTTGTATTTGGTATAGAATTATGGCATTTTTCGAAATTTTCGATATCGAAAAAGTGGGCGTGGTCATAGTTCGATTTCACCCATTTTTAATACCAGGATAAAGTGAGTTCAGATAAATACGTGAACTAAGTTTAATAAAGATATATCAATTTTTGGTGAAGTTATCGTGTTAACGGCCGAGCGGAAGGACAGGCGGTCGACTGCGTATAAAAACTGGGCGTGGCTTCAACCGATTTCGCCCATTTTCACAGAAACCAATTATCGTCATAGAAGCTATGCCCTTACCAAATTTAAAAAGATTGGTAAATTTTTGTTCGACTTATGGCATTAAAAGTATTCTAGACAAATTAAATGAAAAAGGTCGGAGCCACACCCATTTTTATAACTTTCATGAAAATGAAATGGTATCTAATTTCGTCACGAAACCCAAAATTGTAAGTCCTTAAAGGAAAATAGATAGACCCACCATTAAGTATACCGAAATAATCAAGATGAAGAGCTGAGTTGATTTAGCCATGTCCGTCTGTCCGCCTATCTGTTTGTATGCAAACTTGTCCCTCCATTTTTGAGATATCTTGATAAAATTTGGTGAGCGGGTGTACTTGGGTTTCCGATTTGACATTTGTCGGAACCGGCCGGATCGAACCACTATAGCATATATCCTCCATACAACCGATTTTTCAGAAAAAGAGGATTTTTGTCATATCTTCCTCAATTTAACAGATTGAAGCTTCAAACTTCACCATACACTTTCGTATATTGCACATATTGTTGTCTAAAAAAATTGATGAGATCGGTCGTATATATAGTATATATCCCCCACAACCGATTGTTCAGATAAGAAACTTTTCGCAATTTCTACCCCATTTTAGCAGCTATAAGCTTCAAATTTCACCGATTGCTTACGTATATAGTATATATTGTTGTGTAAAAAAATCATAGAGATCGGTGATATATATAATATATATATGATGGTATATATAGTATATATATATATTTTTGCAATTTCAGCCCCATTTTAACAGCTAGAAGCTTCAAATTCTAACAAATTCTTACGTGTATAGCATATATTGTTGTCTGAAAAAATCATTGAGATCGGTGGTATACATAGTATATATGTATCTCATACAACCGATTGTTCAGATAAGAAACTTTGCGCAATTTCTTCCCCGTTTTAACAGCTAGAAGCTTCAAATTTCACCAAATGCTTACGTATATGGCATATATTGTTGTCTGCAAAAATCATAGAGATCGGTGGTATATATATTATATACCCCATATAAACTCTCATTTTTGCCCCCTTTTACGGCTAGAAGCTTCAAAATTCATCAAATTTCATCAATTATGTTTACATCATATATTTTTGAAATGCGTGATTCGTAGTCATAGTTTTTACACGCAGACCACAAAAAACCTGAAACTTTGCATCCTCACACGAGGTACCTACCTATTTTTTATTTTATATTTATCTTAAAAATCGTTTAGGTATGTACATCTGTTCACTATACATTTCTTATATTATACATCCGATTATTTGGAGATTACAACGGGATAAGATTATTGTTCAGCCTCATTCATGAAAGGTATGAAGTCTTCGGCATAGCCGAAGACAGTCCCGTCCTTACTTGTTAAATATTCTTTTATTTTTTATTTTGTTGCACCATATCATTACTTGAGTTGAATCTTGACATAATTTACTTATATACTGTAAATATATTCAATATTTTGTTAAAATTTGATTTAAAATATTTTTTTAAGTGGGCGTGTTTATCATCCCATTTTGCTAATTTTTGTTTAGCACACATGTAGTAATAGGAGTAACTTTCCTGCCAAATTTGATCATGATATCCTCAACGACTGCCAAATTACAGCTGGCAAAACTTTTAAATTACCTTCTTTTAAAAGTGGGCGGTGCCACGCCCATTGTCCAAAATTTTACTAATTTTCTATTCTGCGTCACAAGGTTAACCCATTTACCATGTTTCATCACTTTATTCGTTTTTGGTAATGAATTATCGCACTTTTTCGGTTTTTCGAAATATTCGATATCGAAAAAGTGGGCGTGGTTATAGTCTGATTTCGTTCATTTTAAAAAGCGATCTGAGATAAGTTCCCAGGAACCTACGTACTAAATTTCATCAAGATACCTCAAAATTTACTGAAGTTATCGTGTTTACGGGCGGACGGACGGACGGGCATGGCTAAATAAATTTCTTTTTTCGCCCAGATCATTTTGATATATAGAAGTCTATATCTATCTCGATTAGTTTTCGCCGCTACGGATTACCGTTATACGAACAAAATTATTTTAGTCTGTGAGCTCTGCTCAGCTGAGTATAATAATAATCCTTTGAACAGTATTTACGGTTATATAAACTGGCAAAGATCTTGGAAAATTTGGGGTTTTGGCACTATTTGTTCAAAGGAAGTAAGAAATTATACGCTCAAATGAAACATTGTATGCATATCAATGGAGTTTATATAACATATGTACATATGAACATATTCGTTTTCAGTGCTCAATGCATCTTAATCAAAATTTGAAATTACATTAAACTTTTCATTAAATCTTTTTTGTTTTAATTACTTTGTTAGACAGCAGCAAAGTGAAAATCAAAATAAAACAAGTAAGGATGGGACTATCTTCGGCTGTGCCAAAGACCTCATACCTTTAATGAATAGAGCTAAGCAGTAATGTCGTGAAATTTCAAAAATTCATAAAATCTGAACAATGAGATATATGTTATGTATATGACCAATCTTGAAAATTTTTCCAAACAGTGTAGCCTTATATATTAACATTCTGTGAGATTTCAATCTTCTAACTGTTAAAGTGATGAACTAATGACAAACCCCTATTTTTGGAAGAATCCGTTATATGGCTGATATATGCTATATGGATCTGATCCAATCGGTTCACGCAAATGATTAGTTGCATACTAAAATATACGCGCTTACCAAATTTCATCAAGATATCTCAAAAATTGAGAGACTAGCTGGCGTTCAAAAAGACAGACGGGAGAATAAACGGATAGACAGACAGACGAGCAAGGCTAAACCAAATCACTCGTCATCCTGAACATTTCGGTATACTATTGGTGGGTCTATCTCTTCTTCTTTAAGGACTTACAAATTTGAAATTCGTGCCAAACTTAATATACCATATCATTTTCATGGAAGGTATTAAAATGCATGCTTTACCGTTCATTTCCAGCCTTAATTTCTAAAAATCTAAATTTGTTGTTGTTGCTGTAGCAGTGCCTCTAAGGGCAGTTCGAGAAAACTTGTAATTTAAACAGGGTTGGATCAAAGAGAGGTATTGATTGCATATTGCAATTGAAGAAATGATGGGTGTCATGTGGGGACGCGTTACAAGCGGAACATACATTGGGTATGTCGGGGTTGATTCTAAATAAATTTAACCTATTATAGTGTCCAGATCAAATTTGAGTTAGAAAAACGTAAGAATAAGAGACATAAGAAGACATTGGGGTGAAGTTCTGAGCGCAGTGTTTTGACATAACTGCAGTTTTCTACAGTGTTTTTCTTTTAGGCTCGGCGACCATATAGAACGTAGCATACAAGCGGCTGGCCTATGAGGGAGCATTTATATGTAAAAATTAAGCAAAAGTAGGGATAGGAGACCACCCTGCGGCACCACTTGTTTAACTTTTCTGGGTTGATGGTAAGTTCCTCAACTGCACCAATGCTTGCATAGCACACAGATAATTTGAAGTCGTTGCCTTAATTCACACAGGGCCTAAACAACGGGTTTTTCAAAACTGATTTTTTCACAGATTTTATGATAATATTGGCACGATTATTAGCAGTTTGGATACGTCACTATATCGCTGAAAGCAAGCAAATACACACATAAACATCTATATATATAAATCAAATTCTGTGTGTGTGTGGGTGTGTGTGTATGTATGTGTGTCTGTGTTCGCTATAGAAACGTATTTCCCACACTTCAATAATCACCAAATTTTGGCTGTAGGTTCCTTCGGTAAAGATGAAGGTTTTTCATATTTCAGAATTAAAAATTTTAACTTTAAATTATTTTTTTTTGTTCGCATTCAAAACCAAATTCCTGCTGAAGTGACGAAATATTAATCGATCGACACAGTTACAGATGAGGATAAAATTGTGAATTATCCAATTGAATTTCTAAACTCTTTAGAACCACCTGGAATGCCTGCGCAGATATTAACTTTGAAAATTGGCTCACCGATCATGCTTCTTCGGAATTTAGACCCACCAAAATTGTGCAATGGAACCAGTCTTTGTGTTAAGAAATTAATGCCGAATGTAATCAAAGCAACAACCATCAGCGGTAAAAGCAAAACTGAAGATGTGCTCATAACACGGATACCAATGATTCCTACAGATTGGACATTCAATTTTAAGCTCTTACATTATCCTGTACGCCTTGCTTTTGCAATTACAATCAACAAAGCACAAGGATAATCGCTTACTGTTGCAGGATTAAATTTAGAGAGCCCGTGCTATTCCCATGGCAAGTTATATGTTGCTTGCTCTAGAGTTGGAACGCCAACAAATTTGTTTATCTTTTAACCGAACGAAAAAACCACAAATAATATGTATCCACTTGCGTTACAATAAGATACAATAATAAAATGTTATAAACGCAAATTTCCCCAAATATGCGTTCAAAATTCAATTCAATGTACAGAAAAATAAACTGAATTATCAACAAACAAAACAGAAAAAATAACGCAACATTGATAGATAGAAACGAGAAGTAATTAAGCAAGTGTTCGGGAAGGGTGTTCCCAAAAAGGTCTGCACCCCGGCAGAAGTAGGTGAATGAGGCGAGCTGAGAGCGAAGTTGAATGAGTTTGATTTTAAAACTTAGTAAGTAAAGTTAACGAGTAATCTAATTGTGAAATACTACTACCATAGTAGTGTAAATAAAGAACATATTGGTATACTGCATAATATAATATTATTTGAGTTATTTATGCAACAGTTCAGAGATTTGAATGATAAAAGGTGGTGCAAAATAATCAAGAATTTCCCGTTACATTCGTTACAAAAATATGTTAAAATACACTACCCGAAAAAATATTGTGGAGTTAGAAGCAATAACAACGAAGTAATTCCACTTATGTAGTGAATGTAAAAAAAAATATTTTTTGCTTCTCCTGTAATATTTTAAATGGGGTGGTAAAGGCCTTCTGTGAATTAAGCTAACGATATGTAGTTCATTAGCTGAATTCCTTAATAAAATATATTCATTCAGTTTATTGTGTAGCTATTGAAATTGCTTGTTACTACTTGCCTCATTAGCTCTAGCTTACACCCACACAAAGAAAAAATTCGCTCATTTCACACTTCGTTTTGACGTTATCTATAGTGCCAAAAGCATTCTTGCCTTTGTGGGTGTTCCTGTTTTTTGTTGAAAGCATATCAAAATGCCTTCTAACGTAGCTGGCATTCATTGTTGCCTAATTTTCGATTACTCTTTCCAGCTGTTCTTGTTCCGAATACAAATGTCAGTTCATGGCAAACAAATTTTTGTCTTCACGCATAAAGCAATCACTCTTAGCTATGTTCATACCTTGGAAGTGTAATGGAATCTGTATGACTATTTCAACAGATACTGAGACATAATTAAACTTTATTATTTTCTTTTGTGATGTTAAGAGAAAATAATTTTAATATAAAATATTTTTGGTTCCATATAAATCACTTTATTAAAAAGTAGTTGAAATACAAAAAAGTGCGTGTGTGGCGAACATTATGGATGCATCAAGTATATGAAAAGGCTCTGTACAGTTCAACACAAAATTACGGTGAAAACTTCCGTTCGCAAGTTATACCTTACCTTGTAGACCTAGCAAATTACACAAAAACTGTCTACTTACAATTTCCAATGCTCCCTCAAAATCTGAAGTTAGGACCAAAAGCTCGTATTCTCTAGAGGAGGACTTAGAGGACTATTTATTGGCTTTATAACGACTTTTTATACTCAGCTGAGCAGAGCTCACAGACTATATTAATTTTGTTAGCATAACGGTAATCCGTAACGGCATAAACTAATCGAGATAGATATAGACTTCTATATATCAAAATGATCTGGGCGAAAAAAGAAATTTATTTAGCCATGTCCGTCCGCCCGTAAACACGGTAACTTGAGTAAATTTTGAGGTATCTTGATGAAATTTGGTACGTAGGTTCCTGGGCACTTATCTCATATCGCTGTTTAAAATGAACGAAATCGGACTATAACCACGCCCACTTTTTCGATATCGAAAATTTCGAAAAACTGAAAACCCGAAAAAGTGTGATAATTCATACCAAAGACGGATAAAGCGATGAAACTTGGTATATGGGTTGACTTTGTGACACAGAATAGACAATTACAATTTGGACAATGGGTGTGGCACCGCCCACTTTTAAAAGAAGGTAATTTAAAAGTTTAGCAAGCTGTAATTTGGCAGTCGTTAAAGATATAATGATGAAAATTGGCAGGAACGTTACTCCTATTCCTGTATGAGTGCTAAATAAAAATTAGCAAAATCGGATGACAAACACGCCTACTTTTAAAAAAAAAAATTTTTTTGGCAAATTTTAACAAAAAATTTTATATCTTTACAGTATATAAGTAAATTATGTCAACATTCAACTCCAGTAATGATATGGTGCAGCAACATGCAAAAATAAAAGAAAATTTCAAAATGGGCGTGGCTCCGCCCTTTTTCATTTAATTTGTCTAGAACACTTTTAATGCCCATAAGTCTAACAAAAATTTATCAATCCTTGTGAAATTTGGTAAGGGCATAGCTTATATGGCCATAACTGTTTTCTATGAAAATGGGCGAAATCGGTTGAAGCGATGGCCAGTTTTTATACACAGTCGACCGTCTGTCATTCCGCTCGGCCGTTAACACGATAACTTCACCAAAAATCGATATATCTTTACTAAAGGTAGTTCACGTATTTATCTGAACCCACTTTATCCTGGTATTAAAAATGGGTGAATTCGAACTATGACCACGCCCACTTTTTCGATATCGAAAAATTTCGAAAAATTAAAAAAATGCCATAATTCTATACCAAATACGAAAAAGGGATGAAACATGGACATCGGATTGGTTTTTTGACGCAAAATATAACTTTAGAAAAAACTTTGTAAAATGGGTGTGACACCTACCATATTAAGTAGAAGAAAATAAAAAGTTCTGCAGGGCGAAATCAAAAGCCCTTGGAATCATGGCAGGAATACTGTTCGTGGTATTACATATATAAATAAATTAGCGGTACCCGACAGATGATGTTCTGGGTTACCCTGGTCCACATTCTGGTCGATATCTCTAAAACGCCTTCACATATACAACTTAGGGCTACTCCCTTTTAAAATACTCATTAACACCTTTCATTTGATACCCATATCGTACAAACATATTCTATGGTCACCCCTGGTCCACCTTTATTGCGATTTCTCGAAAAAGCGCCCACCCATAGAACTATGGCCCACTCCCTTTTAAAATACTGTTTAATACCTTCCATTTGATACCCATGTCATACAAACACATTCCAGGGTTACCCTAGTTTCATTTTCCTACATGGTTATTTTCCTTATTTTGTCTCCAATGCTCTCAACTGAATATGTAATGTTCGGTTACACCCGAACTTAGCCTTCCTTACTTGTTTTTAATTCAATACTTTACTTACAGTATTATTTTGCGCAATTTTTTTCTTTTATTTTCAGCAAACTATATATATGTCGCTGCATGATCCATTTTTATAAATTTCGCTAGTTTGACGCGCACTGTTATCTTTCGTTACTCAAATCCAAGACTTAATGAATATTTTTTTTATTTCTCCAATATTTTCCATTGCCAACTATAACTATTTTCAACGTATTCTATCAAGTAGATTTTCTAGCAAGTAGATTTCACTACAGTGGATTTTAACACAGTGCGCGCCACTCTAACAAAGCATCATATTAATGCTCTAAATTTATAGTAGGATCCAATATATATATCTATGCAATTTATTCGTTGTTAGCAGTCAAAATAAACACGCAAATTAAAGGATACACAGACAATCAGCATATACATACAATATTACGAGAACTTCTTTTTATGCGCTTTCAACCATTCAACTCTTCACATCAAACCATAAGCACACACTTGAAAATTTTTTGGATTTACACATACACATGTATGTATTCAAAACCATGTAGGTAGGTCTTTGTATATGTGCATATGAATTGAAATTGCTACTAAAACCTTTTATATGATCCCATCGTGTGTATTATGCATCGATGTTTGTGCGCCTGTTGAACACTTATCTGATAAAAAGAAAACATATATATACATATTCATATGCGTGTGTGTTTTTATTGTAATAGGGTGTCTAGTTATACTCACCGTGCTTTGCACACAGAGTATATTAACTTTGATTGGATAACGGTTAGTTGTACAGGTATAAAGGAATCGAGATAGATATAGACTTACATATATCAAAATCATCAGTATCGAAAAAAAATTTCATTGAGCCATGTCCGTCCGTCCGTCCCTTAGCACGATAACTTGAGTAAATATTCACCAAATTTGGTACACTAGCTTATCTGGATCCAGAATAGATTGGTATTCAAAATGAGTGAAATCGGATGATAAACACGCCCACTTTTTATATATATAAAATTGTGGAAAACACAAAAAACCTGATAATTTAGTAAATAATACACCTAGAATGTGGAAATTTAACGTGTGGACTGATATTGAGACTCTTGATACCAATTTGGAAAATTTTTTTAAATGGGCGTGGCACCGCCCACTTGTGATAAAATCAGTTTTACAAATATTATTAATCATAAATCAAAACCCGTTAAACCTATCGTAACAAAATTCGGCAGAGAGGTTGCCTTTACTATAAGGAATGCTTTGAAGAAAAATTAACGAAATCGGTTAAGGACCACGCCTACTTTTATATAAAAGATTTTTAAAAGGGTCGTGGACGAAAATAATAAGCTATATCTTTGCAAAGCAGAGCTTTATATCAATGGTATTTCATTTCCCAAGTGGATTTATTACAATAAATAGGAATAACTTCAAATTTAAAAAAATGGGCGTGGCACCTCCCCTAAGCAATTTTCTATGTTTCGGGAGCCACAACTCGAAGAAAAATTAACGGATCGTAATAAAATTGGGTACACACATTTTCCCTATAGCAGGAAATATTTCTTGGAAAAATGGATGAGATCGGTTAAAGACCACGCCCACTTTTATGTAAAAGATTTTTAAAAGGGTCGTAGACGAAAATAATAAGCTATATCTTAGCGAAAAAGAGCTTTGTGTCAATAGAATTTTACTTTCTAAATTGAATTATAACATTAAATTGGAAAACACTAAAATTTTTGAAAATGAGTGTGGCACCGCCCCTTTTATGACTAAGCAATTTTCTATGTTTCCTGAGCCATAACTCGAAGAAAAATTAACACATCGTAATGAAATTGTGTACACACATTTTCCTTATAGCAGAACATATTTCTAGTAAAAATGGACGGGATCGGTTAAAGACCACGGCAAATTACATATAAAACAAGTTTAAAAGGGTCGTAGACTAGAATAATAAGCTATAACTTAGCAAGCAAAAGTTTTGATTCGATGATATTTCACTTATCAAGTTTTACTGTAAGAGGAAATGGGGAGACATTTTTTTTTAAACGGGCGGTGCCACGTGTTATGTAGAAAAGTAATTTATCTGAAATGAAATGTACAATTGAAGCTCACGCGCTGAGTATATAATGTTCGGTTACACCCGAACTTAGACACCTTTACTTGTTTTTAAACTATATTCTTCTTACAGTGCTATCTGAAACCCCTATTTTATAAAGGTTAAAAAGGCCAAGCATATGGAACAAAGAATCACATATAATGTTGGGGATAGTAGGGCAATGTGGAAGCATTTGCAGAAAACCATATGTATGTCCAAAGAAAATAATGGGTTAAATAAAATATTAAAACGCATTTTTGGAAATTCCTGATAACTAAATAACTCCAATATGCAGTATAGCAAAATGGTCTTTATTTAGACTACTTTGGGAGTACTAGTTCACAGTAACAATTATACTTCACTATTAGCGTGTTTAAATCAAACTGATTACTGATTCCTGAGCTTGTGCTGCTTTTATACTATGGGTTACTTTGAACATGCCTTCTAGAACAGTTGCAGTTAGTTTTTTCTTCTATCCATATACGTGTGTATGTGTGAGTAACAACTCCTGCTCTTAGCTGCCGGGTACATATGTATATGTATGCTGGTTGTGTGCATGGAATATTCTTCGTTGCCTTCTACATAAGTGTGGCTGCTTGCTTTAATGCAGCAATCGGCAAAATCAAAATGCAAATGTGTTAGTGATAGCGCGATAATCGCATCGGTTTGCGTAGTTCATTAGTTTATTTGCAAGCAACAAGACAAGATCGTTTGTTATTATATTTTTAATGCGCATAATAGCAAGCAAAAGGTTTGTACAATTAAATGCATTGTATGTGCGCAAAAGGGTTGCTCAACAATAAATATTTTTCGCTTGCGCGCACGATCTTTGCTTGTTGCTTGCTAGCAACATTCGTCAACATAGCGACGAACACAGTCGATGTCACTACGTCAAATGTTCAGCGACAACTAAACTAAAGAGAATAAGAATACGTGTGAATTGAGTGTGCACAATTGTGCCACCATTTGCCGATGTCTGCTTTAATGTGTATATGTGTACGTAAGTGTGGCTGCTTGCTGTTTGTGTGAAAGTGCCTTGAGCCTTGTTTTAGCTAACTGGAAAGAAGGTCTGAGCTGAAATAAATTGTATGATGTATTCCTAGACTTAATACGTGCTTTTGAGACTATCGATCAAAATTTATTGCTGAAAACTGTATAGTATAGGTGTTACTGAAACGGAGCTATAATGGTTACAAGACTTTATTATGAAGAGAAATCGAAAAACTGTAATTGGATGATCCCTGTCAGAAAAAAGACAGGGAGGGGTCTAAGGACTTCCGCGAGGGTCTGTATTGCCACCTATACTGTTTAATATTTATATTAATGATATAACCAATTATCTAAAGTACTGCGATACTAAACTCTTTGCTGACGTTACATTGTTGATGCTTAGTGGAGATAATATCACTGAAATATATATAAAACTAGAAGACCCGGCAGACGTTGTCCTGCCTTAAATTTGGCCTATCTGCAAACATTTTAATAAGCTTTTTCCGTCTGACTCTGCCCTCCCCCCTCTTCACTTTTTCCTAATCCTTTTATTCACTCCTCCCTCCGTCTTTTTCGCTTCATCTATCTCCATCTTCGTCTCATTCTATCTCTTTCTCAATCTCCTTATCTCTTTTCTCTTCTCTCAATTCCTTCTCATTTTTCTGCATCCCTTATTGCCTGTCCCAGAGGGTGGTATGTATTTTATTCCAGTCCCAGTCCCACTCCGAGTCTCAGTCCCAGTCCTAGTCCTAATCCCAGTCCCAGTCCGTCTCTGGATAATATATTACTCTGTACCAAAGCACCCATCAATAGCTTTCATTTGCTATCGATATTTTATAAACACTGTCTAGGCATTCACTGGCCCACGTTTTGGCCCATATCTAGACCCTGTACCTGTAGTAACCACCGCGTGAGGTTTACGCAACTTGTGTAAAAGTTTGAACAAAATCGACCGACGCATCTCTTCAAACACCGGCGACCAACTAACACACATTTTAGCCTTTCTTTTTATATATAAAGATTTTTATTTTCCCCCTTCACTATAATATTAAAACGAAATGCTGATTTTCGTTTCTTTTGAACTTCGGCTTAAAATTGCACATGGAACAACTAAAGACTCTCCTATATTAAAAAAAAAAATCATAGTACCTCTAAATCGCGGGCCCCCTCAGAAACCCCCCTCCCTCTCGGCGAGCCTGGTGATGTGCTATACTTGATATCATTCGCTATAATATTTTTTATTGATAAGGAGGTTGTTTAATTAAACACCAAGCAATTACACGGAAGTATATCCGCACCACCTGAAAATATGAGGGCCACCTGCGTATACGTAACATTTTAATATTACGTATAAACAAATAAAAAAATTGCAATAAAATAACATTGCGACTATAAACTGAGATATCCTATATTTCAAGCTAGATCAAACTACACACGGGGTGCAAAACAAATTCAAAATTGGTTCAGCAGTTTAGGAGTCCATTGGCCTCAAACCTGTGACACGTGTTTTTTATATATTAAGATTACAAAAATACTTAAACAGCGTATATCATTGGTTATGCTCGAATAGATTGTAACTAAATATAAGCAAAACGAAACGCGTAGGAGAATAAGAAAAACAAAGGTTTTGTCTTTTAATTTATTGGCCGAAAAGCTCCTTTTGGAAAAACTAATAAAAATTATACTCTGGCTCAAAATCACTAATAATAAGCAAAACAAATTTTATGGTTATATCAAGAAGGAATTTTCAGAACAATGAATTACCTACCACTTCTAAATATAAACAGCGAAGCTATTGACAAAGTCAACTTTCAAGTATTTAGGAATCAAAATCGATGACAAACTCAACTTTAATGAGCACATCGATTACACGGTTGGGAAAATAGCCAAAAAATATATTTCATGCAAAGAACCTGCAATTACTTAAGTAGACGGTACAAGGTAATGGTTTACAGATCGATAATCGAACCTCACTTCATATATATGTGGGAATATAGAAATGGACAACTAGACGGACTTATACGATAGTATGAACGGACTATAGTATGATCGGACAATAGTACAAACAAATACACCTCTGTACATTCGAGGAACAACGAAAATGACACACAAAGACAGAAGAGAGATACAAGTGACTGAAGAGAAACACAGTTTACGTGCTACCGCAGGCCACAACGGACGTCTATTTACACTTAATTAAAATCAATAAAATGTGAACTTATTTTAATGGAACAGTGATCTTAGTTTCAACAAAGTGTAAGTACTTGGCTTCGAACCCTACATATATTGTCCAACATTATTCATCATTATGAGAAATAGCCAAATTTACAAACTGCAAAAGCAACAGAACCGAGCTATGCGATTTATTCTTAGGAATAATGCGCGCCGCTCTAAATTGGCTAAGTATTAAACAGGTACTATTTTATCATACGATGAAGTGTATTAGAAACGTAATAGAAGGCAACTTGCCTGATTATTTGAAAAGTAACATAAAATATGTAAGAAATGTTCAGTCCGTAAATATAAGAAAAATAAATGATTTTACCTGCTTATAGAACAGAAGCAAACAAATGTAATTTGTACTGTAACGAATATTAGCATCATTCAGATACTCACATCACTAATCTGACACTAAGTAAATAAAGGCACAACAACAATATGGTAAGCTGCCACTCTTGTGTACATCAAATCAATCGTTATTTACTCACATACATGCAAGGCAACGGAGGGATACGCACAAACACATGTAGTCATCAGCCAAAATAGTACTCACATATACACACGCATATGGTTACAAACTACAACTATACCTGTATATGGCTGGTAACCAAGCATGAAGTTCGAGAAAATACTAGAGCTTAGTAGGGGTATGCGAATAAAGCAGCGGAGGGTATAAAAGCAGCACAAGCTGAGTAGTCAGGAGGCAGTTTGATTTAAGCATGCTAAGTGTTATTTTGAAGTACTTTCAAAGTAGTCTAATAAAGAGCACTTTGCATTATTAAATATTGGAGTTATTTATTTAACAGTTTAGCGATCCGAAGGCGTAATTTTTATTAGACACACAAATTGTATACAAAAACAAAGCACGTCTTTACGATTACCGTGAGTCCGGTGAAATTATAATTTTTTGATTATCCGTAGCCTTTGCTGCGGAAATATGCATAAATGTAGCAAAATGTGAACATATGTAATTTAATGTTTGTTTTGGTTCCTTGTTTAGCACGAGCAAAGAGTTTATATTGTCAAATGATTAATTGTAATATTTTAGGCACCTAAAATTTAGGAGAACTCGCACCCAGCCTGAGTACTCAAGTTTTGGTTGAAATTTGATACTCTTTATGGTTTTTAAATAGTAATAAAGTGTAATAAAGTGAAAACAAAAAAAAAAAAAATAACACTAAATTAAAAATTAAATAAACAAAAAACCAAAAAATATACAGAACGAATTTTAATAAAATGGAATAAAATAAAGTTTAATAAAATAACATAAAATAGAACAGAATAAAAAAATATAATATACTAGCAGACCCGGCAGACGCTGTTCTGCCCTAAATTTGGCCTACCTGCATACATTTTAAAAAGCTTTTTCCGTCTAGCTCTGCCCTCCCCCTCTTCACTTTTTCCTAATCCTTTTATTCACTCCTCCCTCCGTCTTTTTCGATTCATCTATCCCCATCTTCGTCTCATTCTATCTCTCTCTCAGTCTATCTCTTTTGTTCCAGTCCCAGTCCCAGTCCCACTCCAAGTCTCAGTTCCAGTCCTAGTCCTAATCCCAGTCCGTCTCTAGTCGGAAAAAAGGATGGTAAACACTAATATAGGCAAATTTATATACCAAATTTCAGGCAAATCGAATAGGAAGTATGTAAATAGGTATGTGGGTATTATTAATTCATGTCTCTATTTCGGTTCGCATGCATATTTATCAGTTTTGCCAGGTTGATGCGACTAAATCGAATATCACAATGAAAATTATTTTAGAGCTCTCAGCAACAGCTTTCATTTGATATCCATATTACCCACACATTCTAGGGGTATCGGGGTCCACGTTTTAGCCTATATCTCGAGACCCTAGTCACCCAGCGGTATAACATATTACTCTACAACTAAACACTCGCCTGAATTAAAAAAAAAATGTCTTAGTACTTCTAAATCTCGGGCCCCCTTAGAAACCCCGGGTCCGGGCAATCCCCCCTATCTCGACGGGCCTGGTGATGTGCTATACATGATATCATTCGCTATAATATTTTTTATTGATAAGCAGGTTGTTTAATTAAACACCAAGCAATTACACGGAAGTATATCGGCACCACCTGATAATATGAGTGCTGCTGCGTATACGTAACATTTTATTATTACGTACAAACATTTAAAAAAAATTGCAATAAAATAATATTGCGAATATAAACTAAGATATAACCTATCCCCTTATTTCAAGTTAGATCGAACTACATACGGGGTGCAAAACAAATTCAAAATCGGTTCAGTAGTTTAGGAGTCCATCGGGAACAAACATAGTGACACGTGATTTTTATATATATAGATTAAAAAAAATAAAAAATAAAATAAAATTGAATTTTAAAATTTATATCCTTTTGTTATCAAAAGATGTTGGATATATCAACGAAAAATTATCGATATCCCTTTGTCATTGAAAAGTGTCGGACTTATCATCGAAAAAATTCGATATGTAATTAATATGTTATCGAAAAGTAATCGATTTACAATTACGTAAACCCAGGGCCGTAGAGATAAAATCCGGGCCTGGGAATAAACAGTTTACGGCCCCCTATAAAAAATCCACTCATACATTTCATTAATTTGAATTAATGACGTCTCATTCTTGAACCATTATTGGTGGATTACATCAAAAAAAATGTTTGCCACACCAACTAAATAATTTTTGTACTAAGAGCTGATAATAAAATTAACACAGAATATTTACTATTTATACTTTTTATTGTAACGTAGAAATATAATTCTCTTTTAACAGCCACATATTGTTTCAAATAATATTTTCTAGTTATTTGGTAACATTTTAGTACATTTCTGATAAATATAATGATGATTATAAATTTGAATTATTCAATATAGAACGTTCGGATATCAAAGAGTGGCTTTTCTTGGTATTTTCGCTGCAAATTCTTTTATGATAATATTAAAATTTTACTGTCTTGTCAAAACGGATTCAACACAAAGCGCGGCAAGTCCTGACACTCGCTCTTGAGATGAACACAATCTATGAAAGTTTTTTATTCTTGCAACGACACTGAAAGAACGTAGTGCAGAACAGTGACAGGTATAGTGCAAAAAGTGCGTAGAGCAACACAAATGTTGGGGAAATTTGTATACAGATTTTGAACATATATGGCATTTAGCAATTCAAAATTTGCTTCGTAAATGAGCTTCAAATGAACTATTTCGCATTCTAAGCTTTGAGAAACGTCCGACTTGTATTTTTCTGCAAATTTTGATGCGCTCGCCCGAACGTAGTTTCATCCAGGTCTTCAAATTGCCACAAAAAGGAAAACGTCTCATTCAAATTTCACATAACTGCAAATCGGCCAGTAATGCCAGTTATTACCGAATCAACGATCACCAAGAATGAATTGTTTTAAAATCAGACTCTGGATCATCCGTAATCATCTCATTTTCATTATCTTCAAAACGTCTTTTGGGTTTTCTCTTTAGAATGTCCGGAAACTTTGGCGAGATGTTCAATTGAAGAGCAACTGTTTTGCATTCGTTTAAAATAATTTCGCATTGGTTCCTGATCAACTTCAAATCAGCTAATAAGGCATCTAGATGTCGGACATCAATATCTTTGGTGGCGTCTCTACGTTGGAGCACCACGTTTCTTTCATTAATGGTAGTCAATATTTTGAACCTAATTGAGGACAGCAAGATACATTCGAACTTGTTGATGTACTTGCGAATGCCGGTAACATCTTCGTATGCTTGCGCAGTCAAATTTGGCTTAAGTAATGCGTTTAGTGCTTGTGTTAATCCTGGAACATGGTTTGCGAATGGTCTGATTGCCTCAATTCTAGCCGACCACCTAGTGTCTGAAAGACTGTGAAAAAGCTCCTCGGTACATCTTTTTTTTTAGGATGTCCCATCGTTAGGGCCTGCTGAAAATAGTAAAACATTTTTGTACAACTCCGAAGAAAGTAATTGCAGCCGTACAACGTTCTGCAGCATCAATACCACATAAATTGAGATTCTCGAATATCGAAGTACTCACAAGGCTCGCGAGTTTCTCGACATTCATTTTAATCGATTCATTGGCTGTTTTATATAGAGCTTACGATTTCTTCTGGAGCACAAGCGAAAATGTCCACAAAACCACAGGTAAAAGCACCGCAATGTATAGAATACAGCCAATGCAGCGACTGAATTGAAAATCGAGAAGCTCGTCGAGACGTCTTCTCGATGTCTCATTAAAAAAATAAAATATTGTGAACAAAATTATATGTATAATAAATATGTTTAAAGTGTAATTGGAAAGCAATAACATGAACTAAGAAGTCACAAGTAAAAGAACACAAGTGTATAATTATTTCGAGACACGAGAGTCCGTCAGAAGTCGAGTTTCCGATTTCTTGGGTCTCAAAAATCTGGATTGTATTCGAGAAGAAATCAATCCACGAAAACCAAAAACCGTTCTTGGATTGTAAAGTTTGTTGCTATCGAATTGAAATGGAGGTAGCGCAAAATGAACGTAGTCTGTTCAACGTGACTAGCATCAGGCATAGCATCAACGATAATAATAGCGATAATAATAGATAGGCTCTTTTGCCTTGATCTATCTTCTCTTGTTTTGCGCAAATTTATAAACAGCGTTTTGAGCCAGCTGCCAAATGAAATATTTATTCTTAAATTTTAAGGAAAAGATTTTTCAGAATGTTTTTCACACTTCACTATAATATTAAAACGAAATGCAGATATTCGTTGCTTTTCAAATTCGGCTTAAAAATTGCAAATGGAACAACTAAAGACTCTCCTGAATTAAAAAAAAATTCTTAGTACCTCTAATCTGATCCGGAAATAAACAGATCCTACAGGCTGCCGGATTACTGTAGCGTTTTCCAAGCGCAAATAGTAGCCGTAACCAAAGCAGTAGAAACCCTGGAAGAAAATAGTCCAAGCTGCAATCGTGTTAACTTTTATATTGACAGTCAAACAGCAATTAAGGCAATAATCTCGCATAGCACAGAATCTAAATGCGTGTCAGAGTGTAAGCAGGCCCTAGAGAGGATCGGGACAGGGAGAAGCATATATCTGTATTGGGTCCCAGGGCATATGGGAATAGATGGGAATGAAAAAGCGGATGAAATAGCTAAAACGAGGGCATCCCTTGAAGCTTGCTCCGTAGACGTCCCAGTTAGACTGGGCGAAATTAAGCGAAAGCGAGAGGTGCACCTCGACCAAGCAGGAAAGGCATGGGTTCAAGAGCGGGGCTGTAAAATGTCGAAGATTATGTGCAGGTTTTAAAACCTTAGACTAACAAAGTTGCTCCTATTATTAAAAAGAGAGGACTGTATACTCATGATGGGTATTCTGACTGAACCCTACCTTCTGGCGTCACATGCCTTTAAATTAGGCTTGGCCAGTGATACCAGATGTAGGAAGTGCGGGCTGGAGGAGGAAACAATCGAGCACGTTCTGTGCTCTTGCCCTACGCTTGCCAGGCTAAGACTCCAGCTAGCAGCAAGTGACTTAAATCCTAGGAAGCTTCAAGTATTTGCCAAGAAGACAGAGTTATTTTATAACATAGGTCCTGGTTTTTGATAGGGTTTTTCAGTTTGGTCGTTAAAAGAAACTTCTTGTAACACTACGGACTTATTCAGTCTATGTGAGGTCCTCACGGACCGGCCAGTTCAACCCAACCTAACCTAACCTCTAAATCGCGGGACCCGCAAAAACCTCGGGCCCGGGGGGAATTTCCCATTCTTCCTCCCCTCTCATCGGGCCTGCGTACACCTGCATAATTACACTTTGAACCTCACAAGTACTAAGTATTCACGCCTACTTTGTTATACCTAGTATTAGCAGATCCTCAAGACTTTGTTCTGTCCTAACTTTGGTCTATCTGTGTGAATTTTAACAAGTTTTTACCCCCTCTTCCTCTCACGTACTTCAGCACATGATGTGGTGGAATTCGCTCGCTGAACGCATGTTAGAACGGATTATTGAAAGCGCGAACAAACACACAAACTAACATTTTTTTAAAGCAAGTATCTTTTTTTGTTTAAACAATTTTGTTTATATTAGAAAGGAATCAAATCCAAATTTAACTACAAGTAAGAAATAGTTAAATCGTGTGATTCATTGTTGATTTAAACAACAATTTTATGATTTTTTGCCTCTTTTAACCAATCTTTCATGCCCCTTTTATAGATTCCTTCCCATTATATCGAAATAAACCAACTCAAATCGCCCACCTCTAAAATGCTTAAATTCCGGACTCTCTGTGTGCAGTTATCACAAATCTACATTTAACAACTTTTTCTATAGGATTCATAGAAGATGTATCACTCCTGATCCTGTTGGAGAGAATAAAGAATAAAATGTATACCCATCTAATGTATATCATGTATCATGTTCATATATGTTTGTACGTATATGTGATTGCCTTCCAATCATATCCATATATATTTATGTCGCAATGAGTATGGATTAGTGTTACCAAAGCCAAGGACATGCTAAGTTTTCCTATTTTTATATGTAAACTAGCCTTTACCCGCGGCCCCGTCCGCAAGGAAAATTTTAAATATATGGGCTATTCGCGTTAGCCTGCTTATTATCTGTTTAAAATTTTGTTTTCTGTCTAATGCATTTTATTTTTGTAATTGAGTAAAAAAACGGACTAAATGAGCTGATAACCTGATAGGATCCCAAATGATCCCGAAATTATCCAGAAAAAGCTACGAAATGACGCAAACGCTATCGCGGACGGATCCCGAAAACCATCCAGAAATGCCCCGAAAGGGTCTCCAAAAGTTCCCCGAATAGTCCCAAAAAAACCCGAAATGAGAGCGACAAGATTCTAGACGTATCCAGAGAACCACACAGAAATGATCCCTGAAGGTGTTCCAAAATGATCCCGAAAAGGTTCCGAAATGACTCTGACGGGCTCCCGCGCGGATCTCAAAAACCATCCAGAAAATATCCAGGAAGGGTCCCTAAATTATCCCGACTAACTCCAGAAAAAGTTCCGAAATGGCTCCGAGGGGATCCACGATGGATCGCGAAAACCATACAGAAATGATTCCGGAAGGATTCCAAAATGATCCCGAAATAGTCCGGAATTGACCCAGATGGGATGCCGCACAGATCCAGAAATGATCCCGGAAGGGTGCAAAAACTATCCAGGAAAAGTAACAAAAAATCCCGAAATGGCTCCTACGGCATCCCGGACGGATCCAGAAATGATCTCGGAAGGGTCCCCAAATGATCCCAAAATGGTCCCGAAATGACCCTGATGGATCCGGCAAACAATCAAGAAATTATGCCGAAAGGGTCCCAAAATGATCCCGAAATAATACAGAAAAAGTCACGAAACGACCCCTAGAGGATCCCCAAATGATCCCGTATTAGCTCCGAAAAGGTCCCGAAATAACCCCGACGGGATCCCGGACAAATCCCGAAAACCATCCAGAAATGATGCCGGAAGGAATCCCAAATGATTCCGTAAAAGTCCCGCATTGATTTCGACGGGATCCCGAACGGATACCGAAAATCATCCAGAAGTGATGCCGGAAAGGTCCTCAAATGATCACCTAATAGTCCCGAAATGACCCTTGAGGGGTCATGGACGGATCCCATAAACCATCCAGAAATGATCCCGATATAGTCCCGAAGAAGTCCCGAAATGACCCTGACGGGATCTCGAACGCACCCCTGTATGACCCTGACGGGATCCCGGACAGATCCCGAAATCCATCCAGAAATGATCTTGGGAGGGACCCCAAATGATCCCGAAAAAGTCCCGCAATGATTCCGAGGGGATCATGATCGGATACCGAAAACCATCCAGAAGTGATGCCGGAAGGGTCCTCAAATGATCACCTAATAGCAAAATGACCCTGACGGCATCCCGGACTGATCCCAAAATCCATCCAGAAATGATCTTGGGAAGATCCCAAAATTATCCCGAAATAGTCTCGGAAAAGTTCAGAAATTACCCTGACGGGTTCCCGGACGAATCCTGAAAGCCATCTCTAAATGATCCCGAAAAAGTCCGAAATGACCCTGACTGGACCCCGAAAGGATCCCGAAAACTATCCAGAAATGATGCCGGAAATGTCCTCAAATGATAACCTAATAGTTCCGAAAAGACCCTGACGGGATCCCGAACGGATCCCGACAACTATCTAGAAATGATGCCGAAAGGGCCCGCAAACGATCCCGTATCAGTCGAGAAAAAGTCCCGAAATGAACCCGACGGGATGCCGGACGAATCCCAAAAACCATCCAGAAACGATGCCGGAAGGGACACCAAATGATCCCGAAAAAGTCCCGCAATAATTCCGACGGGATCCTGAGCGGATACCGAAAACCATCCAGAAGTGATGCCGAAAAGGTCCTCAAATGATCACCTAATAGTCCCAAAATGACCCTGACGGCATCCCGGACAGATCCCGAAATCCATCCAGAAACGATCTTGGGAGGGTCCCAAAATTATCCCGAAATAGTCTGGGAAAAGTCCAGAAATTACCCTGACGGAACCCGGACGAATCCTGAAAACCAATCTTAAATGATGCCGAAAAAGTCCCGAAATGACCCTGATGGGACCCGGAAAGGATCCCGAAAACTAACCAGAAATGATGCCGGAAAGGTCCTCAAATGATCTCCCAATAGTTCCGAAAAGACCCTGATGGGATCCTGAACGAATCCCGACAACTATCCAAAAATGATACCGAAAGGGCCCGCAAATGATCCCGTATTGGTCGAGAAAAAGTCCCGAAATGACCCCGACGGGATGCCGGACGAATCCCAAAAACCATCCAGAAATGATGTCGGAAGGGACCCCAATGATCCCGAAAAAGTCCCGCAATTATTCCGACGGGAATCTGAACGGATACCGAAAACCATCTAGAAGTGATGCCGGAACAGTCCTCAAATGCTCACCTAATAGTCCCAAAATGACCCTGAGGGCATACCGGACAAATCCCGAAATCCATCCAGAAATGATCTTGGGAAGGTCCCAAAATGATCCCGAAATAGTCTCGAAAAAGTCCAGAAATTACCCTGACGGGTTCCCGGACGAATCCTGAAAGCCATCCTTAAATGATCCCGAAAAAGCCCCGAAATGACCCTGACGGGATCCCGAAAGGATTCCAAAAACTATCCAGAAATGATGCCGGAAAGGTCCTCAAATGATCCCCTAATAGTTCCGAAATGACCATGACGGGATCCCGAACGGATCCCGACAACTATCCAGAAATTATGCCGAAAGGGTCCGCAAATGATCCCGTATTAGTCGAGAAAAAGTCCCGAAATGACCCCGACTGGATCCCGGATGAATCCCAAAAACCATCCAGAAATGATGCCGGTAGGTATCCCAAATGATCCCGAAATAATCCCGAAATGAGCTCGTCGGCATCCCGGACGGATACCGAAAATTATCCAGAAATGATGCTGGAAAGGTCCACAAATGATCCCCTAATAGTCCCGAAATTACCCTGATGGGATCCCGGACGGATCCCGAAAACCATCCAGAAATGATGCCGGAAGAGCCCCCAAATGATCCCGAAAAAGTCCCCAAATGACCCTGACGATATCCCGGACGGATCCCGAAAACCATCCAGAAATGATGCCGGAAGAGCCCCAAATGATCCCGAAAAAGTCCCCAAATGACCCCGACGAGATCCCGCACGGATCCCGAAAACCATCCAGAAATGATGCCGGAAGAGCCCCAAATGATCCCGAAAAAGTCCCCAAATGACCCCGACATACTCCAGAAAAGGTTCCGAAATGGCTCCGAGGGAATCAACGACGGATCGCGAAAACCATACAGAAATGATTCCGGAAGGATCCCAAAATGATCCCGAAATAGTCCGGAAATGACCCAGATGGGATCCCGCACAGATCCAGAAATGATCCCGGAAGGGTCCAAAAACTATCCCGGAAAAGTAACAAAAAATTCCGAAATGGCTCCTACGGCATCCCGGACGGATTCAGAAATGATCTCGGAATGGTCCCCAAATGATCCCAAAATGGTCCCGAAATGACCCTGATGGATCCGGAAAACCATCAAGAAATTATGCCGGAAGGGTCCCCAAATGATCCCGAAATAAAACAGATAAAGTCACGAAACGACCCCTAGAGGATCCCCAAATGATCCCGTATTAGCCCCGAAAAAGTCCCAAAATGACCCTGGCGGGATCCCTAAAGGATTCCGAAAACAATACAGAAATGATGCCGGAAAGGTCCTCAAATGATCCCTAATAGTCCCGAAATGACTGTGACGGGATCCCGACAACTATCCAGAAATGATGCCGAAAGGGTCCGCAATTGATCCCGTATTAGTCGAAAAAAAGTCCCGAAAGGACCACGACGGGATCCCGGACGAATCCCAAAAACCATCCAGAAATGATGCCGGTAGGTATCCCAAATGATCCCGAAATAGTCCCGAAATGACCTCGTCGGCATCCCGGACGGATCCCGAAAATTATCCAGAAATGATGCCGGAAAGGTTCCCAAATGATCCCTTAATAGTCCCGAAATTACCCTAATGGGATCCCGGACGGATCCCGAAAACCATCCAGAAATGATGCCGAAAGGGTTCCCAAATGATCCCGTATTAGTCGCGAAAAAGTCCCGAAATGACCCCGACGGGATCCCGGACGGATCCCGAAAACCATCCAGAAATGATGCCGAAAGGGTTCCCAAATGATCCCGTATTAGTCGCGAAAAAGTCCCGAAATGACCCCGACGGGATCCCGGACGGATCCCGAAAACCATCCAGAAATGATGCCGTAAGAGCCCCCAAATGATCCCGAAAAAGTCCCCGAATGACCCCGACGAGATCCCGGACGGATCCCGAAAACCATCCAGAAATGATGCCGGAAGAGCCCCAAATGATCCCGAAAAAGTCCCCATATGACCCCGACGAGATCCCGCACGGATCCCGAAAACCATCCAGAAATGATGCCGGAAGGGTCCCCAAATGATAGCGAAATAGTCCCGAAATGATTCCGGAGTAGTCCCGAAAATGTTCCAAAATAACCCCGACGGGATCCCGGACGGATCCCGTAAACTATACAGAAATGATCCCGGAAGGGTCCCAAAATGATCCCGAAATAGTCCCGAAAAAGTCCCGAAATTACCCCGGCGTAATCCCGGACCGATCCCCAAAACCATCCAGAAATGATCCCGGAAGGGTTTCGATATGACCCTTACGGGATTACAAATAAGGTGAAGCTAATTATAAAAACATGTTAATAAGGCAGCAGGCGCATTGGAGCGAATAAAAAGTTAGATAGAAACATACAGGTAAAGCTAATAAAAGCGTGCTAATAAAAACAATTGAAGGAGGGCGGATGGCGGGAGTAGAGGAGAGGACCACTGATCGTTCCTCCAAAATTGTCTAGATCTCGTTCTGTATGTACCAGATACCAAAAACTATTGATTTAGGAGAAAATTTAGATTGAGTTATAACAATTTATGGATTTTACACCAGAGGGGGGAGATAAAGGGGGGCGGGCGGAGGGTGTCACTGCTTACTTTGCAAGCCCTCGACTTATTTGACCCCTTGAGTCTGTGATATTGGTGAAGGCCAGTATACGTAAAGTTATAATGTGTAAAAATTATGAAAAATAATTTCTCGAAGGGGTCATGGGACCCCCACCCCTCTTTCCATGTTCGAAAAAAATTTCGCTAGTAGACTACTGTCTGTGTCCCAAATTTCATCAAAATCCGTGTAGCCATTCTGGCGTGATTCAGTCGCAAAGACGAAAAAATATAATAATTAAATTATAACTGTTCCTAGGGGGCGGGGACCACGCCCCTTTTGAAAAATATATAGCTAGTAGATCCTTCTAGACTATTGGCTATATGTGTGCAAAATTTCATCCAAATCGGTCCAGCGGTTCTTGCGTTATTGAGTCACAAAGACAAACGTCTGGACAAACATCCAAACATCCAAACATCCAAACATCCAAACATCCAAACATCTTCACATCCAAACTTTCCCATTTATAATATACTAGCCTTTACCCGCGGCCCCGTCCGCAAGGAGAAAATTAAATATATGGGATATTCACGTTAGCCTGCTTATCAAGTTATCTGTTTAAAAAGATGTTTCTGTCTAATACATTTTATTTTTCTAATTGAGTAAAAAAAGGACTAAATGAGCTGATATCCTGATAGGATCCCCAAATGATCCCGAAATTATCCAGGAAAATCCACGAAATGACCCCGACGCTATCGCGGACAGATCCCGAAAACCATCTAGAAATCCCACAGAAGGGTCTCTAAAAGTTCCCGGAATAGTCCCAAAAAACCCGAAATGACAACGACACGATTCTAGACTTATCCAGAGAACCACAAAGAAATGATGCCTGAAGGGTACCAAAATCATCCCGAAATAGTTCCGAAAAAGTTCCGAAATGACCCTGACGGGCTCCCGGACTGTTCTCAAAAACCATCCAGAAAATATCCAGGAAGGGTCCCTAGGGGATCCACGACGGATCGCGAAAACCATACAGAAATGATTCCGGAAGGGTCCCAAAATGATCCCGTATTAGTCCCGAAAAAGTCCTGAAATGACCCCGACGGGATCCCAGACGGATTCCGAAAACTATACAGAAATGATGCCGGAAAGGTCCTCAAATGATCCCCTAATAGTCCCGAAATGACCGAAAACCATCCAGAAACTATGCCGGAAGGGACCCCAAATGATCCCGAAAAAATCCCGCAATTATTCCGACGGGATCCTGAACGGATACCGAAAACCATGCAGAAGTGATGCCGGAAAGGTCCTCAAATGATCACCTAATAGTCCCAAAATGACCCTGACGGCATCCCGGAAAGATCCCGAAATCCATCCAGAAATGATCTTGGGCTGGTCCCAAAATGATCCCGAAATAGTCTCGAAAAAGTCCAGAAATTACCCTGACGGGATCCCAGATGGATCCCGAATACCATACAGAAATGATGCCGGAAAATACCCCAAATGATCCCGAAATAGTCCCGAAAAAGTTCCGAAATGACCCCGAAGGGATCCCGGACGGATCCCGAAGACCATCCAGAAATGATGCCGAAAGGCTCCCCTAATTATCCCGTATTAGTCCCGAAAAAGTCCCGAAATTACCCCGACGGGATTCCTGACGGATCCCGAAAATCATCCAGAAATAATGCCGAAAGGGTCCACAAATCATCCCGTATTAATCGAGAAAAAGTCCTGAATTGACCCCGTCGGGATCCCGGATGGATCCCGAAAACTATCCAGAAATGATGCCGGAAGGTATCCCCAAATAGTCCAGAAATGACTCTGACGGGATCCCGGACGGATCCCTAAAACCATCTAGAAATGGTGCCTGAAGGTACCTCAAATGATCCCGAAATAGTACCGAAATGACCCCGACGGGATCCCGGACGGATCCCGAAAACCATCTAGAAATGATGCCGGAAGGTACCCCAAATGATCCCGAAATAGTCCCGAAATGACCCCGACGGGATACTGGACGGATCCCGAAAACCATCCAGAAATGATGCCGAAAGCGTCCCCAAATGATCCCGCATTAGTCGAGAAAAATTCCCGAAATGACCCCGACGGGATCCCGGACGGATCCTCAAAACCATATAGAAATGATGCCGGAAGGTACCCCAAAGGATCCCGAAATAGTTCCGAAATTAACCTGACGGGATCCAGAACGGATCCCGTAAACCATCTAGAAATGGTGCCGAAAGGTATCTCAAATGATCCCGAAATAGTACCGAAATGACCCTGACGGGATCCCGGACGGATCCCGAAAACCATCTAGAAATGATGCCGGAAGGTACCCCAAATAATCCCGAAATAGTCCCGAAATGACCCTGATTGGATCCCGGACGGATCCCGAAAACCATCTAGCAATGATGCCGGAAGCTACCCCAAATGATCCCGTATTAGTCGAGAAAAAGTCCTGAAATGACCCCGACGGGATCCCGAACGGATCCCGAAAACCATACAGAAATGATGCCGAAAAGGTCCCCAAATGATCCGGTATTAGTCGAGAAAAAGTCCCGAAATGACCCCGACGGGATGCCGGACGAATCCCAAAAACCATCCAGAAATGATGCCGGAAGGGACCCCAAATGATCCCGAAAAAGTCCCGCTATGATTCCGACGGGATCCTGAACGGATACCGAAAACCATGCAGAAGTGATGCCGGAAAGGTCCTCAAATGATCACCTAATAGTCCCAAAATGACCCTGACGGCATCCCGGACTGATCCCAAAATCCATCCAGAAATGATCTTGGGATGATCCCAAAATGATCCCGAAATAGTCTCGGAAAAGTCCAGAAATTACCCTGACGGGTTCCCGGACGAATCCTGAAAGCCATCCTTAAATGATCCCGAAAAAGTCCCAAAATGACCCTGACGGGATTCCGAAAAGATTCCAAAAACAATCCAGAAATGATGCCGGAAAGGTCCTCAAATGATCCCTTAATAGTTCCGAAAAGACCCTGACGGGATCCCGAACGGATCCCGACAACTATCCAGAAATGATACCGAAAGGGCCCGCAAATTATCCCGTATTAGTCGAGAAAAAGTCCCAAAATGGCCATGACGGGATGCCGGACGAATCCCAAAAACCATCCAGAAATGATGCCGGAAGGTACCCCAAATGATCCCGAAATAGTCCCGAAATGACCTCGTCGGCATCCCGGACGGATCCCGAAAATTATCCAGAAATGATGCCGGAAAGGTCCACAAATGATCCCCTAATAGTACCGAAATTACCCTAATGGGATCCCGGACGGATCCCGAAAATCATCCAGAAATGATGCCGAAAGGGTTCCCAAATGATCCCGTATTAGTCGCGAAAAATTCCCGAAATGACCCCGACGGGATCCCGAACGGATCCCGAAAACTATCCAGAAATGATGCCGAAAGGGTCCGCAAACGATCCCGTATTAGTCGCGAAAAAGTCCCGAAATGACTCCGACGGGATCCCGGACGGATCCCGAGAACCATCCAGAAATGATGCCGGAAGAGCCCCAAAATGATCCCGAAAAAGTCCCCAAATGACCCCGACGAGATCCCGGATGGATCCCGAAAACCATCCAGAAATGATGCCGGAAGAGCCCCCAAATGATCCCGAAAAATTCCCCAAATGACCCCGACGAGATCCAGGACGGATCCCGAAAACCATCCAGAAATGATGCCGTAAGAGCCCCCAAATGATCCCGAAAAAGTCCCCGAATGACCCCGACGAGATCCCGGACGGATCCCGAAAACCATCCAGAAATAATGCCGGAAGATCCCCCAAATGATCCCGAAAAAGTCCCCAAATGACCCCGACGAGATCCCGGACGGATCCCGAAAACCATCCAGAAATGATGCCGGAAGAGCCCCCAAATGATCCCGAAAAAGTCCCCAAATGACCCCGACGATATCCCGGACGCATCCCGAAAACCATCCAGAAATGATGCCGAATGATCCCGTATTAGTCGCGAAAAAGTCCCGAAATAACCCCGACGGGATGCCGGACGAATCCCGAGGACCATCCAGAAATGATGCCTAAAGGGACCCAAAATAACCCCGAAAAAGTCCCGTAATGATCCCGGAAACCATCAAGAATTTATCTCTCGAAGGTACGCAAATGATCCCGAAAGTACCCCGACGGGATCCCGGACGGATCCCGAAAACCATCCAGAAATGATGCCGGAAGGGTCCCCAAATGATCGCGAAATAGTCCCGAAATGATTCCGGAATAGTCCCGAAAATGTCCCAAAATAACTCCGACGGGATCCCGGACGGATCCCGAAAACTATACAGAAATGATCCCGGAAGGGTCCCAAAATGATACCGAAATAGTCCCGAAAAAGTCCCGAAATTACCCCGGCGTAATCCCGGACCGATCCCGAAAACCATCCAGAAATGATCCCGGAAGGGTCTCGATATGACCCTTACGGGATTACAAATAAGGTGAAGCTAATTATAAAACCATGTTAATAAGGCAGCATGCGCATTGGAGCGAATAAAAAGTTACATAGAAACATACAGGTAAAGCTAATAAAAGCGTGCTAATAAAAACAATTTATGGAGGGCGGATGGCGGGAGTAGAGGAGAGGACCACTGATCGTTCCTCCAAAATTGTCTAGATCTCGATCTGTATGTACCAGACCACGCCCCTTTTGAAAACTATATAGCTAGTAGATCCTTCTAGACTATTGGCTATATGTGTGCAAAATTTCATCCAAATCGGTCCAGCCGTTCTTGCGTGATTGAGTCACAAAGACAAACGTCTGGACAAACATCCAAACATCCAAACATCTTCACATCCAAACTTTGCCATTTATAATATACTAGCCTTTACCCGCGGCACCGTCCGCAAGGAGAAAATGAAATATGTGGGCTATTCACGTTAGCCTGCTTATAAAGTTATCTGTTTAAAATTTTTTTTCTGTCTAATGCATTTTATTTTTGTAATTGAGTAAAAAAAAGAACTTTATGAGCTGATATCCTGATAGGATCCCAAAATGATAACGAAATTATCCAGAAAAAGCCACGAAATGACCCCGACGCTATCGCGGACGGATCCCGAAAACCATCCAGAAACGCCCCGGAAGTGTTTCCAAAAGTTCCCGAAGTAGTCCCAAAAAAACCCGAAATGACAACGACACGATTCTAGACTTATCCAGATAACCACACAGAAATGATGCCTGAAGGGTACCAAATTGATCCCGAAATAGTCCCGAAAAAGTTCCGAAATTACCCTGACGGGCTCCCGGACGGATCTCAGAAACCATCCAGAAAATATCCAGGAAGGGTCCCTAAATTATCCCGACTAACTCCAGAAAAAGTTCCGAAATGGCTCCGAGGGGATCCACGATGGATCGCGAAAACCATACAGAAATGATTCCGGAAGGATTCCAAAATGATCCCGAAATAGTCCGGAAATGACCCAGATGGGATCCCGCACAGATCCAGAAATGATCCCGGAAGGGTCCAAAAACTATCCCGGAAAAGTAACAAAAAATCCCGAAATGGCTCCTACGGCATCCCGGACGGATCCAGAAATGATCTCGGAAGGGTCCCCAAATGATCCCAAAATGGTCCCGAAATGACCCTGATGGATCCGGCAAACCATCAAGAAATTATGCCGAAAGGGTCCCAAAATGATCCCGAAATAATACAGAAAAAGTCACGAAACGACCCCTAGAGGATCCCCAAATGATCCCGTATTAGCCCCGAAAAGGTCCCGAAATAACCCCGACGGGATCCCGGACAAATCCCGAAAACCATCCAGAAATGATGCCGAAAGGAATCCCAAATGATTCCGTAAAAGTCCCGCATTGATTCCGACGGGATCCCGAACGGATACCGAAAATCATCCAGAAGTGACGCCGGAAAGGTCCTCAAATGATCACCTAATAGTCCCGAAATGACCCTTAAGGGGTCATGGACGGATCCCATAAACCATCCAGAAATGATCCCGATATATTCCCGAAGAAGTCCCGAAATGACCCTGACGGGATCTCGAACGCACCCCTAAATGACCCTGACGGGATCCCGGACAGATCCCGAAATCCATCCAGAAATGATCTTGGGAGGGACCCCAAATGATCCCGAAAAAGTCCCGCAATGATTCCGAGGGGATCCTGATCGGATACCGATAACCATCCAGAAGTGATGCCGGAAAGGTCCTCAAATGATCACCTAATACCAAAATGACCCTGACGGCATCCCGGACTGATCCCAAAATCCATCCAGAAATGATCTTGGGAAGGTCCCAAAATTATCCCGAAATAGTCTCGGAAAAGTTCAGAAATTACACTGACGGGTTCCCGGACGAATCCTGAAAGCCATCTCTAAATGATCCCGAAAAAGTCCCGAAATGACCCTGACTGGACCCCGAAAGGATCCCGAAAACTATCCAGAAATGATGCCGGAAATGTCCTCAAATGATCACCTAATAGTTCCGAAAAGACCCTGACGGGATCCCGAACGGATCCCGACAACTATCTAGAAATGATGCCGAAAGGGCCCGCAAATGATCCCGTATTAGTCGAGAAAAAGTCACGAAACGAACCCGACGGGATGCCGGACGAATCCCAAAAACCAGCCAGAAATGATGCCGGAAGGGACACCAAATGATCCCGAAAAAGTCCCGCAATAATTCCGACGGGATCCTGAGCGGATAGCGAAAACCATCCAGAAGTGATGCCGAAAAGGTCCTCAAATGATCACCTAATAGTCCCAAAATGACCCTGACGGCATCCCGGACAGATCCCGAAATCCATCCAGAAATGATCTTGGGAGGGTCCCAAAATTATCCCGAAATAGTCTGGGAAAAGTCCAGAAATTACCCTGACGGATACCGGACGAATCCTGAAAACCAATCTTAAATGATGCCGAAAAAGTCCCGAAATGACCCTGATGGGACCCGGAAAGGATCCCGAAAACTAACCAGAAATGATGCTGGAAAGGTCTTCAAATGATCTCCCAATAGTTCCGAAAAGACCCTGGCGGGATCCCGAACGGATCCCGACAACTATCCAGAAATGATACCAAAAGGGCCCGCAAATGATCCCGTATTAGTCGAGAAAAAGTCCCGAAATGACCCCGACGGGATGCCGGACGAATCCCAAAAACCATCCAGAAATGATTTTGGAAGGGACCCCAATGATCCCGAAAAAGTCCCGCAATTATTCCGACGGGAATCTGAACGGATACCGAAAACCATCCGGAAGTGATGCCGGAACGGTCCTCAAATGCTCACCTAATAGTCCCAAGATGACCCTGAGGGCATCCCGGACAAATCCCGAAATCCATCCAGAAATGATCTTGGGAAGGTCCCAAAATGATCCCGAAATAGTCTCGGAAAAGTCCAGAAATTACCCTGACGGGTTCCCGGACGAATCCTGAAAGCCATCCTTAAATGATCCCGAAAAAGCCCCGAAATGACCCTGACGGGATCCCGAAAGGATTCCAAAAACTATCCAGAAATGATGCCGGAAAGGTCCTCAAATGATCCCCTAATAGTCTCGAAATGACCGTGACGGGATCCCGAACGGATCCCGACAACTATCCAGAAATTATGCCGAAAGGGTCCGCAAATGATCCCGTATTAGTCGAGAAAAAGTCCCGAAATGACCCCGACGGAATCCCGGACGAATCCCAAAAACCATCCAGAAATGATGTCGGTAGGTATCCCAAATGATCCCGAAATAATCCCGAAATGACCTCGTCGGCATCCCGGACGGATACCGAAAATTATCCAGAAATGATGCCGGAAAGGTCCACAAATGATCCCCTAATAGTCCCGAAATTACCCTGATGGGATCCCGGACGGATCCCGAAAACCATCCAGAAATGATGCCGGAAGAGCCCCCAAATGATCCCGAAAAAGTCCCCAAATGACCACGACGATATCCCGGACGGATCCCGAAAACCATCCAGAAATGATGCCGGAAGAGCCCCCAAATGATCCCGAAAAAGTCCCCAAATGACCCCAACGAGATCCCGCACGGATCCCGAAAACCATCCAGAAATGATGCCGGAAGTGCCCCAAATGATCCCGAAAAAGTCCCCAAATGACCCCGACATACTCCAGAAAAGGTTCCGAAATGGCTCCGAGGGAATCAACGACGGATCGCGAAAACCATACAGAAATGATTCCGGAAGGATCCCAAAATGATCCCGAAATAGTCCGGAAATGACCCAGATGGGATCCCGCACAGATCCAGAAATGATCCCGGAAGGGTCCAAAAACTATCCCGGAAAAGTAACAAAAAATCCCGAAATGGCTCCTACGGCATCCCGGACGGATCCAGAAATGATCTCGGAAGGGTCCCCAAATGATCCCAAAATGGTCCCGAAATGACCCTGATGGATCCGGCAAACCATCAAGAAATTATGCCGGAAGGGTCCCCAAATGATCCCGAAATAAAACAGAAAAAGTCACGAAACGACCCCTAGAGGATCCCCAAATGATCCCGTATTAGCCCCAAAAAAGTCCCAAAATGACCCTGACGGGATCCCGAAAGGATTCCGAAAACAATACAGAAATGATGCCGGAAAGGTCCTCAAATGATCCCCTAATAGTCCCGAAATGACCTCGTCGGCATCCCGGACGGATCCCGAAAATTATCCAGAAATGATGCCGGAAAGGTTCCCAAGTGATCACCTAATTGTCCCGAAATTACCCTAATGGGATCCCGGACGGATCCCGAAAACCATCCAGAAATGATGCCGAAAGGGTTCCCAAATGATCCCCTATTAGTCGCGAAAAAGTCCCGAAATGACCCCGACGGGATCCCGGACGGATCCCGAAAACCATCCAGAAATGATGCCGAAAGGGTTCCCAAATGATCCCGTATTAGTCGCGAAAAAGTCCCGAAATGACCCCGACGGGATCCCGGACGGATCCCGAAAACCATCCAGAAATGATGCCGGATGAGCCCCAAAATGATCCCGAAAAAGTCCCCAAATGACCCCGACGAGATCCCGGACGGATCCCGAAAACCATCCAGAAATGATGCCGGAAGAGCCCCCAAATGATCCCGAAAAAGTCCCCAAATGACCCCGACGATATCCCGGACGGATCCCGAAAACCATCCAGAAATGATGCCGGAAGAGCCCTCAAATGATCCCGAAAAAGTCCCCATATGACCCCGACGAGATCCCGCACGGATCCCGAAAACCATCCAGAAATGATCCCGGAAGGGTCCCCAAATGATCGCGAAATAGTCCCGAAATGATTCCGGAATAGTCCCGAAAATGTTCCAAAATAACCCCGACGGGATCCCGGACGGATCCCGTAAACTATACAGAAATGATCCCGGAAGGGTCCCAAAATGATCCCGAAATAGTCCCGAAAAAGTCCCGAAATTACCCCGGCGTAATCCCGGACCGATCCCGAAAACCATCCAGAAATGATCCCGGAAGGGTCTCGATATGACCCTTACGGGATTACAAATAAGGTGAAGCTAATTATAAAACCATGTTAATAAGGCAGCAGGCGCATTGAAGCGAATAAAAAGTTAGATAGAAACATACAGGTAAAGCTAATAAAAGCGTGCTAATAAAAACAATTGATGGAGGGCGGATGGCGGGAGTAGAGGAGAGGACCACTGATCGTTCCTCCAAAATTGTCTAGATCTCGTTCTGTATGTACCAGATACCAAAAACTATTGATTTAGGAGAAAATTTAGATTGAGTTATAACAATTTATGGATTTTACAACAGAGGGGGAGATAAAGGGGGGCGGGCGGAGTGTGTCACTGCTTACTTTGTAAGCCCTCGACTTATTTGACCCCTTGAGTCTGTGATATTGGTGAAGGCCAGTATACGTAAAGTTATAATGTGTAAAAATTATGAAAAATAATTTCTCGAAGGGTCGTGGGACCCCCACCCCTCTTTCCATGTTCGAAAAAAATTTCGCTAGTAGACTACTGTCTGTGTCCCAAATTTCATCAAAATCCGTGTAGCCATTCTGGCGTGATTCAGTCGCAAAGACGAAAAAATATAATAATTAAATTATAACTGTTCCTAGGGGGCGGGGACCACGCCCCTTTTGAAAAATATATAGCTAGTAGATCCTTCTAGACTATTGGCTATATGTGTGCAAAATTTCATCCAAATCGGTCCAGCCGTTCTTGCGTTATTGAGTCACAAAGACAAACGTCTGGACAAACATCCAAACATCCAAACATCCAAACATCCAAACATCCAAACATCCAAACATCTAAACATCCAAACATCCAAACATCCAAACATCTTAACATCCAAACTTTCCCATTTATAATATATATTAGATACTAGCCTTTACCCGCGGCCCCGTCCGCAAGGAGAAAATAAAATATATGTGCTATTCGCGTTAGCCTGTTTATCAAGTTGTCTGTTTAAAAATTTTTTCTGTCAATGTATTTTATTTTTTAATACAGTAAAAAAAAAAACTAACTGAGCTGATGGGCACGCTTACATGAATAGTACAATACACTTTTTTCGAATTAAAAAAAATACATTTTGTTTCTAAGTTAAATTAATTGATATGACAGGGGTGAAATAATTACTACTCATAGAACAAAGGAGTGAAACTACAATTAGCTAAAACCAAAAAGAAGTTTTTAAATAAAAGCAGTGTTGCTTTTTCGGGTATTTAGTTGGTTAAAATATTACAAAAATTTTAATTATAGTTGTAATAGTTCGTTACAGGATTCATTTAAAAATAGAACGAAAAAGCTGTGATATATTAAAGATAAAACATACCGAATTTTAATTACGAATAATTTGCCGTAAATCCACGGCCATGTGTGCTGAATTACCGGTTTCGAACAGACCTAAAATGATCCCGGAAGTGTCCCTAAATGACACCAAATAGTCACGAAATGATGCCGACGGGATCCTGGACAAATCTCGAAAACTATCCAGAAATGATGCCGGAAGGGTCCCAAAATAATCCCGAAGTAGTCACGAAAAGTCCCGAAATGACCCTGACGGGATCCCGGACGGATCCCGAAAACCATCCAGATTTGATTCCTGAACGGTCCGCAAATGATCCCGAAAATCGCCCAGAAATTATCCCGGAGGAGTCCCAAAATGATTCCGAAATAGTAGTCACGAAAAAGGCCCGAAATGACCCTGACGGGATCCCGAAAACCATCCAGAAATGACTCTGAAGGGATCCCCAAATGATCCCGGAAAAGTCCACAAACCATCCAGAATTGATCTCTGAAGGTTCCGCAAATGATCCCGAAATAGTCCCGAAAGTCACGAAAAACTCAGACCCATCCCGAAAATCATGAAGAAATTATCCTGGAAGGGTCCCAAAATTACCCCGAAATAACTCCGACGGGATCCCGGACAGATCCCGAAAATCATCCAGAACTGAGCTCTGAAACGTCCGCAAATAATCCAGAAATAGTCCGGAAAAAGTCCCGAAAAAACTCCGTCGGGATCCCGGACAGATCCCGAAATCCCCCAGAAATTTTGCCGGAGGGGTCCCAAAATGATTCCGAAATAGTCCCGAAAAAGTCCCGAAATGACCTTGAGGGGATCCCAGACCGATACCGAAAACCATCCAGAATTGATCTCTAAAGGGTCCGCAATTTATCCCAGATAAAGTCGCGAAAAAACTATGAAAGGATCCCGAACAGATCCGAAAATCATAGAGAAATTATCCCGGAAGGGTCCCAAAATGATCCCGAAATAGTCCCGAAAAGGCGCGAAATAACCCTGACGGGATCCCGGACGGATCCCGAAAACCACCCAGAAATGATCTTTAAGGGCAACTGACCCCGAAATAGTCGTGAAAGTCCCGAAATTACCCCGACGGGATCCCGAAAACCATCCAGAAATTATCCCTGAAGGATCCCCAAATGATCCAAGAACAATCTCGAAATTCGCTGACATTTTCCCGAAAAAGTAAAAAAATAAACCCGACGGGATCTCGGACGGATCCCGAAAACGATCCAGAAATGATGCCGGAAGGGACCCCAAATGATCCCGAAAAATTCCCGAAATTCCCCCGATGGGATCCCGGACGGATCCCGGATCATCCAGAAATGATGCCGGTTGGTACCCCAAAATGATCCCGAAATAGGCCAGAAATGACCCCGTCGGGATCCCGGACGGATCCCCAAAAGTATACAGAAATGATGCTGGAAGGTGAAATGATCCCCTTAAAGAAAGATGAAAAATAAAATGATCCCCTTATAGTTCCGAAATGATCCTGACGGGATTCCCGACGGATCCCGGAAACTATCCAGAAATGATGCCGGAAAGGTTCCCAAGTTATCCCCAAATAGTCCCGAAATTACCCTGACGGTATCCCGGACGGATACCAAAAACCATCTAGAAAAGTGGCCGGAGGATACCCCAAATGATCCCGAAAAAGTCCTGAAATGATCCAGACGGGATCCCGGACGAATCCCGAAAACTATCCATCTAGGTACCCCAAATGATCCCGAAATAGTCCCGAAATTAACCCGCCGGGATCACGGGCGAATCCCGAAAATGTCCTGAAATGACCCCGACGGGATCCCGTACGGATCCCGAAAATCATCCAGAAATGATGAAGGTAGGTACCCAAATGATCCCGAAATAGTCCCGAAATGATCCCGGACGGATCCCGAAAACCAACCAGAAATGATGCCGGTAGGTACCCCAAATGGTCCCGATATGACCCCGTCAGGATCCCGAACGGATCCCTAAAACTATCCAGAAATGATGCCGGAAAGGTCCCCAAATAACCCCCTAAGTCCCGAAATTACGCCGACGGAATCCCGGACGGATCCGGAAACTATCCAGAAATGATGCCGGAGGAGACCCCAAATGATCCCGCTAAAGTCCCAAAAAGACCCCGACAGGATCCCGGACGGATCCCGTAAACCATCCAGAAATGTTGCCGGTAGGTACCCCAAATGGTCCCGATATGACCCCGTCGGGATCCCGAACGGATCCCTAAAAACTATCCAGAAATGATGCCGAAAGGGTCCCCAAATTATCCTGTATTAGTCGAGAAAAAGTTCCGAAATGACTCCAACGTGATCCGGGACGGATCCCGAAAACCATCTAGAAATGATGCCGGAAGAGACCCCAAATGATCCCGCAAAAGTCCGAAAATGACCCCAACAGGATCCAGGACGGATCCCGAAAACCATACAGAAATGATGCCGGAAGAGACCCCAAATGATCCCGCAAAAGTCTCAAAATGACCCCGACAGGATCCCGGAAGGATCCTGTAAACCATCCAGAAATGATGCCTGAAGAGACCCCAAATGATCCCGCAAAAGTCCCAAAATGACCCCGACAGGATCCCGGACGGATCCCGAAAACCATCCAGAAATGATGCCGGGAGAGACCCCAAATGATCCCGCAAAAGTCCCAAAATGACCCCGACAGGATCCCGGACGGATCCCGTAAGCCATCCAGAAATGATGCCGGAGGAGACCCCAAATGATCCCGCTAAAGTCCCAAAATGACCCCGACAGGGTCCCGGACGGATCCCGAAAACCATACAGAAATGATGCCGGAAGAGACCTCAAATGATCTCGCAAAAGTCCCAAAATGACCCCGACAGGATCCCGGACGGATCTCGTAAACCATCCAGAAATGATGCCGGAAGAGACCCCAAATGATCCCGCAAAAGTCCCAAAATGACCCCGACAGGATCCCGGACGGATCCCGTAAACCATCCAGAAATGATGCCGGAAGAGACCCCAAATGATCCCGCAAAAGTCCCAAAATGACCCCGACAGGATCCCGGACGGATCCCGTAAGCCATCCAGAAATGATGCCGGAGGAGACCCCAAATAATCCCGCTAAAGTCCCAAAATGACCCCGACAGGGTCCCGGACGGATCCCGAAAACCATACAGAAATGATGCCGGAGGAGACCTCAAATGATCTCGCAAAAGTCCCAAAATGACCCCGACAGGATCCCGGACGGATCTCGTAAACCATCCAGAAATGATGCCGGAAGAGACCCCAAATGATCACGCAAAAGTCCCAAAATGACCCCGACAGGATCCCGGACGGATCCCGTAAACCATCCAGAAATGATGCCGAAAGGTTCCCCAAATGATCCCAAAATAGTCCCGAAATGACCCTGACGGGATCGCGGACGGATTCCGAAAACCATCCAGAAATGATGCCGATAGGGTCCCCAAATGATCCTGTATTAGTCGAGAAAAAATTCCGAAATGACTCCGACGGGATCCCGGACGGATCCCGAAAACCATCTAGAATTGATACCGGCAGGTACCCCAAATGATGCCGAAATAGTCCCGAAATGACATCGACGGGATCCCGGACTGATCCCGAAAACCATCCAGAAATGATGCCGGAGGAGACCCCAAATGATCCCGCTAAAGTCCCAAAATGACCCCGACAGGGTCCCGGACGGATCCCGTAAACCATCCAGAAATGATGCCGGAAGAGACCCCAAATGATCCCGCAAAAGTCCCAAAATTACCCCGACAGGATCCCGGACGGATCCCGTAAACCATCCAGAAATGATGCCGGAAGAGACCCCAAATGATCCCGCAAAAGTCCCAAAATGACCCCGACAGGATCCCGGACGGATCCCGTAAACCATCCAGAAATGATGCCGGAAGAGACCCCAAATGATCCCGCAAAAGTCCCAAAATGACCCCGACAGGATCCCGGACGGATCCCGTATACCATCCAGAAATGATGCCGGAGGAGACCCCAAATGATCCCGCAAAAGTCTCAAAATGACCCCGACAGGATCCCGGACGGATCCCGAACACCATCCAGAAATGATGCTGGAAGAGACCCCAAATGATCCCGCAAAAGTCCCAAAATGACCCCGACAGGATCCCGGACGGATCCCGTAAACCATCCAGAAATGATGCCGGAAGAGACCCCAAATGATCCCGCAAAAGTCCCAAAATGACGCCGACGGGATCCCGGACGGATCCCGTAAACCATCCAGAAATGATGCCGAAAGGTTCCCCAAATGATCCTGTATTAGTCGAGAAAAAGTTCCGAAATGACCCCGACGGGATCCCGGATGGATCCCGAAAACCATCTAGAAATGATGCCGGAAGGTACCCCAAATGATGCCGTAATAGTCCCGAAATGACATCGACGGGATCCCGGACGGATCCCGAAAACCATCCAGAAATGATGCCGGAATGGACCCCAAATGGTCCCGAAATGACACCGACGGGATCCCGGACGGATCCCGAAAACCATCCAGAAATGATGCCGGAAGAGACCCCAAATGATCCCGCAAAAGTCCCAAAATGACCCCGACAGGATCCCGGACGGATCCCGAAAACCATCCAGAAATGATGCCGGAATGGACCCCAAATGGTTCCGAAATGACACCGACGGGATCCCGGACGGATCCCGTAAACCATCCAGAAATGATGCCGGAAGATACCCCTAATGATCCCGAAATAGCCCCGAAATGGTCCCGACGGGATCCAGGACGGATCCCTAAAACCATACAGGAATGATTACGGAAAGGACCCAAACTGACCCCGAAAAAGTCCCGTAATGATCACGGAAACCATCAAGAATTTATCTCTCGAAGGTACGCAAATGATCCCGAAAGTACCCCGACGGGATCCCGGACGGATCCCGAAAACTATCCAGAAATGATGCCGGAAGGGTCCCCAAAACGCGACCTAGTCCTGAACGATTCCGGAATAGTCCCGAAAATGTCCCAAAATAACCCCGACGGGATCCCGGACGGATCCCGAAAACTATACAGAAATGATCCCGGAAGGGTCCCAAAATGATCCCGAAATAGTCCCGAAAAAGTCCCGAAATTACCCCGGCGTAATCCCGGACCGATCCCGAAAACCATCCAGAAATGATCCCGGAGGGTCTCGATATGACCCTTTCGAGATTACAAATAAGGTGAAGCTAATTATAAAACCATGTTAATAAGGCAGCAGGCGCATTGGAGCGAATAAAAATTACATAGAAACATACAGGTAAAGCTAATAAAAGCGTGCTAATAAAAACAATTGATGGAGGGCGGATGGCGGGAGTAGAGGAGAGGACCACTGATCGTTCCTCCAAAATTGTCTAGATCTCGTTCTGTATGTACCAGATACCAAAAACTATTGATTTAGGAGAAAATTTATATTGAGTTATAACAATTTATAGATTTTACACCAGAGGGGGAGATAAAAGAGGGGGCGGGCGGGCGGAGGGTGTCACTGCTTACTTTGCAAGCCCTCGACTTATTTGACCCCTTGAGTCTGTGATATTGGTGAAGGCCAGTATACGTAAAGTTATAATGTGTAAAAATTATGAAAAATAATTTCTCGAAGGGGTCGTGGGACCCCCACCCCTCTTTCCATGTTCGAAAAAAATTTCGCTAGTAGACTACTGTCTGTGTCCCAAATTTCATCAAAATCCGTGTAGCAATTCTGGCGTGATTCAGTCGCAAAGACGAAAAAATATAATAATTAAATTATAACTGTTCCTATGGGGCGGGGACCACGCCCCGTTTGAAAAATATATAGCTAGTAGATCCTTCTAGACTATTGGCTATATGTGTGCAAAATTTCATCCAAATCGGTCCAGCCGTTCTTGCCTTATTGAGTCACAAAGACAAACGTCTGGACAAACATCCAAACATCCAAACATCCAAACATCCAAACATCTTAACATCCAAACATCTTAACATCCAAACTTTCCCATTTATAATATATATTAGATATTAGATATGTATGTATATTTTAGAAATAGTTTCAATACTTTTACGAATGAATAGAAAAATGTACGTGTTATTTGAGAACAAAGCAAATATTGAATATATACTCAAACTAACATGTATGTATGTATATACTATAGAGTTTCCGTTTCAATCTTGTGTATTGCAAATAAGTATGTACATGAGGGTGGGTCGATTTGTATGGACGAAAGTTACAGATATCGCGCCATGAATTTTTCGATAGGATTTGGGCTCAGGAAAAATAGTTCCACTACGCATACACAAAAAAAAAAAAAAAACCTGCGAAATTTTATTTTTTTGTTTTTACCTTTTTTCGACTTTGATTTTTAAGGGTTTTTCATGACCTACTAAAAACATTTTCATATGTATACCCTGTCCAAAAATATTTGTTTTTTTTTTCACAAAACTGTTATCGAAAACGTTTTTTGCGGACATTTTTGGGTCGGACAGGGTATTCTTTAAAATTTTTTTAAAAGGTCATGAAAAAAAATCTTAAAAACAAAGTCGAAAAAAATTCAAAAAAATGATATTTTGCAGGCTCGAAAATTATTTTTTTGGGTATGCGTAGTGGAACTTTTTTTTCCTGGGCCCAAATCCTATCGAAATGGCGTGATATCGGTTAACTTTCGTCCATACAAATCGACCCACCCTAATATACATATATAAACACGCCCGCACTCATGCACGGACGGAAAACAACATTGTCACACACAATCACAATGAATAGATCGAAAGTTTCCCGTCAGATGAAGATATATCGCAAAAGATATTACAGAAGGTAGCTGCAAGAGATGAAACTTAAGACTGCTAACAGTTCATTCCACTGTGCCAACTGTCGCTATTATTTAATGAGAACATTTATGTAAGTGTAAATATACAGTTGCTAATAAAATGATTGAAATGTTCTACATTTAGCTTAGAAACTTACATTCAGAGCGATAAATTTCTTTAAACACGCCAACATTCTTCTGATGATGTAGAAGGCCAACACGACAAAGTCCTTTCATGGATGTAGAAGCACAAAAATTCGATATAAAACTGTTTACCAGTAGATTTTCTTTAAAAGAAGAATTCGTTAATAATTGGAAAAAGTAACCAATCACTTACTTTTTTTCACAGAAAATTAATTAATTACCAACAGTAGAAATAGTCCCTTTGACCGCCTACCGCGTGTATATTCTAAGCCCCCTAACCCGCTGGGCCGGAGTATAAACTGTCTGAATTGAGATATCGTCGTTAGCTTACCGCTGCTTCTACTGCATCACTGTCTCATGTCAAACCCTCGCTGAACGGCACCCAAGCGGTGCACAGTTTATACTCCTTCCCATGATCTCTTCCACTTTATCTCTATCTCACTTTTGAACTCTAATTCGTTTTCCGAGCGCGGCGACCACTCCCTCACCATGCCTGCAGATCTAATGCTTACCTCCCTGTCCAGATTTGAATTATCAGTTTTCCGATTTCTCCTTCCACCACCCTCCTCATTACACGCTGGACTAGGAGTTTGTAGTTCTTGGTTACCGACATTCCGCAGCTCATGCATAAAACAAAACTGCGTAGATGGTGGCAAAATAAAACACTCAGTCACACAGTTGGGCACTAGGGAGTTCATTTCAGCCCTCACATATACAGATTGTATGTGCATTAATATATACAACTATAAATGTTTATATATGATAGAGAATTTGTGTGAAAAATTCATAAATTAATATCCGAATAAACAAATATTAATATCCCCAAGCTGATCGAATGTCGCTATACATACATACATCATCGTCATCTTCATCATCATTTACTAATTTATTAATTTATTATGTATTTTTATGTTGGTTTTCGCAATGTCAATCAATAAAGCTCAAGGGCAGTCATTATCTGTAGCAGGAGTCTATCTTATCAACTCATGCTCAGAGTTGCCTCATCGAAAAATCTTTTTATTTATACTCCAAATAATATTATAAAAAATGTCCTATATACTATGGTTGGTTTTCAACAACACCTAACTACGCAAATACACAATCTTGAAAGAAGTTTAAAATTTATTTAATTTATTTTGCATATTTTTGTGGAAACGTGGGGTGAAACGCACAGGGAGAAGTTAGTTTTGAAATAAGCGTAAATAAAGTAATGTACCCGTCCATTATTCATTTACTACAGGTTTGTTCTCCAATGATGACAGATCTTTGACACTCCCAAGTTTAAAAATCTGAACGGGTTGCTTTTACGAAGCAAGGAAAAAGGGCATAACTCAATCCCCTTCAGCGAAAATTGTAGTAGAAAAGTACGTTAGTAGTATATTTGTAGAGATCATAAATTTATAAATGCCAACATGTTTTGGGGGAAGTAATTCATTTTCTACTAAATATTCCGTGAATCGATAAAGAGTTATGTTGGTTTGGTCATTCTTTCAGAACTTGTTTGAAGGATGTCTTAAGTCAGAATTTTATTCAAAACAAGTAAGGAAGGTTAAGTTCGGGTGTAACCGAACATTACATATTCAGCTGAGAGCTTTATAGACAAGATAAGGGAAAATCACCATTTAGCAAAATTAACCTAGGGTAACCCTGGAATGTGTTTGTATGCCATGGGTTTCAAATGGAAGGTATTAAAGAGTATTTTAAAAGGGAGTGCGCCATAGTTCTAAAGGTGGGCGCCATTTCGGGATATTGCCATAAAGGTGGACAAGGGATGACTCCAGAATGGGGGTTGTACGATATTGGTAACAAATGAAAGGTGTTAATGAGTGTTTTAAAAGGGAGTAGCCCTTAGTTCTATGGGTGGACGCCTTTTCGAGATATCGCCATAAAGGTGGGCCAAAGGTGACTCTAGAATATGTTTGTATGATATGGGTATCAAATGAAAGGTGTTAATGAGTATTTTAAAAGAGAGTGGGCCTTAGTTGTATATGTGAAGGCGTTTTCGATATATCGACCAAAATTTGGATCAGGGTGACCCAGAACATCATCTGTCGGGTACCGCTAATTTATTTATATATGTAATACCACGAACAGTATTCCTGCCATGATTCCAAGGGCTTTTGATTTCGCCCTGCAGAACTTTTTCATTTTCTTCTACTTAATATGGTAGGTGTCACACCCATTTTACAAAGTTATTTCTAAAGGTAAATTTTGCGTCAATAAACCAATCCAATTACCATGTTTCATCTCTTTTTTCATATTTGGTACAGGATTATGGCGTTTTTTTTTTATTTTTCGTAATTTTCGATATCGAAAAAGTGAGCGTGGTCATAGTCGGATTTCGGTTATTTTTTACACCCAGATAAAGTGAGTTCAGATAATTACGCGAACTGAGTTTAGTAAAGATATATCGATTTTTGCTCAAGTTATCGTGTTAACGGCCGAGCGGACTGTGTATAAAAACTGGGCGTGGCTTCAACCGATATCGTCATAGAATCTATGCACCTACCAAATTTCACAAGGATTGGTAAATTTTTGTTCGACTTATGGTTGTAAAAGTATTCTAGACGAATTAAATGAAAAAGGGCGGAGCCACGCCCATTTTGAAAATTTCTTTTATTTTTGTATTTTGTTGCACCATATCATTACTGGAGTTGAATGTTGACATAATTTACTTATATACTGTAAAGATATTAAATTTTTTGTTAAAATGTGACATAAAAAAAATTTTTTTTAAAGTGGGCGTGTTCGTCATCCGATTTTGCTAATTTTTATTTAACACACATACAGTAATAGGAATAACGTGCCTGCCAAATTTCATCATGATATCTTCAACGACTGCGAAGTTACAGCTTGCAAAACTTTTAAATTACCTTCTTTTAAGAGTGCGCGGTGCCACGCCCATTGTCCAAAAGTTTACTAATTTTCTATTTTGTGTCATAAGGTCAACGCACCCATCAAGTTTCATCACTTAGTCCGTCCTTGGTAATGACTTATCGCACTTTTTCTGTTTTTCGAAATTTTCGATATCGAAAAAGTGGGCGTGGTTGTAGTCCAATTTTGTGCATTTTAAATAGCGATCTGAGATGAGCGCCCAGGAACCTACATACCAAATTTCATCAAGATACCTCAAAATTTACTCAAGTTATCGTGTTTACGGACGGACGGACGAACGGGCATGGCTAAATGAATTTCCTTTTTCGCCCAGATCATTTTGATATATAGAAGTCTATATCTATCTCGATTAGTTTATGCCGTTACGGATTACCGTTATGCGAACAAAGTTAATATACTCTGTGCGCTGTGCTCAGCTGAGTATAAATACACTATCTCAAAATTTGTTTCAAAACCTCCCTATCTGAGCATAAGTTCAATGGATTTTGATATAAGACGGAGTTAGTAAAAATCATTCTAAGATATGGCGTTCTTCAACCTAATTATAATATAGGGCGTTTCTGTGAATAGTCCTGAAATGGGAAATTTTTGAAAAGTTTTTGAGATAGGATGTTTTCGAACTTGCAGCCGGCATAGGGTGATCCTCTACTCAGCAGCCGAAATGAATTGACAAAAAAATTAAAGAAAATGACTTATCGTCTTAGAACTTTATACCTTAACTTTGGCAGAAGGGTTAAGCTTTTGTTGCGGTCCTGCTACACAGGGACTATTTGCCTTTTTATTCTGAAATTTCGGAAAGCTCTTTTCCGTTTAAGTATTTATAGAAGTGTTGAGCTTTGGGCAATCGTCGTAGTGCTTTTGTTTATCTATATTTTACTAAAATAATTTGTTAAAAATAAACGATTGTGAGCACACAAATAAATCTATTTGTAATGTGGCACTATTGTGAATATTTGATTAGAACTAACACTACATTACCGATAGTTGCTAACATTCACTAAATGGCAGTTTAAGCGCATGTAAATAGCTGATTTCTGTTAATATTTGATATGACACTTATATATTTGTTGCGCAAGATGCGCCCGGGTCCGGCTCGTTTTTTATGAAAGTGGACAAAATCGAAGTTTTGAGTGAATGATCAGATTTTTGTTTTGTGACTCAAACACGTCATGACTGTTGATAAGATTTCAGTGAAATTTGGCAAGCAGATAAAAAATAGTTTGGATGGATCATTCGCTTAATAAGTTTTTTTTTGTTTTTTTGTAAAGGGTGGAAAAAAAATATTTATTAATCAATTTCAATTTTAGACTCAAAATAGTCTATGTTCAAGCAACCTTGAAAATTTTTTCTTATTTACAAGACAATATTAATTAGCAGATTCTTAAATAGAGTCCACTATTAGAAACTATATTTTGCCGATTGAGCGACATATACAAACAAAGATAAGACATTCAAACACACACACACACACATATACATAGATATGTAGCAACCCAGCCACCATTTTTTGAAAATTTTGATCAAAAGATATTTAAATATGATACCCCAAGACGATTAAAAAAACATTCAAATTTAAAAGCATTTTCTGTTCGAAAATTCGTCTGGAGAAAAATGTACCTTAAATGTGATTATTCTTGAATAATGATTTAAGATTCCTATTTCGAAACGCTTTTTATTCATATTTGATATCATTGTAAAATTGAGCTTTAATTGTTTTAGAATAATATTTGACCGCTTTTCACAGTCATTTTCTGACCATATTTCGATCGTTTTGGCTGAGATTTTTGAATCATTTTTGAATGCGATTATGATGCATTTATTCTTCATACCTCATTCAAAATAAGATACTACATAATAATCTTATTTCATTTGGGGGAGAAAGCATGCGGAAGTAAGCTATTTGAACCACAGCTCACTCGCAAATAAACTGAACCGTTATACACCTGCGACTACAACATCCAACATCAGCTGTGATCGTCGATATCTTAAAATAAGATACGGTACGGGATGTTGAAGACATATCCAGGTAAATATGTCAAGAGAGCTTCACTTACCTGGGGTTCAAATAGCTCACAACCTTTGTATTGTCCAACTATTATGTACATCTGGGAAACCGCAGGTGGAGAAATGGTTTGGGAAATCTTCGATCACGAATATCTTAGTAATAAAATTTTTATAGTTTTTCTGAGCTTCGTAATTGAAAAAATGTGTGTATGTGAAAAAAATAAGATTTTTAATGAAAAGTAAAATTTTAGCAAGTATAAAATTCATTATTCAGTCAACAAATATAGTCAGAAAAGATTCAGAAAGCTGAATTAAAAATGATTATAACTTTTTGATCACCTAAAGTAAACACATTTGATTCAAATATGATTCCAAAATGTGATCGAAAAACTATATTCAGCTTTTGATTATCAAAGGTAGGCATATTTGATTATTCTTTTTGTTGGTTTTTATGAAATATTAAAATTCAATCATCAAAGGACTTCAAAAATGATTCCAAAAAGTGATCGAAAAATGCTTTTCAGTTTTTGATCATCAAGAGTATTCATATGTGATTATTTCTTTTGTTCAATTATACGGTAACTCATTATTTAGTCAGAAAGAGTAATCAAATTGTATTTGTATGTATGAAAATTAAAAATTGAATCATCTAAATGCCGAGTGGGTAATCTTTTGATGATTCGATGTATTTGATAGCTCCTTTTTTTTTTTGGTAGAAAAAAAATGGACCTATTTAAATATGAGCGACCTTCACAAACTAAGATAAGATAATGCATTGCGAGGATAAGACATTCACACGCACACACGTACATACATAAATGAACCTCTGTAAATATTTATTTATACAACAACAAATTATAAGAAAACTAGGATAAGAAAAGTGTATATAAAGTAAGATATTTTTGCAAATAAATCAGAATTCTTTGAACTCTCAAACCAAGCAAACGTTATTTCAACACACCTGCTTCCCCACACCAATGGTAAGGGGTATTTGTTGTAACATTTTTGCTTCTTTAAAGTAATCTTTGGTTCTGCCCACCAGTGGTAAGGGTCAAAAATTTACTTTTGATATTTGGCAATTTACTTCTGCCTTATATTTGAAATCCTTACAAAATCTCAAATTTATTGTTGTAACAGTCTATGAAATGTTTATTAGCTTAGAGTAGATATTTTCATGCTTCTAAAGCATTTCCCTTTAAGAAACAGAAATCAAATGAACATTTTTTTAGTTAGTCATGAAAAAAACTTTAAAAATCAAAGTCGAAAAAAGTCAAAAAAAATGAAATTTCGCAGGCTCGAAAATTATTTTTTTGGGTATGCGTGTGGAACTTTTTTTCCTGAACCCAAATCCTATCGAAAAATCGATGGCGCGTTATCAGTTAATAAATTGACCCACCCTAATGATCATAGCTATATCATGCAGACAAGAGGAAACGTGAAACTCTGTGTGAGGACTATCGATCTAATTTTATACCCATCTGTACTTGTACACCGGGTATTATAACTTTGATAAGATAACGGTTGGTTGTACATGTATAAAGGAAGCGAGATAGATATAAGCTTCCATATATCAAAATCATCAGTATCGAAACAAAAGTTTATGAAGCCATACTCGCATACCCGCCCGTTAACACGATAGCTTGAACGAACGAAATATGGCATAAATATTTTTTTGTTCTTAGATACAACTGTTTGCTCTAAAAATGAGCGAAATCGCCTGAAAGCCAGTTCTACATTTTATACCCAGCATTTCAAGTGTACATCTGGGTATGTAATGTTTGGTTTTGCCTGAACTTAGACTTTCTTACTTGTTTATTTTATATTTGCCGAAAATGTCGCACATGTATATACATATGTTCTCTATACATTACATTAATCGGATATTACGGATGGGAGAGGATTATTGCTCAGCACATGAAAGGTACAGCGGAAGGTCTGCATCAGTGGCGTGGCAAAGGGGGGCGGCGGGGTGGTCTGCACCGGGCTTCACCTTTTTTGGGGTGACACCCACCCGGTCTCTCAACTTTAAGAACAATGTACAAACAAAAAAAAAACGCTAGCACAAAAATTTCTTTTTCTAGGATTATCCCACTAGCACTAGCTCAGCTCTATGTGTAATTCGGGGATTCCCTCAAAATAATCTGACGCTGTCGTGGGGGATTCCCCGTTCCATACTCGCGACCTTTGACGTCTCAGTTGCAACATTTCTCAATTGTTTCGTGAAGTGTTTTGTGTTTGGTTGACGTGAATTGTTAATCGTGTATTATTCTGTAGTGATAGATAATAAAAGGAAAAGAATATATTTTAGAAACCTAAATGCTATTTTGTGAAGATTAAAAAGAATGATTGATTCATATCGAATATTTTACAGGTAAGATAATTTTATATCTGGATTTCATATTGCTTTACTAGTTTATGAGAAAATACTCTCACATTATAGACCATAACAACTGGCTTTTTGTTTTAGTGTAAGAAACAAACATCAAGTGAAAAATGCCCTGGGGAATGCATACATCCAAAAGAAAAAGTGGATTTCAGCAGGAAAGCCAAACAGGCTAGATTTGATATAGTTCAGAGTATGTCTGGATCGATTTTAAAGTATGTGACAAAAACTGATGGCAGCCCAAGTTCAACAAAAGAAATTGATTTTCACCTTGATACAAATGTAAAAGATGATTTAGGTAATATTAGCTCATCTTTAGGAAGCAAGATTGACAGTATAGAATTAATTAACACAAACGAAGAAGATGATGAAAATAATAGTAGCAGTAGCATTGTTGCTACCAATGAACCATTTACTCAATTAATTGATGTATCAGAATGGATTATTCCTGTTCCTTACAATGTTGGCATTGAAATAATAAAAAAAGGAAGTGAATATTTCCAAAACAAAGAAGAACTATTTGCTACTGTTTCTAGACACGGAACCAAAATAAAAGGTGACGCTCGTCATCTCTCAAATGATTGGTTTTATAAAATTATGCCTAATGGTGAAAACATTTTACGGTCATGGATAGTTTATTCCATCAGCTCTAATAACCTGTACAGTTTCTGCTGTCGTTTATTTGCTGTGGCCAATAATACCAATGCGGGAACATTTACGCCTGGATTTCAAAAGTGGTGGGATTAAATCCAAAAGTAGCTGACCACGAATGTTCAAATGAACATCTAGAAAATCTTGACAAATGGAGAACTTTAGAAATGAGACTAAAATTGAATAAAACAATAGATGATGCAGCTTTGCAATTGAGGGATGTAGAAAAACAGAAGTGGGAGCATCTTTTGACTAGATTACTGGTTATAACTTTATTTCTGGCTAAACAAAACTTGGCGTTTTGTGGACATGATGAAGGACAAGACTCTAAAAATAAAGGCAATTTTTTGGAATTAGTAAATTAGTGTAGTGTTGAAAGAACACATGATGAAATTGGAGGAAGATAAAACTTCAAAAGTATCATATTTGTCACCATATATACAGAATGAATTCATTAGTGTTCTGTCAAGACTAAGAATGGGATTTTACAGAATCTCTTCCTAATATTATGATTGCACTGAAATTTTTCATGACGGTTTTCGTGTCCGTAGCTTCATGTGAGAGAAGTTTCAGTAAATTAAAATTAATAAAAAACTATTTGAGGGCAACAATGTCCCAATCGCGGCTTAGCCATCGAACACGAGGCAATACAAAATATAAATTTCGATGAAGTAATTGCTGAGTTTGCAGCTGTCAAAGCTATAAATAAGAAATTTTAATTGTAAGTTAAGTTATGATGCCTATTGCACATCTCTGCTAAGTCAACAACATGCCTAGCTTCTCTACGTAGCCTCAAACAACTAGTTAGCAACCAAGTCAAATGTCAAGGTCAATTGATGCAGAGCAAAACAAACCAACAAATGATCATCGCTTGCCTAACAACAATCCAACTCAAATGCCCATCGCTTGCCTAACAGAGCTTGCCCAACAACAGCGCAACTAATCGCACAAAAGCACTACGTGACGCTACCATAGTAACATCATGTGCAAGCCAACAGCATAACAAACCCACTGCATACGATCACAGCATAGCAACATCATATGCACGGGCTTGGTATGCAACCCAACGGTAGAACAAGTAATCGCGCGTGGTTCTATCATAGCAACGGCAGGTTTAATATCCAGCCCAGCAACGCACTGCACAATGTCACTGCTTGCGCTTGCTTACCATAGCAACGTGATGGTCGTAGGCAGGCATAAAGAGAAGCGATAAAACTGATCGCGCGACGTCGCTGCTTGCACTTACCTAGCAACTTGCACTTATCATAGCATCACATGCGCTAGCAACAACAACTGAATGTGCGACCGTTTTACATATGATAACAGCAGCAGCAGAATGGCATTAGGAAAGGTATTTAAGCAGGCATCATTGCCTTTCGAGGGCAATTCAGTTTTATCAGAGAAGTTGCACGGTCAACTAATGAGTCGCTTAATAAAGTGTATTAAAGCAAAGTGTTGTGTTGTGTTAATTATTTAAGGAAAGCAAGGACCATAAGGACCTGCATAACTTGTATAACAATTCCTTTTCTGTCTTAATTATTATTGTGTTTTGTTATTTCTTCAATATTATAAATAATAAATGATCCATGACCTTTATTATATACAATTTATTGCTTTTTACTTTCGATTGTGTCACCCCACCAATTTCCGCACCGGGTGCCACCCTAGGTAGCTACGCCACTGGTCTGCATTGCTCTTTGAGGACACTTATCGATACGCATGTAATTGTTTATACCTTAGAACAGTGCACGGACTTTACCACTTTATTGGCAGATCTACCAACTTTTTAGCCCATTTTCATTTTCTACCACTTCTACCACCAAAGCCCAAAAATATACCAACATTTCAATATATTTGCATTGCAACCAAATACTGCGATCATTAGGTAAACGTATTTAATTGCCGATCACACCCAAATAACATTAAGAGGTGACACTAACCAAACTAACCAATTTTGAAAAATTTATGCACAAATTCAAACAAGAAATAAATTTGTTTATGAACATTGTAAATTCATACAAGTGAAAAATCTTTCTATTCCTCCATTGCCATACCTACCTGTCAAAGATTTGCTGACAGGGAAAACGGCTGTCGCGAATGGTCAGAGAATGGAAGAGAGGTTTGTTTTTTTCTAGCGGTTAATAAATTGAAGTGCCGTGAACTGCCCATTCGTGTTTCAAAACAATTTTTCTTTTAGATGTGTCAACAGAAAATAAGACTACAAATCAATATTGATTTTTAAAACTAAGTAATAGAGAAAATATGAGCGTCCAGTTTAGCAAACATTGTAAAGTATGTAAGTAATTTAATGTACCGGTCGTCTACAAAAATGTTTGAAAAACACTAATGAACAAATGATTTACATAAGTAATCGAACAGCGATTCAACAGGTGACTCAGGCTATTTGCTATTGTGAACGTTTTTTTCAAGCATCCGCCACTTGTATGAATTCACAATGTTAATGAAATAAATGTAGTAAACGAGCACGCAAGTATTTTCCTGCACTATTTTCATCAGTTTTTTGTGAATAATGAAGCTCAAAATACAGGAAAAAAGCAAGTATCATATAGGCATTAGCTATGCATATACAAATTTACATGTATTTTCTTGTTTTGTTTACATGTTTTTCTAAAGTGTTATTTCCGTAAATTATGAATCTATATATATAAAAATGAATTGCTGTTCGTTAGTCTCGCTAAAACTCGAGAACGGCTGAACGGATTTATCTTATCTTGGTCTTGAATTATTCGTGGAGGTCTAGGCAAGGTTTAAAAGGTGAGAAAAATTCGAATACTTGCCGGGAAAATACTCAAAACAGCATATTTCCTCGAGATATAGGCCAAAACGTGGACCCGGGTACCCCTAGAGTGTGTTTATAGAATATGGATATCATATGAAAGCTGTTGATGAGTGCTTTAGTAGAGGGTAATTCTCATACCCCTGGGTAACTAGGGTCTCGAGATATAGGCCAAAACGTGGACCCCGGTACCCCTAGAATGTGTTTATAGAATGTGGATATCAAATGAAAGCTGTTGATGAGTGCTTTATTAGAGGATAATTTTCATATCCCTGGGTGACTAGGGTCTCGAGATATAGGCCAAAAAGGGGACCCGGGTACCCCTAGAATCTGTTAATATTGATATCAGATTAAAGCTGTTGATGAGTGCTTTAGTAGAGGGTAATTTTCATACCCTTGGGTGACTAGGGTCTCGAGATATAGGCCAAAACGTGGACCTGGGTACCCCTAGAATGTGTGTATAGAATATGGCTATCAGATGAAAGCTGTTGACGAGTGCTTTAGTAGGGGGTAATTTTCATACCCCTGGGTGACTAGGGTCTCGAGCTATAGGCCAAAAAGTGGACCCGGGTACCCCTAGAATATGCATATCAAATGAAATCTCTTGATGAGTGCTTTAGTAGAGGGTAATTTTCATACCCCTGGGTGACTCGGGTCTCGAGATATAGGCCAAAACGTGGACCTGGGTACCCTAGAATGTGTGTATAGAATATGGATATCAGATGAAAGCTGTTGACGAGTGCTTTAGTAGGGGGTAATTTTCATACCCCTGGGTGACTAGGGTCTCGAGCTATAGGCCGAAAAGTGGACCCGGGTACCCCTAGAATCTGTTTATAGAATATTGATATCAGATTAAAGCTGCTGATGAGTGCTTTAGTAGAGGGTAATTCTCATACCCCTGGGTAACTAGGGTCTCGATATATAGGCCAAAACGTGGACCCCGGTACCCCTAGAATGTGTTTATAGAATGTGGATATCAAATGAAAGCTGTTGATGAGTGCTTTATTAGAGGGTAATTTTCATATCCCTGGGTGACTAGGGTCTCGAGATATAGGCCAAAAAGTGGACCCGGGTACCCCTAGAATCTGTTTATAGAATATTGATATCAGATTAAAGCTGTTGATGAGTGCTTTAGTAGAGGGTAATTTTCATACCCTTGGGTGACTAGGGTCTCGAGATATATGCCAAAAAATGGACCCGGGTACACCTAGATTGTGTTTATAGAATATTGATATCGAATGAAAGCTGTTGATGAGAGCTTTAGTAGAGGGTAATTTTCATACCCCTGGGTGACTAGGGTCTCGAGATAAAACGAAAACGAGGACCCGGGTACCCCTAAAATGTGTTTATAAAATGTGGATATCAAATGTAAGCTGTTGATGAGTGCTTTATTAGAGGGTAATTTTCATACCCCTGGGTGACTATGGTCTCGGGATATAGGCCAAAATGTCGTCAGACGGAAAAAGCTTATTAAAATGTATGCAGATTGGCCAAATTTAGGGCAGGACAACGTCTGCCGGGTCTTCTAGTTGTTTTATACAAATATAAACTGTAGCTATAGTTTTCTTGTAAAAAAATCTACCAACTTCTACCACTATTTTAATTTTTCGTCTACCAACATTCTCTTTTTAAAAGTCCGTGCACTGTCTTAGAATTATATTTTGGCGGGAAAGTTTACAGCTTGAATATTTATATATATGTCTGTACTTAGATACTTTGAAACACCGGTGCGTATTCGTAACCTTCAGTCAAAAAATTACGAACAATGCCCAGTTTTGTATATATGTATATGGGGTATTCCATCCCATTTCGACCAATTTTGAACCCGACCCCTTTAGAATTGGCTGAAAGTTTTTCTTCTTTTTCTAGCTTACGAAAGACGTTTTTCAGAATTTTTTCAAATTTTTTCATCCAAATCAAAAAAAGTTATGAATTTTTAAAAAAACACCATTTTTGTTTTCAAAATGCTATAACTTTTTCAAAAATTTACCGTTTGGGATCTTTTTTTTTTAAATTTGTTTTTAAATGTACTTTTCGGAAAATACAAACAAGTTTTTAAAGTTTTTTTTTTTAATTTTTCAATTTTTCGAAATTTTTCGAATTTTGCCATTTTTTTTTCTCATAAAAACTTCAATCAATTCTGCAATCATCCCCACTAATCCCGGAGTGGGCCGATTTTTTTTTATATTTTTTTTTTTATTTAATTGAAAAAAAAATTTTTAAAAATAGGAATTTTTTTTTTATCAATTTTATTTATATAACAAAAAAATGTAAGAAAATGATTTTTAAGTATTCTTTTCTTTATATATTATGGTAATCTACGATTAAAATAACCAGGATTAATGACTGACAGCGAAAGCAGTTTTCATTCAGATATGGGGATTTCTCTACTGTTTATTTTAAAATAAAGATACATATAACAGAACAATAAACATAAACACAAAAGTACCATTGTACTAAAAAGCGTTATTACAAAAAAAGGGCAGGGTTATTACCGAAATTTTCCAACTTTTACTAGAAATAGCTTATTAGCTGCATCTACGCACTTTTGCAAAATCTTTTAAATAAAAGAAGGCGATTTAACCGATTTAGTCCATTTTTACTGAAAATATTTCCTGTTAAAAGGCAGACATGTGCACCAAATTTTTCGTCGAGTTATGGCTCCAGAAACATTGGCAAATGCATTGCAAGAAAGGGGTAGTGCTACGCCCATGTTTCAAGATTTGAATTTTTTCCCATCTCCTGTTATAATGGCACAAAATACGATTGGTACAAAACTATTTTTCGCTAAGATTTAACTTATTATTTTTGCCTACGACCCTTTTTAAAGTAATTTATATAAAAGTGGGCGTGGTCCTTAACCAATCTTATCAATTTTTACTAGCAATATTTCCTGCTATAAGGAAAATATGTGTAGCCAATTTTGTTACGATCCGTTAATTTTTCTTCGAGTTATGGCTCCCGAAACATTGAAAATTGCTTAGACAAAAAAGGGGCCATGCCACACCTATTTTCAAAAATTTTAGTGTTTTCCAATTTAATGTTATAATTCAATTTAGAAAGTAAAATTCTATTGACACAAAGCCCTTTTTCGCTAAGATATAGCTTATTATATTCGTCTACGACTCCTTTAAAAATCTTTTATATAAAAGTGGCCGTAGTCTTTGACCGATCTCGTCCATATATTCTATAAATATTACCCGCTATAGGGAAAATTTGTGTACCCAATTTTATTTCGATGCGTAAATTTTTCTTCGAGTTATGGCTCCCGAAACAGAAAATTGCATAGTCATACAAAGGGCGGTGCCACTCCCATTTTTTTAAATTTGAAGTTTTTCCTATTTACATTCTAGGTGTATTATTTACTAAATAATCAGGGTTTTTTTTCTCAATATTTACACAAGTTATCGTGTTAACGGATGGACGGACGGAAGGACGGACATGGCTCAATCAAATTTTTTTTTCGATACTGATGATTTTGATATATGGAAGTCTATATCTATCTTGATTCCTTTACACCTGTACAACCAACCGTTATCCAATCAAAGTTATAATACCCTGTGTACAAGTACAGCTGGGTATAAAAACAAACTAAGCGTTTCTGGTGTGATGGTAGCGTGCTCCGCCTACCACACCGTATGCCCTGGGTTTGCACCCCGGGCAAAGCAACATCAAAAATTTTAGAAATAAGGTTTTTAAATTAGAAGAAAATTTTTCTAAGCGGGGTCGCCCCTCGGCAGTGTTTGGCAGGCGCTCCGGGTGTATTTCTGCCATGAAAAGCTCTCAGTGAAAACTCATCTGCCTTGCAGATGCCGTTCGGAGTCGGCATAAAACATGTAGGTCCCGTCCGGCCAATTTGTAGGGAAAATCAAGAGGAGCACGACGCAAATTGGAAGAGAAGCTCGGCCTTAGATCTCTTCGGAGGTTATCGCGCCTTACATTTATTTATTTTATTCATATATTTGTATATTAGGGCGGGTCAAATTGTATGGGGAAAAATGGGAAAAAAACTTCAGGTGCATATCCAGTTTCTGAATCTATGGGCATACTGAGTAATATTGGCCATGGGACCATAGGTCTGAAATGAATTTCGAGCCTCCCTAATTTTGTTAGAAAATTGTATATCCCAATCCGATTCCGAATGTGACATTTATTTTCATGTATTTTATTTGCGAGAGCCGCTATTCGTAAAATTAATTAATTAATTTCAGACCTATGGTCCCATGGACAATATTACTCAGTATGACCTATAGATTCAGAAACTGGATGTCCATTTTCAACAATAAATTAGACCCACCCTATTGTATATACATCAAAAATGCTTTGAACACTGCGAACTGGATGCAGATAATAGCTGCGCTGCGAAGCTTCGACACACCATCTTACTTACGCAGAATAATACTTATTTTTGACATGGACCAAGGAGCAATAGAATACAGCATCACTGCAGGCGTCAAACAGGGATCTGTTCGCGGTCCAATGCTTTGGAATGCAATGTATGACGGGGTGCTAAAGATTGATCTACCAGAAAATACGCAAATTGTGGAATATGCTGATGGTATTGCAGTGGTAGTAGTGTGGCCAAGAAACTGAAACTGCTTCAAGCATTATGTAATGAAGCTGTAGGATGGAATAAAGGAATGGATGACCAATACGTGACTGGAGCTGGCTAGCAAAAAGACAGGTGTGGTATTACTAAGCTCCAAACGGTCGGCGACCGAGTTAGTCTTAAGTGTTAGGGATCATCAAATCACCTCAAAGGATTCTCTAAAATATTTCGGAGTGCACGTTGACTCTAAGTTAACTTTCAAAGAGCACTTCAGAGCGGTGGGAAACAAAATTATCAAAATTAATGGAGCACGTATGTGAATAATGCCTAACATTGGTATTCCGAGCGAAGCTACCCGTCAGCTATTGTCCACAGTAACCAGCTCGATAATATTATACGCAGTAGCAGTGTAGTACGGACCTAAACGGACCCATCAAAAAGATATATTAGCAGCATACCGACTTGCAGCTATAAGAATAGCGAGTACTTATCGAACAGTGTCCGACGACGCGATCCTAGTACTAAACCGGAAAATCCCAGTGGACTTACTGGCAAGCGAAATGGCTGATCTGTATAACACTAATATCGAGCGACCATCTGAAGACGCCAAGAAAAGAGCAAGGACACAAACAATAGCTAAGTGGCAAGAATGATGGGAGGCCTCGAGCAATGGGCGTTGGACCTGCACGTTAGTTGAGACGTAGCTCAATGGAATGAGCGGAAGCACGACGAACTGAATTATCATCTCACGCAGATACTGAGTGGACATGGCGGTTTCAAAGAGTACTTATGGGAGCGTGGGATAGATGAAGATCCTCTTTGCCCAAGGTGTCCCACGGAGTTAGAAAGCGCAGAACGCGTCATGCTCCACTGCCCCCGTTTTCACAAGGAAAGACTCACCTTTCATAGGATTTTTGGGGGGGAACGTAACACGATAAATTTAGTATCACAAATGAGCAACAGGAAGGAATGCTGGACTGCAGTGAGGAAAATGACATTTATAGTCATAACACGGTTATTGGATGCTGAGAGGGAGCGCAGAGAAATGCACGGGCCAAGCAGTGGCGATTAAATCGATACTCAGAGCAAATAGCGGGAACCTGGATGCAGGGACAACAGTAAGCTCTTAAAAATATGAGAAATATGGAACGCCACCCTGAAGTAATGCGAAAATGGTAGCGGGGTGGGCGACGGTTCCTGGGGCTGTTTTTTAGTCTACGGACACGGTTACTGCGACGGCAGCAATTATGGTATATTAAGCACTTTTCATTCCTCCCGCACAAAAAAAAATATATATACATAGCTACGCAAAATCATAAATATTCTAAGCTCATTTAAAGTAAACAACGAAAGTTTCTTTGCATGTAAAATTAGCCTAAGCATGGGTGGCTTGAAAAAACATTGTAAGCTCCAATCTTCTCAACACATTATTTTTTTTCGGAATACCGTTACAGCTATCCACGCATATCACGTGATCATGAAATTTTTCAGATCTCATCAGTTCTTGTGCATTAAACTACGTTCCGAACTCAGTAGTTAGTGGCACAACGTTATTGCATGGACATATTTTATAATTCACTAAAATTAGGATGTAAAAAGTTTTATAACCCAGAACTTGTACACAAATGTAGTTTAAGTATAATTGGATAAGGGTAGTACATAATGGTATAATGGAATCGAGATAGTTATAGACTTACTTGTTTAGGTCACAGACCTAAATATATCTGCCCCCCCTCGTAGCATGAATAACTACCACCCACACATGCTTGTAGTCACTAGCACACAGGCATGTGTAAGTGGTAATACGTATGCATATTGTGACGAATATTAGCATCACTAAGCTGATACTAAGCAGCCACTCATATGTACGTAAACAAATCAATCATCATTTACACACATACATACAAGGCCACGAAGAGAAACACATGTAATTATCAGCAAAAATTGGTCACGCATATATGTAGCTCAATTACCAAGCAGAAGATACAGCAGAGGACGAAATGTCTAAACTTTAGTAGAAATATGCGAATAAAGCGACTGAGAGTATAAAAGCAACGCAAGCTGAGTAGTCAGTAATCAGTTTTGATTTAAGTACGCTATTGATTGTGAAGTTAAGTGTTATTGTGAAGTACTCTCAAAGTAGTATAATAAAGACCTTTTTGCATTATTGAAAATTGGAGTTATTTATTCAACAGTTTAGCTAACGGTCGAATCGCTGAACTGTCGAATAAATAACTCCAATATTCAGTATTAGCAAAATGGTCGATATTTAGAATATTTTGGGAGTAGTACTTCACAATAACAATTACATTTCACTAATAGCATGTTGAAATCAAACTGATTACTTCTTCGTCACCTTGCGCTGCTTTTATACTCTCTGTTGCCTCGTTCGCATATTTCCCCTAATGTCTACACTTTTCACGAATATGCCTTCTGAAACAATTGTACCTCATACTTGGTTATTCAGCTATATGCGTGGGTATGTGTGAGTAACAACTTCTGCTCTTAGCTGATTACTACATTTGTGTATGTGTAATAATCTCTTTGATCAAGCTGCTGGTTTTGTGTGTGGAATATTCTTCGTTGCCTTGTACAAAAGTGTGGCTGCTTGCTTTAATGTGTGACTATTTACTAACATCATAATGATGCTAATATTAGCGACCATATTGTAACGAATTTGGGGGATTTTTGATAATTATACACGTTTTGCTTAGATTACTTTGGGAGTAGTACAATTATACTTCAACATCACGTACTTCGAAAAAGCGTGTTTTAATCAAACTGATTACTGATTCCTCAGCTTGCGCTGCTTTTAGATATACTATACGGTTATCTCGTTCGCCAATTCTCCTAAGGTTTAGTCGTTTCACGATCATGTGTTCTAGAATAGCTGCACCTCATGCTTGGTTACCCAGCTACATATATACATGTATATTTGTAGTTTATTCTTTTCTTCTGGCCATATGCGAGTAACTACTTCTTGTCTTAGCTGATGACTATAAATGTGTATGTGAGATATTCTTAGTCGCCTGTGAGTTCTGCGCGACTGAAATTTATAAAACTATAATTAAATACTTAAAAGGGGTAAATAAACAGAGAAAACTGCAAAATGTTACAAAACTTAATATTACAGTAAATTTTGCTCCAAAAATCAAATACAAATAACTTTATATAAACCCAAATTTAAATTTAATTATGTTTTTGTTTTCAAATTTATCAAAATTGTTTTCAAGTTATGCAAATCTTTTCGTATTTCAAACACTTCAAACTCATAATATATTCAGTACAAAGTTTAACCAAAATTTCTTAGAAGTTTCACGAAAGCTCTTAAAGCTGTACAAAAGCCAAATTACAACTTACATACTTGCAAAATATTAAAAAAAAAAAAAAAAAAAATTTTGCATAACTTTGCCCAATCCAATATATGTAGAGGAAGGTAGTATTCAACTTAACATTGGGTATTTTTTGCAATATGTTTATTCTAGAAGCAAATACTGTCTTTAGTAATTTGTTTTAGAGATTCTTTTCATAAAATCAGGGCTTTATCGTATTATAGATATTTATGAGTACATTTCTACGGATATTACTCTGTACCGAGAAGGAAATGTATCTAATCTGACAACATTAGATACGTTTTTCTAATATAGCATCGCGATACAGAGATCTGTGCTATTTAGACACCCGTTCCACGAAGCCCCTGGTGTTAAATTTCGAGTGCACATACGAGGTCACCCCTATATGCCTAGGGAATTGTATTGAGGGGAATGTGTTTGCAAGCTTAAGAGTCTCCAACTGAACACCTTCTAGGCTGCTTAAGTCGTCCATTTATTCTAACCAAGTGCTACCAGCGAGAACTTTTGGTATTTTTTTTTTTTTTTGTGGTATGCTCGACGATGCTTACTTGAACTTTAACTCACTTTTTCTGGAAAAATATTAAGCCAGAGCAGTTGATTTGTGAATGTGAATAGCTTTTAAAATACTGAGCCGAATTCGGTACGATCGACATTGACATGATTAGCGGTTTCAAGACGTCAATGCTAAAGAATAAATAGAAAACCTCCTTGAGTCACTGCTTTGAATCTAAATCTTCATGCAACGTGATACATATGTCAGGTACTTTAAAATTTGTCGGCAAGTCGAGCGCTACTAACGGTATTTTCGTAGAATCGCTGTTGGTTGAAGCCATATAACCCTACTATCAAAGCGTTGACTGTGGTGGTGATTCTTTGGTAAGACAAGAGAAAAGATTTCGGTCAATATAACTAAGGCCTCAGGAGAAAAGGCTTTGAAGAGATTTACAAGGTATAATCGAAATAGGTATCGCCTTGTACGTACTAATGTCACGTTGTTTAAATTAAGTTATAAATTAAAAATTGCTTCAAATAAATGTCTTCATACATTTAAAGCATTTAACGTTGGCGCGACTTCTATAAAAAAAATTAAATGGGCGATAACCTCCGAAGAGATTTAAGGCCCAGCTTCTCTTCCAATTTGCCTCGTGCTTCTTTTAATTTTTCCTACAAATTGGCGAGACGAGATCTACTTATTTTATGTCGACTCCGAACGGCATCTGCAAGGCAGATGAGTTTTCACTGAGAACTTTTCATGGCAGAAATACACTCGGAGTGCTTGTCAAACACTGCCGAGGGGCGACCCCGCTTAGAAAAATTTTCTTCTAATTGAAAAAACTTGTTTCTAAAATTTTTATGTTGCTTTGCCCGGGGCGTGAACCCAGGGTCTTCAGTGTGATAGGCGGAGCACGCTACCATCACACCGCGGCGGCTGCGAATTCTATGCTGGAGCAAAATCAATTTCCGATCAAAGAGAATTCTAATGCTTCGGAGGCTCTCCACTCGCAGTATGTATGCTCTGATGAAATAAACGCCTCATGGTATATTGCAAATTTTTCCCGTCAACATTTCCGGATTTTTAAGAGCGCAAACAAATTTTTATAATTTTTCAATCCAAAGAAAATATGAAAAAATTTTGTTTAGTTAAGATGGTAGCACGAAATGTCATAATCTGTTAAATTTTCAGGTTAATGGAGACCGACAACTGACAATGGAATTAACTTCATTCTTATACCATACAAATATACCATGCAAATATTTACAATAAGTAAACAGGTGAATTTGGCATGCACTTTGCCGAGTAAATATAATTTTGCACGTCTGCTATTTTACTGTTATGTCCATAGATTTAAGTGCTTCACCACATGTACAACTATAATATGTACAAAAAATACATACATACAATTATAATGAGGGCATACGGGAGTTGTTGCGTAGCAAAGTTTTGCACTTTCATTGCTACTTAAAGTTTATGAGGGGAAATGTGAATTAAATATTTACGCAAAATTTACAAAAAAAAAAACAAAGTTTGGCTTAGTTATTCGTAACATTCGATGATAACATTTACATACTAACATAGTAATAAAGCAAAATGCGGTCTAAACTTGCCTGACTTTGGTTTTAGATATTGTGACGAATATTAGCATCCCTAAGCAATACTGGCATCACTAAGGCGATACTAAGTAGCCCCTCGTATGTACGTCAATAAATCAATCATCATTACACACTTGCCTACAAGGCAGCGGAGAGATACTCACAAACGCATGTCATCATCAGCCGAAGTACACACGCATATGGCTATAAAGTACAAATATACATATTAGGCAGGGTCGATTTGTGGGAGGCAAAAAAATCGCCCATTGCTCTATGAAAATCATATTCTAGGGATCAAAATAAGAAACTTTGCCGAAGGAACCATATCTCTAAAACGAATTCTGATGCCCCCCCCCCCCCTCCCTTTGGGTCGTCGGGGCAAATTTTGAAAAATCCCACTTTGAAATGCCTATGTTTTTTCTTTTTGGAGTTTATTTTTCTCTTTAGAAATTTATTTAGTCAGAACATACATATGTAAATGAAAAAATTAATTTAACTTAGTAATAGAAAAGAAATTAAAAAAAATTATTAGAAATTAGCGTTTTTACAACCCCCTTTTAAAACCAAGGCATCACTGTGATGCATTTGCATGTCGTAAACATAGTTGTGTGGGTTTTTTATTCAACCGTTTTAAAAAATGAAGGTATCACTGTGACGCAATTGCAGATCGTAAAATTGCTTGTGTTGTTTTTTTTAAGCCACCACAAGACACAGCAGGTAGAATTGAAATTGCCCCTACCCAAAGGTTCGACCCAAAGGGGGGGACATCAGAAGTCATGTTAGAGGTATGGTTCCTTCGGCAAAGTTTCTTAATTTGATCCCTAGAATACGATTTTCACAGAGCAATGAGCGATTTTTAAATCGACCCTCCCTAATACATATATATGGCCAAGCATGAAGTTCACGAAATTAGGAGAAATGGGTGAACGAGGAAACCGAGAATTTAAAAGCAGCGCAAGCTGAGGTATGACTAATCAGTTTGATTTAAGCACGCTATCAGTTGCGGAGCCACCGTGGTGTGATGGTAGCGTGCTCCGCCTACCACACCGTATGCCCTGGGTTTGCACCCCGGGCAAAGCAACATCAAAAATTTTAGAAATAAGGTTTTTAAATTAGAACAAAATTTTTCTAAGCGGGGTCGCCCCTCGGCAGTGTTTGGCAAGCGCTCCGGGTGTATTTCTGCCATGAAAAGCTCTCAGTGAAAACCCATCTGTCTTGCAGATGCCGTTCGGAGTCGGCTTAAAACATGTAAGTCCCGTCCGGCCAATTTGTAGGGAAAATCAAGAGGAGCACGACGCAAATTGGAAGAGAAGCTCGGCCTTAGATCTCTTCGGAGGTTATCGCGCCTTATATTTATTTATTTTTTTTTATCAGTTGAGGGGTGAAGTATAATAGTGAAGTACTCTCAAAGTAGTCCATTTCGCATTATTAAATATTGGAGTTGTTTATTCAACAGCTTAGCGATTCGAACGTTAGCAGAAGTCAAATTAAATGGATTCACGTATCCTCTTTTAAGTCCTCTGTCACGGAAGAGCATATTATTAAATACATCTCTGAACATGCTCTTATCGATACTGATAAGATTGGTTGCTTTAAGTTAGTTAAGAGAGATGTCGATGTCACCACTTTGGTCAGAGTTGCTTTCAAAGTACGAGTGCTATCTAAAGACTACAGTAAGCTCCTTAATAACGATCTATGGCCCTCTAATGTGACGATTAAGCCATTTCTCTTTTTTCAAAAAAAAAAAAAGAAATCGTGCCGAAGACGTAGTCTTAGCGGTTCAACGCACCTAAATATTTATTTTCATAATGTTTCTGGCGTAAGAACAAAATCTAGCATGCTTTTTAACATGAGCTCACATTCTGATTACGATGTTTTCGTTATCGTCGAAACTTGGCTCAAGTCTGATTTTTATGATGGTGAATTTTTCGACTGCAACCTATACAATGTGTATCGCAAAGACCGGGACTACTCTAAAACTGGTCGCTCACGTGGTGGTGGTGTTCTGATCGCTGTGCGCCGTCATCTCCGGTCATCGTTAGTGGATTTCAGTGATAAGAATTCACTATTTGATCAGCTCTGTGTCTCTGTTCAGGGCACCTCTAAAATCTTTATCTGCGCATCCTACATTCCTCCCGCAAGTCCGGATCATCTCTATATATCACATGTTGATAACATTATTGGCATAGTTCGCAACCATGTTGATGATCCCTTCTGTATTTTAGGCGACTTTAATTTGCCTAACATTGTATGGTCATGTGTCAACAATAGTTCAAATCTAATTCCTACGAATGTTTCCAGTACCTCTGAGGTGTATCTTATTGATAATTTCCTAAATTTCAATCTATCCCATATAAATAGCTTCTCCAATCAGTTATCTAGAATGTTAGATCTTGTCTTCATTAGTGATAATATTAACTGCATGGTGGCTGAATGTCTGGATCCACTATTTAGCTCTGGTATTCACCACATACCGCTTACGCTTGCCATAGGGTTTTACATTTTCGACAGCATCACTGCCGATAATGAGTCTCTTGGTTTTTCTTTTAGACGTGGCAATTTTGATTTAATTTTTCAGGAGGTCTCCTTGATTGATTGGGAAGCTCTTTTTCTGGGTTAGATCTTTCTGAGAGTTTTAATGTTATTAAAAATACCGTGAATCAAATCTGTATTAATAATATTCCGCGGAAGAAAAAGAGTTGTTATAAAATTCCATGGTATACTAAGAAACTAAAGCGACTAAAGAATCTGAGGAATAAGTATTTTAAAAAGTTCAAATCTACCAATTTGTTGGCTCATAAACGTAAATACCTTTTTTACTCCAATATATTCAAAGCGTTAGGCAAGAGGCTCCACAGGTCTTTTGTTAGCAACGATGAATCTGAAATCAAAGTAAACCCCAAGGCTTTCTGGAACTATGTTAAGGCTAAAAAACTTTTCCTTCTACTATTCCTTCATCAGTCTTTTACAATACGGAGCGAGCTTCTGAACCTTTTGCGGCGGCTAATTTATTCGCAGACTTCTTTCGCGCCAACTTTGTGGCAGAGCCTGACCTCCCAACGGTTTTCCCCTCATTAGTAGCTAATTCTATTAACTTCGGCGCCCTGACTCTGTCGCTAGACGATATTGTTAATGGGATTCAAAATATAAAATTGTCTACCCAGACAGATATTGACGGCTTATCGTCTTATCTTTTTAAAAACTGTTTGGCTTTGGCCACCCCACTTCTGCTAATTTTTAACAAATCTCTCGAGTGCGGCGAGTTTTTGGATGCATGGAAGATGACCCTCATCACCCCTGTTTTCAAACACGGTAAGAAAAACAATGTTGCTAACTATAGGCCCATTGCCAAATTGTCTACCATTTCTAAACTCTTTGAGTATATTGTCAAACAGAAAATGTATTTTGCCGTTAGACATCTAATCATAGAGAATCAGCACGGTTTTGTGTCTGGCAGATCTATTGTGACGAACCTGTCGATTTTCTCTGAATTCTGCCTATCAGCCTTTAACAGTCGACTTCAAGTCGATGCAGTATATACTGATTTTTCTAAAGCGTTTGATAAAATCAGCCATTCAATATTGATCTCGAAACTGGCCGGTGTAGGCTTCCACTCAATTTTTCTTTCTTGGCTAAAATCGTATCTTGTACAGCAGAACTGTGTCGTTGTGTTAGAAAATGCGCGTTCGAACTCTTTTGTTGCCACCTCAGGCGTACCTCAAGGTAGCATTCTTGGACCATTACTATTTATAATTTTTATAAATGACATTTCGGTCTGTTTTAAACAATCAAACTTTCTGCTATATGCTGATGATTTAAAGGTTTTCTCTACCATTTCAAACTCGTCAGATTCAGATAAGTTACAATCCGATTTGGACAATGTCGCTGCCTGGTGTAATTCAAACAATCTACCGCTAAACGTAAGTAAATGTTTTCACGTAACATTTTCTAAATCTCGTTATCCCATATTCACATCTTATACCATTTGCGGTTCCCGCCTCTCAACTCTTACAGAACTGAAAGATCTTGGGGTAGTTTTTGACTCTAAGTTTTCGTTCTCGATACATTTAAATTCTACAATTGCTAAGGCCTATTCTCTTCTTGCTTTTATCCGGCGTTTTAGCTCAAATTTTACGGATCCTTATACCCTTAAGATACTGTTCACCTCACTTGTTCGCTCCAAGTTGGAATATGCCTGTTTCATTTGGCGACCCTATCATGAGTGTCATATCAAGAGGCTCGAAAGTGTGCAAAAAAGCTTTGTTCGTTTTGCACTGCGTTCTTTGAATTTTTCCGACCCGATTCCTTCCTACGAAGCCAGATGTGCACTCATCAACCTTTAGTCTCTAGAATCTAGAAGAACCTTGCTATCAATGACTTTTGTTTTCGACATTATCAATGGTTCAATCGATGCGCCAACTCTCCTTGACGGTATTCGATTCCATGTACCAAACAGGCCGCTTAGAAATAGCAACATGTTTTATACGGGGTTTATTCGGACCCTCTATGCTTCTAATGCTCCCATTTCTCGGACATTAACAGAATTTAATCTTCGCTCAAATTCTTTAGAAATCGATTTTTCATTATCTAAACCTATTTTTAAAGCTGTAATTGCTCATACATAATTATATTATATTTTATTATTTTGTATTTTGTATTACATTTGTTTATCTCTACGTAGTCTGTAAGTATATTTTTGTACTAGACTACTTTTGTAATTTGTAACTGATCAAATTACTATTTAAATAAATAAATAAATAAATATATTTTTGAAATATGTAAGTGATTCGTGGTCATAGTTTTTACATACATACCACAAAAAATGTGAAACTTTGCATCCTAACACAAACTACCTACCTATTTTTATACCGAGCTGTACTCTTTGATTGGATAACGGTAGGTTGTACAGGTATAAAGGAATCGAGATAGATATAGACTTCCATATATCAAAATCATCAGTATCGAAAAAAAATTTGATTCCGTCCGTCCGTCCGTCTGTCCGTTAACACGGTAACTTGAGTAAATATTGAGATATCTTCACCAAATTTGGTACACGAGCTTATCTGGACCCAGAATAGATTGGTTTTGAAAATGAACGAAATCGGATGATAACCACACCCATTTTTTATATATATAACATTTTGGAAAACACTAAAAACCTGATAATTTAGTAAATAACACACCTAGAATGTTGAAATTTGACATGTGGACTGATATTGAAACTCTTGACAAAATTTGAAAACATTTTGAAAATGGGCGTGGCACTGCCCACTTGTGATAAAATCAGTTTTACAAATATTATTAATCATAAATCAAAAACCGTTAAACATATCGTAACAAAATGCGGCAGGCAGATTTCCTTTACTATAAGGAATGTTATGAAGAAAAATTAACGAAATTGGGTAAGGACCACGCCTACTTTTATATAAAAGATTTTTAAAAGGGTTGTGGACGAATAAAATAAGCTATATCTTTGCAAAAAAGAGCTTTGTATCAATGGTATTTCATTTCCCAAGTGGATTTATAACAATAAATAGGAAAAACTTCAAATTTTAAAAAAAGGGGGTGGCATCGCCCCTTTTATGACTAAGAAATTTTCTATGTTTCGGGAGCCATAACTCGAAGAAAAATTAACATACCGTAATCAAATTGGGTACACAGATTTTCCTTATAGCAGAAAATAATTCTAGTAAAAATGGATAAGATTGGTTAAAGACAACGCCCACTTTTATATAAATGACTTTAAAACGTAGGCAAAAATAATAAGCTAAATCTTAGTGAAAAATAGTTTTGTACCAATCGCATTTTATGCCATTATAACACGAAATGGGAAAAAATTCAAATCTTGAAAAATGGGCATGGCACTACCCTTTTCTTACAATGCATTTCCCTACGTTTCTGTAGCATTACTCGACAAAAAAATTTGGTACACATTTATGCCTTTTAACAGAAAATATTTTCAGTAAAAATGGACTAAATCGGTTAAATCGGCTTATTTTATATAAAAGGTTTGTAAAAGTGCGTAGATGCGGTAATAAGCTATTTCTAGTAAAAGTTGGAAAATTTCGTTAATGATCCTGATTGTTGTTACAGCATTTCAAGTGTACAGCTGGGTATGTAATGTTCGGTTTCACCCGAACTTAGACTTCCTTACTTATTTTTATTTTATATTTATCTTAAAAATCGCTTAGGTATGTACATCTGTTCACTATATATTTCTTATCTTATACAGCCGATTATTTGGATATTACGAAAGGGATAAAATTATTGTTCAGCCACATTCATGAAAGGTATGAAGTCTTCGGCACAGCCGAAGAGAATATCATCCATACTTGTTTTATTTATTATGGCGCCAAAGCGAGAAAGCATGACCTCCAATATATATAAACTGTCCATGCGTTCGGAAAATACAAAATTGTTTTTCTCTTAGTGTTTTAATCTTGTGGTTAACCGCAAACATTTCAATCAGCTCAATTGTAATAAAAATGTCATCATTGTCTTTCAGCTTTCAGCTACGGTTTTTTATTGCAGTTGGCAATTGTATTAAGCAGTAAGGAGACGAATGACATTTTTGTATTCAAATTGAGTTTTAAAATGGAATTATGTTGGTGTAGTACAGCGGAGGAGCATGAAACAGAAATGGATGTGTAAAAAAGCATAAATTGCAAGGATAAAATGTAGTGAAAGCAAAAAAAGTAAGCAACAACAACACGCAAGTGTGTGTAAACAAAAATAAATTTATAAACCATTCGATGGAAATTGAATTGAAAACGTCAATTAATGTACGGACAACAATCTAACAAATAGAGCGCTCATACTTTTGATAAAAAACAATATTCACTCATGAGTAATTATGTACGCATATAGATATGTATGCACGAATATCTTCTTTATAAATGGATGAACCAGCGAATTGGCAGCAAAGATAATTATTTATCACTTTTATCTGAACTTGAAATGTTTATAATGACCAAATGAAAACATTTTCACAAATCGACATAAGTGTTGATGCAATGAAATGTAACAAATCTGGAAAACTTGGCAGCAACTTATAGTCAATTCAACGTGGCAAGAGCGACAGTTATACCAGTTAGTGAGAGGCAACAACGCAAATCATACACAAAAGTTGATATATGCAGCATGGGGGCGAATTCCTCGAGCAGATCGGACGCAAATCTCCTCAAAGATGATGATGGTAAGTATTGAAAAATTTATTTTTATATTATTAATTTGCATCCAAGTAATACTGATTTTCAGGATTTTCGGGATCTGATCTTCTTGATAGTTTTTGGCAAAAAAAACAACACGTATGTATGTCCTAACATACACTGTGGATATAATGCAAAAACACAAGCTATAGTAAATCATATGTTTATATTTCATTTTAAAATCAATTTTGCGCCGAGCGTTGAAGTCAGCTGTCTTAGCCAAATAGTGTTGTAAATGCATAAGAATAACACTGGGCAACAGTAATATTGTGGCAAGTATGGTTGAAGCTACCCTGCCTACCAACCCTACCCTATTTTTGCCATTTTCACCTCAAACATCAACTCACATTGATAAAGTATTTTCCCCATGATTTAGTAACAAAAAATGATTGTAGTTTTAAAAGCAATATTATGATAGCTGAATTAAATTATTTTTTTTAAATTTCTTGTCGCAGATAATTTTTCACAAATTTTTATACTCAGTTGAGCAGAGATCACAGAGTATATTAACTTTGATTGGATAACGGTTGGTTGTACAGGTATAAAGGAATCGAGATAGATATAGACTTCCATATATCAAAATCATCAGTATCGACAAAAAATTTTATTGAGTCATGTCCGTCCGTCTGTCCGTTAACACGATAACTTGAGTAAATTTTGAGGTATCTTGATGAAATTTGGTATGTAGGTTCCCGGGCACTCATCTCAGATCGCTATTTAAAATGAACGATATCGGACTATAACCACGCCCACTTTTTCGATATCGAAAATTTCGAAAAAATGCGATAATTCATTGCCAAAGACGGATAAAGCGATGAAACTTGGTAGGTGAGTTGAATTTATGACGCAGAATAGAAAATTAGTCAAATTTTGGACAATGGGCGTGGCACCGCCCACTTTTAAAAGTTTTTCAAGCTGTAATTTGGCAGTCATTGAAGATATCATGATGAAATTTGGCAGGAACGTTACTACTATTACTATATATGTGCTAAATAAAAAATTAGAAAAATCGGATGAAGAACACGCCCACTTTTAAAAAAAAATTTTTTTAAAAGTCAAATTTTAACAAAAAATTTAATATCTTTACTGTATATACATAAGTAAATTATGACAACATTCAACTCCAGTAATGATATGGTGCAACAAAATACAAAAATAAAAGAAAATTTCAAAATGCGCGTGGTTCCGCCCTTTTTCATTTAGTTTGTCTAGGATACTTTTAATGCCATAAGTCGAACAAAAATTTACCAATCCTTCTGAAAATTGTAGAGGCATAGACTCTATGACGGTAACTGTTTTCTGTGAAAGTGGGCGAAATCGGTTGAAGCCACACCCAGTTTTTATACACAGTCGACCGCCTGTCTTTCCGCTCGGCCGTTAACACGATAACTTGAGCAAAAACCGATATATCTTTACTAAACTCAGTTCGCGTACTTATCTGAACTCACTTTATCTTGGTACAAAAATGGCCGAAATCCGACTATAACCGCGCCCACTTTTTCGAAATCGAAAATTACGAAAAATGAAAAAAATGCCATAATTCTATACCAACAAATATGAAAAAGGGATGAAACATGGTAATTTGATTGGTTTATTGACGCAAAAAATAACTTTAGAAAAAACTTTGTAAAATGGGTGTGACACCTACCATATTAAGAAGAAGAAAATGAAAAAGTTCTGCAGGGCGAAATCAAAAGCCTTTGGAATCTTGGCAGGAATATTGTTCGTGGTATTACATATATAAATAAATTAGCGGTACCCGACAGATGATGTTCTGGGTCACCCTGGTCCACATTTTGGTCGATATCACGAAAACGCCTTCACATATACAACTAAGGGCCACTTCCTTTTAAAACCCTCATTAATACCTTTAATTTGATACCATATCGTGCAAACACATTCTAGAGTCACCCCTGGTCCACCTTTAGAACTATGGCCGACTCCCTTTTAAAATACTCTTTAATACCTTCCATTTGATACCCATGTCATACAAACACATTCCAGGGTTACCCTAGGTTCATTTTCCTACATGGTGATTTTCCCTTATTTTGTCTCCAAAGCTCTCAGCTGAGTATGTAATGTTCGGTTACACCCGAACTTAGCCTTCCTTACTTGTTTTTTATAGAATTAATTGACTTATACTGCTTTTTGCTTTTTGCAGTATGATCTCTCGGATTGCACTCGAATCCGGAGTCAAAACAGTTCCGGCACTTGAATTTTTGAGATATTCGAACCTAAAAGTGCAGACAACATATTATAGGTTATTTTTAAGGACAAGTTACTTCAAGAATTTGTATACCTTTCATGAAATTGATATGGTATATTAAGTTTGGCCCGATTCCCGAAAGTTGTAAGTGTTTAAAGGAGATGAGATAGACCCACCCATAAATATACCGAAATGATCTGGATGACCAGCTGAGTTGATTTAGCCGTCTGCCTGTTTGAACGCAAACTAGTACCTTAAGTTTTGAGACATTAGATGGAATATGGTGAAGGGGTATATTTGCATGTCTGATTAATCATTTGTCGGAACTGACCAGATTGTTTAGATAAGAGGGTTTTTATTCCCGTTTTTACAGATGCTTACGTATAAGGCATACATTGTTGTTTGAAAAATGGATCGATAATGGGATGAGATCGATTATATATATAATATATATTCCATAAAACCGATTGTTCAGATAAGATGGGTTTCGTAGTTTATTCCTGACTTTAAGGGCTAGATGCTTGAAATTGTAGATGCTAGCATATACGCTCACGTTATTGCCTGAAAAAATCGTCAGGATCGGTCAAATGTATGTATAATATATATCCCATACATTATGAATTTTTCAAATTTCATCAGCTTATTGTTTAGCACTATTCCTTCAGTCTCCTACCGAAGACAATACCGTCCTTAAATGTTTTTTAACATCGTTATTCTAACTGAAAATATCACCTCTTCTCTTCGAAATCCATTTCAAGTTTTTAGAAAATCTTTTTCTTTTGAGAATTCGTGTATTGGATTAATTGAGTTTGGCAATTCGGCAATGTTCGGTTTTATTTCAGTATCTCAAAATCTGCGCAAAAACCAGTAAATTTAATAGGTGATTTCGCAGAAGAAAAAAATGCTTTTCTAAAAACCTAAAACAGATTTTGAGGATTAGCAGTGGTACTTTGAAGAACAAAAACGGCCTTAAACAAAAATGTATAGAAGTGACACCGAATGAACCCAAAAATCGTTTTTTTTTTTGCACTTTTAGGTTCGAATATCTCAAAAAATTAGAATTAATTTGACAAAACTTATATTACTTCGAGCACACTCGTTTAATATTAAATTACCCTACCAACCATGAGTGGATAAAAATTTGGGTAATCATATATTGACGCTACCCAAAATGTAGGATAATAAGTTGGATGATTTTGTTCGGCGAGGCGCCGATATTATCCATGGTGAAATATGTTATTCGTGTACGTGTGATTTCCCATCTTTATCAAAAACAACATATGGGAAAACGTATAGTTTCACTCCTGTAATGAAAAAATTGCATACTTTCGGGGAAGTGACAGCTCACCAGGACTGCCACTCTGAAGAATTTTATATCCATAGAAGTTTATCAAAATATCCAACAAAAATATTAAAATTAGTTTTTGATCAATTTTTATTTTTTAATCAAAAATTTTAAAATACAACAAAATTATTGAAAATATATTAATAAAATAAATAACCAAATAAGTAAAAAATAAAACAAATGAAACAAAAATAAAACAACTTTAATTAGATTAAAATATAATAAAATAAAGTAAAACAAAAACAAGTAAAATAAAATAAAATTAAAAAAATATACTAAAAGAAAATAAAAAAATAAAGCAAATGAAAATAAGCTGAACTTAATTAAATTAATTTAACCTACAAAAGCTTATAAAATAGGGAGGATTATGTCTTATCATTCGCTACTTTTTACTTAAAAGAATTCGTTTACAAATCAGGCAATAATAAAACGAGAAAATTAAGTGCTCGATTGTGGACACGGACGTGACATTGATATTTCGCAGCTCTTAAATAAACGGCTTTGCAACATCCATTTATTCGTCTCGAGAAACTTCAAACTATTCGTGTATGTCCACCAACAGATATGTTGCCGCATGCAGCACTGCCAGCATAATACGAAGCACCACCCCACCCACCACACTGGCCAGGAGTACTTGCCGGATATGAACGTCGCCAGGAGTAAATATCTACAAACTTTTTGTGCAAATTCCATAATATCCATTTACCTTAAGCCTTCTAAGTATTATTAGACTCTGCATATAATAAGTAGTACTTACCAAGATTTATGGCTATTTTAATAAAAATTACAATTAACAAGTAAGGAAGGCTAAGTTCGGGTTTAACCGAACATTACATACTCAGCTGAGAGCTTTGGAGACAAAATAAGGGAAAATCACCAGGTAGGAAAATGAACCTAGGGTAACCCTGGAATGTGTTTGTATGACATGTGTATCAAATGGAAGGTATTAAAGAGTATTTTAAAAGGGAGTCGGCCATAGTTCTAAAGGTGGACCAGGGGTGACTCTAGAATGTGATTGTACGATATGGGTATGAAATGAATGGTGTTAATGAGTATTTTAAAAGGGGTGGGCCTTAGTTCTATATGTGGACGCTTTTTCCAGATATCGCCATATAGGTGGACCGGGGGTGACTCTATAATGTGTTTGTACGATATGGGTATCAAATTAAAGGTATTAATGAGGGTTTTAAAAGGAAGTGGCCCTTAGTTGTATATGTGAAGGCGTTTTCGAGATATCGACTAAAATGTGGACCAGGGTGACCCAGAACATCATCTGTCGGGTACCGCTAATTTATTTATATATGTAATACCACGAACAGTATTCCTGCCAAGATTCCAAGGGCTTTTGATTGCGCCCTGCAGAACTTTTTCATTTTTTTCTACTTAATATGGTAGGTGTCACACCCATTTTACCAAGTTTTTTCCTAAAGTTATATTTTGCGTCAATATACCAATACAATTACCATGTTTCATCCCTTTTTCGTATTTGGTATATAATTATGGCATTTTCTTAATTTTTCGTAATTTTCGATATCGAAAAAGTGGGCGTGGTCATAGTCTGATTTCGGCCATTTTTTACACCAATACAAAGTGAGTTCAGATAAGTACGTGAACTGAGTTTAGTAAAGATATATCGATTTATACTCAAGTTATCGTGTTAACGGCCGAGCGGAAGAACAGGCGGTCGACTGTGTATAAAAACTGGGCGTGGCTTCAACCGATTTCGCCCATTTTCACAGAAAAAAGTTACCGTCATAGAGTCTATGCTTCTACCAAATTTCAGAAGGATTGGTAAAGTTTTGTTCGACTTATGGCATTAAAAGCATTCTAGACAAACTAAATGAAAAAGGGCGGAACCACGCCCATTTTGAAATTTTCTTTTATTTTTGTATTTTGTTGCACCATATCATTACTGGGGTTGAGTGTTGACATAATTTACTTATATACAGTAAAGATATTCAATTTTTTGTTAAAATTTGACTTTTAAAAAAATTTTTTTTAAAAGTGGGCGTGTTCTTCATCAGATTTTTCTAATTTTTATTTAGCACATATATAGTAATAGTAGTAACGTTCTTGCCAAATTTCATCATGATATCTTCAATGACTGCCAAATTACAGCTTGCAAAACTTTTAAATTACCTTCTTTTAAAAGTGGGCGGTGCCACGCCCGTTGTCCAACATTTTACTAATTTTCTATTCTGCGTCATAAATTCAACTCACCTACCAAGTTTCATCGCTTTATCCGTCTTTGGCAGTGAATTATCGTATTTTTTCGGTTTTTCGAAATTTTCGATATCGAAAAAGTGGGCGTGGTTATAGTCCGATATCGTTCATTTTAAATAGCGATATGAGATGAGTGCCCGGGAACCTACATACCAAATTTCATCAAGATACCTCAAAATTTACTGAAGTTAACGTGTTAACGGACAGACGGACGGACGGACGGACATGTCTCAATCGATTTTTTTTTCGATACTGATGATTTTGATATATGGAAGTCTATATCTATCTCGATTCCTTTATACCTGTACAACCAACCGTTATCCAATCAAAGTTAATATACTCTGTGAGCTCTGCTCAACTGAGTATAAAAATCATAAAAAGTAGTGAATTTTCACTTACGTGAAGGAAGTTCGTGTCTTATTTCATTATGTAATAGAACCACATGGTGGAGGGTGGATAAATGTGTAGAAGTGCATGCAAGTGGGGAAAGCTTCTGACCGCCATTTAGCAGTGAATGGCCAGAGCGGTTCTTTTGCATGCGGTTTAAGCCACTACTTCCGGTAGCTTGCGGCAAGGAAGGGAACAAGTTAAAAACTGTGATCTTTACTAGATTGGCCATGCAAAAAAACGCAGTTTCGGCGGTGGATGCGTGGTAGGATAGAGACTTTGTCGTCAAGTACTGGCGTTCATGCCTGTGGACGAACGTATCGCCGCCATCTAAATAAAAGCATCAGAGGAGAAATACGATGAGGTAAAAAACGCTTTCTATGAACGTGAAAGTCGGGCTTGGCGGCTTTAACGCCAGGGTCGGAAAGTTTAGCCTACACAATGAAACCTCTCGAAACATGGTCATATCCAGACGGGTTTCTTGCATAAAAATATATATGAAGCTACATGGCTATCCCCCGATCAAAATACACTGTCTACGTTAAAAGCGAACGCAACAAGAAGAGTGTGTGAATTTTGTCGTGAGTTGAAGGGAAGCGAGCCGCCTTTTCAGGAAAAAAAAAGCAGAGGCAGAAAGGCGTGAGTGCGAGAAGCTTCAGCTGCTAGCCAGTAGGAAAAACGGCCGCAAATTTACCAAAAAAATTGACAACAGACGGAAGGTTTGAGATCCGGAGCAAACTCCTGTTAAAATGAAAAGGTCGACCTTGTAACCGATGTCGAGAGAGTACTTAGGTTATGGAGGGAACACTTCTCTATTTTACTTAATGGAGGCAGCGATGTATCGTATAGGGATGATGAACCCCGATCCCGCAATCAATGATGTTGGTATTTATGCTGCCCGCCCCCCCCCCCGCCCCCCCCCCCCCTAATATATTAGGCACCCTATTATGTGAACATATGAGTTGAGCGCTGCCAACCCTCGAGCTGATGCGGATCGTTTCAGAGATATTTCCAAGGTTGGATAACTCATTGAATCGCCCTAAATGTCACCAAAAAGTTGCAACAGTTCCACCTATCGGATATGGTTTGAAAAGAGTACTACTTTGAGAAAAACCTAAACGTTCACACTCTAGAGCTCTATCAACGAACGTAAAGCTTTTCTAAACAATTTTATTTCTGAAAAGAACCTTGAGCACACAAAAAAACAAAAATTACACAGGCCGACAAAATTTGTAGCCTTGCAGATCATGTCTATGTTGTCTTAATCGATTTTCAGGTATTTGAGAAAACTCAACGCCATTTGAAAGAAGAAGACTTGTACTTAAAGATTTTAGTGAAAGAAAACATATGCAAGGCTACATAACCTCAAATATGGACAAAATCTGTGTTTTTCGCACTTATAGGTTAGGATATCTCGAAAACCAGAGCTGGTAGAGTAATTTTGAGGTCAGATTTCGATTCATCGAATTAAAATCCCCCCTTTTCATAGGGATATCTCGAAAATGGTTGAAGATATTTCGATGGGAAATTTTTCCATAAGTAATAGCAAGATGGGATGATAACCAGGCCTACTTTTATATATATAAATGAAAATATACGGGGTAGCTTCGGAACCTGAAAAGCAAAAAGGATAAAACTCTACAATTTTTGAAAGTGGGCGTAATCGGTATGTAAACATGCCTCCTTTCATATAAACAACATATCATACAAAATGTCTCCTTCGATTATTCAATACCTAAGAGAGCTATGACCTTTAAATTTGGTATGTGGGTCGCCTGTAGGTATGCACGCAAGTCAAGGTGAGAAAAAAAACTCTCGAAACGATTAAACGATAACCATAGACAATTTCTAAATTCTCCATCGAGTAAAATGTTTTAGATTATCACACAGCCTTAGAAATCAATTCGACCCTTTTGGTGTTGTTTGCTCACAGTGAGATTAGTTTTTGTCAGAAAAGTGCCGGAATGAACCATGCCTTTAACCAAACTACAAAAATTAGATAGTCTGATTTAATTATATCTGTGATGCAGGGTGGATTCTCCATACCATACATTGCAACCGCAATAATTTTTTATCTCAAACTATGACAAAAAATTTAATTATAATAATTCATCTCACTTGTTGGCCTTTTTAAGGTAGGGCATTGCCCCACAATGCCCCCCTAGCTACGGGCCCGTGGTACTTTTATCATCACTGGGTGTGTACATTTCATGCTTATATCTAATATATTGTAACGAATTTGCTTGCAAATCCTCTTATTTGCAATCCTCTGCTAAGTTCGAATCACTAAACTGTTGAATAAATAACTCCAATTTGTAATAATGCAAAATGGCCTTTATTAAAGTACTTCACAATAACAAACTGTGCAACGAATAGCTTGCTTAATAACCACGCTGATTGATAGCTCAATGAAACTCTACTATTCAAAATAATACTGCTATTGCTCGCTAGATATCGTCTTAATCGCAACTGCTTGACAACTCAAATCAAACTGAATTACTTCTTACTCGCCTGCCCCGCTTTTATAGTTTACGCTGCATACTTCTAGGCTCTTCCATTTCCAGAACTTACCAACTATATTCGTGTGTGTATAGTTCTCATATATTTTCTACTTGTTTACAATTGTCTACTTTTTAGCGCTTCTCAGATGTACATATGTGAGTTTGTAGTTTACAGTCTCCCGCACACACATAAGCGTATAAGTAAATTCATCTGTGTGTGACATCTCATCTCTCGCTGCCTTGTATGTAAATGGTGCTCGTCGGAATGTGTACATATGTGTAGACGCAATTATTGATTCGTTTATGTAGATACATAATGATTGAATTATTGATGTGAATTCACGTCACTGCTTAGCATCGGCCTGGAGATGGCAGCACTCCTCAGTTTTGCTAGTATTCGTAACACTGCCCTCCACCTAAGTCTGATCGTTCCAATCAGACAAATCTCCCAATCTAAACGCCGCTAGCATCTCCAAATGTACCACCCTTCTAATCCGTGGTTTCCCAGTGGTTTGTATGCGGTAGATGGTATCACTGATCTTCTTCACAACTTTGTACGGGCCTTCCCAACTGCACCGTAATTTGGCTGGAACACCTTTCCGCCGGTGAGGGTTGTTTAACAGTACCAAATCTCCCGCCAAGAAACCTTCCGAATTAAAGTTCTTGTCATGCCAGTGTTTCATCTTACTGCTCGTTACCCTGGGCCGTTCCTTCACACTCTGTTGTTTGGTCAATGAACCACTTCGTAGAGCTTGCGCTGGACGGATTTGCTTTGCATAATCGGTATCGTTCCCACATTTCACAACAGTAGTGCGCTCCGGCTTGAAACTACCCTCGCATTCTTTCTCGGAAATTCGTTGCTTTGTTTTCCTGCGTCTTTTAGATTTTGTCAATGCCAGTGTTTCTCTCGCAGGTACTTTTGATTTTGATTTATTTGGCCCATTCGATCTATCAACCTTTGCCTTTGACTTTCGTGGTCTTTGTCGAGTCTTTTCCACCAGTACCCGATTACTGCTGAACCCTTTTTCCAAACTAAAGTTAAGTGGTATGTCCTGGTTCTTATAGCGCATAATTTTTCTTCGCATATCGATCCTGACGTCATGGTCAACCAAGAAGTCCACTCCCAATATGACTTCATCAACGATCTCCGCCACAACGAATTTGTGTAGAACCATGACTTTTCCAATTAATACCTCACATACCACTTCGCCTTGAACTTGGTTATACTCGCTAGTGACCGTACGCAACTTTGCTCCAGGTAACGGTTTTACTCTCCTGTTGACCAAGTCAGATCGGATCAAGGAATGAGATGCGCCCGTATCTACAGTCAGTACTCGTTCTTTGCCATCCACATTCCCTCTGACGGTAATACTGCTCGATTTTCTACCAATTTGCGACACAGATATCACAGGGCATTCAATAGCTGGATCTAGCTCTCTACCTCTTACTCGCTCTTTCTCATCTCCTCCAGCTTTGCGTTTACGGCCACCCACATTGTTGGAACTATTAAGACCAAGATCGCAATGACGTGCTATGTGACCGGACTTCCCGCATTTGAAGCATTTGATAACTTTTTCACTTCGCTTTTGCGATCCTTTCAGTGTCTCCAATATTGCGTCTACCCACTCTGGCCTTTCTACTTCCACACGGCGAGCTTTGTATGCTGGTTTACTCAATAATGACGCCGTTTCCTGAGTCAATGCATGGGATACCGTTTCAGAAAATGTTTGCTTTGGGTTCGCGTATGTAGCCCGCTTCGTTTCCACGTCCCGTATGCCATTTATGAAACTCTGGATTTTTACCCTCTCGGTGTATTCCACGGGTGCGTCCGCATTTGCGACATGAGCTAACCTTTCAATATCCGAGGCAAACTCCTGCAAAGTCTCATTCGCTCTTTGGTGACGGTTTTGCAACTCAATTTGGAATATCTGTTTCCTGTGTTCGCTTCCATAACGTCGTTCTACAGCAGCCATCAATGTTTCATAACTGTTCCGTTCGTACTCTGGAATCGTCTGTAAGATTTCGACAGCTGGTCCTTTCAATGCTACGAAGAGCGCGGCAACTTTATCTTCCACATTCCAGTTGTTCACTGCTGCGGTCTTCTCAAACTGTAGCTTAAAGACCTGAAAAGGAACAGAACCGTCAAAGGATGGTGTCTTTACCTTTGGATTACTCGCTGAAACTGTTGGGCGGTTTAATTGCAACTCCTGTATACGACCTCTCAAAGCTTCTATCTCAGCATCAATTTTGTTCTCGAGCTGCACAATTTTTGTATCCTGTGCTTCCAGCTTTGATGTCACCCTTGCTTCCTGTGCTTCCAACTGCGAAGACATTTGCGCCACCTGCAATGATAAGCGCTCCTCTTGTGCTTCCATCTTAGATGTTATACGTATCTCTTGCGACTCAAGTTGGGATGCTATACTTGATTCCAATTGGGATGTTATATTTGTCTTTTGTTCTTCCAGTTGTGATGACATGTTGGTGGATATTTGTGATGACATTTCGGACATTTGTGCCGATATTGCAGCCAATATCATATTCAAGTCTGTGTTCGCCATTGTCTGCGGTGTTTCATTTTTCTCTTCAATATTTGCTGTTGTCTTGTCCTCATCAGGATAAAAGACATACTCGTCCACATCAATTCCCTCTGCTTCCATTGCCTCTCGTAGCCGTGCCTGAAGTTCGAGTTTAACGCCACTTGTATTCAATCCACGGCTCTCCAACTCCTTCTTTAGTTGCTGGATCTTCAATTCACTGAACTTTGCCATGTCCTTGTTGTCTTCTGGAATTTATTCAACAATTCCTCTTCTGACACCAATTGTAACGAATTTGTTTGCAAATCCTCTTATTTGCAATCCTCTGCTAAGTTCGAATCACTAAACTGTTGAATAAATAACTCCAATTTGTAATAATGCAAAATGGCCTTTATTAAAGTACTTCACAATAACAAACTGTGCAACGAATAGCTTGCTTAATAACCACGCTGATTGATAGCTCAATGAAACTCTACTATTCAAAATAATACTGCTATTGCTCGCTAGATATCGTCTTAATCGCAACTGCTTGACAACTCAAATCAAACTGAATTACTTCTTACTCGCCTGCCCCGCTTTTATAGTTTACGCTGCATACTTCTAGGCTCTTCCATTTCCAGAACTTACCAACTATATTCGTGTGTGTATAGTTCTCATATATTTTCTACTTGTTTACAATTGTCTACTTTTTAGCGCTTCTCAGATGTACATATGTGAGTTTGTAGTTTACAGTCTCCCGCACACACATAAGCGTATAAGTAAATTCATCTGTGTGTGACATCTCATCTCTCGCTGCCTTGTATGTAAATGTTGCTCGTCGGAATGTGTACATATGTGTAGACGCAATTATTGGTTCGTTTATGTAGATACATAATGATTGAATTATTGATGTGAATTCACGTCACTGCTTAGCATCGGCCTGGAGATGGCAGCACTCCTCAGTTTTGCTAATATTCGTAACAATATAAAATTCTTCTGTCACGGTTTTAGAGGCTTAACTCCTCCGAAACGGCTGAACCGATTCTCATGAAATTTTGTGAGCATATTGGGCAGGTCTGAGAATCGGCCAACGTCTACCCTTTTTTCGCTACGTGCCTAGGGACTTGAGATCAAAACGTGGACCCGGGTACCCCTAGAATGTGTTTATACAATATGGATATCAAATGAATGCTGTTGATGAGTGCTATAGTACAGGATAATTTTCATACAACTGGGAAGTTAGGGTCTCGAGATATAGCCCAAAACGTGGACCCGGGTACCCCTAGAATGTGTTTATACAATATGGATATCAAATGAAAACTGTTGATGAGTGCTATAATACAGGATAATTTTCATACAACTGGGAGGCTCGGGTCTCGAGATATAGCCCAAAACGTGGACCCGGGTACCCCTAGAATGTGTTTATACAATATGTATATCAAATGAAAGCTGTTGATGAGTGCTATAGTACAGGATAATTTTCATACAACTGGAAGGCTAGGGTCTCGAGATATAGCCCAAAACGTGGACCCGGGTACCCCTAGAATGTGTTTATACAATATGTATATCAAATGAAAGCTGTTGATGAGTGCTATAGTACAGGATAATTTTCATACAACTGGAAGGCTAGGGTCTCGAGATATAGCGCAAAACGTGGACCCGGGTACCTCTAGAATGTGTTTATACAATATGGATATCAAATGAAAACTGTTGATGTGTGCTATAGTACAGGATAATTTTCACTCAATTGGGAGGCTAGGGTCTCGAGATATAGCCCAAAACGTGGACCCGGGTACCCCTAGAATGTGTTTATACAATATGGATATCAAATGAAAACTGTTGATGAGTGCTATAGTACAGGATAATTTTCATACTACTGGGAGGCTAGGGTCTCGAGATATAGCCCAAAACGTGGACCCGGGTACCCATAGAATGTGTTTATACAATATGGATATCAAATGAAAGCTGTTGATGAGTGCTATAGCACAGGATAATTTTCATACAACTGAGAGGCTAGGGTCTCGAGATATAGCCCAAAACGTGGACCCGGATACACCTAGAATTTGTTTTTACATTATGGGTATCAAATTGAAGCTGTTGATGTGTGCTTTAGTACAGAGTAAGTTTTACACCGCTGGGTGACTAAGGTCTCGAGATATAGGCCAAAACATGGACCCAGATACCCCTATAATATGTGTGTATTATGGATATCAAATGAAAGCTGTTGTTGAGAGCTCTAAAGTTCATTGTGATATTCGATTTAATCGCATCAACCTGGCAAAACTGATAAATATGCATGCGAAGCCGAAATAAAGACAAGAATCAATAATACCCACATACCTATTTACATACGTCCTATTCGATTTGCCTGAAATTTCGTATATAAATTTGCCTATATTAGTATTTACGATGCTTTTTTCCGGGAATTATACCAGAGACGGACTGGGACTGGGATTAGGACTAAGACTGGGACTGAGACTGAGACTCGGAGTGGGACTGGGACTGAGACTTGGAATGGGACTGGAATAAAATACATACCACCCTCTGGGACTGGCAATAAGAGATGAAGAAGAAGGAGAAAAACTTGAGAGAAGAGAAAAGTGAGAAGACTGAGCAAGAGATAGAATGAGACGAAGATGGAGATGAAGCGAAAAATAAGGAGGGAGGAGTGAATAAAAAGACTAGGAAAAAGTGTAGAGGGGTAGGGTAGAGTTAGGCGGAAAAAGCTTATTAAAATGTATGCAGATAGGCCAAATTTAGGGCAGAGCAGCGTCTGCCGGGTCTGCTAGTAATTTTAATAAAACAATGTAATAATAAAAATGTAAATAAATGTTGTGTTTAAAGACACAGAGTGAAAATTTCTGAAAGTGATCACCGAAAAACTTCATAATTTATTTTTGATCAACAAAGATATTATTTGATAGCTATCGATAATACAAACAAACGCTCGTATTCGATTTTTCCAAAAAATACTGTATCCTTAATTATCGCCATTTGAATTTTCTTTGTCCTTTTTCTTTTAAAGTTGAATAGCAGCCGATTGGCTCCTCCGATTTTGACAATTCAAACACCAATTTGTTTGTAATTAAAAACTCTTTTAGAGCACATTTTTTATTTCTGTGAAATAAATTTATATTTTTAAAATTCTTGCAAAAACCGGGGAAAAAAAATTGTTGTTGGGCACATTTTTGCACGCAAGGAAAACCACGTACGCAAAATTTTACTCTCTATGATATTCCGTTGAGAAAAAAATGGCCCGCAGTATTGATGCTAGATATTTTCATTTGCACACCTTGGAGTTGAAGATTTTCCATACAAAATTTTATTTTTCAAATACTTTATTTAGGTATTGAACATTTGAATATTTGTTTTCTTTGGATATTTAATTTTTGTTCTGTAAAGAAATAAAAAATTTGCTTTTAAAGAGTTTTTAATTACAAGCAAAATGGTGTTTGAATTGTCAAAATCGGTGAAGCCTATAGGCTGCTACTCAGCTTCAAAAGAAAGAGAACAAAAAACTCAAATGGCAATTATTAAGGACACAGTTTTTGTTGGAAAAATCGAAGATGAGCAATTTTTTGTATTTTCGACAGCTATCAAATAATACTTCTGTTGCTCAAAAATAAATTATCACGCTTTTAGGTGATCCTTTTCAGAAATTTTCACTCAAAATGAAACACGCACTATAAAACCATCCTATGTCCCCCTGATTCGCGAATCGTTCGACGATATCTTCTGGTTTCACTTCAATGTCAGAATGTATATTCAGCAACGCCAGGCCGACCAATCTTTCCTGAAGCACAGTCGTTCTGAGCCACGTTTGCAACCGACGTAATATTGAAAAAGACCTTTCGGCGCTTGCTTTCGTGACACACATCGTACATAAAAATAGGGGTAGATCCGCGCCAGTTACGTATAATTCCGCTACTCTACCAAATACGGTTAATAGCTCGCCGAGTTATATAAGTGCAGAGTCAGCAGGGGAGGATATTGACCAATTCATTTTAAAAATCACAAATCAACAATAGTATTAATATCCGGTCGAAATTAAAGTTGCAAACTGGCAATTCTGGGAATTCTGCTATTTAGCAAAATATTAAGTACACAGCTAGTTAATTCTACTTAGTAAGCAATAATATCATTCAGTTAGCAATAAGTATTAATATTATTATCAGCAAATTGTAAGTTTCATTATTGATGGTAATAAAGTGAAAGTTGAGTTTGATTCAGAGTTACACCCTAGTCAGTCGTGTTGACTTTCTTAGCGTATTCTGCCTTTGGTTTATATCTTCCTTTTTAAAAAGCCCCTCCGCGACTTAAGCAACGAATCTGGCGCAGTCGAAAGTCCTTTTAAAATAAAAAGGATCGGTTACGGAAAACGTTCCCCTTAAAATATATAATACTAATTAACACCCGTATACAATCCTGCGATTCCGTAGTCAACTCAGGAGTTGGCCGGACCCTCTAGGATATAAAATAAATAAAAACAAATAAAAATTGTTATCAGCAACAAAAAGTGGCAGTGCAGTGATCACAATAAACTTATAGAACACCACCCACAAAATATTGAAATAAGTGGCAGTGAAGTGAACGCAACAGGATTGCAGTGCACCACCCACTAATAGCGGACATAAATAAAAAGTGATAGTGCAAAAAAAAAAACAAAAATAGGCACAGCAAGGCAAAGGGAACACGACTTAAGAAGGGCAATGGCTCAGGATCCAGCTCAACTAATAGATGTAAACCTGGTGGAAGAGCTCGCCAGGCGAGAACAGCAAATAGAACAGCTTAGAAATGCCTATATTGAGTTGCAACAAACACACCAACAACAACGGCAAACTCAAAGACAGACAGCGGACCAACACCGAATTGATAGACTATTTAAAAGCATCAACCAACTTCCTATATTCGCTGGCCAAGGCGATGTAACAGTGAATTCATTCTTCTGCAGTACGGAATATTTACTATCAACAATCAACGATGAAGAACTGAAGAAGGAGGCAGTAATGACAATTTTTTATAAAACTTTTCAAGGCGAAGCAAAAAATATCATCATTAACATACCTCAACCGGACAACTGGGGGATGATAAAGGACACATTAAATATGAGGTTCAAACCTGACACGGAGCCGCATAATATATACCGGAAAGTAACTAACCTGCGGGTAAATACGGTGAGTGAACTAGCGGTAGAATTACAAAATATAAAATATAAGGCAGATGAATTGATTGTGTATTATAAAGGAGGACAGGGTATCGACCTCACCAATATCGAAAGTTTGTTAGTAAATGCGTCAAAAGAGATGACACAGGGTACCTTGTTAGATAAAATATACGAGTGTACACAATTAGGGGAGATAATAAAAATTATGAACCATAGAAGATTTGAGGATACATGCATACGACCAGAATACAGGAAAATAAATAGAAGAGATGAAAGGTCAAGCTACAGGGAATGGACAAGGAAGAATCTAAACACAGACCGATACGACTACCAAAAACCTCAATATACTACTGATAAAAATACAGGATATCACGACAAAACTTCAGGACAAGTAAGACAGAATTTTAATCAAAATACTTATCACAGGCAAGTTAGCTCAGTGCAAAACAGGCCACCCCACCAATATTCAAACCAAAATAAAGATAACATGTCTTACCAAAGAAGGCCTTCAAATAATCCCCAAATCTCGGGAAATTCAGGACAACTTCACAGGTCCCCAAAGGTAGGAAACCCTAGGCCAAATTCCGGCCAAAATCGCTGGAATTAACCTAGGCAAGACCGAGAGGAACCGATGGAAGCTGACAATATAAATAAAGAAAAACAAGAAGATTTCGTTGAATTAAATTCATGCGAATGTTGCAGAAATCAGGACAATAAAAACCTAGTTAAAGATGAAGAGCGAAATTTTTTCGAGGGACCAGCTCGGACTGTCTTCCCACCATAACTTTAACGTTTAAAAAGAAAAAATTTAAAGCTCTCATAGATACTGGAGCAAGCATAGGCTTAATTGACAGTAGTATAAACGATTTCAAAAGAATTTTATTAAAAAAAAAGCTATTACATTTAGCACAATAACTAAAAGCGATGTTATTAAATATGAGGTGCTTACAAATGCACCTAAAGAATTCAATCTTCCACATTATGCAGAAATAAGATGGAAATTGACTCAGCTAAGAGGTCGAAAGTATAGTTTCATTATAAGCATTCACTTACTTAACTGTTTTAACACAACAATAAATTTGGTGGATGGTTGTATAATGCTAAATAAAAGAACTACCTATTTTGAGAGTAATCCGTATACCAATTTAGAAATTCATGCATTAGAAGCAAAGAATTCGATTGGGGTAGAATTAATATGAATCATCTTAACAATGAAGAAAAAGAAGAAGTAGTAAAAATCGTAAAAAGATTAAAAATTTATTTTTTAAAGGAGATCAATTAACCAACACTACGAAGGTACTACGCGAAATCAGGACAACGACAAATGAGCAAATAAGCAGTAAGTTATATAGATACACTCCGCAACATGAAGTAGAAGTACGAAAGCAAATAAAGGAAATGGAAGACCAAGGGATTATTAGGAAAAGTCGCTCCCGATATTCCAGTCCTTTAATTGTAGTACCAAAAAAAATCGACAACTCGGGAGAAAGGAAATATAGAATTGTGACAGATTACAGAAAACTGAACAAAGTAACAATAGATGACAAATTTCCTCTTCCTAATATTAATTCAATTTTGGACAACCTGGGTAAAGCACAATACTTTACAACATTAGATCTAGCCAAAGGTTATCACCAAATCTTCATAAGGGCACAAGATAGAGAGAAAACAGCGTTTGCAACACCTCACGGGTTGTATGAATTTATTAGAATGTCGTTTGGATTGAAAAATGCCTCGGCAACATTTCAACGTCTAATGAATGAAACTCTAAGAGACTTCATCAATAAAACATGTGTGGTGTACTTAGATGACATTTTGATATTTAGTACATCCCTTCAGGAGTATGTAAGGACAATAACAGAAATTTTTAAGGTGCTAGAAAGAGCAAATTTAAAGGTTCAAATGGACAAATGCAATTTCATGAAAAAAGAAACTGAATTTTTGGGGCACATTTTAACAGAAAATGGCTTAAAACCAAATCCGGATAAAATAAAGGTAATAGAATCGTTACAGTTACCTAAAACGGAGAAACAATAATTAAGTTGATAAAATGGAAAGTATGAAAGAAATTGATAAATGTAGGGATTTACCAATAGTCAAGGATATGAAAATTGATTCGGAAACGATAAATAACCTAAAAGATGAGACAATGGCTACAATGCATTCAGCGGAAGAAAATCTTCAAGATAATTTTTTTATCAAAAAAGAAATTGTAAACAAATATAAAACACAAATTATTTTAACTAATAACAAGATCGAAGAAATGAAACAGTTACATGGAAAAAGAATAATTTTTATAGCGGAAAGCGATTTTAATACAATGTGAGAAAAGTATATCACCAAAGGATCAGTTGGAATATACTCAGAGCTTACCGATACGAAATATAACATTGCCAACAGAAGTTAAGGGAAATGTTTTCAGATGACAATCAATTAAAATTCTATAAATGTACAATGAGGGCGAGGGACATTGAAACGGAGGTAGAGGCAGTGAAACAGATATCACTGTACCACGTAAAAGAGAGTATGCATTCAGACATCCAGGAGACATATAATAAAATTAAAGAAAAAATTTATTTTCCAAAGTTAATGGAATTGGTACAAATAGTCATTAACCAATGTGACATTTGTAAAGAAGTTAAGTATGATCGAAATCCCATAAAACGTAAATTTTTTTACACTGAAACACCACCGGATATAAATCAAGTAATACATATAGACACTTACGTTATAAAGCGGTTTCATTTTCTAACAATAATAGACAAATTCTCCAAATTTGGAGCAGTATATGCCTTAACAGATAGAAATCACATTACAATAATTGAACAGTTAGAAAATCATTTTTCGAAAATAGGCAAACCAGAGAAAATAATCGCGGATAATGAATTCAAAACAGTACGTTTGAAGGAATTTTTAGATCAAGAAGGAATCGAACTACACCTGACGAAACCTAATACCCACACAGGAAATGCAGATATTGAAAGAATGCACAACTCTGTGGCTGAGATATTTAGGATAATATATTATTTGAGCAAGAAATTACCAATCAATCAAATTATGCAAAAAGCAATAAGAACTTATAATGAAAGATATGATTCAACAATAAAAGGTATCCCGGTAGAAGTACAAAATGGCAAGATTAGTAAAGAAAAAGTTAGACAAAATATGGAGTTATCTAAGGGAAAATTTATCCATAAACTTAACAAGAAACGAGAAAGCTACGTAGAAACTAGGAGAAGAGGCTTTATAAAAAATTATAAAGCATTAAGGCACAAGGAACAACCAAAATATAAGAAGAAAAGTCTCAAGGGTATTCATCCATGTAATATTAAAAGACCTCTTAAATTTACAGATAATAATGATATTAATATTGATAATACAATGGACGTCTAAATCCAATTGTGAGATCATCGTGACTAAAATTAAGGATCAGTCAGGATTTATAGACATTCAATTTAAGACGCAAGAAACCATGAAAGACACTGAAATTATCTTACACATGATTAATATAACCAGGATAGAAGACTTTTAAACAAAATGACGGACAACGTAGTATCAACGAAAGCAAAATACAAAGACCTCTTATTACTCGAAATAGCAGACACAAGGAGCAAATTACTAACGCTAAGACCGAAAAAACAAACGACACAAACGAGGGCTGATAAATGCAGGCGGTACCTTATCAAAATGGATATTTGGTACGATGGGCGACGAGGATAGACAGGATATAAAAAATCACCTCTTACAAACAGGAGAAAAAATTAATAAACAGGTCCTTATAAACGATTATTTTAGCAGCACCCTAGAACAGATTAACGAGATTATAAATAACGATAAAATTAAAATAGAAAAAGGACTCAACCTTATACAAAAATCACTTGATGAGGAATATGAAAGAAGTTTATATTTAGAGCAATTAACAAAAATTCAACTGCTGAAAACTAGAATAGAACAGATACTCGATACCGTAGTGGCAGCCAAGTACAAGATAATACACCCTAATATCTTAACAAGTAATGAAATAATGAAGTATGATATTGACTACTATAAGCTAAAATACCTACAATTTGGAACAGCATTTTTTAATAATACATTTCTAATACTTAGTATAAAAATACCTGTAACTTTTGTAAATGTTCCAAGTTAGATACATTATACCAATACCAAACGATTCCTATCATGAGATTGACTACGAAATCGAAGAAATTTTTGAATACAACAACAAAACGTATAAATTTGAAGAAAATAAACAGCTAGGAAAATTAAAGCCAAGCACACATTGTATTTTAAACTCAAATTGCCAATTTACTAAAAACAAAGAGCTTGAAATAATAGAAATTGATATAGATACAATTCTTATTAAGAATGCCCGAAACTTATTAATAAATCAAACTTGTACAGAAAATACAGTTATTCTAGTAGAAAATAATTTGTTACAATATCAAAGAGTATATATTTGTTAAGAGGCGTCACTCGATACTTTTGTTGTTGCCAAAGCAACCCTGTCATGTCGAATGTGATTCTCAAGGAAGTTTTGTTTAGTTTTCTTTAACTGCATCCTATATATTTATGCGGTGAAGTGACTTTGCATAATTACGATTTTTGGAAAGAGAATTATTTAATTAATTTAATACAATCAATAAAATAAACATAAATACCCCACGAAAATGTATAGAAGGCGTTTTTATAAATACATCTGACAAAAAAGACCAACGACTACCTTGAGAAAACATCGAGTAATTTGCTTTGGCAACAACAAAAGTATCGAGTGACGCCTCTTAACAAATATATACTCTTTGACAATATACGAACTGTTCACTAAAAATAAATGATTGTTATTCAAATTATATATAAATTATATATTTCAATTATTTCAAATTCAAAAGAAAATATTGAAGAAAAAACGTTACACATTCAAAATGAAATGATACGCAATTTTACGGAAAAAATAACTTTAACGGATGTCATTAAACTTAATAAAATAAATATACAGAGTGTTTAAGCGACTTAAACTATGACTTTTTTCTTTCGTTTGTTTCATTAGCCATTGAGTGTGCTTGTAATTCTCAACTTGTTAGTGAAATATTCTAAAGATATAGTTTTAGTTTTTAATTTAAAATTGAGGTTCTTCAAATAGAAGATGAGGTGGCTCATTAGAGCGAAATCTCAGAGCCCCCGTGCTCGCCCCCAATGAATAAATACAAGAGGTTCTTCGAGTAGAAGATGGGGTGCCAATACGTCAGAGCCCAGTGCTCGCCTCCATATCACATTTTTTAAGGGTTCTTCAAATAGAAGATGAGGTGGCTCATTAGAGCGAAACCTCAGAGCCCCCAGTGCTCGCCCCCAATGAATAAATACAAGGGGTTTTTCAAAGCAAAACAAGGTGGCTCATCCCGCAGCCAATACCTTGGAGCCCCCAGTGCTCGCCCCCAATGAATAAATACAAGGTGTAACAGGTACATAGTGACCTCTCTCTAAATAAATTTAAAAATAACAAACAAATACATTAAAATAAAGATATCATAAATAAGGTGTACCGATGCTTTGCATCGTCCCGTATTTTAAATACACCATAAACAAAGTAAAATAACATACAGTCCATTAAAATAGTAATTTATAAAATAAAAAAGATAATAAATTTAAAAATCGCTTGCTTGCAGTGGGCTTTGAACCCGCAATCCCAAACGTGTGATTCGGGTACGCCATCCACAGTGCCACGACTCATACGCCTACAAGCGCATCAAATTACTCCCTTATAACTCACACTAAACTGCTCGCCCTCAACTGCCCCATGCTTATCTACAGAGTATTGTAAGCTTGTATAACCATAGCAAAGTTTCATATGTATGCATCGTAAGCATAATTATTATAATAATAATGGTTGTAATATTTTCAATTTTTAAACATAATAAAGTAATTATAAAATTAAATAGTAGAATTCAGGAGAATTCCAATCTAAAAGGGAGGGTGGTTACGTATAATTCCGCTACTCTACCAAATAAGGTCAATAGTTCGCCAAGTTATATAAGTACAGAGTCAGCAGCAGGCGATATTGACCAATTCATTTTAAAAATCACAAATCAACAATAGTATTAATATCCGGTCTAAATTAAAGTTGCAAACTGGCAATTCTGGGAATTCTGCTATTTAACAAAATATTAAGTACACAGCTAGCTAATTCTACTTAGTAAGCAATAATATCATTCAGTTAGCAATAAGTATTAATATTATTATCAGCACATTGTAAGTTTTATTATTGATGGTAATAAAGTGAAAGTTCAGTTTGATTCAGAGTTACACCCTAGTCAGTCGTGTTGATTTTCTTAGCGTATTCTGCCTTTGGTTTATATCTTCCATTTTAAAAAGCCCCTCCGCGACTTAAAGTGTGAATTTAACTTCCTTAACTCTAACGCCATAGTCGTAACCATACCCATATCCATAACCATTTCCATAGTGATCGATTAATGGTGCCTTAACCTAAAAGTTGTGAAAATTTCTTAAAAATTACGAAAACGCAAAAAATTAAAAACATATTCCATATTCTCTTAGTCATAACGTATCCAAAACAATAAATAAAATCTACAAAATGTTATTAAATTCACCAACTCAAATATTTTTAGGTTATGGATATGGCGAGAAACCAAAAACCAATTAGTTGGCTATGGTATGGTTATGGCGTCAGCGTTATGGTATGGCACCATTAATCGATTACATTCATTTCCCTAAGGTAGGTTCGATCAGCTGTTTTATCTGGTTATGGCTTTATGGTTATAAGTCACCATTAATTTGCCCTTCAGCAACGAATCTCGCCTGAGTCTATAAGTATATCTAGATGCACTTTCGTATATATGCTTGTCTATATATTCACATTAACGTCATTTTCTATTTCTTTTCACGCTTTAATTGTGATACATATCACCACAAATTGGATTGCTGCCACAGTCAATTTTGATCATTTTCAAATACTGCGTGCAATTGGGAAAGGAAGTTTTGGGAAGGTAAGTAAACTCAATTGATTTTTTTTTTAACATATTAGCAAAGAGTGTAGATTTTTAAAATCTTTGGTTACACACATTTGGCAGTCCATATAAAGTTTAAGGGTACATGTATGTATATACATTAGAGCGGGTCAAATTTTATATATGGATTTTTTCATCAGATGTATAGCAAAAACGTAATCTAAAGGTGATTCTAAGAAAAATTGCTGAAGACACCATAGCTCTAAGTCCGATTTCGAGTCCGCGACTTTTGCAAATACACATTAAGTAAATTACGTGGTAGGTATCGTGTTCAACGAATAAACCCAAATTAACATCCCTGCAAAAATCGCGAATACTCCTAGCATGCATGGAGTACTCGCTATGGACCAAGCGAGTGCTCCAAAATTAACCACAATTCATACAAAAAATATGGTCCAATTAACATTGCGATATCCTAGGACTGGACCATATACTCCAACTCCGCTTTACATCAGAGTAATCCATGGAGTACCCACAGTTCAATAAACATCGTGTAGTGATCACAATCGTTAAAAACGAGCAATGATCGGCTTACAATATGTTCGTGTAGAAACATGAGTTGGTCCATTGCTGCGTTACAGTGGAGTATAATGGTAAGTACTCCAGTGGACCACATGATCAAACGATTTTTGCAGGGATATCCAAGTAATTCAGCATTAGATTTTAAAAAATGATAACATAACTTTACTTTTATTTTGAAAAATACGTAACAATGGTCAATTCTAAGTAAAAAAAATAATTTTTTAAATAAATTACATTAAAATTTTAAAAATTTTGTTTTTTGCTTATTACTTGAAGATATGTTTTTTTTTTTTTTTTGAAAATTTGTTTCTACTAAAGCGAATTCGAAAATAGAAAAACTGTCTGAATGAAAGTTGTTGGAAATGTTCTGAACTTATTTCAGGTGTAAGTAAAAAAAAACTTCCCTAAGAAATTTGTTAAAAATGATAATATAATAGTTAAAAGTTTATTTTAGGCTAATTTCTCATAATTTAAGTCTAATATCTCTGCTAAAATTCAAGAACACTATACATATTAACACAGATTCTAAAATGTACGTAGAATACCTTTAAAGTAAGCCCAATATATTTTTCCTATAATTCTAGCAGAAGCTATGAAGATTTTTTGGCCAAACCCTACATTCATATGGCAAAATATCTATTTTGCAAAAATCGGACTTAGAGCCATGATGTATTCAACAATTTTTCTTATCATTTTATTCGCAGCTTTGTGAGCATGTGAATATGTATTATACCAAAACCCTGCCAAAATAGTTGGATCATGTGGTCCACTGGAGTACTTACCATTATACTCCACTGTAATGCAGCAATGGACCAACTCATATTTCTACACGAACATATTGTAAGCCGATCATTGCTCGTTTTTTTTATTTATTTAATCACTACACGATGTTTATTGGACTGTGGGTACTCCATGGATTACTCTGACGTAATGCGGAGTTGGAGTATATGGTCCAGTCGTAGGACATCACAGTGTTAATTTGACCATATTTTTTGTATAAACTGTGGTTAATTTTGGAGCACTCGCTTGGTCCATAGCGAGTACTCCATACATGCATGCATGGAGTACTCACGATTTTTGCAGGGAATTAGCAAAACTTTTTGAAGCATTACTCGCTTTTTTCTTTTAAATAATATCAACTATAAGAACAGTTGATATTTAGCTTTTTATACCAATTGTCACTCACTCTGAGTCAGAATATGGTTGTAAATCAGTGATGCCATATTCAGGAAGGGGTTAATGGGAACGGAAATTTCTCCTGAATTCCGCAGTAATCGAAAGCTGTGGAGGTGCTGGTCCACGAAGCAATTTGAGATTTAAACAAATCGCGTAGAGAAAGTTATTTTGGCTAAAGTACAATCTTTAAATATTAATAGTAAATGCGGTACCCACATTATAAGAAAACGCTCGAAGTAATTTTGACATTTTCTTGATCTCTCTGTCATCTATGGGCGTCACTTCCCTGCAACACACGAAAATCAAATTCGTAAAAGTAAGAATAAAGGTAATGGCTTGAGAGAAATTAGTAAAAACGGTTTACATTAAGAGTAAGGATAATAGTAGGATAAGATTAAGAGTAATAGTGATATTTAGACTTGGATACGAGGAAGAGTCAGAGGAAAAACGTGAAGATTTGCGGAAGACTGAAAGGGATAGGGAAATTTAATGGGCCGATTAAGGTAAACTAGAAAATTCATAAATAAAAAAATGTAAGGCGCGATAACCTCCGAAGAGATCTAGGGCCGAGCTTCTCTTCCAATTTGCGTCGTGCTCCTCTTGATTTTCCCTACAAATTGGCCGGACGGGACCTACATGTTTTATGCCGACTCCGAACGGCATCTGCAAGGCAGATGAGTTTTCACTGAGAGCTTTTCATGGCAGAAATACACCCGGAGCGCTTGCCAAACACTGCCGAGGGGCGACCCCGCTTAGAAAAATTTTCTTCTAATTGAAAAACCTTATTTCTAAAATTTTTTTGTTGCTTTGCCCGGGGTGCGAAGCCAGGGCATACGGTGTGATAGGCGGAGCACGCTACCATCACACCACGGTGGCCGCCGAAAATTCATAGTGGAGAGGAAATAAGGGAGGATGAAAAGAGAGGCAGTTGGTGAGATATAGAAAGTCGGAACCATGTCTGTCGAGTTTGATCATGTTTGTCTTAACGTTTCCAGGGTCAGCCAGAGCTGTTAAAAATAAAGTTTTAATAGGCCACATATTTCTTTTTTGCCATTAATGAATTTCTATAAGCTCTGATTTTTTTAAGCATCGTTGCTGTAAAACTTCTGCCACTTTATATTTTCACGCCAGCCACCTACCTCTGAACGCTTCGTTTACATAGATAAATGTTGTGTCTCGGAACCGTGTGCCAACGATCACTAGCGATCGTATTACAAGCCTCCCAGATACTCTTCCGCGATTGATATTGTTCCAGTACGTCAATCATCTCATTGACGTCAAAAGTCTGTTTCCGTTGCGTTGACTAAAACTTTTCCCATATCCACTCAGGAAAATAAAATAAAACTTGCCACAAAACAAAATAGAGACCACAGGCGTTATTTTCTTGCACTTTACTTCCTATTTTAGAAAGGTATTAATGTTGCATTTTTTATGATGCTGAAAAATAAATGCTGCAGATAAGTCAAGAAGCAACACTCAGAATTTTGAGGGCAAGTATTGTCAAATGCGACTCCATTTTGTAATAATGACTACACCTGTCTGGCTTTATTGCGTCATATGGATACTACTTGACAAACGAAATTTTATTTGAGTATTTCTGAAACATTTTTTCTATGGAATCTTCCAGGTGTTGTTATCCCAACAGCCGATTGCTTCTTCTAGATTATTTTACATACAACGGCTTGGTACAACAATATATCAGCTAACCGAAATCAATGAAAATTTTCTATTGACTTATATATGCCATCAACTTGTATGGAATAACCTCGAGAATTTTTTATTTCTTGCCAGGCCCGAATTAACCCTCAACGGGGCCCCAGGCAACCATCAATTTGGGGCCCTGTTTTTCACGTCCGCTCCCTTCTTTTTCGATTAAAAAATACAAACTTATATCTTTTATAAAAATTGTATTGTCACAATGTAATAATATCAATAAAATTACTATCTACATTTTAAACATGCCGTTTTCTACATTTGTTTTCGGCAAATTCATCAATTATATCATCAATATCGAGTTTGTTCAATAAATCTGACTCAATGCAAAGTATACCTAACATCTAAAGCCCCTCTTGTCGCGTTGTAGCTCTTTCCATTGTGAATGATGACAAAGTGTGATCTCTTATCTGTAAACTGCCTGACAGGCTGTTCAATATGGCTACTTTTCAGCGTTTTGACAGGCTGTTCAATATGGCGGCACCTATCTTCAGCGGGTGATAGAAAGAGATACAGAATGAGACAGCGATAGTCAAATACGAATCAGGTGATCCAATCAATCACTTTGGAATTTTGACGTTTATGCAGAAGAGATCACACTTTGTCATCATTCACAATGGCTCTTTCAGCAGCTTTGATTCTTTTTACTTGCGAGAAGGATCGTTCGGCAGAACAATTTGTGATCATTAATGTTAAAAGTCCGAAGAGCTATTTCTGTGTTAGAAAATACATCGGCTAATTGAACTTCCATTAGAATCTTATACAAATGACTATGACGTTTTTGTGCATCAGTGTATCTGGAGTTCACGTAACTTTGGAATTGTTTCATTCAATAAAAAATTCTTCCAAATATTTAGAATGAAAATGAACTAAGTTATTTATAGCATTAGAGATTATCGATGATTTCAATAAAACCTTTTGTCCTAAAATCATCGCGAGGCGTTTCCATCATTAGGTTGTTTTTTTCTACGACGAGTACGTTTTACGATTTCTGTATAACCTACACCAGGTAATAGTTGTTATGTTTTTTCCTTGAAATCATTGAACCATTGTAAATTTTACCAAGTAGCGCAACTAACAGCTGATCGGTGAAAATTCGCACATTCACACGCACAGTTCTCGACTCAGTTTCAAAAAAAAACTTTAGATTATTTAATTCAAATTTTAAAGTGAGATAATCCTTACAAATTTATGTATACAGAATATATATGGCATTTTTGTTGTTATTAAAACGATAGTTTTATTTATATTAAATCTTTTATCATTTTTTTTTTTTTAACTTTGATAAATCTCCGAACACCATTCCTTCATTATGTGACATTCGACTGCCTAGTCCACTGCCTTCCACTCTATTCGCAACATAACCTCTACTTAAGCTGCCAAACTATATAGTAAACAATGCATTGAACGGAATGAAACTAAACTCTCTTCTAATGATCCGAACAAAACAGCACACGGTTGCAAATCTGGGTTTCACTTTACAATGACTTAAGGCTGCATTACTGATACTTAGCATAGACTTGACTTGACTTGGCGTAAACTTGGCAACTTAGCCACAATTATACTCCAATTAGCGCATACAATCTGGCATCATAATCAATAAATGTCAATTTGTATGACAAAATGTCAAAATGAAATGGAAACAAACAAATAACATCGCAAAATATTGTAACGAATTTGCTGCAAATTCCTCTTATTTGCCCTTTTGCTAGGTTCGTATCGCTAAACTGTTGAATAAATAACTCCAATATTGAATAATGGAAAAATGGCCTTTATTAAAATACTTCACAATAACACTCAAACTGTGTAACGAATAGCTTAATAACCAAACTGATAGCTCAAATGAAACTCCACTATTCAAAATAATACTGCTATTGCTCGCTAGATATCGTCTTAGTCGTAACTGCTTGACAACTCAAATCAAACTCAAACTCCTCGCCTTTACTGTCACGCCTTTTATACTTTTTGATTTCTAATTGCATACTTCTAGGCTTTTCCATTCCAGAACTTACTATTTCGGGTACAAAATCGCCAGCCACAACTACGTGCACAAATTATTGCCCTCTCTTGTGACAACTCAGATAAGATATATGCATGTGTTTGTGCATTAGTGTTGGGAACTATCGAATGAAAACTATCGAGTTATTCGATAGTTCACTAATTTTCATTCATTCGATAGTCGTTTGAAATTCGTTCATTACTATTTTTTCGAATTACTAGTTTTAGGTATGAATGATTCGTTCACTACTATTTTTTCGAGTTACTAGTTTTAGGTATGAATGATTCGTTCATTACTATTTTTTCGAATTACTAGTTTTAGGTATGAATGATTCGTTCATTACTATTTTTTCGAATTACTAGTTTTAGGTATGAACGATTCGTTCATTACTATTTTATCGAACTACTAGTTTTTGATGTGAATGATTCGCTCAATACTTTTTCTTCGAATCGTTCGTTCTATTTAAATTTTTGCTGTGCATATATCAGTGTTAAAAAGATATTAAAATAAATTTAGCATACGTCAACCTAATCGACAAACGTTTTAAGCGTGGTAATTATTAAATATTTTTAACTGAGGAAGTGATTTTAACGATTTAATTTGTGTAGATATTTTAAATGCGGCCTGGATTGAAGAGATCTTCCGTTTGGGAGTTTTTTTTACCAAAAATGGCAATGAAGTTAAATGCCATATATGCAAAAGAATTTTTAAATTTTCTGGCAACACATCAAATTTAAATGACCATCTACGCCGTAAGCACCCGTCTTTCTCAGAACATAGGAATCTAACTTCAGGAGAAATAGCGCCAGTAATTTCAGAAGAGGAACGTAGTTCCACTCCTCTTTCGTCAACTACTGCAGGGAGTGCAGCGCGCAGTTCGTTAACAGTACCTACCGAAGACATTTCCAATAGTGGATGTTTGAGAAGGACTGTTCAAACAAAATTATTTGTTACCAGCACACGTTCTGAGCTCTCAGAGCAAGAAAAAAATAATATTGATGAATCTCTTTTAAAGATGATTACAAAAGACTTGCAGCCGCTTTCCATCGTTGACAATGTAGGATTTGTAGAATATACAAAAAAGCTTCAGCCATTATATTCCTTGCCAAACAGAAAAGTTTTATCAAATACAATGCTACCTTTTAAATACAATGAAGTAAGAAAGAAACTGCATGACTTGCTCAACATTGTAACACATATTTCAGTTACAACTGATATGTGGACTTCTGATAGTCAAAAATCTTTTTTGTCAGTTACTAGTCATTTCGTTCGGGATAACAAAATGATTTCTGCAGTTTTATCAACAAAGGAAATTTTAGGAAATCATACCTCCCAAAATATAGCTACAGAATTGAAGTTAATATTTGATGAGTGGTCCGTTTTTGACAAAATAGTTACTGTAGTAAGTGATAACGGAGCTAATATTAAAAAGGCTATAATTGAAATGCTACAGAAGCACCACCACCCATGTGTAGCGCATACATTAAATTTATGTGTAATTGATGCCATCAAAGCTGTTCCACAAGTTGCTGTGCTGATAAACAAGTGTCGTGCCATAGTCACTTACTTTAACCATAGTTCTCAAGCGACGGAAAAATTAAAAAATATGCAAAAGCAAATGGGCGTTACTGAACTGAGGTTAAAACAAGATGTCCCTACCCGGTGGAATTCCACCCTTATAATGATGGAGCGCATATGCTTGGTAAAAGAACCACTCTCTGCCATAATAACTTCTTTACCAAATGCTCCTGATTTCCTCAATTCATCAGAATGGGAAACATTGTTGGACTACACTAATATTTTCAAGCCCGTAGAGGCCATGACAATCGAATTGTCAGGAGAAAATTATCCCACGATGTCACTGGTAGTGCCCCTAATCAGAGGTCTTCAATACGCAGTACGAAATCGCAAAATGAAAACTGTAGAGGGAGAAAGTTTGAAGAGCAGATTGTTAGAGGTGGTTTGGAGACGATTAGGGCAGTTGGAGTCTGACAAAATGTGCGCCAAATCAACATTCCTAGATCCCAGGTTTAAAAAAATTGCGTTCGGTAATGAAATTAATGCAAATAATACAACAAAATGGCTAGTGGAAGAAGTAACTTCCCTAATACGGCAACAAAACACAAGTGTTTCTACCAACACCCCAAGAGAAGTATCGGTCGATAAAAGCGAAGTATCTCTCTGGGACCTTCTCGATGAAAAAGTTGCTGAAGCAAAAACAATTTGTAAAAACGCGCCCAATGTGAATGCAAATATTCAGTTGGAGCAATATCTAAGGCAAAATTTTGTTGATCGCTCAAATAATCCCCTAGACTATTGGAATCGTAGCCAGTCAACATTTCCGGAACTATATATTCTTTCGAAAAAATATTTATGTATACCCGCAACATCGGTTCCGTCAGAACGAGTTTTCTCGAAAGCAGGGCAAATAATTAACGACAGGAGAAACCGACTTAAAGGAGATAAACTAGATATGATAATATTTTTGAACAGCAATTTAAACATTGAAGGTATTTTTCATGTCAACTCGATGTACATACTTGTATTATTTACTTTAAAATCAATTTTTTTAGGGCTTTAATAACACAATCAGTTGCCATCTCTGCGGCGAAAATTTAATATAGACCCTCATGCACTATCCGATTTTGGCTAGAACAACTATAGCGACTTTTAGTATTTAAATGCTTGAAATATTTGTTTTATGTTTCTTTTATAAGTGAAATTTAATGTGCAATTTTTATATTAATTAAATGTGACCTGAATTTTGAAAAAAAAAAAAAAAACAGTAGCTTATGTATAAGTTAAGGCAATCAATAATGCCTCTGAAACATATTTGAATAATACAGATAAAAATCCATTTTAAGTAACCTTCTTTCCTGTTGTTGTTGTTGTTGTAGAGGCATAAAATCTCCCCACAGGTTTGGGGGAGATCAAAAAACTCTGTGGGTTGCGAACCAAGGTCATTTGCATATCATTCATGCGCTTTGCATAACATGTAACAAAGGCATTTAAATTGAATATTTTCATTATTTACTTCAAACACAATTTACACCATTTTAGTCATATTTAACGTTTTTGTTACGTTCCAATGTAGCGTGATCCAAATACGGATAGAAATTTAACATACAAATGCAACAACAAATGAACAAATCCATATGGTTCACATTGTTGTCGCATTGGCATGTTAAATCTTTAGCAGTATCTGGATCACGTTTCATTGGAACACGACGTTTTTTGTCTTATATAGGTTTGTTCTTTAGCTACCCCGAGGGGTAACTAAAACAGCTTCTGGCAAGCTAAATAACAAATCAAATGAATGAATGAATGAATGAAAAAATTCGTTCGATAGTTAAAATCATTCAGTAACTAACTATCGATAGTTGAATTCATTCGATAGTTCCCAACACTATTGTGCATTGCCGCTCCACTGCTCGTATACGTACATATGTGTAGACGCAATTATTTATTCGTTAGATACATAATAGGGGGACTCATGATAGCATATAAACTTATAAGGTGTAAAATTATATTCATTTACACACGCGGTTATATGAACGCACCTAGTAATACTCTTGATAAACTTGATTGTTTTTCAGCTGTATTATTTCCAAAAAAATTTTTTTGATTGTTATACAAATTAAAAAATACCAGGATTAAGTGAAAAATCAAAACTAAAACGCCTTTACTTGCTGATGTTGGAGATTTTTGATGAAAATGCCGTCTGTAATGTCTGCAAGGTTGCATTCCTTTGAGTTTACCGCGTTTACACAATGAAATGTGCGCGTAAATTTATACAAATTGTGTAAATGATTTTTCATACAAAATATGACAGCTCCTGCGTAAACTAGATAAATTTATACGTTTACACACTTTATAAGGCATTTATACGGTTACATGAGTCCCCCTAATGATTGAATTATTGATGTGAATGTTTGTAGTTTACAGTCTCTCGAGTACACATAGGCGTATAAGTAAATGCATCTGTGTGTGACATCTCTCTGGGCTGCCTTATATATGTGTATACTTGATTTGATTATTGACGTAAATACTGCTTAGCATGGCCTTAGTGATGGTATAGCTTAGTGATGCTAATATCCGTGACACTGCCCTCCACCTAAGTCTGATCGTCCCGATCAGACAAATCTCTCGATCTAAACGCTGCTAATCTTTCCAAATGAACCACTTTCATTTTGGTTCGTGGTTTGGTAGTGGTTTGTATGCGGTACACTACATCGTTGATCCGTTTTACAACTTTGTATGGGCCTTCCCAGTTACACTGCAATTTCGGGGACAAACCTTTTTTCGTTGTGGGTTGTATAGCAGCACCAAATCTCCTTCCTGAAACCCTTCCGAATTAATTGCTTTATCGTACCTCGCTTTCATCTTGTCACTCATAATATTTGCTCGTTGCCTTACCAGATCGTGTATCTCTCTCAGCTCTTCTTCCAAGACATCAGTGGATTTCTTGACATTCCTCTCCGCATCGGCATCTATCTCATACTTCAAATCAGCTGGCAGTCGAAGGTCATTGCCAAAAATTACCTTTGCGGGAGTTTGGCCCGTTGTGTCATGTACTGCCGATCGGTAGGCCATCAAGAATAATGATATGTGTGTATCCCAGTCCTTATGGTACTTGTCTACTACTTTCCTTAAATGCTCCTCCAATGTTCTATTGAAACGTTCCACCATACCATAGGACTGAGGATGCAATGCAGTTGTCCGTGTTTTTCGAATGCCCAACTTCTTGCATATTTCTTGGAACACAGCTGATTCAAAATTCCTGCCTTGGTCAGAATGTAACTCCATTGGTACACCATACCTTGCAACCCATTCGTTTTTAACCACTTCTGCTACTGTTTCTGCTTCTTGGTTTGGGATTGGGTATACCTCTGGCCATTTACTGAAATAATCCATAACCACCAGTACGTATTTGTTTCCGCGGTTGCTAGTAGGAAATGGACCTGCGACATCCGTGGCGATCCTTTCACAGGGTGCACCTGAAATATACTGCTTCATCTGGCCATGACTTCGGGTTTTGGGCCCTTTCGCTCTGTTGCATACCTCGCAATTGGCAATCCACTCGGTGACCGACTGACGGCAACCAACCCAATAGAATCTCTGCTCTGCACTCTACCAATGCCAACAGCTCCTCCGCGTAACGCAGTAGTTCCTCTCTGGTTTTCCAATCGAACGGCTGTAACATGCAACTACCTTTTCCTGTCCATCGACCAGTAGTGATAAAACGCCTCCTATAGCATATCCACTCGCATCTGTATCTAGAATAAATGTTGCTCCTGGAATCGGATATGCTAACATTGGGGCAGTGCACAAACGCTCCTTCAATGTTTGGAAAGCCACTTCTTTCTCCTTCTTCCATTCAAAAGCTTTATTTTTTCTTGTAAGCTCATGGAGGCTATGGGCTACGCTGGAAAAATTTGGTACAAATCGGCGGTAATATGTGCACAGCCCAAGAAAACTTCTCAATTCATGTAGGTTCTGTGGTATTGGCCAATCCTTTACAGCCTCTATCTTTTCATTCGCAGTGCAGATGCCCTCTGTTGTTACCTTGTGACCCAAATAATTTACTTCCTTTTTAAACAGCGCACACTTTTTGAGACTTAACTTCAGACCAGCGCCAGCTATTCTCTGGAAAACTTCCTCCAAGTTCTTAAGATGTTCATCAAAATGCTTGCCCAATACGATGATGTCGTCCAGGTACACCAAGCATGTTTTCCAATGTAGTCCTTTCAGTACCTGGTCCATGAGTCTCTCAAAAGTAGCTGGTGCATTACAAAGTCCAAAAGGCATCACTGTAAATTGCCAAAGACCATCACCCACACTGAAGGCTGTTTTCTCTTTATCTTCCTCCTTCACTTCAACTTGCCAGTAGCCGCTTTTCAAGTCCAGTGTGATAAACCATTTCGTACCAGATAGCGAGTCCATAGTGTCGTCAATTCTTGGCAATGGGTAGCTATACTTTTTCGTTACGTCATTCAACTTCCGGTAGTCCACGCAAAACCTCATTTTTCCATCCTTCTTTTTTACAAGTACTACCGGTGTGCTCCACGGCTCGATGACGCCGCTGTCGCTCATTTCTTGAATGATTTGACCCACAACTTCCCGCTTCGCCAGTGGAACACTACGTGGAGCTTGACGGATCGGCCTCGTATCTCCAGTGTCAATTTGGTGTTTCACAACGTTGGTGCGGCCTGGTTTAGAATCATCCTGGTCAAATATGTTCGCGTACTTTAGGAGCAGTTGGTTTGCCTTACTCTGTTATGCTTCCTCTAGCCCCTGCGTCCATGCCGTGATGTCATTTGAAAGCTCAGTATTACTAGCTGAAACGTGTTCCTGGAGCTGTTCACAGTTAATAACTACTTCAGCCTCTTGGCATCTTCCCAAAATAGCTCCTTTAGTCAGCTTGAGTGGTGACTTGAACTCATTGAGTACTCTTACCGGAATACGTCCATCTTGTTTTGTCATAGCCAGGGTTTTTCCTACAAGTATGTTTAGTGCTGATTTGTTTGCTGCTTCGACAACCCACAATTTGTTTGTCCCACAATCTCCATCAACCTTTGCCCAGATGACTGCTTCGGATTTTGGTGGTATTTGCTGACTCTCTTCCACCAACACTCGTTTACTGCTGTAGCCTCTCTCGTAGCCGAAATTAAGTGGTACATCCATGTTTTTATATCGCATCGTCTTGCTTTGCATGTCGATCTTGATGCCCTGGTCGATTAAGAAGTCCACTCCAATTATGATTTCATCAACAATTTCTGCCACTATAAAATTGTGTACTACCGTGACGTTCCCAATTGCGACTTCACATTCTACTTCTCCAATTACCTGGGTGTCCTCTCCCGTGGCTGTACGTAATCTTGCTTCAAGCAATGGTCTTATCTTTTTGTTGACTAAATCCGCTCGAATGATGGAATGAGATGCACCCGTATCTAAAGTCAGTAAACGTTCGTTTCCGTCCACATGTCCTCCAACAGTAAGATTGCTCGATCTTCTTCCAATCTGCGAGATAGAGATTATGGGGCATTCAATTGCGGGAGCCAGCTGTCGCCCCTTGCGGCTGACTCGATTTAGTTTAACGATTGAGTGGTCTTGGATATTTGCTCATCACCTTCTGCTCTGCGTTTACGATCACCCACATTGTTGGAGCTATTGGGACAGCTGCTGCAATGTCGTGCAATATGACCTGGGTTGCCGCACTTGAAACATTTATTAACTCCGGCATTTTTCCGTTGCGATCCCTTCAGTTCTTCCAAATTGTGTCTACCCAATCTGGTCTTTCCACTTCCACACGATGAGCTTTGTATGCTGGTTTACTCAATAGTGAGGCCGTTTCCTGAGTCAATGCATGTGATACCGTTTCAGCAAATGTCAGCTTTGGGTTTGCGTATGTAGCTCGCTTCGTTTCCACGTCCCGTATGCCATTTATGAAACTCTGGATTTTTACCCTCTCGGTGTATTCCACTGGTGCGTCCGCATTTGCGAGATGAGCTAACCTTTCAGCATCCGAGGCAAACTCCTGCAAAGTCTCATTCGCTCTTTGGTGACGGTTTTGCAACTCAATTTGGAATATCTGTTTCCTATGCTCGCTTCCATAACGTCGTTCTACAGCAGCCATCAATGTTTCATAACTGTTCCGTTCGTACTCTGGAATCGTCTGTAAGATTTCTGCTGCAGGCCCTTTCAATGCCACGAACAGTGCAGCAACTTTATCTCCCGCATTCCAGTTGTTCACTGCTGCGGTCTTCTCAAACTGTAGCTTGAAGACCTGGAAAGGAACAGAACCGTCAAATGATGGTGTTTTTACCTTTGGATTGCTTGCTGAAACAGCTGGGCGGTTTAGTTGTAACTGCTCCATACGACCTTTTAACGCTTCTATTTCGGCATCAATTTTGTCCTCGAGTTGTAAAATTTTTGCATCCTGCTCTTCCAGTTTCACAAAGAGCTGCGATGATACCTGTTCCGAAATTTGTGCCGACATTTCAGATATACGTACCTCTTGCGCTTCCAGTTGCCAAATATGTCTTCTGTTCTTCCAATTGTGATGTTATACGGGTTTCCTGCGATTCCAGTTGGGATACCATATATGTCTTATGTTCTTCAATCTTCGATGTTATGCGTGTCTCTTGGGATTCCATCTGTGATGACATTGTTGATGTTTGAGCAGATATTGCAGCCAAAATCATGTTCAAGTCTGTGCTCGTAACTGTCTGCGATGTTTCGTTTTTATCTTCAATTTTTGTTACTTCCTCGCCATCAAGATGAAAGTCATACTCTTCCACATCAATTCCTTCCGCTTCCATTGCCTCTCGTAGCCGTGCTTGAAGTTCCAGTTTAACGCCGCTTGTATTCAATCCACGGCTCTCCAACTCCTTCTTTAGTTGCTGGATCTTCAATTCACTGAACTTTACCATGTCCTTGTTGTCCTCTGGAATTTATTCAACAATTCCTCTTCTGACACCAATTGTAACGAATTTGCTGCAAATTCCTCTTATTTGCCCTTTTGCTAAGTTCGTATCGCTAAACTGTTGAATAAATAACTCCAATATTGAATAATGGAAAAATGGCCTTTATTAAAATACTTCACAATAACACTCAAACTGTGTAACGAATAGCTTAATAACCAAACTGATAGCTCAAATGAAACTCCACTATTCAAAATAATACTGCTATTGCTCGCTAGATATCGTCTTAGTCGTAACTGCTTCACAACTCCAATCAAACTCAAACTCCTCGCCTTTACTGTCGCGCCTTTTATACTTTTTGATTTCTAATTGCATACTTCTAGGCTTTTCCATTCTAGAACTTACTAGTAGGGCTACAAAATCGCCAGCCACAACTACGTGCACAAATTATTGCCCTCTCTTGTGACAACTCAGATAAGATATATGCATGTGTTTGTGCATTGCCGCTACACTGCTCGTATACGTACATATGTGTAGACGCAATTATTTATTCGTTAGATACATAATGATTGAATTATTGATGTGAATGTTTGTAGTTTACAGTCTCTCGAGTACACATACCCACTCAGCATTTAGGTGATTAAATTTTGAATTTCCCTACATTTCAATACAATTTGATTACTCTTTCTGACTAAATAATGTGTTATCATATAACTGAACAAAAGAAATAATCAAATATAAATACTTTTGATGATCAAAAACTGAATATAGTTTTTCAATCACATTTTGGAATCATATTTGAATCAAATATGATTACTTTAGGTGATCAAAAATTTTAATCACTTTTCATTCAGCTTTCTGGATATTTTCTGACAATCTTTGTTGACTGAATAATGAATTTTATACTTGTTAAAATTTTACTTTTCATTGAAAATCTTATTTTTTCACATACACACATTTTTTCAATCATGATTCATGAAGTTCAGAAAAAATATGTATATAAAATTTGTATTATTAAGACATTCTTCAAGACAATGTAATGCAAATGCTGATCTTGCCCGAAGGTTTCCCCAACCATTTCTCCACCTTCGGTTTCCCAGAAGATACATAAATAGTTGGACAATACAAAAGTTGTGAACTATTGGAACCCCAGGTAAGTGAAACTCTCTTGACATATGTACCTGGATATGGCTTCAACATCCCGTACCATATCGATGTTGACAATCACAGCTGATGCTCACTTCCGCATGCTTTCTTCCCGTGATGAAATAAGATTAGCATGTAGTATCTTATTTTGTATGAGATATGAAGAATAAATGCATGATAATCGCATTCAAAAATGATTCAAAAATCTCAACCAAAATGATTGAAATATGTTCACGAATATGATCAGAAAATGACCGTGAAAAGCATTCAAATATTACTCTAAAACAATTAAAGCCCAATTTTACAATGATATCAGATATGAACAAAAAGCGTTTCGAAATATGAATCATAAATGATTATTCAAGAATAATCACATTTATGGTACATTTTTCTCCCGACGATACGTTAATTTTCGAACAGAAAATGCTTTTAAATTTGAACGTTTTTAATCATCTGTGGGTATGATATTTGAATATTTTTTGATCAAAATTTTCAAAAAATGCTGGCTGGGTAGGCGTATAAGTAAATGCATCTGTGTGTGACATCTCTCTGGGCTGCCTTATATATGTGTGTACTTGATTTGATTATTGACGTAAATACTGCTTAGCATGGCCTTAGTGATGGTATAGCTTAGTGATGCTAATATCCGTGACAATATAAACGTCACTTAGAACTTACATAGAAAATCAAAATTCAATAGACTTCTAAGTCAAGTTAAGTGTTGCTAAATTTTGCGTAATCAGTAACATGCAATCTTCATTTAACAGAACTGTAACGCCCCCATTCTAGTGTGGTAACAACATTCTTCACCACGGTAACGAAATCATGCGGCAACTTTTACACCCCTTTGGTGTTCTACCTGCGAAAATAGCTGGATAATTTTTTACCCACAAAAGTAAGTGGTTACATCGAAATAACCACACAACAGCTGTTGTTTAGAAAAAGCCAAAACTGAAAAATAAAGAATTGTAAGCGCAAATAAGTAAAGATAATAGTAAAAAAGTGTTGCCTCTTGCTATACATATTTGCTTACATTATGTACTTTCACAGAATAAATTACAATATACCTATGTAGAAACTTATCATGCATAATATTGTCACGAATATTAGCAAAACTAAGGAGTGCTGCCGTCTCTAAGCCGATGCTAAGCAGTGACGTGAATGCACATCAATAATTCAATCATTATGTATCTACATAAACGAAACAATAACTGCTTCTACATATATGTACCATGTACGTATACGAGCAGCGGAGAGTCAATGCACTAACACATGCATATATCTGAGATACTCCTATAAGTATGCAATGAGAAAAACTATAAAATTGTGCAATTGTAGTTACAGCTGAGAAGTTTGAGAACTCATGGACAATGCTAGTAGATTCTAGAAAAGGCGAACGAGGAAACCAAAGAGTATAAAAGGCGACAGATGTAGAGGCGCTGTAATTCAGTTTGATTTGAGTTGTCAAGCAGTTACGACTAAGACGATATCTAGCGAGCAATAGCAGTATTATTTTGAATAGTGGAGTTTCATTTGAGCTATCAGTTTGGTTATTAAGCTATTCGTTGCACAGTTTGAGTGTTATTGTGAAGTATTTTAATAAAGGCCATTTTTCCATTATTCAATATTGGAGTTATTTATTCAACAGTCTAGCGATACGAACCTAGCAAAAGGGCAAATAAGAGGATTTGCAGCAAATTCGTTACAATTGGTGTCAGAAGAGGAATTGTTGAATAAATTCCGAAGATTGGGAATACAACTTGGACATGACAAAGTTCAGTGAATTGAAGATCCAGCAAATAAAGAAGGAGTTGGAGAGCCGTGGATTGAATACAAGCGGCGTTAAACTTGAACTTCAGGCACGGCTACGAAAGGCAATGGAAGCAGAAGGAATTGATGTGGAAGAGTATGACTTTCATCTTGATGGCGAGGAAATAACAAAAATGGAAGAAACACCGCAGACAATGGCGAACACAGACCTGAACATGATATTGGCTGCAATATCGTCACAAATGTCCGAAATGTCATCACAAATATCTACCAACATGTCATCACAATTGGAATCACAGGAGGCACGCATTTCAGAAATGTCGACACAGATAACATCCAAGATGGAAACACAGCTCGAAGAACAGAAGACATATATGGCATCCCAACTGGAAGAGCAGAAGACATATATGGCATCCCAACTGGAATCACAGGAGGCACGTATTTCAGAAATGACGTCGCAAGTGTCATCTCAACTGGAAGACCAAAAGACATATATGGCATCTCAATTGGAAGCGCAAGAGGCACGTATATCTGAAATGTCGGCAGAAATTTTGGAACAGGTATCATCAAAACTGGAAGCGCAGGATGCAAAAATGGCTCAATTTCAGGCAGAAGTAGATGATTTAAAAGGTCGTATGGAGCAGTTACAACTAAATCGCCCAGCTGTTTCAGCGAGTAATCCAAAGGTAAAGACACCATCCTTTGACGGTTCTGTTCCTTTTCAGGTCTTTAAGCTACAGTTTGAGAAGACCGCAGCAGTGAACCAATGGAATGCTGAAGATAAAGTTGCAGCTCTGTTCGTGGCACTGAAAGGGCCTGCCGCGGAAATCTTACAGACCATCCCAGAGTACGAGCGGAACCACTACGAAACATTGATGAGCGCTTTAGAGAGACGTTACGGAAGCGAGCATAGGAAACAGATATTCCAAATTGAGTTGCAAAACCGCTACCAAAAAGCAAATGAGACATTGCAGCAGTTTGCTTCAGATATTGAAAGACTGGCCCATCTTGCAAATGCGGACGCACCCGTGGAATACACTGAAAGGGTAAAAATCCAGAGCTTCATAAATGGCATACGAGATGTGGAAACGAAGCGGGCTACATATGCGAATCCAAAACTAACGTTTGCTGAAATGGTATCGCATGCACTGACACAGGAAACAGCCTCACTTTTGAGTAAGCCAGCGTTCAAAGCTCATCCCGTGGAAGTGGAAAAGCCAGACTGGGTAGACGCAATTTTGGAAACGCAGCAGAAGAATAATGATGCAGTCAAATGCTTTAAGTGTGGAAAGCCAGGGCATATTGCGCGTTATTGCAACACCAACCCTAACAGTTCCAACAATGTGGGTGGTCGTAAACGCAGAGCAGAAGGAGATGAGCAAATCTCCAAGACAAATCAATCGTTAAACTAAAGCGAGTCAGCAGCAAGGGGCGACAGCTGACTCCCTCAATTGAATGCCCCATAATCTCTATCTCACGAATTGGAAGAAGGTCGAGCAATCTTACTGTCGGAGGACATGTGGATGGAAAGGAACGTTTACTGACTGTAGATACGGGTGCATCTTATTCCATCATTCGAGCGGATTTAGTCAACAAGAAGATAAGACCATTGCATGGAGCAATATTGCTTACAGCCACTGGAGAAGACACCCAGGTAATTGGAGAAGTAGAATGTGAAGTAGCAATTGGGAACGTCACGGTACTACACAATTTTATAGTGGCAGGTATTGTTGATGAAATCATAATTGGAGTGGACTTCTTAATCAACCAAGGCATCAAAATCGATATGCAAAGCAAGACGATGCGATATAAGAACATGGATGTGCCACTTAATTTCGGCTACGAGAGATGCTACAGCAGTAAACGAGTGCTGGTGGAAGAGAGTCAGCAAATACCACCAAAATCAGAAGCAGTCATCTGGGCAAAGGTTGATGGAGATTGTGGGACAAACAAATTGTGGGTTGTCGAAGCAGCAAATAAATCAGCACTGAACATACTTGTAGGAAAAACCCTGGCTATGACAAAACAAGATGGACGTATTCCGGTAAGAGTACTCAATGAGTTCAAGTCACCATTCAATTTGACCAAAGGAGCTATTTTGGGAAGATGCCAAGAGGCCGAAGTAGTTATTAACTGTGAACAGCTCCAGGAACACGTTTCATCTAGTAATACTGACCTTTCAAATGATATCACGGCATGGACGCATGGGCTAGAGGAAGCCTATCAGAATAAGGCAAAACAACTGCTCATAAAATACGCGAACATATTTGACCAGGATGGTTCCAAACCAGGCCGCACCAATTTGTGAAACATCAAATTGACACTGGAGATGCGAGGCCGATCCGTCAAGCTCCACGTAGCGTTCCACTGGCGAAGCGGGAAGTTGTGAGTCAAATCATACAAGAAATGAGTGACAGCGGCGTCATCTAACCATCAGCTAGTCCATGGAGCTCACCGGTAGTACTTGTAAAGAAGAAGGTTGGAAAAATGGGGTTTTGCGTGGACTACCGGAAGTTGAATGACGTTACGAAAAAGGATAGCTACCCGTTGCCAAGAATTGACGACACTCTGGACTCGCTATCTGGTACGAAATGGTTTTCCACACTGGACTTGAAAAGCGGCTACTGGCAAGTTGAGGTGAAGGAGGAAGATAAAGAGAAAACAGCCTTCAGTGTCGGTGATGGTCTTTGGCAATTTACTGTGATGCCTTTTGGACTTTGTAATGCACCAGCTACTTTTAAGAGACTCATGGACCAGGTACTGAAAGGACTACATTGGGAAACATGCTTGGTGTACCTGGACGACATCATCGTATTGGGCAAGAGTTTTGATGAACATCTTAAGAACTTGGAGGAAGTTTTCCAGAGAATAGCTGGCGCTGGTCTGAAGTTAAGTCCCAAAAAGTGTACGCTGTTTAAAAAGGAAGTAAATTATTTGGGCCACAAGGTAACGACAGAAGGTGTCTGTACAGCGAATGAAAAGATAGAGGCAGTAAAGGATTGGCCAAGACCACGGAATCTGCATGAATTGAGAAGTTTCCTTGGGCTGTGAACATATTACCGCCGATTTGTACCAAATTTTGCCAGCGTAGCCCATAGTCTCCAGGAGCTAACAAGAAAAAATAAAGCTTTTGAATGGAAGAACGAGCAAGAAGTAGCTTTCCAAACATTGAAAGAGCGGTTGTGCACTGCCCCAATGTTGGCATACTTGATTCCAGGAGCAAAGTTTATTCTAGATACAGATGCGAGCGGATATGCTATAGGAGGCGTTTTATCACAACTGGTCGATGGACAAGAGAAGGTAGTTGCATATTACAGCCGTTCAATTGGAAAACCAGAGAGGAACTATTGCGTTACACGGAGAGAGCTGTTGGCATTGGTAGAGCGATTCCGTGTCAGGACAGATCACGCAGCGTTGAAATGGCTTCTGCAGTTGCGTAATCCGGAAGGACAATTGGCACGGTGGATCGAGCGACTACAAAGCTATGACTTTTCCATTGAGCATCGAAAAGGTAGTACCCATGGAAATGCTGATGCAATGTCACGAAGACCATGTAGTCTGGAATGCAAGCACTGCTCAAAGGTCGAGGCTAAAGAAGACATTATAGATGTCCGGCTAATGATTATATACGGATGAATGGGACAAGGAACAACTAAGAAAGTGTCAGCTAGAAGATACAGATCTGACACATGTTATGCAAGGCATCGAACGAAACGAAAGACCAAGCAGAGAGGAGATGTCAGCAGAGAGTCTCATTGCGAAGTCATATTGGGCACAGTAGAACAGTTTAGAATTGATATCCGGTTGCTTGCATCGAGTATGGGATAGTGAGGATGGTCAATGCAAGAAGAAGCTGATAGTTGTTCCCAGGAAGAGGATTCCTGACGAGCTGCACAATGGTCCAAGTGGAGGTCATCTTGGAATCACGAAGACACTTGAGAAAATTAAGCAGAGATTCTATTGGGTTGGTTGCCGTCAGTCGGTCACCGAGTGGATTGCCAACTGCGAGGTATGCAACAGAGCGAAAGGGCCCAAAACCCGAAGTCATGGCCAGATGAAGCAATATATTTCAGGTACACCATTTGAAAGGATCGCCATGGATGTCGCAGGTCCATTTCCTACTAGCAACCGCGGAAACAAATACGTACTGGTGGTTATGGATTATTTCAGTAAATGGCCAGAGGTATAACCAATCCCAAACCAAGAAGCAGAAACAGTAGCAGAAGTGGTTAAAAACGAATGGGTTGCAAGGTATGGTGTACCAATGGAGTTACATTCTGACGAAGGCAGGAATTTTGAATCAGCTGTGTTCCAAGAAATGTGCAGTCCGATGGTATGGTGGAACGCTTCAATAGAACATTGGAGGAGCATTTAATGAAAGTAGTAGACAAATACCATAAGGACTGGGATACACACATATCATTATTCTTGATGGCCTACCGATCGGCAGTACATGACACGGGCCAAACTCCCGCAAAGGTAATTTTTGGCAATGACCTTCGACTGCCAGCTGATTTGAAGTATGGGATAGATGCCGATGCGGAGAGGAATGTCAAGAAATCTACTGGGGTCTTAGAAGAAGAGCTGAGAGAGATACACGATCTGGTAAGGCAACGAGCAAAGATTATGAGTGACAAGATGAAAGGGAGGTACGATAAAGAAATTAATTCGGAAGGGTTTCAGGAAGGAGATTTGGTGCTGCTATACAACCCACAACGAAAAAAAGGTTTGTCCCCGAAATTGCAGTGTAACTGGGAAGGCCCATACAAAGTTGTAAAACGGATCAACGATGTAGTGTACCGCATACAAACCATTGGCAAACCACGAACCAAAATGAAAGTGGTTCATTTGGAGAGGCTAGCAGCGGTTAAATCGAGAGATTTGTCTAATCGGGACGATCAAACTTAGGTGGAGGGCAGTGTCACGAATATTAGCAAAACTAAGGAGTGCTGCCGTCTCTAAGCTGATGATAAGCAGTGACGTGAATGCACATCAATAATTCAATCATTATGTATCTACATAAACGAAACAACAACTGCGTCTACGTATATGTACCATGTACGTATACGAGCAGCGGAGAGTCAATGCACTAACACATGCATATATCTGAGATACTCCTATAAGTATGCAATGAGAAAAACTATAAAATTGTGCAATTGTAGTTACAGCTGAGAAGTTTGAGAGCTCATGGACAATGCTAGTAGATTCTAGAAAATGCGAACGAGGAAACCAAAGAGTATAAAAGGCGACAGATGTAGAGGCGCTGTAATTCAGTTTGATTTGAGTTGTCAAGCAGTTACGACTAAGACGATATCTAGCGAGCAATAGCAGTATTATTTTGAATAGTGGAGTTTTATTTGAGCTATCAGTTTGGTTATTAAGCTATTCGTTGCACAGTCTGAGTGTTATTGTGAAGTATTTTAATAAAGGCCATTTTTCCATTATTCAATATTGGAGTTATTTATTCAACAGTTTAGCGAGACGAACCTAGCAAAAGGGCAAATAAGAGGATTTGCAGCAAATTCGTTACAATATGCATATAGGTACATACACATCGTCCCATTTATTCGTTAACCTCGTATCTACAAGTGAGACATTTTCGGTAAAGCGAACACGGTTGCCACACCATGTTTACATTTGGGACCAAAATTCATCGAAAAAAACGACCAAATTTTGTTTTATTTTATTAGTAAAAATACAAAATTGTATGATGTTTCTATATAAAATTTTACTAAACATAGTGAAGACTTTCCTTTAATTCAAGCTGAGCAAACAAATATATGTACATGCAACCAAAAATGGTACTATATTTTGACATAGGATAAGTCTATGTCTTTCACCAACCAAACGTTTTGAACCTAGTTTTGGTCTCAAAGCTCTTGGTTCGAGAATTATGCTGTTGATTGCAATAAAATAAAATATATAGTGCAGTTAGGTTTTAGTAAGAAACGGTTCAAAATTTGCGTTCTGGTGTGGCCGAACTATGTATGTGGAAAACTCAGTAAATCATAAATGAAAATAGGCAATTTTGTTAGTGCTATTTTTATAGATGCTTACTTTTTCCCTTAACATTTAAACTTCATATCAGAGCCGAGATTCAGTAAGTTTGAGTTATGATCCCAGGCCTCAGGGGTTCTGCTAGTATAATATAATTTTGTACAAAAAATTTGTTCCGAAATCAAAGCTCTTTTGCATTTGCTTCTTTCTGTCTTCGAGTTAAAATATTTCTTGTGCCAAGATACTTAATTTTCAATTACTTTGCGTGGCTTAATACCACAATAGTCCTGGAATTCCTTGAACTAATTGAGCTGGGTGAGAAAGATTTAAATTTCAACGTGCCAAACGAGAAGTAATGCATAGAACTTCCTTGTATAAGTTTTGAAAGTGTTAGGCTCACGGCAGAGTGCTCGCTATAAGCTATGCTAGGCGAGAAGCAATTTTTATTTTCATATATTTTACATAGTGTTGTATAACCGATCGAAATATCTAGCCGTTGTTAATATTGTCACGGAGATTAGCATCGCTAAGTTATACCATCACTAAGGCGATGCTAAGCAGTATTTACGTCAATAATCAAATCATGTATACACATATATAAGGCAGCCGAAAGATGTCACACACAGATGCATTTACATATACGCCTATGTATGCGCGAGAGACTGTAAACTACAAACATTCACATCAATAATTCAATCATTATGTATCTACATAAACGAATAAATAATTGCGTCTACACATACATATGTACGTATACGAGCAGCGGAGCGGCAATGCACAAACACATGCATATATCTTATCTGAGTTGTCACAAGAGAGAGCAATAATTTGTGCACGTAGTTGTGGCTGTCGATTTTGTAGCCGAAATTAACTAGTACGTTCTGGAAATCGAAGAGCCTAGAAGTATGCAGCGTAAACTATAAAAGCGGGGCAGGCGAGTAAGAAGTAATTCAGTTTGAGTTGAGCAATCAATCAGTTATTGATTAAGCACGCGATCTGGCGGCCAATAGTAGAGTTTAATTTGAGTTATCAATCAGTTTGGTTATTAAGCCAGCGAGTAGCAAAGTATAAGTGTTATTGTGAAGTACTTTAATAAAGGTCATTTTTCCATTATTCAATATTGGAGTTATTTATTCAACAGTTTAGCGATACGAACTTAGCAGAGGATTGCAAATAAGAGGATTTGCAGAAAATTCGTTACAATATTATAAAACAAGTTTTTTTTTTGATTAGTCGGTTATTTCATCAACAATTAACGACAATGTGTTTGCCAACATTTTTCTTTTTATAGCCTGGCATAAATTATATCCTAGGTGAAATGTTATTTTTCTGGTACATTTTATTGACTGAGCAATTTTTTATATGGGGGCTAACGAAAGTGAGGCGAATTTTTGGGAAATATTGTGAATTTTTACCTGAGTGAAAAAGAAAGAAAAGTACTAATATTTGGTTACATAATGTTCTGGGTACTATTTTACTGGTAACGCTCAGAATCGGGGCGTAAGTGACAATTCTCAAGTCAAGTCAAGTCTATGCTAAGTGTCAGTAATGGAGCCTTTACTCCATTGTTTACTATATAGTTTGGCAGCTTAAATAGAGCTTATGTTGCGAATAGAGTGGAAGGCAGTGGACTAGGCAGTCGAATGTCATATAATGAAGGAATTGATGTTCGGAGTTTTTTCAAAATTTGCCCGAAATCCTGACTCACAAAAGGGAGTGTAGTTAAGTACGAAAATGAAAAAATGTAGTTAGGTTTTGCTCCTTTTTTAGCAGGAGATTTTCATTTTAAAAATGTATTATATATAAACCAATGTTCCTTCTATTACTCATTTTATCTATGGAGCTTCACATGCACTTTATAAAAACGTGCTTTTTATTTTTACGAACTTATTCCTCAATGAAAATAAATGAAACACGTATTCATGTAAGCATTAATCATGTTTCTTACTTCTTAAATGTTCTTCTTAAATATTATAAATGTGTTAAAAGTAGCAGGACTAAAATAATATTGACAAATCTTATATGTCAAACTAATTTTATATAATAAAAATGATTTCATAAATTGCATGCATTTTATACATATGCAAGTTAACACGCTCACCCACTGCCCATTCATACCATTCCACCGTTCGATCAACACACGCGCCGCAACGTCAGCACATTTTGTTTCCCATCGATCGTTGCATGCGCTGCTGCGTAAGCATATTTGTATTTCATCATGAAATGCAATACCAATAATTTCATAACGCAACGCTTGTGGGAAATCAAGGCCACGGTCATTCTCACCTGCATTCTAACACACTTGCGTAAGGGTTGCGCCGCTGCCGCCGGCGCTAAGGTTTCATTGGCAAACCGCCAAGTACGTTTGGGCAGTTGCGTACGACTAAGTGGATTTGTTAGTTATATACAACCATTTTTAAATAAAGTAGATTTTGTTAACTTTAAATTTGAGTGCTTACTAATTTCAACTTCTTAGTTTGTTTGGAGCGAGTTGGATCCTTAATTTTTTTAAGTGAAAGGATCTGAGATCCTTAAGTTGCATTATATTTTAAATTTTCTCTAACTATTCGTTTTGTGCTGACTAAATTTTGCTTATGCATAAGTTTCTTTGACTATATAAGATAACAATTCCAGGGGCCGTTTTCACCATCTTCGGTGAACGCTAACAAACACTTTATTTGAAAGAAATCGTTCAGTGATTCGTCAAATAAGGGTTACTTTAAAATAACGGACGTTAAAAGTTCCCCGATCACATCAGGAAAAATGAAATACAACTATTTTTGTAACATGAAGATAGATAGAAAATTTATTGGGGATTGCACTGCGACCGTTGATCTATTGTGCCCTCATCAGATTGCGTCGCGTTCCAGGATGATATGTTCCACCGTCTCCCCTGATCGATCACGAAATCGACAAGAATACAAAATTATGTTTTTATTTAGTTGAACGGCGATAGAAATTCTTATATTTTTCAAGAAATCCAGGAAACTTCAAGAACCCTAAGTTTTTAATTATTTGAGTTTTGCTTTGACGTTGGCGGTGCGTTGCTTATAGATTGAAGCAATTAAAGCGCGTGTGTTCAAAGTCAGATGTAAACGCAACGCAAGTGCCAAAGCGACTCAAAAGTCACCTTAAGCTTAGTTGCTTCACGTGTTATTTATCATTATTAATTAAAAATGTTGGATCTCGTAAGAAGCTAAACTTAGGCAAGATACACACGAGACATAGCATCGAAAAAAAGACCAGCTCTCAAATTTTAGGTTTTTTATTGGTATACTAACAATTGGGATGTTTCAATGGTTTTATATATAAAATTTTAATTAAGTAGGAACTTGCTTTTAATTCAAACTGCACAAACAAAAATAAAGTGCACCTTTAGGTATTATATGTTCACATTTCTAGGATTAGTCCATGTCTTTCACCAACCAAACGTTGTGAACCTAGTTTTGCTTGATTGCAATGGAATAAAGTGCATAGCGCAGTTAGGTTTTATTAAAGAACGGTTAAAAAATTTGCGTTGTGGCAAACTCGGTAAATCGTAACTAAAACTAAGCAGTGGTGTTAATGCTATTTTTATAGATGTTGACTTTTTCCCTAACAGTTTAAACTTCATACCAGAGCCTAGATTCAGTAAGTGTGAGTTGGAATTCAGACTAAAAATCAACCGTCTTAAAAGTTTCAACTGTGTAATAACTGAATACCGATCGAAATATCTAACCACTAAAACAAGTCTTTTTTCTGATAAAGCGCCAAATACACGACACGAATATTTCCGCGAACATTCCGCAATCTTGTTCGCAGCTTTGGCCATACACCATACGAACTTTTGGCCGAACATTAGTTCTCTTTCAGACAGCGATGAATACGGACAACAATTGTGCTGCAGCAATATTGCTCGCTGTGGCAATTAAGCGTAAAAAAAAGAGAGAGGATCGCAAAAAAAGAATTTGGTGCAAAGAATGGTTTAAAAAACGAGCAGTTTCATCCACAGCACCAGACTTCAAACTATCTCTCTTTTTTTTATTCACGCCGGTATTGCGCCCGCAAACTACTTATTTTTTTTATAACTGTATCCTTTGTGGCGTCAGGATGTACTTCTTTTAATTTTTCGATTAAAGTCGCATAATCATTATTCTTTTTAATTCTATTACAATAATCTTTGCTTTTTACTTGCCACAATGATGGCAAAGATTTATACATTTCAATAAATTCACTCAGAAATTTTTTATTGTCCATTTTACTTTTCCGCGCACGTCTGTTCCGTTCAGAAATTACTACGATTATGAGCTATTTCGCCATACACGCACGAACAGTTCGCGCAAATGTTCGCCAAAAATTTAAATATTTTGATTTTTGGCGAACATTTGCGCGAACTGGCAAACACCACCATACACGACAGAAAAGGTCGCAGAAACATGACATAACGGGAATGTTCGCGGAAATGTTCGTGTCGTGTATTTGGTGCTTAAGTCCGTTGTTTCATCAAAAATTAATGACAATGTGTTTGCCCGAACATTCAACACTTTCCTTTTTAATGCCTCGCCTAAATTATCTACCGGGTGAAATGTCATTGTTCTCCTACATTTTTTAGATAGAACAATTTTCGTGGTGAGAATTCCATTGAAGTGTAAATTGGTTATGTATTTCAATTATTTTATACGATGTTTAATGATTAAGTTGAAACACGACTTTTCTAGTCTTTAGATTTACCGGAAGTGCCGGCCACCATATTTATTTTCAAGGTTGCCCTCTATTTTCATATCGATAGTTTTACAATATTTACAATAGGGTTGCTTAACTTCTAATAACTTAAGCTACATGTACATAATGGGTTTACAGAAGTAAATTGAAAATTATGTGTGGGTAATAGATTTGCCGAAAATTTTATAAGCAGTATTTTGAATTTTTGTTTCAGTGAAAAAGAAATAAAAGTACCAAATCCGTGCCGAAAAAGAACTAAAATTGAGAAAAAGGGACCAGCGGCCCATATGGGGTTGAAAAGGGCCATTTTTTGTCCAAATGGACTGAGGAGGCAACCGTGTTCTCAAATGCAAGCTTCCACATCAAATACATACACATATAAGCATTGTTTATTATATAGTTTGGCAACTTAAATAGAGGCTATGTTGCGAATAGAGTGGAAGGTAGTGGTGGACTAGGCAGTCGAATGTCATATAATGAAGAAATGGTGTTCGGAGTTTTTTCAAAATTAAATAAAAAAATTATAAAAGCTTTAATATAAATAAAACTATTGTTTTAATAACAACAAAAACGCCTTATATATTCTATATACATAAATTCGTAAGGATTATCTCACTTTAAAATTTGAGTTAAATAATCTAGTTTTTTTTTGAAACTGAGTCGAGAACTGTGCGTGTGAATCTGCGAATTTTCGCCGATCAGCTGTTAGTTGCGCTACTTGGTAAAATTTACAATGCATAAAGTACTTCGACATTACAAAATACATTGTCGCGTTGTAAGCCAAAGTATTTTAGCACAAAACGTTTTTAACCACCACAAGACCACAGATTAAGTGTAAAATTTCACAAAAATAATACATTTTTTCGAAAAATCACACCGAATAACTGCAGTCATTGTTTACGAATTTAGAAACAATGAGAATGGCAAACACGAACGAGTATGAAATATAATGTCAAAACGTATATGCACATGGTTGTATCTCCATGCACAAAAATGCTTTAAAACGCATGAAATTGTTAAATTAAAGTTTAAAAAAAAATGTTAAAAACTTTAATATAAATAAAAAGCTTCTTTTAATAACAGCAAATACGCCTTATATATTCTATTTATACATCAATTGGTAAGGTTTATATCACTTTAAAATCTAGGCTAAATAATCTAAAGTTGTTTTTTGAAATTGAGTCGAGAACTGTGCGTGTGAATGTGCGAATTTCACCGATCAGCTGTTAGTTGCGCTACTTGGTAAAATTTACAATGCTTTACTCACTGAACGCATACCTAGAAGTAAAAATGGAGTTCCATAAAATCATCATGAAACCAAATTCGAATTTTCGCATTTTATTCGCAACACACGTCGCCTCATAAGGAGTATCAGTAATTTGTGATTCATCATCAGCATAGTGTACCTATACCAAGTGTGTTCACTAAGCGATAAACGTCAAAACTACAAACAGCCTCGCTCACCTGATGGAAATCTCAGGTCTAGAGTCGCATTTTTGGTCTCAACGACAACATTTTTGACTACCAATCGTATCGAATTTTTCAATTTTTCAATCATTCGGCGCACTCGGTAATGGTATCCATTTTGAATTCGCTGTCATTCCGAATCCAGCGAGTGCCTGTCAGAATGCTTGACAGATAAGTCAACACACTTGTACTTGTACACTATGATCATCAGCAATGATTTCTAGAGCCTCTGATATGATATCAAATGAATCGTAAACTTCATTCGTCGCATTCCAATGTGCTTCCCAGAGATTTTAGGTCTTTTTCATTTTTCGGGGGCCCCAGGAAACTGCCTATTCTGCCTACTTGTTAATCTGGCCCTATTTCTTGCGATATGGATACCGTCCTGAATGAATTTCTATAGTATTACTGAAATAAATCTTTTTAAGGGATTATTGGACTCAATATATAGGAAATGAGAGAGTGTTTTTGAATTTCTATGGGTAATTTCATGGTGCCTGTCTGTCATAATTGGTGTAAATAATATTAAAACTTGAATATGCTGCCGAATTCTTGGATGGAAAAATACAACATGTATAGATTCGAAATCATGTTTATTAACATAAATTAATCGCACTCTCTTATTTCGTAGTTAATTTTCTTGTTCAGTTTTTTTTTTTCAACTGAAGTGACTTTCATGAAGAGTATAAGACCTACAATACACACGTAGAGAATTCGCAACTGACAATTGTTTCTCTTTCATTGGAAAGCCTTTGGCTATATCAATTTTTTCGCAGTACCTATGAATTTACAACTAATTTTAGTTGTTCTTTCGATTTCACTTTTCATTTGGCTTTCAATCCCAACTACATACCTTTGGCTAATATCTGTTGAATTGTTTGTTTGCAAACAGGTATGCATTGTACAAAAACGTGACAGTGGCATACTCTACGCCATGAAATATGTTAGCCGTTCAGCCTGTGAGTCACGAGGTGCGCTTGGTGGTGTCATCAAAGAAGTTGAATTGCTTTCATCATTGGAACATCCATTTCTGGTGAATTTGTGGTTTTCATTTCAAGGTAAGTTTCTATTGATATGCAATAACTCATTCGTAGCCATATAAAATCATAACGTTGGCTCAATTGCGAATGCAAAGAAATGCTCTCAGCTACAAAGCAGAGAGGTGCAATCTAAAGGTTTTCGCCGATCACTTTATCGGCGGCGGCGGCGTAGGCTCTATTATATACCGGTGGCGGCGGCGTGAGAGGCGCGCCGGCGTACGCCGGTGTTCTTGCTTTAAAAAGCTTAATTTTTCTATCTAAAAAAAATTTAATTAAGGTTTTGTTTGTATGTATTTAAGAAAATCAACGTTTTAGTCATATTGCCTCGCAGATCGTTCAAAAATTTTCAGGAGTAGCTGCTTGCGGAGGGATTGTCCCCGTTCACTTACTCCAGAGAGGCTTCGAACCTAACCCCAGTTTTTGGAATTGGTACACCTGCGTCCGCTGAAAAGAAATAGAGATACATAAAATGGTCACACTTTTGTCTGTATATCTCGTGCAAAGCGTAGTTTCACCTGGGGTTAACTCCTAATAATCGTGGCAAACGCAATTTCTTTAAATAATTTGTGGCTCCTTGGTGGTCACGCACAAATGCGACTTACGGTTGCTATTAATGGTCTATTAATACTCATGACAGGGCGCATCCAATTTTTTCCAGCTACAATTCCCGATGATTAAAAGCTTCAATTCCCGATGTGCGAACAGTAGCAATGCCGACCACCAGTCACTACCACTCCTCCTGACCCTCACACCATATGCCAGCACAGAAGCTATAGGACTGCGACTTTGAAATCATACGTACCTTCGTCGACGTCACTTTCCTAGAAACTCTAGGTGTAGCTCCTAAGACTTTCTAACGGATGTTTTTGTCGCGCTATGCTGCCGAGCTACACCAGAGAAACACCTTGAAACGTTAGGGGTGACTATTCGGCCAAGGATGCCGCCCTCGAAATCATAAGCAGTCTATCTATGGATATCATTGCGTAACACATGGGTGAAAATCGTATAATCCTCGGCGCATCTACATACATATTTAAATTTTACAAGGACCCTGGATAAATTTTTTTAAATGTAGACCAAAGTTTGCAGGCGTTTGTGTTCACAACATTGATTTCAATAATCTTCGTTAAATTAAAACAATATCTTAGAATGAAAGTCGACTGATTTTAAATTGAAACAAGTAAGGAAGGCTAAGTTCGGGTGTAACCGAACATTACATACGCAGCTGCCAAATTACAGCTTTCAAAACTTTTAAATTACCTTCTTTTAAAAATGGGCGGTGCCACGACCATTGTCCAACATTTTACTAATTTTCTATTCTGCGTCATAAGGTCAACCCACCTACCAAGTTTCGTCGAAAAAGTGGGCGGGGTTATAGTCCGATTTCGTTCATTTTAAACAGCGATCTGAGATGAGTTCCCAAGAACTTACATACCAAATTTCATTAAGATACCTCAAAATTGACTCAAGTTATCGTGTTTACGGACAGACGGACGGACGGACATGGCTAAATGAATTTCTTTTTTCGCCCAGATCATTTTGATATATAGAAGTCTATATCTATATCTGTGAGCTCTGCTCAGCTGTAATATTAACTGCTGTTTTCCGGCGTTATGATATAAGAGCTCATTACGTATGACCGCATAGTTTCAGTTTTCAGACTAGTTCGACTGTCCACTACGTTAGGCTAGTAGCACACACGGTCATTAGTTCGACTGTCTTGGAAAAGCTTTTGCTTCACCACTTTGAGTGTTCTTGCGAAGGACAAGGCCTCACCTGGTAAATATGTATATGTGCCTACGTATTCACATTTGTAAAAGGAGCCGTAACGTGTAGGTGATATTTAAACTTGGTTAATAGACTATAATCAATGTGATTCGCTCCAAGGGACTAGTTTTGGATAGGGCCGTCAACTTTAGGAAATGTCAAACCGGGGGACTTGGGTTTTGAAGGATGATTTGTGAAAATCAAATTTCAAACCCTTCTCATACGTACATATATCCTCAACTTAAGTATGAGGTAGGAATCATTTCAATGGAGTGTTTATGCCCTAGAACCTACTAAAGGATTTTGCATCACTGATTTCACCTTTTTGTGTAATTAGCTTTTTTTTTAACAACTTGAGGACAATTTGAAAACATGTTCGCCTTGGTTCGTTTTATTTGAATTTATTGTTCATTATTAGATTTTTGACAAAAATATGCAGAGTAAGCAAAAAATTTATTATAAAACTTTTCTTTTAGTGTTTTGTTTTAATAACATGGTGAATTGGGTGATGCAAAGTCCGTGTTAAGCTGACATCGAAAACGCCTGTTTTCTTAAATAACTTTTGAACAGTCCAAATCGGCGGCGGCGCGGCGGCAGGGTGTTTATCGGCGGCGTATATCTCTAGTGCAATCACGGTTGCCACTTTGGGTCCATTTGAACCAAATTTGGTCCGGTCCAACCCCGTTTGGTCCGCTGGTCCTTTTTTTCAATTTTGGCCCTTTTTAGGCGAGCCGTCACGATTTTGGTACTTTGATTCGCATTTTTTTTTTCATAACAATACGCAACACTGATAAAAAATTTGCTTGCTTGAACACCCTGTAAATGGCAATCGATTTTCAGTAAAGGGCCCATTACTCATACTTAAATGCCCATTACTGATACTTAGCATAGACTTGACTTGACGGAACTGGCACTTACAGTTCTGTTAAATGAACATTGCATGTTACTGATTACTCAAAACTTAGCAACACTTAACTTGACTTAGAAGTCTGTGGAATTTTTATTTTCTATGTAAGTTCTAAGTGACATTTACATTTTGAGACCCCATTTGTTTGTTTCCATTTCATTTTGACATTTTGTCATGCAAATTGGCATTTATTTTTATTTCATTTATTAATGTTTATACTCAAAAAATAATTGCAGTACTCAAAATTAACTTGTTTAAAAACCGCCACTTTTTGTAGCAAATATTTCACAATAAAATGACAGCTGGAAAACAGCTGATTATGACTTCAGATTGTATGCGCTAAGTGGAGTATAATCGTTGCTAAGTTGCCAAGTTTACAACAAGTCAAGTCAAGTCTATGCTAAGTATCAGTAATGGGCCCTTAACTCTCACCAGCAGCAGAGTCGATAGCTATTAGGGCTATTACATTCACGACGGCGGTGTTAGCCGCCACATCTGTCATATTATTTTTATACATGTTCATATGAGTGTCGGTTATTTTCGGCGCAACAAAGCGCACGACAATCAATCATGAAAGCCCGTGTAGCCAGATTAAGCCTAATTCTATGTTTGGGAAGCGAAAGTGAGTGGCGTCCTTTTTATTTTGTCTATAAAAACTAAAATAAGAGTAAATAACAGATAATAAAAGCTAAAATCATTCTTTTGGGCGTTTTTTTAAAGATAATTAAAACTTTCATTCAAGGTTCGAATCGAGCTCAAGGCCAGAACAATAATTTTTTTTTTCTAATGATAATTATTGTTAGTTTTTAATTTTTCTAAATTTGAAAAATTGTATTTTGTTTTTGGAATAGTAAGTAGAAAATTTTTCAGACAACCTGCCATAGCTGCGCACCGCTGTATAGCTAAATGGTTAGCGCAGCATGCCTAAAGCGTACTGATTCGAAGGCTTAGCACCCTTCGAAATGGATGCGCAGCTATGGCAGGTTGTCTGAAAAATTTTCTACTTACTATTCCAAAAACAAAATACAATTTTTCAAATTTAGAAAAATTAAAAAATAACAATAATTATCATTAGAAAAAAATTATTGTTCTGGCCTTGAGCTCGATTCGAACCTTGAATGATTTATCAATAGGCCGATAAAAACAAAAATAATTGATAATTAAAACTTTTTTCTAAATTTTTCGCTAATGTTTGCTGTAATCAATATTGGTGGCTGCCGCCTTCAAAGTAATCAAGGAGCCAATGCTTGGCTACGGTTGTCAAGCTTTGCTTTATTGTGGTTGTCGTCTGTAGATGCCGTGTTGAATGTGATAAGCCCTATATGCCGGTTTTACATAGAACGCTTTGTCGTGTAACATTGTGCGTGTCTCGAAGTAAATGGCGTTAGTGCAATACAATTAGCAAATTTATTGTCAGATCCCGAAATAAAAGTGTATATGCTGTTTCTCGCCTATATTCTTAAAATTATAAATACCTTAAACAAAGAGTTCCAATCAGAAAAGGTTCGTCTGCCATTCCTATACCATTAAATTGAAACAGACTTCAAAATAACTTTTCGTACTTGATAAAGTGCGATGAAGATACCATTGTTACACAATGGAAGCTTTTAAGACTGTTAAATTGTGATTTATGTTTTAGCTTTTTGGGAAAAAGTAAGCTTTTATAGAAATGGTATAGTTCGGCGGCCGCAGAGCGAAAAATTTTTAAATTGTCTTATTAAAACCAAATTACGCAATAAATTGGAGTTTATTTCAATCAACCACATAATGTTAGTCAAAGAACTTTGTACGCAAAAACCAGGTCCTCATTACGTTTGGTCGGTGAAAGACATAGGCTGGTCCTAGAAAAGTTATACAATGAACGATATAAAACTGTTTTTATTATACGTTTTTTCCATGTATCCAGAATATATGATCAACATATATGTTTTAATTTTTTAAATATATACGCACACATGTGTGTATAAGACTGAAAAATATGCCCATATGTGATAAAATGTATGTATTTATCATCATCAATAATTATCATCCATTTTAAATGAAGCACTTTTTATTTGTTTGTAACGTCTGTTTTTTGGTGCTTTTTAAGTTGTTGATTTTTACATTGTTTGTATACCAATAAATGAAAACAAATTTTGTTCCTTTTTTTTAAATGTGGTCCTTTTTTTCGACGAATTTTGGTCCCAAATGAAAACAGGCGGTGGCAACCGTGGGTGCAATGAAGGGGTGAGATAAAGTCAACGACTATAACGTCAAATGAAGTTTTGACCTAATAAAACGTCAAACTTCAAATGGTTTAAATATCAGCCATATGGACATTATGTTCAATCGAACGAAAGGATAAGGTTCTTTTATTTGAAATTTTTGGATGCAGCGCTGCTTTTCCTATACTTTGGTTCCTTTGTAGTTAAAAATCGCATAAAAACTGTTCAATGAAGTCCTCTCTGAGATAAGAACAACTTATTCATCTAAAGTTTAGGGAAATTTTTTAATAAAATAAAATAACGCGCGATTTTTACTTTTTCTACTTTTTCTATGTCTGTTTCATTACAGTGGTAGATCGGTTTAAAAGTTGGGCCGGTAAGGATTCCTTTGAAATAAGAACATATTCAGCCAACTGTTTAACCCATCCTGCGGAAGGTTTTCTGTCTTTAATTGTTGTATATTGTTATGATCCTTTCACTGAAACGGGCATAAGGTCAAACGGAAATTTTCTAAAAGACCATTGGTCATAAAGTCAATACTGAATAATTTGGTGGAAAAGTCACGGACTGAATTTAAACCACATCTGCATCCGCCTGCAGACCTAATTGCCAAATAAATAACGTTATCAACTGCAACAAGGCTTAATGCCTCTGGGCTGCTGGAGTGCGTGCCGTAGGGTACAGGGCGAACGGACTATATAGTCCCGTGTCTAAGCTTCGAAAGACATATTGGAACCACATTAGAGCGGGTGGGTTGGCGCAAGGGTGCGTAAATGGCAGAACATAATATACATATGTATACCGATGATTCCACATCAACGGAAGGGGATGGCTCTGCTGTGTGCTTAAGTTGCAGTCGCGTTAATATATATATATTGATATTCAGGCGGCGATTACAGCAATAATCACACAAGGTACTTCATCAATAAGTATCTTGGAATGCAAAGAAGTATTGGAGAAACTTCGTTCAATCCCGACCATACATCTATGTATATTGGGCTCCCGATTTTTAAGGAATAAAAGGTAACGAAAAGGCCAATGAGTTGACAAATGAGGGTGCCAAACTCGATAAATCGTTGTTAGACGTCCCGAACCGTTTAGGAGAAATCAGAAGCGGGCAGGAGTTGCATATGACCCATCAAGCAGGAAAGGCGTGCGTGAAACAAGTACTTGCTGTAGGAAGAAACGGTTGAGAACGTTCTGTGCTCGTGTCCTGGCAACGGCAAAGTTGCCAGACCTCGAGGCTGGGTCCTAGGAAACCTCTTCTAATTTGCCAAGAGGGCGCAGTTGTTCTATAACATAAGACCTGGTACCTGATTGGGGTTTTTCCGTTAGGTTTTCAAATAAATTCTGGTAACACTATAATCACATTCAGCCTATGTGAGGTCTTAACCAAACCTTCAAAACGCAATTACATATTTTTTATTTACTCCTAATCATTCGATTTAGGGAAAAGGCTCATCTTTACTACATATAAAATAAAAAGTCCTACAGCCTTTTTTGCAAAACAGCCGATTCACTGGAACAATTTTTTTTTTATTTTGTTCGCATAACAGTAGCTTGTTTTATAAAATTTTAATGTTTGTTGATATTAGAGAAAAATTACAAAATTTCACACGGCAATGCTTACTAGATCATGTTTCATAAATTCACTTCTTCATCGGCTATTTTTTCGTGTATCGAGCTTCAAACTCGAGTAACTGCATTCATAATGGTGTTAACGCAGACGATTCTATCTACTTAGGCCCGGTTTTTCAGTACAAGTTCAACACAGTTTGTCAGTTAAACTACGCTTAAACTTATTCTGGAGTTTTTCAGTCTACTGAAGTTTAAGCTGAGCTTAAGCGGCCAATCTGGCGGGGTTAAACTCTAGTTAACCTATCAGTTATTTACGTTCGTTCGAAATGGTGTCGAATATACCCAACAAGCATTTATGCTTGATTACCATTAGAGCTCATGTTGATAACTAGCCATACTTCCAAAATCGCAAGAGCTGTTTCGAAACAGTGACTCAACTCAAGAATCATAGCGTACTCAGCAAAAGGGGGAATTTTTTATAAAGCAAGAAATGCTATTATTAAGTTGAAAAAATTTAATTAAAAACTTGTGGTTCTCTAACTGGACTCAAATGTAAAATTCCATACTACAGTATTTTCACGAAAATAAAATATAATATATATAATTTATTTTTGATTAATTGCGCTTTATTACTCCTATCAACCAGGTGTTTATTTCTCACAATAAACAGCTTTTGGTTTTGCTGGTGCCACTTTGGAGATTTTTTTCAACTCAACCTCAACTCGATATTCAGTGTAGGACATCAACTGTGTTGAATATTCATTTGAGAGCTGTACATTTCTCAAAATCTCTCGAAAGTTGGATACTAATTGGAATATATTAATGACGTTGGAGATCAACGCGAAAACTCTTAATTTAAAAAAATCTCTCAAAGGTTGTTAGTAATTGGAGAATAAAATTGGATATCAACTCGAGAACTATCTGGTTTAAGAATAATTCAATAATGATGTTGGGTATCACCTCCGGAACTAGATATATATTTCGCTGGAGAAATTTTTTTCCATGTTTGTTGGGTAAACAAAATCCAGCTGTTGCCGTATCTACAAATTATCTAGATAATAAAAAAACCAATGTAGCCGCACAAAAAGCCAATCCCAAAGGCGCCCTTAAACTGTGACTGAAAAACTACTGAGTAGTTTAACTGGAGTTTAAATTTGACTAGAATTTAAGCAGACTTAGTTTAAGCTTAGCTTAACTAACTACTGATAAACCGTGCCTTAGCTGTTTCAATGCGCCGCTGGGCACTCTGTAATTCGTCTCTAATTTTGTCATTTTGTTGCTAATCATTGTAATATTATTCGTTTACTCTTTTCTCTAACACAGATGAAGAGGATTTATTTATGGTGTGCGATTTGCTATCTGGTGGTGATTTAAGATATCATCTACAAAATCGGGTAAGCAAGTACGGACGACGTCACATAAATATGAGTATAAACATATCCAAGCGAATTCAGTACCTGGTGTTGTTATCCCAGCAGCTGATTGCATCTTCTTGATTATTTTCCATACAGCGCCTTGTACTACAACATGTCAGTTAATCGAAATCAATGAAAATTTTCTTTTGACTTGACATTCTTCCGCACAGCGAATTGGTTGAATTCGCTTTGCCACCACCTAGTATAGATTCGCCTTGGGTACAACGATGTGTCAGTTAATCGATCTCAATGCTAATTTTTTTGTTTTACTTGACATTTTTTTGCTCGGCGAATTGAATTCGCCTTCTTTGTACGCATTGATTTATTACTACGAAGGCATTTTCGTACAGCATATTTTGTTGAGTTCGCTTCGCCATCATCCAAGGCGAATCCATATCAGGTGGTGGCAAAGCGATTTCAACCAATTCGCCTTGCAGAAGAATGTCAAGTCAAAAGAAAATTTTAATTGATTTCGATTAACTGACGTATTAAAGCACAAGGCGTTGTATGGAAAATAATCAAGAAGAAGCAATCAGTTGTTGGGATAACAACACCTGGTACTGAATTCGCCTTGGCCATCTTCATGTATATGTTCGCCTTGCAACTGATATGTTTGTACTTTCGCTCCCCTTTTAAAGCTTTCCTTTATCACATTTCATCTAATATTGTCATTTATTTTTTTCAGGTGGAGTTCAGTGAAAAAAGTGTTGCCTTATTATTGTGTGAGTTGGGATGTGCTTTAGAATACTTGCAAAAACAAAGGGTGGTGCACAGGTGAGTATTTTGTGCGGACATCATTTTGAGCAAATCTAGCTATTTAAAGTTTTTGATCCAATTTTTTACGTTGCAAAAAGAAAGAAATATTCTTTTACAATTTTCTGTATTTTTCTTTCTTTTAAATATTCAATAGAGACATAAAACCAGATAACATTCTCTTGGATGCAGCTGGTGAGTAGCAGAATCTTATTTGGCCATAAGTTTGCTTTAGCTTAAGGGCCAATTAAACTTCTTTAACCCTAACGACATAGTCGTAACCATACACATTTCCATAACCATCTCCAATGTGATCGATTAATGGTGCCTTAACATAAAAATCGTGAAAATTTCATAAAAATGAAGAAAACGCTAAAAATTACAAACATGTTCCCCAAAAAATAAGTCTCTTAGTCATAGCGTATCCAAAACAATTAATAAAATCAACAAAAAGTTATTAAATTCACCAACTCAAATATTCTTAGGTTATGGATATGGCAAGAAACCAAAAACCAATTGGTTGGCTATGGTATGGTTATGGCTTTTGCCTTATGGTAGGGCACCATTAAAGCTGGAGACATTGGTACTTTATCGGTAACCGTATCGGTAACCTTGTAACAGCTGATTCGACCAACCTTATGAGAATCAATGCAATCGATTATTGGTGCCGCTAAGGTCGTAACCGTATCGTAGCCAACCAATTGGGTTTTGGTTTACCGTCGTAACGATAAACAGCTGATTACGTTAGGGATACGGATACAGCGATACGACATACGGCACCAATGACTCCGGCTTAATCGATTACATTGATTCCATAAGGTTGGTTCGATCAGCTGTTTTAGCTGGTTATGGATAAGTCACCATTAATTGACCCTTTAATTATTTACTCAAAACCATGAAGCAATAAAACCAGATAGGTGAAGTCGGTTGTAAGACGGCCCTCACCCGGACATGAATTTTTCAGTAGTAGACAGGGTACATTTTTAGTACTATCTGGCTTCTGTTTTAGTACTTTAGTAATGCAATGTGCGGAAAAGGCGAAACTCCATAAATATCCACATTGAAAAAAGAAGAAAGGAGAAAATAAAAAAGAAGAAATATAGAAGGAAAAAAGTTAGAGGGAAGTCGGAAAAGTAAAGTGAATAAGAGGAAGAAAGAGAATAGTTAAAGCCTCTGGCGCTATATATTTGTATACGATTCCCCTCTTTCTCCTGAATTAGCCCTCTTAACGCTTGCTTCACTTAGGAAAATGTTGGGTCTTGGGACGGTATACCGTCAATCCCGAATTTTCGTGTTATAAGCCTCCCTCTCTACTTATCCGCAACTTCATAATATTGTTCCAGATCGTCAGTCAACTTTTTGACGTTAACAGTCTGTTTCCATATTCCTAAGTTATGGACAGTGTCCATATCTGAAGATTCAGCCATTTAGCTCCGTTGTCTAAAACTTTTTCATTTCCTCTCAGGAGCTCCCTAACTCTAGTGCAATGAAATAATGCCCTCGAAATTTGCGTCTGAAAAATGGAAATATAGCCCGCTGACATTATTTCATATACAAAAAATAAATAACACCTGTTATTTCATAAATCAAAAAACAACATTTTATGTTACGAGCCGGACCCGTGCGCACCTTGCGCCTCCAATCTAAAAGTATCTTATCAAATATCAACAGAAATCAGATGTTCTATCAATCAATTAAACCTTACAGGCTTGCGCTGCCATCTGGCGTACGGTAGCAACTGCCGGTAATGCAGTGCAAATATTCACAATAGTGCCATATCACAAATAGATTTCTTTGTGTGCTCACAATCGTTTATTTTTAGCAAGTTATTTTAATAAAATATAGCTAAGCAAAAGCACTACGACCTAAATTGCCCAAAGCTCGCTAATAGCCCGAATCTCCAACTTTATAACCAAACCTTTATTTATAGATTTGGATTCCATATAAGAGCGAAAAGGGACCTGTACATAAAGACAGAATTAGAAATAATATACATATATGATGAGGGCGAGTATTTTCAAGTACAACTCCATTCTGTAATATTGACTTCACTTGTCTGGTTTCATCGCATCATGCTCAAAATATTACTCATACGACCCGTTGTACCGTTTCACCTTATCTTAAACACCTAAAAGTATACTTCTTAATTATTCCAGGTCACGCCCATTTGACTGATTTTAATATTGCGACGAGATTGCAAAAAGATGGGCTAGCATGTAGCATGTCGGGGACCAAACCGTATATGGCGCCTGAGGTGTTCATGTGTGCATTAGAGGAAATCAGTAAATTCGCCACTGAAATAAAAGTGATGTTTAATTTTTAATTGTAAAAACTTTTTAGCTGGTTATAGCTTTCCCGTCGATTGGTGGTCGCTGGGTGTTGTGGCGTACGAAATGCGCGCCAATACGCGACCATTCATCGTACATTCGCACACGGGTTTGGCCGAGGTGAAGCATATACTCAATACGCCGGTACATTATCCACGCTATTGGAGTCATGATTTTATCGACTTGTTGACAAAAGTATGTAGTTTTTCAATTTGTTTTTGTTTTTGTTTTTTCTTACGGTTCTAATAGTGTAATACCCAGCAGTTTTCCTGCAGGAAATCGGTGTTCCTACAATTTTAAAAATGTTCCCCACACTCCTGTTGAATCTCTATCTTACTCTTTCTCTCTCTCTCTCTGAATACCTCACAGCCCGCCTACCCGTTCCCACTGGTAGGCACTTCCCTGAATAAAGCCACGATATAACAGTTTTATACTATATATTGGCTTTTCCGCGGCCGACGTGGTATGGTGGTAGCGTCGTCCATTTACCAGACCAGAGGTCCTCGGTTTAAGCCCTGGCAAAAGCAAAACCGAAATTTTAAAAACAAGTTTTCTCACTTAGAAACAAGTTTTTGTAGGCGGAGTCGCCCTCGAGTGTAGTTTTGCCACGAAAACCTTATCAGCGAAAATTCATCTGCCTTGCAAATGCCGTTCGGAGTCGTCATAAAACATGTCCTCCGTTCCGCCAACTTGTGGTAAAAATAAGAAAACCATCACGACGCAAATTGGAAAAGAAGCTCGGCCTAAATTTCCTTGGAGGTTAATCGCACTAAGTTTTATTTTATTTTATTTTATTTTATTTTGTTTTATTTTTTATTGGATTACTGCACAAAACATGGGAAATGGATTGGGACCACCAGCTAACCCTTTTCCTATCCCTATCCCTATCCATATTCCTTTTTCTATCCCACTCTTCTCCCTCTCCTTATTTATATCCCCATTCCTCTACATATCCCTATCTCTATTTCTATCCTCATTCCTCTCCCTATCCTTATTCATATCCCCATCCCTCTCCAAATATCATAATTTTTTCAACCTAACCTACTACTTTATATTAACCTAACGTATCCTTCACTTTCGTTACAGTTGCTCTGTATTCATCCGGGTGCTCGCATCAGTTCGCAGCAAGAACTTCAACAAACTCCACTTCTTCGAAATGTTGACTTCAAGAGTGTGCTAGAAAAAAAGACGAAACCAACTTTTAAACCGCCTGAAGATCACCTCAATTGTGATCCCTGCTTGGAACTTGAAGAGATGATTGTGGAAACACGACCGCTACATAAGAAAAAGAAACGTTTGGCCAAACAACGTTCAGCCCAACGCGATAGTGATACAGAAACTGTGCTTATTAAAGAGTTCATCGTTTACAATCGTTATAAGGAATTGAAGCGGAAGGCTATGGAAAAGAAGGAAAATGATTGGCAGCGTGAGCTCGAGCATGCTATGGCAAATTCGATTATAACAAGTTTGGCGCCAATACAAGAAAAGCCAATAATCATGCACCTAAGTTGCCACGGAGATAGTGAAAACAACGACGACAATATTGGGGACATTATCGAGCACAACAAAAGTCACTGCACAACATCTAATAACATAACCAATACAAAAACGACAGCAACAAAACATAAATTTAGTCCCACTACAACAAACACCTCGCTGATCAATAGCCCGATTTGCAGTGCGCCGTCTGCGCCTATTATAGAAACGGTTTCAAATTCTACTACTATTTCAAGTACAACAAGAACAACAATATTTCCTCCGATTTGTATAAAATGTCAACAACATAATCATAATGTTAGTATCACACATCACTCACAAAAACAAAGAACAACGCAACCAAAGGATAATGAGAGTTTAGAATTTATCGATCGTACACCTTCGCCATCGGCTACTCAAATCGTTGCTGCTACAACAACAGCGGTGACGAATAGAGTTGTTGTTGCAACGCAGGCGAATGCGTGTGGGAATTTGAATAATTAATCAGCGCAAATTAATAAAGTAAACAAGCAGGGGTAGCATATAACTTTGTTCAAAATGGCATCGACAACAACAACATCATTTAAATGTCGCGCCAACTTCCTGCCGTTCCTTCAACTATTTTGGGTGCAGTGAAATAGCGTGAAAAATTTTATTTTCAACCGGATCATATTTAATCTCTTTTTGAATGTATAACTGCCAAAATAGTGGAGCTAGAAGACAAGTTTGTAAAACGCATAGTGTACAAGTACAAGTGTGTTGACTTCTTTCTGATAGGCACTCGCTTAAGTGAGCATAACGGGGAAATCTGGGTTGACATTGTTGTTTCGGTTGAAAACGGTCAACTTGGGTCCTGTGCAGAGACGTAAAAGATTGAAACAGGGTTTATGTAGTCACAAAAGCGTTGCTCCTGTTCCACAGCATTTTAATTTTATATCATGGCGAAAAGTCTTCAGTTCACAGTCATTGATTTTCATTAAAAGTTTAATTTATTACTGAGGGTTACTCCTTTAAGTGTAAAAAGCAGAGAAAACGTAGTTTTTCAAATTATTGTGAAAAACTTTTTAATTTGAATTTCTGTACCCAAGTTCACTATATTTGTGTAATACAATAATCTGGAGGTCAATTCCTATGAAAAACTGAAAAATGTACACTTATTGAAAACTCATTTGCACACACAATTTACACTTTGAATTTAATTGCGTTTTTATGCACAAAATTTTGAAACTAAAAACAAAATTTTCATTTGTCAGAAAAAATAAAGAAAAAACGGCCTAATGTCAAAAAACCCTATCGAAATACAAAGTGGCTTGTTTGTTTTTAATGAACTACGTTGTATTTTTCTAGTATTTTGTTAGTTTTTTTAAATATAGTTCACACACTTACACCAGTACTGAAACCTTATTGGCTCCCTCTACAAAAAATATAAGAGAAAATACAAGAAAAATACATAGAAAATAAAGTAGTGTCATATAGGAGTTTGATTTGTTTGCACTTACAGCACCATTTTATTTGCAGGAGACTTTCACAGCTGCAAAAATTAAGGAGGATTTACACAGACGCTTTGGTTGTGTTAAAAATAAATAAAAAAAATAAATGTAAGGCGCGATAACCTCCGAAGAGATCTAAGGCCGAGCTTCACTTCCAATTTGCGTCGTGCTCCTCTTGATTTTTCCCTACAAATTGGCCGGACGGGACCTACATGTTTTATGCCGACTCCGAACGGCATCTGCAAGGCAGATGAGTTTTCACTGAGAGCTTTTCATGGCAGAAATACAATCGGAGCGCTTGCCAGACACTGCCGAGGGGCGACCCCGCTTAGAAAAATTTTCTTCTAATTGAAAAATCTTATTTCTAAAATTTTGATGTTGGTTTGCCCGGGAGTTGAACCCAGGGCATACGGTGTGATAGGCGGAGCACGCTACCATCACACCACGGTGGCCGCCAGTTGTGTTGCATTCATTAATTCATCTGTCGGGCGAAGTATCGAAAAATTTACATAAATGCTTTGGTTGCGTGCCTACGCTTTGACAACGCCATACGAAAAACAATGAAACGCCGTACGTTATCTTTGCTTTGAAGCTACCAAAGCGTTTATATAATTTTGCCCTTATGCATTTGGGTAAACAGCCTTAGAAGTGAAATGTTTCCATGTTACACGTGTGGCGCTTTATATTTTGACTCTAATTTAAATAAATTTTGCTTTCCGTATGTTTCCGCATTGTTGCAGGCTCCAAATCTTCTAGTAATCTTATTTCCGTGGAAATATATGCAACTATTCCATCTGTAAATACTACAAAGTTTTATTAAACTATCAAATGCAACTCAGCTTGAAGTATTCTTACGTACCAAAAATGTAACTCTAGACCTGAGATTTGCATCAGGTGAGCGAGGCTGTTTGTAGTTTTGACGTCTATCGCTTAGTTGACAAACTTGTTTAGATACACTATGGTAAAACGGATGGAATCGGAAGTGGCTGCTCTATCAGCAAATGCCCTAGTGCTTGCTAAGGTTAGGTTAGGTTGAAGTGGCTGCCCGAGGGCAGACTTAGGCCAGTGATATTAGGGTCGTTGTGATCCACGAAAAAACACCATTACCTTTCCTCTTCGAATCATTTTGAGGACCTGATAAAAGCTACCAGGTCCTTGACGTCATACTCCACCACCTGGCTCAGATTATCTAGAAATGGAGCACCCAGAAAGCGCTGCCGTGCTCCCTTTAGTGTCGGGCAGTTACGGATGATGAGAATCATCCTCTTTACAACTCCTGCAGAATCGACGATAAGGCGCTCCTAACCTTTCTGCAAGCTTACCTATAAGGCAATGACTAGTTAGTACCCCCACAAGGGTGGAACTTGTATCCCTACTTAGGTTGTACACGTGACTGGATCTTTTAGAATCCCATTTTGGCCAGGTTTCCTTCGATATTCGACACCCCGGTGATTGTAGCCATCTTTCGTCGGCTTGACGGTGGATATGTTCTTTTAGCATTAGCTTGCATGTGGCCAGGGGCATACGTAAGCGTTCTTGATCAGGAAGAATCTACCTGGTTGTACCCATCCTAGGAGTTCATCTGCAATGCAGTTTCCCTCGTTGTCCCTATATCCAGGGACCCATGTGAGGTGTACACGGTTCTGGTGTGCCATCTCTTGAAGAGATCGGCGACAGTTTAGTGCTAGTTCAGAATTGAACGAGTAGGTGCCAAGGGATTTTATGGCAGCCTGGCTGTCGCTGAAAATAAAAATTTCTTTGCCGACATTGTATGTCCCTATCCTAGCTGCGGTTTCCACTATGGCTGAAACTTCTGCCTGGACTACACTGCAGTAGTCGGGTAGTCTGAAGGAAAGCTGGAGGCCTAGGTCCCTTGAGTATACTCCTCCTCCAACTCTACCGTTTAGCTTGGAGCCGTCCGTGTATATGGAAATGCTGCCGTCAAAAGCAAAGCACCCATCCAACTCCGTCCAGTCATCCCCAATGGGAATTTTTATCTTAAAGTTGGCTTCCGCAACTGTTTTGGTCGCACAGCAATCCGTGTTAGGAGGGAGAAAACTGTATTTGTTTATTATACTAGAGTGTCCTCTGGTCTTGCTGTTCGAACACGATAACTCCCTTAGGCGCAGGGCTGAAGTTGCCGCCGCGCGATAACCAGCTAGATCTAATGGAAGGATGTCAAGAATTACCTGAAGAGCTTCGCTAGGCGTTGTTCTTAGAGCACCACTTAGGCTGATCATGCTGGATCTGTGGACTTTACCCAACAAGTTTAGGTTTGACGCCTTACTTAAGGCTGGCTACCATAGGATAATCGCGGTATAAATCCATCTGCATATGTGGGGGTGAGTCACCATTTTTTGCCAATGGTTCTTTTACACGTATATAATGCAATGTAAGCTTTCTTTTGTCCAGCTTTTTCAGCTTTTTGTATAAAACTACGCCTAGAAATTGGGCCTTATCTGCCAGGCTTAGGCCCACACCATTTAGTTCTGGTAGGTTTAACGATGTTATTTTGTATCGTTTGGTATATAAGACAAGCTCAACTTTGTCGGAATTGACGCTGAGTCCACATCGGGAGGCCCATAGGGAAACCTCTCGCAATGTTACCTGCATCAAGTCACATTAAGTTTGAGGGCACTTGCCTCTGTAAGCAACCGCTAGATCATCAGCATATGCCTCAATCTTTCCGCTCCCCCAACAGTGTTTGCTAAACGCATTTCAGAATTGGAGGCAGACTTTGCTAAAAATCAAGGTGAGATGAATAAACTTCGCCCAGCGCCCGAAGGTGTTGTGTCACAGAAATCCAACTCTATTTATGTCGCTGATGCTGTCGCCTTCGGGGTGCCTTATATGGAGGAAGAAAATATAAAAAGTATATTCAACCAGATATACCTCTCCATAGAATTCATGGTTCTGCAAATGAAGCAGATATTCCGGTCCAAAAATTCCACGGGTCCAAATAGCGCAATTATTATAAAGTTTTATTCTCCTGTGAACCGTGATCGTATTTTTAGAGCCTTCTCTGAAGTTTGTAAGAGTTTAAAATCTGCTATTTCACTCGATGAGATAGGCCTCAGTGGAAAATTTAGCATATATTGAAGTCTTTCTACTGCGGCCAGGAAACTGCTTCAAGATGAAATCAAATTTAGGCGATATAGAAGGGTATTTTCAATTTTTACGGTAAGGGGCTTGGTTACTTACGGCATAGGTAGATGCAGTTGAATTTTTAAGCCTTGGAGATCTGCAGCTAATTCGTTACTATCCCCAGAGCAAACAGTCAATTTATTCGTTTTTATTGCTTCTTATATTTAGATTCCAATATATTTCTTAACTCATGTTTTTACATCCTCTCTCTCAATGGTAAAATTGTTTTTGTTAGGTTAGGTTAAGAGAGCGTGCGTGGGCATAACCCACACTTCCACTCAGAGACCTTTTTGTCCATTGTGCCCTCAGTAAGTGCAGGGCGGCGGCACATTCGTTTAACCCATTACCTCCTAGTGGTCCTCAACGAACCACTTGCTTTCCCTGATGAACCCAAGAAGAAGCGAGATTTCCACATTCCTAACCTCTGCCAGGCTGTCGAAGAACCGTGAGCCCAGCAATCTGAGCCTTCTTCTTTGAAGTCCCGGACATCGGCAGATAGATCGACTCCTCATCCTGACACCTTGACCACAATGACCTGTGATGACACCCGTAAGTACCCTCACCGCGGATTTGTTCAGTTTGAGAGGGAGACTGGTGCCTTTCCTATTCAAACGTGTCCATAAGGACCTTGAAACTTCACAGTCAACCCTTTTGGTCGACAGCAAGTCCATTGCCCTATTCTGATATTCCTCGATTTTCCCCAAGAGATAACTCAGCTATGGACGGACGGAGCTGTCCACGTCACTTTTGTCCAAATCGGAACCTTTTCTAGCCATCTCATCTGCGAGTTCATTCCATTCAATACCGCTGTACCCATAGACCCAACAAAGAGAGACATTGCGATGACTTATAGAAGCCAGCAATGCTCTACATCTCCGCTCGATATCCGATTTTATCATGTTGGACTCTAATGCCCTTAAGGCGGCTTGGCTGTCAACAAAGATTGTTACGTTGGTGTCGGATATCATACTATCTTCAAGCAGCTTTGCTGCTTTGTCTATGACATTGACCTCGGCCTGGAAGGGACTGCATGCGTCAGGAAGTCAGAATGATTGGCTTAACTGTAGGTGTGTTGATTACATCTCAGCTCCAGTTTCCTTTTCTATTTTCGAGTAGTCGGTGTAGATTGTAATGCCCCTGCCATTGTGTAGGCCTTCTTCCCATTCCTCCCTTGAAGGATATAGTATGTTCTGAACCTGGAAGTCCAAAACCATGTGATGTGGTCGGTTTTGGATGGTAGGTCGTTGTTTTTATTAATCTATTATAGAAAATGGCAAGTTGAAATCGATGTAAGCCATAGTTATCTCTTTGTTGAAATCGACAACTGCTATCTTCTACGTGATGACAGAAATAAAAGAAGAGGCAGGGGTGTTGCAATTTAATGTCGACGAATTGTAAGTAAGAAGCTCTAACTGAGCCAAACAGCAGCGATGCCGAATACATCGTTGTTGAAGTGTTGGGAAAACAGTTTTAAAAAACTTGTTTCTTGCGTTACAATATTCGTGCTGTTACTCCTAAACGCTCACCGATTCCGTGCTACAATGACGGGGTTCAAAAGGCCAATAAACTACATAATAACTCCACTCGCGATGGAAGAAAAGCCCTCCACTGGAAAATTAGGAGGCTTTCGGATCAGCTAGAAATAGATCAACTCCAATTTATAGTTGTGAGAAACTGGCGTTCTTTGGAAATTTCGGAAGAAAGCTAGATACTATGCTACCTCCACGTATCCTGTGACGCAACCTTAATAGTCTAACGGCTCATAGTATTCCCGATGCACCGTGTAAGTTATCTCCTGAAACTGTCAATGATACATTTCTTGAATCAACGGATATCCTATTTGTTCCACGTAATTAGTCAAAAAGCCGATTACTCAATTAATTTGCTTTTGCTCAGCCGAAAAAGATTTTTGATTAGTTGAAAAATAAATAAATAAATCGATAAAGTAATTTGAAATGTAGTTAATGTAAATTTTGAGTAATCAGTTAATCGCTCGGCTCTATATAAAAAGTTTAAAATACTGTGCCCCTCAATGAAAAGAGAGCAATATTTTTTTATTGAAATATCTGACCTTTAACTCAAGTTTAATATTTCGTCAATTTCTAAATATTGTTTATTTTTAGGGATTTGCGCTTTTCCAATTAACTGAGTATGCCGATTAATCAAAACTTTGTTATAAAATCGAAAATTAATCAGTTTCAATTAATCAAAATCATTAGCTTCGCTATTAATCACATTTTGAATTAAAAGCTCTTTAATCAAATTTATTTCGTTTTATTAACCAAAATGTGAATAATTGCGAACAAAATTAATTTAATTAAAAAGAGTTTTTAGTTTAATTTTTTAGTCTTTTAATACGGTATGGAAATTAAATAAATAAAATAATTGTTAAGTATATATGTACATATGCATAAGATATTAATATTATATTTTTACTGAATGTGCAAAAATGTATTTTAAAATGTATTTAATTCGAAGAATACAATACTAAAAATCCATAAATAAATATTGTGACGAATATTAGCAACACTTAGGCAAGGTGCACACGAGGCTACGCGTCATAGACGCGTACAAGATATTTCATATAGCTACAATTTCTCTACGCCCCAAGATCTGCACACGAAGCTGTTGTGGTGTTTAATACTCTTTTTCGCTTTGGTAATATACCTTTCACACACTTTTATTAACTAAAGTAACATTTTTTAACTAATTACACAAATTTGCATACAAAAAAATGTTAACAAACATCTTGTTCTTCCTTTTTTTCAAACGTACGTAGGCTCAGCGACCAACATTGCTGTACGCTTAGCTACACGAAAATTTCATTCTTTGTCGCTTTCATGCAGCTGACGCCTCGTATGCAGCTTCCATTCAAATACGTGTGTTCGGCATCAAAGCGTACAAATTTCGCCTGCAGCGTCTATTACGCGTAGCCTCGTGTGCACCTTGCCAAAGGCATACTATCATCTCAAAGCCGATACTAAGCAGCAACTTGTATCTACATAAACAAATCAAGCATTATGCATACGAGCAGCAAACACATGCATATATCTAAGACACTCCCAAAAGTATGCAATCATCTGTAAAAGTATCACTCACATATATATGCGCATATGGCTTTGCGAGAAGCTATAAACGTGCATCTGTAGTTTATAGCTGGTAATTTTATAGCTGGTAACTAAGCAGTAAATTCTATAAGAAGAACGAGGAAACCGAAGAATATAAAAGCAGCACCAGCTGAGGCATGATCAATCAGTTTGTTTTAAACACGCTATCAGTTGAGAAGTGAAGTTTAATTGTGAAGTACTTTCAAAGCAGTCTAATAAAGACCATTTTGGAGTACAGAATATTGGAGTGTTTTATTCAACAGTTTAGCGATACGAACGTAAGCCTAAATTAGTTACAATATAATTGAATTGACATTGAACGATTTTCTGTTTTTTCCGTATATACAGGTTTGATAGCAGATTTCGAACATTATTATGATCTTAGTAGATAGACAGATTGTTATAATGTTATGCACTGTGCATTTTAGGTCTATTGTGCCTCTTCTCTTCGCAGCACCTCGTCGAAACCATGCTCCATGAGGGAATCTAGAATGATGCTCGACTTTAGAGGGTCCTTAGCCTTCTTTTCGCAACTGCATTGCATTCCAGCTGGATGTACTCTCCATTCGCATCCTTGCTGTCGGAGAGCCGACAGAGGCTATTGGATCATATACGCAGTTTGTGCATGTGGCTTTTAAGTCTGCAGTGACCTGTGAGTATGCCTCCTGGCTGCTTTTTGGCAGGTTAATAATGGTTTTATAGCACTTTGAGTTATATCCTCCTATAAGGGCCTTTCCCGCCGCAGTCCTGGGCTTTCGAGCCAGTGTTGTTCTTTGAGGCATGCCTTCTTTTGCTTGAGCTTATAGTGTTTGACACTATCGCCAAGATGTGCTCAGATTCTATTGGCTTTTTGACCGCTGCCTTACTGGCCAGCCCGTCTGCTTGCTCGTCGCTATCCAACCCGCAGTGGCCAGGTACCCAAACCATGAATTGTGTTAATAGCCTCCAAAACGATTTAACCTCACCATGCACTCAAGGATTGTTGATGATTTAAGTTCAACTGAAGATATTAATTATTACAATTCTCTCATTTGCGGATCTCCGCTGCATATTTATCCCTGCCCACCTTACAGCGATAACTTCGACCTGGGAAATGATTGGGATTCAAGGGGTTGTGTAGCGCAATATATAGCTCCTCCAACCCAATTTTCAACCTCACCTTCGAGCGGCGAAACCCAATTTCACAAACAGACGAGGCGACCCCAAGCTCCTCATGGAACCTGGGGGTGGGGAGGGAGGGATGGCCTGAAAATTTAATGTGGCCATATAAATCGTTCCCGAGATGGTCGGGGTAATACCTTAATGGTGCTGTGTTACCGGAGCGTACCGGATCTGTATCCGGCAAAGGACCGTCACATCCACAACACACGCCTTCGGGGAGTAACCTTATCGCTACAACAACAACAACCTGGGAAATGATCGGATATTTTCCAATTGGAATGGACATTTTGGTTCTGGGGTCGAAGACCGCCGCTTCGATGCACTCTGACGTCTTCTGCCCATATGAGAGTATAATCTTGGTGGAGCGCATCTATTCAAGAAGTGTCCTATGTACATTTATTCCCCAGCTCTATTTTGAAAAGCTTATCAAACTTAATCAACTTCACCAAAATGCTTCTGGCTGCCTGCTCAATTATTATGGTAGAGGCGTTAGCACGGATGAGCAGCACCTCCATTACCGCCGTCGCGCACGTTTCCGTAATGCAGACACACGTCATGCGTTGGAGCTTGGTGAGTTATTTCTGTACGCTTACAATAGCTGCTCTTGATATGGTATTGTCCACTATCTAAGAGTCGAAGGTGACTCCCAAGTACATCACTTCGGTCACATGCATAAACCACATTCCATTCATTAGGATTTGCCTCATCCCTTCCAGGTTTCTTCTTCTGATACAAAGGTTCATTGGCCGTATTGTCAGGGTTGATGCTTAGGACTACCTCTGTATACTATTCCGCTGTCAACCTCAATGCCCTCTTCATTATGTCACAAAGGGTGCTCTCAAATCTGTCTCTTACACTAATGACAATATCGTCCGAGTACCCCTTAAAGTGAATTCCATTATCTCAGAGCTTCTGTAGGAGTTCATCTACTACCAAGCTCTATAGTAGGGGTGACAGAACGCCCCCTTGTAGACATACTCTAGTCTGTACTGTGCCATCCCCAATTGAGGTTTCGGATTGTCAAAGGCCCTTATGTGCTTAGTTTTCTCCAAAAACATTTGATTCGGGTTTGGTACACATCACACGATGTGATAAATGATTATATTTTTTGTGAAAACTACAAATGTATGATCTTTTCACTGTAAATTGATTGAATTGTCATAAGAAAGCATCCCATGCCAACGGATTCTTAGTCATTGTCGAAGCGAAAAAGCATAGGTCGAGCCCTCTGACTCTTGAAGTTTTGTATCTCCTCTTGCGTTGCATATCCGTTTTTCCACTTGTAGGGTCTTCCTCCTCGCTTCGTGGTAAGCTCTGCTAGCTCTCTTAAAAAGGAACGGGGTTTCAGCGCGATATAGGTTCTGGCCTGCTCCCCAGCTTCCGCAATAGTGGAAGTCTTTCCTTTCATATTCGCTTTCTTATTTGCCTTCGTTTTCGTCTTCACTTGCGTCATAGTCTTTGTCTTCGTATTTATCTCCGTCTTTGTAGTCATCATATTTTTCTTAGTCTTTTGCCCACTTAATCTTCGTATTCGTCATTATAATTGTTTTTTCCTCTCTCATGTTATGAGTCTTCTTGGTTGTTTTGGTCTCTCTGTTCGCATTCTTTTTTTTTTTTATTTACACGTTTTTACACCTTGTAAATCTTTAAACGAAACCAAATAGAACGAAAGATGGCACTGAAGATGGCAAAACGCCGAAACCGGCTCGTTCCCAAACCTAATTTGACAGGGGTGACGGAAAATCGTTCCAATATAGTTCAATTATCCACCCTGTCGGAAAATCAACAAAACTCAGTTAATCTGTTACAAACAAGCCAAATCCATGCACATGATGAATATTCAGGTATTCGTTCCAATCCCGTTGATGTTATTCGTTGTTCTGATAAGTTCGGCATGCATCTTTTAGAGGGTAGATTTTACTATTCTTCGTTTAGTAATATAATACACTATACAAGCCGTTACTTGTATTTTTTTAGATAACCTGCGCAGCTATGGCAGGTTGTCTGAAAAAAAAATGTCTACTTACTATTCCAAAAACAAAATACAATTTTTCAAATTTAGAAAAATTAAAAAATTATCATTAGAAAAAAATTATTGTTCTGGCCTTGAGCTCGAATCGAACCTTGAATCATTTATCAATAGGCCGATAAAAACAAAAACAATTGTTAATAAACCATGAGCACTTGCGAATGTCAAAACAAAGTAATTGACAATAAAAAAATGCAGCATTATCAGTGATTTGCAACAGATGGCGCAACACTGAAAAATATAGCTGGTAAAAAGGAATAGAAGTGGGAACTTGTCAGTCAAACAAACCACCGCTGTATAGCTAAATGGTTAGCGCAGCGTGCCTAAAGCGTACTGATGATGAAGGCTTAGCACCCTTCAAAATGGATCTATCTGCACAGCTATGGCAGGTTGTCTGAAAAAAAAAATTTACTTACTATTCCAAAAACAAAATACAATTTTTCAAATTTAAAAAAATTAAAAATAGCAATAATTATCTGATTTTTAATAATCGGGGATTGCCCATATTGCTTTTTTTTTTTTTTTTTTTTTTTTTTTTTTTTTTTTTTTTCAATGTATGAAAACATTTATTTATTTGAAGCAATTTTTTAATTTTATAATTTATTTAATAAAAAAAAAAAATTATTGTTCTGGCCTTGAGCTCGAATCGAACCTTGAATGATAAAAGATGAACGCAACTTTTTATTACCCAACCAAATATAGGACGAATTTTGCAAAAAACTAATGCTTTGAGGAAATTTTTACGAAAACTTAAGCAATAAAAATTTATTATTTTGAATTACACTCTTCGTGCGTTTGGGGAGCACCGTAGGCGTACGAAAAGCGCTATTTCTTTGGGTTCCCTCGGTATACAGGAAACTTCCACTTATACGAGAGCCTCACCAAGCAAAATAGGATTTTGCTACAAGCGGCTATCCAACTAACGCGGCAGGGAAAGCTGCAGGCGGCATTCACGCTCCGACGTCTATGTTAGGCATGGAATTGATACATCCGCATAGCCAACAAAAGTTACCAGCGAGGCTGATCTGGATCGATTTCGCCAACCTTAATTTTATATGCTGATTTATTGTTTTTTATTATGTGATGATGGCGCAAACATTTTATTAATTTTTTCTTTTTCTTCGGCTTTGTGTATAACTTATTTTAAAGTTGCTTTTAATTCGATTGTATTTAGTGTTTGGGGAAAGTAGAAAAGCGAATAACATTGCGAATAACAGCCTAGCTTTGCTTAATGTTCTATGGAGGCTCCATAAAGGTTTCAACGTGGTCAGTGGCGGATCCAGGCTGCTCTTTGAGGGGGGCGATTTCAGTCAGTAATTGTTTCTCCCAATAGCTGATGTGTTTTGAGGAACAAGGGAAACGTATAGCAGACCGTTATTTTTTTGGGGTAAATTTATTAGTATTTTTTTACATCGTTTAATAATTTCATACACATATTTGGTTTCATTTAGTTATACAAATTAACAATAGTACATCAAATTTTTTGACATCATTTTTCTCTTCTCCATAGTTCATATTCACACAGTAAATTTAATTCTATGCTTCCCTTTTTTTTACGTATCTTTCAATTATATGATCAATATCAATCTCAATATCGAAATGGGTATTTAAAAGTGCAAGACCAGTGAGTCTGTTCTGGGAAATTGTGGACCGTAACCACGTTTTCAACCGGCGAAGTGTCGAAAAACTCCCTTCAGCACAAGCATTGCTAGCTGGAATCGTGGCCAGAATTTTGATAAATGCATTTATTGATGGAAACGCATATTCATTGCAATCATTTAAAACTTTTCTAGCTGATAGTGGAATTGATTTTTTGTGTTGCTTATCAGACCAGCGTTCTGACCACACTTCGTACTCTCCATCTAGATTAATTTTATTTCCTCCAATAAGAGATGCGTATCCTTTACCAAGATCTTGGACAAGCTCTTTAGACAAATTCTTTTTTTGCAGTGTATTATCTTTGATGATTCGCGATGGGAGTAGCAAATTAAGATTAAAAACTTGCAATGTATCTTCAGGTAATCTACCTTGTAAATCAAGAATGATATGATCAAGAAGAGGTATATAAATTGCTTTTCGATAATACTCTTCAGCGTCTGATGAAGTGTAGTTCGCTCGATGTATATGCTTTTTAGCAATTCGTGGGAGGACAATATCAAACTTCAACTCATCTGCTAAAGCGACTATTTTTTTGTAAAGTCCCGAAAAACGACTTTCTGTTTCAAGTCTATGGTTTTTTAATGTTCGCAAAGTGTCACTGACACTCACCCACTCACACACTGGCGGCCACCGTGGTGTGATGGTAACGTGCTCCGCCTACCACACCGCCCTAGGTTCACACCCCGGGCAAAGCAACCTCAAAAATTTTAGAAATAAGGTTTTTCAATTAGAAGAAAATTTTTCTAAGCGGGGTCGCCCCTCGGCAGTGTTTGGCAAGCGCTCCGGATGTACTTCTGCCATGAAAAGCTCTCAGTGAAAACACATCTGCCTTGCAGATGCCGTTCGGAGTCGGCATAAAACATGTGGTCCCGTCCGGCCAATTTGTAGGGAAAATCACGAGGAGCACGACGCAAATTGGAAGGGAAGTTTGGCCTTAGATCTCTTCGGAAGTTATCGCGCCTAACATTTATTTTTTATTTAAAGTATCACTCAATGCTTCAGAAGCTTGATTCAAATCTATTGACGGTGTTTGCAAAAGTAAGGTTAGTGGTCGTGTAACAGAAAGTACATTGCTCAAACAAATCATTGGAATCACGAACTCTGTCTCGCAAATAGATTTCAACATAGAACGGGCCTCAGAACTTGTTGTTGAATCTTGCCAAGTAGAAATTTTTTGAAACGAAGCAACAATTTTTGTGATGTTTTCTTCAAACTGCATTATACCGTCATGTTTTTCAGACCAGCGCGTTTCACATAGTCCACTAACTATGGTACGTTTCGGAGACTGATACTGATCATTTTTTTCATCAATGCAATACAATCCTTTGTTTGAAGGATTTTCGACGTTTTCGCAAGCGAGTTATTAAGACAATGGTTGAAACACGGACAGTGATGGGCATTGGTAGGTACATATTTTAATAAGTTCCTGCACAGCTCCCTTAACTTCTGATGTCATTACAGAACATCCATCCGTTCCAATTCCAAGGCAATCTTCGAAGGGTAGTCCTAAATTATTAAATCACTATGTGTGCCAAGGCTACACCTGTCAATTTTTTTCTCCATTTATAACATCTTCTTCGCGGATCGAATCGTACGCATCAAGGAAAGTTACAAAATCTTCTCTTATATTACCATCATATAAGATTCTGAATAAGGGGCGATCGCATCCCCCTCAAACCCGCTACTGAACGTGGTGCACTTTAATGCTCGTAGTTTAAATGGTGAAAAGATGGATGTAGTCATAGCGATATTCGAACAATCTAGTGGTGATATCACTTGTGTTTCCGAGACTCGGTTTAAACCTGAAATACTTGATGGCCATCATGATATAAAGGGATACGTACTCTATAGAATGGATAGGAAGGTAAAGAAAGGTGGTGGTGTTGCTATGTATTGTAAAAAGCATCTCAAGTCCAGAATAGTCTCAAGTATAGCTGTTAGCGTCACTGAGAACTTGCTAGTTGAAGTGTCTAGTTCAATGTCCAAAGTCCTTTTGTCGTGCGTCTATAACCCTAATAAATCTTGTAGCGTGAAGGAGTATTTTACAATGTTGTCCTCGGTTGCTGTTGATTACACTGATATAATTATCTGTGGAGATTATGTAGTGACCCGTATACCTGCCGTTTGTTAGACGATGTTTCAAGTGTTGGTCCTGAAGTTGTTAATGTCTGCGTACCAACAAGGTATGGGCAGAACTGCTGCCCCAGCCTTCTTGACTATTTCATTGTGTTCAATTCGTCTAAAGTCTTAAAGTTTGACCAATTATCCTTTATCTCAGACCATGATCTAATTTTCTGTTCATTCGATGTAGTGCTCGATAACCGCAGTGTAGTAGCTTGTCCATCCATTTCACCAGATTATCGTCGACTGGACGTAAATAACCTGTTTGGAGGCATCTCCAGCATAAATTGGTATGCTTGTTGGAGTTTGAGTTCGGTGCATGAAAAGCTGAGATTCTTGAATGAAATTATTTTAAACCTTTATACAACTCACGTTCCTTCTCGGGTATATAGCAGCAGATCTTCCTCTTGCCCTTGGTTTAATAAATCCGTCCCTGCTATGATCATGAAGCGCAATAAGCTTTATTCCCTCTGGAAAAAAACCGAAGCGACGCAAATTGGCGTGCATACATACAGGAAATGAGACCACAGCCTTTATAAGGAGAGAAAAATGCAAGTATTACAGTAAGATGTTGGATGTATCGTTACCTAATCATGTTTTGTGGCGTAATTTGAAAAATCTTCGCGTGCATGTGAGTGAGAGCTCTGACTGTTTCTTTATCCTGAAGACGTTAATGCAGCTTTTGTGAATCGGGTTAACCCGCCTTGTGTTAATACCTGTTTCACAACCCGTCCCTTATATGTGGTTCCTGTTTGTCATACCTTCGAGTTTACAGCTGTTTCGGGACTTGATGTGGCGTGATGCATAAATAAAATAAGGTCGAATTGAATCGGTGAGAACAATATACCGATCAAATTTGTTAAATTAATTGCCCCGTATATTCTTCCCACATTGACACATATTATCAACCACAGTATTACTAACTCTTGTTTCCCCTGATATGTGGAAGGTTGCCACGGTTATACCCATTGCAAAAACTAAGTTTGCGGGGATTGTCCTAGTGGCTTCCGGCCTATAATCATTTTGCCAGCACTTTCGAAAGTATTTGAGATATTGTTGTCGGAACAAATTCAAGACCACGTTAGCAAACATAGCCTGCTATCACCATTCCAGTCAGGCTTCCGGACAAAGCACAGTTGCACCACGGCTATCATACAAATTTTAGACGACATCATTTCAGACGGCACCCTTTGACAAAAACCAATTAACTTTATTATGGCTACTTGACTTCTCAAAAGCTTTCGACTTTGTAAACCATGACTTGCTGTGCCTAAAATTAAAAAAACTATTTTGGTTTTGGTGACTACGCAGTGCGGCCCATGCAAAGTTATCTGACGGGTAGATCCCAGCATGTCAAAATATGCTCCGAAACTTCAGGTCTAAAACAACTATTGGCTGGGGTACCCCAAGGTTCCATCTTGGGTCCACTATTATTTAGTATTTTCATTAATGACTTATTTAATGCATGCCAACATGTTCATATGCATGCATATGCTGATGATGTCCAACTATATTTATCGGAAAATCATGAGGGGACAAATGCTTTATGCTCAAGATTGAATAATGACTTTGCATACATAGTTGATTGGGCTAGGAAAAATTACTTATGCCTGAACAATGAGAAATCGTACGTGTTGCCTATATCTAAAAAACGAATAAGCTTCTCAAGTATTTCGCCATTACATATCCAGCTGGAGAGCGCGCCTACTGGGCTGTGAAATCTCCGAATATCTGAAAGCTAGAAACTGCATTTTCCTTTGTCGACTTATCATGTATAAAGAGCCTAGTTACCTATATGATAAGCTGATTTTCCCCAGGTCTGCTGGGATCAACGACCTAATAGTACCAACTTATAACTATCTAACATCTGGACGGCTATTCTTTGTCAATGCTATTCGCCTTTGGAACTCTATTCCAGTATCCATTCGCAGTAGTCTAAATAAAAGCAACTTTAACAAGTAAGGAAGGCTAAGTTCGGGTGTAACCGAACATTACATACTCAGCTGAGAGCTTTGGAGACAAAATAAGGGAAAATCACCATTTAGCAAAATGAACCTAGGGTAACCCTGTAATGTGTTTGTATGACATGGGTTTCAAATGGAAGGTATTAAAGAGTATTTTAAAAGTGAGTGGGCCATAGTTCTATAGGTGGACGCCATTTCGGGATACCGCCATAAAAGTGGACCAGAGGTCACTCTAGAATGTGTTTGTACGATATGGGTATTTTAAAAGGGAGTGGGCCTTAGTTCTATAGGTGGGCGCCTTTCCGAGATATCGCCATAAAGGTGGACCAGGGCTGACCAGAATGCGTTTGTACGATATGGGTATCAAATTAAAGGTATTAATGAGGGTTTTAAAAGGGAGTGGCCCTTAGTTGTATATGCGAAGGGGTTTTCGAGATATCGATGAAAATGTGGAGCAGGGTGACCCAGAACTTCATCTGTCGGGTACCGCTAATTTATTTATATACATATGTAATACCACGAACAGTATTCCGGCCAAGATTCCAAGGGCTTTTAATTTCGCCCTGCAGAACTTTTTCATTTTCTTCTACTTAATATGGTAGGTGTCACACCCATTTCACAGTTTCTTCTAAAGTTATATTTTGCGTCAACAAACGAATGAACGGAATGAAATCGGTAACGCCGTTCTCGACGTGCTGATGGAGTCTCCGGGTAGTCCGCCGCGAGGTGTTATTCAGGATGGTACCAGGGCCAAATCAAGGTACTCGCTTGCGAGGACGCAAGGTCTGTTGCGCTGTACAAGGCAGCAGCCGCAAAGCTGGGACAAGTCTATCCCGGGGCGATTATCGAGGTCGTCGACTGGAAGGACATTCCGGCTCGGCCAAGGGCCAGGGCATGGGTTCCAGCAGAACCTGAGAGAATTCTGAGGATGCTGCAACTGATGAACCCGGCTCTCCCAACGCAGGACTGGAGTGTCACAAGTCGAGGACGCTGTAGGACCTAGGAGGCAGGTCGTGTTAGCCCTGAATAAGGAAGCTCTCGAGCCCCTTAGATGGAGCAAAGGAAGAGTGTTTTGCGGCCTCGGCGAGGTCCTTATCCAAGAACCCTGGGTGAACAACTCAAGGATTTGCGGATTGGGGGCCTTTGGGTTTAATCTCATCCGAGCTGCAGATGAAGGTAAAGTGACAACATGCATTTTAGTAAAGTCTGAGCTAAATATCTTTTCTTACCTAATTATAGCAATGGTGGCGTTACAGCGGCCAGCTTGGCAAGCGGAGGCACCCAATTAACGCTAGCCTCCGTTTATATGCCGTACGACGCAGAGGAACCTCCTCCGCAAAAGACGGTAAGGGATTTGGTGGCCAACTCAAGCAAAGGCCATCTGCTAATCGGGACAGACGCAAACGCCCACCACGTGCAGTGGGGTAGTTCCGACATCAACACTCGTGGTGAGTCACTTTTTGAGTACCTTTTAACAACTAACCTTGTAGTTTGCAATGTATGCAATGAACCAACTTTTATTACTAAAAACCGTAGAGAGGTTATTGACCTCACTATTTGTTGCGAAAGCGTTTATGGGTAGGTTAAAAAATGGCGTGTTCTTGAGGAACATTCCTTTTCAGACCACCGGTATATTGAAGTAATGTTAGAGTTCTTCGTCGATCAGCCCATTGCGAGACGTAACCCACGTAATACAAACTGGGAACTACATAATGAGCTGTTAGCAAGAGAACTACCAGAACTGCCCCCACAAAGCCCCTCATCAACGATGGAGCTAGAGGGTCTGGTAGAAACCTTCACATCGGCATTCTCAAACGCCTTAGAACAGGCCTGTCCATTGCCAAAACCACGCGGTAAGCGTAAACCTCACTGGTGGTCCCATGATCTGGACCTACTTCGTAAATCCTGTAGAGAACAGTTTAACAAAGCCAAATTCTTTGATAACGGGTCACAATGGCTAGAATACAAGGACAAACTAAGGACCTACAAAAAAGTCCTGAGACAAGCGAAGAGAACTTCATGGAGAAGTTTCTGCACTGGATTCGAAAGTGTCGTTGACACATCCAGGCTACGGTGCGTGCTTTCTAAGACGCAAACAGCTATTTGCTTTCTGCGGAGACCGAATGGTACCTGGACCAGCACAGAAGGGAAAACTCTAGAGCTGCTCCTGGACACACATTTCCCGGGAAATATGACCAACGCACCGGAAGTACCTGCAGCAAACCAAGCTGTGAAGAGGTGAGAGGAGAGGGTGAGGTGGGCAGTCAAAAGTTGTAAACCTTTTAAGGCTGCTGGACCAGACGGGATTGTACCCGCTCAACTTATCTACTCTTTGGAGTTATCAGCCAACTGGCTGCGGCACATATATACCGCTTGTTTGGCTATGAACTATATTCCGTGTGCATGGAGGAGCGCCACGGTCATATTCATTCCTAAGGCAGACAAAGCCTCTCACTACGAGCCGAAGGACTACAGACCTATCAGTCTTTCATCCTTCGTACTCAAGACGCTAGAGAGAATAGCGACTCACCCCCAACATATGCAGATGGATTTATACCGCGATTATCAGACCCATACTGCTGTATGGGGTAGGCGTATGGTGGCCAGCCTTGAGCAAGGCGTCAAACCTAAACTTGTTGGGCAAAGTCCACAGATCCAGCATGATAAGCATAAGCGGGGCTCTAAGAACAACGCCTAGCGAAGCTCTTCAGGTCATTCTTGACATCCTTCCATTGGATATGGCTGGTCATCGAGCAGCGGCAACGTCAATCCTGCGTCTAAGGGAGTTGTCGTGTTGGAACAACAAGACCACAGGACACTCAAGTATAATAAACAAATACAGTTTTCTCCCTCCTAGCACGGATCGCTGTGCGACCACAACAGTTGCGGAAACCAACTTTAAGATAAACATACCCAGCAGGGATGACTGGACGGAGTCGGATAAGTGCCTTGCTATGAGCAACAGCATTTCCATATACACGGACGGCTCCAAGCTAAACGGTAGAGTTGGAGGTGGAGTATACTCAAGGGACCTTGACCTCCAACTCTCATTCAGACAACCCGACCACTGCAGTGTATTCCAGGCAGAAGTTGCAACCATAATGGAAGCCGCAGCTAGGATAGGGACATACAATGTCGGCAAAGAAATGTTTATCTTCAGCGACAGCCAAGCTGCCATAAAATCTCTGGGCTACCACTCGTTCAATTCTGAACTAGCACTAAACTGTCGCCGATCTCTTCAAGAGATGGCTCAACAGAACCGTGTACACCTCACATGGGTCCCTGGACATAGGGATATCGAGGGAAACTGCAATGCAGATGAACTCGCTAGGCAGGGTACAACCAAGCAGGTTCTTCCTGGACAAGAACGCTTAGGTATGCCCCTGTCCACATGCAAGCTTATGCTAAAAGAGCACATCTACCGTCAAGCCGACGAAAGATGGCTACAAACACCGGGGTGTCGAACATCGAAAGAAACCTGTCCTAAATGGGATCCTAAAAGATCCCGTCACGTGTACAACCTAAGAAGGGATACAATTTCCACACTTGTGGGGGCACTAACGGGTCATTGCCTCATAGGTAGGCATGCAAAAAGGTTAGGAGCGCCTTATTGCCGTTGCTGTAGGAGTTGTAAAGAGGATGAGGAGGAAACGGTGGTTCACCTCATTTGCAACTGCCCAGCACTAAGCGGAGCACGGCAGCGCTTTCTGGGAGCTCCATTTCTTGATAATATGAGTCAGGTTGTGGAACATGACGTCAAGGACCTGGTAGCTTTCATTAGGTCCTCAAAATGGTTCGAAGAGGAAAGGTAACGGTGTTTTTCGTGGTATCACAACGGGCCTAGTACTACTGGCCTAAGTGTGCCCTCGGGCAGCCACCCTAACCTAACCTAAAGTGGGCGTGGTCATAGTCGGATTTCGCCCATTTTTTATACCAAGATAAAGTGAGTTCAGATAAGTACGTGAAGTAAGTTTAGTAAAGATATATCGATTTTTGCTCAAGTTATCGTGTTAACGGCCGAGCGGAAGGACAGAAGGTCGACTGTGTATAAAAACTGGGCGTGTCTTCAACCGATTTCGCCCGTTTTCACAGAAAAAAGTTATCGTCGTAGAATCTATGTCCCTACCAAATCTCACAAGGATTGGTAAATTTTTGTTCGACTTATGGCATTAAAAGTATTCTAGACGAATTAAATGAAAAAGGGCGGAGCAACGCCCATTTTGAAATTTTCTTTTATTTTTGTATTTTGTTGCACCATATCATTACTGAGTTGACTGTTGATATAATTTACATATATACTGTAGATATTACATTTTTTGTTAAAATTTGACTTTAAAAAAAAATTTTTTTTAAAGTGGGCGTGTTCGTCATCCGATTTTGCTAATTTTTATTAGCACACATATAGTAATAGAAGTAACGTGCCTGCCAAATTTCATCATGATATCTTCAACGACTGCCTAATTACAGCTGGCAAAACTTTTAAATTACCTTCTTTTAAAAATAGGCGGTGCCACGCCCATTGTCCAAAATTTTACTAATTTTCTATTTTGCGTCATAAGGTCAACGCACCTACCAAGTTTCATCGTCTTTGGTAATGAATTATCGCACTTTTCCGGTTTTTCGAAATTTTCAATATCGAAAAAGTGGGCGTGGTTGTAGTCTGATTTCGTTCATTTCAAATAGCGATCTGAGATGAGCGCCCAGGAACCTACATACCAAATTTCATCAAGATACCTCAAAATTTACTCAAGTTATCGTGTTTACGGACGGACGGACATGGCTAAATGAATTTGTTTTTTCGCCCAGATCATTTTAATATATAGAATTATCATTGCTATTTATTTTTTTGTTGTACTATAAAAGATCTTAGATCTTATTGTACTAATACTCTTTTTGCAATAAATGAAATGAAATGAAATAATAGGCAAATAGTTGTGGCAAATATTTGTGCTGAAAAAGTGAGGTTATGTGAATGATTTAACCTTTATTATTGCACTACGGCCATGTCTATGTTGTTGTGCAACTTTTCCCAATAGCCTTCTCTTCGATTTGCATCTTCGTATTTGTCGTGATCTTTATATTTTCCTCGTCAGTCTCTAGTAGATATACGCCGCCGATAAACGCCGCCGCCGCCGCCGATTAGGGTCGTTTTTGGCACGCCGCCGCCGAACGTCAAAAATATCGCCGCGGCGGCGGCGGCCTCCAGGGCGTGTTACTATATTTTCTACTCGTTTAAAACTGTTTAGGCCATTTATTGTTCATGTCGAAAATTGGTCGGATATGGTCGAAAGTGGTGTCAACGGATGCGCACCACTGCCAGTTATAAGAAACTAATTACGAAATTTAAATCTTTCTAACTGTTCAAAAGTTACCAATTCACCAAGTTATTAAAACAAAACACTAACAGAAAAGTTATATATCTAATAAATTAATATGCTCACTTTGCATTTTTTTTTTTCAAAAAATTAATAATGAACAATGAATTCAAATAAAATGACCCAAGGCGAACATGTTTTCAAATTGTCCTCAAGTTACTAAAAAAAAGCAAATTAGCCAAAAAGGTGCCGATTTAAAAAAATTTATATTGCGATTGGCTGAAAGAATAAGCGAAATCAGTGACGCAAAATCCTTTAGTAGGTTCTAGGGGCATACACACTCCTTTGAAATGATTCTTACCTCATACTTAAGTTGAGGTATATGTACGTATAAGGGTTTGAAAAATCACTTGGGCTTACATTCAAACATCTGTTATCTATTTGCGAAACTATACAATAGGGTCTGAAATGTTAATTTTGATTTTCACACTTAATCCTTCAACACCCAAGTCTCCCGGTTTGAGATTTCCTAAAGTTGGCGGCCCTATCCAAAACTAGTCCTTTGAAGTGATTCACATTGATTATAGCTTATCAAACAAGTTTAAATATCACCTACACGTTACGGCTCCTTTTACAAATGTGAATATGTAGGCACATATATTTACCAGGTGAGGCTTTGTCCTTCGCAAGAACACTCAAAGTGGTGAAGGAAAAGCTTTCCCAAGACAGTCGAACTAAGGACCGTGTGTTCTACTACCCTAGCGTAGTGGACAGTCGACCTAGTCTGAAAACTGAAGCTACGCGGTCATCCATAATGAGCTCTTATATCATAAGGCCGGAAAACAGAAGTTAACATCTTTCAACTTAAAATCGGTCGACTTTCATTCAAAAATATCGTTTTAACGAAGACTATTGAAATCAATATTGTGAACACAAACGTCTGCAAACTTTGGTCTACATTTTAAAAATGTTATCCAGGGTCCTTGTAAAATTTTAATTATGTAGATGCGCCGAAGATTATACGATTTTCACCAATTAAGCAATGACATCCATTTAGACTGCTTATGATTTCGAGGGCGGCATCTTTGGCCGAATAGTCACTCCCTAACATTTCAAGGTGTTTCTCTAGTTCAGCTCGGCAGCATAGCGCAACAAAAGCATCCGTTGGAAAGTCTTTGGAGCTACACCTAGAGCTTCTAGGAAAGTGACGTCCACGAAGGTATGAGTTCGAAGTCGCAGTCCTATAGCTTCTGTGCTGGTATATGGTGTGAGGGTCAGGAGGCGTGGTAGAGAATGGTGGTCGGGATTGCTACTGTTTGCACATCGGGAATAGCTCTTAAAAACAGCCGAAACAACTGGAGGCGCCCTATACCACGAGAGTCATGAGTATTAAAAGACCATTAATAGCAACCGTAAGTCGCCTATGTGCGTGGCCGCCAAGGAGGCACAAATGATTTAAAGGAATTGTGTTCGCGACGATTATTAGGTGTTAACCCCAGGTGAAACTACGCATTTCACGAGATATACAGACAAAAGTGTGACTATTTTATGTATCTCTATTTCTTTTCAGCCGACGTAGCAGTACCAATTCCAAAGACCGGGGTTAGGTTCGAAGCCTCTCTGGAGTAAGCGAACGAGGGACAATCACTCAGCAAGTAGCTACTCCTGAAAATTTTTGAATGGTCTGTGAGATCTTGAGGCAAAAACCCCGGATCTTTCCGAAATGGCCAACACGTTGATTTCCTTAAATAGATACAAACAAAACCTTTCCTAAATAATATTTTTTTAAATAGAAAAATCAAGCTTTTTAAAGTAAGAACACCGGCGTAAGCCGGCGCGCCGCCCACGCCGACGCCGCCGATAGTGATCGGCGTAAACCTCTAGTCTCTAGGCGCTCAGCTTGGTATTTTTGCTTTGTCTTATTTTAAGTGTTCCTCTTCGGGCAGATTAAAAATTTTTTTCGAAGGAGCTCCAAAGGTTTTTAACTCAACCGATTTCAAACAAACCATTAAGACCAGTTGAACGAATTAAAAAGAGCTCTTTTTGGTTTCATTCATCGTTTATATATTTCAATTCATTGTTTCACAAATTTAATATTTTATTTAATGTTTTTGTTTTGTATAAAAAAGGAAAGTAATTGTGTATTCTTGTTTATAGTAATATATGTTAAGTGGAAAGCAAAAAAACAAAATGATAAACGCACAAGTTTCTTTTAAATGTTTCATTTGTTAGTTCAATATATGTATGCTGCTTTTGTTTTCTTTTTTCGCAACCATTTTTTTTAACTTGTTTTTCATAGTTTTTAGTTGTAAAAAACGTATGCGGCGATTCATACTGCTATAGCAGTAATACAACTTCCGCTTTTACAAAAAATTCAAACTGGAACAGGACATTTGGAAATTGCGTTGAGAATGCATACTTCTTAATTTTTTTTTTTTTTACGTTATCTTTAATTTAAAATTTGTTTTTTTTTTTTGCCATTTTTACCGTATTTTTTTTTTTCTTTTTTTCTATCTTTTCTTTGTTTTCTTTTGTTTTTGTAATTTTTTTGCTAGATATTTGCTTGACTTTTTAATTTTATAATACACATAAGATAAAACGTGCGCGCGTAATATAATTTTACGAGTATTTTTGTATCAACTACCCAAAGCGAAGCGTGGTTTTGGTTTTTTAAATTAAATAAATACGATAGCTACAATCAAAATTAAAGTGGAAAATAATTTAAATATCAAATGCATTGCTTAGAACAGGCAATTTATGCTTTAGACCCGTACTTAAAAAAAAATGTCTCCTCTCTATGTTATAAACAATTATTATTACAATTATTTTTTTTTTTTTATTTTAATGTTTTTAAAAGAAAACGCATTTAATATTTGTCAAAATTAAATAAAGAAAACGTGCGTCACCTGCTTAGTACGTTGTTACAAAACGGAAGCGGTAACTAAATATTGTAAACAGGGGATCGGTTGTTGATGGAGGTATAAATGAATGTTAAACAATTTTCTCCCGTTGAACGCACGATTCCAAATGTCCCAACCAAAAGTATAGCCGTTTCAAAACAGCACGTAGTTCATACTATACAGTGGTGGTGTCGACGGACTCAATGCGTGCAGCGCTAGCATCACCGCCCGCTGCGGCATCGCCATTAGCACCGCTACCACCTTCGCCTCCTTTCTTTTCATCGAATTTGAGTAGCTCCACATTGACTGCCACTGTCTTCGTTTCTTGTGGTTGTGCGTCTCCTTCAGCTCCACTGGTATTCCCTGCGTTGGCTCCACCACCACCACCAGTAGTTACTGTCAAGGATAAATCATTCAATGATTTGAGCACTTTATTAATTTCTTCCTCAGTGCTTGGAGCGCCATTGCGATTACCGAAATGCAAATAACATTTACCAAATTGTCCTATATAAATAAAAAAGTTAAAATTATTGTTGTAAGTATTAAATGGAAACAATGTTAGAAAAAGTGAATTTTCGAATTAGAACTCAAAAAATTGCTCGAATTCGATTTCGAAGGCAGTGTCCGTGTCGTGCGTTACGATCCGTATCGGAATCCATTCTTTACTCAATTTATAAATATGAAACTGCCAAAATATTTATACAAATTATGATAAATTATAAATCCAACTAATACGCGAAGTCTCTAGTTGTTGTTGGTGTTGTAGCGATAAGGTTGCTCCCCGAAGGCTTTGGGGAGTGTTATCGATGTGATGGTCCTTTGCCGGATACTAATCCGGTACGCTCCGGTAACAGCACCATTAAGGTGCTAGCCCGACCATCTCGCGAACGATTTATATGACCACATTAAACCTTCAGGCCACCCCCCCCCCCCCCCCCCCCCCATGAGGAGGATTGGGGTCGCCAGAGCCTTGTTTGTTAGTGAAACGGGATTCGCCGCTCGAAGGTGAGGTTGACAATTGGGTTTGAAGAAGCTATATGTTGCGCTGGCAACCTGAAAGTCTCTAGTTCACATATGTCGTTATTCGTCCTCAAGATTTCAGAGCTATTTTGATTTAGTGTTTAGAGTGAAAACTGGATTTCGATACGAATCGTAACACACGATACGGGCCCAGTTCTGTATTCTGGTAGTTTGCCTTCTAACGTCACATGCTTTTAAATTAGGCCTTGTCAGTGATAGCAGATGTAGGAAGTGCAAGTTGGAGGAGGAAACGATCTAGCACGTTTTGCGCTCATGTCCTGAGCTTGCCAGGCTAAGACTCCAGCTATTAGAACTGGCACACCTATCAGATATAGAAGCAGTAAGAAGTATAGATCCTAGAAAGCTCCTAGTATTTGCCATGATGCCGAAATTATCCCCATTTAATTTGTTGCGTCCCTCCCACGAAGTTATTTTATAACAAAGGTCCTGGTTTCTGATAGGATTTTTCAGTTTGGTCTTTGAGCAAACTTCTGGTAACATTATGGAATACGTAGGCTTTGTGAGGTTCTCACGGGCCGGCCATTTCAACCTAACCTAACCTAATGTGTCTTGATCGATTCGAAAATGTTAGTGAAAGGCGGAAGAAGCCTGATATAAACTACCATGTCTAAGTGGTAAAACGATTTAATTTTAATTCAATTGCTTATGACTACCGGAAAAACTGGGTTCATATTAGCACAAGGTCGTACCCCTGCAACAATTCCCAGAAACTTTGTTTTAGCCCTTCAAAAACAGTTCGAAAGCAAGTTCGAAAAATTCTAGATTGGAATTCTATAACCAAAACAGGTGTCGACGGCAGCGGGTTCTATGCACGGGAGCGACTCTTTTTTTTCGAGATTTGATTGCGTGGAGGAGGACCTTCTCATCTTTGAAAGTCCCAGTTCCAGGTTATTGTCCAATGCATAAAATGATTAATTTCTGGGTTAACTTTCCAAAGTATGTATGTACGTTTGGCTCCACTAGTACACAATGGTAATACCAAATGGCCAGAACCATGTTATCAGCTTGCTATTTGTATTTAACTCTCCGTGCTATGTAAAATGGTATTTAAAATGGCACCACGCCAGGTTATTTTCAATTTATTTTCAATTTGGTTCGGTTTTTTCATGGCACCACGCCAGGTTATATTCAATTTGAATTAAAATATGAGGATATTTTCTATCCCGTTATTTGTCTCCCGTGCAGTTATATGTATTTTTGTAATTTATATATACGGTATTCTCTATCCCGTTACATGTTCCGTTTATTGCACTTTGATGATGGTATCATAAAAGTTATGTATGTGTGTAAAACGAAAGTTTTACTTATATGCTTTTATTTCTTTTAATTTTTAATTAGATTTGTTTATATGTTGCATGTATAAATTAACATCTTAATGTTAAATTTGATTTTGCCCGATAGCAATTATATGTATATTTTTGCACAAAGTGCATATTTTATGTTAATGTTTTTTAGGATTTTTGCCCGATAGCAAATGAATCTTATTCTTTGCACAATTTGCATATTTTTACGATAAAGCGCACAATATTTTTAATTAAATTTTTGTCATTTCGACTCTCGCACTATCCGCCATTTTATTCTCTCTCTCTCAGGGGCTGTCATTTCAGTGAAACCCCATTTAATTTGTTGGGTTCCTCCCACAAATTATCATTCTCGGAGCAGCTCTTTACAGCTAGACTGCTCCATGCCCTCCTGTTCCGGAGGGTCCAAGGCTGTGGTTCTGCTGCATATGCCAGAAAAGGATCTTCCTCAGGTGGTCATACTCTTGCCAGTTATTCACGTGTAAAAGAAGAAAAGGCGAGAAGCGGCACAGACAAATCGGAAATTGGAACCGGATTTAGACCGATAACAGGAATTGAAACCGCTACGAAATCTTAATAGACACCTAAAGTCTGACTGAACTAGCATCCGAAATTGGGATCGAAAAAGTATACAAAACCGGAATCGACCCTCCGTGCGAAATCGGGGCCGAAAAAGTATACGAAACCGGAGTCGTAATCGAGATAGCTTTCAAAATCGAAACCGATACTGAAATTCGATCTTAAACCAAAACTAACGATGAAATATATACCAGCACGGACGCAGTATCGTCCCTTAAAGTTTTCTGCTAACATTCCCGTACGAAGTTTTTGCAAAACCTTATCTGTTGGAGAATTTGACACAAATAAAGTAGTACTTCCTTCGACTACAAGCTTGTAAGCACTTGCGCTTGCATTTGTGTACAAACAAATTTCGACAAAATGCGACTAGTCCATATTTACAACTTACCCTTCCATGATATATAGAGCGGATTGCATTCACGCTTACGCAACTCTGTTTTTAAGTCCTTTACGCGTACATCACGAGTAATATTTGACAATTTGATGCAAAAGTCGCGAGCCAAACGATTTTTACGAGCGCGCTGTTGCTTGCGATCACCGCGATCACCGCCACCACTTTTGCGCTCCTGACTTTTGCCCTCAACTCCTGACTGATCACCTTCAGACTGTAGAAAATATACAAATAAATAAAGGGTTGTATAAATAATAGTAAAACGAAAAATGTATGATATGGGTATCAAATGGAAGGTATTAAAGAGTATTTTAAAAGGGATTGGGCCATAGTTCTATAGGTGGACGCCATTTCGGGATATCGCCATAAAGGTGGACCAGGGGTGACTCTAGAATGTGTTTGTACGATATGGGTATCAAATTAAAGGTATTAATGAGGGTTTTAAAAGGGAGTGGCCCTTAGTTGTATATGTGAAGGCGTTTTCGAGATATCGACCAAAATGTGGACCATGGTGACCCAGAACATCATCTGTCGGGTACCGCTAATTTATTTATATATGTAATACCACGAAATGTGGACCAGGGTGACCCAGAACATCATCTGTCGGGTACCGCTAATTTATTTATATATGTAGTACCACGAACAGTATTCCTGCCAAGATTCAAAGGGCTCTTGATTTCGCTCTGCAAAACTTTTTGATTTTCTTCTACTTAATATGGTAGGTGGTATCACACCCATTTTTCTAAAGTTGCGTCAATAAATCAATCCAATCACCATGTTTCATCCCTTTTTTCATATTTGGTATAGAATTACGACATGTTTTTCATTTTTCGTAATTTTCGATATCGAAATAATGGCAGTGGTCATAGTCGGATTTCGCCCATTTTTAATACCAAGACAAAGTGAGTTCAGATAAGTACATGAACTAGGTTTAGTAAAGATATATCGATTTTTGCTCAAGTTATCGTGTTAACGGCCGAGCGGAAGGACAGACGGTCGAATGTGTATTAAAACTGGGCACGGCTTCAACCGATTTCGCCCATTTTCACAGAAAGCAGTTATCGTCCCAGAAGCTAAGCCCCTACCAAATTTTACAAGGATTGGAAAATATTTGTTCGACTTATGGCATGACTAAGGGCGGAGCCACGCCCATTTTGAAAATTTCTTTATTTTTGTATTTTGTTGCATCATATCATTACTGGAGTTGAATGTTGGAATGATTTACTTATATACTGTAAAGACATTAAATTTTTTGTTAAAATTTGACTCTAAAAAAATTTTGTTTTAAAGTGGGCGTGGTCGTTCTCCGATTTTGCTAATTTTTATCAAGTCTACATATAGTAATAAGAGTAACGTTCCTGCCAAATTTCATCATGATATCTTCAACGACTGCCAAATTACAGCTTGCAAAACTTATAAATTACCTTCTTTTAAAAGTGAGCAAAATTTTACTAATTTTCTATTCTGCGTCATAAGTTCAACTCACCTACCAAGTTTCATCGCTTTATCCGTCTTTGGTAATGAATTATCGCACTTTTTCGGTTTTTCGAAATTTTCGTTATCGAAAAAGTGGGCGTGGTTATATGTAGTCCGATATCGTTCATTTTAAATAGCGATCTGAGATGAGTGCCCAGGAACCTACATACCAAATTTCATCAAGATACCTCAAAATTTACTCAAGTTATCGTGTTAACGGACGGACATGGCTCAATCAAATTGTTTTTCGAAACTGATGATTGTGATATATGGAAGTCTATATCTATCTCGATTCCTTTATACCTGTACAACCAACCGATATCCAATCAAAGTTAATATATACTCTGAGTGCAAAGCACGCTGAGTATAAAAAAAACTATTATTTGAACTTACCTTAGTTGGGCGCCGTCTTCGGTTGACAAAGCGACGATTGCGACGCGGATTACGCTTTTGCTGCTGATCTTGCTATTTTTTTTTTTTTTTTTTGTTTAATGAAAAATTATAACTTTAACAAGTACCCATATTACGCTGTACCATAATAATAAACTTACACCCTGTTGCTCAGTGTCGGTTTGCGAAATAGCGCGTCGCTGATTTCGTCGTCCAAAACGTCGACGCATAGGACCACGTCGACGATTGCGTGCATTCTGGTTTTGTTCAATATCAGTATCCACTTCCTTTAACACAATCACTTTACCAGCCTTCTCTTGAATCTCTTTGAGTTCCTGTAATACAGGTACAATCTTGAGGCGACGCTCCGACAGTAATTCCCAGTAGAGACCAGCGGGACGAGGCAAACGTTTAGCAACATGTATGACTTCCGTAGGTGTTACAATCAAATCAACAGGTGTGTCATATTTTTGAAACAAATTCTTTGGCAGGCTATCAACGACCTAAAATCATAAAAGACAAAATAAATTATTACAGTATACAAATTGAAAAAAAAAAACCTGATAATACAGTAATGCAACAATAAAAAGCATTGCTTATCAATAAAGTAGCATATATACTGATGCAGTAATGAACTCGGGTTCAACAAAGATTTAATTCTATTGCAAGCTTTTTAGCGATTGTGGGACAAGCGTGCATATGCTTGATTGTGCCTTTTGTTATTATTTTCAAAAAATATTACGTACCTGCAGGTCATGTACCATCGTAGCAATTACTGTGTCTGGCGTAATTGAGCCAATTTCGGTAAGTAAACCAATATCCTGATCGGCAAAACCATTACCACGTCCAATGCGATATCCATCACGTGACACCACTACCGAGCCAATTACTACCATATCCAACTTTACTTTGCTCTCTAAAGCTAAAAAAAAATGAAATTAATGTCGTTATTGTTTTCGTAAGCAGCAAGTTTATTTGAAATATGTATTATAGCCCGCCAATTTGTAGGAAAAGTTAAAAGAAGCATGACACAAGTTGGAAGCGAAGCACGGCCTAAAATCTCCTTGGAGATTATCGCGCCTTACACTTATTTTATCTTATCTTATAACTTTAAACGAGCAATTCTTGTATATTCGTATATTTGTATGTTTGTATAGCCGAATGATCTTGGGAACGACTCAACCGATTTAAATCAAATTTGGCACAGAGATAATAGCCGTGTTTTTTAACACGCGTATATCCGTTTACGCTTAAACTTTATATTGACTGCTAAGAGACAAACTATAAATACACCTCTGAAATTGCTGCGCATAAATTTTGTCCTACTAAATTTCAATACGCATTATACTCAGATGTAACTGAAATATGTGTCTTTGTTTCACCCTGTACACTAATTCTATGTATTATATGTGTGTCCACAATTCATCGCAATTGATTCAGCTATATGTTATACCCTATGGCCATCAGAGCGTTGCGTCTCCGCTTTTCGCTACACCCTGTTGCTGTAGCTAGTTGTTTTACCACAGCCGCTAGATGGGTCTCCTAAGCATTATCTAAGCGAAGATAGGCGTTTTTTAACACGCGCAAACGAAACGTATACGCGCGTGTTAAAAAACACGGCTAATGTATCACCTGCTAAGATTTTTCTACATAGGTTTTGCCACTCAGAATGTGTCACAAGGTTGCCACCTATTCTAAATTATAAAAAAAATTGCATGATATGCCGATATGGGTATCAAACGAAAGGTATTTCACTCCGCATTACAATAGGGGCATTTTTGAGTAGGGTTGCAATTTAGGGTTGTCACCTAATCGAAATTTAAACAAATTGCTTGGGATATACCGATATGGGTATCAAACGAAAGGTATTTCACTCCGCATTACAATAGGAATATTTTTGAGTAGGGTAGCCATTTAGGGTTGCTACCTATTCGAAATTTAAAAAAAAAATGCATGAAATATGCCGATATGGGTATCAAACGAAAGGTATTTCACTCCGCATTACAATAGGGACATTTTTGAGTAGGGTTTCCATTTAGGGTTCCCACCTATTCGAAACTAAAAAAATTGCATGAGATATGTCGATATGGTTATAAACGAAAGGTATTTCACTACGCATTACAATAGGGAAATTTTTGAGTAGGGTTGCCATTTGGGGTTGCCACCTATTCGAAATTAAAAAAAATGCCGATATGAGTATCAATATATAAAAATCAAATTCCGTGTGTGTGTGTGTGTGTTCTGGAATATATCATACTGCGTATCTCTGGATGTAGTAATGATAGGATAATGAAAATTGGTAAGGAGCTACGTTACGTTAGTCCTAACACCTCCAGTAAAATGTGGAATTGGGAAAAAGGGGGCGTGGCACCTTCCCCACAAATGGGATTTTTCAGAACTATGGCTGCCGTACAAATTTTGGCTATAGGTTCCTTCGATCAAGACGAAGGTTTTTCATATTTCAGAATTAAGAATAAATTTAATTTTTTTTTGGCTATGCGAACGAACTACCCTAGCCCGGTGAAGTGACGAAATATAAATCAATCGACACAGTTACAGATGAAGATCAAATTGTGAATTATCTAATCGAATTTCTAAACTCTTTAGAACCACCGGGATTGCCTGCGCATATATTAACTTTGAAAATTGGCTCACCAATCATGCTTCTTCAGGATTTAAACCCACCAAAATTGTGCAATGGAACCAGACTTTGCGTTTAGAAATTAATTCCGAATGTAATCGAAGCAACACCGTGGTGTGATGGTAGCGTGCTCTGCCTACCACACCGTATGCTCTGGGTTCACACCCCCACACACATCAAAATTTTAGAAATAAGGTTTTTCAATTAGAAGAAATTTTTTCTAAGCGGGGTCGCCCCTCGGCAGTGTTTAGCAAGCACTCCGAGTGTATTTCTGCCATGAAAAGCTCTCAGTGAAAACTCAGATGCCTTGCAGATGCCGTTCGGAGTCGGCATAAAACATGTAGGTCCCGTCCGGCCAATTTGTAGGGCAAATCAAGAGGAGCACGACGCAAATTGGAAGAGAAGCTGGGCCTTAGATCTCTTCGGAATTTATCGCGCTTTACATTTATTTTTTTTTAATCGAAGCAACAACCATCAGCGGTAAAAGCAAAGGAGAAGGTGTGCTCATACCACGGATCTCAATGATTCCTACAGATTTGCCATTCAATTTTAAGCTCTTAGAGTCTCCTGTACGCCTTGCTTTTGCAATTACAATCAACAAAGCACAAGGACAATCGCTTACTCTTGCAGGATTAAATTTAGAGAGTCCAGCTATAAGTTGCTTACTCTAGAGTTGGAACGCCAAAAAATGTGTTTATCTTTGCGCCGAACCAAAAAAAACCAAAAATATTGTGTACTCACATGCATTACAATAAGATACAATAATAAAATGTTTTAAACGAAAATTTCTCCAAATATGCGTACAAAATTCAATTCAATTTACAGAACAATAAACTAAATTATCAATAAACAAAACAGAAAAAATAACGCAACATTCATTCGATCTCGGACGTTACAACGTACACCGGGTAAAGCTAGTTTTACTATAAAATAACTCTATAGCGTTTTAGGAATTTTGGAAAAGTGACCTCTGGCCATTCCCACTGGAAACTGGGCACAGCCAACAGATTCAGGTTTTTTCGGGACCATTTCAGGATGATTTCGGTATAGTTGCGGGGGATCATATCGGTATTAATTCGAAATTATTTTAAGACTCTTTCTGAATGATTCCGTTTTATTTCAAAGTTTATTCACATATCAACTGAGACTATTTTGACGTTGTTTCGGAATCATTTTAAGAAATATATGAAGGCATTATTTTCTGCATTTCTTTTTTTTAATCTTACTTCTCTTACTGGTACAACTACAAATACAAATGACTTATTAAAAACATACTTATCTCGGTACGATGCTGCGCAAGATCCTGCACATTCAAAAGTTCCTTCTTTTGCTCATCTGTAGCATCTGCAGGTACATCAACTTTCAAATAGAGAGCTTTGGAGTCACGCGTGCCAGGTAAATATAATGTCTTGCCAGCGATTAAAATTTGCAGTTTTACCGCATGCAAAGCGCGATCAATGTTGACCTTAATGTTTTCTGTATAATAAAATATTTATAAAAATTAATTAGTTTCTTAGTGTAATGATAAGTTGTTGTGTAAACTTACGCGATTTTTTGAATTCTTCGGTTTCGGATAACAATTTTGCAGCTTTGTCACTATCGACGAAGCCAGGTATGCGATTGAAAATGGCATTGAAACCAACACCGCACTTGTTGTCTTGAATCTTCTTCCAGGTTTGAACACGCAGTGAACGTTTTGTTTGTTCTGCGGGTGCATTGGCTGCAATTTGAAAAATTAAAGACAACGTTAAATAATTGAACCCGACTAGTCGGTCGGAATGAACCTTTGAGAGCTTTACTTAATAAAATATACTCAGTGCTTTATACTCCGTCTAATTGTACTTTCTAAGTATCGAAATCATTATTATTTTTATTTTTATGCATATTTTTTAGAAAAGAAAATTTATCCGCAACACGCTTGCACTTTATCATTTTTTTACTTATTACTTTTCTTTTATTTTTTTTTTCTATTTTCCAGTATTTTTTAACTTTTTTTCCTTTTTTTATCATTTTATTTATTTATGTTTTTTTTATTATTTTATTTATATTTTTATTTTATTTTTTTATTTTTTTTTATTTTTTTATTTATTTATTTTTTTTTATTTATTTACTTTATTTTTTTTATTATGTTATTTATTTAATTTTTTTATTTTATTTTTTTATTATTATATTTATTTATATTTTTATATTATATTTTTTTTTATTTTTTTATTTATTTTTTTTTTTATTTTTTTAATTTTTTTTTTATTATTATTTTTTTATTATTTTATTTTTTTTTTTACTTATGTTTTTTTTTTAATGGTGTGTTCAATTTATACTTATTATTAAGAATACATGAGCTTAACACCGGCTTATAATAATTGAATATTCATTTATTATTATTCGTTTCTGAGAAACTGAAGAGAAAGAAAGAAAATATTTAATGGCATACTGCGATGGTACCATTTCGAAAACCGCCACGAATTCATCATCAGGCAATTTCGTAATGTTATCAAAGGTTTCACCGAGATTCGAACCGCGATTCACACGGTGAACTTGCAGTTGCCGAAAGTCGAAATGGTCCCATCGCAATATGCCAGTAAATGTTTTCTTTCTTTCCAGTTTCTCTCAGAAAAACATAATAATTGAACATTCAATTTTTATTATTTTAGTTATTTTTTTTTTTTTGTTCTTTTTTATATATTTGTTTTTTAATTGTTTTGCTTTTTTTAGTTTGTATTCCTTTTTTAATTTTATAATGTGTCTTCTTTTAATTTGACTTATTTTTTTTTAATAAATTGTTCCTTTGAGTCACATTGGCGAAAATCGACTTTCTTTCTAGAAAATAAAATTTATTTCGCAGCAACGACACTCATTTCTGCTTCATATATTTTTCTTATTTTTTTTTTTATTGTTTTTTCAAATACTTTTTTATTTATTTCATTTTTTTATTTTTCTTATTATCTCCTTTAGTTATTAATTATCAAAGATTGCTGGGTGCTCTAACTACTGTAAATGTTGAAAGAAATATTTTGATTGAAAGTTAAAATTTTAACAAATTATTCGAGTTTGCAGTTTGTATATTTTTATAAACCTCCGTAATACTGTTTTCACACAGACGGCTTATTGAATAATAAAGGCAGTTTTCTACATTAAGACGCTTATTGAGCTCAATCTTCCCTACAAAATTCGAATCTATTATTATTTCATTAGTAGCTAATCGAATGCCTAATGAAGTCAAAAGCACAATGCAACTCTGTTGGCAGCGTTCCGCTTCCGTTTCCGCTTCTTAGTTTTCAAAGCAAATGTCATTGTCTGCATGGCGGAACGATACAAGGTGGCCGCATCGAACAGCTGATTATAACCTTTTTTATTTGATTTGATACATCAACTACCGGCGCAGTACGATTTTGACATTTGTCCATCGAATTTACAAGTACATGGAATTTTGTTTGTTTGTAGGTATGCCACCATGCTCCCACCTTGTATCGTTCCGCCACGATTGTCTGTCTCATCCTTCATACTAATCGAGCAGTTACTTCTGTGTGAAAGCAAAAAATTTACGATTTCATTAGCAGGTGAAATGAGATCATTAAGTTTCTGTGTGAAAACAGCATTAAGTTAATATATGTGAACAACTAGACACTAGACTAACACTAGATAATAAATGATAAAATTGGAAGATAATTTTTTTGAGTAGAGCTTAATAACAAAACTAAAAATTAAATAAAAATATTTATTTTAATAACTTTCCCTTGCATTAAAATAAAATAATTAATTAAAATTTTGATAGAAATTGATTTTACGTGAAAAATTTATTATTTATCTTCAAGCGTTTACCACGGAAAAACGTCTGCACATGGGGGACCAAATCCCATTTCAAAAAATTGGTGTATTCTCTGTCTAGAAACCAAAAAAAGGTAGAAAGTTTCCATTTTACTGTCAAAATTTGTCCACCTCATTGTGTAGGTGGTGTTCTGGGAACATGAGAAGACAGCCCGTAGCGGTTCCGAAGGCAGTATTTTGGCAGGCCTGTAGCTTCTTGCAATGAGTAACCTTTAGGCTTGGCGAACATATCGCCGCTATTGCTTTGTAAATGGTAATTAGCGTTTCTTCATCTTTACCCCAAGTGCTGCCAGCAAGATCGCCGATTATTTTGGTCGGTGACCATATCAGGTTTCGCGAGGCGAAGAAACTGGAGAGATCAGGTAGCTACATAGCTGTTCATTTTATTACAAAGCTCATCGATCTGTGGGCATGAGCCTGTGGCCATTATTGTGCAATCATCGGCGTATGAAAACGATAGCGACTCCTTCTGGTGGTAGACACTAGACAACCCTCTAAAATATGCATGCCGAACTTGTCAGAATAAGAGAAAACGTCAACGGGATGATTACACCTGAGTATTCATTTCATCATGTCCTGCAGTTGCAATATAGGAGTAATACATACATGTTGGATGTTAATTGCTCTAAATTTGTAAAAAACAAAAAATAATAAATCCGAATCGTGAAAAATTCAAAACAACTTTCTGTTGATTTATTTTAATTTTTTTTAGCATTTAATAAAAGAAAAACATGGCATTTCCACAAAGTTTCGCAGTGATTTAGAATTTTTTTCAGAAATTAAAACCGTCTAGAAGATTAAATAGTTTTACCTTCTCATATTTTTATCAGGCATTAAAGTATATATGGAAAATTTATTCAGGAATAAATTATTCCTAAATGAATTAACGGTCATTATATACGTCAGTATGACACTGCTAATACGCGTCCAAAAATATCGAGAGAGTTGTCAAAAGACGCGTATTGACCTCGACAACAATAATTCGAAAGCTGAAAATAAAAAATTTTAGCTCGTTCAAAAGATATTAACTAAAAACCGAAAAATGACCCCGGAGTGCTCCGAAAACGGGGGGTGGGATCCATAGTATCTTTCTTCATTGACGGACTCCGGCCTCGCTTATAAAAAATTGCCCTGGGTGGGTCTAACATCGGTTTGGAGACCAAAACTATATCGGCGCAAAACACTTATGTTCACATTTTTTTTTTTTTTAGATTCAACAAAATCATCAAAACTACAACAACCACATGCAAATTTTCAATTTCTTTTGCAAATATCTCTGGACAGACCCGGATTCGCGATCCTATATCCAAAACGCCTCTTTCGATACCCCTCTTGATATATGTATTTGGGCGTGTATTAAGAGTGTCATGTTGTCGTATAGAATTACCGAATTAACTTTGAACAATTTTCTTCATTTTCATTCTAATAATTATCTAAATAAAAATTTATTTATTTAATTATTCGCATAATGCCCAACCCTAGCTAATAATAAGAAGAGGATCGAAACACAATTAAAGGCCCAACCACATACGAACAATTAAAAAGAGCATGACGCAAATTTATAGGGAAGCTTGGCCTCAATCCGCTCGGAAATATATAGCAACAAACTTTATACGTGTCTTGTGTGTTTATGAGCGCTTGTACACACATTTATTTCTATTCAGAATTGTTAATGACCAAATAAAAGACAAAAACGGTAAGAAAAAATCGGCGAATAACGCAAATATTGGCGGCATTCATTAACGATGAGCAAATCATACGAATCAAAAACAAACCATAAGAGAGATGTACACTACTACAACAACAACAACAACAACAGAGATGTACAAGCTCTACCGCGCATCTAAATGAAAATAGCGATCAGAGAAGGCAAACAACTGATTGATTTTCCATATGCGCTAATCCAATTATTAGAATTTACCAAGCTCTCTCTGGAATACTGAATAGAGTATTAGGTCAGTAGGTACTGAACTGGGAAACCCAGATTTTACACTTAGCTTCCCGTTGACCTAGATAGTGTGAGATGAACATATGAATGTACTTGGTACATAACGACCGTCAAATCAACCACTGGTATTGAAAATCAAAAACGGTAAGAATGTCACTGACGACATTGATATCATCGGCCTGCACACCCGCGCAATAAGTTCTGCTCACACCAAACTGGAAAAAGAAGCGGAAAAGATGGGTTTTATAGTGAATGAGAACAAAAAAGTATCTGCTGTCATCAAGCAAAGAGGCAGTGCATTTGCGCGTTGGGAACCACTCTGGGGTTGGCAGCTATAATTTCGAAATACTGCAGGACTTATAGCGACCGCCGTGGTGTGATGGTAGCGTGCTCCGCCTACCACACCGAAGATCCTGGGTTTACGGCCCGGCAAAGCTACATCAAAAATTTTAGAAACAAGTTTTTCAATTAGAAGAAATTTTTTCGAAGCGCGTCGCCCCTCGGCAGTGTTTGGCAAGCACTCGGTGAGTATTTCTGCCATGAAAAGCTACTCAGTGAAAACTTATCTGCTTATCTTATCTGTCAGGAATTGCCCGGTGAATCCTGTACTCAAAGAACCATACCCTAAACTTGCAGAAAAGGAACGCACACTCCCTAGGGAAACGCGAGTCACTCTAGCTCAACTTTGATCTGGATACTGGTTAAACTCTTACCTATCCAGAGTCAACCCAGACATACAAAATGTATGCCCTGCTTGCAATGTGTCCCCACATGACACCAACCATCTCTTCCATTTTAATGTGGAAACAACGCCTCTAACACCCCTCTCATTATGGTCTACCCCCGTTGAAACAGCAATTTTCCTTGGACTCCCGTTAGCGTTAGAGGATATTGATGAGAATTTGTGATCGGTCACACCTATTGGTTGCAAATTCAAACAGATGGAAGATATTCATATCGAAAAAAATATTTAGAAATAAATTAAAATGGGGTTACATCTAGTATTTGTAGATGGTGTAAGACCGACAGTCGGAAGCCTAATGCCATCGACGCGGATGTCGATAGCAGTACGCTACCGACTGTCTTACACCCAAAAATACTGGGTGTGACGTTCTATCAGGATCTACATTTTGGCGAACATGCATCGGCAATTGTACCCAAAATGTAAAACCGTAATAAAATCCAAATTTGTTACCGGCAGCAATTGGCGTAAAAATAAAGAGACGGCTCATTACCATTTACAAAGCAATTGGCTGGCCGTTTGCATGCAACGCATCCCCGATATAGGCCCAAGCCATCTTCGTAGGGAGATACGCGTCACTCTAGCTCAACTTCGGTCCTGGTACTGTTACAGGTTAAACTCTTACCTATCCAGAATCAACCCCGACATACATAATGTATGTCCTGCTTACAACGTGCCCCCACATGACACCAACCATCTTTTCCATTGCAGTGTGAAACCAACGCATCTAACACCCCTCACCCTCTGCTCCCTCATGTTGAAGTTGAAACTCTCCGTGTAATCCCCTTAAAGGATACTTATAACAATTTGTGAGTGGTCGGACCTATTGGATAAGGCGAAGCACTGCTAGAACAACAACATAAACAATAAGTAAGATTGTAGTATCTTGTACATATGCATGCACATATGTAAAAATTTGTGTTAGCTGAGTGTCTACGGTTTTAGTTTAGCTGAGGGACAGCTGGCTACATACCTATATACACTATGTGTATATATACGCGAAAAAACTGTTACTAATTTACTATTGCGAACGAAGAGCACAAATGACATGACTCATTTTTCCTACTTGTGTATACATATGTATGAGCGCATACTTAGTAGGCGTACTAAATGTATAAATATCATCCACATTAACGCGCAAAGCCTCTATAGAAAGCTTCATGAGTTAAGATCTCTTTGCGAGCCCTGATGTATGTAGATATCATTTCCAATTCCGAAACCTGGATTTCTTCAGGCCATAACGATGAGATAGTGAAACAATGAGATAGTGAAAGGCTATGGGCTTTTCAGAGCTGACAGAAGTGGTCATAGTGGTGGTTTCGCATATGTTAAAAGTAGTTTGCCCTATAAATTATGTTGGTAGTTCTTGTAGCGGTAATTCCGTAGAATTTGTGTTTGTCGGTGTTTTTTCACTGAATGGTGTAAGCTCCTGATCGCCAAGTAAATTTTGCTGGCTTCACTTATCTGCCCATCACCAGCTAATTTCAACAGCAACCTGCTAATAAAGTCCAGTCTGAAACTAAGTTTGGAATCTCTGGCACCTTTTCCTGCTAACATTGTCGTACCAACACATTTTACAAACACCATCCCTTCGCTGATAGACCTTTTCTCTGTAAACAATTCACAGAAATTAGTTCTTCACGACTAGCTTTCTACTCCCAAGCCCAACCTCCCATTCATGACTTACAACTTAAACACGTTGTGCACACCACGCTCGTTTACATATCGTGATTTTAAAAGTAAAAATTTAAGTGCCCTTGCTGAAGCAGTGGCGTCTGTCAACATCGGTGGATGAGCAAAAAAAAGTTTCTACAAAACATATGTAAATAAGCTCTTTGATGACCACGTTCCCAACGAAACTTAAGGTGGTGAAACACAATAGCAATCCATGGTTTGGCGATACCCCCAATGGGTTAGGGGGTTAGAATATACCCGCGGTAGGTATGCCTGTCGTAAGAGGAGACTCAAATACCAAATAGATTCAAGGGGTTGTGCAGCGCAACCCTTTCAAGGTGTTTCAAACGCAAAATACGAGTATAGCTTCCTAAACCCGAATATCAACATCATCTATCCGTGGCGAATCCTGTTTCATTAACAGCCGAGGCTCTGGCCCCCGAACTCCTCATGGATCTAGATCCGGATCTGCATCCGACAAAGGACCATCAACAACGATAACACTCCCCAAGACCTTCGGGGAGTGTCCTTATCGCTACAACAACAACAACAACAACAACAATGTGTCCCCACATGACACCAACCATCTCTTTAATTGTAATGTGGAACCAACGCCTCTAACACCCCTTTCATTATGGTCCACCCCTGTTGAAACAGCAAGTTTCCTTGGACTCCCGTTAGAGGATATTGATGACAATTTGTGATCGGTCGCAGCTATTAGGTGGGCGATGAATTTCTACAACAACAACAACAACAACAACAGCAACTACAACAGCAACAACAACAACAACAGCAACAACAACAACAACAGCAACAACAACAACAACAGCAACAACAACAACAACAGCAACAACAACCTATTTGGAAGGCTTCAATTTCTACATTCGTTAATTAATTAATTTATTGAAATATGATTAATTTTTTACTTTTGCTATCTTATGCTGTTCTGCTAGCACTACAAAATATTTTTTAATTTGTAGTGCTGGGAAAATTAATACTAAATGAAAATATAAAATCTATGTGTAATCAAGCCAAGCTTCCATATATGTCGCTGCGAAAGTAAATGGAAAACAAATAAGTAATTAAATTCTTCTATTCAATGGAATAGTTTGGTACTGCTCATTGAAATACTACGCAAATTCGATGTTCATGGTAATCCAAAATTTTTTGAAATAAACGCAGGAATAAATGCGTTCAAACATATTATTATTATTATTTATTTATTATTACGACGTTTTAAGCCTAAAATTTTGATTATTACAAATTATAAATACATTTTAATAATAATATTTCTAGAATTTGAGGTGTCGGAATGCATGAGATTCCGATCAGAACGGGAACTGGTGGTCCCAGCGGGCGAGTCTTGGAGTCATCTCATTGGGAGGTTGGAAGGACGTGTTCTCAATCCTGCCCTACTCCAAGACGTATGATTACACAGTTTTATTATTTATGCTGTCGGAATGCATTTGAGTCCGGTCAACCCAAAAGCTAGCAGCTCAGCAAAATGAGCCACTCTTTTCGGACGGTTGGAAAGGACGTGTTTCCAATCCTCCCTGTACCAGCTTTTATGTAAACATAATTAATTATAATATATTATTTTTGTAGGAATATACGTGATTCACATGAAAACTCCAACTGTTTGTCTGGGACGATATTTTCAGGAACTCTTTCCCAATTTGATTGCGAGCGATATATGTATTTGACCTGATGCATAAAGTTCCTCTGTGTCTATTTGGATTGCCATGTACGCTCAAGGATCAGTAACATGAAATACAGATACAAAATATTTTATCTTATTGGAAGGGTTTTGCAATATTCTAATAAACTTTTTTGAAGGTGTTTAAGTTTTCACAATTTTTAACATGATTAAGTAGTTCATTAAAACATTTCAGGCCTTTGTAAAATATATTTTGCTTATCCATTTCTGTTTTGAAAAGAGGTAATCTAAAATTATTATTTTCACTGATTATGTAAGACTGGGTTTCATTCACATAAACAAATTTTTCACTTAGGTAATTTACCATGCTTGATATAAAATACAAATTTCATACTATGGTAAAATATCACCTGTTTCACACTCAACCAGTTTAGTGCATCAATCATAATCTTTATGGAAGTGTCGTACCTCACTTTCAATATAAATCTCATAGCTTTGTTTTGCATAATTTGTAACCTGTCTATTTGTGTTTCATTGGCAATAAAGAATATTGTAGGGCAATATAAGAAGTGCGGTTCTATGATGGATCTATAAACTTTCAACTTATATTTCTTACTAATAAGTTTACATGATCTCTTCCAAAATCCAATTTTTTTGCCCATTTTGGCAACAATATAATCAATATGATCCGTAAACCTCAGTTTATTGTCAATCAGGATCCCTAAGTACTTAATAATTTTGACATCCTCAATGCTCGTATTCATCATTTTTAGATCTAAATTAAATGATTCTTTATTGGTCGTCCTAGATAAAACCATGAACTTAGTTTTGTTAACGTTAAGCTTGAGTTTATTAATGCAAAGCCATCTATACAATGAGTCCAAATCTTCTTGAATTTGCTGCTTGCTATTGAAATGACCGTTTCATTTACTTCAAGTAGCGCATCATCTGCAAACAACCTGATTTTACTATATTTCAGTGCTGATATATCGTTTATGGAAATGTTGAACAGGATTGGTGCTAATACCGACCCTTGTGGTAAACCTATGTCCACTTGTGCCTCGGATGAGACTCGATGGTTGTTCTTTGTTTCCGGTCTGATAAGAAGCTTCTAAACCACTGCAATTCATTTTCCCTAATACCAATTTTTTGTAGTTTATCGAGCATTAATTATATTCCTATCAATTGTTTCGAACGCTCTTTTCAGGTCAATGAAAACTGCTACTATATGTTTTTTTAGGCTCAGCTCTTCCTTTCAGCTAGATATGACATTAAATTACGCCATCTCGCAAGAGTGCTTTTCTCGGAAACCGTATGGTTCCTTTATATTAATTTTATTATTTTTTAAGAAATTAAGCAGTTGATTTTTTATTACAATTTCCAGAATTTTTTCTATGTTCGGCAATGTATTTATCGGCCTTAGTTCTCCTGCTATTGCCGGCTGGTAGGTGCGGTATTCTGCCACCTTAGTAGGTCGGGGTGAAACCCAATCGAAACGACTGGTAGGCTAATGCTGCACCTGCCCACGTCCCGTTAAAACCGTGGCGGGCCTCAAGGTAAGTTCCGGCTCCGTCGCCGTTAAGTTGGTGGTGTAGGTGCGGTTGAAGATTTTCCTGCTTTGCGTCCGGTCTGGCTCTGAACGCATTACTCATAAGATAATGCGTCAACCCTCGCGTGGCCTCCCTGCGTAGCATAGATAACCACGAGACTGTTGAAGGGCGACTACACAATCGGCTCCGGATAGCGGCCTTGAGGGGGACTTTTTAGAATGGACACGACTAACACGAATCCGCCAAGGATGGGGTGCGGAAGAAGAGCGGTTTTGATGGAAATCCGTCAAATCAATCTTCAGCACTCTAAGGCGGCTTCCGCAAATTTGTTGCTCTGCCTTGGAAAAGGCGGAGTGGATATAGTCCTTGTCCAGGAGCCGTGGCTGAATAGTAACGGCAGTAAGATTTCTGAATTAAGGACTGGAAAATTCAACACCTTGGTGCATGGGGAGGCAAGTAGGCCTAGATCCTGTGTGCTTGTTAAAAAAGAGATTAAAGCTTTTATTCTCTCTAATTTCAGCAATGCTGACGTAACCACGGTCTGCCTCGAGCGAGGAAGTAATGAAATGTGGGTGGGCTCAGCGTAGTGCCCCACGAGGACGTAGCGGGACCACCACCACCTGTGATACTGGGCGAAATCACCGCTGAACAACAACAACAACCGCTGAAGCAAGGCGGAGATGTTGGCGTGACCATCGGTGCCGATGCTAATGCCAATCATAGCATCTGGGGAAGCTCGGATACCAGCACTAGAATGAGTCTTTATTTACTTTTATTGTAGATGGGGGACTTTGTATATGTAATAGGGGGAATAACCCGACTTTTATTACTGCGGTAAGGGAGGAGGTCCTGGACCTCACCGTGGTTAGTAGAGAACTGGAAGGTCGGATATCTGGCTGGAGGGTTCTGAACGAGCACTCCTTCTCTGATCACCGATATTTTCAGTTCTTGGTGAACGAAGAACGTCCCGGTAAAATATCTTTTAGGAACCCTAAAAGTACTAACTGGGACTTGTATTGTAGGAAGCTGGGAGAGCTACTGCCTGCGGCGCCTACCGTTAGTTCGGACCTGTCCGAATCTGAGATAGACGTTCTGGTGAAAAACTGCACCTCGGCAAGCAATAGTGCCTTTCAGCTGTCCTGTCCATTGAAAATTTACAGGGGGAAGGGCAAGCCGTCCTGGTGGTCGGATTCTCTTGACGACCTAAGAGCGTCCAGTCGCCGGCTCTTCAACAGAGCCAGGGGGAGTAAATTACCCTCGGACTGGGAGCTCTATAAGTGAGTCTGGGGATTTATAAATATGAAATAAGGATAGCCAAGCGAGATGCATGGCGAAGCTTCTGCGAAAACGTAGAAGGCTGCAATGAATCCGCGTGGCTTAGAAAAATACTCTCCTGGAATCCCGCTCCTCTGGGGTATCTGCGAGATGATGGTGGGGACTGGTCGTAGCGAGGTGAGTAGCGAGGAGTCCCTAAAGATTTTACTGGACAATCATTTTCCCGATGTCCCAGTTGCGCAGGGATCATCGCCTGCATGGTCGGCGGTCGTTGGCCATGCAGAAGTGCCTGCCATTCCAATACGGGTAAGTCAAATAACCTGGGCTATAGGGTCGTTCAAGCCCTATAAGTCTCTGGGCCCGGATGGAATCATTCCTGCGCAACTTCAAAAGTCTTTGAGGATTTCCTGCCGCTGGTTGGCCATCATCTATACTAACTGCCTCAGGCTTAACTATATCCCGAAGTCTTGGCACACGGTTAGGGTTATTTTCATTCCGAAGGCCGGCAGAAGCTCTCATGTATCACCTTAGGATTTCAGGTCAATCAGTCTCTCGTCGTTTCTTCTTAAGACGTTTGAGCGGTTGATTGAACTGTACCTACGGGAAAGGATACCTCGGGGGTTACTGTCGGCTTCACAGCATGCGTACTGCAAGGGCAGATCGACGGAAACGGCTCTCCATTCGATTGTAAAGCAAATAGAGGGGTCCCTAGAACTCAAAGAGTATGCTCTGGGTGCCTTTCTATACATCGAGAGGGCTTTTAACAATGTCTTACCGGGGGCAATAGAAAGAGCTCTGGTGGGTTTAGGAGTCGAGGCGGCTCTGGTTGAATTTATTAGCAAACTTCTATGCGGCAGAATTGTCGCAGCGGAGTGCAGATGACCTCGCTATCCTAGTCAGAGGCAAATTTCTGGGCACCGTGCGCGATGTTCTGCAGAGCTACCTGGATACTGTGGCAAGGTGGGCTGAATCATGTAGATTGTCGGTCAACCCGGGAAAAACGGAATTGGTTCTTTTCACAAGGAGATATAAGTTGCCCGATTTCAGAACTCCCTCGATTGGAAGGGTACCGTTGGTACTTTCTGATAGATTAAATATTTGGGGATTGTTTTGGACAAGAAACTGTCCTGGAGACCCAATGTGGAAGATCGGGCAGGAAGGCCGCTATTGCCTTGTACTGCTGCAGAGGGGCTATCGGAAAGAGATGGGGACTCTCGCCAAGAGTATTATTACACTGGCTTTATGAGATGGTGGTCAAACCGATTCTGCTATATGGGGTGCTGGTCTGGTGGAAAGCACTGGACACGGCGAGCACCTCCAAAATGTTAGTGTCAGTGCAACGGACGGCGCTGATCGGTATCAGTGGCGCTCTCAGAACAACACCTACCTTGGCACTGAACGTCATGCTGAACATATACCCAGTAGATATTGCGGGAAAGGCGGCCACGGCAAGGTCGTTGGTCAGGCTTCGTGATATGGGATATGGACTTTCTGACCGCGGACACTCTAGCCTTCTTACCAGTTTCGACTTTATCCCGGACTATTGTATGCCGATAACTGCCCCCTATACAACCTTCACCCCAGTCATTCCAGAGAGGAGTGGGGAAGAGGAATTATCTGGGGCAAGGGACCGGTTAACTTGTTCACGGATGGATCGAAGCTGGATGGAAAGGTTGGTGGGGGGTCTTTTGTCAAGAGCTAAATTTAAGCCGCAAGTTTAAGTTGGCTGATCACTGCAGTGTATTCCAAGCGGAAGTTGCTGCGATTAAGGATGCGGTGGATGGAATGCTATCCAGTGCTACTACGGTTAGGGAATTTAACATCGACTCTGATAGCCAAGCGGCTATCAAGGCCTTGAGCTCAACTACAGTGCGATCGAAGATGGTCTGGGAGTGCCTGAACTGCTTGCGATTGCATGGAATTATTTTACAATTAAGATTATCTGGGTCTCGGGCCATAGTGATATCCCGGGTAACTGTCAAGCGGATCTCTTAGCCCGCATCGGTACAACTGTCCCGGATGAAGATGGCTGTAGGGATTTTGGGATCCCGCTGGCCACCTGTGGATTGCTCCTCCATAGCTGGGCCTCGAATCAGCTCAGCAAACGTTGGGCGGACACCACGTCTTGCAGGGTAGCAAGATCTTTCTGGCCGAAAGTGGATGGCAGGAGGTCTGCTGAAATAATTGGGTTCACTAAGGCTCACCTATCAATGGTCATTGGGGTTTTGACAGGGCACTGTCCCATGGCTATCCATGCGGTACCTCTCAATATACTGGAAACTCCATCCTGCTGTAGCTGTATGGAGGATGATGAGGTGGAATCACCAAATCACTTTATGCTTGATTGGTCAGCTTTTGCCAGAACTAGGCGAAAGTACTTCGGTCGCGACTCACTTGGATCTCCCGAGGATTTATCCAAAGTTGAGATCGGTTTCATTCGGAGCTTTATCGTTGCTACCCAACGATTCTCTAAGTAGCTAGATCTAAGTCATCGTTATTTTTGGTGTATGTGGTATCACAACGGACCTTGGTGTTGTCCAAGTGAGCTATCCTGATCAGGGCAGTTACCACCTAACCTATCCTATCCTATCCTATATTCTGCTATTATTGTATCTTTTACTTTCCTAATTGGTACTATTGTCGAAATTTTCCACATGTCTGGCACTATTCAAGTAAGCATGGATTTGTTTATAGCGGTTACATAGAAGAAACCTATGTACGATACCGAATTTTTATTAACGCCTTCTGAAAGTAAATTTTTCCCCCCAGTTTTATATTTGAACCTAAACATGACCTAGCCGTACATTGGAAGTCGTTCTGACTCTGAACAACTTCAATTTCCCTGTTTATATCAGCAATGCTATCTATAAAGGAGTTCAATGCTTCAGCAATATCGCGAGGTGTATCATATGTCACACCTTTTACGATCACCGTCAAGATCTTTTCTTGTGGCCCCGTTAAGTTTACAGCATCCTTAAGATGCTTCCACATTAGCTTGCTATCTGAACTATTGATATATTATTCTCCATGTATTTAATATATTTAAATTTGATTAGTTTTTTGTAGTACTTCGCGACCATGTTATATTCGGTACAGTCACCCGTTGCTCTAGCTTGTGAGTGCAACCGGTATTTTAGTTTATTCAATTCTGTCAATTATTGGGCATACCATTTATTTCTTAACTTTACCGTACTGTTTTTTTTTCAAACGTTAGTACTCCCATACAATCTAGGAAACAAGTATTTATATAGTTAACCATGTCGTTGACATTCATGCCTCTTATTAAACTGAGATCGCAATTCCTCAGTAGAGTCGTCAAGTTATCGGCAGAATAATTTGTATTTGTATTTGTATTTGTATTTATTAGCCAATTCATCCCAGCACAACAATTTGGCAAAAATTATTTTATAGTGCTAGTCGGTAAAAGGCATAAAATAGGAACAATTTACAATAATTCTCCCAGGATGTTGATGAAATGACTCTTCGTAACGGGTTTGAATTACTTACTTTAATAGCAAATGAAATAGTTTCGTGATCGGATATTCTGTGGTATTCAAGATTTACACAAGACAGTATATCAGCGTTTGCATATAATAAATCTATTTTTGTTGAGAAGTTTCCGCGACTCTTGTATTGAAATTTATTTTTTGTTTCATTGCGCTACGTGCACAAATTTCATTCAGTTTGTAGCTATTCAAAGAGTTAATGTTTAAGCTTATGTTGAAATCTCCAACTAGAAGGGAATTCGTACCTGATTCTAATACTTCTGATAAAATGCTCTCTACGTGATTCAAAAATTCACTGTCGCTAGAACTTGGGGAATGGTACAATACACCTATTTGCCACTTAATGTCCACTTGCTTTAATTTTACTATAGCACACCATACATTTCTATCAATAGATCGATTAAACCTGACTTTGTATTTGATTTCCTTTTTCAGTAGTAAAACTATCTCTCCCGATGGATAAAGGATATATTAATAAAAAAAATGCAGCGGATTGGCATAACTGATATTGAACTTAAATGGTTCCGCAACTATTTGAAGCAGAGAAAGCAGAAAACAGTTATAAATGCTGTGACGTCGGATGAATTAGAGGTACCCATAGGGTTACCTCAAGGCTCAGTATTGGCACCTATATTATTTCTTATATACATAAATGACATAGTCAATGCTATCGAAGGTTGTGAAAGTGTGTTTGCACGAATGGCCATGGTACAAAAAATTGATTTTAATACGAGAGTAACGGAGCACTCAGCTACAAAAATTGACCTACTATTTGCCAATAATGACCAGATCAAAATTGAATGTGCCAGCGAATATAAAATATCTGATCATGAGACAATCTGCTTTCATATACCTACTTCAAAATATTGCAGAATGAGAAAATGTGCTAATGCCGTCTGTTGGGAGAACTACAGCGCGGAGAACCTGATAAATCTGCTGCGGATATGTGATATAAGTTCTATATCTAATATAGTGTTAGAAAATAGGGTTCAGGCTTTGAATGATATCTTGTCTGAAGCCATGCAAACGTTGACGTACGAGAAGAGGATCAATATAAAATTGCGAAATAAGTGGTACGACCGTGAACTAACAGTACTACATAAAAGAAAATTTTAATCATATAAAATTGCGATTAGCACAGGTCATTGGGATGATTATAATGCCGTTAAAAAAATATATAAAAAAACTATAATACTTAAAAAGAAGAAATACATGGAAGATCAAGTGATTATTAATAAAGGAAATATGAAATCCATGTGGAAATGTTTGAAAGATGCTGTGGAACTTGCAGATAATAAAGAGCATATTAAAAAAATAGTATTTAACGGTGAATGTCTAGAAAATAGCAACGATATAGCTAATGTTTTGAATTGTTACTTTGTTCAGAGCATAATTCAAATCAATGATAGTATTGAAACAATTGAACTTGTTGATGAAAGTGAAACAACCAACTCGGTAGCAACATTTGAGCTCACCAGTATCGAGTTAGAAGATATAATGAACATAACAAAATCATTTAAAAACAAATATGGCTGTAAAAACCTATTGTCAGAGGGTGTTATCAAGGACTCTATGGTGTACATTGCACACTTATATAAGGACATTAGAAACGAATCGTTTGATAGGGGCATTGTTCCCAGCTGCTGGAAGATATCCACAATAATACCAGTGGCAAAAGTAAAAAATACAATGAAACCTGACGAGCTGCGTCCGATTAATACCCTACCTATTCATGAAAAAATTATGGAAACAGTGGTGAAAAAGCAACTAGTAGCATACCTAGACGATCATAATATAATCATACCAGAGCAATCAGGCTTCAGGAAAGGCCAGTCCTGCGAAACAGCATTGAATATGGTAATTGAAGAGTGGAAAGAGGCTGTTGCTGATAAAAAGGTAGTAGTATCTTGCTTCTTAGACTTAAAGAGGGCGTTTGAAACAATCGATCGAAATGAATTGCTGAAGTTAATGGATAAAATTGGGATCAAGGGAAAAGCTTTGGAATGGTTTCGTAGTTACCAGAGTAACAGAAAGCAGAGGACGGTAATTGGAGACGCAGTTTCATTGGTTGTTGATGTTAACATTGGGCTGCCACAAGGCTCAGTACTTGCTCCGATATTGTTTATAATTTACATCAATGATATAAAAACTTGCTTGAGAAATTGTAAAATAAGTCTTTTTGCGAATGATGCATTAGTTAGCATTAGTGACAAAAATGTAGATTGCGCTGTCATGAAAATACAAGAAGACTTAAATAATTTATTTAAGTGGCTATGCAGTAGAAAGCTAAAACTTAATATTGATAAAACTAAGTATATGATATTTAACAAGAACCATAATAACTTAATCCAATCTAGTCTGAAAATAAAAACCAATGCAATTGAAAGAGTAGATCAAATGAAGTACCTAGGTGTAATAATTGATGAGAAACTAAGTTTCACAGAACACATGAATCATTTAGAGAAGAAAATTGCACAGAAAATAGGATTTATGTATCGAACATGTAAGCATATTACCCAACATCACAAAATATTAGTATATAGATCAATTGTAGAACCACATTTTATTTACTGCCCATCAATACTACTAGTAACAAATGATACGTTAATTAATAAGCTCCAAATACAGCAAAACAAAGCAATGCGTTTGATACTAAAATGCTCTTATAGAACATCAAAAAGTATTATGCTTCCTATGTTAAATTGGCTTAGTATTAAACAATTAATCTGTTATTACTCTTTGAAGTTTATACATTATATAACACAGGGAATGTTACCAAATTATCTGAGTGATAGGATACAGTACAATCATGAGATCCATAACTATGGAACTAGGAGTAGCAGAAATTTAAGACTGCCCAAAGTAAGAACCGAGTTCGCAAAAAAGACCTTAGAATACGTAGGCTATAAAATGTATAATGAACTACCAGCAGAGATAAAAGGCTGTGAAAACGTTGTTAAGTTTAAAGAAAAACTATTTCTATATTGTAAAAATTTAAATATTTAATACTAGTTAAACAATAAATTTACTCATTTCTTTTTAACGAAATAGTTTTAAGAAACAATTATGAATTTTGTAAATTGTACTATACAATGAATTAGGCTTTTTTGGCCGTAATAAATAAAATAATAATAAAAAAAAATTAGACTTTTTGCGGATGATGCATTAATTATGATAAGTGAAAATAATATTAATACTGCACTTGCCAAAATGCAACATGAACTAAATAACTTGTATAAATGGTTGTGTGGTAATAGACTGAAACTAACCATAAATAAAACTAAGTATATGATAATAACAAGGAGGAATATCAATGAGGATGATATAGCCGAGCTAAAAATAAATGATGAAATCATACAAAAAGTTAACAGAATAAAATACTTAGGAATAATAATTTATAATAAACTCAAATTTGAGGATCATATAAATTATACAATTAAAAAAGTTGCTAATTAAATAGGAGTGATGCAGAGAACAACTAAATTCATTCAAAAAAAAGTACAACATAATCTTATATAAATCAGTTATAGAACCCCCCGTCCATTCTATTCATAATATCGGATAAAGTAGACAAGCTCCAAAAGCTTCAAAATAGAAACCTAGAGATACACGAACGGCTGACATGTTGAAGACTTTAGATTAGATTAGATTATTTATTTATTACGGCCAGAAGCCTAATTCGTAAATTAGAAAATATTACAGTTTGTTATCTTATAGCTAAGGTTTCAAAATATTCATATAATTAAATACTGTTATTTGGTTGCAACTTTTTATATCCATAGGCAGATCATTGTAACTTTTCAGACCCTTGTAATAAACGGCAATTTGAAATTATGTTTGCTCCTCGTATTGTGTTTAGACTGGTTAAGTGTGAAACAAAAGATTTTTTTCCACTCCATGAATTCATATTTAGTTGAGCAAACTCACAACATAAGTACGAGGAGCAAACATAATTTCAAATTGCCGTTTTTTAGAACTGAAACTGAACAACAGAACATTTTCTACAAGGGTCTGAAAAGTTACAATGATCTGCCTATGGATATAAAAAGTTGCAACCAAATAACAGTATTTAAAACAAAATTATATGAATATTGTAAAACCTTAGCTATAAGATAAAAAACTGTAATATTTTCTAATTTACGAATTAGGCTTCTGGCCGTAATAAATAAATAATCTAATCTAATCTAATCTATGAGAGTCGCAGCGAATTAATGTATACGGTGCAACATTAATTTCAGAATCAAGAATATCTGAAGTTATACGTGTTTCTGAGCATAAAACAATGTCCGGATCCACTTCTTCTATAATTTATTTGTTTTTTTTTTTCATTTTTTTTTTTTTATCATTTTTTATTTTTTCGAGCTCTGCTTTATTTGCTAACAAACTACAAATATTCAAGTAGACACATATACCACCATACATACGAACGAAATTTGCTAATGTCCTAATAACAGCTTATAATATAGGTACAATCCCATTTTACTGCTTTCAAAAATAATGTTGCAATGGAAGCTGTTTTCTGCTATTTGGTACGCATTTGTGACGACAGACTCTAACCTTGTCCTACATATATCAGTTATACTACTACACAAGCAAAGCAATGTTTTACGATTATAGGCACTCTAAGGAAATGGGGAAACTATTATTTTTGTAAGTAGGTCAAATATAAGGTGTTGTTGTCATTTACCGTAATGAATCTGGTACACGCCGGTACGGCCACTAGCGGGAACGATTTGTGTAGTGAGGTGCAAGTCGCTGACTGATTAATGAAAATGAAGCTTCTTGTTTAAAAAAAATACAACTTTTGAGGTAAATTACATTTGGGCATATTATGTGTTGAATATACTTCAACCTTTACCTTTACTTTGATTGATTGATTAATGTACTAGCCCGACCATCTCATATTAAGTAAGCTTGTTGATAGAAAAGTTAGTTCCGCAGAATTGTTGAATATTTGTGGCAACACTCCACATGCAAGACAAGAATTTGGTATTTCTGGGTTATGGTGGTTAGCTGCTTTAAAATGTAATGTAACTCTTTACCTAATTATGCTTTAAAACTAATTTTTAAGTAGAATGTGATGAGAATGACTTTGTAGAATCTGGAATCTAACCGTGCTAGGTTCGACGCCTTTCCTACTTGGGCGATCATGTGGAACTCTTTCTTCCTTTTTATATATTGGAACGTCTACATTTTATGCTTCGAAAGGTTGCACTCTCTTTAGCCAACCTATCGGCTTTTCATTATTATCGGTTTCCACATGACCAACGACTCAATTATGTATGGTTACAATTTTACGCGGTTGCAGTTTGAGTTGTTTTCTCTTAATATTTCAGATGTTTCGTTCACCTCTACTAGGTTGACCTAAAGTACATTAAAGTAATCTGGCAGCTTGTAGAGCATGCTTATTTCCGAACGAAGAAATTTCCCCCAGCATATACATTCCATTACCTACTTCGCAACCAGGGGTAACACGAGTATCGCCACGTATGCCACTTCGAACCCTTGCGCCAGACCAGGGATAAGGTAGGACTCTAATTTTTTCTTTTCCGTTTTCGGATTGCCATTCTGGGACTAAAACGCATTTTTTGACACCCCCTCCCTATAGTTTTGGACGTGTATTAGGAGTTTCTTGCTGTCGTATAGAATTACCGTCCTTTTATATTTGTTTTATTATCAATCATTTTAACATTAATCTACAAAGTCACAGAGAAGTGTAAATAGCACTGGTTTAAGTCTTTTTGTAATGAAAATTATGTTTTTAGGATTATGAAGTTTTACTGTTAATCCAGCTCTATCTGCCCCTCCCCTCCACGATAATTTCCATATATGAAAATTTGCGTATTCCTGTACGTAAAGGCATACACAAAATTATAGCATTAAAATGTACATACATACATACAAAACAACCCCGATATTATCAAATAATTTTCATGGAAAACGACAAATGTAAACGCATTAAATGACCTTGGAAATTTATAATCGAATTATTAAACGAATTTTTTTCCAAGTGATGATGAATAATACCCCTTAACATATTTATGTATATGAATATAATCTTGAATTCATATAAATTTACGTAAAATTCCATGTATGGCTTTCTACTTTTTCTTTCGTTTATACGCCACCCATTTTAAGGTATACCAAATATCCCACCCCACTTCACACTATTGGAAAAAGAAAAATTAAGACTTTGACCACTTTTCCCGAACACTTACTTGTAGATGAAACTTCCTGAGTAGTGCTGGATCCATTTTCCACAGCAGCGGTTGTATTTGCAACAGCGGCAGTATTGTTTTGATCTGCCATTTTTATTTTTATTTTTTTTTAGCGTACCTACACTTCTCGTTTTTAGCGTTTTAACTTGCGTCACTTTACAATATGTCGCAATGCGTCGCGAAAAATCACTCAATAATTTTATTTTTTTAATTATTTGACAATTTTCTGCTGGGCTGCTGGCAATCAAAAAACCACGTTTTTTGACTCTTTCCTCTATATCACGTAGCGGCACTCGTCCCGTTCGATATTTGTTTTTACTGTTGTTCTCTTCTCACTAGCCTTAACAGATGCACTGTACTTGTGGTTTACGATAATTATACGGCATAAGTTTGTCTCTTTCACGCTGCTATACTCCAAAAACTAGTGGCTGCTTTCGGATTTTTCTTCCCAAATTTTTTTCTTAATTCCACCGACAGATTTGGCAAAATGTAATTTTTCTTTGCCAAATACCTTTAAACGCAAATATTGTTAGCACAAAAAATTCGCCGTTTATCTTTTCGGCCGCTTTTAGTTTCTTCAACGAGAGAAAATTTGTTTTTGGGGGGGGTTTGACAGAAATATCACGTCAGCTGCAGAAATAGAATTTCTTGTCCGTGCGTTGCAGAGCTGGAACGAAACTGTGACGATTTCAACAAATTTTATTTCGAACTACGGAAAGAACTATAAAGGTAGTGGCTAAAAATTAGGTGACTGGTACTTTTTGTAACTGATTTGACATTTCAACGTCTGTGGCAGTACGTTTTTGACATTTAACTATAGAGTTACAAAAACAAAATACATGGATTTGTGTTTAATTGGATGTGTGTCGGCGGCTTGCATCCGGTATCCAGTTTATTCCTACGTGTCCGCGCAAGAGGGGTATCCTAAAAGTAATGAGTGTGAGTGAACATACGAATTGCTAGAATGCGACTGCTAGCTAATATGCCAAGTGCTTACAACTTATGGATTCTTAATGCTGCCAAATCAGTAATTTGTTGGAACATTTTTGGTAAAGAATCGAGTACCGAAGGTTTTTAGCAATTCCGGGATTTAGGGACTTACCTACTAAAGAGTCGGGGTATAGCTGATTCCTTTTCTCACAAATGCTGACATTTTACTACTCATTTTTGTGGTAATTCGCTCCGCGCCATGTTGGTAGAGATGAGTGAGCACTTTGCAGAATTTGATTGTTTTTTAGTTGCAGAGCGTTGGTAAACTAAAGACAAGAAGTGAACAAATTATCTCGCTCAAAAATTGAGCTAGACTTCTATCTGGCTCAAATCGTTGTTGTGCCTATGGTCAAAGCAAAGAGGATAGATATTTTTTTGGTTTGCTATGGTATGGTTATGGCGTTAGCGTCATGGTATGGCACCATTAATCGATTACATTAATTTCCATAAAGTACGTTCGATCAGCTGTTTTATCTGGTTATAGTTATAAGTCACCATTAATTATCCCTTAAGTTTAATTGGCCCTTTAAGGAAGCTTAATTAGCCCTTTAACCGGTTCTATATACCGGAGCGACTTGGGATTTTTCCCGACCAACGGCTGTCATTTCGGTGTAACGCCATTTGGGTTGGATTTTATATATGGTGCCACGATTTTCAAACTTTTATTGATTTGTAGGGGTAGAGGGGGTCCTAAAAATCACAAAATTATCATCCGCAACTCTAGGAAACTCTTAGTTTATGAAATATAAGCTTTTTAATTTCCATATTTTATTTGCATCAAGATTCAGAATCCGAAAGCAGAAACTACATTTTTTATCTCGTTTAAAAGTTATTCGCGGAAAACGCGTCGATACTATTGTCGCTTTTTTCGTTGTTGCAATTAAACAAACGAAAACAAATGAAGGTGGTGAATAGTGTTGCCAGATCCGCAACAATATCTTTTTATCTTGGTAGAACATTATAAGGTGGTGGCACGTCGACACGCAGCTGGCAACACTATTCCCCCAGCGGGTTAGGGGATCAGAATATACCCGCGGTAGGTATGCCTGTCGTAAGAGGCGAGTAAAATACCAGATTCAAGCGCAACCTTTCCTTTTCAAGGAACTTGGGGGTAGGGAGGGAGGGAATGGCCTGAAGGTTTAATGTGGCCACATAAATCGTTCCCGAGATGGTCGGGCGAGCACCTTAATGGTGCTATGGTACCGGAGCGTACCGGATTTGTATCCGGCAAAGGACCATCACCAAGGACCCAAAGCCTTCGGGGAGCAACCTTATCGCTACAACAACAACCAACAACGAAAAAAAGCGACAATAGTACCGACGGGTTTTCATCGAATAACTTTTAAACGAGATAAAAAAAAATGTAGTTTCTGCTTTCGGATTCTGAATCTTGACGCAAATACGCGTCTTTTGATACCACTATCGATATGTGCGACCCGAATTTTAAATGCAGGACTTAAGTTGAAATTTTACTAAATTTGGAAATTAAAAAGCTTATATTTCATAAACTTAGAGTTTCCTAGAGTTGCGGATGATAATTTTGTGATTTTTAGGACCCCCGCCACCCCTCGAAAAGAAAAAAGTTGGAAAATCGTGGCACCTTATTCAAAATATTTCCCGAATCTTTTTAGGACGGTCACACTCTTGTGTCAAAAAAAAACAAAGAAATGTTACTTTTATTCCGTTCCGTTCCCAACTCCCGGGACTTCCGAGTCATTTTTCCGTCCCAACACCACGAGTTAAACATATTAAAATCCCGGAAATTCGGGATATCATATTGCAAATTAAAATGACTTCTAATGGTGAATGGTTGCCGTTTTTATTTGTTCAATTTCAGGACTCTTTTCCTGGTAAAGTACAGCCTTCTTTAGACGTTACTCAATGATCTGTTTTCAAAGGAAACAGATATTTTTCTATCCGTTGGATCAAGTGATATAAATTTAGAAATTGAGTATAATTGATATAGGATAAATATTTATCCTCTTTGGCTTAAGGATATTTTTTTAGAATAAAGAAGTATTTTGAAATGGCTAAAGTTTCATATATGACATGTGTTAAACATGTATTACACATTAAAGTTCAGCCAAATCAAAATACCTGTTTATTCTAAAAAATTTCCTAAAACTATTATTAGACCATGTAACGTATGATTTGAAAGGCTAGAACTTAACTTGTTATACATACATATGTACTGGGGAAACATCTTTCAGACTATACACTATAAGAGGAAATTCTAAATATACACGAGGCAGGTATACCACTGGAACAGTCTAAATAACTTTTCCAATTACTACATAGTTAGGCATAGTTTTAATTTTTAAGAATACTTTTTAACTGTAGTTATTTTATTTTGATCAAGCTATATGTATGTTTTGTGTGTATGCATGTATAATAAATAAAAGTTGCCGATAGCAATCTGTTATTTACTTGGAAATCTGTAAATGATAAACCTAATCCTTAGTATGTATGTTAATGCTCTTAATATTTAAATATACAGCATACATAGGTAGGTAGAGGATCAATCATAGACATAATTAGTTGTAACAAATATGTATATGAGCAACCGTAAGTATGCTCTTCCCAAGCTCTGGCGAGTTATAAATGGCTTTGTTTTGTTTTTGCTTCATTCACAGTAGTAAGCATAAACAAGAAATTCATAACATATTAAATCACAGGAGAATTAAGGTAGGGAATAGTAACATTCAATGTAGCCACACCTCATCGTATTGCCTGTGCCATGTGCAACGGTGTCACCATGAGTGTTAATTCTGCGTCTTTTAAATTAGCGCCACGCAAATTTGCTTCCTGCAAATCACTACCAGATAAATTACAACGTTCCAAATCTGCGCCAGCAAGTACAGCTGAACGTAAGTTGCAATTCTTCATATTTGCATCTTTTAAATTGGCAACTCGTAAATTTATACCAGCCATATTGCTACTCTCCAAACAAGCACCTTTCAAATTAACACCTTCCAAGTTGGTACGTACACCAGTTGGATCTTCAAAATTGCAACCACGTAAATTGGCACCCTCCATATTAGCACAAAGCCCTTTCACAGACACCAGCTGTGAGCACTCCAAATTTGCATAGGCCAAATCAGTGCGCTCCAAACAGCAATATGTAAGATTGGCGTGCGATAAATTACATCTTTGCATGCACGCATACTAGAAGAAAAATAGTTAATAAATTAAAGAATTAAAATATATATTTATATGGAGTATCCAACATGCCTTGAAATTAATATTACGAAAATCAAGCTTACGCAAGTCTGCACCAGCTAAATTTACCCCTTGGAAACGTAATTCACTAGCATGAGGGGTTTGTATTAATGCTTTAATAACATCGCGACGAGTAAGTGGCATATCGTCAATAGGTCGATTTATTTGATTAAGTTGGGGTTCTAGTTGACTAATAAGCGAATAGATACCAAAAAATTTTGCTTCTTCTAATACTCCTTCTAAACTTACATTGGCGTCGACAATTAGTTGTCCATGTCGTAAGTAGTTAAGGATTGGTTCAAAATATTGTGCACTGCGGTCAATTAGATATGCACCCTGCTCGTCTTGTTCGCTAGGTAGCATTCCCTCCTGGGAGAACATCCGCGCCAACATACTATCTGGCTCCTTGCTAACTAGCGTACATAGCGTTGTGATATACACTTTACCACCAACATTCAATTTCACCCACTTCGAGGATGGAAATTTTTTATCACATTCCCGAACGGCATCCGTGACAGATTCGTTTGCGTTAGAAGTCTGAACATTTGGTTTCAGTGGAGAGTTTGTAAGTGCTACAGATTTATAGCTAGTGGTTGCTAACCTTTCCATTTTCTTATACTTTTCACAGTGGGATAAACAAAAAAGTATAAAGATGGGCAGACAGAAATTGATATAATTAATTCAATATATCATAAAATCGATTGTGTTACTAAGACCACGTTTACACATTTACTACGCTACAATAATGGCCAGATTATGTATGACGCCGTAACAAGTGAAGTCAGTTATGGCCGAGCCACAAAGAATTTTTCGGTTTAGATGCATTCAATATAATCTTATGAATCATAAGTAGATTGCACGTATTTTTGGTAATTCTTTATTTTAGCTCACAACTTCTGAAACTCGTCCAAAAATATCGGGAGAGGTGTCAAAAAACGCGCTTTGGATCACTAATCCGAAAGCGGATGTTGGAAATTTTATTTCTTTTCGGAGATGTTTGCAAACAAAATTGAAAATTTTCATATGGTTGTTGTAATTTTTAGGGCCATTTTCACTTTTTGGGGAATATTTTGAATAAGGTGCCACGATTTTCCAACTTTTTTTTCTCGCAGGGTGGAGGGGGTACTAAAAATCACAAAATTATCGTCCGCAACTCTGGCAAACTCTAAGTTTATGAAATATAAGCTTTTTAATTTCCAAATTTAGTAAAATTTCAACTTAAGTCCTGCACTTAAAATTCGGGGCGCACATGTCGGTAGCGGTATCAAAAGACGCGTATTTGCGTCAAGATTCAGAATCCGAAAGCAGAAAGTAAATTTTTTTTCTCGTTTAAAAGTTATTCGCGGAAAACCCGTCGATACTATTGTCGCTTTTTTCGTTGTTTCAATTAAACAAACGAAAACAAATGAAGGTGGTGAATAGTGTTGCCAGCTCCGCAACAATATCTTTTTATCTTGGTAGAACATTATGAGGTGGTGGCACGTCGACATAAATGCAAACAAACACACACTATCAATGTATTTTGTAAAATAAACACTTTTCAGCAAAAAATAAGCAACAGTGCCAAAGAAAAGTTCATACTAAAAACGTCCGCAGACACCAAAAGTTTTCTAAGAAAATATAGAGATGAAATTGTAATAACCAATACCGACAAAGGAAATAAGACGGTTTTAATGTACAAAGACGAATATGAACAAAAAATGAAAGAGCTGACAGAAACACGTACAAAACTATTAGGAACGATCCCATACAAAAATTACTGAGGAAGAACAACGCCATTATAAATGACCTCTACAAACAGAACAGACTCGATACAAAACAAAAATACCAACTGACTTCCTCGGCTGCTAACGCACCAAGACTGTACGGACTTCCGAAAATACACAAACCGCATACACCACTTAGACCGATTTGCTCCTCTACGAATGTGCCATGCTATAAGCTATCAAAGTTCATTGGAAGTATCTTAAAAAATATTATATCCGAAGATCTCAACATAAAAAACTCCATGGAACTCAAAGAAAGTATTAAACATCTCACAATAGAAGAAGATGAAGTTTTGATCTCATTCGACGTAATATCCCTATTTACAAATATACCAATACATTTCGCAGTAAGTATTATAATGCAAAAATGGGATAAGTTGGAGAAATACACGAAAATAGATAAGAAACAATTCCAGGCGATACTTGGTTTCTGCTTGCGTGATAATAATTATTTCACATACAACAAAACTTTATATCAACAAATTTACGGAATGCCAATGGGCAACCCACTATCTCCAACCATTGCAGATATCGTACTTGATAAAATTTTGGACGACAGTCTCGCTGAATTAAAAAGTAAAGACATATATGTCAAATACATGGGCAAATATGTAGATGACATATTCGCTATTGTAAAAACCAAAGACGTGGAAGACATATTGATAATTTTTAACGCACAGCATACCAAAATACAATTTAAAAAGGAAATATAACAATACAACAGAATTGCCTTCCTAGACGTGGAAATACATCGAAGAAATAAGAACTTGATTCTTAACTGGTATGCAAAGACAGTATCGTCGGGTAGAATTATTAATTTCCATTCAAATCACCCATGGAAACAAAAAATAAATACGGCAACCAGCCTAATAAGAAAATACACCTCCTAAGCGATAATGAATTCACTGAAGAAAATAAGAAGTTTTCTATTTAAGAATAACTACCCAATAAGTTAATAGAAAATTTACTAAATAATATTACGAAAAAAATGAGCCAACCTAATATTGCAAATGAGCTAACCGAAGCAAATACCAACAAAAAATACATCGGCGTTACATATGTGCCTGGCCTAACCGGCAATCAAGAGCTAAGAAAAATAATGAAAAATGACGACATAAATTTTGCCTATAAACCGCACAATACACTAAGGAGAATCTTTACAAAAACAAAAGACAGGATAGAAAAGGAACAACAAAGCAACGTAGTCTACGAAATCAAATGCAAAGGCAACAACAATAATAACTGCAATAAGTGTTAAGCCGTGGTTACTCACGAACGTACGTAGAAAAAACGTGTCAGCTGACACGACCTATCTTATGAGTGTGCAATGTAAACGAAAACTCACCGACGTGCAACGCCCGTACGTACGTAGCCCGGAACGTAGAAATCAAAACAATTTTGATTTTTTCCGTATGAACGTGTCAGCTGATCGCTCTCCCACTAGACAGAGTTGCCTAGTAAACTTTTGTGCGCTAATTTTTGACCGTTTGCAGTTTTATGCAAAAACACCTAATTAAAGTTTGAAAAATTGTGAAAATAATTCGAAATAATTTTGTAAAAGTGCAGATTATATATATGTAATCTATTTATTTTTATTTAATATTAATTCCAGCCTTTTGCAACAGTATTTTATTTATATTTTTTTGCAAGTGGTATTTTAAACAACATATAACGGACGTATCTTCATTTTCATACTTAACTCTTAATCTTTCATTATATAGCTAGCATATCAATTTTTCCCTTCGATAATCGGTAAATATGATAAAATTTTAGAAATGCACAAAGTAAAAGAGAAATCATGGCTCATCTCATCAGGGGATACTGCAAAATGCACCAACTATCATGGAATCAGTCTTCTTAATTTCACATGTAAGGTCATTTAAAGTGTATTGTGCGAAATATTTAATCCCACTGTGAACCGGATGATTGGACCTTATCAGTGCGACTTCAGATCTGGTAAATCTACCATCGACCAGATTTTCACAATGCGCCAAATCTTGGAAAAAACCCGTGAATGGAGACTAATACATTCCGACAGCTTATAATACAAATATAATTGAAAAATATAAGTTCCAAATTTTTGTTGCCTTAAGCTGGGAGCACTGGAGGATTGGAAACGCGTCCTTTCCAACCTTCCTTAAATGAGTGGCTCCCAGACTCATCCATTTGTTGATCGGAATCACACCGCATTCCAACAGCATATTCAATAGAAATAAGTAATTATAATAATGAATTGTACTGAGTAGTTTAAGTTTTAGGCCTAAACAGCCGTAATAATAAAAAAAATCACCTCTTCGTCGATTTTAAAGCCGCCTTCGACAGCACGAAAAGGAGCTGCCTATATGCTGTTACGGTCTGCTGTTATGGTCTACGGTTACGGTCCACTTGGGAGCGTTTTCGTTGGAACGGTCTAGTGCCTGGGGATGGGACCTAAAAGTTGCGATGAAAAGTATCGAAACAAAAAAAAAAAGTCGGCGATAGCTAGTAAGGGAAAAAACCACGAGTTTCCGGGAAATCGAGGAAGAAAAAAGTTTTCTTTTTTGGCACGCTGACGAGAAGTTCTTTCTTGGTCGTTTTGGCAAAGAGGATAGATATATAAGAGACGTCAGTTTGGCCCAAGCATCAAACCGAAAATCTTTTTTGACTGACACTGATTATCATTGTTTACAAAAAAAAACTCGTTGTTGAAACTCGTTACTTGAAGAAATTTCTGCCTAATTGGCCAACTTGGTCGTGTCGTGTCGTGTCGTCCGACTGTCGCTATGTGTGCATGGTTCCATAAGAATACATGCAAAGAATATTTTGCCGCTACATGTCGCGCCGCTTAGTGTGCACGCACTTTTACAGAATTCAGCCGTAAGGCATGTGTAAACGTGGTACCAAAGAATATATATCTATCCTCTTTGGTGGTACTAGATGTTTTAGAAAAACTGGACACTTAGACATTTTTACAGAGCTCTTGTATTTACATAGGTAATAAAGTTATTACAACAGAGCTCTTGTATTTACATAGAAAATAAAGTTAAAGTTTCTCGCCGTGTGGGAGCATTGCATTTTCGAACTGTCAATAACAATCCCTAACCATAGTGTACAAGTACAAGTGTGTTGACTTCTTTCTGACAGGCACTCGCTTAAGTAAGCATAACGGAAAAATCTGGGTTGCCATTCTTGTTTCGGCAAAGAGGATAGATATATAAGAGACGTCAGTTTGCTACTCGGTGAAATAAAAAAAATGGCGGCATTTTTATTCGCTGAAAGCAAATGTTCTCGGTAGGGTATCGGTAATTTTCTATCCTCTTTGCTATGGTCTATCCTCTTTGGTTTCGGTTGAAAACGGTCAATTAGGGTTCTGTGCAGAGACGTAAAAGATTGAAACAGGGTTTATGTAGTCACAAAAGTGTTGCTCCTGTTCCACAGCATTTTAATTTTATTTCATGTCGAAAAGTGTTCAGAGTTATTGATTTTCATTAAAAGTTTAATTTATTATGGAGGGTTACTCCTTTAAGTGTAAAAAGCAGAGTAAACGTAGAGTTTTTCAAATTATTGTGAACAACTTTTTAATTTGAATTTCTGTTCCCAGGTTCACTATATTTGTGTAACACAAGAATCTGGAGGTCAATTCCTTAACTATGAAAAACTGAAAAATGTACAGTTATTGAAAACTTATTTGCACACACAATTTACACTTTGAATTTAGTTATATTTTTATGCACAAAATTTTGAAACTAAAAACAAAATTTTCATTTGTCAGAAAGAATAAATAAAAACAGCCTAATGTCAAAAAACCCTATCGAAATACAAACTGACTTGTTTGTTTTTAATGAACTACGTTGTATTTTTCTTGTATTTCGTTAGTTTTTTTAAATATAGTTCACACACTTATACCAGTACTGGAAACTTATTGGCTCCCTCGACAAAAAATATAAGAGAAAATACAAGAAAAATACAAAGAAAATAAAGTAGCGTCATATAGGAGTTTAATTTGTTTGCACTTACAGTACCATTTTATTTGCAGGAGACTTTTACAGCTACAAAAATTAAGACGGATTTACACAGACGCACAGTGTTTCGTGTAGAACAAGCTAGCTGGACAAAAACAAAGTTCTTATTCCAAGAAAGGTGTAATGAGAAATGAAAGAAAACAAACAAAATAACGGGATTTTTGCTTTTTTTGATATTTTAGCTCATATATATTGAGTAATTGAAGTAAGAAGGCAGGAGTGGCTGTAAAATGCATTGATTAATTTGCAAAATTCTTGCTGAATATTAAGCTTCATATTTCTTTTAAGTGAACACTTTTATATAATTTTTTTGATGGATTCTAAGCTCTAAGGTAAGTAAATTTTTTAATAGTAATTATTTCGCAATTAGAGTATTTTAAATATATTTAACATTCCGTTATTAAGAAGAAAAGGTATTTTTTCTCTATATTTTTAACTTTAGGGACAAGAAAGTTACATACATCCGCGGACATCCGGGCTATATTTTACATATGTTATAGTCACAAGTATTCTGTAATAGTCGAAAGAAAAAACCATTGCGAATTCTTTGCACATCTATTTTTAATTTTTTTTTATAGATTTAGTTATCTCTACATATAAAATAGGATGTATGTACGTACCAGCTCCGACGAGATATTTGAACCTTTAAAGCTGATCTACAAACGGCAAAACCAATTCCCAGGTACATGGAACAAACACATAGCCATAAAACACACAAAAATAAACGCGCAAGGTCAACAAGGGCACACCAAAAGCAAAAAGGCGAAGATCACCGCACCAGTCACCAAGGCATAAAAACAGGTACATACAGAGCAATCCTAATGCAGGTATAACCACACAGGAACGATACACAAAACAACCCCATTTGGTAGCATCTACGCCATACCTGAAAGTAATATAAATACTGCAAAACTTGGATTGATAGTAGATAAACCAAAACCAGGTTTCGGCAATACTAATGACGGCAACACTGCTCGTAGGTTTTTAGAAAATTCTGAGGCTGGTGTTGAGATTACGGGACTGGATGTTACGCTCATCAAAAGATTCGACACTCTCCTTCGCGCATTAGCATCTGGGTACAATATATATCCAAAGATTTGAAAAATTTGCGGTCGAGACTAAAAAACTATACATAGATCTCTATCCATGGTTTAATATACCTGTTACATTTCATAAAATCTTAGTGCATAGTACTGATATTATAAAATCAGCAATTTTACCTCTTGGTCAACTTTCTGAGGAAGCACAGGAAGCCCGTAACAAAGATTTGAGACGATTCAGGGATGATAACATACAAAAGCAGTTGCGTGAAGCCACGAATAGAAATCTTATGAATATGTTGCTTATAACATCGGATCCTTTAGTTAACAGTTTGAGGGAGATACCTAAGAAAAAATTTAAAAGTCTGACTTCAGAAGTCTTAAACTTACTGTCCCCCGATAATGTTGAGGAGTCAATAAATACCCCAGTTGTTTCAAGCTTTCACAGTAGTGTTGCTGATGCTCATGACTATTCCACAAGTGACTCATCGAATGAAAGTGATGATAGCGAATAATAACATAATTATAAAAGATAACCTATTCTATAACTTTTTGTTCGATCAGGTTTTATTTAATTTAAATCTATTGTTTTTGTACTTTGTATGATTCTTTACTTTTAAGTTTTTGTAATAATTCAAGGTTCGAATCTAGCTCAAGGCCAGAACAATAATTTTTTTCTAATGATAATTATTGTTATTTTTTAATTTTTTTAATTTGAAAAATTGTATTTTGTTTTTGGAATAGTAACAATTGTTAATAAACCATGAGCACTTGGGAATGTCAAACAAAGTAATTGACAATAAACAAAAATCCAGCATTATCAGTGATTTGCACCAGATGGCGCAACACTGAATAAATATGGTTGGTAAAAAGGAATAGAAGTAGCAAATTTGCCAGTCAAACAAGCCACCGCTGTATAGCTAAAATGGTTAGCGCAGCATGTCTAAAGCGTACTGATGATGAAGGCTTAGCACCCTTCGAAATGGATCTATCTCGCAGCTATGGCAGGTTGTCTGAAAAATTTTCTACTTACTATTCCAAAAACAAAATAAAATTTTTCAAATTTAGAAAAATTAAAAAATAACAATAATTATCATTAAAAAAAAATTATTGTTCTGGCCTTGAGCTCGATTCGAACATTGAATGATTTATCAATAGGCCGATAAAAACAAAAAAACAATTGTTAATAAACCATGAGCACTTGGGAATGTCAAACAAAGTAATTGACAATAAACAAAAATCCAGCATTATCAGTGATTTGCACCAGATGGCGCAACACTGAATAAATATAGTTGGTAAAAAGGAATAGAAGTCGCAAATTTGCCAGTCAAACAAACCACCGCTGTATAGCTAAAATGGTTAGCGCAGCATGCCTAAAGCCGGAGTCATTGGTGCCGTATGTCGTATCGCTGTATCCGTATCCCTAACGTAATCAGCTGTTTATCGTTACGACGGTAAACCAAAACCCAATTGGTTGGATACGATACGGTTACGACCTTAGCGGCACCAATAATCGATTGCATTGATTCTCATAAGGTTGGTCGAATCAGCTGTTAAAAGGTTACCGATACGGTTACCGATAAAGTACCAATGTCTCCAGCTTAAAGCGTACTGATGATGAAGGCTTAGCACCCTTCGAAATGGATCTATCTGCGCAGCTATGGCAGGTTGTCTGAAAAATTTTCTACTTACTATTCCAAAAACAAAATACAATTTTTCAAATTTAGAAAAATTAAAAAATAACAATAATTATCATTAGAAAAAAATTATTGTTCTGGCCTTGAGCTCGATTCGAACCTTGAATGATTTATCAATAGGCCGATAAAAACAAAAAAACAATTGTTTTTGTAATAAGTAATTTTCACATAATTAATTTAATTATTTACTTTGTTATTATTATTATTGTAATTCACTTTTACATTCCTGACTGGTACTATAAAATAATTTTGTAAAAATTGTAGTGCCAGGATAAATACTCAAATAAATACAAAATATGTATGTACATATGTACAGTCACTGACATAAATAAGTAGACACCCTTTTTGCACAATTCTTACAATTTTCGCTTTCGCAAATTTATTTTAACTAATTCCCATAAGAAAATTTGTAACGATCTATAACAAAAACTAAATTATATTTAAAAAATGCTTGAAAAATGCGACGAATTTTCATAAAAAGTTTTAATTTTTTTTCCGAATTTTTAGAATTTTTTACAGTATTGAGATTTGTAGTCCATTAAATTTAAGTACAATAAAGTAATATTCTTAAGTCCTTTAAATTTTTTTGAATCCATGTCACTTATTCACATGAGTTACTGTATATGAAATAAGCAAATGTATGCATATGAAGTAAAATTTTGGAAAAAAATAAAAAAAAAAGAACATATGGCTGAAAAAAATGACGTAGTTGTAATAAATGACTGCATATGAAACGGAAAATCTCATAAAATAATTTTGTCCAGCTAGCTTGTTCTACACGAAACACTGTGAGACGCTTTGGTTGTGTTGCATTAATTCATCTGTCGGGTGAAGTATCGAAAAATTTACATAAATGCTTTGGTTGCGTGCCTGCGCTTTGACAACGCCAGACGAAAAACAATGAAACGCCGTACGTTACCTTTGCTTTGAAGCGACCAAAGCGTTTATATAATTTTGCCCTTATGCATTTGGGTAAACAGCCTTAGAAGTGAAATGTTTCCATGTTACACGTGTGGCGCTTTATATTTTGACTCTAATTTAAATAAATTTTGCTTTCCGTATGTTTCCGCATTGTTGCAGGCTCCAAATCTTCTAGTAATCTTATTTCCGTGGAAATATATGCAACTATTCCATCTGTAAATACTACAAACTTTTATTAAACTATCAAATGCAACTCAGCTTGAAGTACTCTTGCGTAACACAAATGCAACTCTAGACCTGAGATTTCATCAGGTGAACGAGGCTGTTTGTAGTTTTGACGTTTATCGCTTAGCTGACACACTTGTATAGATGGGTACACTATGTCCCTAACTCTCTACTCTCTCTTTGTTTTCATTCTGTTGTGTCCTACTTGTTCGCTGTTGGTGGATAAATAACTTTTGTTTTCCATTAATTTTAGTTAAATTCTAATAAGAAATATAGGTAGTAAATACAAAAGTGAAAAAACGTGATTCTTGAAAGGTAATATATTGTTCTTGTGCTGAGGAGTGTAACTAAGAGGTTTATGAGAAATTTGGACCGACTAAATTTTAAGGTGTGGTGCAAGCCGTGGTTGAATGAAGCCAAGGGTGTGACTCAGATTACAGCAACCTAATTTTAAATATATTAAACATGCGACAATTTGTTAAGTAAATAGTTGTAAAATCTAGTAATATCGAAAACTTCTATTAATTTTTCAGTAATATACAATTCGAATTGGATTTTGCATAAACAAAGAGTATATATATATATATATATATATGTGTGTATATAAAATTTAGCATATCGTTCTGATGTATGCTTGTTGTTGTTGTTGTAGCAATGCTCGCCCCACCTAATAGCCGCGACCGATCACAAATTGTCATCAATATCCTCTAACGAGAGTCCAAGGAAACTTGCCGTTTCAACAGGGGTGGACCATAAGGAAAGGAGTGTTAGGGGCGTTGGTTCCGCATTACAATTGAAGAGATTGTTGGTGTCATGTGGGGACACATTACAAGCGGGGCATACATTTTGTATGTCGGGGTTGATTCTGGATAGGTAAGAGTTTAACCTGTTACAGTATCCTGAACGAAGTTGAGCAAGAGTGACACGCGTTTCCCTGGGGAGTATGCGTTCCTCTTCCGCAAGTTTTGGATAATTTTCGTTAAGTACTGGATTCACCGGGCAATTCCCGGCATAAAGGTCCGACGCCTGTTTATGGAGTTCACCAAGGACCTGCTTGTGTTTTTTCACTTCATACGGCTTGGTTCTCAGGTGCCGTATTTCCTCAAAATGCTTACGGAGATGACTCCTTAAGCCCCTAGGCGGTGCTGGTTCATCAATCAGATGTCTGTTGGGATGCCCAGGTTTCTGAGTATTCAACAGGAACTGTTTGGTCAGCACGTCATTTCTCTCCCTGATGGGGAGTATTCTCGCCTCATTATGCAGATGGTGTTCTGGGGGACATAAGAAGACAGCCCGTGGCGATTCTGAGAGCAGTATTTTGCCAGGCCTGTAGTTTCTTCCAGTGGGTGATTTTTAGGCTTGGCGACCATATGGGTGACGCGTAGCACGTAATCGGCTGGCTAATTGCTTTGTATGTAGTCATGAGCGTTTCTTTATCTTTTCCCCAAGTACTGCCAGCGAGGGATTTGAGGATTTTGTTACGGCTCTGAATTGTCGGAACAATTGCGGCTGCGTGCTCACCAAAATGTAGATCCTGATCAAACGTCACACCCAAGATTTTGGGGTGTAGGACAGTCGGTAGCGTAGTGCCATCGACGTGGATGTTCAAAATGGTCGACATTTGGGGCGTCTATGTTGTAAATAAGGTCGCGGAAGATTTAGTCGGTGATAATGCCAGGTTTCGCGAGGCGAAAAAACTGGAGAGATCAGGGAGGTAGCCGTTTATTTTATTGCAAAGCGCATTGATCTTTGGGCCTGGGTCTGTGGCCATTATTGTGCAGTCATCGGCGTAGGAAACGATTGTGACTCCTTCCGGTGGTGAAGGTAGCTTAGATAAGTAGAAATTAAACAAAAGTGGGGATAGGACACCACCCTTTGGTACCCCTTGTTTAATTCTCCTTGGTTTTGATGTTTCGTTTCTAAATTGCACCGATGCCTGCCGACCACCCAGATAATTTGCGGTCCACCTTTTAAGACATGGGGGAATGGTAGACCCTTCCAGGTCCTGCATTAACGAGCCATGGTTGACCGTATCAAAAGCTTTTGATAGGTCTAGCGCTACGAGTACTGTTCTATGGTGGGGGTATTCATTTAAACCGCAATTTATCTGGGTGCTAATGGCATTTAGCGCGGTGGTAGTGCTATGGAGTTTTCTGAAGCCATGCTGATGAGGGGCTATGCCCAAATTTGGCTGGAAATAAGGGAGCAAAATGGCTTCAAGCGTCTTTGCCACTGGCGATAGGAGAGATATCGGATGATACGACTCACCTATGTTAGCTGGTTTCCCAGGCTTTAGTAGCGGGACCACCTTGGCCATTTTCCATTTCTCAGGTATGACCAAGGTGGAAAGAGACAGATTGAAGACATGCGCTAAATATTTGAAACCCTCTTTCCCTAGGCTTTTAAGCATCGGCATGGCTATGCCGTCTGGGCCCACTGCTTTGGATGTTTTAGCACGACCAATGGCGTCCTCAACCTCTTTAGCGGTGATGGTGATTGGTGACGCGCTGAATTTGTGTTTATGTGCGTGTCTATTGGCTCTCCGTCTATCTTTGTCGACCGTAGGATGCATTATATATTGTCGGCAGAAAGCGCTCGCGCATTTTTTCGCATTCGACAGCACTTTGTCGCCAAAGGCGATGGAAACTGTCTTTGTGCTTAGTCGGATTCGATAGGGACTTTACAGTGGACCAAAGTTTACCCACACCGGTAGAGAGGTTACAACCTCTAAGGTGCTCCTCCCATTTCGCCAGCTTGTGTTCATCCACAAGCAATCTGATGCGTTGGTTTATATCCCTTATTTGGGGGTCGCCTGGATCAAGCTGTCTTATAAGGTCACGTTCTCTCGCTAAGTTTGCGGCCTCCGCCGGGAAGTGGGGCCGGATTTCGGGAATTCTCCCGGCGGGAATGAAATGTGCCGAGGCGGATTTAATGACCTTACGGAAGGCACGCTCCCCTTGGCGGGCATCAGTCGGGATAGGGAGGGCAGCTAGGCGGCTGTCTGTAAAGGATTTATATTCTTCCCACTTTCCTTTTTTGAAGTTTATGAAAGTGCGTTTTTCAGTGACGATGAAGTCGTCGGTACGCTCAAGCGAAATAAGTATGGGCAGTTGGTCGGATGCCAATGTTACCATCGGCTGCCAGTTGGCGCAGTTTACGAGTTCTGCGCTCACGATTGAGATATCTGGCGAGCTTTGACAGCTTCCTACCATACGTGTGGGGGCGTCTCCGTTTATTGTGCAGAACGTCGTTTCTTCTATTTGATCCGCCAACATCTCACCCCTACTGTCCGCCCGCAAGTTTGAATGCCATAGATCATGATGGGCATTGAAATCGCCTAAGATAATGCGATTGTTGCCAGCGAGTAAGGCCCTGATATTAGGGCGGTATCCACTGGGGCAACAGGTGGCAGGAGGGATGTAGATGTTGATGATTTCTAGGTTTGCATCGCCTGACCGGACAGATAGGCCTTCACGATCTAAGACATTGTCCCTGCGGTCGATGCCAGGATCAAATATATAATATTGCACAGAGTGGTGTATGATAAACGCGAGACCGCCTCCATTTCCGCTCTCGCGGTCTTTCCTGTGGACGTTATACTCAGAGCAGGTCTGCAATGCAGATCTTGCTGTGAGTTTAGTCTCTTGAATCGCAGCAATGCGGATGTTGTGCCGCTTCATGAAATTAACTATCTCCATAATCTTCCCAGTTAGTCCATTACAGTTTAACTGCAGAATTCTGAAGTGCATAAGGGGAGACGTCGCCACTCTGGGGGTAAGCGACGGGTGACTACGCCTGGGTTGTGGAAGGCCAGGACGCAATTGCTGTTGTGGCCCTGAGACTGGGCGTCCTTATGCAAGCATTGGGGTACCCGGATGATTTGGGGTTGCGACCTGACAACATGGCGCGATGAAACCCGTCGGGGGGGTTGCCGTCGCGGAGACCAGAACATCTAGGAAAGTGGCACCACCCAAGGCAGGAGCTGCATTGGGCGGATGTCGCAAACCTATATATTCTGTGCTGGCAGACGGTGCAAACGGAGGTAGGGACTAAGAGTCTGTTTCCCTGACCTGCACGATTGCTGCCGGAAAAGAGGGGGGAGAAGACGGGGGCAGGGGCTGATGCTCAGCATTGCTACCAACTCTACTACGAAGGTAGTAGTTATGAGTGGTATCAGCTGTTTGAGTTGTTGGCGCCGTGGGGCGCGAGCAGCAGCGGGTACTTGTTGTGGCTTGCTGAGCAGCGGGGCTGCTGGAAGGTAGTGGGGGCGCTTATGCGTAGACTACGGGATGCCCTTGGGCGTGAACAGCAACGAGCCACAAAAGATTTATAAAAGTTACGTGGACGTCGGGTTATGGGATCAAGCCCAGAACAACCTGTCCGATGCAACCATCCCTTGCACGAGACACACTGAACAGAGTATGACCGTCCTAAAAAGATTCTTTTCCGGTAGATGCAGCAAAACCATTTCTCAGGACCGGGGTCAGGAGACGGACCCGGATTGGATTCGATGCCTTCCCGGAGTAAGAGAATATGGAGCAGTCCTGCTGCAAGGAGCTGCTGGGAGGATGACAATTTGTGGGAGGGACGAAACAAATTAGATGGGGTCACACTGAAATGACAGTCCTTGGTCGGGAAAAATCCCGATTTGCTCCGGTACATAGAACCGACTGCCTTTGGAAGCGCCTGGCATGCTGTATGCTCTTGTATTTTGGTACGTAGGCAAGCAAAATAAATTGCATTTTAACGAATAATTTAGTGCACCATTCGGGCAAAATTAAGATTTTGTGATAAAAGTCTAGTTGAGGGGTCGACTGCTAATACGCTACCAAAAATATCCAGAGAGGTGTCAAAAGACGCGTATTAATCTCGAGAACAATAATCCGAAGGCGAAAAAGAACTAGACTATTACCGATTTTGTTAACGGTTTACAACACAGTAGCACACCTAGATTAGGTTAGGTTGAACTGGCCGGCCCATGAGGACCTTACATAGACTGATTGAGCCCGTAGTCTTACCCGAAGTTTGTTTTAACGACCAAACTGAAAAACCCTATCAGAAACCAGGACCTTTGTTATAAAATAACTCCGTCCTCTTGGCAAATACCAGAAGCTTCCTAGGACTTAAGCCACTTCTGCTTCTAGATGTATCACTCCTAATAGCTGGAGCCTTAGCCTGGCAAGTTCAGGGCACGAGCACAGAACGTGCTCAATCGCTTCCTCCTCCAATCTGCACTTCCTACATCTGCTACGACTGGCCAAGCCTAATTTAACCCATTAAGCCCGGCACGTTGCGTCTGCGCAACGTTTGCGGCTTCGCATATATTACACAGATTTTAAGAAAATTTAACGAAAAAACGACTAAAATTTAATAAAATTGAACTTATTTAAAATGTGTTATACTTATATTTGAATCTAGTAAATATTTATACACATTTATTTTCGTTTGAATTTCCGCAATTTTTTGGGTGTTTTTTGTTAAATTATTAAAAAATACTTTCGATTTAAAAGTAAAAAAAATCGCCTTGTTAACAGTATTTTGTCTATGCAAATTACGTGAAAATAAATTTTGCAAAATTTTCTATTGCAACATATAGCAAATATATTAAATTAAAAGTTTACGTTGCGCAAATGCAACGTTAGGACATAACGCTATACATTTTTTCAACCGGCAGCACTCAGCCTTGTGAGCAGCCAGGGATGCACCTTAACGTTAAGCTAATCTTTTATCAAAAAATTTCCACCGTTTCCGTTGAAACACTTCGAAATATTATCGATAAAGAAAATATCAAGATAAATTGTATCTCGTTTTTAACCGAAACGAAAAGCTTTCGTTAACGTTAAAAACGTTAACAAAAACGTGATACTTTATGTTTGAATTGTGCTGGCAATGCTATAGCCATGGTGAAGCCGTAAGGTGGTAACAACGAGCGCACATACACACACAAACTCCATGTAATTTGTTTGTGTAATTCGTTGGTGGTAATGTCAAAAATACTCTGAGAAATGTTCGTACTGTCAAAATTCATGAGAAAAGTTGCAATCAGCTTGGCTAATACTTTCACCTTTAATGACTCCGCCATCAATCAGCTTTGCCAGCATAGTTTGAAATTAATAATCAACATAAACGATTTGATTTCGTTTTGATATGGCAGAAAACGAAACGAAATCATTTCGTTAATTTGACGTTCTTAACGTTAATAAACGAAACGAAATGACTTTGTTTCGTTTATTAACGTTAATTGTCGTAACGAAATGATATCGGTTCGTTGGTTAAGCATGCCTGTGAGCAGCTGATATTGTTTATTTACATTTTCTGTTAAGAAAAAGTGTGACGTTCTTTCTCTGCAAAATGTTTTCTAAAAAATATTTATCTAAAAGAGATATAGAAAATATAGTTAATGAATGGGACGAGGAGGATGAAGTCGTAAATAATATAAAAAACGCGGATTCGGTTCATATGATATTACTGCCGCCTGAGACTGTAGATGCAGTTAGTGAACAGAAGATGTGGACGAGAAGCTCGACCCCTTCCAAGTTCGTCGTGCTCTTTTTTAACCTTTTTTATCTTTTTTTTTGCCGACTACGAACGGTATCTGCAAGGCAGATGAGTTTTCACTGCGAGCTTTTCATGGTAGAAATACACTCGGAGTGCTTGTCAAACACTGCCGATGGACGACCTCGCTTAGTAAACTTTTCTCCTAATTGAAGTAACTTGTTCCTAAAATTGATGTTGCTTTGCCAGGTGTGTGAACCTAGGATCTTAGGCGAAGCACGCTACCATCACACCAATACGGTGGTGGTGCAATATGTAACCGTCTGAATTTTAGAAACACTAAACCCTTACGAGCTTAGATGAACAAATGATAGCATAATTCGCCAGCCATTCATATAAAATGTTTTTGAAATCCAAACCAAATCTTTGTCTATATTTTGCTTTTATACCCTATTCCAGGGCTTCATTTATCAGAGATACAAACTTATGTCTTGACCAGTCTATTGTGTTACAATTTCTTGAAAATATTGACATGTGTAAGCCAAACCAACACCTTTTTCACATCTTTTAAGTTTATGTCTCAACTAACTACTGTGCGTGAAAATCGAGCTGGTGGTGCAGAACTTACAGATATTAAAAAGTTCAAGAAAACTCTCGCGGATGCATTCGATAAAAATAATAAAATAAGTGCGGTATGATGGAATGATAATTTTTCGGTGACTTTTCTTTCCAATAATTTGGAGAAAAGCGCTACTAATAAAGTATATCGATATGATAGAAAGGTGAAAAAATACGGCAATATCGATCCCATTTCCCATACATGACTGTAATAGAAACATGTGTGGTGTGGACCTTTTTGACAACGCAATGATCAATTACAGAATTCGTATTCGTGGAAAAAAACGGTATTGGCCACAAATGCACTAGACTCAGCCGTGGTGAATGCCAGGAAAATACACTGTCTGTTGAAAAAACTGGAAAACGCTCCTATTATGGAACAGCTATAGTTTCGAGTTTTTGTTGCCGAAACTTTGTCTGAAGCTCCTGTAAGGAAGCTTAAACGCAAACAAGCTCACAGCACTACTCCAAAAAAACCTCGCTTGGTTCACCTACCTGTTTTTGCAGAAAAGCGTTACGCTGTCGATCTTGCACAAATCAAATCAAATATGTATGCAATATATGTGAAATCGGGATACATCCAACATTTTTTAAGAAATATCACAATTAAAACATATTTTTATGAATTAAGCGGGGACTGACCTCATGGCTTTTAAATGTATGAAAACATTTACTTAAAGCAATTTTTAATTTATAATTTTTATTTAATAATTTGGGAAAAATTTAAACAACGGGACATCAGGACGGACAAGGCGACAGCTGTTTCTATTATACCTTGTAAATCACTTCAAAGCTTTTTCTCCCTATTTGAAGTGTTACAAACGCATTCAGGCAGTCATGCTTTAGTTGTTGTAAACTATATCCCATGACGTAGCTGAGTGCGTTTGTAACAATTCAACCATCGTAGGAGTGCGGATTCAAATCCCACTCCCGGGAGAAAAGGCTGTGAAGATATTTACAAGGTTTAATCGAAACAGCTGTCGCCTTGTCCGTTCTGATGTCACGTTGTTTAAATTTTTCCCAAATTATTAAAACATATTTTATTTACTTTCAACATAAACATATTTTATTTACTGCTTTTGAATTTTCACACAAACGAAATAAATTTTTTTTAAATAAAATGAACTTAAAATTAAAAATTTGTATATCATTAAGGCCTAACGTTGCATGTACGCAACGTGCTCCACCACCCCAACGGGTTAGGACCGCAAATTTTTTTCGGTTTTTTATTCTTAATTGGACCAATTTATATGGCCACTGATAATTTCATTGAAATTGCTCCAGCCCTTCTATGCTCAGGACTTAATGGGTTAAAGGCATGTGACGCCAGAAGGCAGTGTCCAGTCAGAATACCCGTCATGAGTCTACAGTCCTCTCTTTTTAATGATAGCAGCAACTTTGTTAGTCTAAAGTTGTAAGACCTACACATAATCTTCGACACTTTACAGGCCCGTGCCTGAACCAACGCCTTTCCGCTTGGTCGATCATGTGCACCTCTCGCCTGCGCTTAATCTCGCCCAGTCTAATTGGGACGTCTACGGAGCAAGCTTCAAGGGATGCGCCCTTTTTAGCTAGTTCGTCCGCTTTTTGTTGTTGTTGTTGTAGCAATGCTTCGCCCCACCTAACAGCCGCGACCGATCACAAATTGTCATCAATATCCTCTAACGGGAGTCCAAGGAAACTTGCCGTTTCAACAAGGGTGGACCATAAGAAAAGGGGTGTTAGAGGCGTTGGTTCCACATTACAACTAAAGAGATGGTTGGTGTCATGTGGGGACACATTGCAAGCGGGGCATACATTTTGTATGTCGGGGTTGATTCTGGATAGGTAAGAGTTTAACCTGTTACAGTATCCAGAACGAAGTTGAGCAAGAGTGACACGCGTTTCCCTGGGGAGTATGCGTTCCTCTTCCGCGAGTTTTGGATACTTTTCTTTAAGTACTGGATTCACCGGGCAATTCCCGGCATAACGGTCCGACGCCTGTTTATGGAGTTCACCAAGGACCTGCTTGTGTTTTTTCGCTTCATACGGCTGGGTTCTCAGGTGCCGTATTTCCTCAAAATGCTTACGGAGATGACTCCTTAAGCCCCTAGGTGGTGCTGGTTCATCAATCAGATGTCTGTTGGGATGCTCAGGTTTCTGGGTATTCAACAGGAATTGTTTGGTCAGCATCTCATTTCTCTCCCTGATGGGGAGTATTCTCGCCTCATTATGCAGATGGTGTTCTGGGGACATAAGAAGACAGCCCGTGGCAATTCTGAGAGCAGTATTTTGCCAGGCCTGTAGCTTCTTCCAGTGGGTAATTTTTAGGCTTGGCGACCATATGGGTGACGCGTAGCACGTAATCGGCTGGATAATTGCTTTGTATGTAGTTATGAGCGTTTCTTTATCTTTTCCCCAGGTACTGCCAGCGAGGGATTTGAGGATTTTGTTACTGCTCTGAATTCTCGGAACAATTGCGGCTGCGTGCTCACCAAAATGTAGACACCCAAGATTTTGGGGTGTAGGACAGTCGGTAGCGTAGTGCATCGACGTGGATGTTCCAAATGGTCGACATTTGGGGCGTCCATGTTGTAAATAAGGTCGCGGAAGATTTAGTCGGTGATAATGCCAGGTTTCGCGAGGAGAAAAAACTGGAGAGATCAGGGAGGTGGCCGTTTATTTTATTGCATAGCTTATCGATCTTTGGGCCTGGGCCTGTGGCCATTATTGTGTAGTCATCGGCGTAAGAAACGATTGTGACTCCTTCCGGTGGTGAAGGTAGCTTAGATATGTAGAAATTAAACCAAAGTGGGGATAGGACACCACCTTGTGGCACCCCTTGTTTAATTCTCCTTGGTTTTGATGTTTCGTTTCTAAATTGCACCGATGCCTGCCGACCACCCAGATAATTTGCGGTCCACCTTTTAAGACATGGGGGAAGGGTAGACCCTTCCAGGTCTTACAGTAACGAGCCATGGTTGACCGTATCAAAAGCTTTTGATAGGTCTAGCGCTACGAGTACTGTTCTATGGTGGGGGTATTGATTTAAACCGCAATTTATCTGGGTGCTAATGGCATTTAGCGCGGTGGTAGTGCTATGGAGTTTTCTGAAGCCATGCTGATGAGAGGTTAGCTGCAAATTTGCTTGAAAATAAGGGAGCAAAATGGCTTCAATGGTCTTTGCTACTGGCAATAGGAGAGATATCGGACGATACGACTCTCCTATGTTAGCTGGTTTCCCAGGCTTTAGTAGCGGGACCACCTTGGCCATTTTCCATTTCTCGGGTATGACAAAGGTGGAAAGAGACAGGTTGAACACATGCGCTAAATATTTGAAACCCTCTTTCCCTAGGCTTTTAAGCATCGGCATGGCTATGCCGTCTGGGCCCACTGCTTTGGATAGTTTAGCGATACCAATGGCGTCCTCAACCTCTTTAGCGGTGATGGTGATTGGTGACGCGCTGAATTTGTGTTTATGTGCGTGTCTATTGGCTCTCCGTCTATCTTTGTCAACCGTAGGATGCGTTATATATTGTCGGCAGAAAGCGCTCGCGCATTTTTTCGCATCCGACAGCACTTTGTCGCCAAAGGCGATGGAAACTTTGTCTTTGTGCTTAGTCGGATTCGATAGGGACTTTAAGGTGGACCAAAATCTACCCACACCGGTAGAGAGGTTACAACCTCTTAGGTGCTCCTCCCATTTCGCCCGCTTGTGTTCGTCCACAAGCAATCTGATGCGTTGGCTTATATCCCTTATTTGGGGGTCGCCTGGATCAAGCTGTCTTATAAGGTCACGTTCTCTCACGGCGGTACGCTCGAGCGAAATAAGTATAGGCAGGTGGTCGGATGCCAATGTTACCATCGGCTGCCAGTTGACGCAGTTTACGAGTTCTGCGCTCACGATTGAGATATCTGGCGAACCGTGACAGCTTCCTACCATAAGTGTGGGGGCGTCTCCGTTTATTGTGCAGAACGTCGTTTCTTCTACTGTCCGCCCGCAAGTTTGAGTGCCATAGATCGTGATGGGCATTGAAATCGCCTAAGATAATGCGATTGTTGCCAGTGAGTAAGGCTCTGATATTAGGGCGGTATCCTTTGGGGCAACAGGTGGCAGGAGGGATGTAGATGTTGATGATTTCTAGGTTTGCATTGCCTGACCGGACACATAGGCCTTGACGTTCTAAGACATTGTCGCTGCGGTCGATGCCAGGATCAAATATATAATATTGCACAGAGTGGTGTATGATAAACGCGAGGCCGCCTCCATTTCCGCTCTCGCGGTCTTTCCTGTGGACATTATACCCAGAGCAGGTCTGCAATGCAGATCTTGCTGTGAGTTTAGTCTCTTGAATCGCAGAAATGCGGATGTTGTGCCGCTTCATGAAATCGACTATCTCCGTAATCTTCCCAGTTAGTCCATTACCGTTTAACTGCAGAATTCTGAAGTGCATAAGGGGAGACGCCACAACTCTGGGGGTAAGTGACGGGTGACTACGCCTGGGTTGTGGAAGGCCAGGACGCAATTGCTGTTGTGGCCCTGGGACTGGGCGTCCTTGGGCAAGCATTGGAGTACCCAGATGATTTGGGTTTGCGACCTGGCAACATGGCGCGATGAAACCCGTCGGGGGGTTGCCGTCGCGGAGACCAGAACATCTAGGAAAGTGGCACCACCCAAGGCAGGAGCTGCATTTGGCGGATGTCGCAAACATATATATTCTGTGCTGGCACTAGGTGTCTGTTTCCCTGACCTACACGATTGCTGCCGGAAAAGAGGGGGGGAGAAGACGGGGCAGGGTCTGATGCTCAGCATTGCTACCGACTCTACTACGAAGGTAGTAGTTATGAGTAGCAGCTGTTTGAGTTGTTGGCGGAACCATCTGTGTACACATGTATCGCCTCGTCCGCCATTTGCGCAGCCTTGCTCCAACCGTCCATCTCTATGGTGACCTTAAGATCCATGACAGCTTACTGTATAGGATCATTCCTAGATATTTTGTGCAAGGTTTCTCCTGTAAGGTCACCCCTCCTAACTTAGGCCTGGTCCAATTTGGGACCTTGTACCTCTTTGTAAACAAGACCATATCAGTCTTCTCGGCATTGACTTTCATCCCGACATGAGATGCCCAGGTATGAATATCCCGAAACGGCCGATCCATCAAAAAACGAATCGTTGGAAGGCACTTTCCATTTATGACAATTGCAACGTCATCTGCGTAAGCCGTAAGTTTTACGGGTCCCTCATCGATTCGCCTGAGCAGTTGGATGATGACCAGCGTCCACAGCAGAGGTGATAGCACCCCTCCTGCGGCGTGCCCCTGTCCACTGATTTCGTGGCCTCGTACAATCGCCATTGTGATGTAATCTTCCTGCAATTTAACATGCAGCCGATCCATCTGATTAAGGCGGAATGTACTTTAATGTAATTAAGACCATCCATAATCGCCCATTTAGAAATATTTTTGAAAGCCCCGGCAATGTTCAAGAAGATTCCTAGAGCATACTCCTTATATTCCAGGGATTGCTCTATGCTAATTACCACCCTATGCAATGCCCGGTCTACGGACTTGCCTTTGGTGTACGCATGCTGTGTTGTGGAGACCAGCTTTTCATCCACGTTGGACTTTATGTACACATCTATCAGCCTATCAAAGGTTTTGAGCAGAAATGATGTTAAGCTAATGGCTCTATAGTCTTTGGGATACACGTGACCGATCTTCCCCGCCTTTGGTAGGAAAGCTACACGAGCAGTTCTCCAAGAGTGCGGTACATGATTCAGCCTTATGCACCCATCGAATATTATTTTAAGCCATTCCCCGACCGCCATACTTGAAACTTGTAGCATGGCCGGGAATATACCGTCTGGGCCCTGCGATTTAAACTTAGAAAACGTTTTCACTGCCCATTCGATCTTGGTATCGGTCACCAAACCCGGCACTACCCGCTCCGTGATCGAAGTGTGAGTGATGTCTGCTGGCTCTTCTAAACCGTCTCCCGATGGGAAATGTGTGTCGAGAAGTACCTCAAGGGATTCCTCACTATTACATGACCATTCCCCGTTCTCTTTCTTTATTAGTCCCTGGACTATGTTTCTCTTGCTAGGACTTTTTTCAACCGTGCTGTTTCGCTGGAGCACTCTATGTCCGTACAGAAATTTTTCCATGAGATTCTCTTCGCCCTAATTCTTATCAAAAATTATCAATGGGGATATCAAAAGAGGATATTAAAAGTTTTACTTCTGTCAGAAGCAAATAATACTTTCCTTCATATTAATACAATTTGATTACTCCTTGCGAATAAATCCTGAGTTTTCCTACAGTTGAACAAAATAAATAATAAAATAAGCTTACTTTTAATGATCAAAAACTGAAAATCACTTTTTGGAATCATTTTCGAATAACTTTGATGAATAAATTTTAAGATTTTATAAAAAAAACATAGAGAATAATAAAACTTGTTTGCTTTTGATGATCAATAACTGAGAACAATTCTTCGATCACAATTTGGAATCATTTTTGAATTTAATTTCTTTACCTTCGGTGATCAAAAATTTAAAATCATTTTTCAATCAACTTTCTTAAACTTTGCAGACTACCTTTCTTGAATAAATTATGAATGTTTTACTTGTTAAAACTATACTTCTCATTGAAAATCTGATTTTTCTTCATTAGCTCACATTTTTTTAATCATAAAATCCAAAAAAATTACAAATATACAAAACATATTCAAGACTAAAAGTAATATAAATGCTGCTCCAAACCTAAGATGTCTTCTAGCATTTCTCTAGATGCGGCTTTCCAGAAAAGACATACTGGATGGAACCGATGTGTGCAAGTTGTAAGCTCTTTGAACCGCTGGTAAGTTAAGCTTGATCGACACGCCTGGACCCGGCTTCAACATCCTCACTGAGCTATGATTGTCACAAACATCAAGTTATATTTAAAGAATGATATGAGACATAGTAAAATCGTGATTTTTAAAGTGACATCGTTACCATGATCTAAGATGATGATCATAGATGATGTTGGATGTTGTAGTCATGTGTTTGTACAACGGTCAAGTAAATTACTACCTGTAGTTCAAAAAGCTTACTTCCGAGCTTACGGATGCTTTCACCCACTGATGAAATATGATCTTTATATAGTATTTAGTTTATCAAATGTTATTCCAAAAGAAGTAAAGTACAATCTTCCACTAATATCAAGTATGATAAAAAAGATGAATAAAAAGTGTTTAGAAATATGAATCACAAATGATTATTCAAGAATACTCATGTTTAAGGTACACTTTTCTCCCGACGAAACATTGATTTTCGAATAAAAAATACTTTTAAATTTAAACGTTTTCAATCATCTGGGGGTATGATATTTAAATATTTTTTGATAAACATTTTCAAAAAATGCTGGCTGGGGTAGTTTCAAATTTTCATGTGGTTGTATTCTGCCCATAATGTAATGATATATAATTCCATCATGATTCTGCCAGATTTGTTTTACACAGAAACACTAATGCAGAAAGGTTTTCCTCGCGGATATAATTTTAATCACCAAACCGGTGTTGCGCACATTTAGGGTTATTTTTATAAATCTATCTATAAATCACGGCCGGACGCCGCCAACGCTGAAAGGTATTCCGTGCAAAACAAAAACTAGGGATCGGCTCCGATCACGAACCCTCTTACATGGAAACAGGTCAATACATGCAAACAGCTAAAACCCGTGAATTGCTGCGACAATGTCAAATTGATTACCATGCTTTGAAGGTGAGCATTCCTAAAGAGAGAAGATCTCGAAACGCTACTGTATCAGGATTGGTCTGAACTTACGGAGTCATCTCTGTTAGCACTATGAAGAAATTTGGCACTAAAGAAGTCTGCCGTGTGAGAAAGGAGCAGACATACACAAAAAGTCGTCGAATGACTATGCCAATAATTGCCCGGTGAAATTCGTTCTCAAAGACAAATGTCCTGAACTCGCAGTTGAGAAAAGTAACCTTCCCAGGAAGACGACCGTTCCCTAGCTCAACTTCGATCCGGATACTGCAATAGGTTAAACTCATAATTAACCAGAATCAACCCCGACTTTCTCAATGTGACATGCATTGCATGCTGCTTGTAACGTGCCCCCACATGACACCTACCATATTTTCAATTGCAATGTGGAACCAACGCCTCTAACACCCTTATCAATTTGTTCAAACCCTGTTGAAATAGCACGTTTCCTCGGCTTCCCTTTAGGGATATTGATGACAATTTAAACTACTGCCACTACAAATATATTGTAACGAATTTACTGCAACTCCTCTTATTTGCAACCTTCTACTAATGTTCGTATCACTAAACTGTTGAATAAATAACTCCAATATTGAATAATGCAAAAATGGTCTTTATTAGACTACTTGAAAATAACACTTATACTTCGCAACTGATAGCTTGCCTAAATCAAACTGACTTGTCGCGCCTCAATTGTTGCTGCTTTTATACTGTGTGGTTTCCTCGTTGACATATTTCTAGGCGCTTCTATTTCTAGAATTTACTAGTTAGTTACAACTATACAATTACCAGCTATAACTACGTTTATAGCTTCTTATATGCGCGTGTATATGTGAGTGATACTTGCACAAATTATTGCCTACTTTTGGGAGTATCTCAGATAAGATATATGCATGTGTTTGTGCATCTCTCTCCGCTGCGTGTACGTACATATGTGTAGACATAATGATTGATTCGTTTATGTAGATACAAGTGACTGCCTGTTTTTATGTAGTTGTGGCTTCATTTACTTAGCATCAGACTAATGATGTGAGTATCACTTGGTGTCACAATATATATATGTACTACTACGTTGTAACGCCCGAGATCGAATGAATGTTGCGTTATTTTTTCTGTTTTGTTTGTTGATAATTTAGTTTATTGTTCTGTAAATTGAATTGAATTTTGTACGCATATTTGGGGAAATTTTGGTTTAAAACATTTTATAATTGTATCTTATTGTAATGCATGTGGTTACACAATATTTTTGGTTTTTTCGTTCGGTGCAAAGATAAACAAATTTTTTGGCGTTCCAACTCTAGAGCAAGCAACTTATAGCTGGTCATGGGAAAAGCACGGACTCTAAATTTAATCCTGCAACAGTAAGCGATTGTCCTTCTGCTTTGTTGATTGTAATTGCAAAAGCAAAAAAAAAAGGCTGACTAGTATGTTAATTGGTATGAGTCTGATGGGTATGCTGACTAGTAGTCATCGGTATGATGTTGGTGTATATAATTACTAGTTTGTCAATTGGTATGATGCTGATGCAGAGGCTGGCAATTGATATTTCGCAGGACATCGCCGTGTTAAAAATACCTTACAGGAAACTGTAAGAGCTTAAAATTGAATGGCAAATCTGTAGGAATCATTGGGATCCGTGGTATGAGCACATATTCACCTTTGCTTTTACCGCTGATGGTTGCACAATTTTGGTGGTCTATACATTTCAAAGTTAATATATGCGCAGGCATTCCAGGTGGTTCTAAAGCAGGCATGCTTAACCAACGAACCGATATCATTTCGTTACGATAATTAACGTTAATAAACGAAATGATATCGGTTCGTTGGTTAAGCATGCCTGTTCTAAAGAGTTTAGAAATTAAATTAGATAATTCAAAATTTGATCTTCATCTGTAACTGTGTCGATCAATTTATATTTCGCTACTTCACCAGGAATTTGGTTTTGAATGCGATCATTGATTTTGTGAACATGATCATTTTTGGGAGCTAAAATAGTTCGTTCGCATAGCCAAAAAAAAAAACTTACACCCCTATTATGAACTCGTACGATACACGATAAACGCTTGCAATCTGTTCTACCGTATTATGAAATAAATTCTAGCGTGTGAAACTCGATCGTTAGCGTTTATCGTTTATCGTGGTATTGCCATACGCTAACTATCGCATACGCTGTTCAATTTTCTACGCTAGCTATCGCTGATAAATTTTTCCACGATACGTTGGGAACTATTTAAATAAAAGTAAATATACAATTATTACATAATACAAAATAATCCAACTACAGCCTCATTCCCAACACTCTGTTGCAACACCCTGGGCAAGAAGCCTTAAAGTGGCACAAACCTTCAAAATATTTGGGATGGATGGCCTATTTTTACGGGCGCGCAAACTGCCTTCTATTTCTGTTAAGACATACTCTGACATCAATTTTGTTTATTAAACTTTTTTTACTTTTAGTATGTCAAGTACTTACAGTGTAGAGTTCATTTCAAGAAGATTGGAATGATCTCTCAATTTTCTTCTTTCTGTGGAATCTATGCAAGTTCCGTCAATTTGTTCATTTGAGTTTATATAAAAGGTAACAGAGGTTGCATAAAACATTTTATTATAACAGCTTTTAAAAACTTTTGCCACTTTTACGTACAAGACAAATGAATTGTTAGTATTTACGTTTTGTTTTGCTATCTGTTTCGTATAGATTCACAAAAATTTGTAAACAAAACTCTGCTGTCATTCACAATAGTACATCTATCGGGCGTGTGGAAATCGCAATATGAAAGCTGATTTTTTACGATACGCTAGGAAGCGTTTATCGTCTATCGTATGAAAATTCATAATAGGGGTGTTAGATTTTAAATTCTATATTCTGAAATATGAAAAACCTTCGTCTTGATCGAAGTAACCTATAGCCGAAATTTGGTGATGATTGAAGTGTGGGAAAAACGTTTCCATAGGGACACACACACAGAATTTGATTTTTATAGAAAATGTAGATAGACTGAAGCTAACAAATTTTTTTAACGACGGCAGATTACTAAACGTCGAAAAGGAATAACAGCCAAACTCAACAATGCAGTCAAACTTTAGGTGTTAAAATAACCTAAGTTTGTACGGCAGCCATAGTTCTGAAAAATCCCATTTTAAGAAAGTGCCACGTCCCTTTTTTCCTAATTCCACATTTTTTTGATGGTGTTAGGGATTGACTTCATATAACTCCTTACTGAATTTCAATGTTCTGGCATGTATAGCTTCAGAATTATGCAGTACCAAAGACTACATTTGTATGGGAGGTGCCACGCCCCTTTTATATATCGAAATTATTTTTAGCTTAAAACCTTCGTGTTGATCGAAGGAACCTATAGCCAAAATTTGGTGATGATTGAAGTGTATATATATAGATATGTGACCTGGAATCATGAAAGGGACCTATTGTGCGAAAATACCGTTGTTCACTTTTTGAGTGATTCTTATAGGAAATTTAACGCTCTTTCAAATGGAACAAACCGTAGCTTTCTATATTTTTTAGTTTTTTCACAAATCGCATTAAAAGCCAAATCGGATCACAAATACGATTTTTTTGTATATTTCGATCCATGCGCCACCTATCGGAGTTTTTTTCTTATTATTGCATTGTCATCGGGTTCTGAACTATATTCCAAGTTTCAAGCTTGTAGCTTATCGGGAAGTTACTTAAATTTTAATTACAAAATTCGTTCACAACGGCCGGCCGCTACACAGAATCAAGCTAAACAATAACTTTAAACGCGTTTTTCTCGAAAACTTGTTTTCGCTCAATAGGTCCCTTTCATGATTCCAGGTCACATATATATGTATATATATTTTTTACAAATATATACCAAAGTATATTTGGAGAATTTTTTTCGATGTTGCTTTGCCCTGGAGTTGAACCCTTGATCTTCGGTGTGGTAGGTGGTGATTTGGCAAACCTTCCGAGTGTACTTCTGCTATGAAAAGTTTCTCGGTAAAAAATTCATCTGCCTTGCAGATGCCGTGCGGAGTCTGCATAAAACATGTAGGTCCCGTCCGCCAATTTGTAGGGAAAATTAAAAGGAGCACGACGCAAATCGGAAGAGAAGAGAAGCTCGGGCTAAAATCTCTGCGGAGGTTATCGCGCCTTGAATTTATTTATTATTTATTTTATATTTGGAGAATAGGTAGCGCAAGATGAGAGTGCATTTTGAAAGGGTTGAAATCAAATCGTTACTGTCTAATGTACATAACAAGATATTTACATACGTATGGGCAAATCACAAAAACTTTTACTTTTTTGGATACTCGGGTTTTACACACGGGCAAAAAACTTAAGGCCAGAAAAAAGTACAAGGACATTAAGTTTGACCATTTGACTATCCGATCTGATGATTTTAAAAATCAAAAAAGTTGATAGTAAGTTTTTGCAGAACTTCGAAACGTAAAAAACGTCGATTTTTACACTTTTTCAAGCGATACACTTGATTTTTTTTTGAATTTTTGTGTAAAATTTTGAGGCATCGCTGAAACCATGGTATAAGTATTACAAGTTCAAAACCCGTGAGAGCCGAAATGACGTTTAAAAAAATTTTAAAATTCTCACTGCTCTCACATTTTAATTTTTATACTCAGTTGAGCAGAGCTCACAGAGTATATTAAGTTTGATTGGATAACGGTTGGTTGTACATATATAAAGGAATCGAGATAGATATAGACTTCCATATATCAAAATAATCAGGATCGAAAAAAAATTTGATTGAGCCATGTCCGTCCGTCCGTCCGTCCGTCCGTCCGTTAACACGATAACTTGAGTAAATTTTGAGGTATCTTGATGAAATTTGGTACGTAGGTTCCTGAGCACTCATCTCAGATCGCTATTTAAAATGAACGATATCGGACTATAACCACGCCCACTTTTTCGATATCGAATAGTGCGATAATTCATTACAAAAGACCGATAAAGCGACGAAACTTGGTAGATGAGTTGAACTTATGACGCAAAATAGAAAATTAGTAAAATTTTGGACAATGGGCGTGGCACCGCCCACTTTTAAAAGAAGGTAATTTAAAACTCTTGCAAGCTGTAATTTGGCAGTCGTTGCAGATATCATGATGAAATTTGGCAGGCACGTTACTCTTATTGCTATATGTACGCTTAATAAAAATTAGCAAAATCGGAGAAGGACCACGCCCACTTTTAAGAATTTTTTTTTTTTAAAGTAAAATTTTAACAAAAAATTTAATATCTTTACAGTATATAAGTAAATTATGTCAAGATTCAACTCCAGTAATGATATGGTGCAACAAAATACAAAAATAAAAGAAAATTTAAAAATGGGCGTGGCTCCGCCCTTTTTCATTTAGTTTGTCTAGGATACTTTTAACGCCATAAGTCGAACAAAAATTAACCAATCCTTTTGAAATTTGGTAGGGGCATAGATTTTATGGCGTTAACTGTTTTCTGTGAAAATGGGCGAAATCGGTTGATGCCACGCCCAGTTTTTATACACAGTCGTCCGTCTGTCCTTCCGCATGGCCGTTAACACGATAACTTGAGCAAAAATCGATATATCTTTACTAAACTCAGTTCACGTACTTATCTGAACTCACTTTATCTTGGTATGAAAAATGAACGAAATCCGACTATGACCACGCCCACTTTTTCCATATCGAAAATTACGAAAAATGAAAAAAATTCCATAATTCTATACCAAATACGAAAAAAGGGATGAAATATGGTAAGGTAATTGGATTGTTTTATTGACGCGAAATATAACTTTAGAAAAAACTTTATAAAATGATTGTGACACCTACCATATTAAGTAGAAGAAAATGAAAAAGTTCTGCAGGGCGAAATAAAAAACCCTTGAAATCTTGGCAGGTATTACATATATAAATAAATTAGCGGTATCCAACAGATGATGTTCTGGGTCACCCTGGTCCACATTTTGGTCGATATCTGGAAAACGCCTTCACATATACAACTACCACCACTCCCTTTTAAAACTCTCATTAATACCTTTAATTTGATACCCATATCGTACAAACTCATTCTAGAGTCACCCCTGGTCCACCTTTATGGCGATATTTCGAAAAGGCGAACACCTATAGAACGAAGGCCCACTCCCTTTTAAAAATACTCATTAACACCTTTCATTTGATACCCATATCGTACAAACAAAGTCTAGAGTCACCCCTGGTCCAGAAAGGCCCACTCCCTCTTAAAATACACATTAACTCCTTTCGTTTGATACCCATATTGCACAAACGAATTCTAGGGTCACCCCTGGTCCACCTTTATGGCGATATCTCGAAACGGCGTCCACCTATGGAACTAAGGATTACTCCCTTTTAAAATACTCATTAACACCTTTCATTTGATACCCATATCGAACAAACGCATTCTAGAGTCACACCTGGTCCATCTTTATGGCGATATCTCGAAAAGGCGTCCACCTATAGAACTAAGGCCTACTCCCTCTTAAAATACTCATTAACTCCTTTCGTTTGATACCCATATTGCACAAACGAATTCTAGAGTCACCCCTGGTCCACCTTTATGGCGATATCTCGAAAAGGGGTCCACCTATAGAACTAAGCCCCACGCCCTTTTAAAATAATCATTAACACCTTTCATTTGATACCCATATCATACAAACAAATTCTAAAGTCACCCCTGGTCCACCTTTATGGCGATATCTCGAAAAGGCGAACACCTATAAAACGAAGGCCCACTCCCTTTTAAAAATACTCATTAACACCTTTCATTTGATACCCATATCGTACAAACAAAGTCTAGAGTCACCCCTGGTCCACCTTTATTGCGATACCTCGAAAATGCGTCCACCTATAGAACTAAGGCCCACTCCCTCTTAAAATACTCATTAACTCCTTTCGTTTGATACCCATATTGCACAAACGAATTCTAGAGTCACCCCAGGCCCACCTTTATGGCGATATCTCGAAACGGCGTCCACCTATAGAACTAAGGCCCACTCCCTTTTAAAATACTCATTAACACCTTTCGTTTGATGCCCATATTGTGCAAACAAATTCTAGGGTCACCCCTGGTCCACCTTTATGGCGATATCTCGAAACGGCGTCCACCTATGGAACTAAGGATTACTCCCTTTTAAAATGCTCATTAACACCTTTCATTTGATACCCATATCGTACAAACGCATTCTAGAGTCACCCCTGGTCCATCTTTACGGCGATATCTCGAAAAGGCGTCCATCTATAGTACTTAGGTCCACGCCCTTTTAAAATACTCATTAATACCTTTCATTTGATACCCATATCGTACAAACGCATTCTAGAGTCAACCCTGATCCACCTTTATGGCTATATCCCTAAATGGCGTCCACCTATAGAACTATGGCCCACTCCCTCATAAAATACTCTTTAATGCCTTTCATTTGATACACATGTCATACAAACACATTCCAGGGTTTCCCTCGGTTCGTTTTCCTACATGGTTATTTTCCCTTATGTTGTCACCATAGCTCTCAACTGAGTATGTAATGTTCGGTTACAACCGAACTTAACCTTCCTTACTTGTTTTATTTTGACACTCTTAATACACGTCCAAAAATATCAAGAGGGGTATCAAAAGACGCGTTTTGGACCCAGGATCGCGAATCCGAAAGCGGAGGTAAAAAATTTTGGGTCTTTCAAGAGATATTTGCAAAAGAAATTTTGAAAATTTTCTTGTGGTTGTTGTAATTTTGACGATTTTGTGGTACCCACAAAAAAAAATTGTGAACATAAGTGTTTTACGCGGATATAGTTTTGGTCTCCAAACCGGTGTTGGACCCACCCAAGGTAATTTTTTATAAGCGCGGTCAAAGGCCGCCAATGCAGAAAGGTGTTCTGCGCAAAATACTATGGATTCCACCCTCGATTTCGGAGCACTCCGGGGTAATTTTCCGGTTTTTATACTCAGTTGAGCAGAGCTCACAGAGTATATTGACTTTGATTGGATAACGGTTGGTTGTACAGGTATAAAGGAATCGAGATAGATATAGACTTCCATATATCAAAATCAATAGGATCGAAAAAATATTTGATTGAGCCATGTCCGTCCGTCCGTCCGTCCATCCGTCTGTCCGTTAACACGATAACTTGAGTAAATTTTGAGGTATCTTGATGAAATTTGGTATGTAGGTTCCTGAGCACTCATCTCAGATCGCTATTTAAAATGAACAATATCGGACTATAACCACGCCCACTTTTTCGATATCGAAAATTTCGAAAAACCGAAAAAGTGCGATAATTCATTACCAAAGACGGATAAAGCGATGAAACTTGGTAGGTGATTTGAACTTATGACGCAGAATAGAAAACTAGTAAAATTTTGGACAATGGGCGGGGCACCGTCCACTTTTAAAAGAAGGTAATTTAGAAGTTTTGCAAGCTGTAATTTAGAAGTTTTGCAAGCTGTAATTTGGCAGTCGTTGAAGTTATCATGATGAAATTTGGCAGGAACGTTACTCCTATTACTATATGTATGCTTAATAAAAATTAGCAAAATCGGATAACGACCACGTCCACTTTTAAAAAAAAATTTTTTTTAAGTCAAATTTTAACAAAAAATTTAATATCTTTACAGTATATAAGTAGACTATGTCAACATTCAACTCCAGTAATGATATGGTGCAAGAAAATGCAAAAATAAAAGAAAATTTCAAAATGGGCGTGGCTCCGCCCTTTTTCATTTAATTTGTCTAGGATACTTTTAATGCCATAAGTCGAACAAAAATTTACCAATCCTTTTGAAATTTGGTAGGGGCTTAGATTCTGGGACAATAACTTATTTCTGTGAAAAAGGGTGAAGCCACGCCCAGTTTTTATACACAGTCGACCGTCTGTCCTTCCGCTCGGCCGTTAACACGATAACTTGAGCAAAAATCGATATATCTTTACTAAACTCAGTTCACGTACTTATCTGAGCTCACTTTGTATTGGTATAAAAAATGGCCGAAATCCGACTATGACCACGCCCACTTTTTCGAAATCGAAAATTACCAAAAACGAAAAAATGCCATAATTCTATACCAAATACGAAAAAAGGGATGAAAGGGATGGATTGGTTTATTAACGCAAAATATAACTTTAGAAAAAAACTTTGTAAAATGGGTGTGACACCTACCATATTAAGTAAAATGAAATGAAAAAGTTATGCAGGGCGAAATAAAAAACCCTTGAAATCTTGGCAGGAATACTGTTCGTGGTATTATATAAAAAAAAAAAAATAAATGTAAGGCGCAATAACCTCCGAAGAGATCTAAGGCCGAGCTTCTCTTCCAATTTGCGTCGTGCTCCTCTTGATTTTTCCCTACAAATTGGCCGGACGGGACCTACATGTTTTATGCCGACTCCGAACGGCATCTGCAAGGCAGATGAGTTTTCACTGAGAGCTTTTCATGGCAGAAATACAATCGGAGCGCTTGCCAGACACTGCCGAGGGGCGACCCCGCTTAGAAAAATTTTCTTCTAATTGAGAAATCTTATTTCTAAAATTTTGATGTTGCTTTGCCCGGGAGTTGAACCCAGGGCATACGGTGTGATAGGCGGAGCACGCTACCATCACACCACGGTGGCCGCCGTGGTATTATATATATAAATAAATTAGCGGTATCCAACAGATGATGTTCTGGGTCACCCTGGTCCACATTTTGGTCGATAGCTGGAAAACTCCTTCACATATACAACTACCACCACTCCCTTTTAAAAGCCTCATTAATACCTTTAATTTGATACCCATATCGTACAAACCCATTCTAGAGTCACCCCTGGTCCATCTTTATGGCGATATATCGAACAGGCGTCCACCTATAGAACTAAGCCCTACGCCCTTTTAAAATACTCATTAACACCTTTCATTTGATACCCATATTGTACAAACATATTCTAGAGTCATCCCTGGTCCACCTTTAGGGCGATATCTCGAAAAGTCGACCACCTATAGAACTAAGGCCCACTCCCTTTTAAAAAGACTCATTAACACCTTTCATTTGATACTCATATCGTACAAACAAAGTCTAGAGTCACCCCTGGTCCACCTTTATGGCCATATCTCGAAAAGGCGTCCACCTATAGAACTAAGCCCCACGCCCTTTTGAAATACTCATTAACACATTTCGTTTGATACCCATTTTGTACAAACGCATTCTAGAGTCACACCGAGTCCACCTTTATGGCGATATCTCGAAAAGGCGTCCACCTATAGAACTAAGGCCCACTCCCTTTAAAATACTCATTAACACCATTCGTTTGATACCCATATTGTACAAACACATTCTAGAGTCACCCCTGGTCCACCTTGATGGCGATATCTCGAAAAGGCGTCCACCTATAGAACTAAGGCCCACTCCCTTTAAAATACTCATTAACACCTTTCGTTTGATAGCCATATTGTACAAACGCATTCTAGAGTCACCCCTGGTCCACCTTTATGCCGATATCCCGAAAAGGCGACCACCTATACAACTACCACCACTCCCTTTTAAAACCCTCATTAATACCTTTAATTTGATACCCATATCGTACAAACACATTCTAGAGTCACCCCTGGTCCACCTTTATGGCGATATCTCGAAAAGGAGTCCACCTATAGAACTAAGCCCCACGCCCTTTTAAAATACTCATTAATACCTTTTGTTTGATACACATATTGTACAAACGCATTCTGGAGTCACTCCTGGTCCACCTTCATGCCGATATCTCGAAAAGGCGACCACCTATACAACTACCACAACTCCTTTTTAAAACCCTCATTAATACCTTTAATTTGATACCCATATCGTACAAACACATTCTAGAGTCACCCCTGGTCCACCTTAATGGCGATATCTCAAAAAGGCGTCCACCTATAGAACTAAACCCCACGCCCTTTTGAAATACTCTTTAACACCTTTCGTTTGATACACATATTGTACAAACGCATTCTGGAGTCACCCCTGGTCCACCTTTATGCCGATATCTCGAAAAGGCGACCACCTATACAACTGCCACCACTCCCTTTTAAAACCCTCATTAATATCTTTAATTTGATACCCATATCGTACAAACACATTCTAGAGTCACCCCTCGTCCACCTTAATGGCGATATGTCGAAAAGGCGTCCACCTATAGAACTAAGACTCACGCCCTTTTAAAATACTCATTAACACCTTTCGTTTGATACCCATATTGTACAAACGCATTCTAGAGTCACTCCTGGTCCACCTTCATGCCGATATCTCGAAAAGGCGACCACCTATACAACTACCACAACTCCTTTTTAAAACCCTCATTAATACCTTTAATTTGATACCCATATCGTACAAACACATTCTAGAGTCACCCCTGGTCCACCTTAATGGCGATATCTCAAAAAGGCGTCCACCTATAGAACTAAACCCCACGCCCTTTTGAAATACTCTTTAACACCTTTCGTTTGATACACATATTGTACAAACGCATTCTGGAGTCACCCCTGGTCCACCTTTATGCCGATATCTCGAAAAGGCGACCACCTATACAACTGCCACCACTCCCTTTTAAAACCCTCATTAATATCTTTAATTTGATACCCATATCGTACAAACACATTCTAGAGTCACCCCTCGTCCACCTTAATGGCGATATGTCGAAAAGGCGTCCACCTATAGAACTAAGACTCACGCCCTTTTAAAATACTCATTAACACCTTTCGTTTGATACCCATATTGTACAAACGCATTCTAGAGTCACTCCTGGTCCACCTTCATGCCGATATCTCGAAAAGGCGACCACCTATACAACTACCACAACTCCTTTTTAAAACCCTCATTAATACCTTTAATTTGATACCCATATCGTACAAACACATTCTAGAGTCACCCCTGGTCCACCTTAATGGCGATATCTCAAAAAGGCGTCCACCTATAGAACTAAACCCCACGCCCTTTTGAAATACTCTTTAACACCTTTCGTTTGATACACATATTGTACAAACGCATTCTAGAGTCACCCCTGGTCTACCTTTATGGCGGTATCTCGAAAAGGCGTCCACCTATAGAACTAAGGCCCACTCCCTTTTAAAATGTTCATTAACCCCTTTCATTTGATACCCATATCGTACAAACAAATTCTAGGGTCACCCCTGGTCCACCTTTATGCCGATATCTCGAAACGGCGTCCACCTATGGAACTAAGGATCACTACCCTTTAAAATACTCATTAACACCATTCGTTTGATACCCATATTGTGCAAACGCATTCTAGAGTCACCCCTGGTCCACCTTTATGGCGGTATCTCGAAAGGGCGTCCACCTATAGAACTAAGGCCCACTCCCTTTTAAAATGTTCATTAACCCCTTTCATTTGATACCCATATCGTACAAACAAATTCTAGAGTCAACCCTGATCCACCTTTATGGCTATATCCCTAAATGGCGTCCACCTATAGAACTATGGCCCACTCCCTCATAAAATACTCTTTAATACCTTTCATTTGATACACATGTCATACAAACACATTCCAGGATTACCCTCGGTTCATTTTCCTACATGGTTATTTTCCCTTATGTTGTCACCATAGCTCTCAACTGAGTATGTAATGTTCGGTTACACCCAAACTTAACCTTCCTTACTTGTTCGTTAATATCTTTTGAACGATCTAAAATATTTATTTTCCGCCTTCGGATTATTGTTGTCGAGGTCAATACGAGTCTTTTTGCGTCGTTTTTGCGTTCTAACATTAATATTATGATATTTTATCCAAAACCGAATTTTCTATTGGTGGAAATAACTTTTTTTTGGTGGCAAAGAAATCTCAACGGTCAACCGCATTCCAGAATTTTCAATTCAGAATTGTATTGTGGTTTACCGCAAAAAGAAGCATCAGGCCACGATCCTCTTCTGTGGAATTTTCTTCAACAAATTGTTGTGCCAAGGTGTACGTAAGAGATACATAGCTACTGATAATAATAATCTATATATATAAAAAGAAGTTTACATTTTGATTGTCACTCCATAACTCGAGAACGGCTCGACAGATTGCCATCAAATTTTTAGGAAAGGAGAGATGATGGTTAGTTGATTTTGAAATCCCAAATCGGTTTAGCCATATATATATAAAAATCAAATTCTGTGTGTGCGTGTGTTCGCTATGGAAACGTATTTCCCACACATCAATCATCACCAAATTTCGGTTATGGGTTCCTTCGATCAACGGGAAGGTTTTAGGCTAAAAATAATCTCGATATATAAAAGGGGCGTGGCACCTCCCATACAAATGGAATCTTTGGTACTGCATACCTTTGAAGGTATACATGCCAGAACATTGAAATTCAATGAGGAGTTATATGAGGTCAATCCCTAACACCACCAAGAAAATGCGGAATTTGGAGAAAGGGGGCGCGACACCTCCCATACAAATGGAATCTTTAGTAATGCATAACTTTGAAGGTATACATGCCAGAACATTGAAATTCAGTAAGGAGTTATATGAGGTCAATCCCTAACACCACCAAGAAAAGGCGGAATTGGGAAAAAGGGGCGTGGAACCTCCCATTCAAATGGAATCTTTGGTACTGCATAACTTTGAAGGTATACATGCCAGAACATTGAAATTCAGTAAGGAGTTATATGAGGTCAATCCCTAACACCACCAAGAAAAGGCGGAATTGGGAAAAAGGGGGCGTGGAACCTCCCATTCAAATGGAATCTTTGGTACTGCATAACTTTGAAGGTATACATGCCAGAACATTGAAATTCAGTAAAGAGTTATTTGAGGACAATCCTTAACACCACCAAGAAAATATGGAATTGGGAAAAAGGGGGCGTGGCACCTCCCATACAAATGGAATATATTATACTGCATATATCTGGATGTCGTAATGGTGACGTTAAGTCTAAAACCTCCAGTAAAATGTGGAATGGGGAAAAACTATGGCTGCCGTACAAACTTAAGTTATTTTAACACCTAAAGTTTGACTGCATTGTTGAGTTTAGCTGTTATGCCTTTTGGACGTGTAGTAAGCTGCCGCTGTTAAAAAAATTGTTTAGCTTCAGTCTATCTACATCTTCTATAAAAATCAAATTCTGTGTGTGTGTTCCCTATGAAAACGTGTTTGCTATACTTCGATCATCACCAAATTTTGGCTCGAGGTTCCTTCGATCAAGACGAAAGTTTTTCATATTTCAAAATTAAGAATTTTAAATTTAAATGTTTTTGTTTTTTGGCTATGCGAAAGAACTATCTTAGCTCCCAAAAATGATCATGTTAACAAAATCAATGATCGCTTTCAAAATCAATTTCCTGGTGAAGTGACGAAATATAAATCGATCGACACAGTTACAGATGAAGATAAAATTGTGAATTATCCAAATTAATTTATATACTCCTTAGAACCAAAAGGAATGTATAACGTATCTTTCAATGACTTCACCAGCCGTTCGCCACTCACTCAGGTTAGCTGCTATGCCGTGTAGGGCGCCACCTCCAAATATTTGCCATGTTTCCAATATTGGTTTTATATTAATTTCGGTGGGCGCCGTCGCCAAACTTTATAAGGCATCGAGGTCAATAAAGTGTACTCAGATTTTTATATTAATTAAATTACACTTTATTTAAATACAACTTTCTCGAAACGCGTCTGAACATTTGAGTTGGCAAAATTATAATGATGGCGGTGAAACATGAAAAATGCCGAGCCATCATTGCCAGTAATTTTTCGTGTTTCACCCCACATATATCTTACTCTCTCTTACACGCTATATTTCAATGCTCATGGCATATTGTGTTGTGTTATATTTATTTTATTTGTAACATTCACAATTAAATATTATTGTGATCAACAATGTTGCAATGATGCCAGATGATTATTAAAAAGTTAAATTGGGGGATTTTATCCTCACATCACCCTTTTTGGGGAAAAGAAGAATTGACAAAGTGATCAATTTTGTCACATTCTTCTTTGGCCAAAAACTTATAAAAATTGTTGCGAACAAACGAATATATATTTATATTAGGGTGTTCCTCCCCTTTTTAATTCGTTGGTTCGGAACCATTTTTATTATCTACTGATTATTACAAATGAATGAATTTGATTTTAATTTATTAAATTATGTTGTTTGTTCTTCTTTTTGTTGTAGATATTTACATTTTAATATATATTAAATTTGTTAAAGTTTTACATTTTTAATCTTTGCTGCTTTTGAAATATGTCTTTTTTCTGTTTTGTTTTTTTTTTTTTTTTGTTTGAACTTAAGAAATACGAACAATTTTCATGAAATAGGTTTTTTTGAATATACAAAATTTGTGTTATTTTACTTTTTTTTTGTTTTAACAGTTTTTAAGCCTTCGTGGCTGCCTAAATGCTAGTAAGTAAATTTTGGATTTGTTTTTTTATACTCAGTTGAGCAGAGCTCACAGAGTATATTAAGTTTGATTGGATAACGGTTGGTTGTACATATATAAAGGAATCGAGATAGATATAGACTTCCATATATCAAAATAATCAGGATCGAAAAAAAATTTGATTGAGCCATGTCCGTCCGTCCGTTAACACGATAACTTGAGTAAATTTTGAGGTATCTTGATGAAATTTGGTACGTAGGTTCCTGAGCACACATCTCAGATCGCTATTTAAAATGAACGATATCGGACTATAACCACGCCCACTTTTTCGATATCGAAAATTTCGAAAAACCGAAAAAGTGCGATAATTCATTACAAAAGACCGATAAAGCGACGAAACTTGGTAGATGAGTTGAACTTATGACGCAAAATAGAAAATTAGTAAAATTTTGGACAATGGGCGTGGCACCGCCCACTTTTAAAAGAAGGTAATTTAAAACTCTTGCAAGCTGTAATTTGGCAGTCGTTGCAGATATCATGATGAAATTTTGCAGGCACGTTACTCTTATTACTATATGTACGCTTAATAAAAATTAGCAAAATCGGAGAAGGACCACGCCACTTTTAAGAATTTTTTTTTTTAAAAGTAAAATTTTAACAAAAAATTTAATATCTTTACAGTATATAAGTAAATTATGTCAAGATTCAACTCCAGTAATGATATGGTGCAACAAAATACAAAAATAAAAGAAAATTTAAAAATGGGCGTGGCTCCGCCCTTTTTCATTTAGTTTGTCTAGGATACTTTTAACGCCATAAGTCGAACAAAAATTAACCAATCCTTTTGAAATTTGGTAGGGGCATAGATTTTATGGCGTTAACTGTTTTCTGTGAAAATGGGCGAAATCGGTTGATGCCACGCCCAGTTTTTATACACAGTCGTCCGTCTGTCCTTCCGCATGGCCGTTAACACGATAACTTGAGCAAAAATCGATATATCTTTACTAAACTCAGTTCACGTACTTATCTGAACTCACTTTATCTTGGTATGAAAAATGAACGAAATCCGACTATGACCACGCCCACTTTTTCCATATCGAAAATTACGAAAAATGAAAAAAATGCCATAATTCTATACCAAATACGAAAAAAGGGATGAAATATGGTAAGGTAATTGGATTGTTTTATTGACGCGAAATATAACTTTAGAAAAAACTTTATAAAATGATTGTGACACCTACCATATTAAGTAGAAGAAAATGAAAAAGTTCTGCAGGGCGAAATAAAAAACCCTTGAAATCTTGGCAGGTATTACATATATAAATAAATTAGCGGTATCCAACAGATGATGTTCTGGGTCACCCTGGTCCACATTTTGGTCGATATCTGGAAAACGCCTTCACATATACAACTACCACCACTCCCTTTTAAAACTCTCATTAATACCTTTAATTTGATACCCATATCGTACAAACTCATTCTAGAGTCACCCCTGGTCCACCTTTATGGCGATATTTCGAAAAGGCGAACACCTATAGAACGAAGGCCCACTCCCTTTTAAAAATACTCATTAACACCTTTCATTTGATACCCATATCGTACAAACAAAGTCTAGAGTCACCCCTGGTCCAGAAAGGCCCACTCCCTCTTAAAATACACATTAACTCCTTTCGTTTGATACCCATATTGCACAAACGAATTCTAGGGTCACCCCTGGTCCACCTTTATGGCGATATCTCGAAACGGCGTCCACCTATGGAACTAAGGATTACTCCCTTTTAAAATACTCATTAACACCTTTCATTTGATACCCATATCGAACAAACGCATTCTAGAGTCACACCTGGTCCATCTTTATGGCGATATCTCGAAAAGGCGTCCACCTATAGAACTAAGGCCTACTCCCTCTTAAAATACTCATTAACTCCTTTCGTTTGATACCCATATTGCACAAACGAATTCTAGAGTCACCCCTGGTCCACCTTTATGGCGATATCTCGAAAAGGGGTCCACCTATAGAACTAAGCCCCACGCCCTTTTAAAATAATCATTAACACCTTTCATTTGATACCCATATCATACAAACAAATTCTAAAGTCACCCCTGGTCCACCTTTATGGCGATATCTCGAAAAGGCGAACACCTATAAAACGAAGGCCCACTCCCTTTTAAAAATACTCATTAACACCTCTCATTTGATACCCATATCGTACAAACAAAGTCTAGAGTCACCCCTGGTCCACCTTTATTGCGATACCTCGAAAATGCGTCCACCTATAGAACTAAGGCCCACTCCCTCTTAAAATACTCATTAACTCCTTTCGTTTGATACCCATATTGCACAAACGAATTCTAGAGTCACCCCAGGCCCACCTTTATGGCGATATCTCGAAACGGCGTCCACCTATAGAACTAAGGCCCACTCCCTTTTAAAATACTCATTAACACCTTTCGTTTGATGCCCATATTGTGCAAACAAATTCTAGGGTCACCCCTGGTCCACCTTTATGGCGATATCTCGAAACGGCGTCCACCTATGGAACTAAGGATTACTCCCTTTTAAAATGCTCATTAACACCTTTCATTTGATACCCATATCGTACAAACGCATTCTAGAGTCACCCCTGGTCCATCTTTACGGCGATATCTCGAAAAGGCGTCCATCTATAGTACTTAGGTCCACGCACTTTTAAAATACTCATTAATACCTTTCATTTGATACCCATATCGTACAAACGCATTCTAGAGTCAACCCTGATCCACCTTTATGGCTATATCCCTAAATGGCGTCCACCTATAGAACTATGGCCCACTCCCTCATAAAATACTCTTTAATGCCTTTCATTTGATACACATGTCATACAAACACATTCCAGGGTTTCCCTCGGTTCATTTTCCTACATGGTTATTTTCCCTTATGTTGTCACCATAGCTCTCAACTGAGTATGTAATGTTCGGTTACAACCGAACTTAACCTTCCTTACTTGTTTTTTATTAAATTTAAAGTAAACGAATTGGAGTAATGTTAATTTACTTTACTTAGGCGGTTTTTGTGTACCACTTTTTCTTTGTTTTTAACTTCATCGAAAATAGTTACGTTAGGTTCGTTAATTTTAGTTATAATAAAAGGACCTTGGTAAATATTTTCGTGCTTATGATGTGGTTCTTTTGTAAAAGTACTTTATCTCCGATTTTTACAATTAAAGGTCGTGCCGTTTTATCATATATATTTTTACTTTGTAGCTTATTTTTATTAATTAGGTTTTGCGCCATTTTGTGCGTTTTCTGCATCCTAAACTTAACTTATTTGGCATAGTTTTCGACATTATAGATCGGGTCAATTTTTTCTTTTGTCAATTCATTAGGCAAAGTTGCCTTCTTCCCAAAGACTAACTCGTAAGGCGAAAATTGATTGTCGAAAACTGTGCTACTCGTAGTGCTGTGTAGGAAAGTAAAGTATTTTAAATAAACATCCCAATCAGAAAAAGTATCTTTTAAATATGCACGTAAGTATTCATTAAAAACTCTATGATTACGTTCAATCGTGCCAACAGTTTCATGATGGTATGCAGTTGAAAAATTATGTTGAATATTTAAAAGCTTTGTTAATTCTTCGAATAATTCATTTTTAAATTCAGTACCTAAATCTGACTTTATGACATTAATTGTGCCGTAAGTTAAAATGAATCCTTCAAAAATAGCTGAAGCGATTGTTTTTGCCGATTTGTCTGGTACAGCGACTGTTACCAGATATTTAGTCATGTCGCAAATCATGGTAAGTGCGAACTTGTTACCATATTTGGACTCAGGTAAGGGTCCTATTGTGTCAATTACTAGTATATCAAATGGTTTACAAGGAGTTGGTGTTAAAACAAGTTTTTCTTTTGTTTTAGGTTTAACCTTGTTTAAAAGACAATCCTTACAATTTTTTGATATATTTCGATATATCACGAGTCATGTTCTTCCAATAAAATTTTGTTCGCAATTTTGCGTAAAGTCTTTTCATTCCGCAATGTCCACCAGAAATGGGATCATTATGGTAAATTTTCATAAGTTTTAATTTTGTATCTTCATCTGTAACCGTCTCCACTGGTTAATTTCTAAAGATTTTAAAATTTTATTTCCAATATTTTTGAAATTTGTAATAGTATAATGTTCGAACATAATATCGTTTTTAGGCCATTCAATTTTCTTAATCTTGTGTTTGCCGGTTTCTGATTCAAGCCTCGAAAGTAATTTCTCTAAAGTCATTATTTCGTTAACAAGCTCAAAACTAAGTAACTCGAGTTTCTTATGTTTAATATGCGCAAAAATTCTTAAATTTGTTGTTTTATTATTTTTATCGTACGTAATTGCAGATCTTATTCGTGGGACTTTTTTCGAAAAATTAAATGAAAATTTGTCGTACACATGTAAAGTAAGTTGTTTTTCGTCGTTTTTGTCTGTTTTTCTATGTAAATTTTTGTCGTTTGCCTTTTTTGTCATGGATCTTGTCTGTACTGCCAAAATTTGTTTATTAGCTTCTTCAATCTCATCGATTGTTATACGCGATAGTGCATCAGCACAAACGTTTGATTTACCTTTTATATATACAATAGTAAAGTTATATTCAGATAGTTCCAGTCTTATTCTTGAAAGTTTTGAAGATGGGTCTTTCATGTTGAATAAGTATACTAGAGGTCTATGGTCTGATTTTACAATGAAATGGGTACCATACACATATGGTCGAAATTGCTTGATTGCAAAGTAAATAGCTAAAAGCTCTAATTCTATAATGGGCTTTTTCTGTTCAGCTTTATTAAATGCTTTAGAAGCGAAACAAATTGGTAAATCATTACCTTGTTGTTCTTGACTCAAAATAGCGCCACATCCAGTTGTTGAAGCATCAACGGTAATAATGAATTGTTTAGTAAAATCTGGATATTGAAGTAATTTTGATGAAAGTAACGCTGCTTTCAAAGATAAAAATGCTCTTTCGCACTCAACATCCCATACAAATTCAACTCTTTTCCTGCTTAATCGATTCAGAGGCGCTGCCAGAGACGCAAAATTAGGTATAAACCGTCTGTAATAATTTGCAAACGCGACAAATCGTCGTACTGCGTCTTTGTCAGTCGGTTTCGTATACTTTTTAATTGCGTTTATTTTAGAGTCGTCTGGCAACAAACCTTTGGCTGAACATTTATGACCTAAAAATGTAACTTCTGGTCGTAAAAAGTGGCATTTATTTGGGTTAAGTTTGAGATTGAAAGATCTACAAGTATCGAAGACTTTTGAAATATTTTTGATGTGGTGTGCTTCACTACACCCTATGACGATAATATCGTCGACGTACAAAAATGCGACATTGGGTGGTATACCCGAAAAAGCTATTGTCATCATTCGTGAGAACGAATTTGGTGCTATATTTAAGCCAAATGGAAGCACTTTCCATCTAAATGCGCCACGGTCAGTGCTGAAAGACGTAATGTCACGAGAATCAGGATGCAAGGGGATTTGATGAAATCCTGAAAAAAGATCTAATGTGGAAAAATACTTTGCTCTACCCAGATTGTCTAAAATATCGTCAACTCTAGCTAGTGGGAATTTATCAGCAATGAGTTTTTTTGTTTACCGCGCGAAAATCTACGCACATACGATATGCTTTTTGACCATTGGTATCTTTCTTTGGGACTACAATCAAAGGACTATTGTAATTCGAATAACTGGGTTCAATCAAATCATTGTCTAATAACTTATTTACTTGGCGATTTATTTCTTTGCGTTGAGAGTATGGCAATCTATAATTTTAACATATACCGGATCGTTGTCTGTCAGTCTTAGTTTTTGCTCGTAAAAGTTATTTAAAGTCATTTTGTCCGTGTCAAGAGCGAAAATGTCGGCATAATCTATGCAAAGGTCAATTAATTTACTATGAGCATGGTGAGGTATTTGATTTTTTAAAATCGAAATTAGTTTTTTGGTACGTTTGTCTTCTGTTTCTGTCTTGCTAATTGTATAAACATTGTAGTTTGAAAGTTTTTCTGTCCGAATACTTTTTCTTTTTACATACTTTACATCATCCGTGGTATTTATAACTTTAATTATTGAGTTACTGGAATTAACAATGCACCTAGCTGTGAAAACACCTCTTTCAATTTCCTGCGAGTCCACGAAAAGTGGTTCGGGTGAATCTCCTAAATCAAAAAGTCTGAATATTTCGCATCTTGGTGGAATGATACAACTGTCGCCTTCTGTTCCGTGTAGGATTGGTATCGCGACTTTTTCATTACCTACCCAAAAGGAAATACTATTTCTTTCATAATTAATAATGCATTTGTTAATTTTCAGAAAATCTTTACCCAGTATGCCATCGGATGGAATATTCAAGTCTTCATTTACTACATGTAAAGTATGTTTAATAGAAAAGTTAGAAAAATTTAAATTTGCTGTAATTTTACCTAGAGTGCAAACTGAATTGGAAGTGACACCGGTAATGTTAATAATATCGTTCGTATTTAAGGAAATATTACTGGCTAGACATGATATTTTTATTAAAGAAATGTCGGCTTGAGTGTCTACTAGGAAAGAACAAAATTTTTGTGACTCGTTTAATTGTAATTCTATGAAGTCAGAGTAATTTAAATTTAAACAATAGATGGCTATTGGTGAGGGAAGTTCGCTTACTCGCTTAATTCGTCCTCCCTCAGTGTTCGCTCCTGAGGGGCACCGGCGTTTAAAGCGCGAACGTTTGCGTTTCGACCTCTACCGTTTGAGGATCTTGCATTGTTGTTTCTATTGTTACTATTGTTTGGATTAGGATTGGTATTTGGACGCGTATTATTATTGTGATTATTCTGATATCTATTTCCGTTATAATTTCTATATCTTTGATTGTTGTTACCGTTATAGTTACTATTATATGAAAATGAACTATTATTTCTATAACCAGTATAGCCGCGGTTTGGGTAAAAACCTCGATAACTACCACGTGAATTTCTAAATGTACTGTTACCACGTGATCGAAAAGCTAAAACCTGACGCTCAGTTACTTCATTGTTTTGTTCTACAATTAATTTTGCTACTACGTCTTTCGGATCAGTAAATGCCGTTGAGGCTAAAATGGTTTTTACTAAATTGGATTTTGCGTTTAAACGACACACGTTAACAGTTTGTTCGACTGCCATTTCATGAGCTTTCGTTTGAGTGATCCCTTCAATAATAAGAGACCGCTCAAGTGAGTCAGCTAAATCTTCAACTTTTTTGACAAAATCTGTATAATTGTTACCGTTAACATGCAACGCTGCAATTCTCCCTGCTACAACTTTCGAGTTGTCCGGTTTTATCCTATTACGTAGAGCTGTTTTAATTTCGTTGAATGAAGTTACTTGTGTTGGTATTGCTTCACGAGCTTTACCCTCTAATTTTGATTTTAAGAACGCTATAAAAGTATCGGTTAAATCTGCAGTAGCGAATTGTTCGAGTAATGCAATTTTGTCTATGAAAGAATCAAGTGCTAGTGGATCACCACTGTAGTTTTCTGTAATAGAATTAGCACATGTGTTAATAAAAATTCTTTTCTCCTCTGGTGTTGCCATGACTTGATCGTTAAGATCTGGAGCTGAACTAGAAGGTGAAGCAACGTTTGTACTAATTGGATCGTTAAGATCTGATTTTAAAGTAGGAGAAGTTGAAGTTAATATTTCACTATTTGAATCGTTAAGATTTGAAACTAAATTAGAAGTTGAATTTTTAATGGAAGAATTTTCGAAGCCTGGAAAATCTGTTGATAAAGAAAATCTATTTTCCTGGTTTGTGACTTTTTCGGTCGAAGACGAAGCTAAACTTTCGTAGCTTGAGCCTGATTTATCTGAATCGGATTCTGAATCTGAAGTTTTTTGCACTTGTCTACCACTTCTAAGGTTGTACATATGAAATTACTAAAGCACTTGTTTGAATGTTGAATTTATATTTGAAGTTAAATTGTTGAGGAAAAAAAAAAGCGAAGGAAAAAATTAAAGAAATATTTAACAATTTATTAGAAGAATTAATTGAAACAGCAGTAAACTTGTATGAAAAATCTATAAAAAGTAATTGAATTTAAAGGTCACAAAAAAATCTCAAAATGTGATAATCACGGACGCACCGCTTTATTCAAAAAATCTCAATTTGGGGTTTCACGGAATGAAGCGGCAGATTACTAAACGTCCAAAAGGCATAACAGCTAAACTCAACCATGCAGTCAAACTTTAGGTGTTAAAATAACTTATGTTTGTACGGCAGCCATAGTCTTTCCCCATTCCACATTTTACTGGAGGTTTTAGGACTTAACGTCACATAGCTCCTTATCAATTTTAATTGTCCTACCATTACGACATCCAGATATATGCAGTATAATATATTCCATTTGTATGGGAGGTGCCACGCCCCCTTTTTCCCAATTCCATATTTTCTTGGTGGTGTTAAGGATTGACCTCAAATAACTGCTTACTGAATTTCAATGTTCTGGCATGTATACCTTCAAAGTTATGCAGTACCAAAGATTCCATTTGAATGGGAGGTTCCACGCCCCCTTTTTCCCAATTCCGCATTTTCTTGGTGGTGTTAGGGATTGACCTCATATAACTCCTTACTGAATTTCAATGTTCTGGCATGTATACCTTCAAAGTTATGCAGTACCAAAGATTCCATTTGAATGGGAGGTTCCACGCCCCCTTTTTCCCAATTCCGCATTTTCTTGGTGGTGTTAGGGATTGACCTCATATAACTCCTTACTGAATTTCAATGTTCTGGCATGTATACCTTCAAAGTTATGCAGTACCAAAGATTCCATTTGAATGGGAGGTTCCACGCCCCCTTTTTCCCAATTCCGCCTTTTCTTGGTGGGGTTAGGGATTGACCTCATATAACTCCTTACTGAATTTCAATGTTCTGGCATGTATACCTTCAAAGGTATGCAGTACCAAAGATTCCATTTGTATGGGAGGTACCACGACCCCTTTCTCCAAATTCCGCATTTTCTTGGTGGTGTTAGGGATTGACCTCATATAACTCCTCATTGAATTTCAATGTTCTGGCATGTATACCTTCAAAGGTATGCAGTACCAAAGATTCCATTTGTATGGGAGGTGCCACGCCCCTTTTATATATCGAGATTATTTTTAGCCTAAAACCTTCCCGTTGATCGAAGGAACCCATAACCAAAATTTGGTGATGATTGATGTGTGGGAAATACGTTTCCATAGCGAACACACACACACACAGAATTTGATTTTTATATATACATATATGGCTAAACCGATTTGGGATTTCAAAATCAACTAACCATCAAATCTCCTTCCTGTATCTTTCCTAAAAATTTGATGGCAATCTGTCGAGCCGTTCTCGAGTTATGGAGTGACAATCAAAATGTACACTTCTTTTTATGTATATAGATAATTTGGTGTGACATATATCCGAGGAGATTAAGGTCTAGCTTTCCATTCAATTTGAAGGCTACGTATCGTGTATTCATTTTTTTACGAACTGGCTCACCTAAATACATGTTTTATGCCGAGCCAAACCTTTATCTGCTAAGGCTAACGAACTTGTGGTGCCAAGGTAATGCCGAGGGACAATCGATACCATTTATTCACATTTTCTGAAATATTTTTGATGGATAGGCCAACACACTAGCTCTAGACCATGGCGGCAGACGCCGGTAAATTCAGCCTCCACGAACTATCATATTCCAACTGAACGATGCTGTTTAGCTAAGCTGCGAAGAGCTACAGCGCTTTTGCTGGCGTGGGCAAGTTATGGGAAAATCTCCACTGAGTTCGGAGAAGTAGGTGGGGGAAAACTTTGATCTCTCTTGGTGCCCCCTGTTGGCGTCAGTTATCGCGAAACAGGGTTAGCTGGAGTGACTTGTTACGCAACGACCAGCATCTCCTAAACGGTTAAGCGCCAATTAAGGAATTTATCTTTCAACCGCGAGGAACATTTGACACTGCTGATCTCTTATGAAGTGCAGTTTCAGCATATTTAAGGGTTAAAGACGTATCAACCAAGTGAAGAAGGATGAATGAGAAATCAATAGGAGTGGTCTCCAACATTCGCTTCTTAATTAGAAGAGGTTAAGAAGTAAGGTCTTTTCTTTTGTCCCTCTGCAAAAATAGGACGTGTTAAGGCATCCACTATATTGGCAACTAATTTGTTTGCAATATACATAAAAACGGATTTCAAAACTTTTCGAAATATTTTTTCACTTATTTCATAAGCATTTTATCTTTTTGGCATTAAAAAAAGTGAAAAATGTCATACCAACATTTCCACAAAGTTTAAGAGAGTGAATTTAAAATTTTTTTAAAAATCAAAAAACCATCATGGCCGCCAAGAAGAGTAAATGGTTTTACCTGGTAATATTTATACCATGCTCAAAACTATCATCAATCAAAGTATCGATACTTTTTTTGTCATTTTCAATATTGACAGTTTTTGCTTATAGCTTTTTGAGGCAACTGAGTGCTGAAATTTGGATTATGCACGATAATAGCCTATCAGGGACTAAAAATACCTGGGGCTTCAAATTCGATGTGCCCCTTTCAGTTTTGAAGGTAGAGGCAGAAAAGTGGAAGCACTTGGTTGCGTAAATTTTTTTCAGGATCATGTTTTTTTGTGAGCACAGCTACAATTTTACTTTTATCACTTCATACCCGTTTGTTAATTTTTTCTCTACACCACAGTAGTATACCATCAATTGCCTCATCTTAGAATATTCACGCAAGGAAAGTTATTGATGTTTTTACATGGGGCAAATATACGAAATTTCCGCCAAAAATTGGCAATCGTTAAAAAGTGTAGAAAAAAATTTTTTTTAAACCAGGTTTTATTTAAAAGTAAATGAAAAGAAACACAAATTTGGTACAAAAATTAAAAAAAAAATGTTTTCTATACTTTTTGACGAATGCCAATTTTTGGCGAAAATTTCGTATATTTGCCCCATGTACAAACATCAATACCTTCCTTGCATGAACATTCCAAGATGAGGCAATTGATGGTATACTACTGTGGTGTAGAGAAAAAATTAACAAACGGGTATGAAATATTTGACGGTTACCCGGTTTCATATTTTTTCCGATATCTCCAAAACCGGGTTTCGGGTATCAACAAAATTTTACCTAAATATACCCCACATAGATATGTACATCCTGATAAAATTTCAACACAATCGGTTAAGAAGTGTTTAAATAAGCAGAAAAATTTTAGGTTTTCCGGGTTTATATTTTTATCAATATCTCCAAAACCGGATCTCCGGTATTAAAACTTTTTTACCTAAACATATTTCGTTCACATATCTATATGTTTTTAAAGTTTCAAAAGAATCGGTAGAAGGGTGTTAAAATAAATGTGTTGCAACCTTTGCAGTAAAAAATATTTGGCGGTTATTCGGTTTTATATTTTTACCGATATCTACAAAACCGGGGCTCGTGTATCAAAAAAATTTTACATATGTAGGTAACAGCTGCATATTATATCTCCATATTTTGTTAAAATTTCGATATAATCGGTACAAAACAAATGTATATTTAACATTGCGACCTTAATTTATATATATTTTGCTCGATCTTTTGACTATATCTTTTTGAGGCATTATGTAAGACGAGTAAAGGCGATGCACTATAGCTCCAATTTACCCCTGAATGTTCCTAACAAAAAGATATTTGCGTACTACCATGTTTCAAAAAAAAAAAAAATGTCTCCAAAAAAACCAAAGTTTGGCGAATTTCCCCATACGCATGCATATACATAGATATTTGTTTAGTTATTAAGCTAAATATAATTTTCGAAAATTAATCTTTTGAAAAAAAAAAAATTATTTTCAGACGATTGGGAAGCAGCACAGTTACCCAAAATTGATTGAAATTTATAGCGTGCCTTAGAATAGGAAGATTCCAACATATATTTTGCAAATGAATCTCTAACTTCATAAATACTAAAAACCGCACATATTCTATTGATATTCAAATCTGCGGATATGGCGTTTAACGTATTGTACGCCATGCAGCTCGCACTAGTCATATATAGCCACGCTGATGCGAATGCTGAAGCACAGGCGCCCAATGATCCACAAACATATCAGCCAACATACAATAAAGATTATCAACCACGCTACAATCCCCTCTATACGAATAATCAACAGGGAGGCCAACAAACTACTTCACAATATGAGAATCCATTGTTACAAACACAACAAGATGTACAACAAAGCGGAGGAGGCTTACTCGTAGGACCGCCAAATCAAAACAACTATTATGAACAGTCATCGAACACCCTAGGCAGTAGCAATATAGGCAGCCGGATCTATGGAGGCGGTAATAATAACTATGATCCTTTCAATCGTGGTATACAATCTACCGGTATTGGCTATTTGGATAATTACAGTGACGAACAAAATTACTGCCCAGAGCATTGGATATCATTTAAGCAAATATGCTATAGATTTATACGCTCACCAAAACGTAACTGGTTTGATGCAAAGAAAATATGTAAAGCTTATAATGCTGAGCTCATCAATGTGGACAGCATTGAAAAGCATTCATTTATATTAAAGCAATTGATTATACAAAATCAACTACAAAATCGCTTTTGGATATCTGCACGTCAAACTGGTCCTAATAGCTGGGCAAATGATGATAACTCACCATTTCTTATTTTAGAAGACTCTTTCGCATATGATGAAGATCAAGCGCTTGAAAATGAAAATTTACACGATAATCGCTTTTTAGTGCAAAATATGTATCAGAATGAATATAATCGTAATAATCCCAATCAGTTTTACAATACTGTAACGGGTTCATCAAATAATCGTAATCAAAATAATTTGCGTGGATTTATTGGTAAGTTTTTTGTTAAAAGAACAAAAACCAATAATAATAATAACATATTTTAAGGTCCCAATCAATATGGTGATAATCCTTTCACTAGAGATCGTGTTGTTTATGGTTTTTCAAAGAAACGTGATCGCTGGATGTTTATGCCTGCATATGATATAGAATTGAATTTATTTATATGCGAATCAAAATTACTTTATACACCTGAAAATATTAACCTTAAATTAGACGATATACGTCCATATCATTACGGCATGGATATACGCGATTTTGAGAAAATTCCACGCGGTCCCTATTTTGTCAAACAACCGAATGATACCACATTCGATACTAGCAAGAATCGACTGATAAATGATGTTACATTAAGTTGTTTAGCAGGTGGCTTTCCTACGCCTACATATCGCTGGTATCGTGAAGTTTATGTTAATGATACACTCGAATACAAAACTATCGATCCATTAATTAATGATCGTTATACAATTTCTGGTGGTAATCTTATAATTTATGATCCAAAACAAGCACTTGATCAGGGTGCATATCATTGCGTAGCTGCGAATAAGTTTGGACGCATACGCTCGGAGAGTGCACATTTGAATTTCGGTTTTATTATGGAGTTTAATCTTAAACGTTCAGCTGAAACTGCTGACATGAATTGGGGGAAATCAATATTTTGTGATCCACCACAGCATTACCCGGAGGTGAAATATTATTGGGCACGTGATTATTTTCCAAATTTCGTACAAGAAGATCAACGTGTTTTCGTATCAAATGATGGCGCACTATATTTCTCATCCATTGAAATTGTTGATCGCGCAAATTATTCGTGTAGTGTACAAACATCGGTATCTGATACGGGACGTAATGGTCCATTCTTTCCACTGCGTGTTCTACCGAACAGCAACTATCAAACGCTAATATTTGCAAATACTTTTCCAAAAGTAAGTTCACGTGCGATAATACGTTGTATTGTAAAAAAATGTAAATATCGAAGTTTTCATTTTTCGAGATTTTATGAAAAAATTACTTTGTTTTCGTTTTCCCAACAATTTTAAATTTTGAATTATATCCATTTACAACAGAAAGGCGTTATAAACCTTGGCTATTTTAGTGTAAACGTGCTAACTTGAAAATACAGATTTTAGATTGACGACTTAAGCTGTTAAAAACGATTGTATCTCCCTAAAATCGAAAATCACCGAATATGCAGGTTTACACTATAATTTTATTATATCATATCTTCGTAGGTTATTTAACTTTTGGCGGTACTTGTTTACTCACTCCATATTTTTTTGGAAGTGGCTATTTGTCCGGAACAAATTTTATTTTATTATTACTTTTAAAAATTTATTATTAATATGTTAACATATTTTTTGATTTTACAAGAAATTAAAATAGCCGTGTTATTTTTTTTACATGCACATTAAACTGGGTCGATTTATTAACCGATATCGCGCCATCGATTTTTCGATAGGATTTGGGCTCAGGAAAAAAGTTCCACTACGCATACCCAAAAAAATAATTTTCGAGCCTGCGAAATTTCATTTTGTATACCTTGTCCGACCCAAAAATGTCCGCTAAAAACGTTGGCGATAACAGTTTAAAAAAAAAAATATATTTTTTTTGACGATCAGTTTTTTGAAAAAAAAAAATTTTTTTTTTGACGATAAAGTTTTTTGAATAAAAAATATTTTTTTTGACGATAACAGTTTTTTGAAAAAAAAAAAATATTTTTTTAACGATAACAGTTTTTTGAAAAAAAAAAAAAAAAAACTTATCTACAACGTTTTTAGCGGACATTTTTAGGACGGAATGGGTATACATATGAAAATTTTTTTAGTAAGTCATGAAAAAAACCTTAAAAATCAAAGTAGAAAAAAGTCAAAAAAATTAAATTTCGCAGGCTCGAAAATTATTTTTTTTTGGTATGCGTAGTGGAACTTTTTTTCCTGAGCCCAAATCCTATCGAAAAATCGATGGCGCGATATCGGTTAATAAATCGACCCAGTCTAATACACATACATCTACATTTGCGCGTAAAAAAACGCTGAGATAAGATTTAGGAGACCAGACTCGCGGTAGTAGTTAAATAATTCGCTACAAAACGGGTGGTGCTTAATAGCGGAGACACGCACCTCTGTTGGCCCCAGCGGGTTAGGGGGCCGCTGTAGTATGCCTGTCGTAAAAGGCGACTATAATACCAAATTGATTAAAGGGGTTGTTTAGCGCAACCCTCTCAAGGGGTTGCCAGTCCAATATATAGCTTCTCCAACACAATTGTCAACCTCACCTACCCGTGGCGAATCCTGTTTCATTAATAGCTGAGGCTCTGGCGACCCCGAACTCCTGATGGATGTAGGGGGTGGGATGGCGGGATGGCCTAGAAGGTTTCATGTGGTCATACCAACTCGTTCCCGAGATGGTCGGGCTAGTAGCTTTATGATGCTTGTTACCCGAATGTACCGGATCTGCATCCGGCAAAGGACCATCAACTTCAATAACACTCCCCAAGCCCTTCGGGGAGTGTCCTTACCGCTCCAACAACAACAACATAGTATACAACCTATAGCTGAATCAGTTGCGGTGAATCGTGGACACACACACTTTTCGGTCATAGAAGTGGAAAATAGTGTAGAGATAATATGCAGAGGCAATCTTCAGTTGCAACTGAGTACAATGCATACGAAAATTTAGCAATACTAGTTTTCTGCACAACAATTTCATAAGATGTGTTTTGTGCTGATTCTTTGTAACCCCAGTCGTTCGCATTCCTTACTGCATTTTAATCGCACAGAATGAAGAAAAACAACGAAAAAGAAATACACAACTCCAAAATTTGAAATGAAGAAAAAATCAGAAAAAATAATTATTCTTGAGTAAAAACCATGAAATAAAAATTAATTTTTATTAGGGATCAAAAATCAAACCAAATTTAATTATTTTCAATCGAAAAATAAAACTCAGTAACAAATAATTACACTTAACCAAAAGTTATATACATGGAACAATAATGATTATTCAATGATTTGACTTTTTAACTAATAATGATTACCTTTCCTCAGTGGCGTATCCAGGATTTTGCCAAGGGGGGAGGGGGGTGAGCAATAATTTATTTTAAGTTAAATTGAAGTTAAGACACACAGTAACTAGGTTTACCATCTGTGTGTATTTCTTTATAAATAAGCAATACTTACCATCATATACATATATACATACATATACTTCAAGGGAAATACTTGGATTATTTCAATTAAATTGTGTTATTATTCATTTATTTCAATTAAATTGAAAAGCTTTATTTAAAATTCTGTTTGTTATAAAACGAAATTTAGTCTTCGCTCCTTAACACCCAATCTCTTAATCTTTTTTTGCTAAAATCACGTGCAATTTTGATTTAAAATATTTGATAATTGTTGAGGTGATTATATCGTTGGCTCCATGGAAGCCTATTTTAGTTCAAATTGCGTCGAAGACTATCTCAGTTCGTTTTGTTTTTTAAAAACTTACACCTTTCGCTTATTTGCTAATTTTGTATTATTTAGTTTAATTTTACTTATTTTTGTATTATTTTATTTTGTTTATTTTTGTGTTAATTACTTAGGTTTTTATTTTTTTTAAATTAATTTTATAAATAAAAATAAGTAAAATAAGATAAACTAAACAAAAATAAAATAAAGTAAAATAATACAAAAATAAGTAAAACAAAAAAATACAAAATTAGCAAACAAGCGAAAGGTGTCAGTTTTTCATAAATCAAAACGAACTGAGATAGTCTTCGACGCAAATAACGAACTGAGATAGTCTTCGTTAGGACCGACGATATGGAATTTCATGAGTACTGTATACTCCATGACAAAATTAAACATTAATATTACCTTCCCATGTACGTACTTATATAGAGATTTCGATTTTCTTGCTAAATCAGAAGGAAAATTGGTAATTTTAATATAAATTACGAAGTAAAATAAGAAGTTGAGCGACGAAGTGGGGATCTATCCCCCCAACGCGCCCCACTGGATACGCCACTGCTGTCCCTGAAACATATTTATTTTAAAACATTAATTTACATAAATATTTTAAGGTCTTTCCAGAAGCGCCCATTGCTGGTGATGAAATACGTCTTGAGTGTGTAGCTTTTGGTTATCCAATACCATCATATAATTGGACCAGACGTGGTCAACCATTACAGCGTAACGCTTACACAATAAGCAATAGTCGGGTGTTAATTATTGAAAATGCCACCACGAATGACAATGGCGAATATACCTGCACAATTTCGAATCCACGTAAAACAATTCATAAATCAATATTAATTAATATACAAATGAAACCCCAATTCACAATACCACTCAAAGATAAAATCAAAGATTATAATGGTGATGTAACATTCATTTGTGAAGCTTTTGCCATACCAGATGTAAATTATACTTGGTATAAAAATGCTGAACGTTTTGATACGGAACGCATCGATAAAGATCGTTATATTATACAAGATAATGTGCTGACCATAAAATATTTAGATCCAGATAAAGATGATGGCATGTATCAATGTGGTGCGACTAATCAGTTAAAGACTGCTTTCTCATCTGCACAATTACGTGTGCTTTCTATGAAACCATCATTCAAAAAGAAGCCACTAGAAGCAGAAATTTATGCTGTACAAAATGGTAATACAACAATCGTTTGTGATCCCGAGGCAGCACCACGTCCCAAATTTCAATGGAAGAAAGATGGACAACTAATTGGTGCTGGTGGTCATCGACGTATATTACCTAGCGGTACATTAATAATTGCACCGACTTCACGGGACGATGAGGGTCTTTATACATGTATTGCAACCAATAAGGCGGGCACAGATGAATCACGTGCGCGTGTCATTGTGTTGCGTATGTTTATTAATTATTGCTATATAAAACATATTTTTTTTTTACTTATCTTAATTTATTTTATAGAGGAACTACGTTTTACACAAACACCACCAATGCGTATAACCACACAGGAACATGATCTTATATTTCTACAATGTGATGCTACGTATGATGAGCTACTTGATATAGCCTTCATTTGGAAACGTAATGGCGAAGTATTGCGTAATAATCACGATGGAAAAGAGCGTATTGTAAGAAACTTTGTTTGCTAAGTACACTGAAAGAAATGGTGCTAGTAAAATCAACAAATCGGTTCTGTTGTTCTTGACTTAACGGAGATTCGGTGAAATTGATCGAATTATGATTAATTCGACCGAGTTCCTTGTCAAGCGAACAAATTAGTTTAGTCATTTCAACAGAAGAGAAATTTTCGCTCTTAAGTTAACAAAATTCTGTCAAAATTGACAGATTCCTAATCAATCTGATTTTTCTGTTAACACAACTGATCTTACAGGTCATTTCAACGGCGATCAACTGTCAATACATGAGCAAATTTCAAAGAGAATTTCACGCCCACTGCGCTCTCTACTTTGTACTTATGACGATAATGCCACTTGTTAAAAAAAAACACCAAAATAAGAAAACCACCAAATCGGACAAACACACAAAATGGGAAAACAACAAAAAACTAGTTTTTCAGTTATCAATACAAAACGAAAAAACCATTTTTTGAATTTACTGTGCAAAAAATTATGAGATACCGGGACACCTATTTATCGGGTACAATTTTGCAACTTCTCGTCCAAGCGAAATGCAAAATTGCGCCCTCTTGTTGCAAAAGTTTTGCTTGAACGAACAGGATTTTTCCAAAGTTAGTAACATTTTGTTCAAGTTTACCCACGGAGGGTGGAGCCGTGTGTAGAAGTCCACGAAAGTGGGGAAAGCTTCTGACCGCCATTCACCTGGGAATGGCCAGAGTGATTCTTTTGCATGAGGTTCATGCAGCTCACTACTGCCGGTCGCTTGCGGCCAAGTATCCTCTGGGTAGCGCTAAACATCCGTTTAGCGGTGAGCTAATGTGAGAAGGCGACAACCTGGCTAGGCCACTCTGACACAATCGGTTTAAGGGCTAGCCGGGGGAGATCTCATCGGCAGCGTCTGTACACCTCTAGGTGCGGCTGCAAGCGGGCGTCTGTCTTAGAGCAAGCGGCTCGCTATATAAACGTGCAAGTAATATTTTCACCCCCGCTGAGCGGGTTGTGCGCTGGGCTTGGAACCCGCTACGTAAAACCATACTCCAATGAAATATAACAACAAGCCTCGGATAAATACACTCTCTATTGATTACGAGCATGGCAAACGTTTGAAGGACAATGAATTGAGGGCATGCACCTGGAACGTCCGATCCCTGAATGGGATTGGTGCAGATGCCCGGCTGGTTGATGTCCTCGTCAAAGCAAAATCTGACATTACCGCCATCCAATAAATGCGTTGGACGAAGCAAGGAAGAAAGAAGGTCAAAAATTGTGACATCTATTGGAGTGGCCATACGAATAAGCGCAGTTTCGGCGTCGGATTCGTGGTGGGAGAGAGACTTTGTCGCCAAGTGCTGGCGTTCACGCCTGTGGACGAGCGTCTCGCCGCTATCCGAATAAAAGCAAAATTTTTTAATATATCATTCATCTGCGCCCATGCGCCGACAGAGGAGAAAGACGATGAGGTGAAAGACACTTTTTATGAACAATTAGAACGCACATACGAGCGCTGCCCCCGTCATGATATAAAAGTCGTGCTTGGCGACTTTAACGCCAGGGTGGGCAAAGAAGGTGTTTTTGGCCCTACAGTCGGAAAGATCAAACTTAAACAATGAAACTTCTCCTAACGGACTGAGGCTGATTGACTTTGCCGGTGCTCGAAACATGGTCATATCCAGCACGAGGTTCATGCATAAAAAGATACATCAAGCTACATGGCTGTCTCCTGATCGAAATACTCGTAATCAGATCGATCACGTTGTGATAGACGGACGGCATGCCTCCAGTGTTTTAGATGTGCGCACGATCCGAGGACCTAACATCGACTCGGACCATTATCTCGTTGCAGCCAAAATACGCACCCGCCTCAACTCGGCTAAAACCAAGGAACAAAAACACAAGGAAAGCTAGACGTCGAAAAGCTTCAATAACAACAGGCTGCCAACGATTTCGCAACTCGACTTTCACACCTGCTCTCTGAGAGCACAACTCATCCTGAAGGAATACAGGAGCAGTGGGAGCATATCTCCAAAGCACTTCGTACTGCCGCCGAGGAAAAAATTGGTTACCGGCGGCCACGAAAAAACAACTGGCACGATGAAGAATGCAGCGTTGCAGCCGAAAGAAAAGACGCTGCCTACAGGGCTACGTTAAAAGCGAGTGCGACAAGAGGAGTGTGTGAACGCTATCGTGAGTTGAAAAGGGAAGCGAGACGCCTTTTCAGGAAGAAAAAAGCAGAAGCAGAAAGGCGTGAGTGCGAGGAGCTTGAGCTGCTAGCCACCAGGAATAACGCCCGAAAAAATACGGCGACAGACGGAAGGTTTTAAGACCGGGGCAAACTCCTGTAGGAATGAAAACGGCGACCTTGTAACTGATGTCCAGAGAGTGCTTAGATTATGGAGGGAATATTTCTCTGCTCTCCTAAATGGAGGCAGCCATTCACCGCGCAGAGATGAAGAACCCGATCCCGCAATCGATGATGATGGAATATATGTCCCCCCGCCCGATTATGACTAAGGTAGAATAGCAATAACCAGATTGAAAAACAACAAGGCCGTGGGCGCTGATGGATTGCCTGCGGAGCTATTCAAGTACGGCGGCGAGGAGTTGGTAATGCGCATGCAGCAGCTTAGCAAAATATGGGCGGACGAGTGCATGCCCGACGGTTGGAATCTAAGTGGTCTTTGCCCAGTCCACAAGAAGGGGGATACTGCAAAATGCACCAACTATCGTGGAATCAGCCTTCTTAATATCGCATATAAGGTCCTTTCAAGTGTATTGTGCGAAAGATTGAAGCCCACCGTGAACCGGCTGATTGGACCTTATCAGTGCGGCTTCAGACCTGGTAAATCTACCATCGACCAGATTTTCACAATGCGCCAAATCTTGGAAAAAACCCGTGAAAAGAGAATCGACACACATCACCTCTTCGTCGACTTTAAAGCCGCCTTCGACAGCACGAAAAGGAGCTGCCTATATGCCGCTATGTCTGAATTTGTTCCCGACAAAACTTATACGGCTGTGCAAAATGACGTTGAGCAACACCATCAGCTCAGTCAGAATTGGGAAGGACCTCTCCGAGCCGTTCGAAACTAAACGAGGTTTCAGACAGGGTGACCCCCTATCGTGCGATTTCTTTAATTTGATGCTGGAGAAAATTATACTAGCTGCAGAACTTAACCGCACTGGAACAGTATACTATAAAAGCGTGCAATTACTGGCATATGCTGATGACATTGATATCATCGGCCTAAACACCCGCGCTGTTAGTTCTGCTTACTCCAAGCTGGAAAAAGAAGCGGTAAAGATGGGTTTGATGGTGAATGAGGACAAAACGAAGTACCTGCTGTCATCCAGCAAAGAGTCAGCGCATACGCGCCTTGGCAACCACGCTACTGTTGGCAGCCATAATTTCGAAATAGTAAAAGACTTCGTTTATTTGGGATCCAGCAACAACATCAGCACTGAAATCCAGCGAAGAATCAATCTTGCCATTAAATGCTACTTTGGACTAGGTAGGCAATTGAAAAGTAAAGTCCTCTCTCGGCGAACGAAAATCATACTCTACAAGTCACATATCGTACCCGTCCTGCTATATGGGGCAGAAGCATGGACCATGACAACAGCATATGAAGCGGCTTTGGGAGTGTTCGAGAGAAAAGTTCTTCGAAAGATTTATGGACCTCTACGCGTTGGCGATGGCGAGTACCGAAGAAGATTTAATAATGAGCCGTACGAGCTATACGCAGACATCAACATAGTCCAGCGAATTAAAACGCAGCGGCTGCGCTGGCTAGGCCATGTTATGCGAATGAATGATGATGCTCCGGCCAAGAAAGTGTTTCTATGGAACCCGCCTATGGAAGCATAGGTAGAGGGCGGCCCCACTCCGTTGGAAGAACCAGGTGGAAAACGATTTAAACTCCCTTTGTGTGACCAATTGGCGCCGGTTGGCGGAGCGAAGGAGCGCCTGGCGCGCCTTGTTGGACGGCCATAACCGTTTAGACGGTTAAGCGCCAATTGAGTAAGTAAGCAAGTTTCCGACAAAATAAAAGTTTGAGTTGTTTTGGAATCGTTTCAACTTGAAAGTGTTACGAAAATTAAACTTGCCGAATTATATGTAAAGTTACTCCAGTGGTGAATTACCTTCCTGCGATTTGATTCTTTACTTTTCTATAACTTACAAGTTCTCTATTTAAAATGTTATGTCAAACATTTATACTACAAGTTTTGTTCGAAACAATCAAGTGTGGCAACTACATGCGAGATAAGAAATTGAGAAAGAGCTAAGCTGCAACTGAAAGAATTGAGAATCAGTTTTGTGACTACTATTTTCATTTCTATTTGCAAAGCGAAGTTCAAAACTATATATTAAATAAATTATAAAATATAAAATTTGGTGAAAGTGCATTTAATAAAACAATATAATAAAGTGTATAATGTTTAAAAGGCCAATTAATGCTGACTTATAACCATAAAACCATAACCAGATCAAACAGTTGATCAAACCTACCTTATGGAAATCAATGTAATCGATTAATGGTGCCATACCATAACGCTAACGCCATAATCATACCATAGCCAACCAATTGGTTTTTGGTTTCTGGCCATATCCATAACCTAAAAATATTTGAGTTGGTGAATTTAATAACTTTTTGTAGATTTTATTCATTGTTTTGGATACGTTATGACAAAGAGACTTTTTTTTTTGTGGAACATGTTTGTAATTTTTTGCGTTTTCTTCATTTTCATGAAATTTTCACTATTTTTAGGTTAAGGCACCATTAATCGATCACATTGGAGATGGTTATGGATATGGGTATGGTTACGACTATGGTGTTAGAGTTAGGGAAGTTTAATTTGGCCTTAATGTGTGCCAGCATATTTGATGTACGCTCAATTGAAGTTCGGTTAGTAAGTGCGTACATATGTATGTATATGTAGCAAGCATGCGTATTTATGTATTCACATTTTACGTATGTATGTATATGGCAACATACTTTCGTACAAAGCTGCCGCAACAACTTTTTTTGTTCATTTGACTACTAAAACGGTCAATTACGAATCAACGATTTGTGCGCATTTGATTCAACACCTTCTTGCGATGGATAAAAATTAACAGAAATTTTGATTGAATTGACCTGTATTTCGGTTGATTTTACCAGTCATTTTCTTTCAGTGTAGCATGAACGGTTAATTATTATATAACATATTTATAGATAATTGATCATAATCGTTTGACTGTACATAATGTAACACTACTTGATGCTGGCGATTATGAATGTGTTGTTAAATCATCGGTCAATGAAATATCATCGAAAACTTCTGTCGTAATTGAAGGAGCACCTGGCGCACCTGGTGGTGTACAAGTTATTGAAATAGGCAAAACTAAAGCTATTATTGAGTGGGTGGATGGTGCTAATAATGGCAGACCTATACGCTATTATAACATTCTTGGACGCACAAATTGGAATCGTACATGGGTGAACGTATCTACACATGTTCAAGCACGTCAAGTAGATCGTTATACAAGTCGGCAACAAGCAGAAGTATCAAATCTAATACCATGGTGTTCATATGAATTTAGCGTAGCTGCAGTTAATGATTTAGGTATCGGTATACCATCCACACCATCACCAATTTATAGTACCCATGAAGATAAACCATATATTGCACCGCGTAATGTTGGTGGTGGTGGTGGTAAGATTGGTGATTTAACAATAACATGGGATCCATTATTGCCACAAGAACAACATGGTCATGGTATACGTTATAAAGTTTTTTGGAAATTGAAAGGTACATTAGAATGGGCATCAGAAGAATTGAAACGTTTAAAAAATGATGGGGTAGCGGTTGTTAATATACCACTGAATAACTATTATACCGAGTATGAAGTTAAAGTGCAGGCTATAAATAATATTGGCAAAGGACCAGAAAGTCAGCCAGTCGTTATATATTCGGCAGAAGATATGCCACAAGTGGCGCCGCAGAAACCATTTGCCACGCCATTCAATTCGACTGCTTTGAATGTAACGTGGAGACCGATTGAAATGACGCGCGAGAATGTGCGCGGTAAACTAATTGGACACAGAGTAAGTATTGTAGTTGTTAAAGTTTGATTTTTTTTTATTTTTATTAAACTTTTTTTTTCTATTTCTGTAGTTGAAATATTGGAAGACAACTCATAATGAGGAGGATGCTGTTTATTATTTGTCACGTACTACAAGAAATTGGGCACTCATAGTTGGCTTACAACCGGACACATATTACTTTGTGAAAGTAATGGCATACAATGCTGCTGGAGAGGGTCCCGAAAGTGAACGTTTTGAAGGTGAGCATACATGATCTGCAGCCAATTACACTTTAACTTGTGCAAAAGAAGTATAGGTATTAGGGTGGGTCGATTTGTATGGACGAAAGTTAACCGATATCGCGCCATCGATTTTTCGGTAGGATTTGGGCTCAGGAAATAAAAGTTTCCACGACTCATACCCAAAAAAATGATTTTCGAGCCTGCGAAATTTAATTTTTTTGACTTTTTTTCGACTTTGATTCTTAAGGTTTTTTTCATGACCTACTAAAATTTTTTTTATGTATACCCTGTCCCACCTAAAAACGTTGTTGATAACAGTTTTTTGAAAAAAAAAATATTTTTGGGTCGGACAGGGTATACATGAAAATTTTACAATCAAATGAAAATTTTTTAGTAGGTCATGAAAAAAACCTTAAAACTCAAAGTCGAAAAAAGTCAAAAAAAAAAAAAAATAAATTTCGCAGGCTCGAAAATTATCCTATCGAAAAATCGATGGCACGATATCGGTTAATAATTTTATTGCTATTGTTCATTTAATAAATAAATAAATAAATCGACCCAGTCTAATAGGTATATTTGAAATGTACTTTGCTCTAAGATGTGGGGAACTCTTGTATTTTAATTCACATTTTTTATTTTTGTTTTTTTGTTCGCATTTATGACTTAATAAAAAATATAAAAAAATTACAGAGCGAACGTATCGCAAAGCACCTCAAAAACCGCCATCATCAGTGCATGTATATGGCATTAATCCATCTACAGTGCGAGTTGTTTGGCGTTATGTATCCCCAGCTCAAGATGAAGAGCCCATCGAAGGTTATAAGGTATGTAAATTAAGTTATGCGAGAAATTTATCGAAAAATTCAAACGTTTTGTAGGTACGCGTTTGGGAAAGCGATCAAAATATGATAACAGCTAATGACACAATTATACTTGTGGGTGAAAAATTAGAGGCATATATTACAAATCTAACGCCTGGTAAAACTTATAACATGCGTGTGCTAGCTTATAGTAATGGTGGTGATGGACGTATGTCTAGTCCGACATTACGTTTTCAAATGGGTAAGAATCTGCTTAAAACATAAACAGATTCCTTTTAAGATTAATTGAATGTGTTTATTTATTTATGTTTTTAATAGGCAAAACGACACGCAATCAAGCAAGTCAACAGTACACTAGCGGTCTTAATACATTGTTAATAGCTAGTTTATTGTATCTCATTTCAATGTACCTCTACACTGACTAAGTTTCAACAAAATGAGGAGGATAAAAGGGAGCATGCTATGCATAAGAATAATTATAAACCGTCCATTAGGCATTCGAAAAGTGATGCGATACGATTCGTGTACATATGTATGTGTGTGTGTGATCCATTTATTTTTAAAACTGCAAAAGTTTACGAAGATAAATCATATGCAAGATTGTTTTTCTTAAAAGTCACATGGCTAAGTCTTTTTCCAGAGCCCTGCTGATGACTAAAAAAAGCGAATCAATTAAAAAAAGACTCGAATATTGCACTCTCTTGCGGTTGAATAGTGATTTATAAAAAATACAATAACAAAGTGTACAGTAGGGCGGGTCAAATTGCATGGGGAAAAATGAGAAAAAACTTCAGGTGCACATCCAGTTTCTGAATCTATGGGACATACTGAGTAATATTGTCCATGGGACCATAGGTCTGAAATGAATTTCGAGCCTCCCTAATTTTGTTAGAAAATTTTATATCCCAATCCGAATCCGAATTTGACATTTATTTTCATGTATTTTATTTGTGAGTGCCGCTATTCGAATTGGGATATAAAATATTCTAACAAAATTACGGAGGCACGAAATTCATTTCAGACCTATGGTCTCATCGACAACATTATTCAGTATGACCCATAGATTCAGAAGATGGATGTGCCTTTTCAACAATAAATTTGACCCACCCTAGTGTACAGTGAGTGATTATAAATAAAACTCGACGAAGTTTAGAAAAGTTGGTTATACATTTCCTTAACCTCTTCAGACTCATATGTGTACCGTGATCTTTTTAAATTCTTACTATTTGTCGCATCTTTCGGCAAAAGCTAGTACTACAAATACTTTCTCTTCTTAACTATAAATATTTGATAGGTATTTATTTAATTTGAACTCGACAAATGTGAAATATTTATAAATTACACATGATGTAATAACGACAAGGTGGTCTATGTAGTGACAGCTCATTTTGAAAACTCCCATACAATACGAATGAGGCCGTTTTGTGAAATAGTATTAAACGAAGTACTTTTTTGTATTAATGCACTAAATCCACAAATGGTGACGAAATTGGGTGTGTGCTTAAATTGTTTAAAAAAATATTACTCATATTAATATACGCTACTCAAGACAGAGCAAAGCAGGTATAGAGTAGTGGTGTTGGCCTTTTATACCGAGAGTGCTTAATCAAGTGCAGGGAAACCAATCATCAAGATACTGTAAGAAAACTTCAAACAGTTTTTTTTTTTTTTTTTTTGAAGGGGGTGGTCCCTAGAAGCAAGCTTTACAAGCCCTTCGAGTAAATTTCTACCATAAAAACTTTTATCAGCCTTAGCAGATATTTTGAGATACGGATTCTGATGAGGATCTTGAATCCTGAATTAAGAGGGTCACACTATCTCCCCAAGGCTGCAGCCTATGAGATAATAAGTGATAATATCTGTTATTATATTTGATATAATTAGCTAGGTGTAGAAAAAGCATCTACCCTGCTGTAATTAATTTCGCTACCTCGGGCGTTTGTTAAGAGCACGAGAGCTCGTTTTGTATGTAGATACAGGAGGAGGAAAAAGGTTCGATGGAAGCGTGGATCGGTAGCCAGTTAACACAGTTGACTAAGCATGGGCTGACGATTGAAATTCCAGTGTGCCCTTATAGTTTTTTAAAAGCCCATGAGAGGTAGGGCTGGTGATTTTACCTGAGTAATGAAATACCCTGGTACTCGGGTACCGGGAATCCGGTTACCCAGATATTACTCGAGTATCCGAAAATCCCTATGCCCGAAGATCACCACAAATATGTGAGCAATGTGGTGCTGAAAAATTGCTTAAGGCCTTTTTCATGATCGGAACATGAGTTACTGCAGAGTACAAAGGTCATATAATACCCGGCTATCCTATTATGCGGTTGCCAGGCATTAACCAAATTATAATAAGTCAGAGTTTGCCGTGTCAGGCGTTGTTGTTTTGGCGAGAACATCGAATTGCGTGATTGCTGCATTATATGGGGCACGTTTTACAACCTGATCCGAGATTCACTCCTAAGCACCGCAGAGGTGAGATAATATGCGGGGCTAAAAATTACAGAAGGATGAAGTAACACAGAATGCACACAAGTATGAAACTTCCTAAACGTCATTCACTATAGAATCGCCTACGGGTACACTGACTATCAGTATAGTAATGTTCTTAAGGCTAAAACCAGGAAGGATCACTTGGTCCTAATTTGTTTGAAGTTGAAGATTTTCTGATGAAAAACTGCTTTACAATGTGTAATCAAACACTATTGCGTGCAGACCGAGATATGCGCTGGAATTGGCAGTTGCCATATAAAACAACGCACACAAGAAAACAAAACAGCCACAAAGAGATGCGATAGAAATATGCTTAACTCTAGAAAAGCTTTGATTTGATGCCGGACCTGGGGTATTTCAATACATCGCATTGTAATGCACATACAAGCGCCACCTCTGCCATAATATAAAAGTGATGTTTGGCGACTTTGCCAAGGGTTAACAATATGTAACTGGTCCCAATGAAAATATAGCACGCTATCTCACCCAATAGAGCCTAATCAATTTCCCCAACTCCCGAAACATTGGAAAAGTCATTAAATATCCTGTCTTTCGATCCAACCACGTCGACCATTTTGCGACGGGCGGAAGAAATGCTTTTGGAACACACTCGGAGCGGCAAAAACCAGAAAAAAAGGACCTGGAAAGGGTAAAAGAATTTAGATGTACATTATGATTATTATTTTAAACAAATCACTTTCATTTTGTGAGGATAATGTTCAAATTTCTCTTATTTTGTTAAATAAACAAAATTATTTTTATGAAAATTGTCACCAATTTGAATGAAAGAAAAGTCAACACAAAACAGAGTTGGAGAAAAAAGTGATGCGGTTGCATACTTTTCCAGGAAAATTAATTTGTATGGTTTTTTCTACAATATTTCATCTGAATGAAAAAGTAGTTTAGCAAAGAGGCAAATTGAGTTTCAGACTGGGAGTTCAAGATGGCGGATTAGAAAGAGAAGCTGCCAACGTCAGTCACCTTGTAATTGCATCATGTAAATTACACATTTTTAGGTTGGTCGAGGAATAAAATATTAAAATAATACGTTGTGTAGGTTTCTTCGAAATTTAAAGAGAGAGTTATCCCTTGAAAAGAAAAAAATTATACTATTTTTATACTTAACTTATAACGGGAAAACCTTATTTTCTGTGGCACAAATTTGTAACAAAAACTTTGTTTTTATTATTATTTATATTACTTTTTAATCGTGTGTATTTTTAGGTCTCTACAACTATGAAAAACCATATAAAACTTTAAATCCCTATTAAGTTTATGCTCAGGTCTGAAGGCGTTAAGAGGAATCGCATGCAGGGTGCCATATTCTACCGACAAATTATTCGAAAAAGGCTCAAATAGGAATCGAAAAGACTTGAATTACTTCATAACTTTGTGGGAATTGACAGAGTTTTAGTGGTTTGAAAAAAAAAACATGTATTGGTATTATTGATAAATGCTCCATGTATGTACCACGTTTTCACTTAAACAATGATACAGATTTGAGACATATTCATAGTCACAAGTTTTAAACAATATGCAATTTTTTTGGGCCCATTTTTTATATATTCTATATTTGTATAAAATGAATATACATCTACATATGTACATATTTTAATATAAACAATGTCAAACAATTCGAAAAAGAAAACGGTCCATCAAACACAAACCGAATGCATTTAATTTTAAGAATATTGTATTTAAGAAACGCAACGACTCCGTCTTTTTATTTTATTTACATGTAGGTATACGCTTGTATATTTGCAAATCAAAACTATCTTACAATTATATATATATATATATATATAATAATACTATATACAAACAAATTAAAATTTTTTTTTTGACTCAAATTCAAATCAAACTTATGCTTGCTGGCAACGGACAAAAAATGCTGCTGGTAACCGTAGCAACGGGCGATCGGCGGTAGTCGTGCTCACACGTACTTGTTGTCGGCTTCGCGTTGATGAAAATCAAAATTTTTAGATTTTTTCGCTTGACAGCTGGTGTATTTGATCGTGGCCAATGTGATTGACAAGCATTAGTGTGTTAGTTTTGTGAGAACGTGAAATGAGCAAGTTCACGGAATGAGCAAGTTGCGGTTTATTGAAACCTACGAATGCAAAGGTCGGATGGAAAAAAAAAATTGCTAAAAATCAGATAATTTTCTTAGTGGCTTTAGATTAGCATCTTATTAAAATTGAATAAGCTACAAAACTGCATACTCGAAAAAAGTTCAAAAATTTTTATGAAAATTCGCAAAATTTACAAGCAATAAAAAATCGTCATCCGATGACATGTTTACGTCTGCACGCTACGAATTTGCAATACAAATGGCGCTTGATGCTTTCTGCTTGTGTGGTGGCCGGGCAAGCGACAATCACCCGATACGCACACAACCACCCGTTGCTCTGGTTACCAGCAGCATTTTTTGTGCCGTTGCCAGCCAACATTACAAGTAAATTTTGCACACATCCATTCATATTCTTAAAATAAAGTGACCTTATAATCGTACATAGCTAAGCGAGTAAAATATCTGTCTAGTTTGGTATGAGCGGAATCGAAGTTTTCTCATTTTACTTAGAATTACAAAAAATATATTCAGTAGTATTTTTATATCTTCACTTTAAAACTTGATTCGATTTTACAAAAGCTCTTACTAAAGTGGTTTGCTAATATTTTGGTTAGTTTTATAGTACATATAATTAAAAAATAAATACATTTTTAAAAAATATTGTATGTAAATCATTATCATAATTTTAGTAATATACCCTATGTCGATTGGTATGGGGATATTGTATCTATATATATTAAAAGAAAGGCTAAAATGTGTGTTAGTTGGTCGCCGGTGTTTGAAAAGATGCGTCGGTCAATTTTGTTCAAACTTTCACATAAGTTGCGTATACCTCACGCGGTTGTTATTACATAGGTTTCGTTGCGATCGACGCACAAATTCTATGGTCTTGAGATCAAAACGTGGGTAATCCTGGGATGAGTTTTTACAATATGGGTATCAAATGGAAGCTGTTTATGAGTACTTTGATACAGTGTATTTTTCGTACCCCTGGGTGACTAGGGTCTCGAGATATAGGCCAAAAAAATTACCCGGGTATCCCTAGAATGTGTTTATAGAATGTGAATAATAAATGAAAGCTGTTGATGAGTGCTTTAGTACAGGGTTGTTTTCATACCTATTGGTGACCAGGGTCTCAAGATATAGGTCAAAACGTGGATCAGGGTAACACTAGGATGTGTTTTTACATTATGGGTATCAAATTGAAGCTGTTGATGTGTGCTTTAGTACAGAGTAAGTTTTATACCGCTGGATGACTAGGGTCTCGAGATATAGGCCAAAACGTGGACCCGGATACCCCTATAATGGGTGTGTAATATGGATATCAAATGAAAGCTGTTGCTGAGAGCTTTAAAGTAATTTTCATTTTGATATTCGATTTAGTCGCATCAACCTGGCAAAACTGATAAATATGCATGCGAAGCCGAAATAAAGACAAGTAGAAATAATACCCACAAACCTATTTACATACGTCCTATTCGATTTGCTTGAAATTTGGTATATACACTATGGAGCAAAAGTGAACACTTAAGAATCAATTTTGCAGGTTATGTCATACACAAAACGTAGTGTTATAATATGATAGAAATCAACCAGGTTATTAGCATTGCCATTATTTTTGGAGCAACAATTAATTTATAAACAAAAACAACAACAAATGCATTTAACACAATTCGTCTTTAAGTAAGGATAGGTATAGTGTTCACTTTTGCACTCATTCAAATTTTTTGCACTTGGATAAAGTAGGAGCGGCGTTAAATACCGTTATTCAGTATTTTACTAAGATAAGGGGTTGACTTGGTATATGCTATTCCAGCTATGATCAGCTTGTCCTAGTTCGCTGTGAAAAGTGGAAATATTAACCTTTATTTAAACAAGTAAGGAAGGCTAAGTTCGGGTGTAACCGAACATTACATACTCAGTTGAGAGCTGTGGAAACAAAGTAAGGGAAAATCACCATGTTGTAAAAAGAACCTAGGGTAACCCTGGAATGTGTTTGTATGACATGTGTATCAAATGGAAGGTATTAAAGAGTATTTTAAGAGGAAGTGGGCCATAGTTCTATAGATGGACGCCATTTAGGGATATCGCCATAAAGGTGGACCAGGCCTGACTCTAGAATTTGTTTGTACGATATGGGCATCAAATGAAATGTGTTAATGATAATTTTAAAAGGGAGTGGGCTTAAGTTCTATAGGTGGACGCCTTTTCGAGATATCGCCATAAAGGTGGACCAGGGGTGACTCTAGAATTTGTTTGTACGATATGAGTATCAAATGAAAGGTGTTAATGAGTATTTTAAGAGGGCGTGGGCCTTAGTTCTATATGTGGACCCCTTTTCGAGATATCGCCATAAAGATGGACCAGGGGTGACTCTAGAATTTGTTTGCACGATATGAGTATCAAATGAAAGGTGTTAATGAGTATTTTAAGAGGGCGTGGGCCTTAGTTCTATATGTGGACGCCTTTTCGAGATATCGCCATAAAGGTGGACCAGGGGTGGCTCTGAAATTTGTTTGTACGATATGGGTATCAAATGAAAGGTATTAATGAGTATTTTAAAAGGGCGTGGGCCTAAGTTCTATAGATGGACGCCTTTTCGAGATATCGCCATAAAGATGGACCAGGGGTGACTCTAGAATTTGTTTGTACGATATGAGTATCAAATGAAAGGTGTTAATGAGTATTTTAAGAGGGCGTGGGCCTTAGTTCTATATGTGGACGCCTTTTCGAGATATCGCCATAAAGGTGGACCTGGGGTGATTCTAGAATTTGTTTGTACGATATGGGTATGAAATGAAAGGTATTAATGAGTATTTTAAAAGGGCGTGGGCCTAAGTTCTATAGATGGACGCCTTTTCGAGATATCGCCATAAAGATGGACCAGGGGTGACTCTAGAATTTGTTTGTACGATATGGGTATCAAATGAAAGGTGTTAATGAGTATTTTAAAAGGGAGTGTGCCTTAGTTCTATATGTGGGCGCCTTTTCGGAATATCGTTATAAAAGTGGACCAGGGTTGACTCTAGAATTTGTTTGTACGATATGGGTATCAAATGAAAGGTGTTAATGAGTGTTTTAAAAGGGAGTGGGCTTAGTTCTATAGGTGGATGCCTTTTCGAGATATCGCCATAAAGGTGGACCAGGTGTGACTCTAGAATTTGTTTGTACTGTAACGAATTTGCTGCAAATCCTCTTATTTGCCTTTTTGCTAAGTTCGTATCACTAAACTGTTGAATAAATAACTCCAATATTGAATAATGGAAAAATGGCCTTTATTAAAGTACTTCACAATAACACTTATACTTTGCAATTAGCTGGCTTAATAACCAAACTGATATCTTAAATGAAACTGACTTTCAAAATAATACTGCTATTGCTCGCTAGATATCGTCCTAATCGAAACTGCTTGACAACTCAAATCAAACTGAATTACTTCTTACTCGCTTGCCCCGCTTTTATAGTTTACGCTGCATACTTCTAGGCTCTTCGATTTCCAGAACTTACTAGTTGTTTCGGCTACAAAATCGCCAGCCACAACTACGTGCACAAATTATTGCTCTCTCTTGTGACAACTCAGATAAGATATATGCACGTGTTTGTGCATTGCCGCTCCGCTGCTCGTATACGTACATATGTGTAGACGCAATTATTTATTCGTTTATGTAGATACATAAAGATTGAATTATTGATGTGAATGTTTGTAGTTTGCGCGCATAGGCATATAAGTAAATGCATCTGTGTGTGACATCTCTCTGGGCTGCCTTATATATGTGTATACTTGATTTAATTATTAACGTAAACACTGCTTGGCATGGCCTTAGCATCGCCTTAGTGATGGGATAATTTAGTGATGCTAATATCCGTGACAGTACGATATGTGTATCAAATGAAAGGTGTTAATGAGTATTTTAAAAGGGAGTGGGCCTTAGTTCTATAGGTGGACGCCTTTTCAAGATATCGCCATAAAAGTGGACCAGGGGTGACTCTAGAATTTGTTTGTACGATATGTGTATCAAATAAAAGGTGTTAATGAGTATTTTAAAAAGGCGTGGGCCTTAGTTCTATATGTGGACGCCTTTTCGATATATCGCCATAAAGGTGGACCAGGGGTGACTCTAGAATGTGTTTGTACGATATGGGTATCAAATGAAAGGGGTAATGAGCATTTTAAAAGGGAGTGGGCCTTAGTTCTATAGGTGGACGCCTTTTCGAGATATCGCCATAAAAGTGGACCAGGGGTGACTCTAGAATTTGTTTGTACGATATGGGTATCAAATGAAAGGTGTTAATGAGTATTTTAAAAAGGCGTGGGCCTTAGTTCTATATGTGGACGCCTTTTCGGGATATCGCCATAAAGGTGGACCAGGGGTGACTCTAGAATTTGTTTGTACGATATGGGTATCAAATGAAAGGTGTTAATGAGTATTTTAAAAGGGAGTGGACCTGAGTTCTATAGGTGGACGCCTTTTCGAGATATCGCCATAAAGGTGGACCAGGGGTGACTCTAGAATGTGTTTGTACGATATGGGTATCAAATGAAAGGTATTAATGAGTATTTTAAAAGGGCGTGGGCCTAAGTTCTATAGATGGACGCCTTTTCGAGATATCGCCATAAAGATGGACCAGGGGTGACTCTGGAATTTGTTTGTACGATATGAGTATCAAGTGAAAGGTGTTAATGAGTATTTTAAGAGGGCGTGGGCCTTAGTTCTATATGTGGACGCCTTTTCGAGATATCGCCATAAAGGTGGACCAGGGGTGACTCTAGAATTTTTTTGTACGATATGGGTATCAAATGAAAGGTGTTAATGAGTATTTTAAAAAGGAGTGGGCCTTAGTTCTATATGTGGACACCTTTTCGAGATATCGCCATAAACGTGGACCAGGGGTGACGCCAGAATGTGTTTGTACGATATGGGTATCAAATTAAAGGTATTAATGAGGGTTTTAAAAGGGAGTGGCCCTTAGTTGTATATGTGAAGGCGTTTTCGAGATATCGACCAAAATGTGGACCAGGGTGATCGAGAACATCATCTGTCGGGTACCGCTAATTTATTTATATATGTAATACCACGAACAGTATTCCTTCCAAGATTCCAAGGGCTTTTGATTTCGCCCTGCAAAACTTTTTCATTTTCTTCTACTTAATATGGTAGGTGTCACACCCATTTTACCAAGTTTTTTCCTAAAGTTATATTTTGCGTCAATATACCAATACAATTACCATGTTTCATCCCTTTTTCGTATTTGGTATATAATTATGGCATTTTCTTAATTTTTCGTAATTTTCGATATCGAAAAAGTGGGCGTGGTCATAGTCGGATTTCGGCCATTTTTTACACCAATACAAAGTGAGTTCAGATAAGTACGTGAACTGAGTTTAGTAAAGATATATCGATTTATACTCAAGTTATCGTGTTAACGGCCGAGCGGAAGGACAGACGGTCGACTGTGTATAATAACTGGGCGTGGCTTCAACCGATTTCGCCCCTTTTCACAGAAAACAGTTATTGTCCTAGAATCTAAGCCTCTACCAAATTTCACAAGGATTGGTAAATTTTTGTTCGACTTATGGCATTAAAAGTATCCTAGACAAATTAAATGAAAAAGGGCGGAGTCACGCCCATTTTGAAATTTTCTTTTATTTTTTTATTTTGTTGCAACATATACTTACTGGAATTGAATGTTGACATAATTTACTTATATACTGTAAAGATATTAACTTTTCTTTTAAAATTTGAATTAAAAAAAAAATTTTTTTTAAAAGTGGGCGTGATCGTTCTCCGATTTTGCTAAGTTTTATTAAGCAGACATATAGTAATAAGAGTAACGTTCCTGCCAAATTTCATCATGATATCTTCAACGACTGCCAAATTACAGCTTGCAAAACTTTTAAATTACCTTCTTTTAAAAGTGGGCGGTGCCACGCCCATTGTCCAAAATTTTACTAGTTTTCTATTCTGCGTGATAAATTCAACTCACCTACCAAGTTTCATCGCTTAATCCGTATTTGGTAATGAATTATCGCACTTTTTCGATTTTTCGAAATTTTCGATATCGAAAAAGTGGGCGTGGTTATTGTCAGATATCGTTCATTTTAAATAGCGATCTGAGATGAGTGCTCAGGAACCTACATACCAAATTTCATCAAGATACCTCAAAATTTACTCAAGTTATCGTGTTAACGGACAGACGGATGGACGGACGGACGGACATGGCTCAATCGAATTTTTTTTCGATACTGATGATTTTGATATATGGAAGTCTATATCTATCTCGATTCCTTTATACCTGTACAACCAACCGTTATCCAATCAAAGTTAATATACTCTGTGAGCTCTGCTCAACTGAGTATAAAAATGAAGCCGCGTAACAACAAAATGATTGCGGAGGTAGAAAAGCTGCTTCAACTGGGCAAGTCTATGTACATGGGAAGTTGCAAAGCAACCTAAACTCTCCCAATCACAAGTGATGAAAGTGAAGAAATTTAAAAATTTGGCCACTCAGTATTGCAAAAATGGCCGATCAAAGAAGATAAAAGTAGCGAAGCGAAGCTTCTGGCACGTTCCTTAATGACCGGGAAAGCAAAAACAACAAAATAGGCAGCGCAAAGTATTAATTGTGCAGCCAGTGTGTGGACTGCCCGGCATGCGCTTAAAGGAGTTGGTTGTTTTCCTGCAAAAAATGCCCAAGAAGCCTAAACTTTCAGCAAAAAATCGATAAGCTCGGATAGCGTTTGCAGCACGTCATAAAAATTGGACTATTAATGAGTGGAGCGCATTCATCTGACCATAGAACGCGTCTCCAGTTATTAATAGTCCAATTTTTATGACGTGCTGCAAACGCTGTCCGAGCTTATCGATTTTTTGCTGAAAGTTTAGGCTTCTTGGACATTTTTTGCAGGAAAACAACCAACTCTTTTAAGCGCATGCCGGGCAGTCCACACACTGGCTGCACAATTAATACTTTGCGCTGCCTATTTTGTTGTTTTTGCTTTCCCGGTCATTAAGGAACGTGCCAGAAGCTTCGTTTCGCTACTTTTATCTTCTTTGATCGGCCATTTTTGCAATACTGAGTGGCCAAATTTTTAAATTTCTTCACTTTCATTATTTGTGATTGGGAGAGTTTAGGTTGCTTTGCAACTTCCCGTGTAGACTTGCCCAGTTGAAGCAGCTTTTCTACCTCCGCAATCATTTTGTTATTACGCGGCTTCATTTTTTAAATAAACGTTAATATTTCCACTTTTCACAGCGAACTAGGACAAACTGATCATAGCTGGAATAGCAAATACCAAGTCAACCCCTTATCTTAGTAAAATACCGAATAACGGTATTTAGCGCCGCTCCTACTTTATCCAAGTGCAAAAAATTTGAATGAGTGCAAAAGTGAACACTATACCTATCCTTACTTAAAGACGAATTGTGTTAAATGCATTTGTTGTTGTTTTTGTTTATAAATTAATTTTTGCTCCAAAAACAATGGCAATACTAATTACCTGGTTGATTTCTGTCATATTATAATACTACGTTTTGTGTATGACATAACATGCAAAATTGATTCTTAAGTGTTCACTTTTGCTCCATAGTGTAAATTTGCCTATATTAGTATTTACGATCCTTTTTTCCGGGAAGTAGATCAGAGACGGACTGGGACTGGGATTTGGAACAAAATGCATACCACCCTCTGGGACTGGCAATAAGGGATAAAGAAGAATGAGAACAACTTGAGAGTAGGGAAAAGAGAGAAGAAGGAGACTGAGAAAGAGAGAATGAGACGAAGGTAGAGATAGATGAAGCGAAAAAGACGAAGAAAGGAGTGAATAAAATTATTAGGAAAAAAGTGATGAGGGGGGGGGGGGGGGGAGAGGGAGGAGAGTTAGAAGGAAAAAGCTTATTAAAATGTATGCAGATAGACCAAATTTAGGGCATAACAATGTATATATACTAGCATATTTACATAAATCAGGGCGAGAAAAGATTTTTTTCGGCTTCGCTGCTTGTTTAGGCCTGGCTTTGGTGCCAGTTTCAGTTTTGGCTTCTTCTCGAAGCGATAAGGAGGTTAATCAAGGGGTTTGGGTAGTTGTATCGATGTTGATGATCCTTTACGTGGTATTGATCCGATACGCTCCAGAAGCTACTAGCCCGACCATCTCGGGAACGATTTGATATGACCACGGACGGGGCGAAGTAGCGCTACAACAACAGTAACAACCACGTTGAGCCATCTAGATCCTCCAGCCCCCTTTTTTCGTGTGCACCTTGGGGTCGGCAGAGCCTCTCCTCCTCGGTCCCGAGTTGACCCGGGTTTCTGTTCCGATTTTTTACTCTGGTTTCTTCTCGGTTTCTTTCCGGTTGATTTTCGGTTTTTTATCTTTCCTTACCACTACATTTTCTTTTTTGTTTCATCCCTTCCTCCCCCTTCGCCTGTCTTTTGCTTTCTTTTCCCCTTTCTGTAAATCTGAGTTGTTGTTGTTGCATTAACGATAAAGACACTCCTCACAGCGCTTCCCAAAGCAGTCGGTTCTATGTACCGGCGCGACTCGGGATATTCCCGACCAACGACTGTCATTTCAGTGCAACCCCATTTAATTTGTTGCGTCCCTCCCACAAATTGACATCCTCCCAGCAGCTCCTTGCAGCGGGACTGCTCCATATTCTCTTGCTCCGGGAGGGTATCGAACCCAATCCGGGTCCGTCTCCTGACCCCGGTCCTGAGAAATGGGTTTGCTGCGTCTGCCGGAAAAGAATCTTTTTAGGACGGACATACTCTTGTCAGTGTGTCTCTGCTCAGCAAGCCACAACTAGTACCCGCTGCTGCTCGCGCCCCACGGCCCTACCAACTCATACGGCTCCTCCCAGTCATACCTACAATCTCCGTAGTAGGGTCAGTAGCAATGCCGAGCATCAGCCCCTGCCCCGGCTTCTACCCTCCACCCCCCTCACCACCCCCACCTTTTCCGGCAGCAATCGTGTAGGTCAGGAAAACAGACTCTTAGAATATTCTTAGTCCCTACCTCCTTTTGCACCGTTTGCCAGCACAGAATATATATGTTTGCGACATCCGCCCAATGCAGCCCCTGCCTTGGATGGTGCAACTTTCCTAGATGTTCTGGTCTCCGCGACGGCAATCCCCCGACGGGTTTCATTGCGCCATGTTGCCAGGCCCAAATACACCGGGTACCCCAATGCTTACCTAAGGACATCCAGTCCCAGGGCCACAACAGCAGTTGCGTCCTAGCCTTTCACAACCCAGGCGTAGTCACCCGTCACTTACTCCCAGAGTGACGACGTCTCCCCCCTTGCACTTCACAATTCTGCAGTTAAACTGTAATGGATTAACTGGGAAGATCAAGGAGATAGTCGATTTCATGAAGCGGCACAGCATCCGCATTGCTGCGATTCAAGAGACTAAACTCACAGGAAGATCTGCTCTGCAGACCTGTACTGGGTATAATGCCCACAGAAAAGACCGCGAGAGCGGAAATGGAGGCGGCCTCGCGTTTATCATACACCACTCTGTGCAATATCTCATATTTGATCCCGACATCAGCCGCAGGGCGGTGTCTTAGAACGTCAAGGCTTATCTGTCCGGGCAGGCGATGCAAATCTAGAAATCATCAACATCTACATCCCTCCTGCCACCTATTGCCCCAGTGGATACCGCCTTAATATCAGCGCCTTACTCACTGGCAACAATCGCATTATCTTAGGCGATTTCAATTCCCATCACGCACTATGGCATTCAAACGTGCAGGCAGACAGTAGGGGTGAGATGTTGGCGGATAAAAAAGAAGAAACGACGTTCGGCACAATAAACGGAGACGCCCCCACACTTATGGTAGGAAGCTGTCACAGTTCGTCGGACATATCAATCATCGTGAGCGCAGGACTCGTAAACTGCGTCAACTGGCCGATGGTAACGTTGGCATCCGACCACCTGCCTATACTTATTTCACTCCAGCGTCCCGCCGACTTCAACGTCACCGAAAAACGCACTTTCATAAACTTTGAAAAAGGAAAGTGGGACGAATAAAAATCCATTACAGACATCCGCTTTGCTGCCCTCCCTATCCCGACTGATGCTCGCCAACGGGAGCGTGCTTTCCGCAAGGTCGTTGAATCCGCTCTGCTCGCTTCATTCCCGCCGGGAGAATTGCCGAAATTCGACCTCACTTTCCGGCGGAGGCCGCAAATTTAGCGAGAGAGCGTGACCTTATAAGACAACTCGATCCCGGCGACCCCCAAATAAGGGATATAAATCAACGCATCAGATTGCTTGTGGATGAAAACAAGCGGGCGAAATGGGAGGAGCACCTAAGCGATTGTAACCTCTCTGTCGGTGTAAGTAAACTTTGGTCCACCGTAAAGTCCCTATCGAATCCGTCTAAGCACCACAAAATTTCCATCGCCTTTGGCGATAAAGTGCTGTCGGATAAGAAAAAATGCGCGAGCGCTTTCTGCCGATAATATATAATGCATTCTACGGTCGACAAAGATAGACGGAGTACCAACAGACACGCACATAAACATAAATTCAGCGCGTCTCCAATTACCATCACCGCCAGAGAGGTTGAGGACGGCATCGGTCATGCTAAACCATCCAAAGCAGTGGGCCCAGACGGCATAGCCATGCCGATGCTTAAAAGCCTAAGGAAAGAGGGTTTCAAATATTTAGCTCATGTCTTCAACCTGTCTCTCTCCACCTTTGTCATTCCCGAAAAACGGAAAATGGCAAAGGTGGTCCCGCTACTAAAGCCCGGGAAAGCGGCTAACACAGGAGAGTCATATCGCCCGATATCTCTACTATCGCCAGTAGCCAGGACGCTTGAAGCCATTTTGCTCCCCTATTTCAAAGCAAATTTGCAGCTAGCCTGTCATCAGCATGGCTTTAGAAAACTTCATAGCACAACCACCGCGATAAATGCCATTAGCACCCAGATAAATTGCGGTTTAAAACAAAAGAATGAGTTGCTATCGTTACATACGCCGATGACTGCACAATATTGTCCACAGGCCCAGGCCCACAGATCGATGAGCTTTGCAACAAAATAAACGGCTACCTGCCTGATCTCTCCAGTTTTTTCACCTCGCGAAACCTGACATTATTATCAACTCAATCATCGGCGACGTTATTTACAACATGGACGTCCCAAATGTCGACCATTTTCAACATCCACGTCAATGCACCATGCTACCGACTGTCTTACACCCCAAAATCATGGATGTGACGTTCGATCAGGATCTACATTTTGGCGGCATGCAGCCGCAATTGTACCGAAAATCCAGAGCCGTAATAAAATCCTCAAATCTCTTGCTGGCATAACTTGGGGAAAAGATAAAGAAACGCTCGTTACCACTTACAAAGCAATTGGCCAGCCGATTGCATGCTACGCGCCCCCGATATGGTCGCCAAGCCTAGAAACTACTCACTGGAAGAGGATACAGGCCTACCAAAATACTGCCTCTCAGAACCGCCAAGGGCTGTCTTCTTATGCCCCCAGAACACCATCTACATAATGAGGCGAGAATACTCCACATCAGGGAGAGAAATGAGATGCTAACCAAACAGTTCCTGTTGAATATCCACAAACCTGGGCATCCCAACAGAAATCTGATTGATGAGCCAACAGCGCCCAGGGGCTTAAGGAGTCATCTCCGTAAGCATTATGAGGAACTCAGCCGTATGAAGCCAAAAAACACAAACAGGTCTTCAGTGAACTCCACAAACAGACGTCGGACCTTTATGCCAGGAATTGCACGGTGAATCTAGTACTCAAAGAACGGTACCCAAAACTTGCGGACGAGAAACGCACACTCCCCAGGGAAACGCGAGTCACTCTAGCTCAACTTTGATATGGATACTGTAACAGGTCAAACTCTTACCTATCCAGAATTAACCCCGACATACAAAATGTATGCCCAAATTGCAATGTGTCCCCACATGACACCAACCATCCCTTTAATTGTAATGTGGAACCAAGGCCTGTAACACCCCTCACATTATGGTCTACCCCTGTTGAAACAGCAAATTTCCTTGGACTCCCGTTAGGGGACATTGATGACAATTTGTGATCGGTCGCACCTATTGGATGGGGCGAATCACTGCTACAACAACAACAACAACAACAACACTCCTCACAGCCTTTGGGGAGTGTTATCGAAGTTGATGGTCTTTTGCCGGATATAGATCCGGTACGTTCCGGTAACAAAGCACCATTAAGGTACTAGCCGACCTTCTCGGGAACGATTTATATGACCATATTAAACCTTCTAAACCACCCCACCCTCTATCTCGGGAACGATTTATGTGACCATATTAAACCTTCTAGGCCATACCGCCCTCCCCACTCCCTAGTTCCATGAGGAACTTGTGGTCACCAGAGCCTCGGATGTTAATGAAACAGGATTCGCCACGGGTAGGTGAGGTTGTATATTGAGTTGGAGAAGCTATATATTGCGCTGGCAACCCCTTGAGAAGGTTGCGCTACAAAACCCCTTGAATCAATTTGGTATTTTAGTCGCCTCTTACGACAGGCATACCTACTGCGGTTATATTCTAATCCCCCTAACCCGCTGGGGGCTGTAACTCTGAGTAGTAGCTCGGAGTGTGTTATGTATTTACCAACAGTTGGCAGCCCTCTTTTTCCTACTGTCATTATTATTATCTAATATATATTATAAATGGGAAAGTTTGGATGTTAAGATGTTTGGATGTTTGGATGTTTGGATGTTTAGATGTTTGGATGTTTGGATGTTTGGATGTTTGGATGTTTGGATGTTTGGATGTTTGGATGTTTGTCCAGACGTTTGTCTTTGTGACTCAATAACGCAAGAACGGCTGGACCGATTTGGATGAAATTTTGCACACATATAGCCAATAGTCTAGAAGGATCTACTAGCTATATATTTTTCAAAAGGGGCGTGGTCCCCGCCCCCTAGGAACAGTTGAAATGTAATTATTATATTTTTTCGTCTTTGCGACTGAATCACGCCAGAATGGCTACACGGATTTTGATGAAATTTGGGACACAGACAGTAGTCTACTAGCGAAATTTTTTTCGAACATGGAAAGAGGGGTGGGGGTCCCACGACCCTTCGAGAAATTATTTTTCATAATTTTTACACATTATAACTTTACGTATACTGGCCTTCACCAATATCACAGACTCAAGGGGTCAAATAAGTCGAGGGCTTACAAAGTAAGCAGTGACACCCTCCGCCCGCCCCCTTTATCTCCCCCTCTGGTGTAAAATCCATAAATTGTTATAACTCAATCTAAATTTTCTCCTAAATCAATAGTTTTTGGTATCTGGTACATACAGAACGAGATCTAGACAATTTTGGAGGAACGATCAGTGGTCCTCTCCTCTACTCCCGCCATCCGCCCTCCTTCAATTGTTTTTATTAGCACGCTTTTATTAGCTTTACCTGTATGTTTCTATCTAACTTTTTATTCGCTCCAATGCGCCTGCTGCCTTATTAACATGGTTTTATAATTAGCTTCACATTATTTGTAATCCCGTAAGGGTCATATCGAGACCCTTCCGGGATCATTTCTGGATGGTTTTCGGGATCGGTCCGGGATTACGCCGGGGTAATTTCGGGACTTTTTCGGGACTATTTCGGGATCATTTTGGGACCCTTCCGGGATCATTTCTGTATAGTTTACGGGATCCGTCCGGGATCCCGTCGGGGTTATTTTGGAACATTTTCGGGACTATTCCGGAATCATTTCGGGACTATTTCGCGATCATTTGGGGACCCTTCCGGCATCATTTCTGGATGGTTTTCGGGAT